>NW_026692321.1:2102500-3397500 GCF_021218885.2 Marmota monax | reverse complement strand
CAGCACAGGGCCAGTGTTAGGTAAGTATAAAGCATTACAATGATCTCACAGGTGATCATTTTGAAAACTCTGGGTGGAAAACAACATGTTTCAAAATTGTGAGTTTTGTTTCTTATTTTTCCATCTCTGGTTGAGTTTTCTGAATGCCAGGCCTGAGATGGGGTTCTTGGCCTGTGGTTTCTAAGGATGGTATGTGCTCAGGAAAACCTGAGAGAGAGTGGGGAGCAGACAGGGAGGAGCTGGGCATAGGTGGCCTCCCTGAGGTCCAGCCTTGGCCTGCACCCACAGGATTTGCTGGGCTGTGAGCATCACAGAGATGCACGGGCTGGCAGCAAGTGGGCTGCCTCCACATGCCCACGCCAGTCACTGGCTACTGGTTGCCCCAGGTGGAAGGTGGAGTCTCGGGATCTCAGGCATTGCTGTGCAAGTTGATGTCCCTCAATGGAGGGCAGTCTTCCTCACAGTGCAAACTGTTGGGAGCTGAATGGTTTGGACTTGTGTAAGTGTGTCTTTAAGAGGGGCCTTTGGGAGGTTCAGAGGTCCCTGGGGCACTGCCCTCAGAGGGCATGAAGGCAGCTCTCCCCAGACCCTTGAGATCTCGTAACAGTCAGTTGTTGTAAGCGTGATGGCCACCCAGGGGTCCCTCTCGGGCTTCCTGTTCTGCAGTGTGACCTCTCACTGGTGCAGGTTCTCCCAGTATGATACCATCAGTCCCTCACCAGAACCCAACCTAGGGGGACAGCTGATCTTGGACTTCCAGCTTCCCAAACTGTGAGTTAAATAAAGCTGTTTAAAAATAAAGTTAGTCTGCCTCGTGTGTTTGGTTACAGTAATAGAAAATATTAATACAGAAACCAACATTCATAGCTCAGGGGGTCAGAGCTGGCCTCAGGAGGACAATGGGGAGGGGCGCAAAAGCAGTTTTTCAATGACCCCCCGCCTTGGTGCCTCTATCCACCTTGTTTCTCAAACATTCTAAGAATAATTTTTTCTATGAGAGATTTCAAAACAGATTGAAGGGTGGGGGTGTTATTCCAGCTCCCACTTACTCTGGGGCAGGCAAGTGTGTAGGAGGCAAGCCTTCCTCCCACATGGCCCCCAGTGACGCCCACCTCCAGGCCCCACCCCTGCGGTCCATTCTCACATTGTCCCAGGTTGGTCCTAGGACCACACAGAGCCTGGTAAGGCCAGTGTGTGCCACTTACTTACGTGGTTAGGTGATGAGAGACCCAAGTGTCTACCTAGAGCTCTCTCTTTTGGATCACTCACTTGAGAGGAGTCAGCTCCCATGTCCTGAGGACACCCATGTGAGTCCCCTGTGGAGACCCATGTGAAGAGGAGCCAAGGCACCCAGCCAGGAGCCTGGACGAACTGAAGGCTCCAGGCACCAGCATGGAGTGCAGCTGATGGGCAAGTAGTCCTCAGGCCCTTTCAAGGGTTCCCATGTTGCCACCCTGGCCCACAGCTTGACTGTACCCCAGAGCAGAGCCCCAGAGCCACTCCTGGTTTCTGGGCCTCAGAAGCTATGAGATAAGACATGTTTGTTGCTTTAATCCACTGAGCATAAAGAACTGGCCTCGGCCGGCACCTCAGTTTGTTAGGCTCCAGAATTCGCTCACCCCCAGAACCCGCCCAGGTAGATACTATAGCATTCCCATTGTGCAGATGAGAAAGTAAGACACCTTGAATCAGCAGCGTGCCCCGGGGGCAGCTCTTCCTACTTCATGGGTCTGGCGTTCAAACAGAGGCAGCTTCAGAGTGTGTCCCTCTGTTATCCTGCTGCCTGCGTCCACCCACTCCCAGGGAACTCTGCTTTTCTTCTCACCCACACTCTGCAGCATTTTGCCGTCTCTCCTCCTTGCCCCTCATCAGCAGCGAGTTCCCATTCAGCCCGCCTCTTCAGCATCACCGCGTCCCTGCTTTTTGAAATGGGAAACTGCCAAATTTTGCTTCAAACCTTTCTTCCAGTTAGAGACAGTAAGCTCTTTCTTTATTGTGGGGAAAATAGCAAACGGTGTAGAAATACTTTTAAAATATTCTGTGGGAATTATTTTTAGCTTTTTTTGCATAAAAGGTAATAGCTCCTTGCTTTGGTTCTCTTGATGAGCATGTCCCAAAGCGAGCAGAAATGCTTGCAGAGTCACATTGAAGTCAATTATGAACCCCCTCTCATGGCTTTTCCGTGACTCGAAACCGGATGCAATTTCATTAACACACCTTCATCTCCACAGGTGGCTCTTCCCAAGCCTGTCAGGATGCACTGAATAGCTAGCGCTCCCCATAACAGGGTGCCAATGGCCTTCAAAGAGGCTGAAATGACATTCACAAACTTGCTTGTACTTTAAATTCAGGTCCAAAGGACTCTGAGGCTAGTGTACAAATCCACTAGACACCCGGCCAGGGTGATCATTTTATTTCTACCTTTAGCTCCTTGGTTCCCCATTTAGTGATAAGCTTGAAGATGACTTTTAATATTGGTGGAGGAGCTGTCTAGAATGTAGCCCAGGGAGAATCAGGATGATTTCTGGTTTTCCTGGAGAACAGAAGCTGGTGGGAAGAGAGACAACTGTTTAACCCCTATGCACAGGAGAGTGACGCCCTCTCTTTTCCTGTGGACTTGGGGTCACTCCCTGATGTCAATCTACTGAGTTGGACTCCCACAGACTCAACATACTGATGCCCTGAATTTGCCTTTCAAAAATAGTTCAAGGGACGTTTTCCTACTGAACTCCTGTTTTCTGAGAAGATCCCTGGGCAGGCACAGAGCAAGGCACCAGAGGAACAATGACACAAGTGACAGTTTCTATGTCCCTGTAGAGCTCCAGGTTAAAACTCTCATAATCCTGCCGGGACACTTCCACAGCCGGGTCCCAGTGTGGCTGCATGCACCTACTGTGTGGCCCCTGCACACAGCAGTTCATAATGAGCACAGGCCAGGAAACTGAACACCACGGGGGACTTGACTGTCTACCCAGCAGGACAGTAAGGCTGGCGATTGCCACCTCCACTTGCATGGATCCGTGTGTGGAGCCCTCCCTGGCCAGCCTATGCCAGGTACCCCGGGAATCAAGGTGGTGATGTGGCGGCACCAATACAGGTGAACACCAAGCATCTGGTGCAGGGCCCAGAGGCTGTGAGGTGGAGCGTGGGAGGAGAAGGTCCGCGGTGCTCACCGGGAGCCTGGACAGTTTCCCTGAGCAGCACCTCTGAGAACACGATCGGGGTATTTAGTGAGCCAGAGAGCCATTTAATATTTTTAAAACTGTTTGTTGACTTTGTCCCTTGGGTTTACCTTAAATGTAAGATCTCTCAGATATAACTCTTTAAAATGTCAGGTCTATTTGTAAAGTGGAACACTCATGCTATTCTTCTACTCTAATAGCCTCATATTTGCAGATTTGCTGATGTTTTTTTGTTTGTTTCTGATGTTTGGCTGAGTCCCACCTCTAGCCCAAGGCTTTTCTGTTTGGACATTCTTAAATTGTTATGTTCATGTGCATAATATCTGTGCTGACTGTAATAGAAGCATCAAACCAAAACATTTCCTACTTTTTTATTATATTAGATCATAATTTCTTTGAAGTTGGAGGCTGTGTCATATATTATCAGAGTTCAATGGCATCCTGGGGTTCACAAACAAGTTATTAAATTACAAGAAAATAACAGTGTCTGGTCAATACTAGCCCCAAACCACTGGCTTAAGCTATTTCTACTAAACATCAGTAGGTATACACTTACTGCAGTGTTTGATAGCCTCTAGAGTGAGGTATGGGAGCCCAGGAGCAATTTTCTAGAAGTATTGTCTTGAAAACCTGTTTTCTGCCCTGGCTGGAGACTGCCGCTGCAGACGCCAAGGTGAGGGACATGGGTGGCAGGAGAAGCGAGGGCAGGACAGAGGCGTGGGCAGGACAGAGGCTTGGGACGCAGCAGGGGCTGCAGTTCCCCAAGGGGCCTGGAGCCCCCTGGACAAGGCAGGATCAAGTGCCCCCAAGGAGAGGCAAGGTGCTGCTGACAGGTGCTGCCAAGGAAGCCGAGGGCAGGCGGGGGCTGGGAGGGTGGGAAGGCACCTTCTATGCACCCTGACAACAAGGAAGGAACCACCGTGAAAAGTGTGCTGATGCTGAGCTGGATGGACCAGGACAGAGATCACAGCTCTGAACCCTGGAACTCAAGATCTGGCAAAGGAACTCAAGATCTGGCAAAGTGGTGGTGCACACCTGCAAGCCCAGAGACTTGGGAGGCTGAGGCAGGAGGATTGCAAGTTCAAGACCAGCCTCAGCCACTTAGTGAGGCCCTGAGCAACTTAGGGAGATTCTGTCTCAAGAATAAATAAATAATAACAAGGGCCTGGGATATGCTCAGTTGTTAAGTGCCTCTGGATTCGATTCCTAGTATTAAAAAATAAAAAGGAGGAAAGAGTCACAGAAAGAAAATATTTTGACATGGATCAAGAATTCCATCAGCATCGCTGTCAGTGAGAGTGACGCCGGGTTGCCAGGTATTTAATCATCATCTTCCACAGCTCTCCTCCCTTTCCTCACTGCCCCACACGCCAAGCAGGCCGGGTGTTCTTCTCTGATAGACTGAATTGCTGTCCATCAGAGGGAGCTGGTGTGACCTTCCTCAACTGGGCGCTAAGCCCCCAGATCACGTGGTCTCCAGTGGTAGGTTTGGCAGACGGGGCTCACAGTAAGCAGACTTTTCCCCATTAAAATTTACATTTTAGCCTGGCACAGTGGCACACACCTGTGATCCCAGTGGCTCAGGAGGCTGAGACAGAAGAATTGCACGTTCAGAGCTGGACTCAGCAATGTCAAGGTGCTGAGAAACTCCCTGAGACCCTGTCTCTCAATAAAATACAAAAAAGGACTGCGATGCAGCTCAGTGGTCGAGTCGACTCTGAATTCAATCCACAGTGTGTGTGTGTGTGTGTATGTATGTGTGTGTGTGTGTATATATCACTTTGAGTTTGCAAGTTAGAACATTTTTATAATGAATAAAAGTGAAAAGTCAATGAAAACAAAAGGAAAAGAAATAGCAATTACCTGTGGTTCCATTGTGGTTCCACTAGACAGTCTTTTTGGGAGCATGTGTGTCTTTCATTTTTTTCTAGAGAAAAAAAAGAAACAGATTTCAAGTCATACTGTATATTTATATGGCTTCCAAACCCACTCTTACCATCTTATAACTCCTGAGTTTTAGAATCTTCTCAGGTTTAGCAGAATAATCGGCAAGAGAGAGGCAGGGGGAGGATATTGGAAACTCAAGATTGACATTGGAGAAGAAAAGGCCTCAAGGGTCCTGGAGCCAGGAGAGCAAATTAGATGCTAGATTTAGGGAAAGAGATTTCTTGTTTTATGGTCCTCTGCTCGGAACGCCTGGCCTTCTCTTGCTGTCTGGACTTCCCCTTTCCCGGAGGCTTAGCAGAACTTCTCCCACCTCTTGGAAAACTCTGCGGATGAGTCACATCCACATTATGTCCTCTTCTTTGAATGCACCACGTGCCAGAGAGCTCAGCGGTCCATACATGGGTGGGGAAGGAGAGAGGCCAGAGGTCCCCGAGGGTCTGCTCCTGCCAGGCTCTGCGCTGCCTGTTTTAATCACGTGGTCTCACTGAGTCCTCACTGTTGTCTAGTGTTTGTCCCCCTCCCAAGTCACACATTGAAACTCAACCCCAGTGTGGTGGTCTGGGGAGGTGGGCCTATTAGGTCATGAGGGTGGAGCCCTCATGAATGAGATAGGCCCAGGGGTAGTCCTTTTCCTCGTTCTCCCATGAGGACAAAGAAGGCTCCACTGGAGGACCAGGAAAAAAAAAAAAAAAAAAAAGTATATATATATATATATATATATATATATATATATATATATATATATATATATATATATGAGAGAGAGAGAGAGTATTTGCTTCTCTTTCCTGGATATATATTGGAATAAATACTTTTATTCCTGTCACCTCTCATAGTATTGATTTTCAATGGGATCCTCATAGCAGTTCCAATTCCTCTGTGCATCGCCCTGTACAATGTCATTGCACTCCTTGGGGAGGAAGTGCAGGCCTGGCTCTTCTTTGCACCCCCCAAAATGGCCTGGAGGAAGTTCTGGTGCAGTGGCCAGTCTCCGACTTGGAGTGCTCCTGAGCCGTCATTTAAGATCGCCTAACAGTTTAGCCTTGGAGTTTCTGCCGAGCTGTCAGAAGATACTTCATCGTCCCAGGAGTTTCCTCCTTTCTGATATCCCCACCCCTCTGGTGTAGGTCATGATTTTGGGATCTCAGGAGGTGGTAAAATATGGGATGGTTCTTTTGTCACTGCTCCTCGGTTTGGAGACAGGGCTGGTGACATGATCTTCAGGGTCTGGTACAAAATGAAAATGTGGCTCCCTTGTTCAAAAGGCAAAACAAAGGACCATTAAGTAGACTCAAATATCCAACTTCTTCTTGCTTCTTGTGGCTCTCAAGCTGAGGTATGATTCATTTGCTATTCAATGTCTTTCTAAGTAAAGAACATTTCAAAACATTTTAAATGGTCACTTGATTCTACCCCTCGCTGTTCTATTGTGCAATGGCAGTTGCAAAGGATGGTGGCTTGCATCTCTTGAACACTGTTGCCTCTTTCCTGATTTTTGAAACAAGTTCTGTTTCCATTTGGAAAGTGTGTTCTCCGGGGCTGCAGTCTTCCTGCTGACCGACCCGTGGTGGATGTAACAGGCTCACCTGGAATACACTGCATCTCACTGACCCTGGTCATTATAGGCCCAAGGAATTCTGGTGCAGGAGGCATTATGGGTGGCCAGGAAGCATGTGTGGAGCTCCTCTGCTGTGCTCTTCTCCACTGCTCCATCAGGTTGAACTTGTAAAGTCCAAATTCAGATAGGAAGATACCAAGAATTCCAAGATGGCCCCAGCAGAGTATCAACCAAGTGTGGCCTGCATGAGTGCAGAGCCTGCCTGGACTGCATGCCCATGGAGCTGGCCCTGCTGACAGCCTTCTGCAGCTTCTTTTGTAGGAATCTTTGTGAAGCTGTCATTGAGCCCATCTTGTTGGGAGATGAGGTGCACTGGCAGAAGGCAGGACCAGAATGCCCCGTTCTGGGAACTACCAAGTTTCTCTCCTCTTTTCTCCCTGTGGTGGCCAGGAGAATGCACCCTCAGTGCATGGTTCACCCAGATCCAGCTGCTGCCCTTGGGAGTCTGCAGCCTGTGCCTCCCAGGGCGACTCTGGCCCATGATGCCCTGGGCAGTGGGGACTCTGTACTCAGAGACCAGCAGGGGAAAGAGAGTCACAGATGGTAGAGAGGGTCGGCCTGGACCAGCAGCCTAGAGTTGGATTGATTTTATGTTGTAGGGCAGGGAGGGACCCTGGATAGACTGTAACTGAGTGGACTCATGCTGCAGTACCTGAACCAAGTGGGTGTGGTGTTGAGGGCTCAGACTTGTGTGTCACACTGCCCCATAAGGCTCTGAGGTCTTGAGGTAAGAGTGGAGGGTGAGGAGCATCTAGAGTGAATCAAAAGGGGTGAGGACAGGAGCTGGTGTGGCTCTGGGACCACTGACGGCAACAGGGCCAGAGTGCCCACCAGCCTCGTCCCCCAGCCGGAGAGGCCTCCCTCTTCCAATTCCCAGTGTTCATTGTGGCCGAATATGTGCATTTGAGAACTGCGTATGGAAGCTGCAGTGAAATGCAAGTGGCCTGGGGCCCGGGGAGCAGGTTTACGGACATGGTGAGCTTGACCTCCCCGGCTGAGGCCACCTTTCTCAGGTTGTGCAGACTTCTTGGATCTCCCCAGCCACCTCTCTCCTCCCTGAGTTCTGCACATTTTGGGTTTCACTCATGGCCAGGGAAGAAGCTTCTCCTTCAGAGAAGAAACTGAGAGGATCCAATTCCAGTTACCTGCATGTTAATCCTCCCTTTTCTCTCCTTCCGTCCACCAGAGCCAAACCCTCTCTCTTCCTTGGTCACAGCTCCAGGTCTTCTGTGCTCACCCCCATCTCAGGGTTCTTGGACAGTGTGTACTCACACATACCGACATATACACAAAATTCCAAACATGTGCGAATACATCTGAAGGACAAATTCTCAGACGAGAAATGTCCACATCAAAGAACATGGGCATTTAGAATCAATAGATAGGACCAAGTTAGCAGCCTCCCAGTTACTGAGGTAGGAGGCTGTGCCTGCACCAGCACTAGCAGAAAGAGTTGCCCCTCGTTGGACTCCTCCATTCATCTGGTAAGCAAGAAAATTGTATTACTTCCCAGGGCTAGTGTAAGAGTAGGTGGTTTCTCATGGAAAAGTCCTGAGCAGAGCTGAGGGTCTGTAACTCAGCTGCCTGGTGGCCTCTGGCTGCTCTCCCTTCTTCTTCATCCCCCACACTCCAGATGGTCAATGAACTTGTTCAGTCATGTGCAATACTCCTCTCAGAAAACCTCTGCCACCCTCTGAATTTCACTCCAAGCATCTCAAGACTTCTCAGGTGAAAAAGTCTATTTGCATTCAAATTAAGGCTGCTACAGGTTTCTGGCTAATGGTGGTTTGGAGAAAAATATTCAGAGAGAAGAAAGAGAAGGATACATGGCCTGGAAATCCACATTCAGAGTAAGAAATGGAGATACTATGTTCAGCCTGGAGCCTGGACCAGGGCTTCTCAGGGCAGGAAGGCCACCTCTCCATCTTTTGAGGGCATTAAACAATTCTTCATTGGCATCACCTAAACCAGCCCATAGAAGACAGCGTATGCCTTGTCGTTACCAAAGGCTAATTCACGTGCATCTCCCTTTGAAGCCTTTGTAATGTGATCACACCTGATTCAAGCATTCAAACTTGACCAGTTGAGCATCTCTTATCTGAAACCCCAGACTTGAAAAGCTCAATCCATATTTCAGAGCATTTTAGATGTAGGGTTTTGGATTTGTGCCAGATTCTTGCCTTCTCTGGGCCTAAGGTCCTCACCTTTACAGTGACTGAAGAATGGCCCCTTTGATCTCCAGGACCCTTCCAGGCTGACGGCCTAGAGTCTTGGTAACTCCTGGGGCTGTGGTTACCTTTCCAGTCTCCATCTATCAGCACCAAATTTCACATTTTTATTATTTGCATCTCATTGTGCAACAAAGCATGTATCATTGGCTAATTAATGCTGCCAGAGCGGCACTCTGCTAAATGATTGTTTAGCCAAGAGTGGGAAAAAATGCTACAATGACTAGTATCGTATCATTATGTAACAGAAAATTAAAAATCTGATAATTTGATTGGAAGTCTCAGGTGAGTTTTTTTGTATAAAAATGTTAACCTCAAGTAGCTATAAGCAGGTAAATGTTTTATTCATCCCACTGATACGGAATAAATGCTTATGATATAAATTATGTATAATTAATACTCCTGGGATAAAAAAATGTATGCTAATAGGTTGTCAGTTAATTAAGAAAGGAATATGAGGTAAACAAAGGTGATTATAATTTATCTTGGGACCGTAAACAGAAAGCGTGCCTTAAATAATCTCTTTAAAAAATGCATTATACAGCAAATTCTTCATTTCCATCCAGAGCAGCCGCCTAATGGCAGGCAGCAACTGTTCGGAGGAGGCGTTAAATGAGGAAACAGCTTGAACCAGCAGACCAGGCTGTGGACCTGCCGGCAACTGGGACCTGGCAGGAGGGTCCTGGCTGAGCAGACCTGGTCTCTTCAGGAACATTTTCTGGAAAAATGTTTTTTTTGAAAGCCAGAGGCTTCATTAAAAGAGGAAAAAAAGAATACCTAACTAGTGAAGACTTGCAAACTATACACATGCTGAATGCCCTTGGCTTTCTGGTGAGTTGGATCCCGTGGGAGCAGGCCAGCAGGTGCCTGATTCTCGCCCCTGTGTGTGGCTGCACTGAGTCACAGAGATAGACAACAGGGACCCTGCGGACCTGGAAAAGGTGTAGGCTGAGTGCATCTGAGTTCTTAGCCTGCTCCCATCCATTCCTTGCTTCACCACACACACACACAGGGCTTGCTCTGTGCTCAGCAAGGAGGGCAGAAATGCACCCTGGGTTTTGCTTTCCTGTGTTGTTCTTCACGCGATGAATTTCGCTGACCTGTAGGGTCTGCATCTCCACATGAAGACAGCCGGCAAAGAGCTGGATACAGAAGTGTAAAGGTCTGGGGTTTCTGTTCTCTGAATGGTGTGTGTAGGGGACTGAGGGAGAGGTCTCCACGGCCTGTGAGCATCCAGGTGCAGGAAGCCGCAGAGCCCGGCAGGGAAGGAGCACCAGCCGGTAGGTCTGAGGAGCACTTGGGGAGATGATCCTCTGAAGCTCGGGAGTGTGCATCCTCCAGAGACAGGTCGTCCACTTGTCCCGGTGGAGAGGATCAGGCAGTAGGGTCGGCAAGTTTCCTGAGGATCTTGAAATTAGGCAGAGGAGGTGGGAGCCACCGTGGTAAAGGGGAGTATGCACGTGTGCCTACATCATAGCGAGAAGGTGACCCAAGCCAGTGCCAGCGATCCCAGGAACCTCTTCAGCCTCCAACCCAGATAAGAAGTGGGGGGGGAGGTTTGGGAAGGCAAACAGTCGAGGTTGAGGGCACAGAGAGAGAGCTTTTCCCTTAAAAGCATAATTCCACCCTCTCCCTTGGGGCCAGGAGAAGAGGTGAGGGTGTTGAGGGTCTCTGTAGGTGTGAGAGCAGGGGGCTAGGACGGCCTACTGGCCTCAGGTTCCTCTGTGCTGAGTTCAAGATGGAATGCCAGAGAGAAGGCAAGGTCAAGCAGGAACCCGGGATTGTGTGAACACTGAGAATCGTCACTCAGAGAACTGGAAGAAAAACTCACCACGGTCAAGGAGAAGCCTAGCCGTCTCCCCCAAATGCAGTTTCCTTCCACCGTCTCTCCCAGCCTGCAGTGGTCTCCTGGCCTTCCCCTCTGCTGTGCAGAGGACATGCGGTGTGGGTGCGGGGGAGTCCCAAGGGGGCTTTCCTTACACATGCTGCTTGAAGTAGGTGATCATTTTACAGAACCCTTTCCACAGTTCTCTAAGGTAACTATTATGTGTTCTCTCTCTCTCTCTCTCTCTCTCTCTCTCTCTCTCTCTCTCTCTCTCTGTCTCTCTTTCTCTCTCAAATGAGAAAACAGTGTTTCATCAAGTTTCAGGGATTCACAACCTTCACCTTAGTGGGGTGCCCCACAGAGCAGGCATTTCTGTACAAGCAGTCTCTTCCAGGCACCTGTCCATCCCACTGGTCACTCTTGTCCCTCTCTAGGGTCAGGTGTGCTCTTAAGTTCTGAGAGAACAGGTCTGGGGAGTTGCTGAGCATCATGTCTAATATCTCCTGAGCTCTCTCCTGTGTTAGGGTTGTCACAAAGAACCACAGAAAAAGAAGTTGACAGGCTCCACAGTGGGGACAGAGGTCCTGTAAACACCGACCTTTGCCAATTCCAGACAGAGGCACAGAGTCCCCAACTTGCATGTAACTGCTTAGACTCCGTATTTACCAACACTTAGAAGAGTTTCTGATGTAGAGATTTCTGCCATTTGACAAAGCTAACGGTGCTTTGTCAGGAATGCAAGGTGCGTGGAGTCAGGCAGATTCTGTCAGACAGACAGTTCTGACTCTGACGAGAGTAGGCAGCCTCGAACAGACCAGCTCACCTCAGTGTTCCATTCTGTGCAATAGGAACAATAATTCCCATCTCCCGTGGCAGTGAAATTTGAAAATGATGCAGCTCCCAACCCTTTGTCTACCACGTAATGGACAGTAGACCTTACTTCCATGGTGGTTGAAGGTATTCATCATCGTCTGCATGGACTTCAGCATGATCATGATTGAGGTGCTGAAACTTACAACTTTTAAGTTTATTCTGCCAGTCAGGAATACGGAAGGTACTCTAAACATTCCAAATATGACTTTTAATTAAAGTGTTAAATTCATAGACACACTAATATGAAAAATGAAGGCTGATGAACTTTCACAATGAACATGTACGGAGAATTCAGATTAAGAAATTGGACATTAAAAGTTTCCTCATGTCTCCTTTGAGCCATTACATGATCTCAAGAATAAACACTATTCTAACCTCTAAATACACACACGCACACACACACATAAACATTATAGAAATGGAATTATATAGTATGCATTCTTTTGTATCCAGGGTCTTTTGATTGTGAGTTATCAAAAGCACAATTTATTGGGGGGAAACCATAGTATTTCATCATCATTGTTTTATTGTATCACATTTATGAATATAGCTATTTACCTATTTTACTATTCATGTCTAGGGTTGTTTCTAATATGGGCTATTCAAATATTCTTGCTATGAATGCTCTTAGGTATATCTTTTTGTGAATATAGATGCACATTTATGGTGTGTATATATGTATGTCATATATATATACATATTAATAGAGAGAGAGGGAATAGCTAGAGTATAGGATATACGTATATTCAGTTTTGTAGACAGTGTCAGTTTTCCAGCAACATGCAAACATGGTTGTACTGATTTACTTTCTTGCAAATATGCAATTCTAGTTTCTCTAAACACGACACTTGGTGTGTCTGTCTTTTCAATTATAAACCTTCACTTCTGGTGGGTTTAAATTGCATTTATCTCATGATTGATGGAGTTGAGCAATATTTAACATGTTTTTGGCTCCTTATTCTTTATGGAAACACCTGTTCAAATCTTTCTCCCACCTTGGGATGTCTGCCTTTTTCTTTCTGATTTGTATAAGTTCTTCATATATTCTGAGTAGTCTCTTTCAAACACTTGTCTTGAAAATACCCTCTCCTGTTTGGTGGCTTGCCTTCTGCTTCTCTTAACAGTGTCTTTTGATATTCAGAAGATCTTAACTTTAATGAAGCACTATTTGTCATTTTGTTTTTTATGCTTAGCAGTTTTGGGGTCTTGTTTAAGATTTGCTTACTCCAAGATTATGAAGATGTTCTTGTGCATTTTTTAAAAAAAGTTATTGTTTTATTTTTCACATTTAGCTCTCTAATCCCCGTAGGTTGGGTTTCCAGGTTCACCCACCTCATGGATATTCAGCACCATTATTGAAGAGTTGACTCTTTTCTCATGGAAAGATTTCAGCATAAGGAATTAAAACCTGCTAAAACTTTGGGAGAGGTAAGGGTTAGGGGAACAAAAGACACCAGAACCAAGGCCAAGTTCAAGTCCTACAATCCTGCAACACTAAGGCAGAAGGGGCAGGAGCTTGCCCAGAAGCTGCTGAGAAAGGCGCACCCACTTCCTGCAGTGCCTTCACCCATGATCACCTGAACCTCTGTGCAGCTGCTGGGGACACTGGGGTCTTCCTTTTTGCTGCCAGACACTCAACCCGAAGCCCATAGGAAAGGGATTCTGGGGACTACAGATCCAGGATCCCTCTTTCCACGTGGACAAGACTGTAGAAGAGAATGATGGTGATTCTGCCTATCTGAAAGATCATTCCTCACAGTCACTCACCCGTTAGTGCCGGATGAGGAAATCACGTTGAAGTTGTACTTAATGGTGTACAAGGACTTCCTTCCTCCCCACAGCATTTATTGAAGCTTTAGATATTGCAAGTGCTCTGTCAATAAACGTTACTCATTCATTCAGGTATTGTACGAGGACAAGAATATCAAATAAAAAATAGGGTTACTCTCATCATAGGTGCTCCAAATACCCCCGAGATGGGATGATGCAAACAGGGAGATGATGGCCCTGGCCACCAGTGCACAGAGTGGTGGTTCCAAGTTCAGGAGCAGGCAGACGGCCACAGAAAGGCTCCTGACTGACTCTGGAGGGCTGTGCAGGCTCCTCCCTGTGGAGCAGAGGGGGATGCCATCTCCAAGGGAAGAGCAGCAGGTGTGTCCCGGATGCCTGTGTACCTGGGGATGTAAACGCAAGCTTTGTTTCCTTCTATCTTGAATTTCTGGAGGAAAACCGCAGGTGCCTTCAAGGAAGCAGATGGAAGTTATAATCTGTTTTGTGTAACCAAAGCATTAGGTAGTGCCTGTGTGGCTGTGGCCGTTGCTTCCTCTCTGCTATGATCTCCTCTCGGCAGAATCCCAGGATCCCTCCCTGCCTTCCAGTTGGGCTTTCTAGGGTTCTTGAGTTTGCTCTTCCTCTGCACTTCACTTGCAGTTGCAAAGACATCTGAGGCTTAGGCTGGGAGTGCAATGGTGACTAGGTCCCTCTATCTCCTTGCAGGCTTCTTTCCAGTCTCTGGACAATGGGGTCGAGGGGTGGGGGAAGGGGAGGAATGAGTCGGGGAGGGTGCCAGCCAATCCTGGTGCAACTTGGTGATTTCACGTGGACTCTAAGTGTTGCATCACGAGGGG
Source organism: Marmota monax (assembly GCF_021218885.2). Classification (NCBI taxonomy): domain Eukaryota; kingdom Metazoa; phylum Chordata; class Mammalia; order Rodentia; family Sciuridae; genus Marmota; species Marmota monax. The sequence goes on along the minus strand of NW_026692321.1, from coordinate 3,383,200 downwards.
GCTGGCAAGGGGGCCTGCTCCTCATGAGGTCTGGTTAATATTAGGAATTACTGCCTCAAACGCTGCAGGTGTGGATCGATCTCTTTCTGTCCCAGTAAATGGGGCTGCAAAGCCTTTGACAGCCTCAAAGCTGCACAGTGCTCAGGCCCCAGGGCAGACAATGATGTGGGGGAGTTGCTGATTTTAGGATAGAAAATTACAATGCTTCTATAGTAAACAGCACCTGGAAGTTTACTAATGATTTTTACAATTAACAGCAGCAATGTGGTCTGATTATTCCTGCCTGCAATCTATGAAAGAAAAGAAAGGAAGCAGATGTTGAAAAAGTCACATGGCTTAGATTTTACTGGGTGGGGGCGTGATGGTGAAGGAAGCATGGAGGGTGGGGCAGAAGGAAGGAAAGAGTGTCAGGTGGAGATTGCTCACTGTGATTTTGCTTAGACTGCAATGTGCGGATTTTGAAATTAATCTTTGATATGTCTGATATCATCATAACTCTTGTCTACAGTTTGCAGGTTTAAACCCTATATATTTTGCAGTAGCTGGGCAATTTAATAGATGCAATGAGTATTCAATAGAAACATGGGACTGGGCCTTTTTCTGTTTCCATACTGAAGAACGCGCAGGTTGCCGACTGGGTCCCTCTAAATCCCCCAGGTGGGCTCATGGGTCATTTCAGAAGACTCCTGTTCTTCAACCAGGCAACCATCTGTATTATATTTTAAAGCTTGGTGACTGATTCCACTTTTCTTCACCCATCATTGATCAGGTCCTTTAATCCCTTGCTCAGCCATGGTAAATTCTAGGTCCTTTGTCTATTATTGAATCTATTTTCGTACTGAAAGGATGATGTGGTAGTGTTAAATAGTGTTCTGAATAATTGAATTTTCTCTTATCTGAACACACACATGCCATAGATAACTCACATTTTTATGTTTTATTCTGGTCTTTATTTATACAAAGAATTATTTTTTATAGTTAAAATCAGAAAAATTCTTGTACTTTACTTTTCCTTTAAACTAAAGATTATGTGGAAAATATTTCCTATGTCCATATAGTCTTCATATTTATCAAAAATATTTTAGCAGTTGAAAAGTAAAGAATTTATCATCTATAATAATGATGACAAATTTGTATTACTTTAGATATAACTGTAGTGGATGCCTTGTGTAGACTTTGCCTCAGCTAAATTTTCTTTATGGAGGATTCCAGATGATGGGATGAACAGGTCCTAGGCCCAGGGTGAGTGACAGAGGGGCTCTGGTTTCCTGTTGCTCTTATGGACTGGAAAACATCCTTAGGACATGGCACATGCTAAGTTCAACACCGTCTCATGACATCGAGTGTGTGTGTGTGTGTGTGTGTGTGTGTGTGTTTGCGCACACGTGCGCACGTGCGTGCATGCAAATTTTCTCTATCTAAACTGGTATCACAAGATGGTTTAAAATCTGTATTTCTTTGATTATGGGCCAAGACATTTTTTCCCATTTTTAAATTTGTTGAGCTGTATATCAAAGAACTCCTCACGTTTCCCCACTTATCCACCCTTGGAATCTTGACATTTCATCTAAGAACTCCACTAGAGAGTGAGCACTGGGGAGGACAGAGTGTGTGTTTCATTGTGTGTCTTCCTGCTGGTTAGCCCCCTTTATCCTAGGCACATAGTAGGCGCTCTAAAAATACAGGTGAAGTAAGATGCATATAGTGGGGTCTTCATCAATTTCTACATATTTGGGGAAAAATTGTCAAATTTTAAAACTTGGAACTTTCCCTCTTACCGATTTTTAAATATCAACATTGACTACTCTCACATTTTTTAACCGCATTAGCTTTGATACTTTCCTTAGGTATAGTAATGTATACTTCCAAAATTTGAAGGATTTTGATCTTCACTCCCCTAAGATCTTGCCGATGCCTGGGAAGGACTGTCACTGTGGTCTGGGTTTGCCTCTGTTTATGCTTTCTGTTTCTCTCTCTCTCCCCTCCCTCCCTCCTCGTCCTCTTCCCACCCTGAGCTCTTTCTTCAGGGTCTCTGCTGCTCAGGATCAACAGGCAATAGTGGTTGTATGTCAGATTTTCATGAGAAAAGGTTTAATTTCTGTTTAGATTCGGATTTAACTTGGACTAGAAGCAAACACTGTGCTGCACTTAGGAAGGTGTAAAAATAGCCCCGTGTTTCCGACCCCTCGTCTCACCGTAGATCTCCTCCCATCCCCACGGACCACATGGCTTATCATGCCACCATATGGCCTTTGAAGAACTCTCTATTTGTTCTCTCGCCACATTTATAGATCCACAAAAGAAAATTCTGTGTAGAAATAGATCCCTTCAGAGCCTAACAGCATAAGGGGCAGGTAGCATGGTGGCCAATGGCTGACCCTGCATTTATTCTTATCTCTTTTTAAAAACCTTCATTTTAGCCAGCTTTTCCCCTGCTGTGCTAAAACACCTGGCAAGAACAGTTTGGGAGGAGGAAAAGTTTGTTTGGGGCTCACAGTTTCAGAGGTCTCAGTCCGTAGGCAGCCGTCTCTGTCAGGGCTTGAGGTGAGGCAGAACTTCCTGGTGGAAGAGCGTGGTGGAGGGAAGTAGCTCACAGGATGATCAGGAAGCAGAGACAGACTCCACTGGCCAGATACAAATATATACCCCAAATGCCCACCTCCTCCAGCCACACCCTATGGGCCTTCAGTTACCACTCAGTGAATCCCATCAGGGGATTAATTCACTCACTGGGCTAAGACTCTCATAATCCAATCATCTCCCCTCTAAACCTTCTTGCATTGTCGCTCACAGGAGCTTTGGGGGGACACTTCACATCCAAACCAAGACGCATTAGGTGAGTGTTCACTAAAAGCTTTGCTTCAGACATATCACAAAGACAGTTAGTTGGAGGTTGCATGGATGAAAAGGAGAGCAAATACAACCCTGTGTGCGTCTTAGTGATATGTGTTCAAGGTATCCTAACACATCGAGTCCATTAGAACCTCCATTCTTGACCTAGAGATTAAGGAGTGGATCAGTGAAGTCCCACGTGAAGGTGCAAAAACGGCTTGGCCCTGTGCTGAGCACACACTGGCCTTTCCTGCTTTCTTGATGGACAGGTGGAGGATATTACCCATCAGACATCTGCAGTAAAGTCAGTGCTTTTAACAAAAGAAGGTTCTCTATGTCCCTGTTACTTTACCAGGGACGCAGGCAGGGTGGCCAGAGACAGGAGTAACGTCATGATAGAAACGCTCTGTTGGATTCTGAGCGGCCTGCTAAACCTTCCCTAATCTTATTGGCTAAGTGCTGAAAAACAAAATGTTTCTCTCTAACCTCTCAGGTTAGGGAGATCGTGGAGAGGCATGGTGGCATATGGGATTTGGCTGGGGAAGTGACAGAATGTGTCCCCTATCAAACATATTCCAAACACAGCTGTCTATTCCCAAGGTATCATAACTCAGCCAGATAAGATCTCACTGCCGTCTGTAAAAGATTATGCTACCAAGTTTTCATATTGAAAACAAATTTTCACCTCAAGCAGAGACACTGCAGCGTGGCCAGTGTGTGATCTAAGAGGGTGAAGCTGCAAGTCCTGTTCTCTGTACACCAAGTCCCACTGCCCCTGGCAGGCGTGGACCTTAGGGGAAGTGATGGTGGCCAGTACCCCATCCCCCACAGCTCTCCCCTGAGTGAGTCCCCAGCCCAGACACATCCTTAGGGTCACCGGCACCTGCAACTTGTAGCCTGGATTCTTCTCCAATCCCAAGAATTTCAAATAGAGCAAACAGGAGGTGCTAGCAAGGGTAGTGCCCCATGTGGCATCTACACTGAGCTCTTGAGAGGCCTCCGGTCACGTATGGAGGCTGAGGCAGAAGGAGACGTGCTGAAGAGCTGATGGAAGACTGAGCGAGGCCCTGGGGAGAGTGGAGACTGTTAGTCCTGAGGCGGTGGCAGAGGCCCTAGGACAGAATAGCAGACCCAGAAAAGAGGAAGAGGACCATTGTCTCTGGCAGGGGGCCTGGAGGCTGACTGGGTTTTAGTTGCTTTTTTGTTTTGCTTTGTTTGGGGTTGGGGCTCTATCTCAGGCTTCCCTGGAGAGATTCCTTTCCGCCTTAATACCAGCAGAGTAAGAAGAAAGCTTCAAGTGGGTCCCCTCTCAACCTGAGGTGGTGTCGGGGTCACATCCACTCAGCTCTAGAGCAGAGCATGGGCAGGGAGTCCACAGCTGGCAGCAGAGCAGTCACCGACAGAAGCCCACTGCTGCATAGGAGGAAGTCCTAGAGAGTTCTGCGTGGGGGAGGTGCAGAGAGGAGAGAATCAGCGGCTACAGGTGATCCCCGGGACTCTGTTCTCTGAGGCATCCCAGACTCTCCCGGAGGAAATAAGTTCAAGTGTGCGTTCAGAGCATCACCCTGCAGAGGTTCCGGCCTGCAGCTGGTGCAGCAGTGGGTGGGGGTGGGGGGAATAAACAGACCAAGCCAACCCGAAGGGTCCAGACTGAAGGACAAGCAGCGCTTGCACACACGTGTGCGTGCACAGCACACGGAAGCAGGAGAAAGCACTCATGAGGACAACTCTGGTCATGGGAAATAGGACTTCTGGAACAAAGGGTTCCATGCATGGATTTTTACAGATGAATAGACACAGTTGGAGAATAAATAAGTTAAAGGCTGGGTTCAAGTACCTCTCCAAGAATACATCCCAAACAATAAAGTAACATGCAGTATCACACTAAGAACACAAGTTAAAAGAAACAGAAGAGAGAAGTGGTAACATTCATTGAATAAATGCTCCAAAGGCAAGAGAGGAATTAAAAAAAATGTCAAAATATATTAGAATATTCGCCATTCTTTTCCATTTTTCATAGCAATTATTTGCATATTCTGTTTAGCATCTACTTTATTTCTATATCTTACTTTCATAAAGGTTAGAAAAAGTCTTTGTTCCCTTGATTTGGAAATTGAGTGTTTGTGTGGAGACATAGGTACGTATCTTAATAAATGAGGGTGAGCAGTAGAGAATGGAAATAAGATGTGTGTTTTCCAAATCTGCAATATAACATTCATCCTTTCCAGTGAAATTTTAAAAAGGGAGAAAAAACATAAGCGCGTGCACACGCGAAAACACACACGCAAAGATAATTAGCAACTCCCTCAACTGATGTTTCGGAAATGTTAAAAACGTAAAATATCAACTAGAACTCTGATAAGAATGACCCTCCAAATTAGAAAAGAGGTTTAAGTAAACCAAATAGATTGTGAAAAATGGAAAATTATGACAAATTAAATAAATTGTTAAAATTAATATAGTAATATCATAAAAAAGTCTGCCCCCAGATTTGAAATCCTATACATAATATATTTCTGAAGAAAGACCATAAATAGTATATATGGGCATATGTATATATAAGCATGTTTAATACCAATTTATATATTTATACACACAAATATATACAGTGGCCATGAGAAAACAAAAAATGAATGATTCATATTTGTCTCTTCATACCTATGTGCTTCCAAATGTTCAGAAAAATAGATAGTCCCTACCTATTGGAATTTGTTCCATATAATAAAATGCATGAAGACTTCCCAATAAATTTATGATGCTTTCAAACATGGATGATGATGTTAGAATTAGAAATGTGGTATCATGTGATTCTGATATAATATATATTCAGATTACTTAGGGCAATGACTCATGTCTGGAATTCCATCTACTCAGGAGGCTAAAGCAGGAGGTTTCTCAAGGAGGCCACTCAGTCCAATTTAGCAAGACTCCCTTTTTTTTTTCAAAGTAAAAAAATTTAAAAAAGGGTTGAGGAATGTAGCTTACTAGTAGAGTATCCCTGGGTTCAATCCCTAGTACTGCCAGGAAAAAAAAAAAAGGATTTATTGTTTCACTTGGGTTGGGTTAAAGTCCTCTAAAACATTAGCTTACCAATTCAAGTCTAAGAGCATTAAAAAAAAAAGTAGATCATGATCAAACCATGTTTATACAAAAAAGCAAGATTCAGGGGCAGGAAATATGATTTAATTCCTTATATACTAGAAAGTAGAAAAAACCCACATAGTAGAAATGGATGTATAAAAAGCATAATGTAAACTTTAATATCAACCTCTTGTCTTTGAAAAATCAATAGCCTTAGAAAGTTAGAAATGGAAGATAATGTTTTAGTTTGCTGGAAGTTATTTACCAAATCCCTATGCCCAATATTATATTTGGTGGAAAAACTTGAATCTCATTCTCTTCAAGTGCAGCACAATGAAGGCACCCAAGCTAAGTGTGAAAGTTCAGTATTGTTCTGTGAGTGCCAGCCAAGCAATGGGCCAACTCATTAGGAAAAGAAAAGAAATGCACAAACAAATCAGAGGAACAGACGTGAAATTGCCTTTATTGTTAGGTAGTATGATTTCAACAGAAATCTTCAGGAGGGGTTTAGGTAATCAAATGACTTAATTGACCAATTCATGAGCCATTACACTGCATGAAGTTTAGTGAGGTTACCAGAGAGACGCAAAAATAAATGGCCTGGTGTCCCTCAACACCTACCAGAAACATGACAGCAGAGAAATGGTGGCGCCATAGCAGTCGAGATACCATTTAAAACAGCAAGCAGAAGAACAGCACAAGAAGGATCGAAACAGAGTAAATGACCACGATTGAGCAAAAACCAACCCTAGAGGCAGAGAGAGAGAGAGAGAGAGAGAGAGAGAGAGAGAGAGAGACTTGTGTTAGAGTTCAGGGATAACAGAGATAATTTGGCTCTTTGAAGTTGCCTTCTGGTCTCTGGCTTCTGAGGAGGAGTGACCTCTCCATCTCGCTGAAGACCTTGGGTGGGTGGGTTGTCTAGCCACAGGGGTGGAAGGTGCTGCACCATGGCTCCCTCCTCTGGTGGCTGCCATGCTCCCAGCCTTCCTGTGGGATGTGTCAGTTTTCACAGTCCCAGGGGAAGTGGGAGAGGAAGGAAGGCGGCCGGCTAGGGAGAACACCTGGAGCCCTGCTCTTCCTGCAGAGCCTCTGCACATTTTGCAAAGGTCGATGCTGACCGTTTGTACCAGGGTTCTCAGCTCCTTCATGGAGGAGGGAATCTCATGTGTCCTTACTCATGTCTCCTGTTTTTACTGATGTCACTCCTTGGAGAAGTTAATGTTACAACTAATCATCTTTGGTCAAGTTGATCTACCAATCCAATACAATTCTCTATCCATTCTCAGAAATGGGTTTGGGGAAGTTGGCCAACTGATTCAAAATACATTCATTAATTAAGAAATTTTGCAAGAGAGGAGAGGGGCAGCGGTCCTTGTAGATAATATGGTAAGTTTCCAAACAATTGTAGTAAAAAATAGTATTTTGGGGCAGGAGTTGACAAATAGAGACTACGAACAGATTGAGACCTAGAGACTTGACCTGCAATGAACGTAGCCATCTGAATAAGCAGTGGAAGAAGAGATGGTCAGTAAAGGGGAAAGTGAGCTCCAAAGTTTGAGAATTAAAGGCAGATCTCCAACTTATGATATTACAAAAATAAACTCCAAAATAGAATAAAAATATAAAGTGAAATGTCAATATTTAGCACTTATAAAAATAAGGAAGAAGACTGAGATGGAGGAAGACACGAACTGTAAATGGAAAAGTAGTCAAGATGACGACACCAAAATGATTACGTGTTTTTAAATGAAGACATCACAGACAAACTTGGAAGGAGGAATAGCTCTAAAAATATTTATAAAATCTTAACCTTGCAAAAGATCCACATCTAGAATGTGTGGTAACTCACGCAGACCTTGCAGGTGAGAAACCACAACAGGAAAACAGCCTTGTCATACGAAGAGTCAATTTATTGGCCTGGAAATACAAGTGATTAATACATATGTAAAAGAAAATCAAGTTCACTAGCACTAAGAAGGGTGTTGATTTTAATAAGCAAATGAGTTCCTTTGTTACAGTTTTTGTAAGATAGCATGTGATGGCATATGTGTAATAGGAGATGTTATTCAGTGATCTGAATATGGAAAGATCTGGACTATTTAATGTTGTATTTAAAAAACTAAAACAGACATTTCATTTATGTTTAGGTGTATTAAAAGACTCAGCTTGGCAAGAATAGTTCCAGTTTTTGACTGCTATCTTGGAGTAATTCTTACTAATACTCCTTTTAATCTCCAAAGAGTCTTGGCTTGAAAAATGAACTATATGGTCACTGAAGTTATTGCACAATAACATTAATTTAAATTAGACTACACAAACCTCAGTCTGTACTTTTCAAAGAGTATTTTGGTTTCATGCACATAAGAACAAAAAAAAAAGCAAATGAACAAAAAATATTAGAGGGAGGCTGCGTTCGGGAGAAGAATCCCATAATGAATCTGAGATCAGCTGTTAAGGATTTCCTGTGTTCCTTCCTCTCTATGGCCCATAGTTTCCCAAGTGTAAGGGCCACCCATGCTTCCCTAGACAAAACTGAGAAAAGCAATACTTTCAGAAGGTATGTATGATGGCATCCTTCCCAATGTAGCCAAATTAATCTTTCGGTAACAGCAGAGAGTGTTTATCCAGGATCCATGCCTGATTCCGAAATTCTTAAGAAGTCTCAACTGTACAAACCAAGAATACTGGATTTTAAATTCATGCAATCTCATTTTACACCAAGCAAACAAGAAAACATGTCTGCCTGGGTCTCACTGCAATCAGATCATGCTGCCTTCTTGGGTCACAAAGTTGTGCTTAGGGGCATTGGGAGCCCATGCTGCCTCGAGCCTGTGTGTCTGCTCCTGGAATAGAAGTTCCCAGGTCCTGCAGGCTCCTAGATAAAGCTCTTAGAGGCAGCAGCCAGAGGAAAAGCCAGTTCATTAAGGCCACGGCAAAGAAACATTAATTTTCTCATCGATATTTCTTTTCCCTTGTTTTTTTGGGAACTGCAAGGTGTTTTCATTCTTTAACTCATTTGATTCTGACACAAACACTATGAGATAAACATTATTGTTACCCCGACTTTATAATAAAGAGACAAGTTTTGCAGAAGAGTTGGCTGTAAACCTAGTCTTGAGTTACAGAGTCCATGCTCTGAATTACTATCGTGCTATTTGATCCACCAGGATTTGGTCAGGAATGCAGAAGCAATCCCATGTATTCTAAGTAAGGGAAAGACAGGCCTCAAATATTTTATTAAAAAGTAAAACAAAAAGTGAAGAAGCATGATTTTCCAAACAATCACCTTGCTAAGCAGGCGCTGTAGGCCTGCAGCCTCTCTATTTTTGCCGTCTTTGGTCTTTTGGAATAGACTTTGGCAGGGGCAATGTTAGATTCTCCACATTGTGCCTATTCTTGGGATCCCAGAAAACTGCTTCCCAGCCTCCCATGCGTTAGTCAGGGCCACATCACTAAGTCCTGGACATTGAGACGGAAGAGGAAGCTATGTCTCCCAGCCCCAGGCCTGGCTTCCTCCAACTCTCCATTCTCTATTCCAGCTTTTCAGATGTTGTGGCTACACCACGGAGGAGAGCCACCACCTGCCGAAGCCTTTGTGTGAAAATAGATTCAACCTTTTGTGTGTGTGTGTGTGTGTGTGTTAAGCCATCCAGATTTGGTGTTGCTTTTGCCAGTAGCTGATGTTATTTGCCCTAGTAAAGAGACACAGTGACCTTGATATACTTTATATTGCCTAAGGTCAATGGAAAGTTGCCGGTCTATTTCTCCTACTTCCCATATAGAGCAAAATATCAATTCATGCTCATACCATTGAGTCTCTGACTAGTTTGTGAATTCCTGTGGGCAGGGTTTTTCTAACACTCATATTGGTATCCTCCTTTTCTTTCAGCACAAATGACAGACAAGTGTGCCTAGCCAACAAGTCTAGATGAACTAAGGAAGGACTGGATGAGTCAGAGTTTTGATATGGTTCATCTCCTGTAGCTTAACCTTTTGAAAGTGCTTGAATGGAAACATGACAATTTATCGATTTGTTTAAAAAATGTTAAGGTAATAGAAGGAGGGCTAAAATTCCATTTGTAAAAATAACTTTGATTTTATTAGGTTATAATTTCTATTTTTGATAAGCACAATGGTAAAAACTGTTTATACCAATCAAAATCAATATGGCCTCTGCATATGTGGAGTTTTGATCCTGTGTTCTGGTAAACCTGAGATGTTCTCTGTTCGAAAATGTTCTGTGTCAACACTGATATCTCTTTATTCCATGGAATTAAAGGAAGCCACTTCAAGGCTGCCTTTGAAATGGGTTAGCATTAGCTAGATTTATATGCATGCTTTTCCATTTGTAATTTGATTAGGGTGTGGATTTAAAGTCATTAATATCACTTCCCGAACTAACTTCTCCTTTGTGCATTTCTCTCTTGGACTTGGAGCCTCCCTGAAGATTGGTTAGCACACAATGTCTAAGTGGCCCCATGTAAGTTGGAATAATGCAATGCAAAATGGAACTAGAGGGGCTAATCTCTCTTCTTGGTGACCCAAGCTATTTAGAGGAAATGAAGAAAAGATTTTAATTAACCAAATAGCTCTTGGAAAACCACATATCCTACTGCCTGCCAGAAACTGTCATAGCTAAACTATTTCAGGGTTTATTTCAAACAAACAAGACTGATTAAAAGTGACCAACATTACATAATTGCCATTGTCTCGTTCATAACAGGAATGTTTTTGCAGAGAAGCTGCAGAGTCGACTCCATGCCACAATTATTAGCTCTTCTCCCTCACTCTGAGATTCAGCACCCAGCAGCTGAGGGGACAGTCAGGAAGCCTTACTTCCCAGCATGCTCTTATGTCACACCGACCAGCAGGAAAGTGTCTTCACCGGCCTGCGGGAGGCCAGGAGGAGGCTGAAGGAGGAGTAGCAGGTGGGCATACTCCTGAAGGACTTTTTGGGGCAGCAAATGTGAAATTAAAAAGTAAAAATTAATAAGTAGACGGCACAAAAAATTGACTTTCATTTGTATTCCCAATAATTACTGTGAATAATAATGAGAAACATAAAAGTTAAAAAAAACCCCTAAATTTAAAAAATAACAGTAAAGACTGTCTACCAAATCTTGTGTTTGGACATTTATAATCCCAATGACCTATCGTGGATGGATGAAGAAACCAAGGGACTAGTGATGGCAGGGCTCCCCATAGTGTCTGCCCCTCCCTCTTCCCCTTTACTGTGGGGGCCAAGGACTGAGAAGGCCACTGAGGACACCCGCAGGTCTTTGCCCCTTTTGGCACAATTTGAAATCAGCGCAATCCCTGAGTTCACTGTTCTCAGGAACTGTTTTCAGACCCTGTGCACTGTCCTCCAAAGACGTGACCAGCCCAGAACAAGCACATGTGTAGCCCTCAGGACTTTACAGTTAAAAGTCATCTTCATTGTTTTCACTGATGCCCAAATGACCACACGTGAAGGTGCAGGTTGACTTGCCCTTTCCTGCATCCAGGCTTGACTTTCCAACCACATGAGAGCCTGGTGTCTAGCACAAGGCTGATGTAGAGGAACACAAAACAGAGCTGCCCCCCGCCTGTCCCTGGGGGCTGGCCTCCCTCAGAGCTGGCAGACACCCAGCATGTGCTCACCTTCCCTGGCTCCTGCTAGACCTCCCCACTGAGCATCGCCTTCCCCCCACGTGCCAGATACCCTCCTCTGTGTTTGGGGGCTTTTCTCCTCTGAGTTTGACTATGGAGAGGGCAGAGCATCGGTGTCTTTTAAAGCCTGAAGCTCAGGAGATGGGGCCCGTGTACCTGGATTTGAATCATATCTCCATCACCCTACCTATGTGACCTTGGGACACTTACCTTCTCCTAAGCATTCAACCTTAGCTTTCTCATCATTAAAAGCAAAGATGAAATGACATGAGGGGACATCCAACATCCCCTCCATGCAGAACACCGCTGTCTGCCACCCCATCCACAGACTCCCTCTTTAGAGTAGGAGGGCCGTGCTATGGACAGGCCACACTCTGCTGTGTGCCATATGTGAATTGTTCAAGTACCCCTCCCTATGAACTCATGAGACGGGTTCTTTCATTATTCAAAATATGAAGGAGCAAATTCAGGCAAATGGACAATGAGAAACACTTGATTTCACCCAGAAAACAGGTAGTGAAGCCAGGTCTGAACTCAGAGCACTTGCAACATAGAACCTTGATCTCTCTTACCTTTCAACATTGCCTTGGACATTTTTGCTCCCCTATTTTTCCTGGACACAATTACTGGATGTTGAGAAGCAGGAGAGAGAAGAAAAGGAAGACCCCCCCTGTGCGCTGTGGGAGAGCCACATGTGCCCACTGAGAGCCCCTCTGGCAGGTGTTCTCCTGAGCCCAGGGTCCACACGACCCAACATGGCGGCAGCGGTGAGAATGGCAGGTGCTGGCTGATCACACAGAGGGCGGCCTGCCAGGGCTTCACTGCACCCTCCCCAAGGGTGGGGTTCTTCTTGTGACACCCTGTTGCTTTCCTCCTAGAAGTTAAACAAGTGTGCTGCTAGAAAAATGGTGAGTTAGTGGGGAGTCCACTGTGACTTCTCGGTGGCATCTCTCTCCTGGCACTCAAGCACAGGTCCTAGACCAAAGCAGAAAAGGTACCAATGAGGGCTCCTTCAGGCAGGGGCATGAACCTCGGCCGCGGCCCCAGTCCAACCCTTGGAGCTCTCAGTGGCTGCTAGGGGGGTCATTCAGAAGGACACTGGAACCCGGGAAGGGCCCTGGATGTCCCAGATAGGGACATGGAAGGATGAAAAAGACAAAAGATGACACTGATACTTTGAAAAAATAAAAATCCACAAATCTATAACCATGTTCAAAATATTAAGGAGAAAAAGAGAGAGGGCAGGGGAGCCAGGGAAGCTGTTCTTTAGAATACCAGAAAGCAGAGTGGACGCTAGAACTGGCCAGAAAGAAACAAAAGGCAACCCTGATCAGCTTCGTTGCTGTGCAAGAAGCAAGTAAAAATGAAGGTGTTGTGAAGACTGTAATCACTGTATTAATGTATGATCATCATGTGCAAAATGTCTTAGTGTATCAAGAAAGAAGTACAAGCCAGGAATCAAGTAAAACAACAAACAAACAAACAAAGCACAGGCCCTTAAGCTGAACTAATGGCATTCCACGGGCTGCACAGGAGGAAGAGCAGGCACCTGCCTCCCACCCCATCCCCAGGCTCCTGGCCTGCAAGGCCCACTTCTCAGGCCACCGTGTGTATGCTGGGCCAGGGCTCAGCGGCTCCTGTGGGCATGATCCTGTCCCTGTCCCTCCCTTTGCAAGAGGTGACAGTGCTTCCTTAGCTGGCTGGATTTTCCCACTTGCAACTTACCTCAAAGCAGAGGAATCCTGCGACACCCCTAGTTGAGAACAGGTGAGGGCCCTTTCTCCCGTTAGCTGACCTCAGAACGAGGTTGCTAGCTCTTTTCTTCATCTCCACGCAGACCCACTTGGTCGTCATCATCTGGTTTTCAGATCTTCTTCACAGCCACGCCCTGTGGAGCGTGAGGTCTCCCAGAGTCAGCCTGGTTCAGCGGAATCCAGATGCTGCTGTCAAGGAGCTGTGATTTAGGATCACTTACCTGGCCCTTCTGTGCCTCAGTTTATGCCTCTGTTTTGAAATGAGCCCAATCATTTTAGTTTATTAGTTTATTGGGGTTGCCATAGCAACGACCACAAACTGGGTGACTTAAAAGAAATGTATCATTTCATGGTCCTAATGGCCAGAAGTCTAAGACCAAGGGGCCAGCAGGTTGGTCCTTGAGGGCTATGAGGAGGGGTCTGTCCTGGGCCTCTCCTGGCCGATGGCTGCCTTTCCCTGTGTCTTCACATCCTTTTCTCTCTGCATCTGTCTCCAAATTTCTCCTTTGTGCAAGGACACCAGCCATACAGGATTAGAGCCCACCCTGAGGCCCTCATCCTTTGTGGTCACCTCAAAATGACCCTGTCTCCAAACAAAGTCACCTTCTGAGGCACTGGGGGTCAGGGATCCGGCTTATGACTTGAGGGACCATGAAAGAGTGATCTCCTTTGTAGTCTCAGATGGAGCCTAAATGACGGGTAGAACTTCAGATAGAGCCTGCTCCTGGCACGCCTCCAGCAGAGTGTCTGTCACTTGTCACGTGCTCTCCTCGGCACTCTTTGAGGAGAGGTTCCGGCCTCAGGTCTCTTCTCCAGTCATTTCCAAACCTCCCTTTTTCTCTGCAGCTCTCTTGCAAGATTTGTCCCCAAACCCTTTGCCTTTTTCGTTGCGAATTCTGGGGATGAGAACAGAGGACAAGTGATAATCTGAGAACAAGACGATGGCCTGTCTGGATCTCACCAGTGCTTGTTCCAAACACTCAAGTCCTACCTGCTCCTCTCCAACCAGTCCCCCACTTCCCACAGCAGGCCCTGCCTTCCCCTCTCCAGTGTCCATCAGCTGCCTGCGAAGTCTGCTCCCAGTTCCCCAGAAGGAAGGAATGTGAACCTGCCTAGTGGCGTGGATCTCTCCTGCTCCAAGCACTGCCCTGAGGCCAGGGACGTCCTGGCCACTGTGTCAGCCTCTTCCTTCTCCTCACTTGTTCATGCAGCACAACTTATTGGATACATGCCACCAGATCTATACTGGATTCTGGATGCCACAGTGGATCAGGGTTCTCAAGAGCTTCCAGTCGAGTGGTGGAGATGCTCAGATGGCTGGGGCTGCCCCTCACCTCTGGAAGAGCTTCAGCCCTCTCTGCTGGGAAGTTTTTCCAGGGCACAGAGTCAGGTGGGTCCTGCCCTCTCCTAGAGCCCCCTGCACTAGTACTACTCAGGGTGCCCTCATCTGCCATCCCATCTCCAGCACAACAGAGCCACCCAGCCAGCATTCCACCCCACAGACCCAGGCTTGCTCCTGACTACTGGTGTATGAAGAGCTCAGCTCATTCTTTAAGGAACAGAGACCATGGAGGCCCATGTCACTGCTTCTTGTTAGGCCCTGATACAGCCCTGCTTACCTGTGACCACTGCTGCTGGTGATGAGGTGGTCCCTACACTGCCCGGTGCCCACTTCTCTATGAGGCTCTTCTCCCTGGGCATGAGCCATGGAAGGAAATACCTTTAATAATATATGTGACTACCTCTGTTCCTTATTTTTCATATCTCAGCTCAGAAGCCAACCTGTTGTCCCTTGTTCTTGAGAGCGCTAGCCCTGCGTGGGTCTCATTGTCTTCAATCTCTGCACCTCCCACCAAGGGCTCAAGTGGGTGGCATCACGATTTCTGGAGGTCTTTGAAAGGCAGCCTGGCCTTGGTCTTCACGCTCAGTGGACAGAAGGGCCACTCCTGCTTTCTCCATGTTCTGTACCCATCCCTAATGCAGCTGGAGCTTGTGGACAGGAGGGAATGGTGATATTTTACCCATGTAAATAAGACCAGCAGGAACCCTTTGGAAGCTGCAGTTCACTGGCACTTCAAGAAGCCAGAAATCCTATCTCGACTTCGCAGTCCTGCCTTTTGCCCTCTCTGGCGGCTGCACCTCCAGATAAAGAACCCACAGTACAGACCTAACTACCTCAGAGCTTCAGGAGGAGGTGGAGAACATAACCCTGAACAAGACCAAGTTCAAGAACCCTCATCTTCAGTCATCAAGTTCTGCCTTGACAGCAGGATGTGGATCCCTGACCACTTTCTTCCCAGTGACCAGCCGGATGTCAGCTGGGCAGCAGGCCTGATGTCATCGACTTTCCTCACTGTCCTTTGGTCAGTGTGAGGGGCTGGTGGGAGTGTAAACATCGAGGTGTCTGTGCAGACTCTCAGAGCATTTTTGTAGAATGCGTATTCCATATTTGCTCACAGCGCTACCAACAGTTCTTTCTCTGCTATTCTAAACAGAGAATATTAGAGGATAATAAGCCACCAAAATGCATTTGTATTCTGTTTGGGAATGGTGTTTTCAAATTCTGCTCTTGAGAAGGAATGTATTGTTTTATCATTTACCCTCCCATAGAAGTTTTATTGTCTTATTAAAGTAATTACTCTGCTATATTAAGGAGACCAAACACTAAGCTTAAACAGAAGCCTGAAGCCTCTTGTATTGATACTAAACACGATGCTGTTTGAAGTCAGTTACATGTTGTCATAACAGCCTGCACACTTCTTTGGCTTTCTTCTACCTTTTTCAAAGCCTCCATTCTTGCTCCTTCCTATGCATGTGTATACGCACATGCACATTCGCGCGCACACACACACACACAGAAGAATCTTCCTCCATCTCCCAGTTCTCCAATTCTCCACCCCAGTGATTCTTATTCTTAAGTCTAGTGTGCCCAAAGTACCTGAAAGTTTGTTAAATGCGGCTGTGGAGCTCCAGCCTTGGAGACCCTGATGTGATGATGCGTTTGTGTGGCCCAGCGACTGTGCTGGAGCAACCCACTCCGCAAGGTCAAGGCTGCCTAACTGGCAGCTCACCCTGGCCAAGCTCAGGCAGCTGGGCTGTTGTCCTGTGCCCACACCAGCTCCTCCCACTGGCCAGGCTTTCAGAGTCCTGTTAGTTGGTCAGCTCTTCAGTGGTCACTCCCCCTCTGGGCGGACGGTCCCCAGTGCATGGAGGGAATGCTCCAGGCCCTGCCTCCTCCTCCTCCTGCTGGCTCTCTGTTCATGGAGGAACTGAAAGTGGACAGTGGGATCCCAGCTCTTTCTTCTTTCTTGGTTCTTCTTCCTGGGAGGTGGTGAGTGGTTTGCTCCTCCTCAGGGCACTGCGGTGGTGGGCTCCCACAGACCCAAAGCCATGTGGCTGATCAATCACGCTCTGGAACCTGCATAGCGGGGAGCCCAAACAAACCTTTTCTCTTTGTAAGTTGATTATCATAGCTATTTGTTTATGGTAGTGGAAATCTCCCTGACACAGCAAGTCTCTCCTTTTGGCTGGGAAAATTCTCGAGGAAGGATTTAACAGAGCTTCGGCTGCACACAGTCCCTGCGTCTGGGGACGAAGTTCTCAGTTCTGCAGGGAGTCTGAGTTGCACATCAGGATCCACTACAGAAAGCCCAGGAGGTATGAGACTTCAGAGGAGGGATGTCTGTGGAGAGCCACCAAGTGTTGTGGGAAGGAGGTCGGGACTCAGTTCCCAGGGGGCCCTGTGACTGCCTAGCAGAACTTGGTCCAGCCCAAGGATGGGCCACGCAAAGGTCTAAGAAAACAAATAACAAACAAAATCTGATGGATTTGCATTTTAAAGTATCTCCAAGTGTAGATTCCAAGTGCTTCAAGTGTAGCGTTATGAAGACGGTTTGGAAATCAGTTGGGAAACTCTCAGGGAGTTTGAGAAGAGATGTGGAAGAGAGACAAGCATTCGAGAGCCTTTCAGAAGGCAAAGCAATTAAAACCAACTGGCTGATTATCTGTGGTCAGCGAGGGAGAAATTGAGTAACAAGAAAACTTTGACTCACATAGTAAGTGAACATGGAACTGTGTGCCCATCTCTTAGTGTCTGATGCCTCCTTCACCCAGAAGGGCTTCGCAGCAGGGAGAGCAGCATGTGCTGGACCTGGTGCCGGGGACGTTAGGAGACAGAGCCATTCTCCTTCTTCTTCTGTCTAAACAATTCACATATAAGGAAAACAGCATTGGAGGACACTGGTGGGCACTTTGCTGAACAAATCGTGTAGTTTTCAAGACGGTCAATGTAAAGTAAATTTGAATCCTTACTAATTAAGGACATGTGAATAAATTTGAATACCTAACCATTCATGCAAGTTTCTGTGTTTATTATCGTCCTGGTCTCCTCAGACTAGTGGACTCTTGAACCTCAGGGCAGCTCTGTTCTGGGTTCTGGGTGAAGAAGGGAGCCACAGAGGAACTGGGAGAAAAGATGTGCAATTAATTAAGTGGGTATTAGTTCCCGCTCCCAATTAACATCAAGTAAAAATAGGAATTGGACAGGTGTTTGAACAGAAAGAGCATTTAACACCATTCCCAACCTTCAGGGAGGGTAAACTCATGGAGGATTGGAGGCTTCCTAAGAGCCCTTCTGCAGAGTATCTCCTCCCACCACTGTTTTTATGAATTTATTTATTTCTAGAACCAGTGGACACCAATTCTATTCTGCATGCATGATCGTATTTCCAGAAACTCAGGAGGCTGAGGCAGGAAGGTTGCAGGTTCAAGGTCAGTTTCAACAACTTAGTGAGAGCCTGTCTCAGAATGAAAAGAGCTGGGGATGCAGTTCAGTGGTAGGGTGCCCCTGGGTTCAGCCCCCAGTATCAAAAACAAAACAGAACAAAACTATTCAAGGGGTTGGGATGCTCGGGACAGGAGACTGGCTTTCTCTGTAGCTGGGGGCTCTTCAGGGGAAGGAAAAAGGATCCCTCTTGGTAACACTGCCACCCAAGGGTACAGGGGCTGGGGCTTGTCTCAGGGAACTAGTATCTGCTCAGACCGAGGTTGTACCTCATCTTTGATAGCTGATGTTTGTAGAGTTTTCATGCTTGTTTGGTTTTTTTCTTTTGTACCAGGGATTGAACCCAGAGGTGCTTAACCACTGAGCCACATCCTTATCCCTTTTTCATTTTTTATTTTGAGACCGGATCTTGACAAGTTGCTGAGGCTGGCTTTGAACTTGCGATCCTTCTGCCTTGGCCTCCCAAGTCCCTGGGATTACAGGTGTGAGCCACTGTACCTGGCTGTGCTAGTTTTCTAGAGCTTCTATAGCAAATTGACACAAATTGCGAATTGCTCCAGTGGTCTGGAGCAACTGACAGTTTTAGCATTGGAATCAAAATGAATGAGATAAGGCATCAGAGGGCTGTGCTTTCTCTGGAGGCTGCAGTGGAGAATCCTCTCTGGTCTCTTCAGCTTTCTGCAGTGACCATGGATCTGCTTTCTTTCTGTCTTTTCTGGGCCTCTCTCCTGTGCCTGTCTCTGTATCTCTCCTCCTCTTTTGAAGACCTGGGCCCTGTTGGACTTAGGGACCACTCCATGTCTATGTGATCTCATCTTCACATGATTGCATCTGCAGAGACCCTATTTCCAAATTACATCTCGTTCACAGGTTAGGACTTAAAGGTATCATTTCAGAGGACATACACCAACCCACAACATACCCTCCCAGGGTGATTTAGACACAGAGATTACACTTTTGTCATGTGCCTTCAAGAAAACCACACACTTCCCCGACTCTCAGATCTCTTCTTACCCTTTTTCCTAAGGTCAATATAACACATAGAACATCTCCACTCTGCTGAGACAGGGCCCATGGCAGGATATGTTTTAAAAACTGTCCAGGAATGGAGGAATCAAGCAAAAGATGCTTGAGGACAGTCGATATTCAGGGGATGAGGACAGGCTAAAAAGAGGACATTAACAAAGGATGAACAGGTTCAAGAAGAGAAGGTTCAGGGCAAGTCTCATCAATATTTCCCTAGCTAGCTGTATTCCTGATGATAACACGAACTGTCGCCTTATTTGCATTTCATCACATTATTTATAGACAAATATATATGTCTAGAATGCCTCATAGTAGAAATCTTCTGTTATCAGCTTTTGTTAAAAAACATCCTTATGAAATATTGTCATGTATCTATCAGGTCCTGGAGGGAGCAAAGAACACATCAGTGACTAGAAAAGAACTGATGTGTACTTTCACATAAACTTGAAGTGGAAAAGAACTAATGGTGTCTATTATTATTGTTTGGGCATTAAGGCAGTTAAACACCTAATCACAGCAACTTGGATGAAGCAAATTCACATGTGTCTTCTCTCCCTCCAAGGCCAGATTGAGTACCAACTTCTCTTCCCTATACCTCTCTGGTGCATCTCCTTTTGAAACAATTGGCACAATTTTACTTCTTTGCTTTATACCTATAATTGTGTCGATAGCCATGACTATTTATGTCTGTCAAGGCATGATATCATTCCTAGGGATTTTGCTTCTCTTACCAAACAATCAATGATCAGGAAATGGTCACATGCCAGGGGAACTCCACACAGCCTTTGCTCACTATCCCCACGCCTAGTACCCTATCGGGTGCTTTATGAATCATAAGGAACCTAGTCAGAGATGGTCCCTACTATACAGGGCTGGTAAGGAAATGAGAAGGGGGAAATACACCAAATGCTCATACTGACAAGCTGGCAATCATGATCTATCCTACTGTAATCCGAGTGAAACAGAAATTCTATGAGAATTTGTGACAAAGACTCTGACCTGGCCTGGGGCAGCCAAGCAGTTTGCTTTAAAGAGCCGGTTGAGTGTATCTGGAAGGTGAGTCAGGGGACACGGGTTGCGGAAGCAGAGCACTCCGGACGGGGGCCGCAGGGTGTGTAAAGCCAGGGGCTGGCAGATGGACGGGGTTAAGTAAGCTGTTAAGTGATCACCTAAAAATATGGATGCCAGCATTTCCGTTTTTGTTTTGCTTTGCTTTTGGAAGGGCGCCTACCATCCCCTGCATTCCACAGGCCGCCCCCTCCTGGAGTTTTAGAGATGTTGGGACAAAGGACATTCAGGCACAGGAGATGGGCAATAAGGTTTTCTGTTCATATGACAAATAGCAAACGGCTTTCCTAGGGGGAGGGATGGTGCAGAACAGGAGTGAAGGCCCCAGGCAGGAGTGGGGTTTCCACGTGGGTGGGCGTGGCCAGTGTGGGGCCCCGCCCAAGCAGGTGTCCCTGTTATCTGAAATGCCAGTGGCACAGGTTCTCCTTAGGGTGCCCAGATGTAGAGCAGGGGGAGAGAGGAGGGCAGGACTGGAAGGCTTCAGGGATCCCAACGCATCAGTGGAAATCACTGCAGTGTGTTTTCAATTTCTGAGCATTTACTGGTGTTTGACTCATCAGCAGATTACCACGAGGGCAGATGCTTCCAGAAGTCAAAGTCATTTGGTCAAAACATGCACAAAGTATCTCATTCCTGTGGTCAAAGTTATCATCTGAAAAGAAAGGAGAACCCCAGGAGCACCTCAGGGAGTGCGCGTGTTGCGCTGCGCTGTCGGAAGCAGAGGTCAACCGTACGGAATGTATAGGTGGCCAGAGAGGGTCACTAACCAAAACATTCTCAATTGACGTGCAGCTTCTCGTGCTCACGGGGTGGGGCTGAGGAGTAAAGACAAGACAGAGGCATTTTAAGAAGGGTGTGCGGCCCAGGATAACGTGCACTTCCTGTAGGTCAACCCTACACACCTCCACGAACCTCCGCCACGGGCTCCTCGCCTCTTGCAAACAAGCTACCGGGAGTTCTAAGAGGTCCGGGCGACCCCTTACTGGACAGGTGTGGGCTGGGCTGGAGTCTGTGCTGGGTGTTCCTGGTGGCCTCTCACTCACCAGCCTGCTGTTTCAGGCGGGCTGTGTCGACTTTGTTCAGATTTTTCTCAAATGTCATTAAAGTTTGAGAAATTCCCTTTAGCTTATTCTTGATGTTGATTAAGTGAAAGAAATTTTCCTGTGCAGAACTTCCTAGTTCCCAACTTGTCCATGAACTTGAAGTTGCTGTGCAACTCAAGTCTCCTTAAAACTCAATAAACACTTTTTAAATTTGTTCCATAAAAGCATATAACACAATTTGCCTCCCTCTTGGAAATTATCATAAAATGCTAATCTGATCAATTTTACTCTATGATTTTTTTCGGTGCTCTAGCTGGGGACTGCACTGGCACTGTCTCTTATTGTATGAAACTCCATTCAGAACAACAATAAAAAGCCAGCCAGCCCTGAAGTCTCGACACATTTTTCTTTTCTCTTGGAGCTTTATTGTGTTTATAACTCCATTCTAATCACTCTTCCTCTCCTCACCTGTATTTTTATACTCCTTGTCAGAAGAGATGAAATTGAGACCTCGGGAAACAGAGCATTTGTCTGTGTTAGAAATCTCTTAAGAAGATCTTCTTCATAACTCCTTTGTTTGGTAATTTGGGAGTAGTTTGGTAATGACTGGTGAAGTCATTTGCTTCGCTGGAGTGAATTCTAAAATATGATTCTTAACAGTATTGCACCCACCCATTCACACTCACACCCATGCATGCACTCTCACACCCACCCATGCACGCTCACACCCACCCATGCACCCTCACACCCACCGATGCACACATCCATGTAGGCATCAACACATCCATGCAGCCATCCAGCCACACACCCCCTTCCTCTCTCCATTCACCAGCCACTTGTCACGGTGCGATGTCTGTCACGCCATGCCAATGTCACACATGTGAGCTGTTTCCTGCTCACGTCTATGTTGAAGGAGGAGAGAGAGAAGCAGCAGACCATGCTCCTGTGGATGGATGTCATCCTATTCTGCCAGTTCAGACTTTGCTCCTGACGTCACACCCCTCTTCTGCAACATCATTCACGGTCAGTAAAATCATTCCCATCAGTAGAAAAAAGCATACTCGATTTTTTCCCATTATAGAAAAAACCCACTTAGACCCCATCCATCCATCTGGGGACCACCCGCTTCTTGACGCTACTTGGTGGCATGATTCCTTGGGAGTGTTGTCAGGACTTGCCTCTTCTTCCTCACCTTTCATTTAATCCAAGTTGTGCCAAAAGCACTCTTGTGGAGGAATTGGTGGCCCATTCTTCAGTCTCTTCTGATTGAGTTGACCAGCAAATTTGTTCCCTTTTCCTGAAGCAGCTTCTGCACTTGCTTCCCAGGACACTGTTTTCTTTTCACCCCAAGCATCTTCTTTCCTCTCTGATTGTTTTATTAGTTTCTTCCTCTGACCAGCGGGTGTCTGAGGTGCTCCAAGACCCACCTCATCTGTCTTCTCTTCTTTAAACATTCCAACTCTTCATGTGGCTTCACCCAGTCTTTATGGACTGGCCACAGTCCAAATTCCATCTGCAGCCTTGAACTGTCCCCTCATCTTTCATTTCCTATCTGATGTCCCTATGTGATATCTAATCAGTACCAATTTTGCCATGTCCAAATTATTGATTTCCTCATTTTTTTTTTTACATCTGAGAAAATGTCACCAACATTTAGTCAAGAGGTCAGGCTATAATATGGGAGTCACCTCTGATGCCTCTATTTTTCTCAAACTCCAAATTATCTAGTCTTGGCTCCATCCAGAGGGCAGCTTGAGTCAGGCCCTTCGGCCTTCTTGTCTGCCCCTGGTCTCCAGCCCTCTGCAGTCAGCTCCCACCCAGCAGGGCGGTCACTGGGAAACACATAGCCACTCATGACACCAGGCCCCTGAAGCCACCCCCTACCTCCTGAGTGCCAGGAGGGCTTGGTCCCATAGACAAAGTGTAGAGTCGTTATCTTTCATCATGTGCTGAAGAGATATCTGTCTGTAGCCAAAATCCTGGTTGGATTCAGGTCAATTCACATTATCGAGAAACTTCTCCTTACCAGGCAGCCAGGAACCCATAGCTTTTTTTTGCTAATTGACACCTCCACAAAATCCAGATACTAAAGCCGACTAGCTGCCCTTCCTTTGCTGCTCCCAGGTGCTGCTTATTTCTCTATGCTGGTATTGACGTATTTTGTCGTAGTTCAGGTGTGTGCACATCTAACAGAGGCATCTCCCAGTAATCTACATATTTCAATCCTCATCTTCCTTAGTATCTGGTCCAGAATAGATGTTCCAATTTTAAATAATGAATGAGTAAAAATCAAACAAGGAAACATTCCTTTGCGTACCTACCCGCTTTTGTACGCCCTCTGTTCCAGCCACCTTCTCTTAGCAGAATGATTTCATCCTCACAAGGAAGGAGTGAATACCCATTGATTTTTTTCCCTTCCTCTACGAGGGTGGGGGAGAAAAGGAGAAATAAATAATATACTTTCACAGACTTCTCATTATTATTTCTGGGAAAACATAATAAAGCTACAGCCGGCAGGCACTTATTTTTTTCTTAGCATTTAATAATAGAATTAATTGCTAAGTGGAAAGCCTGCAGCCCCCTTCTGTTGTGCACTGCCCTCTGCTATCATTATGAACAGACGTAAAAACCAGAGCTAATTATCATTCAGAACGTTTGAAGAAATAGACTGAGCCACACACAAAAAACTCATGTTACCTCCGCCCCCGCCCCAGGTCACAGAGTTGGAATACATATGTGCACGGGGTGTGCACACACAGTCACACACACGTGCAATAAGGTGTGCACGGTTCCCATGGATACTGAGCTACCCTTGGGCTTAGGCTCTTCTTGCTGCAGTCATTGCCTGTGGATTGGGATTTCATAACGATGGGGATCAGGGACTCGGCCTACCTGCAGGAGCTCATTACCCAGCAAGCCTGTGTCCTATTTGCCTCGGATATGAAACAAGTGACCCTCTGAGCTACCAAAGCCACCTGGCAACAATGTAATGTCAAGAAGCAAGAGCAGAGGCCATAAACCTGGGGATGCAACCCATTTCTCCAACAGTGGAAGTGCAACCCACTTGGTTTAGAGAGGAAAGATCTTTGGGGGTAAAGGATAATTTCGACAGGCAGGCCTTTCAGTGATATGGGATGACAATAGAGAAAATGGTCAATTCACATTATCGAGAAACTTCTCCTTACCAGGCAGCCAGGAACCCATAGCTTTTTTTTGCTAATTGACACCTCCACAAAATCCAGATACTAAAGCCGACTAGCTGCCCTTCCTTTGCTGCTCCCAGGAGAAAAGCCTTCTCCCCTTTAGTCGTGGAATCCCTAAGGCCTCCCCAAAGAGTTACCTTTCAAAATACAGTGGTTGGAGATCTTCCTCTTAAGAGTAGAGCAGGTAAGGCTAATTTCAAATGTTTCTTTAAGTAAGAAATATTAGTATACAAATATCAAAAGGTTAAAGTCCTTACTTGCAAGTAAGTATAGTATAAGCACAGGTCAAAAATTCTATTAATGCTTCAATTAATAGGTAAGCCAATAAGATACTGCATCTGATTCCAAGAACATTTAGAGGCTAAATATGGATGGCAAAATACCATAGAGATGGCAAAATACCATAGAGATGGCAAAATACCAAGCTGGTTCATGTGCAACAGAGCCATAGGCCTTTAGAGTTACATGTTCCACCAAGAGGAATTGTTTACCTGTCAAACAGGAAGCATTTATAAGTTATCAGGCAGCTTCACAAAGCATGAGGCCTGTAATTTATAGAAAGCAGTTAAATTATATGAGTCCAGATAATTTTTCGCTGGCCTCTGCCCTCATATGACACTGTAAGGCCCAGGCCCATCTCTGCCTTATTTCCAGGTTTTGGATCAATCTTCTGACCATGTTTGGGGTGTAGTGTGACGATGGACATGGAATATGCTTAGTGAGAACAGAAACAGAGGAGGGTGTCTTGAGGACCAAACTGCTGGCTGTCGGGTAGAGAAATAGGAACAGCTTGGCTGCACAGGACATTGAGCTTCTTTTTAAAGTTGTGCCTCTGAATTCTTCACTAGTCTCCTCAAGGAGATAGATGCAGATGCAAGGATGTCATTCCCCAGGACGACCCAGGGGTGAGGTGGGGCCTTCCCTAGAGGGGCAGGTATTCGCCCTGTCCCAGCTGGACTACGAATTTTCCCTTCCAGGGGACCAAGGACCCTCAGAGAGTCCTCTTAGGTAGATTCCATGGTCACCAATTTAGAGAGGAAGTATCTGAGGAACAGAGGCTAAGTGACTGGCTCCAGACCACACTGGAGCCAGTGCCAGGCTGGGGCGAAAGTCAGTTCTGCAGACTCTGTGGTCAGTGCTGCTTTCCCTGCAGACACACCCGACGGCAGTAGTCAGAGAAAAGGAGGCATTTGTTGAACATGTTCCAGGAGATAAATGCAGCACTGAGGTAACTGGAAATGTCCCTCAGGTATTTTCCAGCCACATTGTCAGGAAGCTCAGCTGAAAGTCCAGGCTTCCTGCCCCAGGCAGCAAAGGCCTCCTGGAACTGGGAGCCTGGCTACGAGTTGCATTTCACATTGGGCCTTTAGACCAACTTCTGTGGCAGAACACCAGTACTTCAAGAAGGAAAAGGGGTTAGCTCAGAGCTCTCAGGGATGGAATTTTGCTTCCCAGGACTCAGAGCTGGGAAAATGTACCATAGAATTACCTGCAGGGATGGAGGTGAGAGCTGAAGGAGGAGGAGGGGTAGAGGGTCCAGAGAGAAGACCCTTGGGCCTGTCTGTCCATCGGGGCTCTAACTCTTCTTAGGGGCAGATGCTCTCTACCAAGTGTGGGAGGGAGATGGGCCTGATGCCCTATGGTGGGACCCTGATTCAGGAGCACCAAAGGGTCTTCACTCCTCAGTACCCAAGTGCCAGGGAGGCTGGGCTAGTCTTGGAGGGTGGGGCCTAGTAGGCTGACCCAAGTCATCATCTGAGGGCCCACCCAACCAGGCTGGTTTGGAGAAGGCTACCAGGTATAGTGGGTCTCCAGGAGGTTGGCTGCTAAGAGGACAGGAACCGGAAAGGTCTAAAATGGAAAGTGCAGAGCATAGGAGACTTGTAACAGAAATGATGCATGTTTTGAAATCCTCACCAGGGGCCCTTGCACAATACCGAGGGGAGGGGGATCAGCATAGGACCCATTAGCCCCCCTGACCCGTAATGATTCTATGCAATGATAATGGGACCTTTGAGGATTGTGCATGAACTGCAGTATCTTCTCTAACTCTTTTCATGGTATCTTTGGGTGAAAATAAAATTTTAATTTTAATGTAGGTTGATTTACTGTCCTTGTCGCTTAAGGTTAGTGCCTTTTGTGCTCTCGGATGATAGTGCCCACCATCTGGAGGACATGGAGGCATTGTCCTGCGTTGTCTTCTAGAAGACTGTTTGTTTTTACCTTTGAGTTGACTTATTTTATTATGGTCTGAAATAGCATCGAGATTCATTTGTTTTTATAATTGGTCCCCACATAGTTGACTGAGAGATATTTCGACTCTGCTCTATGATTCCACCTGTAGTGCTACCCAGGGCACAATGCATAAGTTGATTCTGGGTGTGTTTTTCTTTCCCCTTGGTCTTTTCTCTACCCCTGTGAAAATGGCACCTTGAATAATTGCAGGACATTTGTAGTGGACCGTGATAGGCATGAGAGTAGCCTTTCCCACTTGGTCCTTCTTGCTCTGTTGTGTTCTCATGCATTTTCTAGAATTTCCTTGTGAAGTTCCACAGAAAGGTTCTGCACCGAGCTTTTAGGTACTGCGGGTGGATTCTCATCTTTAAAATGTTGGGTCGCCCAACTGAAGCACGGGGTAGATGCTCCTCTTAGAACTTCTCTATGGCGTCTTCAAAGTCTTTGTGGTTTCAGAGTCTGAAGACCATGTATGGTTTGTCATTGCTTCTCAAGTATTAATTTTTGTTCTATTATAAAGTAACTTTCTAACTTTTATTTCTTTTTTTTCACTTTTATATCTAGGCTGCTGATGTACAGAGTTAAAATTGGATTTTCTGTTTTCATTTTATCTCTGGTATTCCACTAAGCTTGTTTGTTTAAATATTTTATCCATAGACTCCTTTGAATGTCCTAGGTAGGTAGTCAGTCATATTATCTCTGGAAAATGGTGTCTTAATATTTCTCTGGAGAATATGGCATTATTTTTCTTTCCTTTTGAAGTAAAGTATAAGTTCCAGAAAAAAAGTTAAATAGAATTTTTCTCAGGTCCTACAAGGAGAATATCCTGCCAGAACAAGAAGTACAGTGGTGACCTGTGCATGGGTGGGGTTGTTTTGGTCTCCTTTCTCACTCACTCTCTTCCTCTTATGAACATGTTGAATTTCATCAAAATGTTTTCCAACATCTCTTAAGACGATTTTCTCCTGCTTGCTCTAATACAGCAAATTCTAATTATTGATTTTTATAAATTAAGCCAGTCTTGCATTTTGAATAAAGAAAACTTGATAGTTAGAGTATTAATTTTATACATCATTGGATTTATTTTGTACTATTTAGGAGTTTTGCATCTGTATTCAATAGTGCAATGACATATATGCGTGTGTACACACACACTATATATATATATATATATATAGTATATATATATATATATATAATATATATATATATATATATTTCACTTTCCTTGTTATGTCCTTGATTTGGAACTGAAGTTGTGGTGGCTGTACATAAAACAAGTTGCATTGTTCTCCCACTGGGTCTATTCCAATCATTTTTCTGTGATCTCTTCTTTATAGAAGGACTTACCTATGTCTGTAATTTTTGTGTCTCTTCCTGTCTATGTGGCGCATTAACCTTGCATCTGTCATTATTTTGTTTTGCTTGAAAACCACTTTTAGAATTCACTTTTGTTTCAGGGTTGCTGGTGACAAATGCTCTCAGATATTGTTTGCCTGAGAAATTCTTCATTTCCCCTTCATTCTAGCAGGATGATTTTCACATAATATGAAATTCCATGTTGGGAGTTATTTCTTTTCAGTACTTTAAAGCTATCACTCTAATTACTTCTTGTTTCCTTTTTTTTTCTGAAAGTCAATTTTCAGTCCAATTTTTGAGCCATTTGTAGGCAATCTCCATCAGCTCTGGTTTGAAGGGCTTCTTGGGCTTTGTGCTCAGCGGGTTTGCTCTGAAGGCCATCAGGGTGCAGCCTTTGTATTCATTCTCCTTGAGGTTTTTCAGAGATGCTTGAATCTTGCTGAATATCTTTTGTCAGTTTTGAAAAATTCTCACTGATTATCTCCCCAGATATCGATCCACCACGTGTTCTCCCGGGACTCCAAATTTATGCATTAATCTAAGTTTTATCTTGTCCAATTTGTTTCTTGTTCTCTCTTCTGTGTTGTTAATTCTCTCTACAGTGTGACTAATCAACTGTTAATCATACTCATTGAGATTTTAATTTTGGTTAAAATATTTTTAATTTATGTATTTTCTGTTCATTTCTTTAAAAAACTGACTATGTCATTTTTGTAGTATTTTAGATCTCTACTGAAATTCTCAATCTTTTTGTTGCATATTTGTTTGTTTATTTTAGCATTCTTGAACATGGTAATTCTAATTATTTTTAAATATGTGTCTGATTAATATCTGGAAGCTCTGTAGTTTTATAATTGGTCTGTCCATTTTTGTTAATTTGAAATATTTTTGCATAGAATTTTGGAGACTATTATGCTATTCTCTTCCTATAGAGAGGGCTTAAGTGTGGTGCATCCTTACACACAGGGCGACTTATCTGTGTCCTTCCAAATGACCAGGCAGATCCCTATGGGTGATCCTCAGAGCCCCATGAGGTCTCACTGGTTCCATGAGTCTCAGGAGCACTGCTCAATGTCTCACCCTTGAAGTCACCTTTTGACTTTCTTAAAATGTCCAGTGCCATCAATCAGCTTATATATGTGTGTGTTTGTGTGTGTGTGTATTATTTCTAGGTTTTCTATTTTTTTTTTTACAAAGAGTAGGTAAGTCTGAATGAATAGATTACTAGAAAAACATGTCACAGAGCATTTTTATAAGCAAAACATAAGATGCTGAAGATAAATGAATTGTCTAAGCATTTCAGATACTCCTCGGCCTTTGGAGCGAAAGCAGTTCCTGCAGCCAGGGAGCCCCCTGGTCTTTGCCGGTGACAGTGGCTGGAAGCTCTCCCTGGAGCATGTGCATCTGGGAGTTCAATGGATCTTTGCCCCTTGGATCCATCTGGATTGTCCAGTTAGTCCTTTTCCTCTGTCAGGATACTGTTGCTTCTACTACGGGTAAACTTCAATGCAGGGCACTAGGGTGGCACAAAATAGAGCGGGGGCGGGGATCCCTGAGATCCAGCATAGGAGTCCCCTGCACAGTGTCTGCCTCAATGACTGCCCTCATCTCCTGCATGTGTTCCCTGGTGGCTGATAGGTCACAGCAGTGGGGCACTGTCTACCAAAAGGGTTGCACATCTCTGCAGGACCAGATTGTTAAGCTTGAGACAGGAGCTTTGAGTAGGTCTAACCAGCAGGAAGATGCTCAGGAAGTGGTCACAGAGAGTCTAAGCACTCTTTTCTGCAGGTGCCTCTGGATAAGAGCCATGTGGAAGGCCAGGTGGGGTTCAGGAGGCTGTGAGAGAGGGAACAGAGATAGCCTCTGGGCTTGTAATTGGGGCTAAGAATTTTCACTAGCATTTTGGGGGAGGCATAGAGTGGATGTAGTTAGAGGAATCCATAAAACTGGTGCAAAACCCATGAGAAGAAGAAGACCCATCACCATGGAAATGAGCAAAGAAGCAAAATGGCAAGCACAGTTCCACGGGGCCTCAGGATGCCTCTCCCTAGTGTGACCCTATAAGCTGTGGAGGGTGTTTGCAGGGCTAGGATAGGACGGCATGTCCTCCTGAGATTAGGTCACGTTTTATAGAATGGTGAAGGAATTTTTCAGATGTAATCAAAATCCCCAAATCAGTTGGTTTTGAGTTAATCAACAGATTATTTTGGGTGGATCTGGCTTAATTGAGTGAAGATCCTAAAAGGGGAAGGGGCCCCTCCTAGAGTTTCCCCTGCTGGCCTTAAAGAAGCCAGCCACCAGGAGTTTGGCAGCTATAAGGAAATGAATTCTGCCCACAGCCTTGTGAAGGTGAGAGTACCTTGAGCCTCAGATGAAGCCCTGGTCCCTGAGACACTTCACTGCAGCGCCTGAGACCATGCAGAGGACTCAGCCTAGCTGTGCCCTGAGCCTGACAACAGGCACTGACATGATCAATATTTCTTGTCTTTGGCTTTTAAATTTGCAGTAATTTCCTATGCAACAACAGAAAAATCAATGCCAGGAAACACAAATGAAATAGCAGAAATTAAAAACAGGAAGAAATCATTCAGAAATGACTGGGAAATTTATACAGTATCCTTGTCGACTAACAGAAGAACATAAAGGAACAATCCAAAAACAGGTAAATTAAAATAGCTATAACAAAAGTCCAAACAAGATCTTAATAATTTGAAATTTCAGAACATGGAAAACAGCCCCTTAAGTAAGTTCTAGATCAAAGAGGAAATTTATAACAATAATTTATAGACCATTAAAATATAATAGACTGAGGATATTATGTATAAACATGTGAGAAACTAAATATTCTAGAAGTCATAGTCATGATCCTAAGTATTTCTATTAGTAAGCCAAAATGATGATAAATAAAACATTTAAGTCTAATGATTAAAAAAGAACAATATAAAATTTATTCAGAGGAATAGGAAGAATAAATATAAGACAAAAACAGTCATTAAATTAGAAAAAAATGTGAAATATATAAATAGCAAGAGTTGTCTCTTTAAGAAATATAAATATATATCTCAACACTGGCAGATTAAGCAAAACAATTAGGAAAAAAACAAAGTAGATTAAACACCAGGATGTGTCAAACTATAACAACAAAATTTTTTTTAAAAACCACCTAAATATCTTTTCAAATCTTTATCTTAATAAGTCAGGTTTGCCTTTAATAATATCTCCTCCATCACCTGTATATTTATACATAAGTAACTGAGTAATCTCTTAGTTCATAACATGTAAGGCCTTTCTTACTGCTTTTTGCTTTCTGAACTGTATGATGAATCCTTATTATGTTAATTTCCAGGAAAATCCTGCCATTTTCTCCCCACCTCCTCCGCCCTCCCCCAGCCCTGGCCTGGAGTCTTGAGCTTCTCGTGCAAACTCAGGTGAGCTGCAGCTTTCTGGACCCCAAGGCTACGTGGAGGGGGTGATGCTGGTACCTGAACTTCCAACTGACTTAGGAGTCGTGCTTACTGCCTGTTGGTGTGGCCAGTCCTACCTTACCTCCCAGAGAATTTAGGGAGCTCATCATTCAGGGGCTTCCTGGGTAGCTGGGAACCGATCAGAAGTCCTTGTAGCACCAGCCCTGCTCAAAAGGAACCCCAGGATTTAGGAGAGAAAGACTCCCTGTGATCTGGATGGATGACATCGCACCTCTGGGGAAGGGGTGCCCACTCAGTCCTGGCTGCAGGTTGCCAGGAACGAGTAGAGGGGAGGCTTCAGGTGTGGCTGGGATCCCGTACGAGGGGCCTTTCGTGCTGTCCACCTAGTCCCACAGTCGCCCTCTCCCTTCACTTTCTCCCCTCCCTCGTGGCCATATTTCACTGTGTTCAGACCCCCATACCTGCTAGGTTTCCTGTGGGCCCCTGAATAGGCCAACTTCCTGATTCATCCTCTGGGGGGCCACCCAGGCCCCCTGCAGGGCAGCCAGAGAGAAAAATGGAAGCTGGAGCCAAGGCAGGGCTGGACCTCCTTCCTGTCGCCCCACTTCCTGCACAGGTCCTGCAGCGTCCAGAGGCAAGACTGCACTGTGAGGGGGGAGGAGAACTCAGCACAGAGGAGGGAGGTCGGGACTCATGCCTCCCTCCTCTGTGGGTGAGGAGACAGCCCCCGATCTGGAAGGCTCCGTTCAGTCAGTGTTAAAATGGTTGGCCATGACTAAAATAATCACACGTAATTTAGACTTTGCAGAAGCTGGAGAAGAAATGAAGCTTTGTAGGTGGGTGCCCTCACCAACTGTAGCCCACTTAATAACCTGGATGCCCACTCATCCTTATGGTGCTTCCTGAGACTTATCACAGATAAGATTCTGCCTGAGAAGCTGGGTGCTGTGGATGGAAAGACAGCAGTGATCTCTGACCCCGGGGTCTTGATCTACTGTCAGGAGGGGGATGTGAGGCTCCAGCACAGCACAGCCGACTAGGGCTTTGTGAAACAGTCAGGCTCACAAAAATCGCCACCCAGAAGCGTGGAAGTCACTCTCAAAAGGCAGCTCTGGGCGGCGGTCCCTGCCCTCTGGGTCCACTAACACCCTGCCACGTGAGATGCCAAGTTGTGCCAACACTGCAGGGTGAGAAAGGAACTGAGGTGGGGGGAGGAGAAAAGCTGGGGCCCCTAGGCCGGGCAGGATGGTGCATGGAAGCCAGAAGAGAGGATGACTCTGCTGTTTCTCATCTGGGAGTTCGGCCTGAGGCCCAGCTGGAGGCCTCATGCAGGGGACGTGGTGTCATCCAGAGATGGCATCGGCCCCTCCTGCTCAAGTGCAGGGGGGCTGTTTTGGTGGCCCCAAGTGGCACACCTTTAAGACGGATGTCCCTATCAACAGGTGGGTGCTCAGAAGGTGAAGGGGCAGGCACTGCTGCTGTGGCTCAGGGTCCAGGGAGGGGGAGAAAGCAGAGGGGTGACGCCAGGGGCAGCGGGCACACAGCTTCTCGGGCCTGCAGCACAGACGGCTCCATTCATAACGTGTTAAATGGAAGCTCAGGAATGCTTTCAACAACCAGGGACATCTTATCTGTGGCAAGGATGAGAAATTTCACTTCTAACAAAGCTCTGCACAGAAAGGCTCTTATCTCAGAGTCCAGAATGAGGATATTAGTAACAGTGCCTGCTTCTCTCTCAAACCCTATTAGCGTCAGGTAATAGGTTTCCCTGATGGTTTTCAGCATTTGCTCAGCTGCAGAGAGCCACTGAAAAAGAAAGTTTCTTTGGAAACAAGGTAGATTTATACCGAGAAACATTACCCAGCCGTTGAGGTCGCTATCCACTCAGGTGTTTCTGAATAGTTGCCTGGAAAGAGTGCCTGTTGGGTGAGTCAGGTTTCTCCATTCATTTTTATTATAAAGATGAGAATACTGTACTCCTGCACAAGGTCCCCAGAAGCTCACAGAAAAGTGTGTGTGTGTGTGTGTGTGTGAGAGAGAGAGAGAGAGAGAGTGAGTGAGAGAGAGAGAGAGAGAGAGAGATGTCTTTATGTTTTTAGGGTGCTTGATTGCTACAGTATGGAACTGTGGGGCTCCAGGGGTAAGCTTCTAGGGTCCCTGTCCTTGAGTTTCTGTTAGGACATGTGGGATTTAATTTTGTTTTTCTTGGAGAAAAGGGCCCATGGCTTTAATTTATCTTACAAATGAATGCACAGTGTTCTTCCACTTACAATGTTGGAGACAGGCCCTGAAAGAGGCGTGTAAGAGCTGATCTGGCCACTAGCCTGAGGCAAACAGCAGGTGCAGAGTCCTGAGTTGCACCTGCTTGGACCCTCCCGAAATAGCCAGGAGGGCATTGTGGAGGGATTGTGCACCAGGATGAGGTTCCATCTGGAAGCCTTGTCATCAGCTGACCTCCCCTGGGAGGTGACAGCTTCTTCCATTGCTGCTCAGTCTACAAGTATCAATGAGTCTGGAATAGTAGGAGGCTGGGGAAGGGGAACTTTCTCACGATTCCCTGCAAAGGTGCACTTGATTATTTATAAACAGTTCCTCTATTAAATTAAAGTGATCTAACAGAGGATGTACTGTCTATGTCAAGCAGGGACCTCAACTGTTACAGAGGTGTACTTTTTGGACTTTCGAATTGAGTAAAACACTATAGATTAGGGGTATTACCATTGAGGCTTGTTTTAAACAAACTTCACTGAAGCCTAATTCACATGCAATAGAATTCATTCATTTTAAGGGTTTAATCTGATCAGTTTTGACACGTGTATATTGTCATGTAACCAACAGTGCAATCAAGATGCAAAACATTTGTACTGAGATGGTCTAAGATTTTCCCAATGCCTCTGTGCTGTCGCACCCGTTGCCCCATACCCAGGGTCCTGGCAACCGTTGCTCGAGTGTCTGAGGTTTCATCAGTCATCACCCCTGGAGCGCCTCTTATGACGTCCCAGCCTGATTGAAGGGATTGAGCATAGAATCTTTTAAATGGAAAGACGCTGCTGACATCAGAAGGGCTTGGGAGACGGTAACTCACTGCAAAGCCAGGCTCCATGAACAGCATGGGTGTTCACCGTTCCTAGAGGCAGGGAGGCTGCGTGCAAGAGGAGATCAGAACCACCTGGGGAACAAGCCTTCGTCTGCGGTGGAGGTTTGAGGTGTGTAGTGGAAGGTGGGTTCCTGGCAATTATGTCTGTTGTCCTAGTGCCTGGTCCTTCTCCAGGGTCCTGTTCTGGATAATGGATCATGTGGTCATGTTGGTGCCCAGTCAAGTGTTGTGGCTCCCCTGGGGGAAGAAGTGGGCCTCTTTCCTACCTTCAGAGGTGTTTGAGGATTTTGCGGTAAGTGCTAGAGACACACTCAGGGAGAATGCAGAATTAAGAACTCAGATCACTCCCTCTAGACAAGGAAGGATGCGTGTTTCTGAAGAAGGTGCCTGGGAAGAGTTGGACTGTTGCCTGGTGGAGATTTGCCTCAGGGAACCCTGCATGTGTACCAGGTCTGCAGAGAGCTGCATGTCATGGAGACTTGACAGCAGAGGGCTGGGCTTTGACCAAGGGGGCAGCTGCAGTGGCTTTGACCAAGGGGGAAAGGCTGAACAGGAATCCTTGATCTGCCCCTTGCTAGCTGTGTGACTTCAGGAATGCCCTGATGGCTTTCTAAGCCTCTTTAAAATGGGAAGATCAATACTCACTATGGTGTTCAGGATTCTCCAGGGAAACAGCACCAATAGAAGGTTCAGTTACACACTCTATAGATACATAGACGTCTATCTAAGATAACTAGGCCTCTGTTATATACAGTGTGTGTTGTGATGCACAACAGACATGATACATGACATATCACTTGTCTCTTCAAACACCGGCAAGTTGGAGCCCAGGAGTGCTAAGGGTGTACTTTCTGTCCAGGTCTGAAGGCCTGAGACTCAGAGGAGCCTTTTGATGCTCTGCGTTCTGGTTCAGAAGCCAGCAGACTTGAGATCCCAAAGCTGACCAAGGTCCCAACTCAAGATGTCAGGCTGGGGGGGGGTCCTTCCTCAGCCTCTTAGTTCTGTTCACATCTGCATCTGGGTGACTGAGGCCCACCTGTATTGGGGAGGAAAGTCTGCTTTACCTAGTCCATCAATTCAAAAATTAATCTTACCCCAAATCACCCTCACAGACCCATCCAAGATAATGTTGGCCCAAGTGTCTAGATGTCCTATGGCTCAGCCAAGTTGACTCATGAAATCACCACCACACTCACCTCATGGGATTGTATTGGGAATTAGAACAAAATGTATGTGTAGGTGCCCAGGGTTGTGTATGGCTTAAACGACGCGAGGGAAAATGAGCGGGGTCTCCATGGATTGAGTCCTAGTGTAGTGCCTCAGAGTTCACAACACGTAGTGCCAGTCTGCGTGCACCTCTTAGCAGTTTTAGTGCTGCTTCTCACTAAGTGCCGTGTGTGTGTGTGTGTGTGTGTGTGTGTGTGTGTGTGTGTAAGAAAGAGAGAGAGAGAGAGAGAGGGAGGGAGGGAAGGGGAATAGAAGTGGGGGGAAATCTTTGCTCTCACATCTAGTTATTTTGGATAAAAGGGATTTGATACTCAAGTTCAACCTTTATTTTTTATGCCTAAATACAAAGGCTGCCGTTGAGCTCCATTCCTGCTGTTGGACAGCTTCAGCCAGCCTTCGACCGCACCTCGGGGCTCACTGCCGGGGAGTGGAAGCTGGGAGCACAGAGAGATCCCCACACAGGGAGGCCTGTGTGGCACAAGTGCCTGTCCCCCAGGGTGACTCAGAGGCCCTCCTGCAGGATAATGACAGAAGTGCCACTTGTGGCTCAAAGAAGACCACTGTAATTAACAGAGAAAAGAACTGTACGTATCATCAAGTCCAGGGACTCCATGCTGGTCCTTGTCTGCCAGCAAATTTGCCTGCTCAGTGGGCACAGTGAGCAGCAATTATCTTCTCTGAGAACTGAAAACCCATGTGACAATTGTTGGTGATGGTGGCATCCCAAGGGCTCTTCGTTTGCAGGAGTGTGTGTGGATGATCACATCAAGTCCTCTCCCTGGTTCAAGCTCCTGTATGTGGGTGTCAGAGTCTTGTCTTCATCCTCCATCCAGCAAGGCTCCTGAAGGCCTTGCAATGGAGAGAAAATAAAGATTTGGGTTCTGACCTCAGTTTTCCAAATTACCCAGCTGTACGTTTGATCCTGTGCCAAACATGGAGAATTTAATTACCACATAAGCCTTTAACCCTCAAAGCCTAATGAAATCACAACATCCTCCACGAGGTTTCTGCTTTTCTTCAGCAGATGGACGCTTGAGGTGTCTTTTGTTCTTCCTTAGGATTGGCCTCTCACCTCTCAGTGACGGCAGGTGACAAGACAACCTGCTAAAGCAAAGACTTTCCTAGATCATGGCAATGTTAAACCCTCCAGCTAGTTTTGCACCTGAAACCAGGCTCAGTGGATGTCCCCAGACTTGGTGGGATTCTCTATCCACTCCTGCTGATAGTGGAGGCAAGAGCAGATTCAAGAAGAAGCTCTTTCTCTTCCATCAGATCATTCTATCTGGGTTCTGGGATGGGGATAGGTTTTCTGAGGTGTTGATCCCTTAGGACTCTCAGAGTAGGAATTCCAGGGCCTGATTTCATTTAAACCAGTATATTTTACAAATATGTCCATTTTCTGTGTCGTAACATGAGAACTTGAGGAAACACTGCCGTGACAACCTCTCTTGTGTGCTGTGCTCTGCCATCTTGTTTATCTTAGCCTCTGGGTCCACGCCCTGTGGGTGCTGCTGTCCTCCTAGCTCTGAATAGAAAACTCTGCACCCCACTCCATGCAACTTTCTTCAGATACAGTCAGCTTCTTTGGTCCTGTAAAAACTCTACACACAGCAGTACAAGCCAGGCCTCTGGAAATTAATGGCTATTTGATATCAATGCCATGTATTTTTGAAATAGATCAGGACCAAATAGTACTTAAGTTCACCCAGAGGGTGAGTACTGAACTTACCTGACTACTTACTTTGATTTCATTTCCCTTCTCAATTTGTGTTCAGGTATTGTCCACCCAAGTTTATTGGTAATGATGACATACAAGGTCTACCAGATTTAGGTAACATTGTTATTTTTTTTAATTTGTTCTAATTAATTACACATAATAGCAAAATGCATTTTGGTTCATTGTACACAAATGGAGCACAGCTTTGCATTTCTCTGGTAGTATATGAAATATGTTGCACCACATGTGCAGTCATACATATACCTAGGTCAATGATGTCCATCTCATTCCACCGTCTTTCCTACCCCCATGTCCCTTCTCTTCCCTTCCCTCCCCTTTGCCCAAAGTTCCTTCACTCTTTCCATACCCCCCCCCCCCCATTATGGATCAACATCCACTTATCAGGGAAAACATTTGGCCTTTGGTTTTTGGAAATTAGCTTACTTCACTTAGCATGATATTCTCCAACTCCATCCATTTACTTACAAATGTTATAATTTTATTCTCTTTTAAGGCTAATATTCTATTGTGTATATATATACCACAGTTTTTTTATCCATTCATCTAGTGAAAGGCATCTCAGTTGGTTCCATAGTTTAGCTATTGTGAATTGAGCTGCTGTAAACATTGATGTGGCTGTGTGCTGAGAGCCACGGCCGAGTCTGTATGGCCCCTGGCATTTTGCCAACAGTATTGATTGACAGGCGAGGCATTACTATCCGCCTCTGCCGCAACTTTTGAGTTCTCGCACTATTTTGGAGTTCTCGTGGGGATTTCCGGGGATTACCCGAGAGTTCCCATTGGTTGGGGAAGTGCAGGAGGAGGGATTTCTGGGAGAGATTTTTCCGGCTGGGGGTTCCTGGACAAGCCTCCTGGCGCGTTTGGGAGGATTCCCCGGGAGCTGTGTGAAGTGTTTTCCTGCAGTTTAAAAATAAAGTTTGTTCCTGCTTCAGTGGCTCATGATTTGTGCCCAGCCAGACTGCGGCATTTGGCGGCCCGTTCGGGGAACGTCTGAAGCTTCGGGGTAAGTGAAATTGCTTGCCCCTAAGGGAAGGCGAGAGAATGGGTGACCATTTTAAAAAACAATGTGTTCTTGTTTTGATTTGTTTTGTGTTTGTTTCAAGCTGCCTATCCCTAGAATTTTCTCAGGCAGATTGGGAAAAATGGTTGGCTCAAGGTTTGAAGTTGTTCGCCCCTGAGGAAGAGATAGAAATAGACCACAAATGCACATGTCAAGAAAATAGGAAAATTGATACAACGATTTTTTGTTCCGTTTTTGTTTCATTCTGTTTCGGTTTTGTTTTGTGTTATTTTACTGGGTTGC
Organism: Marmota monax; assembly: GCF_021218885.2. Classification (NCBI taxonomy): domain Eukaryota; kingdom Metazoa; phylum Chordata; class Mammalia; order Rodentia; family Sciuridae; genus Marmota; species Marmota monax. The sequence goes on along the minus strand of NW_026692321.1, from coordinate 3,344,377 downwards.
GTTATCTTTATAACAGATTAGAAATTAGTAAAAAACAAACTGAAAGAGTGTTAAGTAAATTGTTAGAGGTTCAGACCATGGAGAAAGACATTTTAGATCAAGCAAAAGAGAAGGTCTCTCAAGCTAGTCAGACAGAGGAAGAAAATTTAAAGGAAGAAAGCTTAGAGGAGAAACAGCTATTAGGGAAAAAGCTACAACAGGAGGCTGCTACTAACACCGTTCTATCACCAGAGGGCGTAATTCAACCAACAGCTCCCCCTATGGAGATAGCTGAGTAGCCCTCAAACCCCGTAGTTGATAGATGGGATCCTGAGACAGGACCTCAAAGATTAGCATGCCCTGTACTTGAGCAGGCAGGAGGGCAGCGAATTCACCGTGCTTTAGATTTCAAAACAGTGAAGCAGTTAAAGGAGGCTGTAACAACCTATGGTCCTCAAGCACCGTTCACTGTAAGCATGGTGGAATCTATTACCAACTTGGACATGACACCAGCAGATTGGGCTAGTATGTGTAAATCTGTGCTAAATGGAGGACAATATTTGTTATGGAAGGTTGCCAATGAGGAATTTTGCAGGGAGACAGCTAGACGAAATGCAGCAGCCGGTTACCCTCAAAGAAATCTAGATATGTTGTTAGGAAAAGGACCTTATGAGGGTCAACGGCAACAAATTGAATATGATCCTGGCGTATACGCACAAATTGCTGTAGATGCGGTTAGGGCATGGAAAACTTTACAGGGGCATGGAGGTTTACAAGGTCAATTATCTAAGGTAATACAAGGAACTAATGAACCTTACGCTGAATTTGTAGATAGGCTTATTCAAGCAGCTTCCAGAATTTTTGGGGATACAGAACAGGCAATGCCATTTATAAAACAACTGGCTTATGACCAAGCAAATCGTTGTTGCAGAGAGGTCCTTAGACCATGGAGACATGAAGATTTAAACACATATATTAAATTATGTAGAGACATTAATGAACAAGGGCAAGTCTTAGCAGCAGTACAACAGGCTTTAGATGCCAGGCCAAAATCATGCTATAATTGTGATCAAACAGGACATTTTAAAAGGAGTTGCCCCATAGGAGGAGGGTTTAACAAAGCTAGATATCAAACGAATAGAATACCAGGTATTTGCCCACGATGCCGTAGAGGGAAACATTGGGCTAATGAATGCCGTTCTCAAACCACCATAGAGGGTATTCCGTTATCAAAAAACAGACAAGGACCAAGTGTTTACCCACGATATCGTGGAGAAAGGCATCGAGCTCCATTGCCAAAAAACGGACAGGGGGGCCCAATGCTCCGGGGCCCACGACCACAAATGTACGGGGCACTGGAGGAACCCAGAAACACCATGGAGGAACCCAGCAACACCATCAGGGTAGTGCCCAGGACACATTATCCATCAGATCTCTCATCAGACGAACCAGAGGAAGCGCAGGGTTGGACATCTGCGCCTCCTCCAGAGCAGTACTAACTCCAGAGATGGGAGTTCAAATCATTCCCACAGGAGTAAAAGGACCTCTTCCCCAAGGAACAGTAGGCTTATTGTTAGGACGCAGTTCTTCTACGCTAAAAGGACTTATGATAAGTCCCGGGGTAATTGATCCCGATTATGAAGGTGAAATAAAAATTATAGCTAGTTCTCCAAAGGGTATATCAGTAATTTCACCAGGAGATAGAATAGCACAGTTATTAATAATACCCAACCTACATGATAAATTTTCCAGTAGTACTATAGAAAGAGGTTCCAGGGGATTAGGCTCCACAGGTGTAGATTGGGCTATGCTGTCTTTAAATTTAGATTCTCGTCCCATGCTAAAACTAAATATTCAAGGACATGAATTTAATGGACTACTGGATACAGGTGCAGACCTTAGCATCATATCTCGTCAAGAATAGCCAAAACATTGGCCGTTACCACAAGCCACTCAAACGCTTCGAGGCCTAGGAGTGGCGACTAATCCCCATAGAAGTGCAATGGTATTAGATTGAAAGGATCCTGAAGGATGTGAAGGAACTATACAGCCATATGTATTGGATCATCTTCCTATAAATTTATGGGGACAAGATGTCCTAGATCAATTAGGTTTGACATTAACAAATAACATCAATCCAAATGCGCCCACTATTAGGGCTAGACAAGGTTTCAGGAAAGAAAAAAGATTAGGAGAACAAGGCATAGCAGCACCAATTCAAATAGATCAGGGAATAAATAGACATGGACTGGGTTTTCAGAAGGGGTCACTGAGGCAATAAAAATTACTTGGAAATCAGATAGACCAGTATGGGTTCCTCAGTGGCCCCTGACTAAAGAAAAGATACAAGCAGCCCATGACCTGGTCAAACAACAATTAGCGGAGGGACATATACAACCTTCCGTATCTCCTTACAATACTCCTATTTTTGTCATTAAAAAGAAATCTGGTAAATGGAGATTATTGCAAGATTTAAGAGCCATTAATAATGAGATGGTTATTATGGGACCTGCTCAATCAGGGATTCCTCAATTGTCTGCTTTGCCAAAAACCTGGTACGTTTTAGCTATAGATATTAAAGATTGTTTTTTTTCAATTCCAATTCATCCTGAGGATAGTCCACATTTTGCATTTACTATCCCTGCACTGAATCATGAAGGTCCTGATCAGAGATATGAATGGAAAGTACTCCCTCAAGGGATGGCTAACAGCCCAACTATGTGTCAAATTTATGTTAACAAAGCAATCCAGCCACTTAGAAATCAAAATCCTAAACTACAAATATTTCACTATATGGATGATGTATTGTTAGCACACAAAGATAAAAACACATTGCTAGAATGTTATGCCACACTTACAAATTTATTAAAAAATTATAATCTAGAGATAGCAATAGATAAAGTACAATTAAATTTTCCAATTAATTATTTAGGAGTTCTATTATCCTCAACCATGGTCCGTCCACCAAAAATTCAAATACGAGTAGATCAACTCAAATCACTTAATGACTTTCAAAAGTTATTAGGAGACATAAATTGGATAAGGCCTTATCTAGGCATACCAACAGGAGAGTTGGGACCTTTATTTGATATCCTAAAAGGTCCATCAGATCCAAATTCACCCCGCATGTTAACGCCTGAAGCAAGAAAGGCATTAAAAATTATTGAAACATATATGGAAAATATGCATTAGGATAGAATTGATATAACTTTGCCTTTATTATTTATTGTAATACCAACAAAAAATATTCCTACAGGAGTATTTTGGCAAGAAGGTCCATTATTGTGGATACATTTATCTTATTCTCCTAACACTATTCTTACTAGGTATCCTGAGGCTGTAGGACAATTAATACTCAAAGGAATAAAAGCAGCAAAGGGAGTGTTTGGAATTTCTCCCAATAAAATTATTACTCCATATACTATGGATCAAATTGATGAGTTAGCTAATGAGTTAAATACTTGGGCAATAATCATGTGTAAATCTAATGTTTCATTTGATAATCACTTACCATCTAATCCTTTGTTGTCTTTTTGGTCTTCGCATCCTGTAGTTTTTCCAAAAATGACAAGAAAAACCCCTATCATGAATGCTCCAAATGTATTCACTGATGGGTCAAATAATGGTACAGCAGCAGTAGTTACCCCTGATCAAACTTTTACATTTTTAGTACCCAAACAATCAGCTCAAAAGGTAGAGCTTAATGCAGTTTTACAAGCTTTTGTGATGTTTAAAGATTCTGTATTTAATTTATTCTCTGATAGTCAGTATGTAGTTAATGCTATAGTATCTCTTGAAGATGCTGGCAGGATTTCCCCTTCCTCTACTGTTTTCTCTTTGTTCTCTGCTATACAAAGTCTAATCTGGGACAGAAAAGATCCATTCTTTATAGGACATATCAGAGCACATACAGGATTGCCTGGAGCCCTTAGTTTGGGCAACGATTTAGCAGATAAAACTACACATGACATACATATTTTCTCTACACTAGAAGAAGCTACACATTTTCATAAAAGGTTCCATGTCAATGCTAATACTTTACAAAAGCGTTTTAAAATAACTAAGGAACAAGCTAGACAAATAATAAAACAATGTCAAAATTGTGTGACCTTTTTACCACAAGTTAATCTTGGAGTCAATCCTAGAGGACTGATACCTAACCATATTTGGCAGATGGACGTCACACACTTGCCACAATTTGGAAAATTAAAATATTTGCATGTTACTGTTGATACTTCTTCTGGATTTTTGATGGGCTCCCTTCATTCCGGAGAAAAAACTAAAGATGTTATAGCTCATTGCTTACAAAATTTTGCCACTGTGGGCGTTCCAAAACAGTTAAAAACAGATAATTGTCCTGGTTATACTTCTACCTCTTTTAAACAATTTTGCTCATCATTTGGCATTACTCATATAACAGGAATTCCATACAATCCACAGGGACAAGGAATAGTTGAAAGAGCTCATCAAACTATTAAAATGTACTTACTAAAGCAAAAAGAGGGAATTGGAAAGGGGTATATGTCACCCAAAGATAAACTTAAAATAACCCTTTTTACTCTAAACTTTTTAAATTTGGATTCCTCAGGGCTTAGTGCTGCGGAAAGGCATATGTGTCCAAAAAATGTACATAAGCCTAAGGTACTTTGGAAGGATATTCTAACAGGACAATGGAAAGGTCCTGACCCAGTGATTGTCTGGAGTCGGGGTTCTGTTTGTGTTTTTCCACAGGGAGAACAGCAGCCGATTTGGATTCCAGAGAGATTAACTAAAACAATTTCTACAGGCCAAAAGGAAGATGATTTGACTCAAATCCATAACAGCTGATATCCAGAACTCCAGTTTGGCTATTCTTACATCTGCGACAGTGATTAACCAGGATGCTTTTTTCAATATTTATTTTATTATTTGCCTTTTCCCACATCATAAAGTTCTATTTTATTTTTGAGCTCATACAGACCTAGGTTAATGTTTTTCTGATCAGTTTTATTTTTTGACTGTGGAGTTTTTAAGCATTGCAATGGAGATTTCACCTAGGTAAAGCTACAAGGCCTTTACTATTGTCTTATGTGTTGTATGTTATGTGTGCACACTTCTGTTTTGTGTTGTATGTCTGTATGTGCGTATGTCCATATACCATATATGAGGAGCGCTCATGAATAAATGGATCCAAATTTTTTTATTCACGTGATTTTAATGGTTTAATTTAGATTGGGTAAACAGCTGTTGAAAATTGTTTTAATATGTGAACAAATAAGGAGGTTAACAGATCTGTTTGTTTACTTTCACCTTTCCTTCTCATTATATTTAATAATTCTGTTCAGGATAATGTAAATTGTTCAAAAAATTGTTTTCTTAGTGCCTGTTGGAATGTTACATAATTTTTTTCTTAGCATCATTGCCAGAATTCCTATCTTCATCCCAGTGCCGGTGAAGACAAAGATAAAACCAAACTACAGCTTCTTCGATAGTTATCACAACAAACTGTAAAAACTGATGCATCAATGAATAATAACTCAACAAGTAATGCTCAATTAAGGAGTTGATTTACTTTGGGAGGAAATGGACATATTGACAGATTCCTCTGCTTTGAATTGCTTGCAGACCTTGCCTGGACTATGTATCACTTGTATGCATTGTGAACTATCTGTTGGTACAGCGAATTGTGGTAGTGCTGGAGTATTTTTGCTGATGGTGTCACCGGTGGTACAATTTTTCAAAGGAGCCCTCAATTGGCTTAGTGTCATGGCATTTTGCATCCTCCTCCCTTCTACTAGTGATGGTCTAAAATTTGGGGGCCAACAGAGGTGAGGCAAAGAACCTCACCCCCCCACTGGTGCAAAGGCCTATCCACAAGTATGGCTGTATGCTGGACCGGTAGTCAGTGACGGGTATGATCCAATTGCAGTGGTACCAACCTAAGACAGGAGGCTGACGCCTAGAGGTCAGTTCATCCGATGACGGGTAAGGACCATTTGTTGAATTGGACTGCCTAACAGGCACGGTCCCTAAGCCACATTGCTTGTTGTTTAATTAAACAAAAAGGGGGAGAAATGCCTCAGTCTGGCTGGGCACAAATCACGAGCCACTGAAGCAGGAACAAACTTTATTTTTAAACTGCAGGAAAACACTTCACACAGCTCCCGGGGAATCCTCCCAAACGCGCCAGGAGGCTTGTCCAGGAACCCCCAGCCGGAAAAATCTCTCCCAGAAATCCCTCCTCTTGCACTTCCCCAACCAATGGGAACTCTCGGGGAATCCCCGGAAATCCCCACGAGAACTCCAAAATAGTGCGAGAACTCAAAAGTTGCGGCAGAGGCGGATAGTAATGCCTCGCCTGTCAATCAATACTGTTGGCAAAATGCCAGGGGCCATACAGACTGGGCCGTGGCTCTCAGCAGCTGTGTCTCTATAGTATGCTGATTTTAAGTCCTTTGGGTATAGACTGAGGAGTGGGATAGTTGGGCCAAATGGTGGTTCCATTCCAAGTTTTTTAAGGAATTTCCATACTGCTTTCCATAGTGGTTGCACCAGTTTGCAATGCCACCAGCAATATATGAGTGTACCTTCCTGACTTCCTTAACAAGACCCCTAAATTGTAAGAAATAAAATCAAGAATTAATAAATGTGATGGATTCAAACTAAAAAGCTTCTTCTCAGCAAAAGAAACAATAAACAATGTGAAGAGGGAGCCCACAGAGGGGGAGAACATCTTTACTACATGCACATCAGATATAGCAGTAATTTCCAGGATATGTAAAGAACTCAAAAAACTCAACACCAAAAGAATAAACAACCCAATCAATAAATGGGCTAAGTAAATGGACAGACACTTCACAGGAGAAGATATACAATTGATCAACAAATATATGAAAAAATGTTCAACTTCCCTGGTAATTAGAATTGCAAATCTAAAATTCCAGCTCAATCCAGTCAGAATAGCAATTATCAAGAATACAAGCAGCAATAAGTGACATTGTTATTTAAAAAGTATGTCCACCTGGAAATTTGCAGCCACACTAATAACATGTCTCAGCAAATTTTTACCAGTAGCAAATATCTAAAGAAAGTCTCTAACCTCTTCCCTCTCCCACGACCACCACCTCCCACAGGTCTTTCAATCTAGTTCCTGTTGTAGGAGCATCTTGAGTGCTTGGTTCAACTTTGCTTTCCATCTTAAAATTGCAATCTGAGTCACCCTGCACTGGCACTGGTACAGAACTACCAGAATACTTCATAGTTAACAGAATACAGATTACTCTGACTCCCAACTTTGAGATCATCTTAGACCACACGGCTCACCGTCTTGCTTGCGTTAGCATGACTTTGTTCTTTGACTCTCTGTACTAACTTAACTTTCTATTCCAGGAAACCCTTGCCCATGAAAATGAAATTGCAAGTAACTTTATGATTTGTAATGGGAAATTCCCTAAAATCTATTTATCTGAACAACAGACTACTCAAACAGTCCTCTTTATCTATCCAATTCTTAGGTAATGGATTAACCAGGCTTTCTTTCCCAGGCACCTGCTTACTTCTCAAGACTTCTTTCACATTCTCTGGCTGGGTCCACCTCACCTGATTTATGATGCATGGATTTATTAAATCTCATTAGCCCATTCCCCATTGACATTAAAGGGTCTACTTTAAAACAGGAGCCCACCCAGTGGAAACCTTAGACTCCCTCTTGGACGTGACCCAGACACTGTCATAACAGTGAGTAGGGCCCATTGTTGTAGGGAATAATAAACTCAACTTTACTTGATCAGTGGGTTATGTTGGTGGTCTTTTGGAAGAAGTTAGCCGTTAACAATTTTTATCCACAGGTGCAGAAAATATTAACAGATGTCATATTTGTGTGTTAGCAGCAGTTTGCAATCCAGATACCAATTTCCTGATATAATCATATTTCTCAGATAGACATGAAATTCCCAAAGCCTAGTATATAAAATCATCTGGGATTCTGGTTGACAATGCAGACTTCTGGGCTCACCTGGGTGCATTTTGATTCATTATGTCTGGGAAGGGAATCAAGAATTTCCAGCTCCTGCTATGCAGGTACCTGATGCAGATGGTCCACAGACGATATTGGAGAAACAGTAACCTAGACCCACATGGCTGTTTTCAGCTACAGACCATAATAGAGATTTAATATTATCTGTTGTCTTACTTTGGGCTGCTATAACAGAGTGCCACAGCCTGGGTGGCTTATAAACGACAGAAGTTTATTTCTCCTGGTTCAAGAGGTTGGGCAGTATAAGATCAAGATGCCTACAGGATGATCAAGCTGTGGATGGCTGACTTCTTATTGTATCCTCGAATGGCAGAAAGAGGGTGAGGCCTTTCTGGGGTCCCTGTAAAAAAACAGATTCTACTTATTTGGGAACTACCATGTGACCTAATAACCAACTTGTGGCACCATGTCCTAATACCATCAATGGTGGAGGTTAGCTTTTCAACGTATAAATGGTGGGGGGGGGGCACAAACATTTGGTCCATTACATTTGGAGCCAAAAAATACATACATAAAGGAAATGTATATCATCCATATCAGAAGATGGAATGCTGCTCAATCCAAGTTACACACACACATATCTTCAACTCAATTGAGAAGAATAGACACCCATCAAATGGTTAACTGGGGAAGTGTGCCTCTCGTTTTCTGTGTGTAGAGAGTGAGGGTTGTGAGCTAGAAAGCCACACCATAGCAGTCTTTCCTCTGTTTGTCATCTGAGCTTTGTTGTTTTGTGTACTGTATGTCTGGCTGGCTCTAGGTGCTAGGGTGGCACACATATGTCCTCAAGAGTTATCTTCTTCAGCGGTATAACTCCTCCACATTTCTCGCTCAGCTTGCTCCTTAGCCCTGACGTTCCTGAGACCCTCCTGCTGAGTCAGCTCTGGTCTCTGGCAGTGGGAGGAGCTCCACTCGCACGGGCCTCTTGGTGGACATCACGGCCTGCCTCCTCACTGTCTGCAGGATGTCCAGGTGTGCTAGTCGTTTCTGCCTCAGTGGCTGCTTCCTGCTCAGGAATGACTCGGGCCTCGGTGTCCCCCTGACATGGAGGATTCTCCTTTCTGGCTGCCTTGGTTCTGGGCGGAGTGTCTACCTTTACACCATGGATTTCCTTCTCCCTCCCAAGCCTACCCAAGTGCAGACTGGCTTATCATTCAGTCCTGGGCTTTCAGCCACACACATAGTGCCCTTTTCTTGAGCTGAGTTCATCTAACACTCCCCTCCATCTTTGTCAAACGAGACCCTCAGAGGGCACCATGTTTGCATCTTTAGGATTCGGATCTGCAAAACATTCTTTACTGAGGCAAAGCTTGCTGCCGCGCAGCCCCCAGTGGCTCCCATGCCTGACTCTGATCCGGAAGTTCTATCAGCACGTCACAGACCACCTCACCCGCCCTGTGTCCTGTCCTGCCTGGGGCACATTCTCAGCTAGCCTGTGTCCTTCACAGCATACTCTGCCCCTGGGAAGCCTCCTGACTCACACTGGAGTGGACTTCGCTGGTCTCTGGAACACTTCCTCTCAAACCTACAAAAATTTAACCGTTATTTTGTGTAGTTGCTGCCAAGAGTGAACAAGAAGACCCATCCACGTCCACTCACCCATGTGGCCACGCTTACATCAAAGCCACAGGCCTTCGCCCTGAAGCTCGGCTGACAGTGACAAATGATGACATTTTATTTACATGTACGGTTTTATCTCTTTGAATTTATTCTTCCACCATGTTATGTCATCCACGTTCGCAGCCTGTGTTTTCCCAGTAGGCCAAATCTTTTGCACTGTGTGAAAACTGGATGTCATATAGTTTCCTGAGACCTTTGGGAAGAAGCCCTTATTTCGGAATAGATTCAATTAGGTATCTAGTTCTCTAACTACACACACAAATATTAACTGGCAAGGCAGCTCAGCCTTCCAAGTCGTCTTAATAGGCCCCCTTCTGGAAGCCGACCCTTACATGACTCCTGTGTGAGGAACCTAATAAGAATGTGATCTCTGGGGGGTGGGGGTGGAAAGCAAGGGGAAGTATGCAGAGGGACCTGCAGCCACAGCTTTGATCTTCTCAGGCAGACTCCTTTCTCCTGAATGGGGCCATTTAATTGCCCCAGTGCAGGGTCTGTCTGATGTGCTCTACTTGAACCACAGCCTTTCATATTAGCAGCCAGTTGCAGTCTATGAAGAGGCCCTTCAGCTCACGTTGCCTGTAGTTGCAGAAGGACCTTCTGGGACTAACACAACATGGAATATTCTTTTTCTTATTACACTTTCCTCCAGATAACATGGCCCTTACGTGTCTTGGAAAGCTGTACGTGTGCTGAAAATGGATATACTGTCCTCTGAAATCACAGACTTTATAGACCTTTTACAAATCCTGTAACTTTTAGATGGCTGTGAATCATTCACTTCACCATTATCTAGCAGAAGCTTCCATGTGCAATTTTGCCATAATCTATTGAAAAACATTAGAAATCTCATAAACTTATATTTTATTCTTGCTTAAAATCTACCTTTCTGATTGAGCTTGTTAGTAAACATGGCAACCTGCATATCTTTTCCCATATATTTCACACCATTCTTCCAGTAGGCCTGGTATTTATATTCATAATTTCAAACTCATCTGTTAGATAGCTTGTCTTGTATCTTCCCCCTAGTTGGGTAGCATAACTGCAATGCCTGGTATAGTTTTTGTCTTGTTTATGTGGATTGCATTATCATTTTCCTTTGATCATTTTGAGATCCTGCCAGCATTTTTTCTGAGACAGACTAGGATCTTAATGCCTGGCCCCTGCCATGCCAAATCTCATAATCTTGTTTTTTAAATATTGTCCATAACTGCCAGAAAAGATGAAAACCAAACAAAATTAAGCAGAGTCATGGATAAGAGAGCAGTGTTAGTGGTGATGTAAACACAGAGATGACAAACCAGGATGCCACAGGAGGATGCTCGTCCCCTTGAGTTCCTGTGACAGTGGCTTGCTTGGGAGTCCTCTGGACATCTATAACTCTCATCATACCACCCGTTTTCCAGGACCAGAGTCAGGACCCACACAAAATGCCTACCAGCTCCCTCCACCACATTCCCTGGAATCTTATTTCAAGCATTCTATAACATGCATGTGCAGAATGATATTTCATATGGGCCAGTAATACAAATCTCCTTGAATTTTTCTTTTTAAAATCAGATAATATGGGCATTTCTTTAATAAATGCTTGTTATATTCTTATGATGGGCCAAAAAACTATATTAGGTTTGAGATTAGTGGGGGTCAAAACCAGATATATCCCTGCCCTCAAGGAAATTCTAGAGAGTGGAATACTCATGTTAACAGTATATAAATAATAGGACTAGTGTGAGTAAGCATAATGGGCCCCTCTGGGTGTCATTCCAAGCAAGAGGGTGGCCTCCATCATCTGAGAAGGAAGAACATTTTCAAAGAACAAGACAGAGTGTGGTGTGGCTGAGTACAGAGCCAGAACAGCTGTAACCTCTAAGGTTCGTGAAACCTACAAGTGGAAGATCTGCTGGTGCCAATGGCTACACCCTTAGACTTAATGGGAACCCTCCATGTATCCAATGGCCATTTAAAAGGCACCATTTCTCTCTTTGTGTGGTTCTAGCTATCAAACCAGAGCCTTATGCATGGTGTGAGCAATCTACCTCTGAGCTATACCCCCCACCCCTAAACTACACATTTCACTTCACCTGTAGTGTGGAAAACTGAGTGGAGGGTCTGAGAAAGTAGAGTAGACTGACAGGGACTAGCTAGAAGACTATCACAGCAGCTGAAAGATGGGGAAACTTGGACAAGGATTTGTAGCAGGCATGGAGAGGTGTATATATATATATATATATATATATATATGGAATTAGGAAACAGGAGCTAAAATTTGGACAGACATTTGCTAAAGCATTGTGTGTGAGGTGAGGGGAAACGTCAAAGGTGACTTTTAATTTTCTGCCTTGTGCAACATTTAGAGATTGGGAGCACTAAATATAACAGATTTGGGTCAAAATAATAATTTTGATTTTGAAGCTGAACTTCTGAGTCCTTTGAGACATCCAAATGAACCTACAAAGAAATGATCAGCAAGCATATGGTATGACTGTGTAGAAATCAAAGACCTGGGACTAGATGGTATTGTATGTGAAGCAAGGGGCTTACAGAAAGAAGAGAACACAAGACTGAGCCTCAGTGATCACCAACATTGAAATGGCAGAGGAGGAAAGAAAAACATGCAAAACTGATATAGGACAAAAAAAATCAAATCACTGAAAACTCATCAGTGAATACTATTTGGTTAGAAAGAAAAAGTAGCTAACAAAGATTGACAGTATGCTCAATCTTATTATTTTTTTAGAGAAAGAGAGAGAGATAGATAGAGAGAGAGAATTTTTAATATTTATTTTTTTTTAGTTTTCGGCGGACACAGCATCTTTGTTTGTATGTGGTGCTGAGGATTGAACCTGGGCCGCACACATGCCAGGCAAGTGCACTACCACTTGAGCCACATCCCCAGCCCTGCCCAATCTTATTAATAATGAAGAAAACACAAAGTAAAAGCACAATGAAATATCTACAAGATAGTTAAAAAGCAATAAAACCAAATATTGGCAAGGACGTGGAACCATGGGGATGATGAAGAAGGTGTAAAATGTATACAAGAGCCATGAGAAACATTTTGGGAGTGTCAAGTCAATCTGAAGATGCACATGGCCAACAATTCAGCAACTCCACTTCCTGGCATAGAATCAACATACATGAGTTTGCAAGGGCAAGAGTATTCATGACAGCATGTTTCGAATAGCAAAAAATTGGAAGCCACACAAAATCTGCTAATAAGACAATAGAGAAATAATCTTTTATATATTTAACAATAGGTGTTCATAGAATGAAAGACTCGGCTATGAAATTGAATTACCTGTATCAACAATAATCTCATAACCAAATCATAAACATACAGTGTTGCATGTAAATATAAGACCCAGAAGAGAGATAGCATCATAACTAGTCATATGAATTTCTCAAACACAAAACTAAATCATCTGGGGAATAATAAGATTAGGATGAATACCACAGAATAATAATTCAGAGTGAAAAAAAAAATTTGTTTTGTTTTATTGATGTTTTGTTGTGCTGGGGCTGTAATGCAAGACTCACACTTCCTAGGCAAACTCTGAGCTATCTCCCTAGCCCCAACATTTATTTTGGATCCTGAGGCAGAGGTTTTGGGTAGGGAATGATCATGTGGGAGCCTGCAAATCTTGAGGTAAGTCTTTTTGTCGTACTAGGTGATAGTTTTGTTATTTTTTGAAATATGTGAGAATTGTATGGTATGCACAAAATGAAATTTTTAAAATCCAAATAAGAAAACAAATCAGAAATAGAATGTAACAAAGAAATAAATAACATGGTGACAAGCTCTGAGGAGCAGTCTAGGGAAAGGTGGGAGATGTGGAGAAGAGGTCAGGATTGCTTCGTTCCTAGAAATGTGGGAATCAACCAGGTGATCATGAAAGTCCCCTTGGAGAAGGCGAGTTTGAGGCAGACGCCTGGTGTTTTCTGAAGCGGAGGTGACAACTACATAGGTGTGCATCAGGGACCAGGAGGGTCAAGGACAGCAGAACTACATATCATCAGCCCCGAGGGGCCATCCTAGTGTGTGACTCTTTCCCCAGAGTGGGTGTAACGTGAAGGGGCAACAGAAACCAGAGGTCTGCGGGCGGGAGAAGTCTGCAAAAACTCTGCTTCCACAGCGGGAAGCCCAAGGTAGAGAGGAATTCCAGAAATGACCGAGGAGGAAGAGCAGTGGCTCCACAGCAGGGGACGGAGGAGCAGGAAGTTGCCAGGAGAGTCTGGAGGAAGTATGGGTGGAAGTGTGCCCGTGTCCCTCTGCCTGCAAGGCTACGCCTGGGCCACCTGCTGTCACTGTCGCTGCTGCTGAAGGAGGGACAGGGGCTGCAGCCACCTGGAGGAGCCAAGCTCCTCCTCAGCTCACCTGGGCAAGTCTTTCCAGATGCCTCTTGTCCCCTGCCTGAGCAGCCTCCTGCACGTGGGTTCCAGTGGGTACAGATAGGACAAGGACGCCACTTACGTAACCTACTAATTACACCTGGTGGAGGGCCCTGGCCAGGGGCTCCTGCACCTTAGTTATTCCCCATGATTTTCTGTACAGTAGTTAGTTTTCAGACGGATGAGGAGGAGTCTGCTCTGTGCAGATGGGAAATGCCTGTTATGCTAATCAAGTTCTGGGTTGTTAGTGCAAATTATTAAATGGAGATGTTAGCGGTGCCTCTGGTGGAATTAAGAAGGTGACGGGTAAGAGGCAGAGATAAATGGCACTGTGACTGTGGGCTGGGTTGGGCCCCAGCTCCAAGTTCAAGGCAAGAAAATGAAGTTCTAATGTAAAGATTCTGTTTCCTACAGTACAGTTTAGTAGAAGAAAAAGGGTGAAATGATAGGGGAATGTCATGTCCTGATTGTCTACTAATTCTAAAGAAGAAAAACATATTAAAATAGTTTGTTTTAACAAGAGAAAGTTTGGAAGATGTCAGTGAGAGTAAAAGCCCTAAAAACCCAAGGTAAACACTAACATAAAACCTATATATGTAGTCAACAACACTGAGCAACAGAGATTTTTCTGTGCTTTGCTTTCTTAGCATTTTGAGATGCTAAAATCTATAACATCTATATTAAAATTAAACAATAAAATATAAATATATAAATAGCTCTTATAAAATTGAATAGTAAAATATATAAAATATTAAAACCAGAAGGGGATTAAACTCAGGAATGAAGGACTCTCCTTAAGAAAGGAAGAACTGTTTCACAACACACATGAGATGCTGCTATTTGGTGGGCTCTAATTCCAGCACAAGTGTCTTGTCAGAGACCTAGAAGACTAGGCACAGGGCAAGAAGCAAGGTAGCCAGAGAGGAGGAAGCAAATGCAGCCACAAGCCAGGGACTGGCTGGAACGGGGAGCCGTTCTGGCTTGAGAAGAACTCACCTGGATGTGGATTCTGGCCTCCAGAAGATAAAGAATACGTTTATTTTAAACCTCTAGTTTTCAGTTTTTGTATCAGTCTTTGCTAATACAAAAACCTCTTACCATGTAGTAGGTGGATACCTGTTTATTAAGAGAAAGAGTGTCCACCTGTCAAGGTCAGACAATGACTGCATGACTGCTCCTCAGCCTGGTTGGAGCTTGGGGTTTGGTGGTTCCATCTTCTCGGCCATTCTGAGCTGATGCCATAGGACAAGCTCCTTATGGGCGCACCTCTCTTGTCATCTCTGGGATGTGGTGAACAAGTGTCATTCAGAGTGACTATTACATTTTGACATAATGCATAAGACGAATAACCACCATGGCTGGCACATAATCAGCACATGACAAATCGTCACTATTACGTACACACAGATACACACACAGACTAGAACCTGCGGCCCTGCTGCTTGGCATCTGGAGCCTCTTATTCCATTAACTAGTTCAGTAAGACAAGCAATACTGTACAGAAACAGAGCTAGCTGGACAAGAAATGGGAAAATCAAAGTTTATTTCCATTATATGACCCCCCAAAAATGATAATATAGAAAAAAAAGTGAAGATTCCAAAAAAGCTAAATTGGTTGTCTGAAAAGCACAGGGATCTGCTCTATCAGCCCCTGGTGGAAATGTATTTTCCCAAATGCTGTCTTTAGGAGCTGTGAACCCCAGAACAATGGGGTTGTACATGCACCTGGGGTCCTCTGTAGTTGAGCTCCAAGTGTGACTTGCCGGAAAATTAGTGCCAGAATGATTGTTTGTGCACCCGGGAGACATGATTCACCATGCTTGTTTGGTGTGTGGAGTAGCTTGGGATGAGTCAGAGATAGCCCTGGAATTTGAGCCCCCAGAGTGTGGCCCTGGCACTTGAGCCAGCACTGTTCCTCCATGTGGGAGCCAGTCACCACCGCAGATGTGAGGCTGACAGTCGGCTTCTCCTGTTCCCCAGCAGCTCTCTCACAGCATGAAATACTAGTAAAAGCCCCACGGACCTGTGGGAGGGCATCCTGGACAAGGCCCTTCCCATTTCCCCCACACCTGCACAGATGCCCTGAAACGGGCTCAGCCTTGCTGAACAGCCTCCTGCATGTAGGTTCCAGTCTGTAGATAGCCGTGACTCCTCACCAGACAAGCTTCTCCTTCAGACTACGGATAAACGATGAGGATGGTCTTGTTCTGCTTTGTGCTGCTGTAACAAAATCATGAGGATGGGTAATTTATAAAGAAAAAACTTATTTTACCACAGTTCTGGAGGCTGGCGAGTCCAGGACAGGCTCTGGAAGGTGAGGTTGTCTGGTGAGGGCTGGGCTGCTCTCTGCTACCAAGAAGGAGCTTCACTGCGACACTCTCCAGAGGGGACAGATGCTAGCTCCTCACAGGGCAATTGAGCAGATGCTGCATGCTGCCTCCCTTAGCAGGGCCTTCATCTCATTCTTGAGTAAGCTGCCCTCGTGGCTTACCCCCCTCTTAAAGGTACCACCACATTGACGATCAAGTTTCAACACCTGGATTTTGAAGGGGACTTGTCTGCACCATAGTAGAGATTTGTTCTTTAACCTCAGATCTCCAGTGAAAGGATGCACTGCCCTCCACTCCCTGTTATGTTCCTAGATTGAAGGTCATCTAGGCAGGGCTGAGAAAATAAAGAAAAAAGAGAGTTGTTCAGTAAACTTATAATGGAAAAAACCTCTGTTGAATTCAGTTGGTACTTTGTCATTGGGAATTCATGTAGCTCCAGTTAGCATGACAGTGTTATTGGGGTCGTTGACATGTTTAGGTCCAAGACTGCAAAGACCTTGAATTATCTGGTGTCCTTCTTTATATTTCCCTTTCAGCTAAATGTATATCGGGCTGAATGCCAGAAACACACACTGGCAAATGACACATCTTTCTAAGTGTCAAAACTTACGCTGTTCTACAGCAGCATTGTATTGTAGAATTTACACTAATAGAAATTAGATAGATTAACATAAATGAGGCCTTGTTTTCGGCACACCTGACAAGACCCACTAGAGGAGGTAAACTTTATTTGGGGGCTCATGGATTCAGAGGTCAGAATTTCAGCTCCATCCCTCAGGGCTCCAGGTGGGACAGGGTATCTCTGCAGAAGAGGAGTGGAGAAAAGCAGCTCAGGACATGGGACCAGGGAGCAGAGGGAGAGACTCCTCCCACCGTGGACAAAATTGGAGCCCCAAAGGCAGCCCTCAATGACCACCTCCTCCAGCCACACTTCCCCCACCTACACCACCACCTGCTAATCTCTATCAGGGGATTAATGTGCTGATTAGGTCACCACACTCAGGGCCCCATCATTCACCTCTAAACGTTCTTGCATTGTCTCACACATGAGCTTTTTGGGGACACTTCATATCTAAACCATAATAGGCCTCCTCCCCCAAACTGCAAGGAGCACAGGTAGCTGTCGGCACTCTGCTTAATCATGATAAAAAGCACTAAGGAGGCAAGGTGGGGTAGGTAGCAATAGCACGCCCCTCACCCTTTCCAGTTTGTAAAGGTCTCCTGGGCACAGTGCCTGACATGCTTGAGGGCTGTTCTAGCTCTGCGAGGCGCTCTGCTTCCAGATCCTGGTGTCCAGAAGAAGCCCAGCCACACTGCGGGCACAGGCAGACTGTTCCCATCTGCATGTGCAAGTGGAGGCCTAGGTGCTGTGTTTTACTAGCTTTGTGCTGTCAGGGACACAGATGGATAAATGGTATTTTGGCATTAATTTGCAAAGCTAGAGGCCCAGCTCTTACTTACAAAGATTTTCTCTCTCTCCTTAGTGGTTTCCATAGCAGTGTGCTGCTTCCCGCAGTAAGCACTTGGAAAGAATTAGCACAAAGATGGCAGGGAGGGGGCGGATTATACTACTTACTTCATTTCATAGAGTTCTTACCTTTTGACGATAGCTGTATGTCTGCTACATCTGAGGTTTATGATATTCCTATAGCAACTCAAGAACTTAATTACTTAATTTAAAATGCTGCCCCAAATGACAGCATTTCATTCAAAACTGAACATCTTGGGGGAAAATATACTTAGCTATTATGCAACTTTTAGTGCGTATTTTCTATGATTTCAAATTGTAAATATCTTTAGTGAGTAAATTGATTAATGACTTTTTGTCAATGACACAGACTTGACACTTGGCCGTGATAAAAGTTTTGCTCACCCAGTGTCACAATGAGTTTGCTGCTCCTTGTATTCCACCAACACCTACTAATTCCCAGCTGCCTGCCAGCACTGTGCTCGTCATTCAGAGCTGAAGCCTGTGTTAGGCAGCTTTTTCTTACTGTGACTAAAATACCTGGCACCAACTACATAGAGGAGGAGAGCTTTATTATGGCTCCTGGTTTCAGTGCCTGGTCAGCTGCTCCATTGCTCTGGCTCCATCTCTCTGGGGTGAGGTAGAACATCCTGGTGGACAGCCAGGGTGGAGAAAACTCGCTCAGCTCATGCAGAAAAGAGAGAGGGTAGAGGAAGGGCCAGGGACAGGATATAATCCCAAAGGATCTGCTCCCTGTGACCTGCTTCCTCCAACCTAGAGTTTCACCACCCTCCAGCAGTCCCTTCAGATATCCATGGATTAATCCACGGATGAGGTCAGAACACTCATGATGTAATCCCTTTCCAAAAGCCTCACCTCAGAACATTGCTGCACTGGGGACCACACCTTCAACACAAGCCTTAGGAGGACACTTCACATCCAAACCAAGACAGCCTTAAGACACTTCCCTTGAAAACAGCAAGAGTGGTGGAGTGAGAGTTTTCAGAAAGGAAGAGAAATGATGAAGGCATCGTGGGCGCTCTGTGAAGGAGGACCCCAAGAATCTGTGGTACTGACAAGGAACAAAGAGGTGGGGGTCTAATTAGAAGACTCAAGGTGGGAGATGAAGTCAGCCAGCCACTGCTGGGGGACAGTCGATGCAGCCTGACACCTTGAAGTATGTTTGTGTGCAGAGCCTTTGGTAAGTCGACAGTTCTAAGAGGTGGGCTGCGTTGCTCTCACTTTATAGGTGATAAAACTCGGGCCAAGAGAGTTTAGCCGGGCAGACGCAGCCCCTGGGCATCCAATTCCAAAGCCTAGGGTGTTAACACGCTACCACACCAATCTTCAGAAACGTGGGAGGGACTGGCCGGACTGCAGCATGAGCAAGTGCAGACACACTGCAGAGTGGGCGGTGGAGCTCAGCTATGCAGGGTTGGGACGAGGCAGGGAGAGGGCAGGGCCAGTTACCCAGGCCTTGCACAGCTCCCCGGGAGGGATAGCTAAGTGCAGGCTGTGCCCAGGGGGTGCAGGATAAGCAGGGACATTTTTAGGAGCGTGCAGTTTTAGGAGATGCCGGTGGATGACAGACTGCATTGACAGGCTCCTCAGTCTCTTGGTTATCTTGGTCATGGGATGGACAGGGTGCTGCTGAGCTGGTCTCATGATTCTTCAAGTTCTGAAGCTGGAAGCAGGTCAGGATTAACTGTGGAGTCCCGCAGATCCCTTTCTTCACCACTAGACCCCCTCCCTTCTAGGAAGGAGTGGAAAAAGCAGGAGACATTTGCATATTTTGTGTTTTGCCCTTATTTTTATTACTTCTCCACCTCTACTCTCTACTGATTTTTTTCCCAATGAAATCTCGGTCTTCTTTTGTAATCTAAGTATTTAAGGCTATATTTCTTTTCTTAAATAATATTGTACTATGTCTTCAAATGTTAGAATGTAGTATTTTACTATCACTCATTTTTAAATGTTTTGTGGTTTTCTTTATGTAATCTTCTTTGATTAAGTTAAAAGTGTGGTTTAAATGTTTTAAACATGACTTCTAAGTCACATTGTGATATTATCCTTTAATTATGTTTAGACCCATAACTACGTTTTAAGGCACACAACATACTACGTCTAATCCTGAGCCTTTGCTATCTGAGATTTTTCAAAAACCTGCCTAGAATTTGTGTTATTCTACATGTTCTTCAAAAAGAGACATCTTCCCAATTGTTGAATAAAGATTTATAAAAAAGAAAAAAAATCAGATAATTACAATGATGGAAATACATACTCCCTGCACACCTGGGACCCTGGCTGAATTAGAGAAAGAGATCCAGCTGCAGCTTTTCATTGTTCTTTATTACTCTTTGTCACTCAATAAATATTTGACGGATCTACCATGTGCCAAACTCTATTTTAGTTTTCATGGAGATTATATTTTAATTAGAGGAATCAGATGATTAGTGTGCAGATAAGTACATAAATGATGCTGTGAAGTGGGTATCAAGTGCTGTGAAGACGCTAGGAGATGAGGTGTTGGGAGATAGGCAGGTGGGTAAGGTGGCCATAGAGGTGTTGGAAGAGATAGTGGCATTTTGAGCTGAAAGCAGCAGCAGAAGAGTTTATTTCAAAGTCCCTGATGGAGAGCAAGTCTTCCTTGGTCCCAGGACAGAAGGTTCAGCCGGGAAGGATAAACAGAAGTTCTCCATGTGGACTGTTGAGTTTAGGACTCTGCGATTCCGGATTCCCTTTCCGGGGCTGTAGAAGGGGCGGTTTCTGAGCTGCAAGGAGGGAACTAACCTTTCACTGGTGCTCGAGCATGCATCAGGCATTTCTTCTCTCTGGGGGCTGGTTCAACTAGACTTCTCTCCCTCTAATTGCCATTTAATCTGAGACACTAAATGAATAGGTGTGCATGTAATTGCAATTTAAGAAAGAGAGTGACAGCTAAACATAATTAATAAAGACCCATTTTACTGGGCACATCCAGTGTTGAAGCTGAAATGAATCTGGAATTTCTCACAGCTCATTACCCTATAAACTGATGCTATGTGGTACAACTCTTACTTTTTAATATTATAGTGTGTTTATACATTTATACTTTTAGGTCAAATGATGCTTTTAAAGAGATACTAGACTACTATATTTTGTGGAATGTACAAGTCCGCATCACATCCCATCTAAATATAATCTTTATTAAGAAGGGATCTGGGTTAGGTTGAGTTGGGGACTTCTTCTGTATTCCTGGAGCACCTCCCTTTCCTCCCCAGAGGTGGCACAGAGCACTGTGGTCATCGGAGCAGGGATGGCATCTATTTTGCCCATTGCTGTCTTACCAGTGCCCATCACTGTTACCGATCCTTACATGCCTAGCTGGTTGAATGAATGTTTAATGACACACACTTAGTCCACTCTGTCCTTCCACCTGTAGATCATTCCTAATTATGATATTAATTTTGAATCTATGAAAAGATTCTAATTTATAAAAGGATTGAATTGGAGCAGCTAATGTGTAGGTCATTTTTTAGAATTTGAAACCCAAGACCCCATACAAACAACAATAGAATATACATACTTGTAAGACTCCAGCAATCAGGCACTCAATTTTAATTGAAATAGGCTCTTTTGGGGGAGGCGTGAGGACCATATCTATAAAACAAACGAGGATTTTTGTGGGCATAGCCAGTTTCTCATGTAACAGAGTGACAATTCTTGACCTGTGTGTACCACATCCTGCATGTATTGTGAACCCTGATGTCCACTGAGTCTCTGGTCTGTACCAGGAAAGTCATATAGAAAAGCTGTTTGGAGATGGCCTAATGTTATGGTGGAGATGGGTGGGAACATGGGAATGGAGCAGGGAGAAGAAATGGAAGGCTGTCCAGTCAGCACTCATACTGTCCAAACATAGACTCTTATAAATGGATAGCATTTTGGCCAGTGGTGGGCTGAATTGTTACTTCCAAGTTCATTTGTTGAAACTCTAACCTCTGGCGTGACTGTGTTTGGAGATGGGTCCTTTAAAGGAGATAATTAAGGTTCAATGAGGTTTTGATGATAGAACCCAAATCAGAGTGAGGGCATCACTACAAGAGGAAGAGACACTAGCTCTACTACATCTCCCTCACCCCATACCCCCGTGATGTGAGCACAGTGAGAAGGCAGCCATCTAATCTACAAGCCAGGATTCTCACCAGAAACCAACCCCAATAGAACCTTGAACTTGAACTCACAGCCACCAGAATAGTGAGAAATGAATTTCTGTTGTTAAGCCACTTAGCCTGTGGTATTTTGTTATGGCAGCCCTGGCTGACTAATACATCCGTACCTAATCTTAAGAATAAAACAGTGAGAGGCACATAACGTCAGCTTATACTTGCTAAGTACTTTATGACATGAAGGTATTTTAATTTACTTATGTAAGTTAATATTTCCAGAAAACCTTACAAAGTGGCTATAATTTGCAGGTGCAACGTGGACATAAATAAAGGAGGCTGAGAGAGCTCACTCACCTCATCCAAGCAAGATGTAAACCCAGACTGTATGGTTTTAATTCATTCATTAAAAATAATAATAATTACTATCTAAAGAGAGATGCTTCCACTCCAGCTTCCATTGGTCAAAATGAGGACAAATTATATTGCTCCTTCCATCTTTATATCCATTTAAAAAAAAATCATCTTCTTTGTATTTATTCTGGTCTTGCCTCAGGTGGTAAAAATCAGCCCCTCTGTCTCTGTCCAGGGGAAGCTGGCCAGGCACATTCTGCGCATTCTTCTCTTTGAGAACGGGCTTGCCTGGCGGGCAGTGCCTGTGGATGGTTGGGGCCAGGTGTTCCATGCTCACCCTCCTCATGGTAAAATGATAGTAAAATCTGCAGGGCTGGAGGTCAGCAGAAGCCTTATGTCCCTTCTCCCAGCACCACCCAGGCTTCCTGGGCCTTCCCACAGCCTTCATCAATGTCACATCAAAGTCTCGTAGATTTGGACTCTAAGTCTTGTGCCTTATGACAGTTCAGTAAGTTTGAATTTTATCTCAAAACTGTGGAATACGTTACTGTTGAATAAATTGTGTACTTACACACACAAGCAAATTTCTGAGTAGTATCTGCACACGTGCCTTTTGAAAGAATTGCAATTTATAATTTCCAAGGTACAATTTATAGTATACCTAGGAAGACATGGATTCAGCAAAGATGACCTCAGTCTCGTAGAAACCATGAAGGAAGACACAAGAGGGCCAGAGCTGCCTTACCTATTGACACAAGGGCACCCTCCTGAGCTCAACTGGAAGGCCTCTGGTCCTTCCCTGGAGTCCCATGGGATCCCTGTTTGTGTCCATTCAGGAAAATAAGACGTAAATGCATGTGTGTGTGTGTGTGTGTGTGTGTGCGTGTGTACAATTTAATGCCATCTCATCTGCCGTTTCTTACCAAGACTGTGACAGCCACAGAGTGGTGGAATTCTACTTTTCCTGTAACATGGATGCATCTATCAGCGGCCATGAAGACAGTCATCAGATCAGGGGTCCCACTTGCCTTCCTGTCTCACCTCTCCCCACACCCGCCTCCCACCTGTCTGGGTAACGGACCGGGCAACCAGCAAGCATGACTCTGACTCAGGATGCTGCAGAAGCCTCGTCCTCATAGGGATTAATTCCTCCCACCATCTGGGGCTCTGCTCAAGTGCCTCCTCTACAGAGAGGCCTCCTCTGAGAGAGGCCCGGGCCACCCCACTAAGGTGGCGGCTCTAGCACCTCACTCCTTCCTCCCCTAGGAGCACTTCTTCCTTGCCGCCTAGTAGCCTGCACCTCCTGGTTTGGGTCTTTGTTTGCTTACCCTCTGCTTGTGAGCCCCTCTTCACCCTAGACGGTGGAGTGCTTAGGTCAGGGACCTGCACTGTGGTTTTCTCTGCTTGATCTGCAGCCTCTGTTGGAGCAGTTGCTCAACAAATATGGAACGACTTTTATCTACTTTCTCTTTAGTACATGAGCAGGTAAATTTTACAATACTTTGACTTGGTTTAGCATTGATTATTAATTGATGTGTGTTAATTAAAACAGTCAACTCAGTATTAGCATATACATCAGTTTGTAATGCAGAGTTGAAGGGCACATATGAGGAATGAGCAGTGTTGAGAGAAGAGATGAAGAGGCAGCTGCAGGTGGGACAGAGGCATTTGTGTGGGCAACATGGAGGAAGTGGTTGGCTGTGACCTGAGCAAGGTATTGGTGTCTTCTTGCCCTGCCCAGGCAGGATGCAGGATCTCAAAGTTTATTAAATACAATTTGTCATAAGATGTGCACGAAGTTTCACTTTTCAATTTCACTGAGGAAACTGCAAGGTCCCTGTCAGCCTGGCCACACAGCAGCAGCCGGGCAGCCATTCAGGGATGGGTCTCTGCACAGGCCTTTGTCCCCGAGCAGCCTGCGACTCCTTTCAGGGCAGCACAGGGAGCAAGGCGATCCTGCCTCCTGAAGGCGGTGAGCTGCAGAGCAGCACGGTGGCCCAAGCAGGAGCCCCGCGGCCGGGCCTCCACCTTCTCTGCCTTCTCAGTTCTGAAGCCCATGAGGGTGTGGGAGCCTGAAACCAGAGCTTGCAGGCCGGGTCTGAAAGTGAAAGGCTGTTGGAGGCCCCGTTTCTCCCTCTAGACATTCAGAGCCCTCTAGGGAGCCCCGAGAGAAACATGGTGACACAGAGAGACTGAAATAGGAAACGCAATCAGGAAGCCTGTTTGTCCCCCACTCTGCCAGTGGCCTCACGTGGACAGGAAACTCCCTGACCCCACTGCACAGCCACCAAGCTAGACACCTGCTTGCTTTCCCTAACAGGGTGCCGTCTACATTAGGCTTAATGTACCCATGCTAAGGCCCAGAGTCCCCTGACACATTTGAAGGCTGTCACACTGTCTCACACTTCACAGGTAACTAGTCAATAGGTCCTACGGAAACAACACCGATTTTGGTCAAACGCACCTAATGCCATTACAACCTGGAGCTGTTGAACTAAGTTTGTGGATCTGCCAACGTGACGGTGGTAGCTGAAGGGGTGAGGAAAAGGGTAAAGGTCTGAAAAAATAAACTAGACCTGGGGACCCACTAGAAGAGGTGGGTGAGTGCCGCAGTCTGCCTGGGCACGAATAACCGAGCCGCCACAAAGCCTTGTAGGTTCAAACAGCAACTGCTTTATTTCAACTCTCACCGACACTGCACACGCGCTTTTCCGCCAACACCACCCACGCGGCCCTTCCAGCAAACCCCCACTCTGGAAATCCCTCCTCCAGCACTTCCCCAACCAATGGGAACTCTCCGGGAATCCCAGAGAGAACTCCAAAGTGGCAGGCACTGGAGGCAGCAAGAGCCGCCCCCTTGCCCAGGAAAGGTCAAACTTACAATACACTCAATCCGGCATCACAGCAATTATATACAGCTTAACTCAAATCATCATCTCCACGGTTCGCTGGCGTCACCTTTCAAACATTCCCTCTGGCAAATGCCAGGCGTCATTCTGACCGCCTTGGCTCTCAACAGGTGGGAGGCTGCTGAGAGAGAAGGAGCCAGCATGTCAGAGGAGCGAGAGGAGGAGAGTTCCTCTGGAGGCTGGCAAGCTGGTGGGACCCCTAAGTGGAGGGACTAATAGAAAGGTGGAGCCACCTGCCAAGAGCTCTGAAGTGGCCGGCATCCTGATGCAGATTTTAGAGTAAACAAAAAAATAGAATCTAGCTGAAAGCCCAGGGGAAGGGAAGGAGAGAGCGTCTCAGGGACACAGAGTGCACAGGAGAAGGAGCCCCCGAAGCCCACCGTTTACGTGCTGGTCTCCATACCCCACATGGTGGCAGCTAACAACAGGTATCTCACAGTTGATTTCCCTCATTACTCCACAAAGTATCCAGTGCATGTCTGCAAAGTGAGAGAGACTCTGATGTGTCTCTGGGACTGTAACAGGGAAAGTCTTAGAGGAAGAACAAGCTAATTTACGAATGAATGGATAAGAGAATGAATGGATTCCGCCTGGAGTTTGGGACTGTGTTCATTATGGAGCTGATCCTCTCCCCCCACCGCCCTCCCTGCTGAATCAGAGGCGAAAAGCTGCTGAGCAGTAACGACATGTTTAATGTTTCCCTTGAAAGCGACGCTGCAGTCGTTGAAGAGGAAGCTCCAGGTCACATCTGCACGGAGTTGGGAAAGACAGCAAGTTCATGGCCTGCATTTGGATGCGTTCTACCAGCTACATCTGGCCAGGCTACTGAAGTCTGGGTGATTATGCGTCTCCACAGGAAAACACAACCTGGGTTGGGCCTTTGTTCTCCCTCTTCTCTTGCTGCAGAGCCTTTCAATCTCTGCCTTATTGTTTTCTGTCACAATCTCCTTATTTTCAACCCCTCAGCTTCCTTGCAGATGTGACTGGAATCTGCCGCCGTCTTGGACTGTCCTTGATGGACTGTGACAGCCAAGGACACCAGCTACAAGTTTTCAAGGGTGTCTGGATGGTGGGGTTGACACTGGTCTTAGGCAAAGACGAGACAGGGGTCAAGCAAGAAGCCATCAACAGACACTTCTGCTCTGACCAGTGAGCCAATTAGTAGTCAGGTGGACCCACCAGGTCCCAGGGCTTCATGCAGGCAGGTCAGGAAACTGTCCCTGGCGAACTGTCCCCTCAGGGCCAGAGCACCCTGACGCAAATGACTGTTGTTTGCTCCACTTCTATTTTTCATGGTGGTGACTGGGCTCTGCTAGGCTGGCTCCTCTGTATCAGAGGCCACCATGGGCTTGTGCATGAAAACTGACCGTCACTTTTCTGAGGCACCACGGACAAACACGGAGGGCTTTGAAAAAGTGCCTGCCTTCTAAACACTAGAAAAACAGCAAACAGTTAGACATAAAAACCATGAAAAGGGACCACAGATATTTTAAACAGCAAACCAGAAAAGACAGCATGAGGCACGGGCAGCTTTCTGTGTCCACTTGCGTAGGCTGCGGTCCCCAGCTCAGCCACCACACTCCCATCCCGTGCCACTGTGAGGGGGTTTGGTAGGTGTCATTAAAGTCCCCGGCTGGTGGATTTAAAGTATTGACATTGTCCTCAACCATCTTTGTGGGTCTGATCTGGTCAGTTAAAAGGCCCGGGGAGCAGAGGTGGCACGGGCATCGGCCCCTTCAGCGCCCCTGCCTTTTCTGGGGGTCTGCCTGTAGCGTTGGCACTGGCACCAGCCCCCAGAATTGTATGTGTCAGTTCCTTGCAGTAAATATTTTAATATATACCTACTACCAGTTTCTTTCTTTTCTGGTTGAACCCTGACTGATACAAGAACAGAGTTCTTGTGTTTGTTGGGTCAGTAACTGGCTCATTGCATTTCATATATTATGAGAAAGGATTTTCAGCATCACAAAAGATAATAATAGAATTGAACTCTATGCTGTTATAAAAAGACACATCAAAAACAAAGTGATTAGGGAGACTTGAAATTAAATGAACGGGCATCCCATCATGGCAAACGCAAGAATTATATAACCAGTAGCAACGATCTTAACTGTCAAGCAAAGTGGAATTCACTCCATCAAACATAAAATGACCAAAAGGGGACCGTTTTCTTTGGCCAAATGATAGATTCCACAATGAAGAAATATTACAGTCTAAAAACTTGAGGTCAGTGATTTTAATCACTTTTGTTTACTGGTCTAGACTGAGAATAATTGCTGACACATTGTAATCACTCAATGATTGCTGGATGGATAAATACATGGACAGTTTTGGAAATCTATATGTAAATAACCCATCTGTGTGTGACCTTGATAACTAGAAATGACTAGAAGCACAGGATGGAGAAAAAGCATCCCAGGATTAATAGATGTTGGTGCCTCTATCTCATCTCCCTCTAGCCATGATCCAGAGGCTGCATGAGAAGCAAGGCCCTTCCTTACTGGGTCTGCTGGAGGCCTGAAGAAGGCTGAGCCACTGCCGTCTCAGCCAGGGCTGTGATCCCTGGAAGACAAGGCCTGAGTGGCGGGAGATGCTCCCGTACCGCCCTGCAGTGGCTGGTTTCCCAGGACCACGGCTGGCCTCCAGGACCGTGGCCAGCCTCCCAGCCTCCCAAGACCTTGGCCATCAGATTCGCTCAGCAAGAGAAACTTCTCAGGGAGGTTTGCAGAGGAAAATTAAACCTCATAACATTTCTGAGAGGGAAGAAAAGAAGGGGTTTATCTGGTGGGCTCCAAGTCTATCCACAGTTGGTGGGCCTCATGCCCAGGCAGTGAGGGCCCTCGGGCCCAGATCCCACACAGCACATTTCCCACAGTGTGCTGCCTTACCCCTGTGCACTGGCTGTGCATCCAGAGACTCTCCAGGGGCCTCGAGTGCAGTGGCCACACCTTGACTGGCACTTTTCACAGATCCAGCTTCTGGACTAGGTGTGTGGGGCCCCTCCAGCCCTGGGATCTCAGGTGCAGAGACATGGTTCTGAGCATCTTTGACCCCTGGCCCTTGTTGCTGCCATCCTGCAGGAAAGAAGGGACTGGAGACCTCTGCCCTGTCAGCCTGGCAGTCCCTGGGCCAGTGGATTGGGGGAGTGAACTTGATGTCACGTGGTCCTCTACCCAGTTTCCCCTCTGCGCCCCTCCACAGTGCACCTCTAACCCGCTGTTAGCCTCTCGCCTCTCCCTCGGAGTCCATTAACCACTGTATCCCTCCCTCTGGCCCAAGCCACCAATGTGTGTCCTCTGTCCACTGACATCTGGCTGATAGAACTCCACTGTTCCTGTTCGCCCCCTTCTCTCAGTCTCAGCAACCTCCAGAAGGCCAGAAAGTGAGCTCCGGAGGGCTTGGGGGCGTCATGAGAGAACAGAGCAAAACAGGAACTTATACCTGAGCCCAGCACAGCACCCGAGGGTAGGGCCTCTGCTGCTCAGGTGCCTGGGGCTGAGGAACTTCCAGTCCAGCTGCACCAGGGAGCCCCAGAGGCAGAGCCTGTCCTGAGTCTGAACAGTTGTGGACAGAGACCCACCTTCTTGGCTGTTGGGTGCATCCTGTGTCTGGAGGGTCCTCAGCTCTCAGCTGTGTGGATTCCCATCCCTGCCCCTGTCTGCTCCGACACACCCTGAGCCCGGTGGCTCTAGACCTATGCCCAACCTATGCCCATGGGATAGCGACCTCTGTTTCTCCAGAAGGGCTGGCTCTTGTTTGGAGAGGGTGAAGGTACTGAGCAGGGTGCTCTCTGAATTCCTCCTCATATTGGTCACCTTGGTGTCTAAAATTCTGCAACACTCTGCTGCTGCTGCTGCTGCTAGAGCTTACTGAGGGACGACTTGTGGCTGATGCTTCATCTAGACAGTAACTCAATTTGTAACATTGCGAAGCTGGGATCACACATCTTCGCGGTTCTTTTTTGAAAGATGGAAATCACCACGGCAAAACTAGGTTTGCTTGATTAATACAGTTTTGGAAATAATGTATTTTGCTTACAACACAAATATTTGAATGAGAGGGAAATTAAAGTAGGAAAAAATCATCTTTTCTCTGGGCCACTTTGGAAGCCGCTAGTCAGGACCTTTCCTGAGTAAATTAGTTTAGTATGTGTAGGGAAATAATTCTCTGACTTGGGGTCTCTCGTGTACAACTACAATAATTCCATAGGTTCAAATTCCCTTTTTTGCAAGTAACACAATAAAATGAACATGTGTAAGCTTTTAAAGAGGAATCTCCTGGAAAAAAGAAACAAGCCACCAAGTCAATTTGGGTCTTTTTTTGGGAGTGTTTTGGACTGTAAAACACGAGCATCTTCCAAAATCACATCAGCTGAGCCTCGGGTGGCTGGGGCGAGGGGCCAGCAGGCTGGAGCCGCTGTTTTAGTCACAGCCTCCCGACTGGTGTCCTCCACCCTAACTTACCAGGAGGCCTCATGTCCCTGTGCACTGTGGGCCCAAGTTCAGCAGTGTCCCAGGAGTAGGGAAGCCTGGGCAGCCGTGGTCCTCACAGTTCTCCTAGCCCCGGGCACACTCCAGAGTAGAATATCTGTGCTTTTTATTTCCTCCTCATGGCCTGTCTCAGTCGTTCCAGCTGCTATAACAAAATTCCACAATCTGGATGGCTTGGGAACAACAGAAGTTTATTTTCAATATAATTCAACAGAAGAATTTTCAATATAACGATACCTACAATTTTGGGGGACAGCCCCACAGCTTTTGGAGAGAGAGTTACACTGTAATGCCAGTGGTGAGCAGGGGTGGAGAAGCTAGGAGGTGAGTGAGTCGAGAGCCAGCAGGAAGAGAGAGAGAGTTGGAACTTGGAGCTGGGCCATTGGGTCTGGTCGACTACTCTGTCAGGGATTCCTGCGTTAGTCTGTCCATACCCACACGCAGAGGGAAGACTGTGAGCTAGGGGGACAATGTGCTCAACTCCCCATATAAAGGTTGCTGATTTCTCATAGAGCGCTGAGCCCAGCAGGGCCATGACTTTCGTTAGCACCTCTCCAGCCACAGCACAGCCATCAGGGGACTGATGTCTGCAGGGACTCCTTTATTCTTGTGATTGTTCACAAATATCCCCTGGCGATCAACTGCATCAAACGTTACCAGGTAGGTGCTACCCGTGCCACTGCGTCAGCAGCTCTGCATGCAGGTGAAATGTACTGAACCACAAGACGGAGCTGCCTTTCTATCGTGCTCCAGCCTGGCCAAGCCAGAGAGCTTCTCCGTCACTTGGAGGTCTAGCTTGTACCATCTCCAGCAAGGTGGAACCCTTTGAATGTTTTCCTTTCTTGGTACCCTCCCTCAGGACTGGAGTTTCCTTAGAGTTCACATCAGCTGCTTTTTTGTTGCAATTATACTTCTTGATATTAAATTAACCTGTTCTGTTAACCTGTTGTGTGGTTTCTACAGTATCTTCTGATTGGACTGCCAAGATCAGATCAGGAATTTGAACTCTTTCACTTGGTGAGGATTACATTTTCAAGCATGTACTTTCTGTTGCTTTCTTTAAAATGAAACCAGCAGAAGATGCGTTGAAATAAATAAAGAAAAGAAAGAAAGAAAACCAACAAAAGAGAATATCCTTACTTGGACACGTTGATGCAAAGATTTCAATAAAAGCATTATCAATGGCTGTGCATGAAGGAAGTAACACAGGTCAGTGTGATGGCCGGTTTCCTGGGTCAGCAGGTCCAGGCTGCAACCACAGTGACCCAGATATACCTGGGTGAGGCTGTGGGAGTGTTGTTAAGAGGTGATTGGGGTTTGCCATCAGTGGACCTTAAGAAGTGAGGTCACCCTTGAGGATCTTTCTGATCCCATCAGTTAAAGGCCCGAGGGGCAGAGCTCTCTGGAGAAGAGGAGCTTGGCTGCACCCAGTGGGCCCCCCACATGCCTGGGGCCACCTGTCATTATGCTTTTATGTTTTTCCAGTGTTGGGGATCTGATCAGACTCGGGAACTTACCTGTGCCCTAAATCCTCTACCTCTGACCTACATCCTACATATTTTTATTTTATTTTTAATTGCTTTGATTTTTTAAATGCATGACAACGGAATGCATCACAATTCTTATTACACATATAGATCACAATTTTTCATATCTCTGTTTGAATATAAAGTATGTTCACACCAATTCATGTCTTCATACATGTACTTTAGATAATGATGTCCATCCTACATATTTTTAAAATTCCCTGGGTTCCAACAATGTTCTTAACCTTGATCAAGAATCCTGCTCCTCCCCGGTACAGTCTTCAAGGTCCTCCATGTGATCTCTCTCCTAAAATCTTCTCATTCCCAAACTCCATGTCAAAGTCGGCCGTTGTATTTCAGATCAGCATGGAGAGTGAGGGATGCTCCCTACTCTGTGTCCGGTTCTCATCTAGACCTCGCTCTTTAGAAGTCCTTGCCTCTAGTGATTGGATAGTTCCCAGAACAGGAACCACGAGGCAGGGCATGTGCATTTCAAAGTGTGGTTAAGCATCAAGCAACCCTCTTGAAGAGTCAAGAGGTGCACTTTTAACAGGCGCCTGGACCCCACAGTGCAAGAACATCCTCTGAGGGAGCAGGAAGACGACCCCCATTTCCTCACTTGGCAAGATTAGCACTTTTGGTCCTGAGGATGAGGTGTCTATTCCTGGTGCCCCAGGTTTAGGGACCTTCCCTGTGGGTAGCCTGCCTGTGCTATCTATTGCTGAGATCCTTAGAACTGGAAACATACTGACCTCCTCTGGCAAAGGCTTTTGGCAAACCTTCTGTTCCATTTCCCCCCTGCCATCCCTGAGCCGGGTTATGGGTTACAGTGGGTGAGAAGAAAGGGCATGGAAGGTTCTGGGAGCTCCGAGTATCCTTGGGCTGTGTGTGCATAAGAGCAAAAGGAGAGTCCTGGTGCTGTTGAGGATTGGACTGTGTCCCCAAAGACAAGCTGACTTTGTATATAAAGTTTTATTGGAACTTTGTCACGTCGATTGGTTTATACGCTGCTGCCCGTGGCTGCTTGCCAGTGGCAGACAGAGACCATGTAGCCAACAAAATATGCACCACCTGACCTTTACAGTAAAAGTTGGCCAACCCCTTCGCTAGGACATAATAAGCATTCTTCACATTTTTAGATGAGTCAAATAAATTGAACAGATCATGCCCATAAAACAACTTTATCAACTGTTTCCCAATGACTTGAGGTGTCAGGCAGCCTTTTCCCCAGCCCAGCCAGAAGAAAATGGCTTAAGCTTTTCAGAGAACTAACAAGAGGGAGACGACACTATGATTAGGATGGATTTTCCAAGCTTTAGAAAAGCTTAGCTTTGTTTGAAAGAAAGAATCATTTGTGGTAGGAGAGGAGGCAGCAGGCCAAGAGAGAAGAGATTTCTCCTCTGTAAACAAAAGGGTTTCAGAGTGAAACCTGAGTCAGGACGGGATGGGCATGTATCCTCTCCAGCCCTTTGAGAGGCCCTGGGAACACAGGGGGCAGCTTTGCAAGAAAAAGTTCTGGATGGTGCAGGGGGCTCTGCCTCCCACCAGATGGGTGGCCTTGAGCAACTTTTGCCAGTGTCCCTGGGTCTCACTCTTTTTGTTTATAAATTAAGAGATTTAAACAAAGTTTTACTAAACCATGACGTGCATTAAGAAAAATCTAGGGGGAGTTTTGTTTAGAACCCTGGATTCTTAAATATCTCTTTAGGGATTCTGCTTTTCTAACTTTGGAACAGGACCTAAGAATCTGGCTTTTGAAGAAGTCATCCAGGCTGTTGGTAAGCAGCCTACTTGTCACTGGCTTGAGGGATGGCAGGTGGCGGCCTCTGAGTTAGTCGGTGACACTCCTTCCAATGCAGTGACAGAGCCTCCACCTCACCTCCATACCCACTTGTGGGTACTGCCAAGCCCTAACCTACAGTCTGGTGGATATTTCTGGGGAAAAACACCCAACTACATCCATACAGAAACCATTTTTCTGATTTCCTGGTTTCCACATCTGTGGGAGAATGGGGACCTTTAAGCTAACCTTTCCCAACTGAGCGTGGGCTTCCAGGAGACAGCTACCCCACAACTCTTCTAGGTGTGTGGCTCACAAGTGCCAGAAGCTTCCTCATCGGCAGGGTGCCTGCAGTCCCTGCTGGCACAGGATCTGGGATGTTGCCAAAGGGCGACGAGAGACACTGGCTTCCTGTGCACCTGTGTTCAAACAACTTCCAAAAGCAAACTGTGCTTTCTTATATCAGCGAGCAGCGTGAGGGCTCAGCTTCATCTCTGAGGCTTAGCATTTTTCATTTTTTAAAACATTCCTTGATGATTTAAGAAGGTGAAGGATTTCTGCCCTGGTATATTATATCAAGGGGCGAGAAACAGCTCAGAAGATTTGTTTGTCACTGTTCTCTACCAGCTTGAAACAATTTGGCAATTGCCTCATTTTCAAATGGGGTGAACTTGCACTTCTCTGAACAGATGGTCATGCATTTTGGTAAGTAAGTAGAGGTTAGAGACACACGTGATCACATGAAACGAGGGTGCGAGTTGAGAATCCTGTGCAAAAAGAGCTTTAAACACCAGACGTGCACCATGCCTGCCGCACCTGGGGAGAGAGCACAGGGCCGCGAGTCCTCGTTTGCAACAGACTCCCTCGCTCCTCTCCCCCTCCCAGGCACCTTCCTCTTGGAAGTGGTTACCTTAAAACACCAGCTGAGATTGGGAGTTGAATCATTTTGGTTTTAATAGTAAGATGATCCCATAAATTGCATCCGTTCCAAGATGCTGTTTGAATGTATGCTCAGAAAGCGATTGATCCACTTTTTCTAGCTCCTTAAAACATTTCACAACAGCCAGCTACATGAGTCCTTCAGCTCTGTGGTTTCCTTGGTGGTCCTACCTTTGGACAAATGTACCTGAGTTCCACTCTGACGCACCTCCCGCATGAGAATCCAGACCTGGAGGATGGAGTGTGCTTTTCTGTTTTGTATTTCATCCTTTAACCTTGCGAGTCAGGGCCCCTGTTCACAGTGCCGCAGGAAGCCAGGACCATTTTCTTGGTGCAGGGACCTTCACTAGGGTCTGGAGGGCAGAAATGAAAGGTGTGCTTCCTGCACTCAGCTCCTCCAGGACCAGCTGAGGCAGGGATCTGAAGAAACACAACTAAAGCACGTGGTTATACCTGCTCTGCTCCCAGGGGTTATTTTTGTTTATTTTAGATGGACAGAATGCCTTTATTTTATTTGTTTATTTCTTGTGGTGCTAAGGATTGAATCTAGTGACTCACACATGCTAGGCAAGCCACTGAGCTACAGCCCCAGCCTCAGCCCCAGGGGTTATTTTTCACATCTGTGTTTCCATTATTTAAATGAGCTTCCCTCCCAAAGAAGAAGGAGACGCTTGTGATGCTAACTGATCCAATCTCACCCAGGACCAACAGGGGAAGCAGTCACAGGTTAGGGAGGGAGGGTGGCCAGGAGCACTGTCCTGTTTCAGCAGCACGGTGGCAAGTAGTTCACAAGACCGGGCAGTCAGAAAGACCACAGGAGTCAGCCCCTGCCCCACATAGTGGGTTCCCTCCGGTTCCTCAGCTGCAGCTTCCTCTGGTTCTTCCTCCATGAGGGATTGCTGGGAGCGGGTGGAGCAGCGCCGGAGACTTGGCCGGCACATCCTGGCCGCTCGGGAGCCATTCTCTGAATTTCTTTTACAAAATACAGAGCAAGACCCCTGACGAGCAGCTCTGGTCTGGTCACCTGTCCAAGTGCCACATGGACTGTGCACTCAGGGAGCGCACAGGGTCGCATCCAAGCCACTCTTCTATTTTTTCTTTTCTTTTTTTTTAGTTGTAGATGAACAAATACCTTTATTTTGTTTGTTTATTTTATGTGGTGCTGAGGATCGAACCCAGTGCCTCACACACTCGAGTCCAGTGCTCAACCGCTGAGCCCCAGCCCCACTCTTTCATTAGTTGTGTGTGTGACCTTCCTGAGCTGTTTCCTCACCTATGTGCACAATGGGGAGTAACCTTCTTTTTCCTTTAGTGATGTTGGGAAGTTGAAGTGCTCAGTGTACAGAAGGTGCAGGCCCAGCACCTGGCACATGCTCAGCCCTGTGATTGCTACTGCCACCCTTGGGAGCTTCTGTGCTGATGCCTCCCCCCCCACACAAATGGCCCTGCTTGTCTTGGGGTGGGAAAGTCTTACTCATATCTTAGGGTCTTCCCCTACTGTGGAACCCACAGTAGATTCCCCCAGGACCAATGTTCTGCCCATCCTCTGGATACCCAGGGAGCTTTCTGTGCCAGGGAGTGGCTCATGGAAGCAGAGAATACCCTATGTCATCTGTAGCATTGGTATGTGTACCTAAGATATGGGTTAAAACTGGCAGGTCCCCAAGAAGCAGTGTGTCTACACCCTCATTTATAGATCAGAGACGTCTATGCAGAAGGTTTAGTTCTGGCAGCCAAGGTCAGGACTTGGGCTGGGATGGGTGTGTGTGTGTGTGGGGGGGGTCCTGCTGCAGCACCATACTGCCTCTCTAGAACATAGTAAGAGGCAGAGTGGACACAAAGATCATAACTGGGCGTCCAAAGGCTGGGTCCAAATCTTGGCTCCTCTGATGCCCATCTGCAGGTTGTTCAAGCCCGTGATTCCTCACCTTCTTTCTCAAATAAATAAAGGTATCAACTCATCACTTATGGAGCTGCTTTGAGGATTAAACAAGGTACTGTGTGTGTGAAAGCACCTGGCAAGAGGCAGGTGCTCACAGAACGCCAGTTTCTTCCCCGTTGCAATGGAACTTGTGTGTTTATCAGCACTTGGAAATAGGAGAGAGACCAGAATTAACAAAGGCTCTGGTGGTGCAGCTGGCCTGGTGCCTGAACTCAGAGGTGTACACAGGTGAGTGCCTCTAGGCGTCGACCCCAGGCAGACACAGAGCGCTGGAGCAGGACAGCAATGGGATCTTTCTTTTCTGGGAACATGAACTAACCAGCTAGGACACTGTGGCCAAGGAAGGTGGATTGTGAAACCCACAGGTGGCCCAGTGTGGTGCAGTGACCAGAGTCAATGTCAAGGCTGTTTTCCTCTGGGCTATACCCACCGCCAGATTTGCAGGAACAGCGGCCAAGTCAAACAGGGCTGCACACACTCAGAGCTGCACTTGCCCCAGGCCCTCCCAGGGACGGCTGCAGACTCAGTAGGTCCGACTCTCACCCGAGTCACCGGGAGGCAGCGCACCTGTATGGCCATTATGGGCTGCTGGGAAGCCAGCCCCTCCGTTCCCAAAAAAGCTCCCGGGTTTGCATTTCTTTAAAGCATAGAACACTCACTGCAAGCAACTTGCCAAGCCCTCAGCCAAGCCTAAACATTTGCCTTGGCACCAGGCCATTCTAACACAAGGACTCAGTGCTGTCCCGGACTGACATGCTTTAAAAGAGCTTCAAAGTTGAAATTCAGTGAGATCAAAACTATGCCAGGTAGACAGTTGAATGTGAGGACTGAAAACAGAGGACGATTCACTAGATCCAAGGAGAAGTCAAGCCAAAGCACACTCTCTTCCAGCGTCCTAGAATTCCAACAATGGTTTACTAATAGTGCTCCTTTACTGTGGGCCTGGTATGTACCCAGCTGCTCTGTGCCTTCCCACTGAGTCCCAGCAACAATCGACCGCTAGTCATTATGCCCATTCTGCTGGTGCTTAGACAGACCCACAGGTGACAGGTGACTTAGCACTAGATCACAGGCCAGTGTGGGGAGCCAGGATTAAAAAACAAAAAACAAAAAATAAAACTCCAGTTGTTTTTATTTATGCTGGAAAACTAAGTGAAGAAGAAATTAAATACCCTCGTAAGATAAAAGCTTAACAAAAATTAACAGAAGTGTGGATTCCCCCTTTGGCAGGCTGTAGGGCAGAAGGCAGAAGTTCAAGCTCCAGTTAAGGTCCCCAGGCCCTCCTCAGAAGTTCTCCGCCCCAGAGGGAGTGGACACTTCCTGGGCACCTCCCCAGGTGTCCTGGGAGCGATTACCTTCCTGTTCCTTTGCCTGCGATGTCCTTCAGGTTTCTTATTTTGAAATCTTCACCACCGTGAATTCTGTCGTCTTCAAGAAAGATCCCTGAACTCTCCTGAGTCACTTAAAGAGCAAAATTTTCCATCTGATAGATGCTGGTTAAAATGCAAGTTTCTGTGTTATGCCTCTAAAGGGTTTTATTCCCAAGCCTAGAAATACCAATTTTAACAACAGCTAGATGATTCCCACACAGAAGATATGGAACCAACCTGGGCACCCCGGGCTGCGTGCTGGGGATTCTCTGCCTTGGGAAACCTCGGAGTTCTCCTCACTCATGCTGTGGCTGTTTCTGCAGGTTTGGGTCCACATCGTCCGTCTTCACGCAGGCACTATGCCTCACTGATTTTGTGTATGTGTGTTTATGTGTTTTGATGTATTTTCTTTTTAAAAAGTCTTTCTTTTAATAACTAGTATATAAAAATGGCACATATTTATGTGGTACTATGTGGTATTTGGATATTTATATACATTGAATAATGTTTAAATTAGAATAAACATAACTACCTCCTCAAACATTTATCATTTCTCACTGTGAAATCATTCCGAGGCCTTTCTTCTAACTTTTTGGAGTATAGAGTGTTCACTTGTTGCTTGTAGACGCCCCACTATGTGCTTGTGTATCAGGATATCTTCTCAATTTTTTTATTCTTGTGTCAGAGACTCAGTTGGGACCTAATGAATATTCATTGAACTTACTGCCATGTTTTTAATATTTTAAACAGGTGAATATTATGAGAATGATTATTTTTATACTTATCCCCCTCCCTGTGTCAGGCAGAGACTAAAACTGGGGAAGTACTGAGGGCACCAGGCAGCAGCTGTGGAGAGATGGGAAGGCAGGCATGCAGCCAGGAGGTGTCAAAGGGGCTGCTGGACCCCAGACGGGGCCTGTTTTGCAGGAAGTTAGTTACCTCCCATGAGTCAAATAAGGTGGAGGGGCTCCAGGGTGCAGGACTTGGTCTTTTCTTTTAATGCCATCTGACTTATAAAGGGGTTCAACCCGGGATGTTTTGGGAACCAATCTGCCCAGAGCTGGGGGAATGAATTACATGAGTCCTAAGGCCTTTGGGCCTTAACTGGATGAGAGAAGTTACTACTAAACACAGATGTTAAATGAGTAAGAATGTCAAGACCGTACAAACACAGTGATGATCATTGGGAAGAGAGAGAATCCATCTCTGCCATATCACTATTAATTCATTATGAATTTAATAAGGACCCATGTTTATTGGGCAACAACTCTCTTCCAAGGGAGGGGTCATTAAGAACATTCGGAAATTTCCCTCTTTAAAACAAGTTCCAAGTTTGCTAGGAAAGTTGGGTACAGGGCTTTAATGGGCAATTTGAAAAGGAAAAACTAGCAAATGACCTTAGGAGAGGGAGAGGGTATCTACCAAACCAGCCTGGGGACCTCAAAGGAAGCTTCCCGGGCAGCCACCGTTGAGCCACACTGAAAAGGTGCATCTAAGTGAGGCAGGCAAAGACGTCTCAAGCAACATCAATCTGGTGACAGGAACTTTAAGAAGCTCAGGTGCGGCCTCCGTTAAAGCAGAGGGCAGGAGTGGCAGAGCCGGGCAGAGAAACAGTCATGTGACAATGGAGTGTCACATTTGCATCCACCCGGTAGGCCCAAGAGAGTGCTAAGACATTTTCTTAGAGGGATGTTGTTCGGATCTCTGCGAAGCCAAGCGTCTTTCTCAAGGTGATGACGTGAAGGAATTGAGGCAGTGAAGGTTGACGGACCTCCCAGGTTGACAAAGGAAGGGAACCCCAGCAACCACAGAGGGACTGACCATGCGGGTGAGCCCATCTGTACCTAATCACCTGCCCATGAAGTCACAGAAAGCGCGTGAGCTGGCTCCCAACCTGTTCAGGCCATGTGTCATTGCATCCTGGCCGACCCCACTCAAGGGCAATACAGCAGGCGTTCCCTCCAAGGCGCCAAGGCAGCTCACTTTAATCTCGGTATTATTGGTTGGTTGGTTTTGATTTTTGTTGTTTTGGTAAAGGGGAAAGAACCCAGGGGTGCTGAACCCCTGGGCCACATCCCTGCCCCCTTCTTTTTTTTTTGGTACTGGGGATTTAACTCAGGGGCCCTCGACCACTGAGCCCCATCTCCAGCCCTGTTTTGTATTTTATTTGAAGACAGGGTCTCACCAAGTTGGTTAGTACCTCGCCTTTGCTGAGGCTGGCTTTGAACTCGTGATCCTCCTGCCTCAGCCTCCCCAGACACAGGGATTACAGGCATGCACCACTGTTCCTGGCCTGGTATTTCCTAACTTAGAGAATAAAAGAGAAATCTCCAAGCATCTTACTACACCTGAAGTGTACCAGAAAGTAATCTTTCAAAGGTTTGTTAAGGACAGAGGACAAGGAAGCCAGCACTGCTAATGCTGTTTTCTGTAAAGGAAACCAAAGGGAATGGAGTCTGGCCCATTCGTCCCTGGGTGAAGACCAGATTATTCCATGTTTTATAAAAACAAAGTTGAAGATTCAACCTAATTTTTCACATTAAGAAAGTGGGGGTCTGGGGATATAGCTCAGTTGTTAGTGTGCTTGCCTGTACACACAAGACCCTGGGTTCAATCCCCAGCACCACAAAAACAAAAACAAAAACAAAGAACAAGAAAGTGGGGGAAAAAGAACAAGCTAAACCTGATGCAAATAGAAGAAATGAAATAAAACTGGAGTCAAGGTAATTTAGCAAACAGAAAAGCAATACAGAAAATTAATGAAAGCAAAAGTCAATTACTTTAAGAGTTCATTGACATTGACAAAGCTTACACTAACCAAAAAATAGAGAAGACTTAAATGGCTTAATTAGGAACAGAAGAAGGGACCTTACTACTGCCCTTACACGATGGCAATGGATTGTGAGAATACAACAAGCAAGTCTCAGTAGCAAGTTAGATGGCTCACACGAAGTGGACAGATTCCTAGCACGACACAAACCACCCAGGCGGACTCAAGAGGAAATAGAACTTTGGGACAGATGGGAAACAAAGAGAGACTGGATTAGTAAAATTAAAAAAATATATATATAGTAAAAACTTTCCACAAGGGAAGCTCAGGCCTGGGGAACTGCCCTGAAGAATTCTACAATTAGACAATTTATTACTATTCCTTCTTGAACTCTTCCAAACATAGACAAAGAGAGGACACTCAACGTATTCTGCAAGGCCAGTCTTGCCTGGTACTAAAAGCAGACAAGACATCGTAAGAAAAGAAATTTTGACTATAAATGCAAAAATGTTCAATAAAACATTACCAAATTGAATCCAGAATTATGTGCAATCACATCACACACTGCAGTGCAGGGCTTCTCCTAGGAGTGCAAAGTTGGCTGAACATAAAAAAAGTCAGTTAGTATAAGGTACCATGTTACTAAAGGGTGAAAGTCATATGATCACTTTTTAGAGGAAGAAAATCATTTTACAAAATGCAGTACCATGATAAAACTGTAAGCAAACTGCAAATAGAAGGAAACATCCTCAGCATGATAAAGGATAGCTAAAAAAAATAAAATAAAATAAAAACATAGCTAATACTGCACGTGATCATGTAAGGCCAAGGCTTTCCTTCTGCTTCTAGGAGTGAGGCAAGGGTGCCCACGCCCCTCTCTCACTACGTTTTCTATTGTACTGAAGGTTCTAGGCAAGGAAGAAAAACAACCAAATATCCAGACGGATCAGAAAGGAAGAAGCAAATCAATTTCTGTTCTCAGATGAGATGACCTTCTAAATAGAAAATCCTCATGAATTTGTAAATATCTATGAATGTGAATGATTCATTCAGCATCATGGAAGGATACAAGATTAAAGTTTCAATCCCAGTTGCAGTTCTGTAATGGACATTCTGAAAATGAAATTAAAACAATACCATTTATCATAACATCAGTAAAGCAGAACATGTAAGTGCAAAGTTAACAAAGAAAGCATAAACTGTGTGCTCTACCTCTATAAAACATCCATGAAAGAAATTGAAGATTTCATAAACAGAAGGTAAATCCTATCTCTGGGTCAGAAGATTCAGTGCTGTTAATATGGCAAGCATCCTAAAGCTGATCTACAGATGCAGTCCAATCCTTTCCAAAATCTCAGCTGCCTTTTGTGCAGAAATTGACAGGCTTATTCTAAAATTTATATGGAAATGCACAAGACCCAGAATAGCCAAGCCGATCTTGATAAAGAAGAGAAAAGCTGGAGGCTTCCAAAACTTCCTACAAAGATACAACAATCAAGGCAGCGTGGTACTGCCATGAGGATAGATGTTCAATCAGGGAACAGAGTTAGGACTCAAGAAACAAACCCTCCTTCTATGAGCAATGGATTTTTGACAAGGGTGCCAAAACCATTCAATGGGGAAAGAATGGTCTCTTCAACAAATTGTATTGGGAGGAATGGATATCTATACACAAAAGAATAAATTTGGATACTTTCCTCAAACCAAGCAAAAAGAAGAGCTCAAAATGGATCAAAATAAGAGCTGACACTATAAAGTCCTTAGGAGAAAACAGAGGGCTGTCTAAGTGACCTCGGATTGGAGAATGGTTTCTTAAATATAATTCCAATGGCTGAGTCACAAAAGAGAAAATAGATAAATTGGATTATATTGAAATAAAAAAAAATATATTAAAACAACTCCCAGAAAGAAAGAAAATATTTGAAAATCCTATGTCTGTTAAAGGCCTTGCATGTAGAATATATAAAGAATTCTGCCACTCAACACCAAGAACACATATAACCCAATTTAAAATGGACAAAGGATTCTAATGGACATTTTTTTCCCAGGGGATATACAATGGATACCGAGCACGTGAAAAGATGGTCCACATCATTAATCACCAGAGAAATAAAAATCAAATCCATAATGAGATCATTTTATACCATAAAAACAGCAATAGTTAAAAAGAGACAATAACAAGTGCTGGTGACCCTGTGAAGAAGTCAAAAACCCTTTGACACTGCTGGTGGCGATGTCAAATCATTCAGCCACTTTGGAAAACAGCTCGACAATCCCTCAAAAAGTTTTTCACAGAGTTAGCTTATGTTTTGGTAATTCTACTTCTGGGTATATACCCAACGGAGCTGAAAACATACGCCCACACAAACACTTGAAATGGGAGAATCATATGGTATGTGCGTTATCTCTCTATAATGCTGCATGAAGCAGTGAATAGAACAGATTAATTGTGGTTCCTTTCTACATTGAATACAAGCTAGAAATGAAAATGAACAAATCCATACATGAAGCAGAAGCATCTTATGAAAGGAACATTGAATCTTAAAAGCCAGACTCTGTGGAGTACACACTGTGTGATTTCTTTGATCTCTGTTCCCAGTCTGCAGGGATGGAGTCAGGACAATGGCTGCTCTGGGGGGGAGGCATGCAGGCCAAGAGCCAGGGCAGGTGTCCTCACCTGCTGGTGACGTTCAGAGCCGGGTAATAGATACCTGGAATGCTCAGTTTGTGAAATTGACTGAGCTAAGCCCTGCTAATTTGTACACTTTTCTCAATGCAAGCTATAATTCAACAAAATTTTAAAACACTCTATATGTCATATCATTTTATTGTGTACCCTTGTTCTGTGCTATGGTGGAGAAGCGGCCAACTGCACAAGATTTTCAGTTTGGCAACATATTCTTTGTTGATTCAGCATAATATTTAAGAACCACATGCAGAGCCTTTGAAAACGGCCCAGATTTCTGGATCAAGAAAGTGGACTGAACATTGTAACTACTTCTCTTTCCCCAAGTACCCATTGAATTGGCAGAAAATACATAGCTTTGCTTAAACATAAGGAAGGGAGCCAGCAGTGAACCAGATATTTTGAGATATCTTGGGAGATTGCAGATTGGATTGGATTGATGGGAAAAAGAATCCGAGATTGCATCCCACCGCTAGCACTGAGAGCATCCTGTCCAAGGGCCCTGAGGAGCCTCCAGTTTATGGCTAGACAACCAGAGGGCAGAGTCATCATCAGTGGGCTGTCATTGGGTGAGTCACCTAAGAATGGGGGGCCACATTAGACCAGCTGGGGCTAGGCCAGCCCAGACTGTCGGCCTTCCTCGGGATTCGGGCACACAGGCTGGAGGCAGTGGCTTTGACTGCTTTAGTAAGCCACACAGGAATTTCTCAGAGAGGCCAAGGCAGACTCTGAGGGGCCTGGAGATGGCAGGACTGTAGGACCAGGGGTCCCCTAGCCTGGCTGAGTTTATCTCATCCCTCCTCCGATTCCCAAGTCCCAGGAAGAATTGTCCACATATAATTAATGAATTATTCAAGGACAAATGAAGAGGCCACAGACAGGATCTCTCTTTCAGGAACGGTATTTACCGTCCATTCTGCTTTCTTTAAAACCAGAAGGACCCTTTCATGTCTAGCTGCAGGCTCCTCCCAAAGACTGTAGCTCTTCATTGATTTCACGGAAGCTGGGAGGTCAGGGCTCCTGGAGGCCTCACGGCCCTTCCCTCTGGAAAGTCCTCTGTGTGCTCGGGGGCAGGCTGCCCCCTCCCGGGTCTAGCCGTGCTGCAGTGTGGGGACCGGGACAGTGGAGGCAGCCTGGGCTGAGGGGCCCGGGGCTCTCCTCCCTGGAGCATCCATGTTTGCTGCAGCTGGATGGGATGGCTGTCCCATTTTCAGGAAAATATTTGGGATAAAAAAGAGACTTCTAACCTTGCATAATGACATAGTATGTCATCATCCTTAAAAATGAAATTTCTTGCCTGAACAAGAGACAGCCACCCGTTCTGTGCTGGAACAGGGAGTCTCCTAAACTAGACTGCGAACTCCATGGTGGGAGGGTGGGCCTGCCTTCTCTTCTGCTGCTTGTGGCACCTGGCAGGGCTTTCCCCCTGGGGGAAGGGGCAAGATGCAAGTTTGAGCCGCATGACATAAAATTGGATAACTTGACACACATCGGGTCAGTGACTCAGCTGCGAGAATGACAAGAGCCATTCAAACGCATCGCTTACTTCCTGAAGGGATTTCTTCCGGAAATTCAGATACTTGTACACTGGAAATTTAGCATTTAATTTTCTAGTTGTTTGATATCTAACTCCTCCATTAGGTGACATTTCAGGGGAGAGGGCCTGAGACTGTGTGGCTCAACCTGACACCGTCTCTCTATCATTTCACCTGGGGCAGGCCTGGCACAGACAAACTTTCACAGAACAGAAAATCAAGGTGTGCCAGGTTCCGTGGAGGAAGGACTGACCACTAATGAAAACTACCCAGTGCACGAGATTTTACCAATCTTGGATCACCTCCCTCCTGCTCCCCAAAGGGCAGAACTTTTACAGAGGGCTAGGACATCTGAGGAAATGTTGCAGGTGCACATTTCTCTGGAGATGGAACACACTTTGGGGACTTCCCAGTGCATATGTGCTGGGGACATGGGAACAGGAGCTAGGCTCAGTCAGCTTCAATCTCTTTCTAACCAGGTGGTTCCAGAGTTCTCTGACCAGCTTCTGCCAGGCGACAGGACCTGCTCTGTAATGACTACGGCTTGGCTTCAGTCAAGGTCCGTATGTAATTCACTTCTCCCTTGGTAAAAGGGCTGCGTCTCTCGCACGGATCTCTTAGATG
Organism: Marmota monax; assembly: GCF_021218885.2. NCBI lineage: Eukaryota > Metazoa > Chordata > Mammalia > Rodentia > Sciuridae > Marmota > Marmota monax. The sequence goes on along the minus strand of NW_026692321.1, from coordinate 3,299,510 downwards.
CTCAAACACAGCACTTTCCAAAGCCAGTCTGGTAAATCTGATTTGCCAAGGGCGGGAACTGGCAGGTGGCCCTGCACCCACCTGTGCACCTTGCCTCTTGGTCCCTGTGGGTCCCTTCGGAGGAATGGCCTGGGCATTCTTCTCAACGTGGTGTCTGGAGAACAGCTGTGCTGGGGAGAGAGCGTTCCGGGGCATCTCCACATGCAAGGTGGAGCTCTCTTAGGATTCTGGTCACCTGCTCTGAGGACAGGGCTCCCTAAGGGGATGGGGCCTTCCCTTCATTCCTAAGTGGTTTTCACACTTGCTCGTGCTTCAGAATCCCCTGTGGCACCCGTGCAGACCTGGCTTGCTGAGCTCCTGGATCTGACCCAGTAGGAACTGGACATTTCTAACCTTTCCCCAGTGCTGCTGCTGCTGCTGCTGCTGCAGCGGCTCAGGGTCCTCCTGAGAACCCCATCAGTCCTGGGAGCAGAGGGACAGGAGAAGCATCTGGGGACTCCACACCCAGAGTCCCAATCCCAACCTGAGATGGCAGCAGGTGAGGAGTGAGCTACTGCCAGGTGAAACTCCGGAGCCAGCCGCACCTCCAGTAGCAGTGCAGGCTTGAGGCCCAGTTCAGGCCACCCCTGGGAAAGGTGGTTTTCAGGAGCTCAGGAGCCAAAACCTGCACCCCGCTGAAGCATCAAAGCCTGTGTTGGGTCCTGCTCTGCAGAAGACTCTGCTCCTCCCTGGTGGAGGCTGCAACTGCTTTAGTCCTTGGGGCTTGGCTCAGAGGGACATTCCACAGGTTGGAGATGACTTGCTCCAGTAGCCAAAGAAGTGCTTGTGTATGTGGCTCCTTCCTCCATCTGGAAGGTTCAATGTCTCCCTCCCACCCCATACTGCCCAGTGCTGCTGCCCCAGGTTGGGAAGCTAAGAGTCTCTCAACTGTAGGATCACATCCAGGTGGCCCTCCATGCCCACAGGCTCTACATCCACAGATTCAACTAACTCAAAAAGATTCAGAAAAATAAATGCATCTGCACTGAATGTGTACAGACTGTTTTTGCCATCATTATTCCCTGAACAATACAACAACTCTACACAGCATACACTGTACTAGGTATTATCAGTCATCTGGAGGTTATGGGAAGTATACAGAAGGATGTGCCCAGGTTCTAGGCAAATACCATGCCATTTTATATAAGGGACTAGAGTATTTGCATATTGTGCTATCCTTGGGGGTTCTTGAATCAGATAATGTGGGACAACTATTTATACAGCCATGTAGACACTTATAGCTGAGGCTTCCCACTGAGTCTATCACACACTCAGATCCTGAGAAACTTATTGCTGTCACAAAGCTTATGCATTTTACTTTGTTAGAGAGTAAGAGAATCTTGCAGAGATGCACAGCAAGAAAATTATTTATAAAACAATGTCATGAATAATATATATTCATAGCCATAGAAACCAACAGAAGAGAGCAGAAGACATAAATAGGAGAGTTATAAAAATTAGGAAGAATTCAATGAGACAGCTATCTGGGGGCATTCTAGGGGAATTTATTCTTTGTAATGTAATATCTTTGAGGATACCACTGTACGTGCTATAGTGGATGGCATGTCCTAAGCTCACATAGGTGGCCTTTAGTTAGTTATAAAGAGAAGGCTTTACTAGGCTCACTATCCCCAATGTAAGAAAGCAAAGATTGGCACACCTCATTTATTGAGATTTCTACAGAATTAAAGAGGAGGATGGCTTAGTGATTAAAAGACCAAACTCTGGAGCCAGTTGTGGATTTGAATACTGACTCTTCCACTTACCAAACACGCAGTTTAAGATAACTTACTAGAGGTCTCAGCAGCCTCAATTATAAAATCGAAACTATGGATAGGCCATGAAGGCTGTGCTCACTAAGATAAAAGCTTTTATGGTATGTAAAGTGTTTTAAGTGGCACATACGATTATATATTGTTTGTTAAATATGGTACTCATTATAGTAGTCAATGAAAGATTTTTTGTTGTTTATTAAACAAATCTACAATAGAGAATTCTATTTGTGTTATGCTTTTAATTTTTAAATTCTGTTACAGAGAAATTTCCTGTACTTTTTCTTCCTGTATGGCTTTCTGTATGGCAGCTCCTCAATTTATGAAATTGGTGGAAAATCAGTTATTGCAGCTGTAATCCTATCAAAGGTTAGAACGTGACCTTGGAACCCACAAGTTTAGGTCTAAATCCTGGCTATATAAGTTTTAGTTAGATGACCTTGGACAAGACCATTGGCCTCTGTGAACCTCAGTCTTTTCCTCTGTGAGACAAATGTTTATGAGTCATTTAACAAAAGTTGAAATTCACTGGACTCTCGACACATGGGGTTCATGTAGGTGCACATGCTTGGGCAGTCACTGTGGTTTATGTGAGGGTGGGGGCCTGGCAGAGGCCCAAATGCTGAAGAAACCAAGTGTGGAGGGGTGGGTGCAGGGCCAGCGTTCTCTGGCCTTCATCCACTGCCTTTCTTCTCCTCCCTGCATGGCATTTGTGACAGTGCCCAGGCTGTGACACTGGCCACCTGCCTGGCAGACTCTCGGCACAGGCTGGTCTGTTCCGGGAAATCAGGTGGAACTATTGGGCTCAGGCTCCAGGCTCCTGGACTTCCATCCCTGCACTGACCGACCATCTTCTGAAAGTTCCACACCTCCCAATACCCCCTCAGGCTGAAGCCTGGACACCTGGCCTGGAAGGACATCTAGGATGCAAACTGTGACGTAGGGGGAATTATAAATGTCTATAAACCTCATGCTTTTCTGAAAGGAGGTAACCCCAGTTTGAAAGGGGTTCCCATCTGACTCTTTCCCTGTGAACCACGTGGGTTTCTTAACAAAGCCTGGGCCCTTCAGACACACACACACACACACACACACTCACACAATCTGCTTTCTCAGTAAGCTCTTTTAACTTGACAAGAAACATAAAAGAATAGGGAAGTTCCTGGCTTTGCCTGTAATTAGATCAGTTCTAATTGTTTTCATGAGGAAAGAAAGTAACCAATTTTGTCTATGAAAAATGGGGTAAAAATTCTAAATACAACTTCACTATTCCACCTAGCCAAGCATACACAGGATGCAATAGGGTTTAGCTAAGTAAAGCATTCGTGGCTCAGGAGCCAATTATCCATTGGCCTGATGTAACACATTCATGATTTAAAGTATATAATCATACTAATAGATGCAGAAAAGATTCAAGAAATTCAGTCAGCATTTTCAAATTCTCAAATTCTTAAGAAACTATAAATACAAGAGGCATCTGAGAAAAGGCATCTATCAAAAATTTATATCATTTTTATTGATGAATTTAGAGTAATTTACATTAAACTTAAGAAAAGGTGGAGTTTCTCATATCATGAACCCTAATTTTTCAAAAATTTCTCCAGCTACCAGAAAATGCATTACAATAACAATAAAATAAATAAGTAATCTAACAAAACAGCAAAGCAGTAGTAAAAATTCTTATTTGCATATAATAAAGTTGCCTACACATGACATTCACAAAAACTTGTAAGAAGTAGTGGTATATTAGCAAGGTCACTGGATACTTAGTTACTTGATGAAAAGACAATTTTTGTTGTTGTTTATCTTATGCAGCAAAAATAAATAATACTATGAAAAAAATTTACTGATCTTAATAGTGGCAAAATCAGCAAATATTTTATTAGACACAAGGAACAAATCTAATAAAAGATCTTCATGGAAAATTTTTTTACTGACCTTTTTATTCTTTATTATTGACTTTAAGAGTTCAGTTCTAGAAATACCAAACTAGGTAATTAATTTACAATCCCTTCCTAGAGGATAGAAATAGCAAAAATTTTGGATTAAATATGAGAAAATCCTAAAAAAGAAATCAAAGAACTAACAGATAGTAGTGGTCATTGATATGTAATATAAGAGAAGATGATACTTTAAAGCAGTGAATCACATTCAAATGTGCTTTTCCTGAAGAACACTTGCTAACTAAGAAGAAGCAGCAGGGGCCTGGGGCTGGGGCTGGGGCTGGGGCTCGGTGGTAGGGTGCTGGCCTAGCATGTGGAGACCCTGGGATTGATCCTCAGCACCACATGAAAACAGAGAAGAAACAGCAGAGAAGCTGAGTTGATGGGCTGGAGGAATTTACAAACAGCCCACACCTGCCTGACGTGCACCCACACTGTCAGCTACATCCAAAGCGGCCACAACCACAGGTTAGACCTGGGGTTCATTGGTCCTTGTGTGGGTCCCAGCTTGGGTTTGTGTCTCAAACGTGAAATTTGAAATTAAAGTGATTTTGGAATGTTTCTATACACTAATAGAAAAGGAAGTCTTCTGGTAAGAAATATTGTTTTCACATACCTCCCATTATTCCTAAAAATACTGTAAGTATTATTGTCAGCAAATGAAAATCAACAGGCCCATTATAAGACAAGCTATAGTGCATGAGAAGGAGAGAAAAACAGAAATGCAGTCCTACAGATATGGGATGCAGGTACAAACTGCAAATTAGTTATACATAAAATAGTTATGCACACTGTATTTAAAAGTCACTGGCTAAGAGATGATAGAGGAAAGTATTAACATTAACCTTTGATAAGTGGAGAGCGCATCAGGTAATTTCTAGATATCCAAATTGTTAAAGAGGCAAAAATTGGAATGGTACAAATTCTCCATCAAGCCAAAGAAGACAAGAAAGTATAAAAGAATCAGAGAACCCAATCTTCAAATTTGTATGTTAGTGATATTTGGAGATAGGACCTGTGGGGGTGCTTGGGTCCTGAACGTTGTGCCCTCGTGGTTGGAGTAATGGGTTGTTAAAGCATGGCTCAGTTATAAAAGTGGGCTCTCTCTGGTGTGCTGGCTCTGCCTTGCCACGTGGCACCCTCTGCCATGTTATAATGCACCAAGATGGCTTTCACAAAATGCGGGTGCCATGCTTTTCAAAACCGTGAGCTAAAGTAAATTCGATTCTTTATAATTCACCCAGCTTTTGGTATAACAACAGAAAAGGACTAGGAACTCACGTTAGGACCATAGGTATGGACATGAGGAGGCTGGGACTGGAATTCCCACCAGACCTAGCTCTGGAACTTCTTTGTCAACTCTTCCTCATCTCCATGACTGACTCATTCTCAAGTCCCAACCTGCCTTTGTCTTTCCATCTACACAGTCTCCATTCAAGTCCATCAACATCTTCTTAAACATTTGCAAGGGCCTCCTAAAATGTCTTCCTGCTTCTGTCGCCACTCTGCCATTAGACAGTATTTTACCCGGAATTCAGTCAGATTTGGAAACTTAAGTAAAATAATGTCCTGCTCTTAGCGGCTGAGTAATTTCCCATTCTACTTCCAGTGAGACCCAAACTCCCCCATCCCAGAGTGGAGAGCAGTGTGGACGGCTACCATCCATCTCCACAGCCTCCACTTACCGTCCATTCCTTTGGGCTCTCCCTCCTTCAAACACAGCAAGCTCTTTCCCATCTCAGGCCCAGATTCTTTGCCTCCCTACGGTTCATCTTCCAGAAGCAGCTCAGGCATTCCTTCCTCAAAAAGGACCCCTCTGTCCCCTAAGTCCAAACTAGGCTTCCATTGTTCTCTCTCCCAGCACTGCTCTCTTTTTTTTAAAAAAAAATATTTTTTAGTTGTCGTCAGACACGATGCATTTATTTTATTTATTTATTTTTATGTGGTTCTGAGGATCCAACCCAGAGCCTCATGCCTGCTAGGCAAGTACTCTACCACTGAGCCACAACCCCAGCCCTACAGCACTGTTCTTTTTCTTCACAACATTTATCACAATTCATTTTTTATTTCTATCTGAAATGTCTCTCTTCCCCTCTGCTCAAACCTCTCTGATGTCAAGGCTATAAAAATCATCTATTTATTTTTGCTTACTATTATATTCCTAGTAGTAGTAAGAAGTGGATAAATATTATTGAATGAGTAAATTATTTGCATGATCTCTAGCACTTCATTTAACCAAATTTATATGATTGCTTCCTATCTTACAGACTGTTATTGAGTCATCATTGGGCAGCTGTCATCAAGAAAATGACATGGATTGATTATTGTCATATAAGCTTGCCCTCATCGCTACCTGAAGAGTAAATTGTAGCAAGACACGAAGAGGGGAGGAATCTTGGATGGAGGTATGAAGAGTGATGTCAGTAGGTAATAGCACGTGCTTTGGTAGAGGGTCAATTAAATTTGGTCAAAACTTTGATTTGGGGCTAAATAAAAGGGAGTAATTGAGGATGCAGAAGACAGACTTGAACAACTGAGTGGCCATGCTTATTAACAAGGACAATATGGGGATCAGTACGTCTGAATAGGACATGTGAAGTGACTTCAAGACACAAGGATGAGTCAAGGCAGGACTCTGGCGCTCTCTCATCCTGACTCGAGCACACGCTGCCTGCGTGAACTCTCCAATCCCAACTTACATCTCTGTGGCCACCCTGGTGTTTTTTTTTTTTTTCCAAATTTGTTCGCCAAAAAAAATTCCTTCTCCCCATGATCATTACCGGGTGGTCCCTTCATGGCATTCTTCTTCGTTGGCATGGGCTCTCTTCTCCACAGAGCAGCCTTCCTGGACCGCTCCATCCCAGGTGTCTGAGGTTCTGGGTGGTTTCCAGAGCAGCTCCCGGACACCTGAGCTCCCTGCATGCCACTTCTTTACTCATTTCTCGTTTATCTCCTTAAATAACATCCCCACGAGAGGTAGGTGGTCAGTGGTGCTTGTTGGCTATGCGGATCAGCAAAGGCATGCTCTATAGACACCTGAGAGAAGGACGACCTTCCCAGGAAGCAGGTAGGCTGCTGCCCTGGGAGGAGACTGCAGAAACCAGGGCACATTCTGACAGATGCAGGAGCAATGAACCAGACCATCTCTGATTTATTTTGCAGCAGATGTTCTTTCTGTTCTCTGACCTCTGTCCTGGGGACAGCAATTTCGAAAATGAAGGGGTGGCAGCACATGATTATGCCACATACAGTTATTTAACTGAAATGATCTCATTTCGTAACAGAGATTGCAAACCAGGAGACAGCCTGTGTGGCAGTGGCCGCTGTCCTCCTCCACTCCTCACCTGGACCCTGGCGCCATGGGTAACTATCCTTGTTAATCTCTTGGCTTCTCCCTCCTCACTCCCCTGTCCCTGGTGCTTTCAAGACTTCTCATCTTCCCCCCACAATAGTTAAATTTTGATTGTCCCCTTCTGCACAGCTCATTGTGTTATGTGTAACCTTGACTTCAGGGCTCCTGCTAAAAGCTGTGCAAAGGGACAGTGTCAGTTTCAGAATCTGTCTCTCCCACTGTCCACCTGAATTCTTCAGTCCCGGAAGGCGTGTGTCCTGCTCCGATCTCCTCTGCCTGGACATTCTGGGAATGGATTTGTAGAGTTAGATGCGCTTCTTTCCACCCCTCCCATGGTTTCTGCTTTCTGAGTCACACTCTACCCTTCCATTATTTCTTATCTTTCCTCACAAAGCCTCCCTGGCCTGGCAGCTAGTCCAGAGAAGCAAGAATCACCAGCTTTAGCAATTGTGAATTTGAATCACAATCACAGATTTTCTTTCAATGTATTCAAAGAGGTCCAAGCGCATGGTATCAAGGAGCTCTGTGATGTCTGCCACAGAGACAGCAGGTAGCCCCACTTCTCCCACCTCCATGCCCACCACTCAGAGGTGGCTCCTGCCACCTCTTCCGGCTGGTTTGTCCTGTGGTCACCATGCAGTGCTATAGAGCATCCACATGCTTTGTTTCTTGGGTTTCCTTGGTGGACAGTATCTGATGAGTCCTGAAGTGTAAGGTGCAGATGTGGCTTCTCACACCTCTCACCTGCTGCTGCCACACAGAGGCACGTGAGCACACACAGACACACGTCCACTTTCCCTTTCCCAAAGCAGCGCCAGCTTCCATCCATCATGACAATCAGTTTCTTTCTTGTCGACTTTTCTCCCTGGAATTAATGCTGTGTCTCTTTATATCCATTTAGATTTCTAAGGAGTCATAATCAATGCACCCACTGCCTCCCTAATAGAAGGAAAAGTCGGCTCTTCACATGCTGGGTTATTTATTTTTTTTTCTTGCAGACATCTATCGGGAGTTTTCTGTCTCCCTCCTCTAAGGAGCTGGGCCCCTGTGGAGCTGTTCCCATGGGAGTTTCCTTTACAGCCAGCCTGGGAATTATCTTATTCACATGTTTTTGTCTTCTGAGTTAGATGTATCTTTCTGGAATCCATCTCTTCCTCTTTCTCAATGTAATTCCGCATTTACTGGAGTTCATCTTCTAACACAGATTCCAGAGGAAGTAAATCTTGAGACCTTGCTCATCTGAAGGCATTATTGTACCCCTTTACTTAGCTGAGGGTTTGGGTGCAAATTAGATACAGGTGAAAAGTAACTCTTCCTCTGCTGAGTTTTGAAGATGTTGCTCACATTCTCATTTCATTAGTTGCCTTTGCAAAGCCCGTTCCTGTGGCTTTTTGCTAAGTAGCAAACTCACAGATCCTGGTACTTAAAGGATGACTTATCACCTCTCATGAGGCTCCTGTGGGCTGACACCCTCCAGCTGGAGGCACATGAGCCATTCCTCATGCTGGCACCCAGCGGGGCATAGCTGCAGACGGGGCTCAGTGGGTGGCTGGGTCTCGTTCCTGGGTCTTCATTTCCAAGGGCTTGTTTGCATGTGGCTTCCTCAAACAGGATCAGCTGTGTCCAGGATGGTAAGATCCCAATCACAGTAGCAGGTTAGTGGTCATTTTCTGGCCTCATATTTGCTCATGCCATTGGCCAGAACAAGCTCCATGGCTGACCCCAGAGACAGTTTGAGAGATGGTCAATCAGAACATGGGTCATGGGAGATGTGCACATCTAGTGGCTTTAATATAATGACGGACACTCCCGTCTCTGGCCGCATCAATACATGACCCTCCACTTGCAAACACACTCAGGTCTTAACAAGACCCCTAAGACCTCATCAGACCACAACAGAGAGCTCCAAGTTCATATCTCATGATCTAATCAGACACAGATATAGATTAGGTTGTGGATGCCTCTCTCCTTAATCCAGAGATGAGTGAACTAAAGGTCATTATCTGTTTCTATATGTGGCAGTGAGAGGACCAGGACAGCTATTATAAAGGGGAGGGGACATGATGCACATAGAAGTCACTGGTCCATGGCAGTTTAGAAAGCCAGGTGATCACTTGTTGGTAAAAGGACCCTGTTCAGCTGGGCCCAGGAAATCCTCTTGCTTAGGCCCAGTTCTGTTCCTTAAAACACAACTGTAGTTCTCTAATTCAGGGCTTTACATGTTTCTTTGTTCCACCCTCTGGAAATTTTCTTTCCAAAACATCACCCCCGCCCCTTAGAAATAGGCCATGTTGTCCCCTGAGCTGCGTTCCTGCCTCCTGACCACTGCAGGAAGTTGAGAGCCCCACCAGTCACTTTTCTTTTTGAATGACATCTGCCCCCTGTTAGCCCAAACGGACACAGCCCCTTCTGCAAACCCAACAGTCACCCTCTATTTCAAAAGCCACCCTCATGATTCCTTTTGAGAGAACCACAGGCCAAGTGCCCAGCCACAGGAAGGTGACACGCACAAGTCCTCTTAGAGGTGCTCCTTTCTAGCCCAGGCAACATGCTCAGCGGAGTTCTTCCAGGGTCTTCACACAGGATCTGTGACCACATCCTTATTTTCCTCTTTTCCCTGAGGCCATTTCTTACTTTGAGAGTCTTTTGCCAGCTAGAGAGCCTAGAAATGTAACAGTTTTATTTTCCAACCCAATAAGTCTGGATTGGAAATTCTGCTTGCATAGTGAGTAGATCTTTCTTTAGCTCACTTTCATCCTCCCATATCTAATCATATGGAGCTAACAGAAGCCAATTGGCACTTTCCATATTCTGCCTAGAAACCTTATCTGCATACCTAGGTTAATTTGGTTCATTTTCTATCTTCTGCAGTCTCGCCACTTGTTCTTACTATAAAACACGGGTCGCCATCTTTTAAGCCCCCGGTACTGGTTTTATCGCTGCCTTCCAGCCCCCAGTAATGAGCTCCTCAGTGCCCTGGCAGCCTCTGCAGCTGCACCTTCCTGAAGCCAGTGCCACATGCTCCAGGGCTTTGTCACAGCCCTCCCTATTTCCAGACCACTTTCTGCTCTAGCCCTCTATTGCTGCAAAACAAAGCACCCCAGAATGGGATGATGCAAAGCACCGCACAGATCTGACAAATCAGTATTACCACTGTTATTTCAGAGGACATTCAATCCCAAGATATAAAAAGTGCTCTGCTTTGTGTGCCTGGTAGAAAAGAGAGTGAGCACAAAACTATTAACATCGCTCACTGGTTTTGGATTGTGAACTTGAGAGTCCAATTAGAAGCTTTCAGTGTCTTCCCTCTCAAACAAAAGGCAGGCTGCAGCACAACTGAGGAAATGGAATCCATTGAAGACGTGTTCCTAATTAGCTGATTGAGACTGCATTTCCTGGAGACTCCGCAAAGGTGATCGTTTTGCCTTTGCTCCTGTCAGTGGATTTCAGCAACAAATATCAGGCAGGGACCTGGAAGCAATGGTGCCAGTGTCTTTCCTGCCACCATTGCTGTGTGACCTCAGGCAGGTGGTCTGGAGGGTGTGCTCTTTGTCAGGGGCAAGGTCATGCCATCTGCTCTTCGTCATCTCTCCTAACCTTATCCACAACAACAGAATCATGCAAGCCTTTAAACACGTCTCAGCTTGTGTGTGCATCTACCTAAAAATTTCATTTTACTCTCGGAGCAGTTGTGTACAGACAAGATGGACGGACGCCATGCTTCTGGACATATTCTGAGTGACTACTTGAAAATCTCTCCAAAGACATGAAAGCAGAAAGCACACTTTCTGCTGACAAAGGAACTCAACTCTGCAAATTGCCAGTGCAGTTTATTTTTGAGTAGGTTGATTATTACTAGATGATGGTGATGGTGGCTTATCAGACAGGAGACTCGAACTCAGGAGGTCTCTATGACCTTATTAGAGAGAACATCACTTAACAACAAACACAACAGCAGAGTTCTCTTTCTGGAGTGACTATTTGAAACATTATGATCTTGATCAAAGTAACTTAATTATACTGGGCTTTACCTTTTCAATCTACTAAAGAGTAAAAGAGCTGTATATTGTTATATATTATGTATATATTGTATATTATAGGCTGGTGTTAAAATTTGAGAACTGATTTTATTTATAAATTTAATTCTTTTTATTAAAATTTCTTAAATGTAAAACAAGAATAAATGTAAGGGGAGTGTTTTTATTCCATATTATACCAAATTATTTTGAAAAATCAGTAGATATTAGTATTATTGGCTAAATATATTTATAATATTTTACATATATAATGTAATAAATTTCATTATATTAGTAAAATATATGGTAAAAATATAGTAATACAATATTTTAGCTAATATATAAAACTACATTAATATAATAATTGATATAGTAATAAAATATATAATATTAGAATATCGTATACATTAATATACAATGTAACAACACATTGATTTATTATATTAATGTGATATATAATCATATATAGTTACATTTAATATTATATTAAATAGTTTATATGTTATGAAGGTGTATCTCTATATAGACAGATAATTGTATCTTCAAAAATATATTAAGTGGTCAGGCACAGTGGTGCACACCTGTAATTCCAGAAGCTCAGGACACTGAGATAGGAGGATCGTGAGTTCAAAACCAGCCTCAGCAAAAGTGAGGCACTAAGCAACTCCGTGAGACCCTGTCTCAAAATAAAATACAAACTAGGCTGGGGATGTGGCTCAGTGGTTGAGTGTCCCTGAGTTCAATCCATAACCCCCTGAAAAAAAAAAAATATATATATATTTACCATGTAATATATATATATATATATATATATATATATATTACATGGTAAATATTCTGCAATTTAATGATTAATTATATCAAATTTGACTTTAAATACAGGCATAATAGCTAAATTCAAAGTACCCATATTTTCTTTATTTCTATTGTTTCTTATTTAATTGCAATCCTTTCTATTATTCATTTATATATTTAAATTTTTTAAAATAACAAGTGTAATAGTTTTCATATACAAATTACTACCTACATGTTTGACTACTTTGGTGGAATAGCTACCTGGAAGTTTCTGGAATTACTGGGCTGAAGTTATGAATTTGATACAAATTGAAGATTCATTTTAAGGATAGTTTATAAATTTGCACCAATTTGTGCCTTTTCCAGTTAAGTGAAAGAATTATTTTCCCAGGGCATGCTCTCTAACATGAAGTAAGATGTTGCCAAAGATATTTTTAATTTGTATTGCAAAACAGTCCTTTCTTACTTTAATTTGCACAGATAATCATCATAGGACTGCACCATCCGAAGCAGGAGCCAGTGTCTACACGAGTCACACTTAACTTCACTAAAATGAAATAAAATAGAAGTCAGACCTTGACTGCACTAGCCATACTTCACATGCTCACAGGTCGTATTTGGTGACCCCAACACCAAGCAAAACAGAAGGGGACATTTCCATTGCTGAAAACTGTGTGCTACCAGAGAGCCCGGGCTGCACCTTTACGCTCTCGTCAGCTAGTTATGATCATCCACTTTCAACCACAAAGCACAGATGGACACACCACTCAATTCTGCTTAAAGACTGAAAATAAAAAGGTAATTCATCAGCTTGTCTGAATTGTCAGGACAGATGTGGCTTCCAGGCAGGGTCTAGGGGACCGTTTCACAGCACGCTTCTTTCCCTTCTCCTGTAACATCAGCAACTCATTTTTAATTTAATCTTTGCATTTTCTTCCCACCTCTATTTTTGTTGGCAAGAATGGCAGCTTGTGGGGTGCCTTGTCCTCACAGTCACTTCTCCCATTAGGTAGTTCACTGGACTTACTTTAATCCATAAAGTCATTAGAGAAGAAATTCAGGGTTTATTATAGAAGTTGTGCAATTATGCAATTTTCATGTTCCAAACAGTATCGCTCTGTGTGTGAATGTTTATTTTACAGATCATAGAAATATTTTTGTTTGTTTTCATGTTTTTATATATATCTTTTTAAAATTTTATTTGTTTTAATTAGTTATGCATAAATTTACAGCTAGGTAGTTCATTTTTCTGCTCTTCTTCTGCTTCCATCTCCTCCCAGTCATCCCTGGGTGAGGGTTTCCCAGGCTCCGGAGTGAGTGGTGAAAAGGCAGCTGGGGGTGGACTGAGAGCCCCCGGTCACTTCTGTCCCTTTCCCCCTTTCTTTTCACTCTGATCCTCTCTTGGCTGACCTGAGAAGGCAAGGGTTGTTCAGATTCCTGGTTGGCCTTTCTCTGTCTCTGGCTGTCAGCATCCACAGTGTCCACACTTCAGGCCGTGGCCAGAGGGGCTGCAGGGCTGGGATGTCTGTAGTCAGACCCCCTGCAGAGTGTCTTGACGCCAGCCTTCCCTCCAGGGCTCGGCTGAGCTCTCTTTTTTTAAAAATTTTTTTTTAATGTTTATTTTTTAGTTTTCAGGGGACACAACATCTTTGTTTGTATGTGGTGCTGAGGATCGAACCCGGGCCGCACGCATGCGCCATCTTCCCACGATGGCTCACTATTGGTTGTTCAGTCTACACTGGCTGAAACCACGTGTGCATTCACTGCTTACCAGGACCTGCTCCAGAGCCTGCAGCAACACTGACATCTCCACGCTCCTTCCAGCAAACCCCACACACTGCATCCTGATGCTTCTGGACTAGATTGCTTCTCAAATGTCTCCAAATTCACTTTCACTTTCAAGGAACCAAAACATGACACTCACATGATACGGTGCTTGTTCTAAAACATAATTCAGAATTATGATCAGTAGACATGTCAAAGACAAGATCTTGGATAGATATTAAATTAATGATGAGTGAATGTGCTGTTGCATGTCTTAAAGTGGCATAATATTGAACTCAATGACCTAGTATAACTCCCAGTGTAAAATTGTTGTTTTTACATGTTGCCTTTTCAAATTTTGATTGATTGCAGTGTTTTGAAAGTTTGTAAAATGAATTGGGTAACAGTCCATGAACTTGTACTCCAGAACTTATTAAATATTATGGAATCTATCCTTTTTTAATGTTGAAAAATAATAAATCCCTAGTATCATTCTTATTAGCATTCTACTCATTCTTGCTACTATTTTTGAAAGCCTAAAAGTATTCAGAAAATTATCCATCCAGCACAAGCAACATCTAAACCTGATCGGGCTACCTCTCGGGCTCTGCGCTTCCCGGCCTAGCAGTGCATGGACCTCATGGCTTCAGTGTTTTCTGCACTTACGTGCTACAGTCTGTTCTTACAATTTCTTAGCCATTTGTTATTTTCTATATTTTGATTAGTTTTATTAGTTTTGAGTTTATTTTTGTATTATTTGGAGTAATCTTATTTCTCAAATTTCTCAAATAAATATCCATTTTATATCTATATTTTTTATATCTGTGTCGAACGGGGTACTTTAATGTAAGACTTTAATGCTGTATGTAACTAGCAGCACACTGTTCTATCTGTTGTAATAAGAGGTATCTTATTTTTATTTGTTTTTTCTTTATTCAGTTTACACATTCCTTTTGCTCTCATCAGGTAGAATTTTGTAGCTATCTGCCGTATTTCTCACCCTTGATTGGAAAAGCCACCTTTCCAAGCATGGTAGTCACCCTAGGATTAATATTCTCGGGCACTTCCAACTTACGTCTTTCATAGGTCTTTCTAACTTTGGATCTAAGTGCTCAGAACTCCCTAAGTTTATGTTAAGTGGAAGTATTCCTGTTTTATTCTACTGTCTTGGATTTGAATTATCTGGTTGGCCAGTTTCTCCGACCATGGTGCAGCTAGGAACAGTCTGCCATTTCTTTTGGGCTGAGTTTTAGAGAAAAGTCAATACAAATTGTGCACATTGTCCTATGAGCTGTTCTGGGCCACTTCCTAGTTTCTCAAATTAAAAAGTAAGCAGTCTTCCTGAAGGGTCAGCAAGGCCAGATGCCACACTGGTCTGCAAGCTCCCTTCGCACCTCCCATTCTGTAGGCTGCAGGTCTGCATGGAAGCAGAGATGAGGGCCAGTGCAAGTGTGGGACTGTGGTTGATGCAGATGACACATCATTTCAGTAAGAGGGTCTGGGCCTGTGTTTATCATTATTTGGTTTTGTTTACTTATTTTTCTTTGCTGGGTTGTATCTTGGCTCATTTTGTAGTCAGTGCAAATTCTGAGATCCTTCAGAAAAGTATTCAGAAGTCTTTTCCTAGCATTTTTGGAGCCAGCTGATTTATTTTGACGTGCAGGATAGAAAGTGAGATGTTTAGTCCAAGAATACATTTCACAGTACCTACACACAATAGAATGTATTTTTAAAAGCAATATTGTCCCTTATTGAATCTGTGGTCCATTTTTATCTTTAACATCCTGTGTTGATAGGTTTTACTTTATCTTTGTGAGTATTTGGATGAGATGAGTGAAAAAGATCTGCCATGCTAAATAGAAGTCTTCTCAAACTTATTGAGTAGCATAAAGGATTTCAGGACATTTATTAACTTGAAGCTTCACTTTTGCCAGTATGAGGTACGTTTCAATCCTGCAGATAACCTCTAAAACCAGGATGTGAGCTCAAGGAGGAGCAGAAAGGAAATCCTCTTTATGTTCCCAGCACCTGCATTCAACGTATTTCAGTCTTGAAACTGCACCAGCATGTTAATTTGATTGGCACAGATGGCAAACCCGGGGCCACCCTTGGCCTTGGGCTATGTTCCTAGGTGTCATTTATTCAATAAATATTTATTGTGTGCCAGGCTGTGTACTCAATATTGAGGGCAAAATGCTGTAGGCAGGCTCTGCCTTGGAGAATATATCTTAATGAGGCACAAGCCCCAAACAAAACCGACGCAGCCACGGCGGCGGTGAACAGCAGCCAACCAGAGAAGATTGACAAGTGGTGCTAACTGAATGAATGAAAAATAGCTCTGTTTTAAGAAAGAAGGAAAAGAAAACCACTTTAGTGGGGTGAGAGGGAAGTCCCCTTGAAGGAAGAGATCCACAGAGAGCTAAGAGCTGGGGGCCGAGCTGTGAGCTGGGGGCCGACAGAACCGTCAGGACAGAGGTAGCAGCACCCACAAAGGCCCAGGGGAGGTGGGGAGCAGGATGCTGGGGAGTCAGGAAGAGAAGCAAGGGAGTTCCTTCTTGGAGAGCTGCAATCCGACAGAGTGTGGCAGGGCATGAGGCATCAAGATGGGCAGAAGAGGGTGGTGGCGGGCATTGTAGGGCTTGGTGAAAAGAGAAAGTGAGAGAGCTGGGGTGGCAGAGGGCTGGGTCAAGAGGGCCCGGGAAGAGGGGCAGAACCAGGGAAATATCAGGAAGGGCAAGAATCACGTGTGAGAAAACAGGAGAGCAGCATGAGCTCATTTGTGATTCAAGAATGAATTACGTAAGAACACATTAAGAATTCTCTGGAGGCTCCTGCAATAAATCCAGCAAGATCTAATACAAACCAGAATCAAGGTTATAGAAATTGAGATGAACCTCTATTTACTTCAGTTTCTTGAGAAAATATAAGAATTGATGTAGTTATTAAGAGGTAATTATAAGGAGAGAAGAATGGTTCTAAGGTGGTGGCGTGGGGGTGGTCCAAGGACACAGATTGAGCGGATCCAGTCAGGTTGTTGGACGCCTACTGCTATTGATGAAAAATACCACCAGTAACAAGGAGGAAGACGAAAGATTCCCCTGCAAATGGAGATCCTTCCTGCAGGCTGGCAGGGCCAGGCTCTGAGCCACAGCACTGCCAGCTCTTGAAGTACCCACTTCTCTGCTGTCCTCCTTTCTCTATGCCCCAGAATGGCTGGGCTTAGCTCCATGGTCTGCTGTTGGAAAAAAACCTCCTCCTTATTCTCAAAGTTCCCAAACTGCAAGATCATAATCAGTGTCTATTGTCCGACCTCTCCAAGGAAACTTCCACAGTGCTCACACAGGACCCCCCCACCCCCGTCCTTGCAGTTTCTGCCTGTTTCTATCAAAGCACTCAGGACATCTTACCACTGGGTGGCCTCTGCCCACAGTCCTCCATGACCTCATATCCTACTGGCTTTCTGTTGGACACTGTGTCAAGTTTCTTCTCTCTCGTCTGGAGTAGACAGCACATGCAGATTCCTTTACTCAGCGCTAACACCGAATTACATTTCTCTGGTTAAATATTCATAAAAGATCTTCCGTAACACTTCCTACTACTTCACATCTCCTCCACGTTCACAAATATTCACCTTCTCCTGAGGAGAGAACCGCCCCTCCTTGCTCGTAGGTGACTCAGGCCTTAGTCACTGGGTGGGGGAGACTCTTTACTTCCAGATGGAAACTTCACCTTCTCTTCCCTCTCCACTTCTAGGATCTTTAAAGCATGCCCCGAAGATGACAGGTTTCACAGTCTGCATCCTTGATCAACTGAGGTAAGAGGGTCCCACTACCTACGGGCAGGTAGTGTGAGCAAGAGAGAAACTTTTTATAAAAATTGAGCTGCTTAATTCGGGGGGTTGTCTGATCCTGTGGTATAACACAGCTCAGCTTAACTGATAGAAATTGGTATCAAAGGAGGAATAGCTCCCTCACAGGAACTCTCAAGTATGCGGCTCTTGACTTCAGAGACGGACAGTGAGCAGAAAGACCCTTCACAGGGTTGTGGCTGGATGGCCCCCGTGGGAATGCAGCAAACACTGGCAGAGCTGCCATCTGCAGTGCCTTGGAAGACAGATATGTCCTAATAAAACCATAGCTTTAGGCAAGTAAATGGGCAGAGAGACTTGGGTAGTGTGAATTGGTTGCTAATGGTTACACCCGATGAAAGTCTATGAAAAAATTTGAGATCAGAAAGGACTTGTCCAGTTCAAAATTGGAAAAAGTTCATGATTCAGAGACTTGGAAATGAGTTGGAAAATGTTACTTGTTCTCAGCCTTCAAATGTTGACTCATGGTTTTATTAATACAGTCTTGTGACAGAGACCAAATCAAGGGGGTCATGACACTGTTAAAGTGCCAAAAAAATTTAATGAACTGATTTTGTTGGGCCCAATGATTCAGGTAAAAAGAATGGGCATAGCTCTCCTTTGACATCTAGCCACCAATTAAGTCTAAAGAAATAAAAGTGCATGTCTATCAAACAATAGAGGAATGTGCCTTCTGAAACTGAGATTTGAGAGAGTCTTATTTTCAAAGGTCCTAAGTCAAGTCTTGGTCTCCCAACTCCATACAGGGAAGGAGCGTGTTAAGAAATTGCTAAGTCCCAAGGACAGATACCCACTGTAGTGTAATTAAAAGAAAGGTAGAGTTTCACAGGAAAAATTTGCTCAGGTGAGAAAGAAGTCTTGAAAAATAATGTCTGTCTGTGGGATTTGGGAGTGTTTATCAAAACTATCCGGTACTTCTACCATCACTGCTTTGGTTGCAGAGACGGAAGTGGCTCTTTGTTTATTTTCTGCCTGTCATTTGGTTGGTTGGTTGGTTGGTTGGGTTTTGTCATTAGACAGCTCTCCAGAGCAGAAAGGGCCAAGCCAGAGTTGCAGAGAAGTCCACTGCTCCCCAGGGCCCTAACAGCGGTGCTGGGCTGGCTCCGCAGTGCTCTCCCCTGGAAAGGGTGGTTGTGTCTGCGAGCAGAAAGCAGGGGGGCTTCGAGCTGCAGCCAAAGGGCAGAATCATTGCGGAGCTGCCTGCTGTCCATCCTGTGTGGCACATTTCTTCCATGGCTGTGAGAGCCTTTTAGTGGTCCAGAAAGAGTGAACAGAAGTGAGCTGGAGGGCAAGTGTGCATGTCATCTTCCTCAGAGACACGGTCGCAGCCCTTTCCTCCCAGGCCACAGGACACCTTTCATTCCTACTGTTCCGTGGCTGTGCAGAAGCTTCTTGGTGGGATGGAGCCTTGTTGGTCTATTTTTGCTTTTCTTGCCTGTGCTTTTGATGTCATATCCAGGACATCATTGCCAAGACCAATTTCATTGAGCTTCTCCTCTGTGTTTTCTTATAGGACTTTTACAGTTTCAAGCCTTAAGTTTGTCTTTCATTCATTTTGAGTTTATTTTTGCATTTGGTGTAAGATATAGATCCAATTTCTTTCTTTTTTTTGCATATGAATATCCAGTTTTCTCAATGTCATTTCTTGAAGAGACTGTCTTTTCTCATTGTGCATTCTTGGCACCTGGGTAACATCCAAAATATATAAGGAACACTTACAACTCCAGAGGAAATTTAAAAAAAAAACCTCATTTTGAAAATGGGCAAAGTAAGTGAATAGACATTTCTCCAAAGAAGAAAGGTACCCACAGGTTCAAGGGAAGGTTGTGTATTAGTGAGGCTGCTTGGATTATTCTGTCTCCAGAGAGACAGAACCAACAGGAGATGATACAGGTACAGATATAGATATAATCATATGGAAAAGAATTTCTTAGGGAATTGTGCTCATGTGATTATGGAGAATGAGAAACCTCACCATGGCTATTTTCAAGCTGGAAAACTGGTAATGTGACTTAGTCCAAGTTCTGGTTCCAGATCCAGGGAACAGAATCTGTAACTCTGTCTGAAGCTGAAGAGCTGAGACCTTGGGGTACTCCTCCTGCAAGCCCTGGAGTCCAAAGGTCAATGTCCAAGGGCAGGCAAAGAAGGGTATCCCAGCTCCAGCAGAGAGAGATTCACCTTTCCTCTGCCTTTTGGCTCTCTCGGCCTGCAGTGATTAGGGGGTGCCCACTCACGTGGGGTGAAGGTGCATCTTTCTTATGAGTCCACTGATTCAGATTCAGTCTCTTCCAGAAGCACCCTCACAGACATACCAGGCAATATTGTTCAACCAGCTATCTGGGTGTCCCTTAATCCAGTCAAGCGGACACCTAAGATTAACCATCACAGTGCTCCACATAACTGATCATCAGAGAAATGCAAATTAAAACCACATGAGAGGCCACCTCACACCTGTTAGGATGGCTGTTACCATAACAGCAAAAAGGACTGGAGTTGACCATGATGTGGGGAAAAGACACGTGTACCCTGTTGGTGGGAATGTAAAATGGCTTGGCCATTATGGAACAAAGCACGGAGTTTCCTCAAAAATCAAACACACAGCCCACGGTACAGAAACCCCACTTCTGAGCATGTGTGTAAGTGTGAATCAGGATCTTATGGCTGCATCTGCCCTCCCAGGTCCATGGCAGTTTTTTATTTACAATAACCAAGTTATGAAGTCAACACAAATGACATTATCAGATAGAGCAAGTGCAGTGTATAGATACGATCGAGTATTGCTCTGCTATGGCAAATAAGGAAACCCTGCCATTTGTGAGGACAGAGATGAACCTGGAGGGCTGCTGAGGGAAATAAGCCAGCCCAGCAGGACAAGTGCAAGGGCGTCTAGAAGAGCCAACTCAAAGAAGCAGAGACCCGGACCCTGGTTGCCAGGGGTGGGGGAGGGGGGAAGGGGGCAGGTGGGAGGGGGAAAGGGGGCAGTTTCCTTGGTGCAAAGTTACCCTTCCCCAAGATGGTGGCGCTCTAGTTGCAATGCTTCACCCTGCAGTCAGCACTGGTGTGTTAAGCACTTCATACTTGGCCAAAAGGGCCGTTAGGCTGAGTATTCCTAACACTCACACCCACACATGCACACACACAGAGACCACGCAAGAAACCCGGGAATCTTCTGGGGATAATGGAGTGGCTGCTACCTTTCTCAAGGTGGTAGATTCCCTGGACGCCTAGTAAGTGTCCACACTCACCAAGCTGTGTCCATGGGATGTGTGCAATCTATTGTGTCTCAATACAGCTGCTTTTTAGTTAAAAAAAAAAATAAATTTTAGAAAGAAAGGGGGAAAAAAGAGAAAGAATGAAAGAAAGAATGAGAGAGAGAGAACCAGTGTGTGTCTCTGCACACTCTTTTTTTGTCCCAGCTCTTATAAGCATGGAAGCCTGCATTGACCTAGGGCCTCCTGCCTCAATTATGAGTGATTAAGAGTGACACTCTGGTCGACCACTCACAAATGGGGGTCGGGGGCGGGGGACCAGCGGCTTTGCCATCTGTTGGCCCCGTCAGGCGATCTCAGGCACGGAACCCGTCCTGCTCTTACTGGCCACCCTGCTCCAGCTCTCCCAGGGTCCCACTCTTTTGGCCTGGGATGGGCATACTTTCAACTTGGTGACCTTGTGGACACTGGGAGAGAAGCAGAACTACTTCATCAGTTACATGTGCCTCAAGAGGATGCTTTTCACTTGAGAAATGAATTTGATCAGACACTTATGGACATCAGGTAGGACCCCAAGAGTCAGAAGTGAAGGATCAGGAAAGAAATAGATAAAATGGGACCCATAAACCACAGACCGAAATCCAAGGCGAGCCGAGCCAGGAGAGCCAAGAAGGGAGAAAGGAGGAACCAAGGGGAGCCCAGAGGTCCTGAGCAAGCTGTGGGAGAGACTGGAGATGGTAGGGGAGGGGGGAGTGTCCCCTGCTCCCTCCCTGGGACCGCGCTCCTGCACTCTGCACAGCAGCCTCCAGGGAGTGAGGGCGGGCGGCCAGGGCTGCTCTTTGGTGCGCAGCTGAGTGCGACTTGTCTGCTTGCTTCCTGGGACCTGAGAAAGAACCAGGCTCTGGGAACAAGTAAAGGATGAGGACAGCTTTGGAACCAAGAGTCCCCAGGGTCGATAGCGGTCCTGAGGGGCACGGAGGTCTTCCCATGGCCATGAGTTGGGCAGAACTTCTCCGGATCTTAGGGATGTGCTGATGGCAGCTTCTTCTAGCTCAGAGTTATCTAAAACATCTCCCCTCTTCCACTTTTCTGCAAGTTCCCTGAGTGCAGGGATTGGAGCTGACTTGTCCAACATCTTTATTCCAGTGCTACTGCTGTCCCAGGCATAAGAACAAGAGATGAAGGAATGAAAGGTGAGCATAGGAGTAAATGAAGTCCTTCGTGCATATATCTGTCTTCTCCGCCCAGTTGGGAGCCTCACAGAGGCAAAGCCCCATCTTGAGCCTCTCAGCTTTCCTACCACACAGATGCCAGAACTTCAGTTGTTCAGGTATTCAGCTGAGCAGCTCCTCTTGGTTGTTTGTTTTAGTTACCACTGTTGTTGTTTTAATTAACTCCATTTCCTTACTGACTTCGGGTGTCCCCAGAACTCAATGTCTGCAGGGGGATGTGGACAGCTACTTTTGAGACTGTGAGATTAAAAAATGAATAAAGGAAGGAGGAAAATTTTGAATTTTGAGGTCGATGGATAGGAGTTTAAATCCCAGCTCACCTCAATATGATCTTAACAAATTTCTTAACCACTTGGAGCTCCTGACCCCCACTTAAAAGAGAAATAGTATTGCCTATACTGCCTGCATGGAGATTTGTTATGGCAACTCAGCTGGATGGTATGTCCAAAGCTCCCTACAACGTGCCCAGTGCATGGTAGATGCCCAGTCCATTTTGGCATCCTGGACAGTGTCTCATGCTGCGGCCAGATGTGAAATCACTTCCCCAATTCTATATAAATCTGGCAAGGTGAGTCCTGGTACTGCTTGTTCTTTGAACTTGCTTTCTTTTCATTGCTCTTGGGAGAGGGGTCTTTCTAACTTTTCACTACTGCTATTTAGCTTATTACCAAGTTAAGGTAATTCAGAATCACCCACTTCTGATGATCTCCTTTATGCTGAGAAAATCATGGATTCTCAAAATAGACAGACAGGGAGACAGTGAACTGTACAAAAATTGTAGAATGTTTTGAAACCTGGATACTTAAAAGACCAAAACAAAGGAAAATGTCTTCTCCATTGAATTTTTTATTTACTTTCCAGAGCTCTGGAATTCGGGAGGTAATATGAAGAGAGAATGAAAATTAATATTATCATCCTATAATGTTTTCTAGAGTTCATAGCTGGTATAAGAGAAGCACAGCTGGGACATATAGGTTACAAATTAATTAGACACTAGATGTAAGGCAACATGAGAGGTGATTCCCACCTTGGACAGAGATAGAGCTGACCCATTCAGCCACAGTGAGTGATAATCACTCATCCCTCAGACACATGCCATCCTGAGAACATTTCACTGTGCTGCTATGGAAACAATGGGCGCTGGAATCCCAGGTCTGCAACCCATTTCCAGAAGAAGCTGGTGACAGGTCTGTCGTCACTCCTGCAGGCTGCCACACGGCTTCTGTCTCTGGGATCTGGGACCCAAATCAAAATTAAGGTGGTATCACCTGAGTTGTGGGAAACACCTCAAAGAGCCAGGGAATTAGCTGCAGCCCAGACAGGAATGGCAGACCACAGGCCCAGCGGGCAGTCATTATTCCCCACCCCCTAAGCTATGAGCTAGGAGTGGAGGGCTCTCAGGAAGAATCATGGACGTTAGTATAGTTCAGAGTTGAAGCCACACAACAATTAAAAGTGCATGGAAAAGCGGTCCCCATCCTTTGTCAGATTTTCTAAAGTTTGAGCAATGGTTTCTGTTTTGAAATGCTTTTACTAAATTCCTTGATACCAAAGTGGCAAGTGGATATTGATAAAAACAACAACAACAACAACAACAACAACAACAACAAAAAACTGAGTTTGGATTTGAGACGACACATTTGGTCCTCACATGACGTGTTTGTGCCCTGGTTTTCTGTGGGATTGATTCCAGGCCCACCCCAGTCTGCGGGTGCTCCAGTACCCTGCACACAGGGCAGTGGTGTTTTCATAGAAGCTACTTCTGTCCTCCTTATCCTTAAATCATTTTGAAGTGACTTCCAATACCTGACACAATAAGATGCCATGTGAACAACTGTGATACTGTATTGTCCAGGAGTAATGACAACAACAGCAAGAAAATGTCTGCACATATTCCATAGAGAAGAGTGTTTTTAAAAATTTAATCAAGGGTTGGTTGAGCCTGCAGAGAAAACCTGTGCACAGAGAGAACCTGACTTGTGGGAAATACCACAAAGAGCCAGGGGATTAGCTGCCTATGGAGGGCTGAATATGTTTCCTATTGTATCAGCAGCCGGATCCTCATTCTACCCCCACGGAAACCTTTAACAGCTCCTCGCCCAGCGCCTACGGCCTGGCACCAACCTGCTTTCACTGATCTTCCAGCTCCTCCGTGGGCTTCCCGGTGCAGAGCTGTTTTCCCCCAGATTCCCCTTTTCTTTTGCAAAGAGGAGATTCCTGCTCATGGTTCAAGACTTAAACCAGGCCCCTCTCTCTGCAGCCTTCTCTGGTGGTGCAGGTGGCTGGACATTCCTCCTCCCCCATGTACGGAATTTGCACCCGGGGCCACCTCTGGGACAACCTCTGCACTGGGCCATATACCTGTTAGCTGCTTTCATGCCCTGCCACTTGTTTGAGCAGAGGGAACCAGTCAGCTGATGACGAGGTCCCTGGTTGGCACAAATGAGGCACTTACAGACATTTGTTAAATTGAGATAGAAATATCTCATTAATGATCAATGTGTTTGATCATTAATAAAATTGGAACTTCATATGATAAAGTAATGGAGGAAGAAAATAGGAAAAGACAAAGAAATAGTTGATTGAACCTGCTGACGCCCAGACCCACTCTTTTAGGCTGTAAGATGCACTGGAGCATCTTGTCAAGCAACATAATTTTAAAAGCCATTATTTCTCCTCTTTATCTACAAACAACAAAGTCAGCAGATTAAGGCAAAGCATGACATAGGCATGCTGTCCCCTGGCCAAAGCCTGTGTGGGACACAGACTAAATGAGAGTTGGGAGCTTAAAACCCTGGACCTCAGCGACTTGAGGTTCCGAGTACAGGAATGAGGAGGCTTGGCTGCAGTCAGGCAGCGATAGCTGTTTAGAATGGAGCCACATGACACTGAGGCTGTTTTTCTTCCATCTGGCTGCAAAGTTGAAGTCTATCCACAAAGAAAGGAAACTCAGTCACTGTGCAGCCTCAGAGTCCAGGGCGTGTATGCTCTTTCTGGACTTGCCCAGATCAGTCCCAAGCAAAATCTGGAGGGCTGGTCTTCCCTCCGTGCCTGTCCTTGATGGTCCCAGCAGCTCTTATCTGTCCTACAGGATCACCTGACCTCCTTTACCTGGGTTCTCATCCTTCCAATTCCACCTGGGAGGCAGTCCCCTGCAGGAGTGCTGCAGGGCCACACCCTCTGCTCGCTGAGGAGCGGTCGGTGGGCTACACCTTATTCAGCTTTGGTGACACTACCTCAATGCTGGTGAAGTAACCCCATGATTCAGGGATGAGTCATGTGTGTGCGTCCTCTTATCTGTCCTCGTGAACGGGGGAGCTCGTGGGGCTGACCCAGAGCAGAGCAGAGGCCCAAGTTTGATTCTGAACCCCTTTTCCTTAATGACCACAATTCATTTTTCTCTTTCTCTTCTGCTTCTCAAACTTCAACCCTTTGACTTCATAGCCACCGAGGCATAGCCAGTCCACAGACATCTGTAAACTTTCTTAGCATATGCACAGCCCTAAACTCAATGTCAGCCCAACACCACTCTCAAAGAGCAGGTGATTATCTGACACATTTCACTGACTGACTTAAGTTCTACTATACTGTTATTTTTAATGTGTCACTACATTATACCTATTTTGAATAAAGAAATCTATTCTATGTTTGCTTATGTTAAAACAGCGTTTACTCATATTTGAGAAAGGTACATTAGAAATGCAGAAATCTGGGTAAAAAAAGCAATAAAAACTAAGCACTTGCACTAGCCCCGTCTGAAGATCACTGCCGTGGGGTCTGAAGATCCAGTGTGACAGCCAAGCAGGCCTCGGCCCTGGGTCAAGGTGCAGCCGCCCAGATGGCCAGGCCTGCCCCACTTCTCGCTCTCCTGCTGGGTTTTCAGAGAACTGGTGTGTACTATGTCACATGTCATTTAAAGTTTGCTTCAGTTCCTATCATCAAAATGGGAGGAGTCTTCCTCCTTTGCATTCCTCGCGTGGACTCCCACCTCAAGGACAAGGACCAGACTCAGCTGGAAGCAGGACCACCTCTGGAAAATCCCTGAGGACGAGGTCAGTAAGGACATCTTATTTTCTGATTTCCACATCGCCATGGTTTCCGTGAGGCCTGTGACTTCTTAGACACAAGGCAGGATCTAAACAGTGCAATGATTCGTTGTGTGTTTACCAAATAACCATAAGACCAACCCTTCTAGATTCACTGAGGTACCTGGAAAGCAAAGCTTAGAAAGGTTCAGTAGAGCTGCCCGCGGCACTGTCCCTGCAGGCCCCAGTGATCCTCAGCCCACAGTGACTGACACTCCTATGCTGCCTTCCCCTGGGGGTGCATTCAGTACGCTGGCAATGGCTTCACGAGCTCTGACTTCAGCCTTGGGAGGGAAAAACACCATCCACGAAGGCCTGACTCCAGTCACCATCCATCCACCGCTTTCCCTTCTGATGCCAGCTTCCCAATATGCTGCATTTTCTTTTCTTTTTTTTTCCTTTGGGTATATATTTATCATTCTTTATGATGTACTGATTTGAAGGGAAATCTTACATTGGGCAGCACAAATAGTGGCCAAAAATACGAAGGTGGCATGTCAAAATCGGTTTGGGAATATTATTCTTGTACATAGAAAAACTGAGATGCCTCCCTTCCTGAAGATCAAGACCTCCTCCTTCTACTTTTCCTTTCTTAGACCTTGAGACCACACATCTCAGAATGCTCACACACATATGATACCCTCTGGATGCCATAGTCCTTGAAAGAGCATAAAAAGAAAGTTCCTGAAGGGCTGGGAGGAGCCAGCAGAGCATGGATGGCCTCTGAAGAGGTTTGTAGGGCTCTAGAAAGGTAGTTGTTTTGAGTCTCTGTGACCCTTGTGACTACAACTTATGGAACATGGTGGTGACAATGGTGGCCACTCAGTCTCTTCCCACTCTCTTCTGTGGTGTCCATGCTGTCCAGTGGAAGACGGTAGACCTCCTTGTGCTCAGTTTCAGGGGATAGCTCATTCAATATCCAGCAGCAAGGAAGCACAGTGGGCAGCGTTTGACAACAAGAGAGGGGTAAAGCCAGAATGTGGTATAAACGAGAAGCCAAAATTAACTCTGAAGCTGGAGACTCTCACACATGTAAAAACCTAAATAGAAGCCCAGGGAGACCTTCTATATAAGTGTGGAACAGCTGATCTCCGGGACTTCTGTGTTCAGTGGCTTCCACATGCATTCATGAGCAAGCTACAGTGATCCATTTTCTGACCAACTTATTGTGTGTAAGTAATTACCTTCCTCTGGAATGTTTTAGATAATACTCTTTTTATAAAAGAGTGAGGAAACTTCTCTGTAGTTTCTAATTCTTTTATCTTCATCAAGCACTCTTTATCTCATCTTCTCTTGAGCCCTGAAGCTATCTCAGGGAGTTTAACTTTGATTCTAAGCACAATGAGAATTCCTCACAGATCAGTGGGCGCAGGACCTAATCACATTGGCTTTTTGGAGTAGAGAGGTAAGCCTGATTCTGCAGGACTCCAAGGGGAGACATGAGGTAAAGACTTTAACTTTGCCCAAGAGAAGCCTGCATTTGGCCAAAGCTCTGGGAAGTCATCTCTGAGACACCGAGGGCCATTTTAGAGAGGATCGCTTTCCTTTGCCTGAGGTCTTGGATCATGTCTGCAGAACCTAATGATGTGATTTGGGGTTGGGTTTGTGGCCTCTGGAGGGCCTGGAGACTGAAATCAAGTTTGTGGGAGGCCAGTCAGGTTTGTGAAGATGAGCCAGGTGAGCTTCCCTGGTTGGCAGTTCTCTGTGAATGCTTTCCCTCATCTTCTCTCGGGAAGTCATGCTGCCCACAGCTCCAACCAGACAGAGACGGCAGCTCCATACTGGCAAGCCGGCGGTCTGTGCCTATGCATCCTCTCTGGGCTGACTTTACTCTGTCTCCCTTAGCTGTACAAAACAGTAACTCAAGAGTAACCGCTCTCTGTGAGTCCCCCGAGTGAGGAATCACAGCAGAGTGGACTGGGGACACCCCTAACGTGCAAACGGGGCCAGCAGGTAGGGAGGTCTTACTCAGACCTGGGCCTTGACGTGGTTGAATGGTTTGCGTTGATTGTCTTCAGGGCCTTCTACCCCTAACACCTAAGGCAGCCTGCGATATTTTAGATATAAAACCAATGTTGACTGGTGCACGGTCTGCGGTCCTAGAGAAGTCTGGCCAACGGGTCAATCAGAATCAAAGTTGGCAGTGGAGCAACAGTTGGCCATTAAACCCTTCTGGTTTCAAAATCTATCTTGGACACCAGATGATAGATTGAATCCATGCGTAGAATTAAGGAAGACTCCCTACCATGGGGGATTCTCTGCATATTTCTAAGAGGGATTTGCAGCTTATAAAGAAAGAAGTTAAATCTTCAGAAATATTAATCCCAGTGACTGCACCAGAGAGTCCTGTTCCACTTTAATTTTGAATTATTGTTGCCCATACACAGACATTGCCTCTGGTTGCTCTGAACACCTGGAACTCCATGTGCCTCCTGAACATCTCACCGCTTATGAGCTCTCCTTTTGTTATCGTCCACTGAGAACAACATCTTCTTGTTCACTCAGTCTTTGGTAACTGCAAAATTGGAATCATGAAATTTGTTTGCTATTTGTCATATTGTTCTAAGGCTAAGTCTAGATGCTGGTTGTGAATTTCTTGCTCATGTATATTTTTCTCATTGTTTATTCTTTTTTCTGTAGTAGATTTAAAATACATAATTCTCCTTGATTTATTAAGTCCCAAGTTTTCAAGTCTGTGAATATTTCAATAAAATGGATACAGCTTCATTCAAATAGGTTGGAAATCATAATCTAGAACTTTCATGTTATATTAATTAATGTTGATCAATTTTATTTATAATTATATAATTGTTACCATATAATTACCTAACTATCTTACATAAAATTGTTTTACATATTCTATAAAATATTCAAGGTTTTGTAAGTGTTCCACCTCTAGTATGATAGGACAAGACAGGTTAAGCTTTTAGAATCATCTTTGACTCATTAGTGTTACATGTATATATAATTAATGAAATTGAAAACAATAAGAAGACTGGGTAAAATTTGCTTCCACTTGCTGCGTGAGATATCCAATATTCACTGTATAATTGAGAACACCATCAACAATAATAATAATACTTAGTGTGTTTAATTTTTCATTTTAGTTAAGAAGGATAAATACAGCAGCATATGCCAAGATACCCAGTGAAATATAAAATTCTTCATGACCACCAGCCCTGTTTGCTTGCATAAGCTGAATTCTTGGTAAAGGACTAAAATCTATTTTTTGTTACTTCTGTTAAAACTCCCATTTTAGGAACTTTGATGCTTAAAAATAACTTTCTAACTTTTATCCTACTTATTCATAAACAACACTCTTGTAAGATGGTTGTTGCAAATTACATGGTGGTAAACGACCTGCGGAGGACACAAGTACTCGCCTGAAGTCGCACAGCTACAGCGTGGAGAGCCCACCTCGCTCCTCCCTGGAGCCACATGGAAGACAGCCATGGGGCAGACAAGCAGCATGTAGTTCTCTGAAATATGCTGCCCCTCTTTGAAAGTAGGAGTGGGATCCAGTTGTCCAGGTAGCAAGAGGAACCCGGTCAAAGTGATATTTTAGTTCTTTTTAAATGTTGCTTTCTTAGTCTTTATACACAAAATACTGATCGCTTGTTTTCTGGCACTTCCTTACCACTAACATCATAGCAAGGAACCAAAGTCACAGTTACTGCAGCCCACTCAACCCTCAGCACACAGGACTCTTTGTATTATTGCTGTTATTACTACGCAGCAGGAACCCCCATTGTTCCGCACTGGAGTGCCCGTCCTGGGCAGAGCTGGGTGGACCCAGTGTCCAGGCTGCCCCTGCAGGGATCCATGCCTCAGCTGCTGCCTGTGGTAGCTCCGCTGTGGCTCTGCTTACTTCTGTTTGGTCCATACCCTGCCCACAGAGGGGAGAAATCCATGTCCAGTTGGAGATGTTAGATGACGGCCACTTTTGCATTTCTCAAACGTATCGTGGGTGTCCGAGACGTGTAAGATGGCAGTAAGTATAGGGGGTTGCATAGACATTTAGGGGACTGCATTAAGCAATGCAGTCTCATTTTGGTTTTCCCTGAAAGCCGTCACACTCTGTGGCTATTGAGGGGACAAATGATGTTCGGTGGAAAATTGGTATGTTTGGAATTGGAAACCCAGAGCAAAATGTGTTCCTACCTTCAAGAGGGTGCTGTTCCAATAATATTAATGACTTAAACGAGACAGCAACAGAACATAAAGTGCCTTAACCTCAGATTCATATATGAGGCAGGAATGGTGCTGCCTTCACACGTGGAGTCCCCTTGAGAACTTGCCGGCTGGGCATGAGGCCACAGCTGATCTGGATGGACGAGCTCCCAGGGCTGGCTGCGCGTGCTGTTCACGTCCATCTGACACAGGCTCAGGGCATTGAAGCCTCAGTTTAGAATGTCACCTCCTGCATTTGCTCCCTGTGGGACCTGGGGCAGTCAGCGCTCAGCTTCCCACACCTTGACGTTCCCTTCCATGAAGCAGGAGGAAAGAGCAGCGAGGCCCCACACGCTCACCCCCGGCCCGCAGCGTCCTGCATCTCTCTCCACACAGAGCTCGCTGCACAGAGGGAAGGCTCTTCTTCTTCTCTCAGTGCACCATCAGCATTTAATACAAGGTCAACATGTGGAAATCATCTCCTTTTGGGGCAAAAAATCAAAAGATCGGGTTGAACTTGGTGGTGTCAAGGAAAGGCAAAAACATAATGACAGATATCTGGGTGGAAGCGCGGGAAGCACCCTCATTTTTGGCTTTGACCTCCTTAAATGCTTCCGGAAGCCATGAAGAGTGTCGCATCTGATGCAGAGATACTGAGCTTCATTGAGCAAATAGTGAAACTGTCTTCATTGGGCTCATTACCGTTTCTACCAATCCCACCGAGTTAATGTTGCATTTTCTAAAATCGTGTTTTCCATACAGTAACTATGAGTCAAAGACAAAAAGAAAAAATATAAACTAATCAGCATTAAATAGTAAATACCATATCTAAATAAAGGCTTAATGGGAGCATCAAGGGCAGAGGCAGCCAGCCTTCCAGGAGGCCCTTCTGCGTAGATGCACTTACCATTCCTCTCTGGGTGCCACTAAGGTTGTTCAGCAGACATGGGAAGAAGATGACTGGTACTATACGGGGTGGGTCTGTGCTCCCTGGAAGGCCATAGATCGACACCGTGTGCATTTCCCGGACAGCAGCCCCTTCTGCCTCTCTAGGCCTTTACCGGCGGGCTCAGCTGTGTGGGCCCGGTGGCCTGGGCCGGCAGCGCTGCCCTCCCTTGGGGATCATAGGCTCCCTCACACATGAGCCGCTGTCATTAGTTTCAGTGGGAGCAGTGTGGTTCTGGGGCGATTTAGGCTTTAAACAATTCCACTCTGGAGACCCTGGCAGCTTTGCTCTGCCCTCCTGATGGTGCAGTTTCCGTGATTCTGGCCACTAGGGCCTTCCTCGTTTCTCAAAGCCACACACCAAACCAAGCTAATCAACTTGGCTGAACGGAATCCTTTAATGAAGTTTTCCCAAATGCAAAACGGACGTGGGGTAGCAGCCTTTCCTGGGCACCTCATGTGTGCAGGGGCTGCTTTACAGACATGTCTCCAGGTCTCAGCAGCTGCCTGCGCAGAAGGAACCATCCACGAAGGGCAGTTACGGGTGGAGTGAGGAGAGCAAGCCTCAGCAAGACCGTCCGGGCATCTCACAGTGCTTTCTGTTCCCCTGTGTGCTTTAGAGAAAGACACAGAATCTCAGTAGGTCTCTATAAGTGGGAATCAGATTATCCAGTTTTGAGGTGGTTAAGAGGATTCACCTAACAGACTGCCTCCCATATGGAAAGAACTCAATCAATTCTATCATTGTCCTCCTTGTGCAAATTAGGCATTCAGAGAGGTAAAAAAATCATTGTGTTTCTTTCCCTAGATGAAGAATAACATCTCTATCTCATATTAGACAAAGGCACCAAAAACATACATTGGAGAAAAGATAGCCTCTTCAACAAATGGTGTTGGGAGAACTAGAAATCCATATGCAGCAAAATTAAAATAAACCCCTATCTCTCACCATGCACAAAACTCAACTCAAAGTGGATCAAAGACCTAGGAATTAAACCAGAGACCCTGCACCTAATAGAAGAAAAAGTAGGCCCTAATCTTCATCATGTGGGATTAGGCCCTGATTTCCTTAACAAGATTCCTACAGCATAAGAAATAAAATCAAGAATCAATAAATGGGATGGACTCAAAATAGAAAACTTCTTCTCAGCAAAAGAAGCAGTCAATGAGATAAAGAGAGAGCCTACCTTTTGGGAGCAAATTTTTGCTATATGCAGGTCAGATAGAGCACTAATCTCCAGTTTTTAAATAAAGAACTCAAAAAACTTAACACCAAAAAAAACCCAGACAACCCAATCAATAAATGAGTTGAGGGGATAAAAAGACTTCTCAGAAAAAGATATACATTTGTTCAACAAATATATGAAAAATGTTCAGCATCTCTAGTAATTAGAGAAATGCAAATCAAAACTACTCTAAGATTTTATCTCACACCAGTCAGAGTGGCAGCTATCAAAAATACAGACAAAATAAATGTTGGTGAGGATGTGTGGAAAAGGCACACTCATGTTGCTAGTGGGCCTGCAAATTGGTGCAACCAATCTGGAAAGCAGTATGGGGATTCTTTAGAAAACTTGGGATGGAACCACCATTTGACTCAGCTATCCCACTTCTCAGTCTAGACCCAAAGGACTTAAAATCAGCATACTACAGTAAGGCAGTCATCTCAATGTTTATAGCAGCTCAATTCACAATAGCTAAACTGTGAAAGCAACCTAGATGCCCTCAAGAGATGAATAGATAAAGAAACTATGGTATTTATACACAATAGAATATTACTCAGCATTAAAAGAATAAAATTATGGCAATTGCAGGTAAATGGATGGAATTGAAGAATATCATGCTAAGTGAAGTAAGGCAATCCAAAAAAACCAAAGGCCAAATGTTCTCCCAGATATGTGGATGCTGATCCATAATGGTGACCGGAGGGAAGGGGGCATGGGAAAAATGGAAGAACTTTGGGCAAAGGGGAAGGAGAGGTGGGAAGAGGTGCATAGGGGCAGGAAAGATGGTAGAAATAGGTGGACCTCATTACCCTAGGTATATATATGACTTCACATATGGTGAGATACTACATCATGAACAACCAGAGAAATGAAAAGTTATGCTGCAGTTGTATACAGGGAGTCAAAATGCATTCTGTTGTCATACACCTAATTTAAATTAATTAATTAATTAATTACAAAAAGGAATAAAATCTCTTCTAGACATTGAATAAAGTCATGTAACTATTCAGTCTTAAGCCTAATCAAAGGCTCCTTCCTGGAGATTACCATTCCTATTTATAAAGTCTGTCTTAATAACAGACTTTTAGCATCCTCCTAAAGATCCATATTGGATGCTGACCGCACCCAGGTTGACTCTGACTCTGTTCTGACCTTGAGGAAGTGAAGTGAAGGTTGAAGATCCTGCAGAGGTTGAGGCTGGGGTGGTCATTCACTCATCCTCCAGATGAAGCTGAAAGGGTCATGAAGACCTTGGACAAAATCATCTCAGTGCCAGAAATGAGTCTTTCATGAAGCTCAATAAGTATTTATAGTTCTGCTGGCTCCTTTATGGAACTGTCACCCCAGGGGACAGTGGCAGAGTCTCCCAGCCTCAGGGTGTGCCCTCACTTTTGCTGGAGGAAATTCTATGTGGAGTGTCAGTCCCGCATAGAACTTTCACTCAGAGTCCTGAGGTTGGGCTCCCATGATAACCAAGAAGGTCAAGAATCAAGACACGCAGCAAGCTAAGCTCTGTGGGACATCCAGTGGCAGGCTGGGTTCTTGAAATCTGACACCAAGATAAGGGTCTAGTGTGAAGGAGGTTTCTTAGTGTGGAAGGAAGGGGAGGAATCCGGGGTACAGAGGGAGAATCCAGCTCCCATGCAGACTCAAGCAGCCTTGTTAATTTATTGGCTGCTTGGGGAGCTCAAGTGCCCTGCAGAAGGTGTTGGAGCTGGGCAGAGGTGGCCGGGGTTTCATGACTCTCCCTGTTCCTCCTCCTGAGCACGGGTCAGTCATGTATGTGCAACTACCCAGAAGAGGCATGAACTTGGGGCCAGCTCTCTGCAGCCCAGGTGATCCCTGAAGGTGCTGCTCACCAAGGCAGCCAGCCCCAGGGCAGAGAGCTCGTCCTACACTGAAGGGCAAGCTAGGTGGCATTCACCCTTCGGCCAAATCCCATGAACATTAAAATGACCCAGTCACTTTTCCTGTAACAACTGTCATCCTCAGAGCCCACATAAAAACAACACAATCAAAGGAATTTCCCCAGGTTTTTGCTTTTCAATGACCTAGGGCTATGAGAGGACCCACGGATGGGGGTAGATGGAGGACAGAGGAAAAGGGAGAATGAAGAATGGAGGGTAGGACAGGAATAGCATTTATTAAGCACCTATTGTGTCCGGCACCATGATAGGTGGTATATAGCCTTGATTTCGTTTACTTGAACCAGCCACTCCTTAGAAAACACGATACACTTAGCTGCCCTTGGCAGATAAAGCAGCTGGGGCCCAGTAAGTGAAACAGCAAGCTCAGAAAGTGCTTTATCTCAAGTCCCTTTAAAGTCCACCTGTATCTCTAGAGCTGCAGTCCCTCCAGCACAGTGCCCATGCACTGGGGCAGGGAGGAGTGGCAGTCCCTCCGCCGGCTCCCAGGCTCCTGCTTGCCTGCATCCTGCCCTGCTGCCACCAATTGCCATGACTGCTCCATCTTTGAAAGCCTTCCAAGCTCAGCCAATGCCTTACCTTTGCTCCCTTATCCCTTATTTCTTGCCTACAAGCAGGTTATTCCCCAGCTTCTGACTTATGAAAAACACGCCACACACATTTATGCAACACATCCTCCTGCTCTGGCCCCAGACTCTCAGCCGTGCAGCAGCCATGGCTACCCCTGCCCGCTTGCTCCTCACCTGCAATAAACATGCCCTGCTGTAGATGGGGTTAGAAGAGGCCCTTTGGAAAGTCATGTGGGGACAGCCTGGAGAGCTTTTCCAGCATCATGCTTCTACTAAATAGTACACACAAGCTTCTAACAATGACTGCTGGGTTTATGTATCATCTCAATCCACATGAA
The DNA here is from genome assembly GCF_021218885.2 of Marmota monax. Classification (NCBI taxonomy): domain Eukaryota; kingdom Metazoa; phylum Chordata; class Mammalia; order Rodentia; family Sciuridae; genus Marmota; species Marmota monax. The sequence goes on along the minus strand of NW_026692321.1, from coordinate 3,264,262 downwards.
CTCCTCCTAGAGACAGATTTTCCCTTTTGTTTCAGAAACTTAAAGAGAGTAAGTAATGTGCCCATGGACCACACAGTTAGAAGTGGTGACACCAGGCTTCAAATCTGATACCTTTCAACTCAAAACCTTAGCTTTCAACTCTACTGAGTCAAAGTGCACACAGAAACTGACCCCACCATCCTATTGTCTTAGCTTGGAGACCATTTTATGCAAGGCGGTCCATGTGGCTGGGGAGGTATGGTCTGCCTTATTCCCTCTTCTAGGTCAAATAAGGAAATGTATTTGAAATCCCTTTGCATGCAAGCTGTAAGGTACTCTATAGTTTTGTAGAAAGGTATACATGTTTATACACATAAATATGAACATAGCACCCAAATTCACAGATGTGTTTTCTATTAAATATCTGGCACATGTTGAATGTACTGGGGTGTCTATCTTGATCTAGATGCCTGTTCACAGGTTATTAGGGTGTCCTGTCAACATTTCATGCAAATAGACACCCAGGTGCATGCACTACACATCCCTCCTGCATTCCCTCTGGACTTGTTGGAGGGCTAAGGCTGAGGCTGCCTCTGCCTCCTGTGGTGTCTCAGGGCAGCCTCTGCACAGAACTGAGTGTGGGTTGCAATTTATTTTCTAAGTGAGAAAATGGCAAAATGAATAGAAGAACTATAAAAGCAACTGTTTGACCAGGATTCCAAAATGAAAATGTGGGCAGAAGATGGAGAGAGACAGGAAAGGTGATTTAAGGAATGTTGGGAGAGAAGAAAAGAAAAGAAGAAGATAAAAAGTGAAACAATTATGCAATACTTGCCTCCTAGACCCCATGCCCCTAGCTGGTACAGGTTCATGCACCCATCCTGTCAAATACATATGCTAGCAGAAATGAGATCCAGAGCAAGAAGGTGTTAGGAGTCCACTTCTGCAACTGATGTTGCCAGATCACCTACAGTTTTGCTCAAACCAGGTACAAAGGCTTGAAGCACATGGTTTGTTTGTATGCACCTATTATTATTCCCGTCCTTGTTCTAAATTTCATGTCAGAGAGTGCAATGGCAGTTCTTTGGTTTTTTGCAGCTGCATTTCTGTGAGATGCATGATTAAAAATCTCACAGTCTGCTTGTCAAACCTTAATCAGCTACCATGCTGGGCTGGTACGGGAGCTTGGAAAATCAGCCTCCTTTATGGGGAAGGAAGGGGTGGAAATGAGACAGGACATTTTCCAGGGCCCAAACAGGAGAGAGAACACAGCTTACTTTGGTTTGTCTTCAAACTGAGAAAGAGCATCTCCTGTCTGCAAAATTTCAGTCACAATCTCTAATCAATTAGCTAACTAGCTCCCCCTCTTGAAACTTTCCTTTCAGATAAGTACTACAGAACATTACAAAGCAATGGTGTAAAGTCAGACCAGTCTTAGTATATGGCAGTTTTAAAGATTACTTATGTCTGAAAAAAAACATGAAAGTGTTAAAATCCATCCGAATGCAAGATCTATAGCTGTGTATGATTTTAAAAAGACATAGTTTTCATGTTATTTTTTCCTACTTAAAGATGTTTTGATACAGCTTTTAAAAGAAAAAATAAATTGTAGATATTTACCCATAGAATTTGCTAAAAGCTACTATGGCTAAAAGTGATAAGTATAGGAGATAATGACAGAAGTCACTAAAAACTGTTCTACTGCCAGAAGCACAGACTTCTTAAAAATAATGCCTTGCTGCACTATTTATTTTACATTTTTTACAATGCATTATTTATTTTGCATTATATTTTAATTTTTTTTTGATCCAGATATTTGCTCCTTTTTTCTTACATCAACAAGAAAAGTTTGCCTGTCTCTACAACTCAGGAATAAAATGATTATGTGGTATTTATGTAAAATTCAGAGTAAGCAATGGACCAGCATGTGGTGTATTCTTTCAGGGGACAAGAGGACCAGCCAGAGATAGGCTGCAAAGTAACCCATGCTGGGATGCTACCATGAGGCCTTAAAATCTCTTCCAGCTGCTTCCAAGGGTGCATATTTGAGTCATGCAGAGCACGTACATCATCCTGTTTTAAAATTATTTGTTGTAATTCATTATACAGGACAGCGGAATGCATTTGACTCATTGTACACAATGGAATACAACTTCTCATTTCTCGGCTTGCACGTGAGGCAGAGTCGCACCTTTGGTGCAGTCATACATGTACATAGGGTAGTGATGTCCATCTCATTCATTGGGTCTCTGTCTTCAGAGTCTGATTTCACTGCTCTGGGTTTGACCTGATGCCAGTGGGTTCTGCAGGTGAGTCCCTGTGCAGCCACAGCCGAGATCCCTGCTTTGGGCTACCTGGACTGCATGAGCAGGCAGTGAAGGCCACCATCTGGTTCTCCTCCTTGGTTCGTCCTGCTTTTCCTCCAGCGTCTCCTCCTTGGCCTCAGAGCTGCATCACCGCTGGGGAAGCTAATGTGGCCGCTCTGGGCCTGCTCAGCCAGTCCACGTTGCCTGTCAGCAGCTGGACCCTTTGCTGGTGAGCGTTTGGGCTCAGGCCCTGTAGCCGAGGACCATGTCTGACGCAGCGACAACAGACTCCATTTTCTCCCAGTTCTAGAGGTGGGAATCCAAGCTCCAGGTGCAGGCAGGCACCTCTGTGGCCTCTCTCCTTGGCTAGTGGTGCCTGTCTTGTGTCTTCCCCTGGCCTCCCCTCTGTGGCTCTGTGTCCACATCTCGTCTTCTGAGGTCGTGCTGGGTTCAGTGGACCCTGATGAGCTCATTTTACGTTGTGTATCTCCTTAAGGGCCCTGTTGGCAGACATCATCACTTTTTGTAGGACTTGTTGGGGGGAACATTACCTTATAAATTTGGGGACTGCAATCAGTCCTTTGCAGTGAGCAGAAAGGGCTCTGCACTGGCAACATGCTAATTGTCTGTCCTCGCTGTCCCAGCTCATGCCAAGATGTCAGAAAGACCAAAATGCCCAACCCGCTCTGGACTGCCTCCCAGGCTCACCTTATAGTCAGATTATCAGAGTTGCAGGTAAGGAGGGTCCTTCCCTGGCAACCCCCTTGTCTGTGGCTACATCAAGTGAGGATAATTAGCCTGGGGAATGTCCTGGAGAACATGTCTTCCACTGGGGGACTCTTCAAGATGCCCAAGTGCCTTCTTCCAGGACCTGGGGAAGTGGGGGACCCAGTGCTCTGGCCCTGGCAGGCTGAGTAGGGGGCTGTTTCTTCTGTTGCTGGTGCAGTGGGCAGCTCAGCACCTACCCCCAGGCCAAGCCACCCAGCTGACCACAATCAGATGCCATGGACTATTGGTAAGGAACAAGGGTGTGTGTTCCCTTCTTGGATGGGAGATTAACTGTTACTTTCTTTCTGTCTGTTTTTTAAGATTTTTAATTTTTTTTATTCCCTAAATTTGATTCTCAAAAACTCCTTGGCAGGTTTGGTTCTCCGTGCCAGCTCTTTCCATCCCCATACCTTAAAGTGGATGTGCTCCCATTCTTTTTGCTAGAAGGGAAGGGAGATTCAATTCTGGGTTTTCCAAGCAGGCACCTCGACTCCTGCTGCATTCTCTGATTTTTCACCCATACTCCCTTCAACCTGCCAAGCTGGGGGAAGGAATTTGGATTTATTTAATGTTAAGTTGTGTTCTAGGTATTTTTATCTGTGTTGATTGAATCATCTAATTAATTAGTACTTCAGAATATCTGTGGTTTCAAGTTCTCTTCTTTGACTTCACCTACATTTATAAAAATTAAGCATAGTATCAAGACTAAAATAGTCATGACAATAATAATGAATAGAGCATTATTTTGAACTCCCTAACAGCAGATACAGCAACATAAGTATTTTCCCAAGTAAAATGCCAGCCATTCATCAAATCAGTTGTAGTGATTTTACATCACAGGCCTGTGAGTTTTATACCTATTCATAAAATATTTGTCTCAAAAGCACACAGTGGAATACATTTTTGCAAACTGCTGCACAGGGAAGCATCTCTCAAATTGTTTTATTTGCTATAAAAACTTGTTTGTTAATTGGAAATTGTGTTGACATGTGTTACCTTTGATCACCACACCAAGTGTAGTTGGAGAAGGGGGGTATAATTAGGTATTCGGGTAAAAGAACAGCAAAAAATTCAAACCGCCTTCAGTGTGTACCTTAAAATTTACTTTAAAGATATAATATGGTGGGGAATTTCCATTTTATTGAAATTGGAAACTGTTTATGGATAACTCAGATAAAAATTTCTCAAAAAGATCAGGATCTGACTGATTATATGAAGAACCCATATGACTCCTTAAGCAAAGACTTCAGAGGCATGCACAGGGACTCTGTGGGAAGAGAGTAAATGTATACTTACCAAACACATCCCAAGTTCCCCAAACCTGCATACAGGAAGCAATGTGCTAGACTGAGGGAGGTGGGGAATGGAAGCAGGGAGACACTGACTTCTATTGAGGAAGCACTAAGCCCAGTCACAACACCAGGATGCACACATGCACACGTAAACACACACACACACACACACCCCTAAAACACAAGTTATGGTTATATGTGCATTTAGCTGCAGTTACTTTCCCCATGCACACACACACCTACTTCTATTTTTTTCTTTTCTTTCCTCGCTCTCTCTCTCTCTCTCTCTCTCTCTCTCTTCCTGTGGGGATTAAACCCAGGACCTTGCACATGCAAAGCCAGGACTCTACCACTGGTATAAGCTGCCATTTTTTCTGCCTTAAAACTGCTGGCTGAAGAGGTCTTCTAGGAAGTCTTTCCAGTGGTAATTCCGCATATACCTGATGGCAGCTCTTCCACTGGAACTTCATTAATCCCCTGGGCCTTCCTTCCAAGAATTTTATCCTGGAATATCCATGGCCGTACTTGTGTTAATCCACCAAAGAACATCTGTAAGGAGTCTCAGCCTCACCTGAACTTTCAAGTGAAGCTCTAAGATGGGAAGGGATTTAGCTCCATCATGAGAGCCCCTCTTGGGGTCCAGAACTGCCCAAACTCTGAGACTGGATGAAGACATTCCTCCAGCAGCCTCTGATGGCATCCCCAGTGGGCAATCCCTAGAGGCCAGCAGCTCTGTTTCTGGGTGGCACTAGCTCAACAGGGCTGGGAAGATGATGCCTGGGGCTGAGAGGGTCTCGGGGTCCTATAGAGACAGGGGGCCTCATGGGATAGAAGCTAGCTACATTTGTTCAAGGAGTTGGGAAAGAAAAGGTGTGTTAAGGAGTTGAAGATTCACTTGAGTGGGATAGAAAGTCATGGGAGATGAGTTTCTGGAAGTTTTACAGGGACAAATGGAACATGAAGTTGAAGAAAACTCCCTATTAAGGTTGCTACCTATTAAGGTTAACATGGGTTGAACTGTGTAAAACATTTAGAGCAGTGCCTGGGGTCAGTGGACACACCCTAAGTATTTACCAGTCTAGTCTTCTGTTATTATCATATTGTCACATGTGTTTTTGGTTTGAGGGGACTGGGGTGCAACGAAGGTTTAGGGAACTCTGGGAGCAGAACCACAGTGCATTTCCCAGAGCATCTACCTAACTACTGTTTTCCTGGTTCCATAAACCTTGGAGAGCCAGTTCTGGCTCTGCCTCCTCCTGGCATTATACCCCAGCAGAACCACACAGTGCAGGGAGACCTGGGGCTGCTCAGGATAGAAATTCTCACTGAACGAAAAGAGAGTCGGCATGTTACCAGAATTAAATTAGATTCGTAATATGTATATGAAATCTAGTTGATTAATCAGGAATGTCACCAATTTAGATGTAAGAACTAGTAGGTTACTTAGTATGCAGAAAGACCAATAAAATTATTGACTATAGATTTTCATGCTGAAAATAATATGAAGATATATACTGGAAAACATATGGGAAAAAATTTTACTCTGATAAAATGTAAAAGCCTAAAATAATTCCATTAGCAGTTAAAAGTGGTAAGTTGCTGGCATCCATTTGGACTTCTGACACTCAAAACACTTATTTCCAGGAATAAGAAGGACAGTTGGAAAAACAGCCCCACTCAGGATGAGCCTGCGGCTTCATTTCCATGAGCAGCACTTGGGTTTTGAGAGAGGGCTTGACCATAAGATCATGGATCATGGCTAATCAGACATTCAACACAGAGAAGAGAGGCAGGGTGCTGCATGGGTTAGCTTTGGAATGTACCTTTTCCTGGTCTTTCTTATTCTCTCTTGATATTTTGGAAGACATTGTTCAAATCTTACTGTTTCCTAAGGGAAATATCTTGTTAATCTATATCTTATTTTAAATATTAGTTAAATTGCCCTGAAAGGTTTTTAAATACTATGGAAAATTAGAAGAAAGCCTTTGAGTGTATTTTTAAAAGGAGAGGGAAAGTCCCAATCTTTGCATTTAACACAATCACATGCATTTTGGGATCTGAATGGAAAGTAAGTCGGAATAAGAGCATGGAGAGAGAGAGAGAGAGAGAGAGAGAGAGAGAGAGAGAGAGAGAGAGAGAGAGAGAGAGAGAGAGAGATCTTTTCTCCAATTTGGGGGGAACTTCTCTCCAAATTTTTGTCTGAAGAAATAATTTTAAGTCGTGATATTTATTATGTGTATACTCTTTTTTAGTTTCTTATGCTGAAATAATGACACAATTTTAAATAATTTGAAATAGCTATGAAAAGAGCAGAGAGCCTCCTGCCCCCTCCGCTAGCTCCCCCCATGGAAGCTACTGTGGAGAGCAGTGACCAAAGGCACCTCTGTGTGTGCCTGTGTCTACTGTAGTTGCTGTTGCGTCTCCTTTCCACACAAGTCCTTGATGTCCTATAGGTCCACACTGTGTTCATAATTACCAGGCTTCTCAGAATTAAATCTATATGATCCTGACAGAACAAAAAATAAAATTAACAAAATACCCTACCAGTGAACTTTCAGTCTTCTGCACATATGGTCATCAATATAATGAGTTTCCATCCACCTAAAAGTTGACTTTAATTTATTGTCGCATTTCAAGTTAGGTCCTGGACTTCCTCTGACCTAACCTTAATGCCCTTGACCCTAGTGAGCAGTAGGTTCTAGGAGAGGAGTGACTCTCTTGGGCTCTTCTTCCCCACTTGATCTGATATTTTTAGAGGGCACTCTTTCTGGTATGTCTATCTTATTCAAATCTAATGTTAGTAGATGTTTGTTGAATTAAATCATTATTAAATAAATAGAAATTATAGGCTGTTAAATTTTCAGCAGAGCAAAAATTCCAGATTTACCATTTTCGTTGACCCTACGCATGGAGTGAACTAGAAATAGCACACACACTTTCAGATGGACAGAGGAAAGACGGATTCGGCCATGTGGTCCTGGGAATCCTACTCTCTGCCTGATCATTGGTAGACCCACGGTGCTCAGCTTAGAGTGTGACTGCATTGAGGTGAGGTACCATTAGAAAGACCTAGAAATGAATTCTTGCTTTTTGGCAGAGCCTAGACTGGTCATTCATCTGCATACTTGTTTGGCATTTACTGAGAGCCTTGCAGGCCATGGAATCTTGGTAGGCTCAAAGACATGGATTTTATGATTTACTCATAAAGAGGAAAAGCTGTAAGCAGAATAGGAAGGATTTGTGCTAGACAGAAGTAAACACGGAATCTCAGGAAGACTCTGAGATTTCTGTTAAAGGGTTCATTTTGAAACATGCACTTCCTGAGCACTGTGTAGGTGAGGACAGGTGCTGGGAAGTGGGGGTGGTGAGGACAGGTGCTGGGAGGTGGGGGTGGTGAGGACAGGTGACTGGGAAAATACCTTAATCATGGTTTTCCAGGTAGGACAGCAGATGTGTTGGCTGGAGTGTGGTGGAGGGGGCAGGTTTCAAACTCAACTGTCCCTAGGCGAGTTTCATGGAGAAACCATGAGCACAGCTAGTTCAGAGGAGAGGAGGAAGACAGGGAAACCAATCGCAAGCCAGCAGTGGGTGACACCGCTGGGCAGGACAGAGGGGAAGGCCAGACCCAAGGTGGGCAAAGGTAGAGGCCGTGCTGGGTGACGGGTAAGACGCCTTGGGGTGCAGCGGAGGAGAAGCAGGTTTCAAGGCAGGCCTAGGGGAAGAGGCCCTTCACAGATGAGGTCGTGCCCGGGGCGGGTGGCCCACTCCCTTCTAACAGAGCAGCCTACACACCTGATTTGAATAGAAGAGATGATGAAAAAGAGTGATGGTGACTTCAGGCAGGGGACATGCAGGAATGATTTTCTCGTCCCTGGAGCCATTCATTCACCTCTCCGTGTGGGTTCGGTAGTCACAGGCCCCTGCTGGTTACATGATAGGTGTGGGCTCCAGAAGAGACCTGCACAACAGTGTCCTGGTAATGGAGGAAGCACTGCAGTCGGGGCAGAGGAACAGCCAGGTGAGCCACAAGCCACATCTGGTGATGGACACTGCTCTGCTAGGCGTGGAGGGGCTTCAAGGTGGCATGACCAGAGATCGATCACAGCCATCCCAGGAAAGGACTGACCCTAACACAGAGGCCCACGTGAACCCCAGAGTTCTCGGGAGTCTTAGAAGGTCTTGCACCCTGGACAGTGGACTCTCTTGTAAGGAATCGGGAACAGGTTACCAGGCCCTGCGTTTCAGTGTGGGAGAAAGTCCATCTTATTTGTTGTGCTCTGTCGGGGTTGTAGGAGGCAGTTCCCAGAGGGAGTGGTGAAGGGGAGAGAAACAGCAGGTCCCACCAGGGGAGGAGCCCAGTTCAGGACCTGCGTGGGCTCTGCAGTCACATAGCTCTGGCTCTGGCTGGAGCGTCCACGCAGGCTTAGACCTCTCTGATCCTCAGTGCTCCCATGCCTGCCCTGGGCATGACTGCTGCTCCCTCATGGAGTCCACACGGTGCCTGGCCACTGTTGGAGTGACACTGTGGGTGCTGGACCTGTTCCAGTCGTTCTTCTTCCCTGCTGCTTACAGAACGATGCCATCTCCTGTTTTCCTGCCAGCTCCTTTGGGTTGCTATAACAGATACGCCACAGACCGGGTGACTTAACAAACACACATTCAATTATCCCAGTCTGAGAGGATGGGAAGTCCCAGGTCAAGGCTCCAGTAGATTCAGCATCTGGATGGACCCTTCCTGGGCAGCAGATAATCTCTTGTGTCTTCTCACTGTGTCCTCCTGTGGTGGAGAGAGCAGGAAGAGAATACAAGTTCTCCAGCCTTCTTCCTGTAAGGGTCCATTCAAGAGGCTCGCACCTTCATGACCTAATCGCCCCAAGGCGTCATCTCCTAATACCATCTTTCTGGGAATCAGGAGGTCAACGTACGAATTCGGGGGTGGTGAAAACATCAGACCACAACAGCCACCCTTCCAGTTGCTATTTGGAAGCTGATTTCACCTCCACTGCACTGTGGCAGGGTATCATAGTCAGGTGTCCAGAACTGGGAAGGGCAGGGGAGGCCTGGGGACACAGGCCGAGGCAGTGATCATGGGCGCTGCTGGCCCTTCATGCCCATCAGAGGCAGGCAGCCCGGGTACCAAATGCTGCCTCTGGTACAGAGGGGACTTGGAGACAGAATTCTGCTGCAAAGGTGCCGAGAGGCAAGACAGAGATGGAAAAGGAAGAGAACAGGCGGAAGGGCAAGCAGCTGGCTTCCAGCTGGGCATGTGGCAACCTGGTCCTCCAGGCGGGGGCGTGGGTGTGCAGCTGGGACCTGGTGAGTAGATCTTGGCTCCTGGGCCTCTGCCGGCCATCTGCACCGCAGCTCTGAAGAGAAAGATATGTTTGCCCTGTTTTAAGCATTATACAATATAGATCTGTATGGAATATCACATGGTATTATATGGATCTATGCAATTTTATATTTTAACATAACAGTTAAAAATAAATTTAATTTAAATTTTAAAAAGCAGGCAAGGCGATAACAGAGTGCGTGTCTTGCTAAGTCATACTGAGGGTAGTGAGCACGAAACCTGGAGTCCAATCAAGGCCCATCATTGTGGTCTTGATGTCTCCGTGGACCTGTCTGGCTTCCCATATTCCTTCTGCCTCTGAAGCCCACCCTAGCTGCCTGATCCCTGAGCCTCCCTCCCTGTACCGTTTTACAACACTGTGGAAGCATTGCTTGCTTTCCTTACTTCTCATCTCTTCCTTGTTGAGACAACTTTAATGAAAGGCAACGGACCTGCCAGGGTGGTAGGAGTGGAAATCAGATGCCTTGGGAGGCTTAGAGCATCAATTCTGAAGTCTGTCTTGGTTCAGAAAGACTTGGAGGAGGGGCAGAGCCCAGGGGCCCATAGACTCATCACTTAGAAGAGCTGTACAATGAAGGATGTGTATCCACGGTAGACCCGCGGTGCACATAGGAATGATGTGAACTGATTTTATGTTTCAGAAAAAGCAGATTTGCCCTTGACCAGAAATTGAAATGGTAATAGTCAGTAAAAAATAATTCTCCTTTCAGCTATGAGAATAAATCTCTAACTTAAATTGAAAACAGTTTTCTTTTAGGAATTTAGAATAAAATGTTTCCCTAAGTGGTGAAGGACACGTAATTAGATACTCCCTTGATTTCACTACAGCCTGCTATTATCCTGAATTTAACACCCTGATGTCAGGAACTGTGGGAAGGGCGAGGCCAGAGTGAAAGTTGAAGCAGGAAAAGCACTGTGGCAGGGTAGGCTCCGACTGGAGCCAGCTGTCCCAGGGACCTCCCAGGCATTAGAGGACATGGGTGGGTAGGGCTGAGGCGTACAGGGAGGCAAAATATTAGAGGAGTTGTAGTATCAGGGACAGTGAGAGAGAGTTGACCTGCGTGGTTTCCATCTTGGTTTATAACGTGCAAGTTCAATGGCCTTGACAGGACTTGTCTTTCTTTACAGCTGAAAAGTTAGATAACAACTTCCGCTGTACATTTGGCACTAAGAATTAACATACCGGAAAAAACTTGGCATAAGGCCTTGCAGAGAGCAGCTGATAAGCAGGTAGATGCTGGTGGGAAAAGGAGAACAAGCAATGGGTGAGGGAGCAGGTGGGTTGTGAGCGATGCTGACGGGCAGGCCTCCAGGCCAGCCTCTGTCCCAGGGAGGACGCAGGCTGTGAGCAACGGGAGGGGCAGACAGGCAGCCTCAGCAGCCAAACTCAGGTAATCCAGGGGGCCCTCTGCCCATACTCTGGGGGTACCATTTTGTAGCAGCTACAGCTGGGCAGTGGAGGCTGAGCACTTTCCCAGGACACACAGTTTGTTAGGCAGCAGTGCACAAAACCCTGGTTCATCTGACCCCAAGCTGAGGATTGCTGCCTGCACTTCCTGCTCCAGAAGCCTCAACTCTGGGTCCCTGCTCTGGGTAAGATGTAGCAGGCACATACCATCCTCGCATGGCATGAAACTTCATTAAATGCTTATATTAGAAGAAATCAAGTTCTCAAGAAACCAGGAACAAAAGAGAAAAAAATGAGCATGAAGGAATGAGACAATGAAGAGCAGAGATAAATACAAATGAAGAACAAAATTAATTAATTAATTAATTAAAAATAAAATTTAAATAAATTAAGAACAGAAAGCCAATTGTGAAAATCAAAGCTACCAAGCTTGTCCTTTGAAAAGGCCAATGAAGTTGATAAGGCTTCCACAAGGGGAAAGAAGAGCCTATTTGTTAATATCAAGAATGATAGAGAAGATAAAATACCAGCAAATTGAAGGCATCCAAAAGGAAATGAGGAAATTCCCGAACAACCATTGATATCTTGGAAAATTACTTAACCTTATTTCTTATATCTATGAAATGGAAACAGTATAACTATAAATACTCTGGAGAAGATCATTGTAAAGATGAAATGAACATACATACATGAGATAGGTAGGTAGGTAGGTAGACAGATAGATAGCTGAAATTTAACTTGGTTCCTGATATATAATTGATGCTCCAGGAGTATTTCTGTATGTGGCAGTTGCTGACCAAGGTGCTGACTGACAGGGGCTGAGCAAGAACAGGAGTCCCATGTCTCAGGTCCTGGGGGAGGAAGGGAAAGTTCACCATCTTCATAGACATGAGGCCTGACACGGGGCTTAAAAGACCCTGATTATGTACATACGAGGTGAAAAGGAGGTGAGAACATAGGATGCCCCCAAAGAGAAACAGTGTGGTGTCTCTCGACTCACAGGAAACCCCTGGTGCGGAGGGCTGAGAGTCTCTAGGGTGAGAGCACTAGAAACAAGCAATGTGGCCTGAGGAGAAGGCTCAGGTAACAAGCCAGCCACCTGGGGTCACTTTGTTCAGACTTGTGTCCCTGGATATGGAGTCTGGGCTTGACCTTGCAGACAAGAGGACCATGATCGGAGTTGATGCTGTTGATTGAAATGTGATTCTTGAAAATGATCACTCCATGAGATGACCTGGATGATGAAGTGGGGACCTGGACACAAGTGGCAGATGTGAAGATCGGGGTGCTGAAGTCCTCTCTGTCTTGGCATCTATGTTACAGTGTTATCCCAAGGCAGAGCATGGAGCTCTTGGGACCAAATGTCTGCACATGGAGAGAGCTATGACGTTACCCTGCCTTCACAGGGACGAACACAGCTGACACACATTGTCTCCTAGAGCACTGCGTTTTTGTAATAATCGATGCAGCAGAGGTATTTTCTGCACCACATGGACGGAGACTGTGAAGTCTGTGTGTTCTCTGTTGTGAAGTCTCTGTGGTCATGAGGCAAACACGTTACATTTGGAAACTGGTAGCCTCACTAGTTTACTTTTCCTTTGTGAATGGCTTCTGGGGTCTAAGCTAAAATATCTCGACTAGAGTCAAATGCCACTCTTACTAACTACAGGAGCTGATGTTCAGAGGAATCCTTCCATGTGCCAGGGAGGGATGGTGGGCCCTTTGCCTCCTTCGTTGTGCACAGGAGCCTGTGAGCAGGATCTCCTATTCCTTCTTCTTTGCCCTCACTACTGTGCCTGACTCTGCGCCAGGTGTTCAGGGCTGCAGACTAGAGCCAAACCCACCCATGACTGTCCCACTGCCTTAGCCACCTCTGGCGATCTTCCTGAATTGTCCTCCTTGCCACCTTCTCCTACTTAAAAAGTCCCAAAGGTTGAATTTCCATGTATGGCGTTCTCAGTCGACCATAACACTGTCTGGGAAAAGGTGCCAGCACTTGACCCTGAAGTTCCAAAATGCAGAGAGCTACCTGGGCAGGAACAGAATGTCCTTCGACTCTCATGGGGCCTTGTGCCCCTCTCTCTGGCTTGAAGTCTCTCTGATGTGCTTCAGCTTTGGAATCTTCTTGGTGTTTACTTCTGCCTCCATGTTTCGCAGATATCCTTTATTTTTGTTGGTGGATAAACACCTGCAGGTTTCCACACCTGTTCCTTCAGGAGAATGCAAACCTAGAAAACAATCGGTCTCTTTACTGACAGGTGGATGTTTAGTGAAGTTTCATGGTAATTAAAACCATATTCTAAATATTTAAATAAGCAGCATAACATATGAAAATAAGTTTATACTCAATAACTTGCTACACATTATTCAAAAATATCAAATGTTCCCTAAAAGCCTTTTATTTGATTAGGGAATCTGTGAGCCTTCAAAGTTCTGACTTAGAAATTGATGTATTTGTAGGATATCGGTTTTCTATCAGAATTACAAAAAATCAGATCTAAAATAATTATAACTGCTAGAATAATGCTGACCACCAGTAATGGGTAAGAGCTTTTTTTAAAATTTCAATAAGTTTCATGATTTATTAGTTTTAACTTTTATTTCAAAGCAAGCAATTTTGAAACATAGTTTACTCTATTTCAGAACAAATTAAGAGATAAATTGAGAGGAAGATAAAGAGTTGAAATAAAACAAAAGCTTTGTAGGCTGGTCACGATCACATCTGCACAGCTCAAAAGTGACAGGCGTGCTGCCGTCCTGTTACACCAATGAGCTCCTGTCGCTGCACAAGTTCTAATACGTGAGACGGGCAGAGCTGGCCTTCTGGCAGGACACAGTAAGGCATGGCCTTAGCCACCCTTTTTCCTTCCTTCTTCTTTCTCCTCCAGACGTATCCTATCTGAATAGTTAGCTGTCTCTTTCCCAGATGCAAGAAATGAAGACGATATCTTTTCCAGGCACCTCCTTGGCTAACCTGAGCACAGTATAATGTCCCTCTTTCTCTCCATTCCCATTAGTGATATAGACTGCATGCCAGTTACAACTCTCTCTCTTTGATATTTCACTAAACACAGACTTTAATTATTGCCCATCAGTTCCAGGTATATATGATGTAAAACAGCAATGTTCCCAGTATTGATGTGCGACATAGCACGCGCCCCAAATGCCTAGAATGAGGGTGTCCTGCTGCAAGGCAGTGATTCCCTGACAGACGTGGCTGCACCAGCCTTGACAGCCTTGGGTGAATTAGCCAGGCCAGAAGCAAATGCAAGGAGGAAGCAGATGTGAAGTCACCTTCCTGCCTCCCAGGATGATGATGTTGTGCACCGAGGGCGATGCACCTGCACTATTGTCTCTGAGGAAAAAATAGCTTCTGAGAGCAAACACTCTCCACCAAGAGAAGAGACTCCTGTGTAATTTGAGTATAAAGGGTCTTTTTCTTTTATGATGGGTTATGTTATGTTAACTCTTTCAGGAAATGATTTTTAAGGCTCAGTTTAAGCATTTAACTGCTGCTGGTTGTGCGTGGAGAGGGGAAGGAGCCTGAGGAGGGACATGGCTTCTGGAATTCTGCAGCCTTCAGGAGCTCCCGTGACGGGGACCCTGCACCCAGGCTGGAGAGCACAGCCCTGGAGCCAGATGGCTGCCTCTTACTCCTTGTGCCCTTGAGGGGAGAGAGAAGTCCTTGGCTTGGTTCTGTCCACTGTCCTCCTTGCTGCTCTGGAATAACCTCCATTCACCCCAAACCAGATGACCCCTCAGAGAGCCGAATACCGACAACAGGAGGGGTCCTCCCTCCAAGTAGGAATGTCAGCAGCACCGACAGGAAGTCCCGCGAACGCCTGCTTTCCCCACGCTAACTACCGCAGTGCCTTTTGAGATATGCAGTTGCACCTTTTCCCCTGGTGGCTCTATTGCTGTGCCATAAACATTCGGGGTCAGTGCCCACTGGGTGGGGGAGGGAGCCTGGTTTTGTCTGCCTGCAGGGAGCACGACAGGAGGCGGGGCGACAGGCTGCCTCACCCAGGGTCCAATCTGCAGGACGAAGGCACTGGAGTTCCTGCTGGCAGAACTGGGTTCATGTTCTCTGGACCCCACTTCCTGCTGGGTGGTTAGAACACCTGCCTGGGCAGCAGGGGCCATGGTGTCAGCTGATCCATCCCTACCCAGGTGTGCAGCTTCGGCCAGTGTCCTCAGGCTTTTAATCTGCTCGCTCCCTCGTGTGGAAAGTAAGGATCTCTAAGGTTCTTTATTCAGCTCCTGCATGATGAGCATGTCTCCTCTGTTGCTGCTAAACCACAGGGGTCTTCAGTGGGGACCCAGGGTCTTCGCTGATCTCCACTTCCACTCTGGTTGGCACTCTGGTGACCTCAGAATGCAGAGGCATTCGAATGCCTGTCTCTAGATCAGATGTCATCTTCAGAAACTCTCCCCTGTTATCCTGTCTGCAACCCAAGGGAATATAGTGCCCCCAGAGCTGCTGAGAACCGGACAGTGCAACCTGGATGTGACACCCCTGTGATGATCCCATCCTTCCCATCTGGACAAGGGCACACATCTCTAAATTCTTTTCTAAATGGTAAACAATCTTTCACTTTAGATCAGAGACAAAAAATCATCATCTTTGCTTGAATCTGATGTAATATTCTCAAGCAGTATTCCTGGAAATGAAGATTTTCAATTTAGAATGACAGAGGTTAAAAACATGGCAAAATAGCTTCCAATTTTTGATGCATTTACAGTTAGGTGTCTGAGATTTCTCGACATTTGTTAATAGAGTTTTGTTTTGTTTTTAAGTCGTTAACTGGCATGGGAGTATAGTAGTGCTGAAGTTGCCTGGCACCAAGACTGGCAGTTTGAAATCTGGCAATTGCCCCTACTTCTGATCCCTAGGAAGAGCACTGCCTCCTATAAGATACGTAGATGTGAACACGCATGTGCGTGTGGGCTTGGAGGGGCAGTGTGAGCATCAGCAGAGGAACGGGTCACTCTATGTGTTTTGGTGTTTTAGGAACCCAAGTGGGGATGGGAGTCTCCTCCTCTAGAAGTCAAAGGCACTCTCAGCTAAAAATGAGCCGCCCGCCTTTATTCATGCTGTCACGGAAATGGGAGAAAATTGAATAAAGATACACAGGGCAGTTTCCATACTTCTGTAATTTCCCCTGAATTGCTCACAAAGTGACTATTATTCTCCTCCCATTAAACACGGGGCCATCTGGGGCATAGATATGCAAGGGAGATTAAATGTGACTGCGCAGAACCCTTTCTTTAACGGGATTCAAGCTTTTGTGCTGTGAGGAGGACAGAAAGATTTTCCGAACTTCTATGGGAGCGTCCCGGCATCTTTATGGCTCTCACATCTGCCGCTGCATGGAATTGATGGTAATCGTGGTTATTATCATGGTGTCTTCCTCCACTAAAACAAGGCCATCTGGGGTCTGTGTGGTAGGGGTGGATTAGCATTTTTTTTTTCAAGTGCTACTTTCCTTTAGTAAATATATTTTACGGAAATTATGTCAGAGAAAAGATTATGATAATAATGATGATAATACTAATAATAGGGTTATTATGTGCGATCCCCTTTACAAAAAGTCCCTAGCAAGCATAATCCGGAGCAGGCAAGGCCAGGAGTTGAACACCTGGGCCGGCCTCTGGAGCAGCCTGCAGCCTTTTCCAGGGCTCTGCAGGCTGCCTCAGCAAACAGCCACAGGGGCCTGGCGCCAGAAATCCAGGAGCTGGGGTGGCGGGTAGACCACCACATGTGCACATTCCAGCTCTGTCAGCGCCCGGCCATGGTCCTCGGGAAAATCTAATCACAGTTTTTCTATTTGTGGAAAAGGAAGTAGTAAATACCTACTTCAGGAGGCTATGGAGAAAACCGAATCCAAAAGCGTGTCTGAGAGCCCTGGACACAGTGCCTGGCAGCGAGAAGTGTTTAAGCAAATAACTCCCGAATGCTAGGGGGCATGCGGTGCAAGTCCCAGGCCCAGGGGCTTTCAGTTTCCCTATTTCTTGACAGATTAGCACAATAGCAGCCGATATTAAAATGGAAGGGATAGTCTTTCTACTTTATAGTACACAATTAGCTTAAGTCATAGCTAAAAGCCAAGAGGTTGAGCAAATCTGAAATCTTATTTAAATTAATCCTAATATGTGACTATAAAATGGTGATGTAGAGTGAAAAGAATGGAATTTGGAGTCATATAAACACTGGCTTTGAGTTATTGGTCACTTGCCCTGGACGGAGCCATTCCTCTCTTTCATCTAGGTGTCTCTATAGTGGCTCCATGAGAAAGATATGCCAATTATTTGTCCAGAGATTCTATAAGTCATAGAATTCATCTCATGCAGAATATGTTTCTAACAGGTACTTGATAAGCGTTGGATGTAGTGTGTGTGTGTGTGTGTGTATTTGATGAGCTGAAGTATGTTGAGAGTGTGGCTTCTCTACCTCTGTTACTCCTTTCTTCTTGACTCCACTCCAGCATAGCTTTATCTTTCTCCCACTGGAACCAAGCAACTGCTACCAAGCAAGTGACCGCCTTCTGACTGCATGACATCTACAAGGAGGAACAGCCCCTTGCATCTGCATCTCCCTACCTTCCAAAGAGGCCACATCACTTCCTTCACCTCCTACCCCATACTTATCACGACCTTCACCTTCTACTCCATCACTTTAGAAGACTTTGTGGAAGTTCTTTTATGTTCCCTGAGATTTGGCCCTGCTTCCTCTTGTCCTCTGACGGGTGGACTTAGAATGGCTGTACACAGGAGAATCCAGACTTTGTTTGGAGGACACTGATATAAACAAAGCTACATTGTTTCCTAATAACATGTTAGCCTATATTTTTACTTGATGAAAAAATTTCCTTTTAAAAGTATAAATCCACCTCTGTCTCTTTACACAAACATTTATTTCCCTCCGTGGTGTAGGCATGTGCCTCTGATATTGTAGCACAGGCTAGCATATTTCATCCCTTAAGCAAATTTTTAAAAAAATGAAAGCCAGGGATCATATGTTCTTGGCATTTTTTTTCTAGATGAAAGCCACTTCTCTTCATGAAGCCCTGAGGTGGGCCCTGGACCATGGGTCTGACCACGGTCTGATTGGAGACTTTTGCCGTGTTAGATCAGGGAGGGCCATCGCCTTAGGAGGTCTTGGACTGTTTGCCTGCACACCTTCTCCTTGCTTGCCCCCAGCTCTGTGCTGACCCCTGAGTGCAGCGCTTCCTGGTTGCCCTGGTCATCTGACATTCACTTACAGTTAGACTGTGGGCAGTGCGCCTGGGAAATTAGAAACAGGGAGAAAGGGAGACACCAGGTGCTCCCACTGGATTCCTCCCGAGTGGTAGCTCTCCTGTTGGCTGTGTCTCCCACCTAAGAGGTCCTTTCTGAGCAAACTTTCATCAAGTGACATTGACCCCTGTGGTCCCATAGCATCTCTCTCCTCCTCCTCCTCCTCCCCCTCCTCCTCCTCCTCCTCTTCTTCTTCTTTTTAATATTTTTTAGTTGCCAATGGATTTTTTCACTTTATTTGTTTATTTATATGCAGTTCTGAGGATCGAACCCAGGGCCACACACATGCTAGGCAAGGATTCTACCACTGAGCCACAACCCCAGTCCTCCCCTCTTCTTTATACCTGGCCTGGGCAGGGCAGAGGCTTCCTTCCCCTGCCTGCTGGGTGACCTCCTTGTACTGTGTTTGGATTTCCAGGCTTCTTCCTGCCTATGATCCTGTTTCCTGTGTTGGTCTCCTATACTCCAAGTACTCAGAATGACTCTGCTTCTTCTAGTGCTGCGTGGGGCCTGCAGGCTCTTCTCAACGCCAGAGCTCTTGAGAGCTTCACGGGTACTGCTGACCTAGGAGTGGGATTAGAGGGAAGCCTTGCTGGGCCATAGTAGCTATGCAAATACATTCACCATTAAGAAATATTTCCTGCATTCTAGAATTTCAGGTATTTTTCTAGTCATTCATCAGAGTAATGAGAAATACAAAAGCTTATTACTTCAAGTTTATCAGGCTGACAAAAACAAAACAAAACAAAAAATTCAAAAAGTTTGCAGAAGAGAGGATTATCCAGGGTTGACAGGGATGTGGAGTATGGGAATCTGTTCTCTAGTGGGGTACAGACTCAGCCTTTCTAAAGGCAAAGCTGATGAACCAGTCAACCTCAGTGTAGGTGAGCTCCCCAGTGCTGGCAATTCCCTTTTCCACACAAACCTCTTCCACGTGTCCTTGAGAAGACACGCGTGAGGAAGCTTACTGAGCACTCTTCCTGATGGCAGAGCACGGAGGTACTGTGTCCTCCTGGGGGTGGTTGACTTGTGACTGTGGATACTGCAGAGCAGCAGGTGGGTCCACAGCATGGGAGATTCGATGGGCTATAGTCTCCCAGAGGATCCTAAGATCAGGTGTTTAGTGGAAATGTAGGAGAAGGGGTGAGACATGGGGCAATGCGATCATTTTAAAACATCCACTTAAAAACTAGACTTCCATATTTAATATTAAAGTGGATTTGAAGGGAATGGGGATGAGCTATAAAGAGAAAGGAGAATAAAGAGAAAGGAGAATAAATAATAAAACAAGAGGCGCTTTCATGGATCACCAAGGCAATGTAGGGTGAACCAAAGACTATGCCAACCCCACCCTCTGAAGTTAAAAATCAGTATGTAACTTCATATTTCTCCTAACTATGATTGCAAGGAGAAGTTAAAGGAAAATAATCTGCAATGCTAAATGTGTGGAGACAGATAATGCGCTGGTTCATGTGGCCAAGTAGACAGATGCCTGAAATTGCCCACTGTAGGTGATACAGGGGTCACTTTAGTGTCACCAGCATTGCTACACTAATGTTGCAATTTTTCAGATAAGTGACTGGCTATTGGTAAAGTTTCTAGTAACACAAAATGTATTCTTCCCTTGAATTAGAAAGTGGCTAAATTCTTAGAAAAGTCAGTAGTCATAGTCATAAAGCTATGCAATGAGAATTGCATGTTTATATTTGTAAAGTATAGTAGGATTCTAGTGTCAAAGAATTTTAGTTTCTTTCAGTCATGTGGATATCAAATGTGGGATTTGAAAGTTGCATAAAATGGAGACAGGTCAGTTTTCCTGGTGTTTAACTGTCCCCTACACTGGAGGCATTCCGCACCCCTGGCTCTCACCTTCCAAAGTGGGTAGCACATGGATAGCCCCATGGCTGCTTCATCCAACACTTTGGGAAGAAGGGACAACACATTCCCAGGACTCCCTGAAGTACTGCTGTCCTTCAGATCCCCTGGGAATGTGAATTCAGGAAGACTGAGTAATTGGGGACCAGCTTCTTCTCATATTGGAAGACTCACACAACCTTTAGATTTGACAATTTGGCTTTATGTGTTTTGAAACTGAAGGCTAGAAAAATGGGGAAATATCCTATAAGCTGGTTTTCCAGAGACAGGCCTTCAACTGAAGTTTCCCTGGTCAGTGGCTTCTGCCAGGCCATGATCACAAACACAATGATAAGAACAGAGGCAAGATTCACGGGGTATTTCCCAGGGGAAACCCAAGATCCAGGTTCAGTTTGAAGAACTCACGCAGCATGTGAAATGCTGAATATCAATGATTAAAGGGAACATGAATTCTGGGAAGCTATAGCAGTGGTGTTACCCTCTCAGCAGCTTCTCCCTTTAGTCACGTGGATGAAGATAATTACCCGGGTTCTCGTATTGGTCTACTTTAATACTTATCAAACTTTTAAAGAGGAGAATCCTATTTTCAAATGAGCTATTAGGTAGATCCAGAAAATATAAAGTAGATAATGATGAAATCAGAATTATCTTAGTATGAACATATTTTATAAGCACAAATTTACAATATTTTATTGTGATATTAAGCAATTATAAAATGAAGTCATTTTTGGCATAATTGAAATCAGAATTCTGGATGGTAGTTCGGTCTGATTGTTACCATCTAATTTATTCTGATATTTTGTTATGACCCCAGAAGAATAAAATATCTTGATTCATATAGGTAGGGTCTTTAAAAAATTGTGCTTTGCATTCTTAGGGCTCACTTTAGAATTCTGTTGTAAAAGCCTAAAATACAAAAGAGGAAAATTTTTTTTTTTTTCAGGTTTTATGCCCATTGTCAGGAAATTAAACTTCTTTTGTAGCCAAATCACAATATTTAACTATTTTCATAGCCCAATCATAAATCTAAAAGCTAGACAAACAGCAAAACCAAAAAGGGGGAAAAGACGCAAACACAAATCACTGGAAGCCCCCAGGTCTCCTAAGGCAAGACAACCTCACAGAAGCCTGCATGTTTTCTCTTATTACTGCAAAGAGGACAATAAAACTGTACAGTGCATGGACCACCCAGGACCACTGTTCGCATCTGGCACTGACCAGTGAAGAGCTCAATGCTGGCGTAGCAAAAGCCCACCTTGCACTTGGACTTCAGGTAGCTGCCTTGCAGAGGTCTGGCTCTTCCAAGGCCACGTGGAGCCCGGGTCTTGGCTTCCAGTGTTATTTCTGACATGCATTTGGATATATTTGTGAAAATGTAGATGAAAAATGTTCACAGCGGTTCCACAGTAGGTTAGCCTGGTAGTACAAAGAAATACCTAGGTCACTTCCTGTGGGTTGAAATTTGGTGTAGAATTCACCATTTTAAAATCATTGAATGTATGTATTAAAAATGAAAATTTGAACTACCATTTGCACAACTGGAAGCAATTATTTATAGAGTCTGTCTTACTTGAAATTAACCCTGCATTTTTAAAGAGAAGCTTTGATGCTAAAGCACAGAGGAAACTGGGATCAGCACCTTTCTTGGCTGCAGACTCACCTCCCTGGCTACCAGTCCCCAAATGCTTATCTTCTCAGGTCCTAATATGACATCAATCATGCTACCAAGCAAGGTAGTATTGAAAAACTAAACTAACTTGACATTTTATGTGCATGCTTTTTTTTTTTTACAAAAAAATCACAAGCTTTCTGTGTATGTTAAAGATTTATAATTTGCCTCCTAAACAAGATCCAAGGCTTTGCATACTTGTGTAGGATGGCAGGTCTCATTTTAAAACACTTCATGCCAAAAGAAAGCTTAATTATAATCGAGAATTCTTAGGAACACTGAAGTTGTTATAAAAGATCAGTAGTCATTCAACCTTAAAATATTAAGTACTTACACAAATGCAACTTTTTTGTTCAGAGAAAGAAGAGAAAACTCACCCCATTACTATGGCTCATAGGCAATTGATGTAAAGTTTGATTTATTTCTTGCCCATCTTCTATTTTCTTCTCTGTAGTTTTATTTTTAAGCATAGCCATGTCTACGTGTAATTTTTATTTCACTGTTTTGTTGTCATGTTCTGACAAATATTTTCTCCTACAAAAGTGTAGGTTTTCGTAACTCTGACTTCGTTATAAACAACCTGCTGCTGTGTTTTGCCAGGAGACAACACATTTGACTCTGTGTCCACCTTCGCCCTCCTCCAACTGTCTCTGTCTGTTCACATAATTTGTTTAAGTTTATAAATGAGAAATGGTGACTTCAGGAAAAGAAACTTTCACAGCTAGCAATAGCTACTTAATACTACCAGTGTATGGGGTAGGGATTTCTGGGGCACCTTAAACCTCGTTGTCTGCTAGACCAAGGTTGAATGGCCCAGAGACAAAGATGAGCATGGCACAACCTCACTAGCAGAAACCCATAACCTACAAGCAACAAGACTGCAATGGGAGCTAGCACCAGGGGAGGGGAGGGAGGTCTGAGTGAGAGGTGGCTGTGGGTGAACCTTGTCCCCTGTGATTCACATGTGGCAGTTCTAAGACCCCACCCTGTAGCATGTAGACGGTATCTGAGGATCCAGTATAAGTAAGGGGTAAATAACATTAAGTGAGGTGATTGGCTTGGGTTCTCACTCAATTTGACCAGTGTCCTGATAAGTAGGGGAAATTGGACACAAATGCATGTGGAAGGCCACGTGGAGACACGGGGAGAAGTGATTTGTACTAGCCAAAGAGAAAGGCTTGGAGTAAAACCATCCCTGCAACATCTCGACCTCCAGTCTGAGCCTCCAGAACTGTGAGGCCATAAACTTGTATTCAACTCAGTCAGCGTGGCAGCCCATCAGACTGCAGGCTACTGAGCATTGAGAGACAAGCCTGGGTGCACCCCAGCTCCATCCTGAGCAACTCTGGGCCTGACCCTCTGTCCATTCCTCCGGTTCCTCATCTGGAAGTTGGTTCCTTCCCATACCTACCCTGTGGCATTCCCTGAAGATTCAGTGAAGGCATCTGAAATGCCTAGAATCACAGAGGACATAGGGTCAATGCTGTGTGTTAGTTTTTGTTATTTTATTAACATAAATGTAATTTAAAGGGCATAGACTTGGGCTTTAGATAGATAGACCAAAGTTTAAATCCTGACTCTGCTATTAGCAAGCTACAGTTTTTTAGGCAAACCACTTGGTGAGACTCTTTACGTTTGAAAGATGGAAGCATAATTTTCTCATGTGGATGTTGGGAGAGTTCACTATGCAGTGTGCCCAGAGGTAGGGATCGAAGCTCTGTAAACACCACTCCCTGATCTAGCCCTGCACCCACACCAGCCCTCCCAGCCAGTCCACAAGGTGGAAGGGAGGCACAGATGAAATATAAGGATTTTGCCATTGACACGGGGATTTTTAAATGTTGTGAGTCAGGAAAAGACATTGTGGGTCAAGCAGTCCCCAGCCAAGGTGATCTCACCCCAGGTGGGAACGAGAGGCCCACTGGCCCACACCTTGTGCTCCTCTTCTCATCACAAGGCCCAGGGTACACTGCTTGTTTTCACTCCAGGAGCCCATGATGGCTCCCAGGGTTGTGTAGCAGGCAACTCGGCCTCACAGCTGATTGTCCTCATGAACGAAAACCTTCTCTGTAAGATTTTTTCTCAACAGTGTTCAATATCTTTCTTGGTTGTGCATAATCCTCTTTGTGGCTCAGAAGGAGGAGGATGGGCTACAGACACGGGTCTCTAGCCCTGCTACTTGACCACACAATGTTCCCCTATTATTCAAAAACATTTGCTGAAATGGCCCTAAGTGTGAGGTTCCCCTGGGCACTTCCATAGGTCTAGTGGATGTCCCCAACTCACTAGGACACCATCCTGGTCCTCATGAGGTTATAGACACAGAGACCTGCACTCGAGAGTGAATCTGCCGTCCCAGGTTCCCCGCCCTGTGAGCCCAGACAGGAGGAAGGCAGCCCTAACTGTGCTGCTTCGTGAGCATCTTACGAATGTCTCATGAGACCCAACTTGGCTGATCTGTCTGTTTTACCGGCCTTAAATCCCCAGTGCAATATGTATGAAAACGACTCACAAGGAAGTAATTCTCACCAAGAACCAATTGCACTAAAGTGTTTAGGGGAAAAAAAATGCCACAGCCAGACATCTTTTGCTTTAACAGCTCTGATTGAATTTTCAGTTCTAACCAGCAACCTTGGCTCCTATCTTTCTTCACTTTTATTCTTTGCAAGTACTTTTACCCACAAAACCTCTCCACTGCCTCAAGGTCTTCCTCTGCCCAAGCAGAGTCACTTCCCCGCCTGCATGAAGGCTGCGTATTTGCAGCCATTAGTTCCCCCAGTTAAAGATGGAATATTCCCTTGGCATCTTTCCAGGCTGTGCCTGCTCTCTGTTCTGACATGATGAGGGTGGTAATGACTGAGACCTGGAACTTCAGTCCACAGCTTCGGGGGCCTGGCTCTGAAGGCAGGAGAAGTGTGGAGAGTGCTCTGCAACCCCCGCTGTTGCAGCCCAGGCTTTGGAAACCTGCCGCATTTGCTTCAGAGAAAAGTGATTCCTGATGCTCTAGCAGAGAATGTGTCTCAGAGCTACGCAGTGGCCACAGCCTCCTCTGCCAGTCTGGCCCAGCCTCCCACAGAAGCAGAGTATGCTTAGGAAAAAAGGGGAAGCTCTCCACTTGCCTCCCAGGGCTCCAGGACTCCTGCTTCCTCCTGTCTTTGTGCAGAGGAGAACAACAATGACCCCAGAGCCTCAGTGACCTCCTCCTCAGGATGGGAATAATCACAGCAGTTGTGCTAGCAACTGTGGGCTAAATTGTGCCTGCACAGAATCATGTGTTGCAGGCCTAACCCAGCACTGCAGAACGGGCACTTCATTTGGAGATTAGGCCTTTCAGAGGTGATCAAGTCAAAAGTGGGGAGGGTTGGGGTGGGCCCTGCACCACAGTGATGCTGTCCTTATAAATGTGCATTCGTCACACAGATGTGTGCACAAGAAAAAAAAGGTGAAGACACATGGGAAGGCGGCCACCTGCTGGCCAGTGAGAGTCCTAAGCAGCTTCTCCCCCACATCCTTGAGGAAACCAGCCCGCTGACCCCTTGGTCTTGGACTTTCAGCCTCTGGGACTGTGAGACAATAAATTTCCATTGTTTAAGCCACCTCCTCTGCAGCACTGTGCCCAGCAAACTGATGCAGCGTTGGGGTTCTGTGAGGTCAAATGAAGGATACATGTAGCCTGTTTAGCCCTGCAGTGAGGTCACTAAAAGGCCTCATCAGAACGACTCGTTCATCGTTATCAGTGCCACCATCATCGTTCACAGTGAAAAGGAAAGTTGGGCCCTGTGTGGAAGCCATGCAAAGACCTTGATCTGTCCCCACTTGTGAACAGCATGTCCATGTGAAATGTGTGTGTGCATGCCTGTGTGCATGCCTGTGTGCATGTGCCCGTGCTTGTGTGCACGTGTAGGGTACATTTCCATTTCATGATCTGGCTGTTTACCCATAGTTTCCAGCTCACAAAATGAGGAGTTGGGGGTCTGTGCTAGAAGCTGTGCAGGTCTCCTCCGGGGCTGAGCACCCATCTGTGATTGCACAATCCTCTGGGGTGTCTCCCTTCAGTGAGGCTCAACTTGACTCCAGAAGAGGCAGCGGAAGGACACAGGCCTGCAGTGGGGAAGCCAGCACTTTGGTTCTGGATCTCACATCAAGTACTTGCAGATTGGACAAGTCATTTTCCTTTTCTGGACCATCTGCGGAGGCAGGGACGAGGCAGCTGAGCCTGAGAGGTCAGCAAAGCCTTTGAGGACCTGTGACACATGGAGACGCTGATGGTGACTGAATGTAGGTAGCAGCCTGACTTCCTTCTGTGGGCAGCCAACCCTGCTGAACAATGCAGTGCGTCTCTTTCTGAAAAAGTTTTTTTTTTTTTTTTTAATGTAGTTTAATCATCCTCCTGCCATACAATTAGCATTTTCAAGTGGATCTGAGTTAGTTGGAGCAGATGGTTTATCTTCTCTTATAGTGTTGCGACTTGGACATTATATCATTTCTACATCTAACTCCGTCCGTGCAGCGCTCAAGGAATCATTCCAAATTTTGCGCACTGTGTTTTGACTTATTTAATGCAGACGTACTTTACCCGCAGTAAACATGAGTACCAAAATACTTTAGCTTGAGAGCTTCTGCCTCCCTCTCTGGTGTAATTAGTCACACTGCACTCTCCGCAGCTCGGGGAGAAGGGGAGAAAGATGCTCTGCACACAGCATCTTGCAAATGTGTCTTCCCTCCTCTCCAGCTGCTGGCTTTCCCCTTCTGAATTTTCAGTGTCCAACCCTTGAAACAAGGACAGAAAGGTGGAAAGTTCCCAGCACCATCGCCCAATCAGCCACCTTCCAACACAGGCATGGGGGCCACCTGGGGTCAGACCTGGCCTAGACAGGAAGCTCACAAGCCACCAGGTTTCTGAATCCTGGTCTCTGATCTCGGTCGAGACAAGTAAGCCGATTATCAGGAGGTGTGGAACAGTGTTCATGAAACTGCAGAGAGAGGCTCTGGCACGAGGCAGCTTCTCAACCAGTCGTGCCTATTGTGCTCCTGAGATGAGGAAACCAAGGCTCGGGAGGTCCCTTGACGGGTGTTCACTGTGTAATATCAGACAGCTCAGGATGCACACCTGAGTTTTTTGCTTTTTGTTTTTGTTTATAACTGGTAGAATTTTCATACAGTGAAATAAATTCTCAGACTTACTGTGTAATGGATTCTGATTTCTCTGGCAGCACCAAACTCCATACCTCAGGCAGCTTAAGCAACAGAAACTGAGACTTTTGCCTGCGCCCTTACTGCTGTGCAGTGCCAACTGTGGGTAGCTTCAGGGGGTGCAGTGTCCTCGGGGACAAAGTGGAAGAATGCTAACCATACTCTTTGGTTGAGAAATATAAACTTCAGAAGGGAATGTGGTGAGGGAGGAGCCAGGAGGTCTGGGTCCAGCAGCAAGTGAGTTGGAGAGAGGAGATCAAGACAGCTCCCCAACCTCAGGGCTGCAAGAAATCATCTTCAAAGACCCCCAGGGAACAGCAAGAAGGGCTGCAGGGGAAGAGCTGGACGGGGCGGGGGGGGGGGGGCGTGGTCAGCTTTTATTTTATGCAATTATTTTTTTTTAAATTTTTTTGATAGTGGGGATTGAACCCGGAGACATTTTACCACTGAGCAACATCCTCATCCCTTTTTATTTTTTTATTCTGAGACAAGGTCTTGCTAAGTTGTTTATGGCCTTGCTAAGTCACTGAGGCTGGCCTTGAACTTGTGATTCTCCTGCCGCCTCTGGAGTTGCTGGGATCACAGGTATGCACCACTACACTCCTCTATCCATTTTAAAAAATATATTTATTTTTTAGTTGTAGTTGGACACAATATATTTACTTTATTTATTTATTTTTATGTGGTGCTGAGGATCGAATGTGCTAAGCCAGTGCTCTACCACTGAGCTACAACCCCACCCCACTCTCCACATTTTTTGAAAGGGGCAGAAACAGACTCGTGAGTGTGTAGGTCAGGGAGTTTATCAATGAGCCCTGCCTGCTTAAGAAATGAAGAATAAAACTGAGGATTTGGATGCATAGACAACACAACTAGTATTCTGTAGTGAGCAAAACTGTTTTGCTGAATGAGACCATCTTCCTCCCCAAGCTGGGACCACTATACCCCCACCTTGCCTGCAGGCTCAGCCTTATAGCTGCACAGACCTTGGGGAACTTAGCTGCTGCAGGTAGTGTCCAGATCTGCATCAAGCCCTGCTGTGGTCCAGCAGGCTGGGGTCAGGGCTGGGCAAAGAGCATGGGGAACAGCCGTGATTTGCAGGATGGAACCTGAGAAGGGGCGTCAATAATATCAACCTATTTTGCTTTCACCTTTAATAACTATTTGATTAATATTATTTATCAAGACCACTGACTACTGAGAGGTTTTGATTCCCCTTAAATTTGCACCATGTCATTGACAGTCTCCATTCTCAGTCTCCCCATCTTGTAGGGGTCCTGGCTTCTAGTTCACATTGGACCAGTGTCTTACGTAAAGTAATGGCTTCCAACTCCTCTTTGGACAGTTTCCACTGTTCCTCAGTCCTGGATACTGGGCCAGGAAATTCCTAACCAATTCTCCCTATGGCTGAAATCGTCTAGATCCTGTTCTAGAGATGAGTTTCCAGTACAGAATTTTGACCCAGACTGGCCACTTTCTTATAGAGTTTGCAATCATCAATTTGTTTATGAATTTCTCTAATATAGCTAACTGCACCTGCCTATTAGATGCACCATACCCATGTGCTAGTCATGGTATGCCCAGGAGCCTCAGCCCTGGTGTATGGTGCATATGACATCGGCCATGCTGGATTTCCTCCCAGTTTTTGAGGCATTTGTATACCTCAGGGGCTTCTCCGGCTCTCTTTGAAGACACTGGACTTAGCTAAGTATGTCACCTAGATTCATTAAGAACATGCCAGTTCAATCAGAATAATTTTCCTTTTCAGTAGTTGTGCCCTAGAAGAGAATTGTTAGAAAAACATGGGTCCAGGTCTCCCCAATGCACTCATGGGTAAGATGACCATTTTGACCTGGGAGAAAAATGGCTCCCCCTGCCCAAAACACGCCAGTTGATTCCTGTGCCTTGAAGGTGAGGCCATGGGGGCCAATGGAGTGAAATGACCCTCCCAGTGACGGATCTCCCATGGTCCACACTGCAGCCCAGACCCGTCTGACTCGAAGCACACACTCTGACCACCTGCGGCCATTCTTCCTTTCTCAGGAACGGTGGACAGCACTTTCAGCCCAGTGACCCCTCTGCTCACGTTGGAAAGCCACAGGCTCCATTGCTCTTGGGGGGAAGTAGCACCTGCTAAGCATTTATACACAGACAGCTTTTAGCCAAAGTGGTAATGGGTTGGTTTAAAGTCCCTTCCATAAAACATTACCATTTGTGACTTCTCAAGCTGCCCCTCCACAATTCGGGGTGCTATATTTCATCCATATGATAATTTGGAACTTTAGGGGAGGAGAAAAGACAGAGAAAGGCGTGAACACACACCAAACTCACTACCTTGGCTCTCTCAATTTTTTTCTCAGTAATTTCAAAATCTCTCATATATCTTCACATTTTTTTTTTCTATTTCATCTGCCAATTACCAGGTTTGGGTCCTGAATACCATAGTCTTATCCTTACAGCTTCCATACAACTCCTTTCTACTCGTAATTCTATCCTTCTAAGTTATCCTGTTCTCCACTGACGATTCTAGCTGATTATTTTTAATATATTTTAGTTAATTAATGTATGTTATAAAATAATAGATAATTAGCACATAAAACCTGTGAGTTTACAGACAGTTTTGCTTCAGATGGGTCTAAACAAAGAAAATGAGTCAATTTAAATTTGGCAGAAAGGGAAGCATATTGGATAAACATCACTTTTATTACAGATATCAGGTACAGTATTAGAGCCCCCATTAGCTCCCTCCCTTCTCTGAAGCCCTGACGGCTCCTCTGCCTATCCTGGGGTAAGTCTAACCCCCTTCCTGGCATTTAACCCACTCGGCCTTGAACACAGCCTACCTGAACAGCCCCGGCTTGTGAATTCCACTAAAAAGGAGCTACTTCAACACACAGAGTCAGGACCACAAATGTTGTCAGGATTAATAGATATCTGTACCAGACCTGATGACATCTCCGATGTTCACCCATGTGCTGAGATGTCACCTTGGTTGAGTGATTAGATAATCCTGTGATCAAGTAATTCCTTTATGGCCCATGCTACAGGTCACTTGTTTCCATGCTGTAGCTCTTCCTCAGGAGTGCTCATCTGTAATTTCTTAGAGAGCTGAAACATCACTGGCCTCCTGTGCCTTGAAGGTGAGGCCATGGGGACCAATGGAGTGAAATGACCCTTTTCGTTTCTCCTGCTCTGGATGTTAAACACTTTGAAAGTCTGCTCACTCATAGTTTCCACTTCTTCCAAGTAGCTCTCTGTCCAACCCCACAGTGTACCCAAATGACTTTTATCAAGGTCCTCACTGGCTAGATCCAGTGTTCCATTCCCAAACTCATTCGGCCTCAGTGCAACGAGTTGAGTGTCTCTCTCCCTCCTGAAGCATTTTACCCCGTTTTGAGGTTTTGCACCGCCCCCTCAGCTTGCTTCTTTCTCATTGTCCTTTCCTCTGAGTGTCTTTTTGCCAGGTCTTCCTCCTTCCTCTGACTTCTGAACATCAGATTTGAAAACACTTCTGCCCTCTGTATTCCCTGCCAGGTGACAACACCCCGTCTCTCTCCTTTGAACACGTCTCAGGGGCATGACTGTAAATGTGTGCCTCTGGCCCTGTCCTCTGTCTCTTCTGAAGCACACACTCCTGTGTGTGGTACCTTGGGACGCAGTTCCCTGTCTAGGATGAACCTCTGGCATCTCAAATATTCGCTCTCTCCCTCCCACCATAACCTGGGCTTCTCACTGTTTGGACTGTCTCAGAAAGAGAGCCTTCATCCTTCCACTTGCCCAGATTCTGGCAGCAGATTGTATTCACCTCTTTTTCTCATGCCCCACATCCAATTCTTCAGCAAGTCCAGTTGACTCAGTCTTTAACATACACCCCAGATCTGGGTCCTAGTGAGGGTACCCTCTGCTAACCCTCTGGGTTGGCTCGCCACTATCACTCACCTGATTACTAAAATAGTATCTTAATTAGACGCCACAATAACACTCCTGATTTCCTACCATCTATTCCCACCAGCAGCCAGAGTGATGCTTTCCAAACGCAGTGCTCAAGTGGGTCATTTGCTACTTAGTTCCCTCTAGCAGCTTCCCGTCTCATGCAGGGCAGAAGCCCAGATCTTTTCAACGGTCCACTGCTTCACATGGTCGGTGTCCTCTCTGCTGTGACCTCCGCCCTTTCCTGCACTCCTGGTGGACCTGTCCCATTGCCAACCCGGACCATGTCAAGCTGCCCTCAGCCCACAGCCTCCAACTTTACCTTTAGGCCTTGGATAAATTGTGCTCTTTTCTTTTGGTACCCTTTTATTTTTATTTATGTCACTTTATGCCATCTTGGTTAAGTTTCATTGTATCTGCTGTTTGTCTCCCCTGGTCTGAAAGGCAAGCTACCAATCCCAGCCTCCAAAATCATGCCTGGCATTTAATTGGCATCCTAGAAATGTTTGCTGAGTAAACAAGTGAGAGAGTGAATGAATGAATGGATGGATGGATGGATGAGATTCACCATTTGCAAATAAAAGCAGGTCCATGTTTCCAGTTAAAAATATCTAAAATGAATATTTGAAAATTCTTTAAATTTAGTGTTTTAGTTGAACTTAGAAACTAAGCAAGAGAAATGGTGATCACTGGAAATAATCTGGAGTTTTTCCTTTATTTTCTGTTTCTTCCTAGATCCTTTCTTTCTCCTGACAATGGAGTCTATAAAGTCTCTAGAAAATTTCAAAACATGAAATATTTTATGAGGGCAAGATGTGCTAAGTTGAATAGACAAAACAGGCGAAGAAGCCACAGAAGTGCGGACAGGCTAGGAGGAAGAACAGAACAGAGGTTCTGTGATCCCAGCAACTCAGAAGGCTGATCAGGAGGGTTGTAAGTTCAAGGTCAGCCTCAGCAACTTAGTGAGTCCCTAAGCAACTTAGTAAGACCCTGTCTCATAATAAAAATTTAAAAAGGCTAGAAATGAGGATGTAGCTGAGTTGTAAATTGCCCCTGGGTGAAATCCCCCTAGTAACAAACAAACAAACAAACAAACAAAACAAAAACAGAAATTCTGGTCTCTGGGCCCATTTGCAGTATCTCCACAATGTTGTCGATATCCTTGTCCAAGTTAATGAGCTGCGTTTCCTGTCCTCCACTCTGTTCAGGTCTTAAACTAGACCTACAAGCAGGTACTAGTACTCATGAATTCCTGTGAGTCCTTGTTTTTATTCCCATTTGACCAATACAAAGGTCAAGGTCAAGAGAATCCCCCACCGGAGAGAGGCAGAGGTGGAATCTGGCCTTGCGCCCCTGGGGCCTGAGTCTGGCCTCTCTCCTTGGTGCCCTGAGAGTGCGCAGCATCAGGTGGGGTCCTGAAGATCCTGTTCTCACTGTGGACATCAGGACCCGCACATTCTCCAACTCTTGCTGAGTTTTCCCTTCTGTTTGGATGTGATGGTTTAAATAATGTTGAAAAAACATCTTCAGTTTGCCAGTGCAAAAAGGAAACAGTGATTTTGTCTGTGACCCAAGAAAGGGAAAAAGAGCCCAAAGAGAAACTCAGATCTCCTCTTGTTTCCGTTGTGAGTTCTCCACAGAGTCCGTGGAAACCCCCTCCCCAAACAAAGGAATGGTCAGTGCGGAGGCCTTATGGGAAAGTGGTGCTGGGGCCTGGCCGGCGTGAGGACTGAGAGTCCCTGAGCTCCTCTCTAGGCCTAGGCAGGAGAACGGAGACCAGCAGGACGGTGGCACCGGCCCTGGCCTGGCTCAAGACGCAGTGAAGTTTACAGGGACCACAAAAGGCTCAGCCCACTGTGCCATCAAGCACAGGTGGCAGGATGGGCCGGTCCACGCAGGGCTGTGTGAGAGACAGGGCCTGGAGCAGCTGAGGGGGAGCTGAAGTTCGGGGGTCACAGCCTGTCATGTTTCTGCCAACTACATGCAAGGTCTGGAAAGTCTGGGTTGGTGTCAAGAGCTATCTTTTCCAGGACAACTGCCTGCAGAAGGTCCCCCTTGTCATCCAGGTTCCTAGGGTTACAGAGGAAGAAAAGCAAACAGAAGGAGGTGAGGTACAGAGGGGTCTGTGTGCAGGGCTACTGTGTCCTAGAGTAAAAGTGGAAGAAAGTCAGTCCACGGGGTGAGAACACAGGGCAGGGGTGATCACACTTGTTCAGAGAAGTTGCCTTTCCCTGTGGGATTCAAATCAGCTTCCTACGCTGGTCAGCCATGACCACTGTGAGCCAGCCACTCTCACCTCCGCTGCCTCACCGACTCCTCCCAAGAGCTGGGGTATTGGAACCGATGTTGATTGGCACTGCCAACCGTAACACAGAGGTTTTCATGGTTGTTGTTTGGTTGGTTGTTTTGTTTTTGGCGCCGGGCATCCATGAATCCAAGGGCACACCACTGAGCTACATCCTCTGCCTTTTTCCTTTTGAGTCAGGGCCTCACTAAGTTGCTGAAGCTGGTCTTGAACTTGCAATCCTCCTGCCTCAGGCTCCCACGTTGCTGGGATTAGAGGATTTCACCAGTGTGACAGAGGTTTTTAATCACTCCTTCCAGGGCACAATGATGGCAATTGGGACCTGAGGGCCCTTCCTCCTGATTCCAACTGTGCTTCCTGTGTGCTCCTCCCTCCTCCCAGGACGTTTGGAAGGGTTAGCACCCCAAATCACAGAGGTCCAAAGGACACTCGTTCCTACACAAGCCACTGTCTCTGTCCCAGGAGAAACAGTCTGCAACCCCTCCCAGTCTCTCCCCAGGTGGAAGGGGGTCTGAACTGCATTCCTTCTTATTTTTAGGAGGCAACAGGATTGGAGAAGGGGTGGCTGTGGGGCTGCAGGAATTGAGGGTGGAACGGGGATGGGGAAACGGTGAGGCTGCATGAGCCACATGAGGCTGTGCGCCTTCAACTCACTTGTGTGTGTCGGAAGAGCTTTCAGTGCAGCGGGGACAAATCTCGATTTATTTTTTAATTTTTTTTTTTAATAAATGGCATCTGCTGACCTTGAGCCAGGTGGGCTGGGGGTAGGACAGACCATGTTGGAGTGCCCACTTATTGCTTCCTTACCCTTCCACCTGGACGCTCTTTCCCCAGTGAGAGGAGTCAGATTCCTTGGGGGAAAAACCTGTTGACCACCTTCTCCTTTGATTGGTTTGGAAAATCAGGCAGCTTCCAACCCTAGTTGGGCACAAAAGTAAAGACCCCTGAGCTCCTTAAAGAAAGTCCCCACCTGTTTCTTTGGGGGCAAACCAGAAATGGGCCCAGTCCCTGCTCCCTGTGGTGTCCAGCTGCTCTGGATAACTCCCAGCTGCAGGAGAGTAACGGTGGGAAAGGAGCCAAGGGTTTGAGCACATCCCTGGACACGTTACTCAGAAGTCAGGTGTCCTTGTCCCCGGTGACTGCACTGGGTTTGGAATTCCCCCTTCTTTTGGTCACACCAGGCATTAGCTCTCCAAGATTGACCCTTGAAAGTCCAGCTCAGATCCCCTCTGACACCTTCTCAGAGATCTAATCCTAAACAAATGTCTCTTAAAAGAACAAAGAGGAGGCAGAGAGGTCGGAACTGACCAGGAGGAGAGGAAAGGAAGGAGAGAATGAAGGGTGGGGAGGAGGGCCGCCAGAGCCGCGGACCCCACGCCAGGCACCAAGACGCCAGAGTCACAAAGCAGCTGTGGCCGTGGCCCCAGGGTGGGCGTGTCCTGTAGATTCCACTCTAGAGTGCTGCCCTGGCCCACTGGCAGCCGGAACCTGGGAGGCCACCAGACCTTTGCTCATCGCCTGTGCATTCGGTAGAGCCCTGCCCACGTCCAGTTGGACTTTGAGTTCAGCAAGGGCCAGGCCAAGGCCAGCAGTTCTGCACCTGCTGCTCTGGCCATCCACAGCACCTTCCCTCTTTAAAGGTCTCCCTCAGTTGTACAGCGCATCCTGCAGTGCTGCCTGGCCTCTGCAGAGGGTTATCTGCCTCGGCCAGGCTCCTGAGATTTTGCAGCAGGGTTCGTGAGTTGACAGGGTGAAATTGACAGCCACTGGCCCACGCTGCTCTCTGATCCTCCACAGACCTTCTGAGCTCATCTGGGGCTCCCCGCCCTGTGCGATATTCACTCCAGCCCTTCCATGGACATACCTTTTTTAAATTCCCTTTTCCATGCTAGTCCCTCTGTTTGAAAGGTCTTCCATGCCACCTCCCATTGGTACTTCTCTCCCCATCGTGCTACCTCCTGCACATCCTGGGTATCGCTTGGACATTATCTGCCACTGGAAGCCACTCCGGGGTCTCCTCCTCTGGAGTGAGGCTCTCCTCCTCCGTCCTCATGACCCCTGGACTGGCCCTTCTTTCCGCATTTAGCTCTCTGGGCTCTCCTTGATGATTGCCTTTGACTTTTCTTGCTGCCCAGCTGACTCTGAGTTCCCTGTATGGCGAACATAGCATGAAGGAGGTGACCAATACCTGCTACAGGAAGGAGGCAGGAAAGGACGAAGTGGGAGACAAAAAGCCAGGCTCGCCGAGCTTCAAGGATCAAAGGTGGTGGTCACCTCGGGAAGGTCTTTGCACACTCAAACAAGGCTTTTAGAGTCAAAACAGGCGGGCACAGAATGCCCCGGGCCCTCTGCCCCCTGGGCTGCATAGGAGCAGTGCCAGCCTCAGCCTCCCGCTGCAGCAGATCTGCCTGGAATAGCCGTGAGTTGGTGCCGCTGTGAGCGTCTTGCCCACACCCTGGGCTGCGCTGCTCCCTCTGCTTCCTGTCTGCCCACTCGCATTCAGTTTGTCCTCTTTCTCATCAGGGAGGTTATTTTTTCCCAACATATGCTAACTTTTTAATTTCACCCATCCTCTGAAATGCTCACATCTCTCTGACATTTGTCATAATGGCTTCCATGACTTTATCTTGCAAATTCACTTTTTCAGAGGATTATGGAGTGTGAAGATCTATCCTTGCAATTTAGTGACTCAGCCTCCAGGTGGCAGGACTGAGCTCCAACTGAAAGACGTGGGAGGCCTGGAATTCCACTGGGTCCAAGTGTCCAACCTGATGTCAAAAGCACTTCTGCCATCTTTCCAGAACCAGCCTGCAGCCTCTGTGGAGTGCTTGCAGGGAGAGGCACCGGTGCAGACAGTGCCTAGCAGGAGAGGCATTCTGGAATAAATCAACAATGTATTCTGTGCAAATTCCAGCAGTCCAGCGTTTTGTAAGAACAGCAGATGTATTCGCATCACCTACAAAGTTGTCCTTCAACCAAGTGGGGTGCTGCCTAGACGGACCCCCATCTCCTAAGTGGCTCCGATGTCCTTGGTTTCCTGTTTTGTGGGTCTCAGTATTGATAAGACACTGATCCGTATTTCATCACATCATTATGCTCCCAGAGCAGAAGCTTCTCCCTCCTTCTCTGCTTTTCCCTGTTTCCCAAAGAAGCCTGTCAGCAGAAGTCATTTAAAAAAAGAAGGAAGGAAGGAAGGAAGGAAGGAAGGAAGGAAGGAAGGAAGGAAGGAAGGAAGGAAGGAAGGAAGAAAGAAAGAAAGAGGCTATTGTGGCTGTGTTCCCCATAATGTTTTGCTCTTTTTCTACCCATAAGGGAAAGATCCAAAATGTCCCTCCACCTGGGTCCACTTGGTTGCCTGAAGTTAATTCTCTCACCAGCTGTCAAGGCGGCTTCTGTCCTTGGGTGAAATCTGGCTTGCTCACCCACTCTTCTGGCTGCAACTGGGCCTGGCCTCGTTAGAAGCCATCAGGCCTCCAGAGCTGGCACTGTCTCTCTCCCTGGAGTCAGCCTGGATTACATCAGCTTCCTCTGATGGCCAGGAGCAGATTTCACACTTCTCCTCTTTCAAATTTGTGCTGTTTCCTTGCTGCCTCCTGATCCTGCTGGTCCCTGGGACGCGGCTCCAGCTGGAGCTTCCTTTGCAGTCAGGGGTGTGGTCACTTTTGTAAGGATGCTGTCTTCCTTTTCCAGCTAAGCTCCAAGCCCCTAAACCAGTGTCTTCCAGGCCACTATCGTCCTGTTTTAAGTTTCCGGAGCACCTTGGGCATACACTATGGACTGTACAATTTTTGGCAGACTTGAGAGCAGGACCCTTCCTAGCAGGTGCTCGAGAGGGTGCAGAGAGCTCACTCGGGGTGGTTTTCACACTCAGAAGGCTGATGACCCTTGTGCTGGCTTGACCCTCACCTGCGTCACAGCACACAGGGAGCCTTGCTAATAGAATTAACGACATTGAGAAGGATCCTGTTTTGGTTTGCAGGTTCCACTCATTGCTACCACCTACCAATGTGTTGAACTGCGAAGGGAAACTGGCGCGGACTTGGCATGTTGAGTATTCTGCGAGGAGCCTGCCCAGCCCTTGCGGTAGCCTTGTCAAGGTCCTGTGGTTGTCCCTTTTGAAAGACACGAAAATACAGACCTGAGATCAAGGAGTGTCTAGCTGCAGCTGCCCAGGTGACAGCACAGAGCAGGATGCAGTCCTAGGTCTTCCTGGATCGAAGCCTGCTCTCCTCAGAGTCTGGCTTCAAAATCAACTTTGATTTCTTTTTCTGTTTACAAAGTCAAAACTTGCTTAATGTAGGAAATGTGAAAATACAGAAAAATGCAGAGGCTACAAATCACCTTGGACCCTTTATTAGTAACAGCCACCTCAGCATTTTGGTAATTTTCCTTCCTGTGCTGATTTTCTTAGACATCAGACAGACAGACATAAATGGACAGACACGTGGGCCATGACATATTTAGCCATTTCTCTACTAATAGAAATGTAAAGCTCTTTCCTTTCACAAATAGATTCAGGATCACACCTTTGGTTCTTTCTTCACAGAAGGACTGGCTCAGAGTGATGCGTAAGTTTGTGGTCTAGATTCACACGCCAGGCCTGTTTCTAGAAGCTGATTTTTAGACTAGCAATTCTTAGTAGTTATGAATAGACCTATCTCACATATCTGAAGGGGCATTAGTATATTAATGTCTATGGCTTGTGTTTCTTTTTGTAAGAGAAAATGGCATCTTCTTGCCTTAACTACATTGCTAACAAGATCAAGTATGTTTCAGTGTGACCATTGTGGGTTAATTCAACCCCTATTTACATTCTGTCAATTATTTCCATTTTTATTTTCTTTATTAGAGAACCAAATATTTCTGTTTCCAAAATTATAGATCTCTTTCTTTTTCCATTTTGTTGTAAAATAACTTTTTTTTTTTCAAATACACATCTGTAAGTTCTTCCTCCTCATCCTCAGACATAGAAGCACTAGTTTTGTGTTTCTAGTTTATCCCGGGGCAAAGTGTAACCCCCTCTAACAGAGTAGGCTTTGGTCAAGCAGGGCATTCCCATGAGTCCCAGTGTGCAGGCGAGAGGGCTCCTGGAGGCCCTCCCACCGCCCTCCCCCTCCACCGCCCTCCCCCTCCACCGTCCTCCCCCTCCCACTGTCCTCCACCTCCCACTGCCCCCCTCCTTTCCTTCCTTTTTCAAAGATCAACTTAAAAAAGAAGACTTTGGTGAGGGGGGTGGCTGGGGCTATAGCTCAGTTGGGGGAGTGCTTGCCTTGCATGCACAAAGCCAAGGGTTCAATCCCCAGCACCACACCCCTGCCAAAAGAAGAAGGAGAAGGAGAAGGAGAAGGAGAAGGAGAAGGAGAAGGAGAAGGAGAAGAAGAAGAAGAAGAAGAAGAAGAAGAAGAAGAAGAAGAAGAAGAAGAAGAAGAAGAAGAAGAAGAAGAAGAAGAAGAAAGACGAAGACTTGGTTTTCATGTATCTCCAAAATCTTGGAAGCGATTTTTGGCTTTCTTAAAAAGTTGTTATCACTTTTATCTTAGATGGACTCTTCAAGATATGGTATATAAATAAACCACTTTTTATTTTATTGGAGATATAGAGATTAATTTAGGAGCTCTTTTTAGAACTTAATAATTCAAAAATCCTTAAATAACAGTTTTGAGGTTTATTTGGATTCCTCGAGTTGCTTAGGAGATGAAAACATTCTTTGGAATGATTGCATATCTTTTAAAAGACTGCAAATGGTGTAAAATGCAATGTTTATGATGAGTAGTAATCAATCATCACTGAAATTTCCCTTTCCCTCTCTTCGCCTACCCAAATCTCTCCTGTTTTTCCAGGCACAGGCCAACCCCTTGCCTACCCTGACAGGCACCAGAGGAAGTTCTCGCCCTCCCTGGAAGCACATTATCTTGTTGAATCTCCCTTGGTGCAAAGCAAAACCAGCCTGATGTTCTTGGCCTTTGCGGTGTTGGTATGTAATGTCTCTAGCTAGCTTCCTTAAGTGTACATCCACCCACTTCAATTTATTCGATAATTTACTAACTCCTGTTAATGAAATCTGTAATTCATATCATGTCACCTGTTTATATGTGCACACCTAGGAAATGACACCCAAGCTGTCAAAGCCTCTAGTGCAGATGGAATTGGAGACTGGGCGTAGAGTGGACTTGCAACTGACTCCCATCAGCTGAATTGATAAATTTTCAGGAACTTCAAAAGTTGATGCTTAAGTATGGTCATTATTAAAAAATCAAGTGTGTCATTATACACATTTTTTTCATGTTTGCATTAAGTGGCATGGGGCATGGTTGGGAAACTACATGAAACACATTTTGGTTTATTGTTTTGTTGACTGAAGTTAAGAAAATGACTTAGAAAATTATTAATACTGAGATTAAAAGTGTGCTGTGTGCTCTGCTACTCCGTTGTGAAGAGCAAAAGAAATCAAAGAAATGCTTTTCCAGTATTTGAGTGCTGTCATCCAACTATGCCAAAAAGTTGCTCATGCCATTGAAAGATGAATGAAACGGACACACAGGCAGGGGCGGGAGCTCAACAAGGTTCAGTTTAAAGAATGTAATTCACATGAAAGTGAGTGGTTTCCCAGCAGATCACAGGTCAGACTCAATGGCAATAAAGTCATGAGAATCAAGCAGAGAGGAATGAAATTCAATCTTCACATCATGGTTGGTATGTTTTAGACAGGAGGTGTCTCCCAAAAGCTCCTGCATGAGACAATAGAGAACATTCAGAAGTGAAACTATTGGGTTATGAGAGTCTTAACCTTATCAGTGCCCAATGCCCTGGTAGGGATGAACTGGGTGGTAACACCAGGCGGTCGGTGGTGGTTGGGAGATGTGGGTCCCTGGGAGTGTGTCTTCAGAGTATAGACGAGCTCTCTCTCTCTGCTGCCTGATGCCAGGCCCCCAGCTGCTCTCCTCCACCACACAAATGTGCCATGATGTTCTGCCTCATCTCAGGCCTTGAGGAATGGAGTTGGCCATCTATGGACTGAGACATCTGAAACCAGGAGCCCCCAAATTAACTTTTCCTCCTCTAATTGTTCTTGTCGGGTCTTTTGGTCACAGCAATGGAAAAGCTGACCAAACCAGTACTTGAATCACAACTAGATTGGCGATAGAAAGAAGAGTTCAGCAAAAGCCAATGAAAGTATTTCTTAAGATTCATTTGTTTAGGGCTGGGTGGTGGCTCACTAGTAGAGCACTTGCCTAGCATGTGTGAGGCACTAAGTTTCATCCTCAGCACCGAATATAAATCAATCAATAAAATAAAGGTCCTTATTTTTTTTAAATACGTATTTAAAAAAAAAAGATTCAATTGTTCAGATAAACTATGATGAAGAACATTGCACAATTTTTGTTGTTGGGAAACATGTGCTACCTGTCCTTTACCTGAGTAAGATTGTTGGTGAACTTATGTGCATGCATACAGCCTTACCTTTCCTGAGGTGAGCCTGTTGCTACACATTTACCTGTGCCTCATGGCATGCAGTGTGACGCAAGCAGTGAATTTTGAACAATTCTGGCTACTCCTGGTAGTGTAGTACCTTACCAAATATATCTAGTACAGTATTTGGGGGGAAGGGCATGAAATGACCTCATTTCTGCTCTGTCTGTAAAATACCTAAACATGCTTTCCCTTTCTTGTAGACATGAAAAGCATACAAATAACATCTGCTTCTTAAAATGGAACCAGAAAAAGAAAAGACATATGCTTCATCACTTTCCCTGGGAGCCTCATGTAGCTCCTTTCAATCGGTCCTACTACAGTTCTCCAGCTTAGAATCCCTCACACTCCCGTTCAGACTCTGGAAACTCTCCTCCCACTAGGAATGCCACAGGGAACAGCCTCATTTCAAAGCAAAAAAACACCTAAAGAAAAATGTTAATTCACATTTTGTAAGTAAACAAAACCTTTAAGATTCACAAAAACGACTTCTCAATTTTGCCCATCTCATGGTTCATTTTGCTTCTACAGGATACTGGTTATTTTGTCTTTAGAGAGATGATTTGCTTCTGCCTGAAGCGCCTTTGCCTATTTGGGGCATTTAATGTTGACCCCC
Organism: Marmota monax; assembly: GCF_021218885.2. NCBI lineage: Eukaryota > Metazoa > Chordata > Mammalia > Rodentia > Sciuridae > Marmota > Marmota monax. The sequence goes on along the minus strand of NW_026692321.1, from coordinate 3,222,802 downwards.
ATGGTCACCATCTCTGGATTAAATAGAAAGAGTGGAAGCTCTGCTGGGTCAGCAGTGGACTGACTATCATCCCCATCGCTGTAGGTGACCTCACCTGTAAGCACAGCATCCCTGAGAAGGTGAACAATTAAGAAACTTCTCAAAATTACTTCCAATCAAGTGCTTAGGTTAAGGTTTCCTGCCCCCTTCCCTACTCTCAAAACCCAAGCCCCAAAGTTCTCCTTAAAACCTGACAAGAAACCCATTTTTGATGGCTGAAGAGTTTTCCATAGACAGCAAAATAATTTTATTAGTGAGTAGAGAATGATTCTGCTGAAACTAATTCCTCTTGATTTAGTGTGTTTAAATACCAAGAAAGGTCAAGGAATTCACAGTGGTTACGTACGTCCTAATAAGATAATCAGGGTTTAATGAAAACCAACCCTTATTAGCTAATCAGTTCAGCTTGGCGACCAATGTCTGTTGTGGCAGGACAAGAAAAATCAAGTGACACTTAAAGGTAGGAGAAGAAAGCTAGTCAGAGATTGATGTGCCCACAAGAGGCTCCAAATGGCCGACGTTCCGTGGTCCTCTCTGTGTTGCCATGGCAACCCACTTTGGTAACTCGCGTCTCCTCCGTGTAGGGAAACAAGGGGAGAGTGTTCTTAGGAAGGTGCAATCCCCTTTAAGCAGATCTATAAGCATCACAGATGAACAGAACTTTAAACATTCCGCCATGAATATTCATGAAGTAAGTTGTTTTTTGTTGCCTGCCTAGTCAGCAGTCACAAAACACATGGTGTGTGTTGGCAGCCTCTTTCCTAGGTAGAGGGCTATGGACTGAGGCAATGGCAGGAACCAGGACCTGTGAGGCTGACTGACATTTCCATCTGTAGCGAAGGCTGGTAATTAACAGGAAGGAGTATGCCTGCAGCATTGCACCATCTGCTAGGGAAACGGCTCAATAAGAAAGGAGCTGGATGGGTCTCAGCAGTGGCGCGGTCTGGTTCCGACATGAGGCCGGGCATCTGTTAGCGGAGGAGATAGACTATTAGGAAATTCGACTGGGAATGAGCAACATGGAAAGAGCACTCTGACCTAGCCCATAAAGCAGCTCTTCAGAAACGGTGTCTTTTCATCTTACTTACCCAAGTCTTCTGAAAATGGTTTGCAGAGGGACCATTACAGATCTGTTGAAGTAACACAATGGTTTTCAGAAATGCTGTTTTATTCCAACATGAGATTCTTGAAATCAGGATACAGCTGTCATCTTTTGACAATAGAGCTAATTTCAGAGCGAGGATATGAGGTTAAATTCCTTCTTTTGTTGTTTAGATTAGGGAGCAGGGGTGAGAAACAAAATGATCATCTTGATGCTACGCTATTCAAAACTGAGAAGGCAGAAAGCCCTGGGACGCCCTGACAGAAAGGGAGACGGTCAGAAATCACCCCAGAATCCTGGGGATGTCTTCACACTTCTGCTTTGCATTTTCTGGAACTGTCTGTTTCCAATGTAAACCTTCCTCATCATGAAAAACCGCACTTCTGGACTTTGGCCACAGCCAAACTTGACAAATCTCAGGCCCTTGTTTAGAGAAAAATGGATTTTTTTTCTCTCTCTCTAAAATGTGAGATTCCAAACCCAGAAACAGGTGTGAGCTCACGATGGTGGTCATGTCTATCGCTGACCAACAGAGGGCAGGTTGAGGGGAGGGGTTCCCTGAGCTTCCCGCACACCCACTCTGAGGGGGCCCCTCTTGTGCAGTGGAACACATTTTTGAAAGAGACCAGCACAGAAAACTGGATCCACTTGCAAATCGATGCCACTTTTAAGAATATAAATATGCCGCTAATCTTTCAACAAACATGGGGACATTTTTGACTCGGGCTATCTTAGTCTGTAAACATCATCCCGAGGACTGGTCTACAGACTCTTTTCCAAGGTCCAGCAGATGGCAGAGGACTTGAGTGTGTGTCTCTCTGTGCGTGTCACTGCTACTAATCACAGCATCAGATGATATGCACTGAGACTCATGGCACCATATGGGACTGAAGAACATAGAGACCTTGGAATTTAAATTCATCAGAGAAAGATGGACATGGGTTGGGACTGGAGCTTGCTCTGCACCCGTCCTCCTGTAGGTGCATTGTTTTGCTAGTGCATGGGAATGCTGGCGTCTGAAAGGGCCAGTAGGAAACACACAGAAAAAGCCCAATCTTTCCAGATGAGAAAGACATAAAATTCACATTAACGGTTAAAAAAAAATAAGAAAAGACACGAACATTTTACGCTGGAAAAGGTTTTAAAACAGGCTCTCAGAAGAGGAAGAAAGAGGCCCCAATTTACAACATTGGCCAGATTCCACGGTGTAAACACTCTCACTGTGGCCAATTTCAAGCTACCCTCAGATAGTTGCTCAAGGCCAAGTTGGGAACAGATGCCCACAGGCAGCTCTCTGAAGCCAGGGGGACTGGATGAAACACACTCCTAACCTATATGTCCATATAGAAGAATTCGTATCTCTAGTTTTGGTCCTGTTGGTAAATGTGGCCTGCTGCCCACATGCAGAGACCATGCAGATTTGGGTGGACATAGTCTGCGAAAGCCACTCATATGTAGAATGCATTTGCTCTTTTCATCACCCTGTGGTGTAGGTTGAAATTGAAATTAGGTGACATGCCATAGGCCACAGCATTTAGTGGGTGGGAAAGGGGATCTGAGTTATCAACATAAGTCGTTCTCATCCTATGAGTTTGCTTTTAGGTAGAGACCTGCTTATTCCTGGGCAGAGAAGTGTCCAGCCATCTGGATCAAGATGTAATTTTGTGTCTCCATTTCTGTCTTGTGCTGTCACTTTGCTGCGTTTTGATCTCAATCTTCCTACCTTTACCCCATCTGGGCTGCCGAGCCGGTGTTGTCTCAGGATGCTCATTCAGAGTTCCTCCTGACCAGAGCAGGGCTGAGGATCTCAGGTCCCAACTCTCCTTCACCTGTCCAGCCCCCAGGCCTGGGTTGCACCGAGCATCCTCAATTCAGGAGTCTGGGTACCAGATTGTATCCCACATGCTCATTAAGTGTCACAGCTCGGAGGTTACACCAATAAAGAATGAAAAGAATCAGTTAAAAAGTCAGAGTAGTGCAAAGTGTCACCTCCGTGTGCGTGGCTGGCCAGCATCCCAATGCTGCAGATCTGAAGATGAACTCCATTGCTAAACCTTCGAGCTCTTCATTTAACAGACCCCCCCAGAGTTGTTGAGTGCAATACTACCTGGCAGGGGTCTTACTACCCGGAGGGGAACTGCTATTCTCCAGGGTCCCACTTCACATTGCTCTTTCAGAGGAAATAATTCTTGTCTGTAAAGTCTGAAATTCTCTAAGCAGTCATACAACCAAAAGTCACACAGTGAAATCTATGGACTACTGCCTGCCTCTCTGGAGACAGTCACAAACAGATTACTTGGAAAGCAAGAAAAAAAAAATTCAACATGGAAAATATCCCTGTAGTTTGGGGGACCTACTGCATTTGGTGAGATGGAAGACCAAAGGCTAGAAAGAATCTTACCAAATCTATGACTGCTCTAGAGCTGAATGATTGTCCCTGTATGGACCTGCTCCCCCCATGCATGATGATAACTGATCCAAAAATATTAAAAAAAAATTTTTGATGGTTGCATTGATGCATTTTCTTGAGCACTGAGACTCTGCATCTGTCATGCAGCAACCCTGGACCTGCAGTGTGCAGCGTGGATCTGAACCACGTGGAAGGCAATCATCCCAAATGGGAATTACACTCCCGTACTGGCTCGGTGAGCAGAGTGCTTCAGGCTACCCAGCGTCTGGCATCGTTAAAGTCAAAAAAGATTTCACGCTCATCAGGGAGAGGGTTGGATTTCCTCTCCGTCTTCTCTCAATAGCCTTGTCAACAAACAAGGATATAAACATAGAAGTGATCTTGGCCTTGGATATGTATTTCACTCCAACTTTGGGACATTAGAGTCATTCAACAGCACGACAGCAAGTGGTGTGAGGAAAGGTAACACAGACAAACAGTGTGGTGTGTCTGGGGTGTCACACCTGCTTCACACAGGGGTCAGAAGGGTCCCTCTGATCAAGGCTATTTGATTAGAGACCTACATGGGAAGCAATGAGAGAATTCTATGGCAGTGTTTGGAGGGAGAGCAGCCCAGGCAGGAGGATCCCAAAATACTCAGGCACTGAAGGAGCTGCCCAGAAGGGCCTCAGCTGATTAGAGAAACCCACATACCTAAAACTGTCTTTGTCATTGTGTAGGTGACAGCTGGCAAGGCTCTGCCCAGAAACAGTCTTAAACTATTCAACAGAGGTAGAATAGAAGAAGGCTCAGAGACATCTTCAGGATGTCAGTTGAAGAAAACTGATGTTCTTGGGACACAGGGCTTGAAGGGGCTCACCATATCCAAATGGTTGCCTCCCCTCGCATCTTTTGTCTCTGGTCCACTTCTTAGAATTATGAGTTGTGGAGGGCGAACTGATCTGTTCTCCTCCGGGTCCTTCCCTGAGTCTACCATGCAGTGCCAGGTGGGCAGTTGTTAGATGGTTTCTTTTTCCTAAATTGCATTTAATTTATACAGGTTTTTTTTCTTTGTTAAAAATTTATTTGATCTTTTTTTTATTACATAAGTCACATAGGTTCATCTTAGAGTAAGGGTGAAATTTGAAGAAAAAGAAATAAGAAGATTAAACTCCTTTTGCCTTATTCAAAAGTCTATTTTTCTTATTTTTAAATTAGCATCATGCTACAGAATCATTTGCACATGTATGTATTTTAACCTTCAAAATTCTATCATATTAAGTGCAGTTTAGATACCTGCCTTCCTTTATTCACCAAACGTTTCACAATGTAGTCATATGTGGAGAAATGTTCTTCTGTGCAGCATTTCCTGTCTGCATACTGTTATAGTTGGTATGTGGTTTAGTTGATCAAAATGTATTTAATTAGGCCTTTATAAGTAAAATTTATCTTATTATTAGAAACGCTTGTTTGAAAACAATTTTAGCTAAATACAATGGCCAACCACACATTCCTTTATGATATATTCCTGAAAGTAAAATTGATCTATTGATACCCTCTCCCCTGAGAAAAGTTGTATCCTTTTGCCAAGTTGTTAATCCAACAAATATTTTTCAGTAGTATTACTTGGCCCCCTGTTCCAGGGAGGACAGTGAGAGGCCCTGTCATCAAGGATTGTTGATGAAACTTCTCTGTTTTGGCAACACGCCGTTGTATGATCTCATCACCTGGATCAACAGAACTCGATATCAGTTTCACATCAGAAAGGTAAAAAAAAAATACATCTAGGACTTCTTAGAGCATTTGTACTGATGGCTGCCATAGTAAAATGTGGCTGACCATCAACGTGCCTCATTTTTGGCAGTGAGGCCACTATGTCTGTCCCTCATGCCCTCTGTCAACCAGGTGAGGGACAGCATATTTTATAGGATTCTTTTTGAAAAGGTAGGCTTCAAGAGTTCCAAACAAGCATTAGGGTGTAGGTACACTGATGCATGGCCTCCCATCCCTGAATCTGGAAAATTCTCCCCTTACCTCCTGGGGCTCCAACAGTTTGTCAGGGTCCCTGCTCTCTGCCCCCCATGGTGCCTACTTGGGGTCAGTAGATGAGCAATGCTGTGTGGTGAGCCCTGGCGAGATGCCCTGGGTGTCTGACAACTCTGTTCTGTGGCTTTGTAGGGACGGACGACCCGTGGACACTGATTCTGGAAGAGGGTAGAGGAAGAGGGTGAGCTGTCTTAGGGTGAACATTATTTCCGGCTCAGACCACAGGGAAGCTTCTAGGACCAAGAAATCCAGAATAGTTCTCAGCAACACATGCACCCTGAGCAGTTGGGTGGGTGAGTGGTTGAACTCTGCAGAGGGTGGTCCTCTGAACAGTCACATTTAAATGACTGGCCATGCAGTTGTGGAAGGCAGAGAGAGCTCCAGTGCTCACTCATCATGAGCCGAGTCTCCCACAGGGTTAAATAATGGAAGAGCTGTGAGCAGCATGACCAAACTGCCTCTTTGGAGGTCACTGGACTACGAAGCCCCAAAGCCTGGTGCAAGGCCATGACTTCCCTCCTGCTCCTGCCCACCCTCTGTGCCCGGCAGACACTGCAGGCAAGGACGGCCCACAGGGTGCTGAGCAAGAAAGTATCCTCAGCAGAGTGAAGTACAATTCTTAGCACTGGATGGTCCTAAAGTAAAATGTCCCAAGATCCCCACGGAGTCCTGGGACTGGAATTCCAGAGACAACACGGCCTCACTCCCAGTGATGTTCTCCGTGGACGGACAGATCGAGCTTCCTCTACAGCTGGGGAAACGGCAGACGTATCTTTCCCTGCCCCCTCCTCTCTTCCCGTCTCCCTTTTTCGTATCTATTTTTCTGCCAGCAGGTTTCCTTCAGCATTCAATCAAGGGCAATATGTCCTCAATCAACATTTTTCATTTTTTATGCAACACTGTCCTTTAAAGCTTTTTGCAGCTGGTTGGCAACTGAATTGCTGCCAATATCCTCCTAGAGCTTCCCCCATTCTGTGCACATCGACCGCTTTCCCAGAGCTCTCCAAGTGCCCTGGAGGCACTGGACTTGGAGTCTTCTCAGCCTGTTCCCTAGGTGGTGGGGGCTCCAGATGGACAACGGCCCAGAGCCCACTCCAGTGGTGAGGGGGACACAGGGAGATCAGCCCAAGACAGGACCAGGCTAGGAAACGGGATCTTTTGCACAGAAAAAAGAGAGAAATCTGGTGTGTAATTTAGGACATGGTAAACCCATGGTTAAAACGATGGTGAAGCCTTCTGAGGGCAGGGAGGGGCTGGCAGGGGCCGGGCGTCTTGGTGTTCTCAGGGCAGGGTGGACTAACAGGCTGTGTGTGACCTTGTGTGGCTCAACCTCATTGTTTTCAGGCCATAAACAGTTAATTTATTTTACGACCATCTATGTGGATCAGTCCTCTCCATTTGCATTTTCTGTCCTACATTCCAAAACCTTTTCCCTGGGAGTCATGGAGACAGTACAGAGACCCCACAGGCAGCTGCTGTCCAAGGTAAGCCTTGGAACTTCTGTGGGGCTCTACTGGACAGCGATCCAGCTAGTGAGCCCTTTAACTGTTGTGCTTGCGAGTTTTTTTTGTTGTTGTTTTTTTTTGTAGACTATGAATTTAGAGCACTCCTAAAGTCCTCTTATTCTACTCAAGTGCCGAGCAGGACCCCAGCCCCCACCCCTGGGAAACCAGTGCAGACAGGAGTAGCACCCTGCCCAGTGAGCAGGTGCAGCTTCCTATGCAGGAGGCTCTGCGAGTCTCCAGCTATGGGTTCCGTGTATCCATGGCTCTGTGTCCTGTGAGCACCCTGAACTCAGTGTGTGCTTACACCCTTGTCTGGCCATGTGTCTGTGCTGCAGCCTGTTCATCAGGAGAGGACCGAGGGTCCCCAGGCGATGAGTAGTCTCAGCCATTGTGGGCCCCTCAGACCCAGGATAGACCATCAGCCGTGCACTTGCCCCATTTCGTGACCCCCACACAGGCTTGTGTCCTCACCAGGCCTAGCTAGAGCATTGTGTAAAATAGACACCCAAATGTTTCCACCGCAAAGACGTGCTGCAGACTTTCAGTAAAAGAATTTCCTTATTCACTAGATGCTTCGGAGGGGTCTCACCTTTCATGTGGTGGCGGAGGGAACTCAACAAAACCCACAAAGCTAAATTAAACTAATTGCATCCCTACTCCATATTTCTTCCTGTCCTGCTGTTTCTCCACCTCTGAGCATGCGTGAAAGGCCCAAAGCAGCTGGCTCTAGGTTGGAATCCCTTGCTATCGCTGCATAACCTCAGACAAAAACCTCAATTTCTGCAGCCTAATTCTCTCATTTATAAAATGAAGATAAAATCAGTATCTGCTTCAAAAACGTATGTAGAGATCCAATGATAAATATGTGTTCAACTTCTGGAAAGTTCTTTATATGTAGTAGCGCAATTCCAGCTACTTCTGCTTTTTCTTACTCTTCTTGTTCAATCAGCTCACTGCAGAGCTCATTTGCTGGTGCTGAGAAGAAAATTCTATGGACAGCTCAGATCTTTCATCATTTATTAAGTATTTCTTTTAAAACCTCTCCCAAGCAGAGTGGCCTGCAAATGGCGTCAGAGTAACTGGTCTAACTTCACGGTTCTGCCACTCACTGAGAACTTGGTCTTGAGCACCTGATGCTCCTCTAAATGAAGGCAATGCCGACCGCTGCCCAGATCCTGTGGGATGGAAGGCACTGAAGGTTCTCCCCCTTCAGCCTGTTTCAATCTGCTCTTACAGATTTAAGATCTTCGGAAGTAAAGGTCTCATGATTTAAACATGCTGCATGTTACTGATTGCATCTGAAGTCACTGGGAATTTTACAGATGATGTGTAGAATTATCAGCTAGTACCAGGCATGGAGCACTCCACCTAGAGACCATCAGTCCAGGTTCAGTGATACCCAGGAGTCAGACATGCTCATGATTTGTAAGCTAGGAATATATTTTAGAAAATCCTCAGCTTAATATGAGCTTTGTATCTTCTGTGACCTGGCACCTGCTCATTAGAACAGATTGAAATAATCCAAATTTGACATCTATAGACTGACACAGGATGGAGGGTCTCTGAGGGTCTAAGGGTCTAACTTGCCAATGGCCAGAGCCACAGCAGCTTTTTGAGCTCTCTGATTTCCAGGCTCTCCATCTACAAATGAGTCAGATGATTCTAATTCTACTTTATGTTCAGAGTTTTAGCAAAGATTAATCGTACAATGTATATAAAATTTGTAGAAGTGGTTTATAAATGGTAGAAGTTAATGATGTTACAGATTAGATTTATCTGTTTAAAGTCATAGAATAAAATTAGGAAACACAGGGAGCTGTATGAAGGAGAATTTGTGTTCATCATAAGGGAGAAGTTTACAAGATTTTTAGCTATTTGATTATAAAATCAGCTCTAGTTAGTACTCTGTCACTGAAAGGATTGAATAGGAAGTAGATCACTTTTGGGACATTCAAGCTGATCCTTAAATCATGTATGGGTTTATTAAATAGTGTATGTGCTATCATAGCCATGCAAACACATTAGAACATTTAGAAATATTTATAGAGGAACTATTAATGGAAAATTAAATAAGTTGGAATGTGTACCAGATTTAATGTTGTGAGGAAGCCATTACCTCAAAACTGTTTGATTATCGATTAAGCATAGTTCTTTCCAATCAAAATTCCCAAAGTGATGCCTTGACCCTCACTAACGTGATTATCAGTCTTAAAGAGGGGGGTGAAGGGCCCAGAGCTGCAGGAGGGCTCCGAAGGTCCTGCACTGATCCTCTCTTTGTGAACAAGATTCTAAAAAAGGCATGAAGCACCCTGTACTGCATTGTTTCCAAGCACTGAACACCAGGAGGAGGTTCACAAGGTCAGGAGGAGCCCCCGGGGGCAGGAATCTACTGAGTCGATGTGGCACAGATTATTGTCCAAGTGGTCAGTGGCCGGAGTCTGTGGACAAAGATGTGGATGAAGAGGGAGCTACACTGGGTGCTGGGGCCGGGGCAGGCTCAGCGGGGAGCTCAACTTCGGGTTCTGCTCAGGCCTGGCCTGGGCACATGGCGAGGAGGCCGGACAAGGGCAGGAGGAGATTGGGGGCTCCAAGGCTGACCCCTGCCCTGACCTAGAGATGCTGTGCAGTCCTGGAAGACTTGGATCTCTGCCTGGCCTGGGCAGAGACTGCCTGGGAGCCTGTCACCAACGTTCAGTAGACATCACAACACAGCCATTTCTTAAAAGAAAGGTCTATACTCTAAGGTAAGAACCATGCCCCCCAGTACAGAACATGACCAAAATATGTGTTCTGCAAAGGACAAAACCCTGCTAATATGAATAGAAGAAACTTTAGCTGCAAGACACAGCACAAAGCAAAAAACAAATCTTCAATGTCCTTGAAAGAAACACAACATGATTCCCTTCAATATCCAGATTCCCTTCAATATCTCACCTCCAAAGACTACAATAATACAAATAAAGAGAAAGAAAGAAACTGGACACTCCAAAAAGCAGGAAATTGAGGCCTGAACTAAGGAGGAAAAGCAAATCATAGGAGCTGATCCTAAGATCCAGCTTTATCACCCTGAGAATCCAGAACACAAAGAGAAATCTAAAACCCAAAAAGCAGCAGAAGAAAATAATATAAAGAACATCAGAAAACAGAAAAGAATTTATTTTCAAGAATCAATGAAACCTAGAATTGCTTCTTCAAAAAACAAAAATAAACAAGTAAACCAACAAAAAGGATGAAGCTCTCACTAGAATTACCAAGAAAAAAGATAGAATATGCAAATTCTCCTTAACAGGTTGGAAAAAATAGAATATCACTATGAATCCTATAGAAATCAAAAATGTGATCATTCGAGTTGCCTTTTCTGCTAAAAGATTTTGGCAATTGGATGAAATAGACAAATTTTTTGAAAAATCCAAATCGTCAAAACTGAAAAACAAAGTAAGATAAAGGAGATCTGCATAACCTTATTTCTCTTAGAGTTTACAATTAAAATCTACCCACAGAAATCTCCATGCCCAGATGGCTTCACTGGTGATTTCTGTCATATATTTAAAGACATCATCTGAGCTGCAGGAGCTTAGCTGTAGGAAGAGGAGCATCGCCTGCTTCCCATTTCCCCTGGGCCTCTTTTGTGGTGACAGGGATGGAACCCAAGGCCTCACACATGCTGGACAGTGCCCTCTGCCGAGCCATGCCCCAGCCCAGCCCATGTCATTTTGAGTCCAGCCTCCCATAAATCTTGTACTTTTGTGTTTGTTTGTTTGCTTGTTTTGTCAGAGGGAATCAAACCCAGGGCTTGGCAGGTGTGACACAGGCACAGTACCACTGAGCTGCATCCTATCCCTGCAAGTTCTGTACTTTAGAAACTAGAAATGTTGCTGAAGAAATTAAGCATACATTAAATAAATAGAATGCCACACAACATGAATCTGAAACGTTAATTCTACCTATGCAAATTCTCCTCATGTTGAAATATAGGCTTAATACAATTTCCTTTAAAAATGTCACTAGATTTTTTTTCAGACATCCAAGCAAACTCTAAAAATTATATGGAAATGTGTATATAGATGCAATTTGAATAATGGTTCAATTCAAAAATCTCTTAGAAGGTACATACTTTTATCAAAATTTAAATAAAAATGTGGTATCTGTGATCATTGGGAAAGAAAGGCTTGTTCCATGCATGAGGCTCCACATTTGTTTTTATAAAGGGGAAAATAAAACTGGACATCTCTCCAATAAATAAAATATAACCCCCAATAAATTAGGCACAGTTTTTCTAAACAGAGGCAAATATTTTAAAATCATTAATAAAATCAGTTATTATTATTTAGTAGTAGACCCTCTGGTCTAAAATCAAGCAATGGGTTGTCTATTGAACAATGTTGATTATACTTAAATTAATTTTGTTTTTTGATAAATTCCTTTTTACATGGCAAAACCACCAATCACCAACTCAGTAAAGGGACTCATAAAACACAAAACCAGTGAAGAATTAGCATAAGGAATTCCTAAGACTCAGTTCACAAGGTGCGACAGCCTTCTAAAAGAGGAAAGTGAGTCAGAAAAAATAAACAGACATTCCGTAAAAGAAGGCCCAGGTGAGCCCAGAGTCATGAGTGATCAGAGACATGCCCATCAAAACCAAGTGGAAACTCCTCTGACTCCTGATCATTTAGAGAAAGGAACCTGAACATACTGAGTAGTGGAGTGATTCTGGAGGCACAGAATCTCTTTCAAATTGCATGTGGGGTGGAGTCACACTTTGGAAAACTGGCTAGTGTTTGGTTGAAGAGTCAGCATCGATTGGCCAGCAGTGATGAAGACAAGGGCGCGGAAGGGGCCATATGAAGTGCAGGTCGTTGGTCACAGTCTCCTGTTCTGTTGATGCAATGTAAGATCTCGGACCACGCAGACAAACTAAATAAGCAAAGGTGAGACTTGCATCAGCCAGTCAGGATGCCATGAACCAATGACAACAATTAATGCCATTCTTTGAGAGTCAGAAAAACATTTTGTTCAAAGAAAATAAAAGGGAAAGACTGCTTAAGAAAATTTCTCTTCATGAAATTGCTCTCAATGCTGCTACATGCTTATTTTTTCTTTCCCCAATTTTCACCTACACACAAATCTTTCTTTGCAATATCCTGATTATACTGCACTTACAAATTTGTATAGCGACATTTCCACTTAACTTCATGTCAGAAAATTGTATTTTTCCTTGTTTTTAAATCTATTTTTACTGCTTTCTATGGCAGAAAGTAGATCATGACGATCTCAGTCCATTTGAGCATGTCACCAACGCTTGTCACCAACCATCATCCTGGGCCCTAGAAGACTCCCTGAAAGCTCAGGTGAACATGGTGAAGGGGCCACCAGGTGGATGTCTCCTTGATTCTCTCTTCTTAGACTTACTGTGCTTTCCATCCTCAAACACACCAAACTCAAGGTGAAGTCACATCTGCAGGGGAAGCTTGTCACCATTGCCGCCACCACCCTCCTCTGAGTTGTTGTGTCTCTCTCAAACTCATCTCTGCCAAACAACCCTGTTGATGGTCCTCCAACGTGTTCCATCCTCTGTTCCTGCTCTCACATCCCCTCTTTTATTTCTGTATAATATTTCCATTTTGTGCTTGTCCTCTCTGCTCCTCTTGATGCTAAGCTCCCAGAAGACAGGAGTCATGGTGCCCCTTCTCTCAGCCTGAGAGCCTTAGAGAGAAGGGACACTACGGCTTAGAAAACAGTGATTGAAGTGCTACCCAGGGAGTGCTTCACAGAGCAGGCCGACTGGCTTGAGAGACGTCTGACCCCAGTTGGATGACAACAGTCATCTGCAGCCTGAACAGCATAACTGTCCCTGGCTTGTGTCAATGACAAGAGGGAATCTGGGGCGCTGTGGGTTCCCGGCTGCCTTCACTCCCACAGATTTTGATGAGATCTATTGAGAAGCTCACTTTCAATCTGGTCCCAGAGCATTGTTACTTTTTCTGTTCATCTTATAGCTTTCCAGAAGTGATGTTTTAAACAACATTTGGAATATAATTCATCTGTATGTAGTTGGCAAGTTCTGAAATGGAGTTAATTTTAATCACACACACACATTCCACACACACAAACACACACACACACACAGAATAAAGCATTTGGGAACTGTCATTGCACTTACTTCAGCAGAGCAGACAATGTACTTCTCCTTGTCTCCGAGTAGGTGAGGGGATGTCCTCATGCTTCAGGGGTCTAAGAGATTCAGTGTCATGGAGTAATTGTCTGCTCATGGTCCACCTGGCTCTGCCCTCTGTGCCATTTTTTTCTCCTTGTTGATCACACGTATTCCTTCTCACCTACATCTTACAGAATCCTTTTAAGAGAAGTTATATAAATTCTGCAGTTCTGAATGCAATACTGTCTCTGCATATGAGTAGTTTATTGATCTCTCAGATTGCGAAGCTCCTAGATAAAAGGTGCTGGGTTTGAACCTGCCTTGGATTCCAAAGATGGTGCTCATCCAACAACAGGCCCTGTGAAAGACCAGCAGGCCAGCCTGGACCGCTTCTGTGGCACCCACGCGCACAGTGCCTGACTTGGGTGGGAGGGATCAATAACGAGGAATTCAAGGAGGCTAGGAAATCCTTCCTGCCCCGCCACACTCAAAGGTGGGCTGCACCCCTTCAAGATGGATGTGGGTGCCCAGTCTGACCAGAAGCTCCTTCAGGTAGAGCTTCCAGCTGGGCGCTCAGGACGCTGTGGCCGTGAAGTAATGGAATTCCATCTGTGACCTACATTTCAACGTTTTAGTTTTCTTGGCAAACGCATCTGACTAGCAATGGTAACTTGCCTGTTTTCTTCCTTGGTAGATATCTCTGAGAGCTGCCATCTGAGGACTGTTATTGAATTCTGCACTTAAGGTTTCAAATCTAAAAGTCGCGAGCTCATTATAGACATATTTATTCCCTACGAGTGTTTTTTGGACCTAAGCAGATGGTTTGGACTCCACCCAGGCTAGTTTAGTCAGATCTTTTTTATATCCAAACAATATTTTATTATCATGACGAAATTGTAGAACACAACAAATAATGTAAATGCTATTTATTGGCACTTACAAAATTTCCATTTTAAAAAATCACCAGAATTAAACTCTTCCAAGCACATTCACACGCATATCAACTGCTTTTGTATTTGTCTCAGTAAATATAAAAGTCAGCAATTTGCCAAGATCTATCAAAGAAAATGAATTATACCTTTTCATTAACCAATGGCATCAGTGATGTTGCTTATGCATTCATTTAGTCTATAAATGGTGATTGAGGTTGGGTTACACAACAGGCCCTGTGCTGGTGGCACTGGGAAGGGCCAAAGTAACTTATACCACAGCTCTCTCATTAGAGAGCAATAAAAAACACAAGGAAGAAAGGACATTCATGTTGGGCTGTGATGCCCAGCAGGAGGTAGAAAAAGACTTTGAACGGCCTGAGGCAGGTAGTGTCCAGGTGCAGGGGAAGCAATGACATCTTGGGCAGAGCTGGGCCTCGGTGGAGCCCCAGCCACCAGTCAGCATAGGAGCAGATCCCTGAGACCCCCCCTCTGAGCAGTGTCTCATGTTAGGGAAAAGACGTCCCTACAGAAGGGCAGACAAGGCAAAGTGCTTACCCACACACTGATGTCCTCACTCCTCCCAGATGACAGCGCTCACCTCAAAGTCCTGTCACAGGAGAGCCCCATTTCCAAAATGGAGGTAAAAGCATTCCATTTACAACTGAGACTGTCCTATTCCAAATGCTTTATCTCATTTCCCCTCCTTAGTTGGATCCAGCATAAAGTTTTCAAGTCTCTAATAACAGTTTTTTTCCCCAGAGAAGAAAAAACAAACTTCGGAGGACATGGTGATGTGGGTTCTCTCACCATTCACCTTCAGGGGATTGCTAGGGTGGCATCCAGATAACACAACACCTTGAGGAAGGAGGAGAAATCAGCTCCTTTCCTATTTAAAGTCAACACAATTCTGACATCTTTTCTGTTTTTTAAAATGCTAAAAAGCAATTAGCAAACAGTGTTCAGAAAGCTTGGGAATGTCAGCCTCTCCCTGTGGGTCTCCTGGGGGCTGCCTCCCTGGCAGGGTGCAATACTCCAGTGATCCACTCCACCCTGCATCTGGGCCTGAGCAGTGGGGCCCTCTCCTGGCTTCAGGACCTGCTTGAAGACACACAGTCAGTTCCCAAGCAGTTGTGAATGGGGCCCCTTTAGCTAGACCTCCCCAGACCTCCCTCAGAGAGCTGTTTCTTTCCAGTGTGCTCTGGATATGTGCACTACATTTCTGCCAAGATTTTAATTTTTCTCTCTCTCTCTCTCTCTCTCGCTCTCGCTCTCGCTCTCTCTTTATTTTTGCCCTTTTAAGAAAGATCTTCCTGAAAACCAAACAAAACCAGAAATAAGTAAAAGCTTAATTTCTTCTGCAGGCTCACTCTCTAATTTCCTGTCTATTGTATTTTCATTTAAAAATGTGTGAACGTGGGCTATTTGTGAAAGTTTATTTTCATGACATGCAGATTTGGGGTAAAGATAAAAGGAACTGTTCAAATTCTATAATATTTCTCAGATTAACATATTTTCATTTTTCTGGGTATAAAATAAAATGGGAAGTCTTCTTCTTTTTAGAAATCATCTTTAAGATTGTTACTTCAGCCGTTTGCTAATTTACTTTCTGATATTACATACCTCATTTATTTTTAAAGATTACTGTAAAATAGATGGGCAAGATGGCTCACACTTGTGATCTCCAATACCTGGGAGGCTGAGGCAGGAGGATCACAAGTTCAACACCAGCTTGAACAACTTAGTGAGACCCTGTCTCAAAAAAAAAAAAAAAAAACATTTTTTTTTTTTTAAAGAATCATGGAGGTAGCTTGGTGGTAAAACACTCTTGGGTTCAATCCTCAGTACAGAATTTAAAAATAAAGAAAGAAAGAAAAGAAAAGAAAAAAAGACCACCATAAAACGGATTGCAAAAATATACCCTGAAATGTAAATTTCTGAAACAGGAACTTTAGAAAACTAGCACGGAGGCATCACCAGCCAATGAAGGTCACTTGTGAAGATGGCGTGAAAGGGATGTTCTAGACACGTTTTCCTTAAACAAACTGCAGTATAAAGGAAAGAGACTGGTTAGCAGGAGTGGTTTGGTGTTCCGGTGATTTTAAGATCTATTTTTCCTAAGAAAAAAATTCCTAGTTCTTTGAAATTGGCAGCTTTGGGTGGTTGTTAAGAAGAAAATAATAAGAGTATGTCAGTTGCCCAATTTGTCTTCCAAGCATGTGAACATTAATCTACTTCTGTGCACATGCCCTTGGCAAGATTGTATTATTTCAAGGGCATTAATGGCAAAAGAAAAATGGTTTGACTCCTGTGTCTCACAGTATTTCCTTGAAATCCTGCAGCACTGATAAGTGCTATCACACACTTAGAGATCTGACTACACACTGATATAGTATTTTTTTTTTTAATGTTCAATGTGTTTCTTTTTTCCCCTCCTTTGAGGAGTATAACTTTAACAAACTGCAGGAGCTAGAGCTAGGAGGTGAATCTGTTCTTGGCATGGACATTAAGGGAAGGGACATCAGCTCCTCTGTCCTCCTCCATGTATGTGTCTCCAAACTGCACTGTTCTCTGGAGATCCTCAGGTCCACTCTCAAGTTACACAATTTGCTCAAAAAATTCACAGAGCTGAGAAAAGCTGTTACTCTCACAGTTGCAGTTCAATACAGCAACAGCACACAGAAGAGATTCAACAAAGGCACAGGTGCACAGGGTGGAGTCCAGTGGAAGCCAGAATAAGCCCCTCTCCCAGGTAGCCCCTGGACAGTACTGGGTTCTCCCAGGCACATAAGCCTGGGTGTCCAGGACTCTCACTGGGGGCTGGTTCTGTGGGTGTGCAATGCCAGCGACTAACCCCAGTCCCTTCAGAGGTCAGATGGTTCCAGTGTGGCTCAAAACCTCAAATAAATATTGGGGAAATTGTGTTTTGGGGAAAATCATCAAGTTCTCAAATTTTCCATTTTCTGATCTATAAAACAGATCCAACGGGGCTACTTTAGGAACTAAATAAAATTAAAAATAAAAATGCTCTTTTCAGTACTTGGAAGGCTGTTCTTCCAAACACATTTGTATGAAGAGGGCGGTATCTCAGCAGAAAGCAAAAGACATCGAGAGAGAGAACACTTTAATACGCATCACAGACACATCACAATGTATTGACACTTTCTTCACGTCTTGGTTCATGTAGAAAATGGTCATGTCTTTACAGCACCCACCGCAGCCCACTGGGCCTGACGCCTTCCTGGTCATACTGACTGTGATAAGCCAACTTCATTCCCATGGCTACTTCTTTCTTCTGGGAGAGAATAAACAAAAGAGAAGCAAAAAGGGGAACTGAGGTATGTGAGGTAGATGAATGCCCCATTTAAAAACTGTAATGAAAGCTCACGGACCAGTTCAATTTCATGACTTTCTTCTCGTCTAAAAACTGTTGTTGGCAACATGTAGAAATCTGGCATGAGATAGTCAATTTCTGTTAGATGAAATTTGTTTGTTGTTGCTGTTTGTAGTTAGAAGCTGAGCCATATTAGTCTTTCTCTACCTACACAGGAGAGTCACCTGCGGAGCTTAAAAATCAAAATACATGAAAACAGTGACAATGACCAAAATCCTGATGATATCAGGGCTGCATTTCCCTCCCCAGACAGAGGAGCCTGGGGTGAGTGTCCTCAGCGCTCACTGGTCTTCGGGCAGCAGTGGCAGGGCCAGTGAGCCAGGACCCCCTCACCTGGCTTTGCTAAAGGAGTTCCTAGCAATAGCAGTAAATGACCAAGACACAGAGGGATGTGGGATGAAGATACCAGGTGACAGAGTTCAGGGCACTCCTAACATTCTGAGTTGAAGTCATTGTAGTTTTGGAGGCCTTCATGCAGAAGGGGGCATTTGAGTCACTGGTGGGGACTTGGCTCGGCAGCAAGGCCGAGGAGGGGGCACCCCGTGCATGGGCAGACCATGGGCAGGCTGGCCTCACCACAGACAGCCTCTCATGCCAGGAGACCCTTCCTGCCCAAGGAAACGGACACACGTCGTCACTCTGTCTGAGGTCTTACCTCGGATGATTCACTGTGACCCAAGTGACCTGAGGCACGTATGAAGACAGTGGAGGACACATCTCGACCAAAGGCTCTGCTGTTCACAAGTGTTTACAGTTGTCTTAAAACTAACTGATTCCTTAACACAATAAATACATAGATGAATACATACAGAGAGGAAGAAAGAACAAGAACTCTCTGTGTACTTGGCATTTGAAGTCTGAATTGATTACTGTCTCTAAGCTGCAGATGAAGGCATGCCAGTAACTCCGCTGCACTGTTCCCCGACTGAGAAGCACGTATCTGCGCCTCTCTGAGGGTCACGCTCTGCCTGTGTCACCCCAGGTGAAGTGAAGTGTGCTCGTGTGGCGAATGATCTTTTTACGCCAGTCTGCAGGCCAGGGCTGTGCTGCCACCAGCCCTTACCCTGCTTGCTTACGTATTCTTATGATGACCCACTAGCTCTAGTCTTTAACAGAGCCACAGGTTTATCAGAACTACTATGTGCTTTGAAGAATGTCAGTGCAGAGGCAGCTGGTTCCTTCATGTTGCTGCTATGTCTTGCCTAAGTTCTTTCTGCATGTCTTATCACTAGAGGATTCAGGACTCAGGAGCAGTCACATGGGAACAAGAGAATGTCTCTCGCTCTTGGCTGCGGGGTGGGCACGTTGGCTGGCTGCACCTTGGCCGAGGGAGCTGCAGGATCACATGTGACATGGCATGTGACAATGAGCTGTGGGCTAGAAGTCCTCTGGTATATTGTAGAGATGAGGAGTGCCCCAAAAGCTCACCTGTGAGACAGTGCGGAATGTCCAGAGGTGAGATGATTAGACGATGAGCGCTGTGCCTTCATCAGAGGATTAATCCATTTGATGGATTAAGAATTTTCATGGACTCATGCCTGGTAACTACAGGCAGGTGGGGTGTGGCTGGAGGAAGTAGGTCCCTGGGAGTATGCCCTTGGGAACTGTACTGTGCCTAGCTCCTTGCTCTCAAGCTCTCTGCTTCCTGGCTTCCTGAACGGCAACTTTCCTCCACCAGGCCCTTCTGCCACGATATTCTGCCGCCCCTTGGGCCCAGAGCAATGGACTGAGCCAACCATGGCCTGAACCTCTAAAACCCTGAGCCCAAATCAGCTTTTCCTCTTCCAAGGTTTTCTTGTCAGGTATTTCATCACAACAACACAAAGTTGACTAAATCCTCTCATTGTGGGGCAAGGGAACTGTCAGCTACAACCACAGAATCGTCACAGGGAGCCGTTTAACCTTCCTCACCCTGGGCCGTATGGACCATGCAAGGATCATAAAGCCCAGGTTTGGTTGTGAGCATTGCATAACAAGTGTGTGGGTGGCACCTAGGAGCACGCTGTCACCTGGGATAGGGTTTATATGTGTTCTCTCTCCCCCAGCAGGTTTTCTGGTATATCGAGGGGCTCATAACTTACAGTGAATGTTGAGAGACACTTAGTGGCAGGACCAGGCCAGCTGACGGGCTCGTGTGGATTTACCTGAAGAGGTGTGAGGAGTGTGGCGTCAGCGTGGGAGGGGCCTCCTACCCAGAGGGAGGTGTCTTAGGAATTCTGCTAGAGGGACTCTCGAGCTCCCTGGGCGCAGCCCCGTGGACTGGAGGACCTGTGGAAGAGCCGCCCTCCTCCCACTGGGGCACATCAGCCAGTGGGAGATGGGAACGATTGTGCCCCCTTGAGAGGTAAAAAGGGAGATCACAGATGGACACCCCCTGGCCCGCTGCAGTCCTCAACAGGTAACTGCTCTCGAGACAAGAAAGCAGCCTTGCCCGCATTCACACTCCTCTGAAGTCCGGGACCGAGAAACTGCCTAGGGTCCAAGATGTAGAACTTCTGAGCCGATGTCCACAGGGTTCTCAGACATCTGCTGGGTGTGCTTGAATGTTCCTGCTCTCAAAGACTGCAGAGGCCATGACTCGGAACCCATCCGTCCTATGGTGTACGGCTGCAAAGAAGGAAAGAACCCACATGCAAGTGACTGAAGTGAAGCACAGACACCTGTGTCCTTCCTGAGGACTTGTGCCCACTGAAGAGTTCCCTCAAGGATTCACGCTCCCCATCAGCCTGCGGCAGTCGGGCTGGCAGCCTAAGAAGGGTGGTGAGACCTGTGAGGTGACGTGGGTCATCAAGGCAGGCTTCATTCTGAGCAGGCACCCCCCGTCGTGGGAAAACACTATGATCTTTATTACTATTATTTTTACTTCTGACTAATGGGCAATATTAGGAGAGGCAAAAGGTCTCTCTTTGGGGGATGTGGACACAGTAAACAAGAAGAGCCCAGAACGTGGCTTCTAAAGGGTGCAGCGATGACGCATCCTGACATCTAGGGCACAGAGAAGTACTAAAGTCAGTGTGATTTCCGAGTTTCTTCTATAGAACGAGAAACAGAGGGATTTCTTTTTTTTTTTTTTTGCTTGCCTCATCATCCCACTAATTATTTAGTGGTCTTTCAAACCTTTTGTAATCCCGCCTCGAGAAAGCCCTGAGAGATATTAATTCTTAGCCATGTGCCTCTTAAATGAAGGCCATTCTGCTATACTTAATGACAAGGCTGAGGCAGCAAGATGTCATTTGCTTTTTTCTCGGTTTTTAAATTGCTTTCTAAATGAACTACAGCTGTGAGGGCCAGGTGCTGTGATCCCTTTAGAAAGATCAGGAAATGATGAAATCCAAAATTTCAAAGTGTGATGGATGTCAGCTCCCGATTTGGTGTGTGTGAGGTCACCCCGTGCACCTGGTGCCATCTCCACAACAGAATTACTTTTCTGTGGAGGAAAGAAAAAGGAGAGCGAGGGAGGGAGAGGGAGGGAGATGCGCATGCCTAATGCGAGCGCAACAATAAGAGAAACAGTTTATAATTATCTCTTTGTTTGCGCCTCATCTAGATGGAAATGGTGAAATGTGCCGTCTCCCACCCCCACCCCTTCCCCATTATAGGTATCGCTGCTGTGTTCAACACAAGACTTTGTGAATCATGGAGTTGGTGTGGTGATGACCCAGAAGCCACCATGAAGCAAATGACATGTGATGGTGATGGGGGGAGGGGCGAGATCAAGACCCGTTTTCACTTAATTAATTAAAGTCCGCACGCACCCCTCATAGCAGAGGCACTGTGCTCCAGGGAGCTGTTGGCTGAACGTGGGTCTCCGTGGACCCTCCAGGAAGGCGGTGGCATGAGGGCAGACGCCGTCCACTCTGCCCCTGGCTCCCTGGGGCACCACTCGTCACTCATCCTTCTGGCCCAGCTTGAGTCCTAGGTGACATCTCCTTGTGAGACGTCGTTCTCACAGTCGTCCAATGGAGGAAATGGGAATGATTGTGCTCATCATCTCTAAGCACTGGCCCCCCCAGGATACGCATTTGTCAGAGCTGGACGGCTGCCAGGGTCAACCCCATTTTCTCTGGGACGTCTGCCCAGTCTTCCCCCAGGAGGGGTGGGGACTCCTCAGACTCTCGTAGCTTTTCCTCTCAGAGCTACTTACTGGGGCAATGAACTTGACTGCTTCCCAAAGCCGGGCACGAGACAGGGCCGGGGTGGAAGGCTGGACCTACCCTCACCGTGTAGGGAGAACTGCTGACTCGACCTCTGTGAGTGCCACTGTCCTCTCCTCTGAAGCTGGGACAGAGAGAGCCCAGCACTTTGGTGAGCACAGCTGAGCCACACGCATCAGCACCCACTGTGTGGCCTGCACGATACTAGTCTCCCTCAGCACTTTAGGACGGAAGGGGGAAAGAAAGTGCCAGAGGGTGGCACTGAGGGTAGCACCCACGCCTAGCTCCTGCCTGTCCTGGATAGCTGCCTTTACTTAACTGCCTGCCTCTGTGGGTGTCCTCCTCTGCACACTGGAGCCAAAGGTCCCCCTCCTTCATGCTTACCAGGACAGAACGAGATGAGAAATCCCAAAGTGCTCCACGTCCTGTGAAGGGAAGGAGGATGGTCAGAAGGGATTTAAGAGGGATGTTGGTGTCTCTCAATGTAATGGTGGCCGGGTCCTTTTCCCTCGTGGCACCCAGCTGATGTCCAGGTCAATACTCAAATCTCCTCCATCACTGTAAGAATCAAGCAGGTCGCAAATGAATCCCGGGAGGAATAAGTGACGGCGTGAATGCAGGAAGGAGAGGACCAGTGCATGTCGAAGACCTAGAGCCAAAAGGAAAAGCTCTAACAGCCTGAATGAGGCATGTAAATGCAGTTCCATTTTGGGGTAGATTCATAGAAAAAAGTAAATGAACAAAATGTTGTCAGACAGCTATAGCCCAGATGAGAAGACACTGGTCATCATTGTGCAGAAGGTCTAGATACCGTCCCTGCCCACTGTTGCTTCAGGAACACTTGTGTTCTGTCAGCACAAACGTGGAGATCTCTCCTGCACCATGGCAGGGCTGTCCCTGTGCTATCCCAGGGAAGAGGACTAGAGATACTGGGACTCTTCTAACCTCCGCAATGTGACATCCTGTGACAGTCACAATATGTCATCAAGGAAAGGGGCTACTACAAAGCAGGAGACTGGTGCTGAGGGGTGGGTGAGGCTGCCCCACCACCCGCTCTCGAGTTTGGACTTGGAGGCCTGAAATAGCAAGAGCAAAGCATCAGCCATTTCTGTGGATGCTTCACCCTGGATCCCAGTGTTGCCAAAATCGATGTCATCACCTCTCCCTGGCTCGATCCTCCAGATCTGTGAGATCCTCTTCACCCCCAGCACTTCCTGCTTCCATGATACCCTCCTGTCTCCTTGGCAGACCACAGGCACCGATTCAGAAAGCAGACGGGAAGGTGATCTTCCCGCTCAGCCATGTCAGATGCGCCTGCACACCCCCTCTTCCACACACCCAGCCACCAGGTGGGCCGAGCACGGGAGCAGAGTGAGCTGCTGCCCAAACCCTAGGCAGGGCTGCAGGGCTATTGGCTGAAGAAGCCCTCGTGGGGCTCCTGTGAGGCCACCCAATCTCTTCCGCACTGATTACAGATGGCAAGGTGACCCTGGCTGAGAATGGACCTTACCATTTTTTGAAACCTAGATGAAAAGATAAACTGTTTTTAAAATTTGCAAGCAGTTTTTTTGCTTCCTACCAGGTGGAGGCCTGCATTTATCTTTGATGCAGTTTCTTTGTTCTGAGAAAACCACCCAAAGGACCTTTAGATATCAAATGCAGATCAAAGACCCTCTTGTGGAATGGGTTTGAACTTATGTGAATGGCAATGTGGAAGCTTCCCTTCCCAGTGGAAAGAACAACATTCTGTGGTTTTCTTCTATTTAAAAGAACACTTTTTCCCAGGTGCAGGTTAGATGGACCTGGGATTGAAAATCATTTCAGAGGAGATGGTCTATTTGGGTGTGTGCTCATGTTCAAATGCTTGCTCTTGGAAATCAGTAGTACTGAATCTCACAGCTTGCTTAAAAGACACGAGAACTGGAAGAGAGCAACTTGGAAACAGGTTGGGCATGGGTGGGCTTTGCCCGGCCTTGGTACAGGTGAAGGGAGATGCCACAGTGCTGCTCACATGCCTTCTAAGTCTTTGGGGCATCCATTGGGGTGACCAGCTCCAGCCCCACCTGTCACGTGGGTGACTCCAGCCCAGGCTTTGCTCTTCTTCTCAGTGAGAGCTCACACTGCTCAAGTTGGTCCAGGTCACTTAAAGTTGGGATGTCCAGAAGTGGGCTCCATTATGCTACTTTCATTTGTTTAGGAACTGTGCCTCCTCCAAAGTAGCAGAGGAGCACCCGTCTTCAATGGTGCCACACTTCAGTGTTGACCTACCTCGCCTACCTGTGCTGAGGACAGAGAAGCTGCCACATGCAGTCCTCACACTTGAGGGCCCCTGGTGTCTCCTACTCATTAAGGATAGGCCTTGATTCCGCCATATGAAACAATTTTGTTGGGTTTCCTTCCATTTTGGTCTTTTTGCAACAAAGAGTGGGGCCTGAAAACACGGCCCTGTCATTAACAACTTAACTGGGTTGGCGTTTAATCTATTCATCAGCCTCGTTCAGGGCAGAGTCCCTCACCCGGTGATGCCTCCTTCCATGTTTACACCAGTGGACTTGCCTGTATTCAGACCAAAACCTCACTGCAAATCTTGAAAACTCTCTTGCCGAAGTTCAGGTCTGTGCCTCTCCCTGACGGAATTAGAAAAGCTGTGGCCATTGTGAATTGCATACTCACGTATGACTTGTCTCTGGGTATTAGGCCTGGTCTCTTGGGGCTCACACCACGGTGATCTTACCTGGAATCCACAGCAACTCCATAAAGCCAAATAAAAAATCCCCCTTCCCATTGTACCTGAGATGCTTAAGAATCACAGGGATCAGTTTTGATCACAACTGGAATCTTGGGACTGACAAGAGTCTACCGCTGTCCCTCTGTCCTCTTAGATTCCTTCCTAGTGTGCCCAACTAGTACTACTAGACTCCTTGTCTCTAGCTATAAACCCAAACTTCCATAAGATGGTGGGGGTGATCATCAGCTTGGCTTGTTCTACACAGCCCCCATTAAAATACCTGGACTCCTGGAATCTCAGAGCCGAGAGGGGCATGGGCTCCATCCCCTCCTATAAATACCTACCACCAGGGCACCTGCTGACTTGACTTTGACTATTGGAAGGCTGGGTCTGCGTGAGGCTGCACCCCACAAGACTGGCGGGTTAATGGTGCCTCCTGTGACAGCAGACAGGATGGCCATCTCTACTGTCTTCCTGGGCTGGGCACCAGGATTTCCCTGGTAGCTGCCCAGATGATGTCTTCTCCTCCTTCAGGTATTGAAATATTGCCTTTACCTCTCTGCTCCAGACAGTTCTCCCCCAGATCCCTGTCCAGCACACCGGCAGCTAGGCCTGGGCTCCACCTCAGCCTCCAGGCCCTGGTTCTGCATGCTCCAGTTTTCAACATCTTACAATGCAACACCCATAATTACACAGAATGCTCCAGATGTGGTTTGATTGGCACAAAATTATTTCGCCTTTTGTCCTAGACTATGTTGTTTCCGATCTTGTTTACTGCTTTTTCTGTACTAGTTTTTTCATACTGGGAATTCTTGTGATCCTGAAATCCCCAAAGACAGGAACTTTTTGTTTTTCCTACATGAAGTTAGCAGCCAATTCACCCTGCCCTTCATCACTGTGATGTGACTTGCTTGGGTTTAAATGTTGGATTGCATGTTTGCCCTTGTTAGATTTCATCTGAAGTTTGCCTCATCATTCAATCTATTGAACTCTCTGGGCTTTAGTATATTTGTTGCTTAATATTTATGGGTTGGATTGGTATGTGTTTTATTTTTCAACAAAATTCTGTCTGAGAATACAGGAAACAGTCCTTCCAGCCATATTAGCATTCTTGTTAACTCCATGTCCCTGGACTGTCCTGACCTCCCACTGCACCTTTTGATGCAGGATATAGTGTGGATACGAGGACACAAGAGGGTCGTCAGCACACTCAGGATTCCCTGGGGAAAACAGACTCACAGGAGGAGCTTAGCTTCCCGCTGATGTAACAAGACTACCACAGAAGCAACAACAGAAGACCGTTAGGTACGACCTTGCTTCAAAAATAATCAAAGTTTTAGAAAACAGAGTTGAAAGAACGGGGGGGGGGAGATTTTTTTTTAAATACATTGTTTAGAGAAGTAGGTAAAATTTGAATCTGGATTTGGGTATAATATGTTATTAATAGGTGTTAGAGGAAAATTATGTACCAAATGCCAATTACGGCAGAATTGGGAGCATAATTTAGTTAAATCAGTGAAGGTTAAAGAGAAGGCTATATAGTACATTGTCTCTGGGGGAGGAAGAAGGAAGATCCGAGAGAGAGAGAGGGAAGAGCTTGGGGGTACCAGGAGCCAACCCACACTCCCTCCTTCCCTTGCTTGCCAGGTATCTGCGGAGTTCCTGCTGTGCGTTGGGCGTTGGGTAAGGAAGCAGCCAGAAAACCCTCCCACCAAGCCCGGAACATCTGAGGGCCGTGCAAGGCCACGCTGTGTAGGTAGGAGAGGGAAAGCGCTGGAGGGAAACGGAGCAGGGAGGGAGGCCTGAGATGCTGGACTAGACTGTGCCTGCCGTTTTAGGGAAGGCCTTCTCAGAGGCTATGGAGTTGAGGTTGACTCAGGGAACCATGGGGGAGATCCTGGCAGAAGGGTGCTTAGGCACGGAGAAGAGCGAGTGTTAAGGCACACGTGGGCGGTGAGACGCCAGTGGTACCTGGGGAATACCCAGAAGGCCAGCGGGACCCAGCACAGACAGCAGGTGGGCAGCAGGTATCACAGAGGTCATTTTAGGAACCTTGGTTTTAACTCCAGAGGAAAAGCAGGGCTGTGGCAGGGTTTTGAAGATGATCTAATTCACGTTTTCATACAAACAGTCTGGTTGTTGAGCAAGCAAAGACCAAAGCAGGTGGAGTGTTTGGGGAGGGTGGTTAACTTAGCTATTGCTGCATAACGAACCATTCTAAAATCTCAGCATAATATACCGAGAATATTGTTATTACCCTCCAAGTCAGCAGCACTCTTCTCTTGGCAAGGTGGGGCTCACAGAGAGGTCAGTGGGCAACTCTGATGGCCTTGTAAGGGTGTTTCTCCCCTGTTTGCCAGATTGCTAGCAGCAGCTGGTCTCAAATGGCCGTCGCTGGGACAGCTTTGTTCTCCTCTTGCAGGCTAGCCTGGGCCTAGTCACATACAATGGTGGGATTTTAAACAAAATGGGAAGGAAGAGGAGGACGAAAATGTGCACTTAAGCCCCATTTTCAGGAACTTGGAGGCACCGTTCAGTTATGTGCAGGGATGATCTTTAGCTCTTGCTATGGTCTGAAGAGCGGACCCCCCCCTCCCCCGAATTGATTACCTTGAAGCCTAACCTCCCAGGTGGTGGTGTTAAGAGAGGGGGCTTTGGAGGCGAGGCCAGGAGGGCCCATCCCAAGAACGGCATTAGTGTCCCTATGAGAGGACTTGGAGGAAACTTCCAGAACTGCCCCTTCTGCCATATGAGCACGTACCTAAAAGGTGCCATCAGTGAGCACTGGAGCCCTTGACAGACATCAGATCTGATCTCGGAAGTCCTGGTCTCCGCATCTGGGAGAAATACATTTGTTATTTATAAATCATTCAGAATAAGATATCTTGTGACAGCAGCCGGAGCAGAGCAAGATGCCTCCTAATTGGAACAAATGTGAAGACATGTTGTGAAATCCGTGGATACAGGGGAATTTGGAGATTTGGGCCGCTTTGTACTCAACACACAGCCTATTTCCTCACCTGGGTGAGGACTGAGAGTGTCTTTGGTTCTAGCAGTATCAGGGAATGTGACAAGGTCACCGAATTGAGAGTTGTCATCAAAGAAAATGGACTGGACGGTGGGACACTGTGATGAAGAAGGACTCGAGGATCACACTTGAGCTTTTAGTCTAGGCAACTGGAAAGATGGGCCATAGGAAAGAGAGAAAGACAAGCCATTTGGAAAGGGCGATTAGGAGGTCGACTTTGTACTTTTTGAGAGACTTTTTAAATGCCCAACAGGAATTTTCAGCAGGAAGTAGAGAATATGAGCCTAGAATTTGAAGGAGGCGGGGTGTTCTGATGAGTCGGGATCCAATCAACAGGAGAAGCATTGCTCGCAGATGTTTAAGACTGTGGTACCTGCAGAGATCCTCAAAGCAGTGGACGTTAATGAAAATCAAGGGGCCCTGCAATAGGGAGTGAGAAAAGGCACAGAGGCTGGGACCTGGAGACAGAGAGGAGGGGCTGGGCAGAGCCACTAAGACGGCATCCCTGAGACTGCAACACCTGCTGTGGGGCGAGGAGGCCGGAGATGAAGCTGAGGGGAGACGGAGGCCATCGTCCCTGGAGAGCCGTGAATTCCAAGGCATCTCAAGGAGGTGGACTTGTCGGAGGGAACTATCCACAGTGTTCTAGGTACATCAGATTTTTATTTCCTGTCCTCACCGACTGAAGAAAGAGGCGCCATCTCAAAGCCTTGGCCGTTCGACAGAGGCATCCGAAGCAGACTCTTCATGGCTGGGAAACGTTCACCTGCACCCTGGGCACTCAGCGACAACTCCACCTAGATCTAGAATCTCTTCATCAGCTTACCTGACTGCCCAGTGCAGGGAGCCAGAGCCCGCTTTGCCCACGCTTGCGTTTGCAGATGCCCCACAGTTGAGCAGCACCTTGGCAATGGTGGGTGGGGTCAGGGACAGGTCTTGTGCCGGGCCCAGAGGGATCCGACCCGAGCAGTGCTACCACTGGATATCTTGAGCTCCCAAGCGAACAGCTGAGGAGGGGAGAAGCGGATTTGCTGCAAAGGACCAGCTATTTAATTTTATTCATCCTGTATCAAGTTTCTGCATCTCACAGTTTGGGCACAACAGGAGGTGACACTGTTAACTGTTGCTCTTTTCACTTCCTTTTTTTCCCCCTCACTGAACATAAACATATCATTACACAGTTACACTCCACTATATTTAGAGTTGATTTTTAACTATCTATTAAATCAAACAGGGAAGCTCAGCTGTTCTACCTGGAGCCAGTGAGACTGTGAGGAGGTGGACTCCTTCATGGGAGAGGACAGGACCGAGAGCTGTTGGCCAACCACCATGCACCCCCTGGAGCGCCTCTTCTCCTCCTCCTTGGAGCTCGTGAGCAGACCACTCCTCCTGGGGAGGCAGCATCCTGCCCACCAGCCCCTGACCCCTCTCATCGGCCAGTGAGGCGGACTTCAGCTTCACCATGTCATACAGATGGAAGGGACCTGAGAGGTGACTTAAAGTGGCTCAAGATACCAAAGATCTGATGCACTTTACAGAATTACAAGTGTTGTTTGTCAAACGCGGTTGGAAACTGCTGCCTTCCACGCCGTCTCAGGGTGTCTCGCTGAGCATTTCAGCACGAGCAGCAGCGAGCAGATCTGCAGTGGAAGCCTGCCCAGCGCGGTGGTCCCCACAGCCCCATCCCATCCCTCGGCAGCTCTTCCACTCCTGAGGATGCCTGAGGGCATGGAGTCTGTGGGACCCCTGGTCGTCTGAAGCAGTTTGGTGATTTCCCACTGCAGCTAGGTGACCTATCCCGGCACTGTGTGAAGACCCGGGCATGTTTCCTTCACTGTAAGACTCCAGGAACTGAGAGGTGGCTTCAAGATCAACAGAGATAATGGAGACAGGAACACTGACCGGCAGATCTTACAGCCCTGTCCAGGCTTGGTCTCTAGACAGGGCAGTTCAGGAAATCCAGGGGTGCCCTTTACCTAAGGATGAGGACAGGGTTGGGAATGGGCAGCATTAGGTAATGTTGGTGAGGGGCAGTGGTAGGTGGGGACAGAGTAATCTGGGGATGTTAGAGTTGGGAGAGCACAGGAGGTGAGCCACCCAGTCCCCATCACCCCTGGCTACACCTGGAATTCTTCGTAACTCCCTTCAACCAATGGAATTGCGAGGGGATCTGCAGCACACGTGGCTCACCCATCGCCTGCTCTCCTGGTCGTCTGCCGGCTGTGTTGGGAGGTGTGTTGTGACCGACTGGCTGCACATTGGCTTCTGATTTGGAATCTAGGGTTCTTCCCATCCTCTCTTCCTTCCATACATTTGTCCCTTCTAGCCCAAAATTGCTGGGAGCCATTAGCCAAGTAGGTATGACAATTTCCTTGCCAGCGTACCCCATGTTGCTGACATGTTGCAGTGACATTGAATGTAGGTGACCTTGCTCAAGGACCAGGGCGGATTAGGGTATTCCCGGTTTAGGATAATTGGGTTTAGGGCGTTCCAGTTTAGGGCGTTCCAGGTTTAAGATTATTCCTCCTGGGAATAGGGCGTATCCTGCTGCCTGAGTTCCCCTTGAGTTCTCACGGGATTCAGACAGTATTTTTGGGGAGACAGAAGCCCAGTGGAGGTGGATTAGGGCAGAGAACGTGGATTTCCCCAGAACGTGTTTGTAGACGGCTGGTGTGAGTTCGGGAATAAAGAGTTGCTGTTTGAATCTACAAGCTGTGTGGTGGCTCGTGATTGTGTGCCCAGCCAGACTGCGGCACAAAATGACACATGAGAAACTTCAGATGACAGGAAAGACCTAAAATCATTTTCAAAATGAAGGACAATCTTAATTATTTGGAAAGATAGGCTGAAGTTTATACTCCAAGCTTCTTCTGAAGTGTTCTAGTGAGAAAAGTGTTGTATCAAGGTGGCAAAACAGCCCTAGAATCACAGACTCCTCCAACTGTCCTGATGGAGAGACGCCACAGCATCTGCTCCAGTGGGGAGAAACAGGAGTGTTGAACAAGGTCTCCTCCTCATCTTTAACCTGACAACTTATGTAATCCAATTTGCCTCTGGTTTTCATAATACATTTTAAAACTATAATGACTTTGATTAATTCATAGATTTTACTGAGCATCTATTTTCTGTCAGGTGCTGAAAATTCAAATGTTATTATAATTCCTGATTTCATGCTGCTCACAGCTTATCAGAAGAGCTCAAATCCTGTTCATGTCTAAGAATGATTAAAATAAATGTATGCTTCAGTCCATCAAACCTGACACAAAATGGTAATCAATGTAAAATCATATACACTAAAACAGGTGACAGTTCATCAGTAAGACTCACCCAGAGCCTGGTGTGCACCCTGACCACATGGGATACCTAAGAATCCAATCACAGCATGGATGCTGGTCTCAGGATGCTTTGATTAGCAAAGTACAAAACAAACAAAAGTCCTGAACTAAATAAAATGATGATGGACATGGAAAAAGTCAACAGATTAACACTTGCTACATAGTATCTCAGCCATGGGGATTTACAAGTTTGGTAGGAAGTCTTCTAAAACTTTTAAGTTTGGATGAAGGGTCTCAAGGGTAAATATTTCGTGAATGGAAAGAAGGAAAAAAATGTAAAAAATATTTTTTTACAAAGACTTAAAATCAAGAATTGTCAGATATTGTTGGGGAACAGCCCCTAGACCGAGACCTTACGTTGCTTGGTGGCCCACAAAGCCCTCCCACTTTGTATCTCTGGCTCCTTCTCTCTGGCACCTCCGCTCAACAGCACAGCTTCTCTCCTCTGCAGGGGCCCACTCACTTCTTCTGCACCAGCTCTTCTCTGTGGACATTCTTCTCTGCTGCCTTCAGGACATGTGTTTCTGTCAATCACAGAGGGGTCGACCCAAGAGGCCTTCTCCACCCCAGCAATGCCAAGCACCTCACCCCTCACTACTACGCACACTTTACCCTATCCTCTACTACAAATGGGGTTCTACAGAGCGCATTTTTCACAATTTCATATTCTTTGTTCTTTGTTTCTTTATGGTGGATATCTGTTCTCTACCTGTAGAACTGCCCTGCTCAATACCACAAGCATTGGCACAAAGTAGCTGCTTGTAATTATATTTAAAATAATTAGACTCGAATAAAGTCAAAAATTCTGATTCTCAGTCACTACCGCCGTAGCTCATATACTCAAAGTTCCCATATTTAGTGGTTATATCAGACGGTGAAGATGTAAAACATTTCCGTCATTTTAGAAAGTCCTGTTGCACAAACTGCTTTTGAATGTGAGCTCCATGAAATCCACACACTTGGTTAGTCCTGCTTCCCAGGGCCTCCTGAGCATCCTGAAGGAGCAGTGGAAAACAGTATTGCTGGATAAATGGAGGAATGAGGCAGAGAGTTACATACAGTGGAAGAAAGGAATGAGGCCGCATCCATAATGTGAACCCGACATTGACAGAATTTATATGCTTAAAAGAGGAGCCAACACTGAGCGCTGTGGGTGGAGTGCAGTCCTGCGGTGCTCCTGAAGGTCAGAGGCATGAGTAAGGCCTGAATCAGAGTCGAGCTGAAGACGGTTCTTTCGCAACAGAAAGAGAGTGAATTGGAGGGTGAGAAGACCAGCTAGGAGGTCTCTGTCACTGTGAGGACATGAGTCACAGGGACTGAGCTCAGGAGGACAGAGAGGGCTCAGAAGAGGCCACATCACATGGAAGTGACAGGCGGCCTCAGCGTCTCAGGGGCCTCAGACATCTCCTGCAGCCATAGCAAGAGCTTCCCTGAGGTCAGCATCGCAAGCTTCCTGTGGATGGGCAGTGGTGCTGCTCCACATGGTCACTCTGGGACCCACGCTGGTGGAGGCCACTGTCTGTGGCTGCACCCTCTGCACCTCTGGAACACAGGACTTCCTTTGTACTGTGGCTGGGAAGAAAGATGGACCAGAACCAGGGGCTTTCCACTCCCTCACTGTAGGAGAAATGTTTTGTTTCTATGAAATATCACCTGTGTGGGGTGATATACAAGGGTTTAGGATATGTAGAAGAGCAAAGCCATTTATTTATTTACTTATTTATCTGAGACTTAATCTCTCCACCACCTTGAAAATGGAATATGAGGAAACGTGAGCAAAGAAAGGAGACACAGACATCTCTGAACTTTCCTCTGCATATTGAATCTACCTATAAGTGGAATTGGCTGGGGACTGCCCTGAACAGGGACTGAGCACAGCCCCTTAGCCTTGAGTAATGGGAGTGTGGAACTGGCATCGCACGCGGTGCAGAGCAGGTGGGCCTCACCTTCACTTGGCAGAGACGTGCAGCTCTGGGATTGGGCATCACCCAATGGGACTGGGCTACAACCCTGTTGTTGTAACACAGTCCCTTGCCTTATTTGGGTGGAATACTATATCGAATGTCTTTCCCTAATAAATACCGGGGTTCGGGGCGCTCTCGCCCTCTTGCCTCTCTGGCTCCCCTTGCCCTCTTTCCTGCATGGGAGCTGAACTTTGAGGTCGCAGTGCCATCCCTGATCCCAGTCATTGAGAAAAAGGTATTTTCGTGGTCTCTTTACCACTTTCTTAGTTATTGATGCAGCCAGCTCCTAGAACCCAGCTCACCTTGCCAGCCCGGCCAGCTGGCACCAGGGAGTCACAGAGTCCCTGCTCCTCAGGGACTTGCCATGAGCCGCTCTTCAGAGGCCAGTTGTCATCACCCAGTCTCCTTTGGGCCTTAAGTGGGCAGCACAGGGATGACATTTCAAGGATACTGTTGTTGTTGGGTTTTTTGAAGCTAACGGTACTGGACAGGGGTCACTGGGCCCCAAGTGCCCTGATCTTCTGTGACTTGGTGTGTTTTCTGTTTCCTTCTTTCCCTTTCAAGTAAAGATATTTCCTGATGGACCCCTTTCTACAAGTGCAATCCGAGTTCCAAGAAGGACTTTGTATTTTCGAGCAGGCAGATGATTAAGATGGCTGGTCCCTAGCCCACCTCCCAAGGGACATAAACGTCAATGCCATTCCCAGCCTCTGCAGATGGTTCCCAAAGTAAGAGGCAGTAGCCTCGGTGGCCCTACCTAGGGCCTTTCACCAAGCCGCGTACCCTCTCCTCCTCTCTTGGCTGGAGCTCTGTGTGACCCACAGCAATTGGAAGGGCGTAGTGTGCACATTTCTCTTCTCTCACTGTGGATCAGAAGGAGCCGCTCTCGGCACCAGCGGCATTTCTGGCTCCCACTCAGCACTGTCTCCCTTCCAGCACAGGCACATTCGAGCCCCATGCTGGACACAGCTTCCAGCCTCCCTGCGAGGGCGCAGCGTGGCCAACACACTGCTGAAGCCCCAGCAGCATCATGCATCTCGCAGCACCGAGGCCGCATTTCGCTTCGGCTGGAGTGCCAACGACCCGAACTCGAGGGGTTTTTCCTCTGCCTAATTTAAAGGCATAAAGTACTGTGGTCATCACACGCCTGCCAGTGCCTTGGCCGTGGCTTCCCCACCAGCATCGCTCACATAGCAGAACTCTGCAGTGATATCAGTGGAGGCGGGAGAGCCGATAACCAATTTAGCCACTCACGCAGTGCTCAGAACCTCCGGGTTAGGGCTGCCGTGGGAGGCCACTTGCCCTAGATGACCTGCTGGAACACTGCGGAACACATGCCTCAGGGCCTGCTGGAGCGGTCAGCGCTGCATGTGCGCTCACAGGGGAGCGGGGAACGGGCAACCAGATGCCAGGAGCCACAGATTTTTGGTTTTCAGTATAATGACTGATTTCATGGCTGTTTTACTTATTTTTCAAAGGTAATTTGGATTCCACGCTCTCAAAGAGTCACCACCAAAGGCCTCTTTCCTATGGTGGAAAGCCATTCTTGGCTCAATTAGGCAGAAGAATCCTTGCCTATTTTGCCATAGAGAAGGAAAGTAAAATACTTGATATTCTTTTTGAAAAAATTTAGGCATCGAAATCCTGGTCAGGAACAAGACTCAGAGTACAATCTGCTTGTCAGCAGCGGCAGGGAGTGGCCAGCATGGCTGCTGCGGAGTCCTCGGCTTCAGGCATTGTCCGCACACTGGGGGGGGGGGGGTGAATTAGATCATGTTGCTCGGTCGGAAAGCAAAATAGTTGTTCAGTCCTCAAACCAAATCCTTTTAGTATAGCCGCAAGATAGAAAAGACATAAATACCACAGATTTTCTTTCTAAGTCTTAAAGATTAGATATCCACATTGTTGAAAGTTGTTATAAGCATCTGTTGTGTTTACTTTCTAGGACAGAGAACTGCAGGACTTTGGATGGACAGGAATCCTGGGGGATTAACAGCAGCAACGCACATTTCTATACCCCGTGAGGAGCTCTGAACCATTTCTGTGGCACCACTCTCCACTCATTCACTAATAGCAGGCAGGAGCCATGTCCACCTGCAGGGCTGAGTGGGGCGGGCGGGACCTCCCCCTGAGGAAGTACGTGGGCGGTGGAAAGGCGAGAGAGGGGTTGAAACCAACCGTGACATTGGTATGTTTGAGGAACCAAGTGAAACTTCAGGAGCACAAGAGAAGTACAGCCACAGACCCTCCCCAGGGCCATGTTACAGGACCCCCGTGGAGGCCTGAGACCCCAGATGACACTGACTCCCTCACAGACTAGGTGTTCTCCTACCCCTGATATTGCTGACAAAGTTCAACTTCTACATGAGGCACAATAAGAGAAACAACAGTAACTACTACTAGAACAACCACTCTGCAATGCCACTGTTCAAAACTCAGAAATCGCTGATTTCTGGAATTTTCCATTTAATATTTTTGTTCATGGTTAAACATGCGTGACCAAAGCTGTGGGAAGCAGACTGCAGATAAGGGGGCCGAGTGCATGTCCCCAGTCTGGGGGTCAGACTGAAGTGTGAACAGTCACCGCCCAAGGGCAGGCTTGGCAAAGGCAAGCTGAGGTGGAGTCCCCTGTAGAGAAGAGTTCAGAACAGTGGGAGAGGCTCCATCTTCTCTCTAGGGACCCTCACACTCCCTCCTTTCTCGTTGTGCTCCTGTGTACCTGGGGAAGAAGGTGAGCTGCAGGGAAAAGGGCGGCTGAGCGGCCACCGCACTGGGCCCGTCTGTCCTGATGGCTCGTGGCCGACTCCCTACAGCAGAAGCAGGAAGGACTTCCAGGGGAGCCAGCCCAGGCTGCTGCTCTGTGCCCCAGGCTGGGACACTGGGCAGGGGGGCCCATGCCTGCGTTGTGGGAAGGAGGGCTCGCT
Organism: Marmota monax; assembly: GCF_021218885.2. Classification (NCBI taxonomy): domain Eukaryota; kingdom Metazoa; phylum Chordata; class Mammalia; order Rodentia; family Sciuridae; genus Marmota; species Marmota monax. The sequence continues at coordinate 3,187,108 of NW_026692321.1, read as the reverse complement.
GCAGCTCCGTCTTCCCTGGACACCCCTCCATGTTGTCCGGGTAGTTGTGTGCCCCCCCACAGGGACAGGCTGCCAGAGGCCTGAACCGCTGGGCCCCGTGGTTGGACCTGACCCATGTGGGGCTCCTGTTGAGGCTTTCCAGCCCACCTGTGAGGGGACACTCTCATTGTTATCAGGGGCAGGGTGTGGCCTTCATCTTGAGAGATGATGACTTATACGATTAGGGGGGATTTTCCTCCAAGCAAAACGTTCACGTCTCATTCACCAATGTCAGCCAACATTTTACCCCAGCATTAGGTATTTTATAGAAATGAATTCATCCTACTTTTATATCCTAACGGTAGGTAAATGCTGTTCAAAATCTTCACTCAGCTCTCCACATTCAAGAGAAACACGTCCAAGACGCTTCTGGGAAGAGCAGGTCACCTGCCCAGGCACAGGTGGTATCAGTGGTGGGGAGGGCTGAATCGGGGGGAGGAAACTTCTGCGGACAAAGTCCATCCACTCAACCCTTCCTCCTCAAACAGCAGGTGCACAAAGGGCCACGAGGGATGGCCACCCTCCCAGAAGTGACCGTTGTCGCTAAGTGTAGGTAAGGACGGCGGCGGAGGAAGACAGGGGTTTGGGCAGCCCTGCAAGGCAGAGCCAAGGAGGTCTGTTATTACAAGGACCACGGGGGACCATGAGCATATTTAACGAGGGGACAAAGCTGATTAATCTGTTTGGGGGAGATGTGTTCTCATTTGACAGCCACACAATCGGTATTCCCATTTTACCGAAGAAAATCTAAAGGTCCTGCCTGAGGTCACAGAGCTGGGGAGAAGCAGACACAGACAAAACCAGCTGTTCTTCTTCCCAGGCCACTAACACCATCAGCTTCACGTGCTCAAAGTCAGACGGAGTCTTTACCTCCAGCTTGTAAGCCTCCAACCTCCGGTTTCAAAAGCGTGTCTGAAGAACACCTCTCCTGGGTGGCTCATGGTGGTGACTGGGTGACAGTGACTTGAATGTTTCCTTTGGGTGACATTGCCATGTTTGATAATTTAGGGAGTAAGCTTAACCACCTTTCTACCTTCTATTTAGTTTAGGCAAACTTTTTATTTAGAAAAATTTTAAGATTATACTAGACTACAGGGCTTTGGACACAATCCCAAAGTCACATTTGATCTTTTTCTCTTTTTGAAGTTTGATCATAAAAGTAACTTATGGAAAGAGTTAATAAACATTCCTTTTTGGAGTAACTTTATTTTGTTGAGGAAAAATCAGTTAAATTTAAAATTCTGTGGAGAAAATTCACTTATTATGGAAAGAAGAAATCTGCTGAACCGCCCAAAAATAACTCAGGCCGTTAACATTCTCCAGCTTGCCTCCACTATTGACACAGCTAGTTACCACTCGCGCTCCATCTGCCAGATATACCTGGTTTCAGATGGGGTGGTATTTGCTAGCTGAATTAATGAAGAAAATAGGATCTTTAGAGGAAAAAAAGTACTCCATTTGATGCATTATTTAACCTGGGTTGTTAATAATAAAATTCAGAATGAGATACAGCAAATCATACAGAACTCTTAGGATGAGTCGATCCCATATTGCCTCATATCATCTGCTCAAACAAAATAGGAATTTTTGGGCACCATTTTACTCATGAGCTGAACAAGATTCAAGGGCAAGGAGTTGGACTTGTCGAAGACAAGATGATTTGCTAGTAAATAGTCTAAGTTCTGGATATCTTTTTATTCATAACGGATGATAGAAACAAGAGCTAATAATGTTGAGGTTTTTTTAAATTTTAAGGGTATTATTTTTCTATGTCAACTCTCTCTGAAGCCTTTGGGTATTGTCTTGGCCTGGCAGGAGGAGACTCAGAGCTGATGTAGATAATGTCCCTGCTGGACACTGGTGAGGACTGGGATGGCATTTTATTTCCTGAGCTCCCATCCAGCTGTCCAGGGGGCAGATGTGGGACTTTGGGTGAGTTAATGAGCTCAAGTGAGAAGAATCTGTCAGTGGAGAGGGACATGCCTCCTAGGGCCACTCAGGATTGATCCTGTAAAAGGTATGTAGTGTTCTCACACCTCTCAATTGGAGCATGGCCCACCAAAATATAGAGAGCAGAAACTGGGTACCTAGGGTGGCAATTATTTGGGGAGGATGCTCTTAAATCTGAGCCCATGCCAAGACTCTTTCTGCTGTGTGCTGGTGCCGGCTGTGGGCAGCTTAGAGCCGGGTGCTGTCAAAACCCTCCCCAGCTCCTCTGCACTTTGCGAGGTATCATGGCTCCCAGACTCAAAATGATAACAGAAACATACTGTAATCTTAGTAAAAATGTACTATCTTCAGTACACCTCAGATGCTGGTAAGATGAATCATCACCATTTTAGACTGAAAAGGACACAGTCTTGAGGTGACCAGCCATGATTTATGGAGTTTGCATAGAAGAAAGAAAGCTGCAAGTGACTTACTTGATGGACTTCAAGCACTGTTTGAAAGGGGACTGTGACTCATTTGGTAAGTTGGAGCATGGGCAAGGCCTGGGAAGTGACCTCTCCCATCCCCTCTAACAGAGGATGTGAAGGTCAGCAATTGGAGCAGAAAAGGTGGAGGTGAAATCTAATTTACATTCAATTTGGAGCAGTGGCAACGCGGGTACTGCTATTGCAATATGTTGAGTGGTGTCTGTGGCGGTGGGTGGTGGGGGAGTTGAGATGGACACGGGAAAGCCACTTCTGAGAGGCCATTCTTTGAGAAGGGAGCTCAGTGTGGAGCCATGGTGCTCAGAGCACAGAAGCATTTCCTAGCAGGCATTATGGTGCTACAACTCTGGTGTACTTAAGCCACACCGCGGCCCAGCCCAGATCCCTAGCATTAGAAGTCCACATTGATAAACTTGATAAGTCTACTGAGATAATTCGTAGCAGTTATAAAACACCTTGTTAACTGTACTAAAGCACGAGTATGAGAGCTCAGTCCTCTGCCTCTTCAGGACCACACAGCATACACCAAGCCCTGGGAATAAGATGAGCTTTGAAAATAGAAACTGCTTTGCCGTCTATTCATCATTCCTTCACTTACCCATTTACTTTCTCTCCAGTAGATAATTGCACCTGATAAGATTCTTGGTGCCAGGAGAGTAGAAATGAATGAGAGACCACGCTGCTGCCCTCGCAGAGCTCACCTTCTAACAGGAGCAACAGCATGCACCAACAGACAGTGTGGAACGTCCACTGGAGACACTGCCGAGGTGGACATCAGGGTGGAAGCCCAAATGCAGGGAGAAGGAGCCAAGCAAATGTGCAGGAGCCATCAGAACAAAGCCAGGTCCCCAGCGGGACCTAGCTGGAGGGTCAGGAAGGACGTGTGCAGAGCAGTAGGACGAGGATTGTCGGGGAGGATGGGGATTTCAGGAGCAGGCAGAGGAGGGGCCTCATGGCCTGGCCAAGCTCTCCATTCTAAATGAGAAAGGGTCATTGGGGGCTGTTGCTCTGCAGGACTCTTCCATCTAATTTAATTATAAAAGGCTCTTCTGGTTGCTCTAAGTAGGAAAAGGTGTCTGGTTCAGGGATGTTGGCAAGGAGCCCAGGATATCAGTCCAGGTGACAGTGAGGGTGCGCCAAGGGCATTAGCTGGGTTTAGGACATCTTTCAAAAGAGCTGCTGACCCGTCTCTGGTTCTGTTGGGAAGGACATGGGTCCTGTTCAATCCATATGGCTGCCTTTTTGCACCAGGCCCCAGACACCACAGCTCTCAGGAGACAACAATTCACTGGGGATCACACTTTGGGTGGGAACCAAAGTATGGACATACCACGTGGTCCTCAGAGGCAGAATTGATCACTCCGATTTTTGGCAAATATCACTGCTTTTCCGTGTGTGTGTGTGTGTGTGTGTGTGATCTTGTGCATTTCTCCTGCAGAAAAAGTAAAACTCAGAGCCACCTTCCTTTTTGTGAAATCATGCTACAGGTGAGCATTGTCCTAAACTGGTTACCTGTCCCTCACTGAACTATCACAAGAGACTACAATTGTTTTTATCAATTCTTTTTAGAGGTGATCCAATACCTAGCCTCTGGTGCCGAGGCTGATAGCTAAACTGCAGGCTGCCTTCCTGGGCTGCCTATGACAGACCTCAGAGCCCTGGAACAATATTGCTCGCCGCAGGGCTATGGGCTCAGCCTCCATTCTCATTCATCTTCCCCTCTCTTTCCTCTCCTACAGGACAGAAGCCAAATGTCTGATTTTCATTTTGAGTTCTGAGCAGGCAGTAGCCAAATGAGATAATCGTGTCTCGTGAGTTGCAAGTGGACATCTGCTGGGAAAGACCTTTGTGAAGAAAAGGTAGGACATTTGGGTTATCCCTCTTTCACCTTCCGATGCCTGGAGGTTCAGCAGCCTAGTGGTGACTACAAGGACAGAAATCACACAGTCATAAGAACAAAGGAGAAAGTAGAAGGAACCCTCACACCAAGTTTGTTTCATTGTGAAGCCTCGTTCTGACCTTACCTACACCTACACTCAGCACTTTACCTGATAAGTCCTCAGGAGGGATCACACTCTTAATCGATTTGATTTACAACTTGGAAGACTAATGTGTTTCTTCTTTTTCTTGGAAAGAAGCTTAGTGCTCAGAAGGGTCTGTGGTCACATAAATCAACAGCGGAGGAACTGAGGCTCAGAGGGAAGAGAAAGGCACTGCAGTCATGGTCTGATGCTGGCCCACCATTTTCACATGAAACCCAGATACAATGTCCACCTGAGAAGTTAGTGTCTCCCTGGCTCCTGTTTCTAGAGCAGCACCCACCCATAGACACGGTTCGTAATGGTGACATTTTTGATGTTGAAAATTAGAAAGCTGGGGTTGGGGTGGAGGTGGGTGGGGATGCCCGGGAGCCCCAAGGCCTCAGCCTGAGGCAGGGACCCTGAGGAGGTTGCCTGCCCAGTTCAGCTCAAACAGCAGATTCACCATTCTTTTTAATTTAATTTCATATGCTGCCTAGAAAGGGTATTGATAAGTGTTATTTACAGGATAAAATAGTAGAGCGTTTACTTTCATAGTAACAAAGTAGAACACTGTTAAACGGTCTACAGAGGTTCTAAAGAGCAAAGGAAAGCCCTGGATTCAGGTCAAGGATGTTCAGTATAATTGTGTGTGTGTGTGTGTGTGTGTGCGCGCGCGTGTGCATGACAGAGAGAGGAACAGAGGGAGGGGGGGGGAAAGCAGGGAGAGAGAGGAAGGGGAAGTACAGGACAGAGGGATGGGATAGAAATGCAAGTCACCCGTGCAGATAGTTCAGAGGAACAGAGAGGGACAGTGGGGGTCACATGTCATCATGGCTTCCTGACATTTTGTGTCTTCCCTGTAGAAGAATAATATGTCCCTGCCCATGATGGTGTGGCCCGCAGTGTCCCCCTGAAGAACAACAGTGTCCCCCATCTTCAGATGGAGCATTGTGCCTAAGCCCCAGCGGGCGGGTGTGGCTGTGGCTCTTTCCTAGGAGAGCAGAGCGGGCCAGGGCTGTCCTACAGGGGGACAGGAGTAGGCTCCTGGTGGAGCCATAGGTAATGTGGAGTCACAGGTAGCTTGAGTAGGAAGTGACATTTTGCTGTTGGACTTCTCAGAGGCTTGGGGACTGTTGGCTGCTGGATTTTAGTTTAGAAAAACTCTCCAAACCACAGCACATTACGATTTTGCAGATCCTCGGTTAATGTTGCCCAAGAGCACATGGGAATAAAAGCTGAGGTTCAAAAGGACACCCCAGTTGAAATAAATGAGCTTAGTACAAATATGTGTGCCTGGAAATCACAAGTGACAGCTGATTTGACAACAGCCTCATGCAGTTAGCAGCCCGGGAGGCCAGAGCTGGGCTGGTCTGCAGCCAGAGGGCTCCTCTGGGTGGAGGGCAGCCCTCTAACTGTTCTGCCTTGGCATGTTTCTCTTCCCTTCCCCTCTCTCTCCCAATCTGTCCCCAAATCTAAAATGGAATAATATCCCTGCACCAGCAATGCAGGGAAGATGAAGTAAATCTTCCCTGCAAAGCACAGGAGCTGCTTTATGCAGAAGTCTGTATAAATACTGGCTCTAATTATAACATTAATATGGCTGGGATCATGAAGGCAGAGACAACCGACATATGGCAAAAGTTGCAGGCCCCAGAACTGCAAATGAGAAGTGCTTTGTGAAAGGGAAAGCAGGTTGCCCCGGGAAACCAGGCCACCCTGCGAGACCTACAGCTGAACAGCTACCCGAGGGCAGGTGGCAAGGCTAGCCATGGGGCAGGAGGGAGCACTAGGGCAGGTACCAGTGGGCTGACTAGGAGAATCCAAACACCATTCACTTATTCCTCACTCACCAAGCACCAGAGGCATGCAGCCATGCGGGGAATGCAAGACACGGTGCAGCTCTGAGGCGTTAGAGACACTGAAAGAGACGCACCTGGAAGCCCAGGGCCAGCTGGGATGTGGAGGCAGGAGGCCCGGTGGCTGTGGGAGGCTGTGGAGTGTCCTGACACACACCAGCACCACGTGCAGGCAGATGTCACAGGAGAGAAGAGGGGGCCTCTGAATCTACTTCTTCTGGGGTCCTCTGCGATGGGGAGCACCCAACTACAGGCCAGAGAACGTGCCCACACAAGCTATGATGTTGTCCCAGGGCCCACAGCGCCCCCCACAGCGCCCACGATCTTCCTGGATATGTCTGAGGTTTTAGGAGAGACCTCTCTGTGCTTCACCCAAATCGCAGCGCTCTGGAGACCGGCTGGCTGTTGAGGCTGTCCTGAGGGGCTGTGCCACCTGCAGTAGCTGGGCTGGGTGTGATGGCACCAGGTGCCAAGGGACCCAGCCCCGGCCTGGTTTCTCCTCCTGGAGACCTTTGCTAATTCATGGTGTAGCCTCCAGCTGGAAGATCTTTCCACAAGGAAAAAAAGTTCTCTTTTAAGAAGGGAAATACCATTTTTTGATTTCAGGATAGGAAAATCAAGTTTAAATTATAATTAGTGCCTTTATCTAGCACTTCAGAAAGAAATAAAAACTGTATGACTTTTCTGTAAAGCAAGTGGAGTATGTGAGTGTGTGTGTGTGTGTGTGTGTGTGTGTGTGTGTGTGAGCACGCATATGCACATATGTGTGTATCGGTGTGTGCATATGTGTGCATATTTGAAAATGTACATACTTTAACCAAGGAATTCCTTTCCAGAAATCAATAACAATGAAAAAGATGTGTCTTCTAGAATGCAAAGATGCTCAGTAAGAGCTGGGTATGATAAGTTAATGGAGACTGTCTGTGTGCGACAATGGAGGAATGTTTAAACATGTTATGGAACATTTGTAGCAAAGCAGATTAACTTAATTTCAAATAATTTGGTGGAAATTTATTGCTAAAACGATGTGAGAGAGAATGCAAACTGCAAAATCTTTGAAACTGCATATCCAAGATAAACAGGGTTTTAGTAACATCATCTTAAAATTGTCAGATTATATGTGATATTTATTCTCTATGTAATTTTCTCAATTTTCAAATTTCCTACAAAATGTTTGTGTTATTTAGAAGTCATTTTAAAATGCATTATGAAGAAAACTGGGATAGAAATTCCTGGAAGGTTCCAAGTTGGTTTTGGATGGAGATGGAGAGTGGGTATCTGGGCAGGGATGGCGAGGTTCCAGGGGGAGGGCCAAGCTCTGTCTCTTGGGATCCCTTCTGACCTGATGCACGACAGTTGGCCACTGAGTAGTCTCACATATTCTTTCCATAGACATTCACTAGAGACCTACTATGCGTCCGTTAAGTTGTTTCTTACCTTCAAATTAGATAAACAAGAGGTTGCTCCTGCTCAGCACATATCTACATATGAGATCCGTTAACGGGGACGTGTAGCCTTTCTATCTCTCTAGTCAGGCAGTAACTTCACCTTCACTTCAGCGTCCTGGCTTTCCTCCTCCAGGGCCACCGCCATCAAGAGCGCAAGCCCCTCGCACCCGCAACTCCTGAGCTGCGGGCTCTCTGGCTAAGCTCCCTCAGCCATCAGCTGCTGTTTATTTCTTTGCCTCCTCATTTGGCTCCTGGGAGGATGTTTCAGCAGACTTTTTAGAGAGAAAGAGAAAAAAAAATACAATAGCTCATTAAGCTAATGACCCGGAGCCGGGCTGGCGGAGCGCACAGGCGGCTCCGTGCACAGCCCCCGAGCTCCCCGGCCCGCGGCGCTGCCTCCAGGGCTGCCTTCCCTAGGTCCTTTTCTTCTCTGACTCAGGGCAGGGAGAGGGCTGCCCACCTGCTCTCTGGGGATGAGACTGAGGCTCCTTTGCCTCATCTGAGAAGCAGTCACACAGGGCAAGCAACCAGATCCATGAAATTGGGAACAGTGAGAGAACGGGACAGGAGGACGGTCCTCCCGGGGTCTCTTGCTTTGAGTTCAGAAACCACACCTCTGACCTCCACTCTTGCAGTCCTCCCTCACCCTCCACGAAGGAGCCCTGGGCTGGTACTGCTGAGCACAGCGCTTGGGAAAGGTCCAGGCTGGGGTGCGGTCGGACTCCTAGGCACCCTCCAAGTTCACCTCAGGCTTCAGGTCTGGTCAGATGTGCTGTTCCCTGAAGTGGGCACAGTCCAACCCCGTGGTTCTCCAGGGCATTTCGGTGTAGTCGCTTTCTGTGGAACTTTCAGACATGCACTTCCAGCCATAGAAATACAAACACAGGCACATTCTATTTTCATCTTTCTTCAGAAAATTTGAAAGAATTGAAAGTAATTTATTTTTAAAAATGGAATAAAAGCAAAAGGCTATAAACAAAACCCTGGAAAATGCAGAGGGGCAGGAGAGGCTGGCCATAAATATTCAGACAGAGAGACCATACACTTGTTTCTGTTGAACTGCAAACCTCGCCCTGAGCCTTCCCTCAGCTGAGCCCCAAATAAGAAATATGTCCATGACTTTAACCATTTTCTGTCTACTGATGATGGCTATTTATTGCATGCCATGTTACAAGCTAGACTCTGTCCTTAGCGCTGCCTATGTCCTGAACTCATTTGATCCTTAAGATGTATACCCTATGCATGGAAAAATAAATAAAAAATGAAAGATTGTTTATGCCATGTGACAAATGAGGAAACTGAGGCTGGGTCTGTTAAGTGTCTTATCCAAGGATAGATATTACATAAGAGCAGACACTGACATTCCAATGTATGATCTCTGACTCCAGGGGTGAATCCTATTTTCGGAGGAAAAAGTCTAAAGAGAGTCTCCTCCTGCAAAATGCATCTTCCTCAGGGGAAAAAAATACATACATTGACTGGCATATGAATTTGATTTTAAAAGTTAAACATGGAGCAAAACAAATCTCAGTGGACAAAGCCCTCAGCGTCCTGTCACATGGCAGGTTCTGAGAGCCGAGGATGTGTCAGTACTAACTTACTGTGTTTGGTGGGCACAGTTGAACACACCTGGGTATTACAAATAGTGCTACACAGGAAGGCTAAGGAATAAACTCTCCAGCGATAAATATATAAACTTTTTATAAATTGCAACAGACTGTAAAGCTATCCTCTTATCTAGCTTGGAATATGCTGCTCAGTCTTTGGAAAGTCAGATGCAGCAGAAGGACTCAGAGAGGGGGAAGAATGTGGCTTCTCATCCTTGACTGTTCATGAATGACTTTTCTGCCCTGCCCAAAGGTCCTGTCTCATGATGAAAAACTCTCCACTAAAACCCAACTTATTCTTGACCTGTCGAAGCCATGTGACAGAATCTACCCCACTCATCAGAAAGGGAACACTAGAGACATTCCCACTTTCTAAACCACTCACCATCTGCTTTGTCTGAGAGCTAATCAAATATCTTATTTCTTGGGAGTATGACAGCTACCAAAGTATCATAAATAGAAACAATTGTATCACTGACTGTGAACCTTAAAGTCATGCCGACACTTCCCAAGGGCCCTCTCTAATATTTTCAGTATGCATTTATGAGACTCCAATATTCAACTCCTGAGCCATCTTAACCAAACTATGAGATATTAGTGTCAGCTGCATGGCCAGCACTGGACCCTGTTCCAGAATGGGCCCTGTGCAAGGTCTCTTCCCCCAATAGGCAAGAAAACCAACCAGCCTTCACTCTCAGGAACAGGGCAGCTGTAGCCACTCAGCTGTGTGCTACCTTGATTCTTAATGAAACACATGAGTCTGGGCTGGGAATGAGCTCTGTCCTTGGTCCCTGTGGGTTGGCATTGAGCTCTGCCATAGCAGATCCCGACCCACCTCTGCCTATCCCTCTGTTTTTAAACAAATTACAGAAAACACTATACCAAATACCAGACACCAAACATTGAAATAACAGAGGCCAAATTTTAACTCAGATTATTTTAATTAAAAACAGAATTTTACAGGAAAATGGGAATAGTTTTGAACAGGTATTGCTTCCCCCATACTTCTCTCTAGCAGCAATTTCTTTATAAATTAAAAGTACATCTTTCTAGCCTATGTTTTCAGGCTTCTTTATGTCTTTTTCTTGTCATTATAAACAATACTAAATCTTTGCTTGTCTTTATATTTTTGCACACAGGAACCCACTGGATTTCTGAAACACGTCAGATTGTCCCTTGTGCTTTTGGTTGATTTTGAAGATCTTCATTCAGTTTTTCCAATCTGTTTATTTACTTTTTCCTCAATATAATAGTGCTTATTTGTTTTTTTTTTAATTAAAAAAAAATCTTTAGTAATGCTTTATTGAATGTGTCTTGCCTTAGTTCTCACTTTTGGATTTTTTTTATCTAGTCTGTATCTTCCATCATTTCTATGGATTTTAGAATCAGCTGCATAGTGTTTTTTTAATCCCATAAAATATTTGTTGTGATTTATATTTGAATTTTCTGTTTGTAGTCAATTTTGAAAAGAATTGTCATTGTGGTGACTCACTTCATCCATGAACATGGTATATCATTCTGTTTATTCAATCCCTTGCCTTTCTTCTATTGTATTTGGTAATTTTTCATGAAATAATGGAGATTTTTCTAATATGTTTGTATTAGGTAGTATAATTGCTATTATAAGAGATAGTTTTACTCTATTACAAATTCTAACCAGTTATTAATTGTGAATTAAAACACTAATAATTTTTAGATGTTGATTATTATACAATACACAAACTAAACTTTTTTGATTCTAATAATTTGCAGATTATCTTGGATTTTTCATGTAGAAAACAATTTTATCTGCAAATCATTACAATCTGTCTCTTCTAATAACTCTTTTTTCCCCTTGTGTTATTTAATTGCATATTTTCATTGTGTTATTTTTTTGGTTGGTAGTGATGACTACAAAGGGCTTTTGTCTGGTTCCTAATTTGAATGCAAATGCTTTTAAAGTTTTGCCATATGTGTAACATTTGAATTGCATTTTGAGTAGTTACAACTGATCAAATTAAAGTGATTCACTTCTATTTCTAGATTGTTATCAATATTTCTTTAAATGAATGAGTTTGTATCCCAAATGTTTTTCCTTCTTCTACCAATATAACCATATTTAATCATTTCCTCAATCATATTATGAAACACATTAATCGTGATTCTAGTGTTGAATGGAAATTGTATTCCTAGGATAAAGGCTTCTGTGTCAGAAGATAAAATGAGTATACTACTGGATCATATAGTTCATATGGGGTCTTCATGTAACTTTTATTCCTTAATTCACTTATTCATCTGTCCATTATTTCGCAGCCAGCTAAATAACCAACAGTGTGGATGTAGATGTAAGAAAGACGATAACCACTTCGTTATAATCTAGTGCTGTCACACAAATACAAGGAAAGATCTCAAACTAATGAACTGAGTACTCTAGCTGAATAAAGTACAGGGGATCTATATATCTCCCTGAATACAAGGGGTGGGACACTGCGGAGCTGTTTCTTTGTCTTTTCATCTCTGCTGTGCTCTCTTCAGATGTGATTTAAACCCCAGATCTGGACTGGTGACTTTAATGTGTAGCTGCCACCTTTATGCACAAAATTGCACTGCCTCCTTATAATGCAGTTTAGGTATGGCTGTAGCAAACTTAAGTATCTAAGTAGAGCTCATGACCCCACACTCCCCTGCCCAATCCTGCCAGGCGCGGGCCTCCCGGTCTCAGTAAATATTCAGCTTAGATGACTTACAGCTCAGGCCAACCCATAACTCCCTGTCTTAGTAAACAGCCTCCCCATGTGCCTGGTGCTCAAGATAGAAACCTAGGAGTGACGTTGGTTTCCAGACTTTTTCTATCCCTAAGTTACCCAATCTATCAACAAAACACATCACATACCAGCAATAAATATAACTTTTTACAAATGCAAAAGTTAAAGTTTTTCTTGTAGAAGAACTTAACCAGAAAATAAGCCTAAGGGAAGATACTTAAAATAAACTATGGCAACTACTGTGAAATTATTAAAGTAAATGGAAAATACATGCCAAAATCCAGTGGCTTTTCTCAAATCCACTCAGAAAATATGGGTAAAAATGTTTGAAATAAACCTTTATAACAGCAGCCACATTTCACAATATTTAGGAATATACCATCTAGATTTTGAATAGGGTATCTATGAATATATGGTGTACAATGTACAAATGGTGAATGAATAAATTGGTACATTAATAAATGACTTTATTATTATAAAACTAATTTAATCTTCCTCTGGCTATAGTGAGGGTTTTGAAAATATTTCAGAAACTATCACCATAGTATTTTATTGTAGGAGGTTGGATATTTTGTTTATTTAGAATTTTTATCATTGCTGATAACATTGTTATAAATATCATACATATCCAAATTTCATTTGGTGTTTTACATCTACTATTAGCATTGGTTTCTGTCATCAAAACTACTGGTCAAAAGGCGAACCACAATCTAAGGACTCTGGACGTACAGAAGAGCTACATGTCCCTACAGCGCCCAGTGACCCTGTCTTTTCATGAGTGTTCACTGAAGGCTGTTTAGAGCCGAGCATCAGTAAGGATCTGGAAACAGACAAGAAGCCATAGCTTTGGCCTTATGATCCCAATTCCTTTCTCTGGGCCATTTCGTGCATGAGCTGTGCCTTGCCCCTGGTGGAAGGAACCCCGGAACCCTTGAGAGATTGTTACGGAGGGTCAAGTGACTTGGGCAGAAATTGGCACTCAGTGGTTTTGAGGGGTACATCACACTGCCAGTTGACCCAGGCCTTGCTGGGACATCTGTGTAAGAGTCTTGATCAGTTCCTTTGTTCTCTTTGTCTCTCTTCAGGTAGCCACCTGAATGATTAATCAAATGATTAATCAAAACATACTCAAGAGTAAGTTAACCATCTCTGTACTTATTGACTCTGGCAAATTAGAATGACTTTAGGAGAATAAAACAGAAACAAAACAAAAACAAATCTCACATCCCGTCCCAATTACATCAGTGCTATGGAGAGGCCTGGGCCCGGTTCTCAAGCCAGTTGGCTTAGCTGCCAGGGGAGTCTTCATGGTGGCGGTGTGACTTGTCTTGGATCTCAAAAGACACTCCAGTTGGACGGAATGTGGGAGCAACGTTATACATTATAGGGAAAAAGAATGGCACTAACAAAAGTAGGTCAGAGAGTTAAGAGCAGATGTTGCTGCAGGCAGGAGGGCTGGAAAAGGGATGACTTCAAACCAAGTGAACTGAGGAAAAAAAATGAGAAAAGACAGTGTGGGTGCAACTCCCAGTCAAGCGGTGCAGTTTCAAACTGGTGGCCCCTAGCCCCATCAGACCCCACAGGTTTGTTTATCCCACACGCTTGTTTTTCATTTGAGGCAACATTTAAAAACCAGGGACTTTTATGTTTAAAAAACTCAGATTTGCCAACACAGGGCCTGTGTCTTCACTGGCCTGAGCTGCTGGAGCTGTAGGCTTTGGGTGGATAGGTCCTCTGCAATCTCCCCACTTGCTCCCAGTGAGCACCTGGTACCAGGTGCTACCTTCTCCATCCTGGGTACAGCTGGGCTTCTCATCCCTGGCTGCAGGCACAGTCTGTGTTGGGCAGGAGGAGCACTGGGCTGTAGACCAGTTGCGTCGGCCTTCACAGCTTCTCATCCAAATGACCCTGGGCAAGTTACCTCACCTCTGGTCTTCAGTGTGGCAATGAAAATCAGGGCGGGCAAAGGCACAAGCTCTGCAAGGTCACTTCAAACACTGAGATTCTTTCACTCTTGCTGAGGTGGCTGGAGCCCACCAGCAACTTGTGCATGTGTAATAAATAGGCCCAGCCCCAAATGCAGGGAATCTGAGGACTAGAAAGGAGAGCCTGGGCAGACCAGGAAACTCCAGTTCTTTACTGTAAAAAATTAAAAAAAATAAAAGAAAGAAGAAGAATGATGTGATTTCCTGCTTTGTGGCACAAGCCCATTGACTTGCCATTGAATTTTCTGTCTCATGATTCCAAGTCACAGACAAATAATTAGCAAGATCACTTATCGAAAACTGGCTAAGAATATAGCCAGAGATGAGCTCATACCAGAGTTCTCTGTCAAGGCACAAGGAAAGCTGAAAGCCCAACTTTACAAGAAGGAAAAGAAAGTGTCAATGATCTGCCCATGGAGGACAGTTTTAAGAACATCATCTGGAGCCACAGTTTTCACGGTTAGGCCCAAGAACACCTAGGGGGCCTGTAAAAGCCCTGATTGCTGAGCCCTATGCTGGACCTTCTGTTTCCCTTTGGGCAGCTTTCAAGAATTTATATTCCCTTAAACTTCTCAGGTTGTACTCATGCTCCCTTCCAAAGACCAGCCTTTAACAAACGCTGCTTCAGGCAGGGCTGAACCCAAACAGAACAGAATCCTTGGTCCAAAGGCTCCTGGAGTCTTGGGTGTTTCCTGCAGCCCACCATCACTGAGCGGCTAGCACACAGGCCATCAAGGTCAGGCAAGAGCACACAGTGAGGATCAGCTTCTGCACGCAGGGTTTATCAAATCCAAACCTGTCTGGAGTGTGTCACAAACAGAGGTCTCCCCAAACGCCATTTCTCACGTGTGAATACTTCCCAGGTCTTCAAAGGGAAAGACTCCTTCCCACCATGAAAAGCCATGGCAGACGCCTGCCTCAGTCACGGTTTCCGCCTCTCTGTCCTGGGTTGCTGGTGTCTGGGGCACACAGGGTGCTTGTCCTCTCACCCTCCTTCCACACCCTGGGAGACGAGGAGCAATCAGGTCCAAGCTGGTAGCAGAGTGTGTGCCTTTTACAACATCATCCAACAACCTTTGATTTATACAACTGGAAAAAGAATCACCAAAGCAAACTGACGGACTAGGGACATCCGAAACTAAGAAACACACTCATCCGTCTAAATGCATCAACAGAACTAACACGCTTTCCCACAGGAAAATAGACCACCTGAGAAGAGAGAGACTGGAAGCTCTGAGTGCAGGACTATCTAGCAACAGTCACCTCAAAATGGAGGAACACGTGTCTTCCAGCTTCTCCCCAGCCTCCTGCCTCCTGCTGCCCATTTCTCAGTAGCTCCTACAGGTCCTTGTGTGTATGCACCGGGCTCGAGGCACGAGCAGTGTGTGTGTGTGTGTGTGTGTGTGTGTGTGAGAGAGAGAGAGAGAGAGAGAGAGGGAGAGAGAGAGAGAGAGAAGGAGAGGGAGAGAGAGAGAGGAGAGAGAGAGAGAGAGAGAGAGAGAACCCTGCTTCCCTCTTTGGCTGAGTTCTGTTTGGTATCAGGTTCATCTGCATTAGGTCTGTTTGGTGCATTCTTACAGATGGCATCAAGGGGGATTGTTGAAATGACGGGTCTAATAGTCTGGACACCTTCCAGCACATTAGAATCATAGGACCAAATTCTTTCATCTAATTTAAGTTTGAAGAGAGTTTAACTGATTGGTAGTTGGGGTAGAAAGAACTTCTCTAGACCAGGGAGCCAGAAATGGCACGTGCTGGAAGCAGCCTCCCCTCCTGCCATTTTCAGAACTTACCACGAACAACTCCGCTGATACGTTCCTTTAAATGCACTGACTGATCTGCTGCAGGATCTCACGGGAAGTTTGTTACACCGTCTTCCCTGCGCCTGTTATGGACTCAGCCCTTATAACCACATTTCTTTCTGTCTTTTCAAGCATTTATGAATATATAATTTACCAACTTCAGGGACAGAAATTAACTGTGAAGCATTTTTATAAGCAGTTCTAATTTCCCATTCTATTAGCAGTTCAATTAACTAATGCAGAGCCATCCAATCCTCTTAATAAATAGTAATTGATTATTAGGATCACCTGCCTACCATCAATGGCCATTCACTAGACATACTCTTGCAAACATGGTTCACCAGCGGGGAGTGAAAGGGGAATGGATGGACACAATCAGGCTGATCGCTACAGTAACTGCTGGCGGTCTGTGCCAAATCAAGGTCCAAGTGAAACAGCATCTAGAGAGCACGGGAAAGCACTTCAGTCCTGCGCCATTCTTTCCTCCCACCAGCAGAGGCACCTCCTGGGTGGAACTGCTTCCAGTTCACCTTGCAACCCCACAGGCACTTAGTACGTATTGGCAACAATGAATGCAAGACCTATGGTCCTAAAGTTCTGCTTGGTATTCTCTGAAGATCAAAATTATGTAAGCTTCAGAGTTGCATAATCTCATGAAATTTAAATTCTGACATTATTTTGCTGACTTACTTAATTAGTTAGCCAGTTGGTTATCATGTTCTTCTCAAATTCTTTGAATACAAAAGAGGTCAATCATGTCTGATATCTGAGGAGAAAGGACATTTCCGCCCAAGCCATGGAATTCCTACACATTATCCTAGATTATCCCCATAGAACCACATTTTCTATATTCAAAATTAATTCTCAAGCAAGCGAGACTAGGAATCTCTATTCAAGATGTGTTGTCAAGGCTCAGTTACGTTGCAGAATGTATTCCATCCAAAATTATAGCTGACAGCATGTTTGAGACAGATCCCTCATCTCTGTACCAGAGGCACTCAGTTTTCATTATCTAGTATTTTAAGAGCAATTATCTTTTAATATGATTCTAAAATTGTTCTCAAAGTAAATGTTGGCTGCTTTAGCCATTCCATTTCCTTGTAGAGTTACTTAACTAATAGCTGCAAAGCCACCAACAAAAATTGGAAAAAATGAAAAAAAAGAGTCGTTATCAAAAGCTAAGCTCTTCTTATTTCCAATTGCCCATACACAACCATATTAATTTGAAATTATGAGCTAGAGATAGAAATGCTATAAAATGTTCCACCAAAGCTTTGTCTTATAACTTCAACTCCAGTTTTTATTTTTATTTTTGGCAATTAATTCCACAACTAACCCTCTGTGGTGGATGTCATTCAAGCTGCAGAAGCTTATTGGGTAGTTAAAAGGATAAAATCAAGTAGTCATTCTACTAATCCTGTTACAAGGAAACAGCTTTCTGCATGAAAAGTGGAACTTATGTGGCCATTAGCAGATGCTACATCAAGCCACCAAAAATATACACATTTAAATTCTTAAGCACAATCTATGAACACTACACAGATGGTTTCCAAGAAACTGTACCTAAATTGATTACGATAAAAATGATCTGCTGCAATTGTTTCTGTCAAAAGGGAGAACAGAATTTGTCCCAATGTGTCGCTCTGCCCACTCATGCAGAGAACCCAGCTGCTGGGACAGATGTTGCTCTAAGCACTTTATTTTAGGGTCATTAAAATGGTTACAGGGGTTAGTCATTCACTGTTTTATAAATTGTGCTTACTAGCTGAGCTCAACAGATGCTAGGAAACTTCTTTGTAGTTGATCAGAAACAAAGTTTCATGTCAGATCCCATCTACCTTGTGCTTAGATGAAGAAATTAGGGACAAATGGGACCGAAGAGTCAAACAAAGATGGACGTGAGCATCCTGGCCAGGCATGGAGGAGGAACCGTCTCTGTATAGCTCTGTGAGTGGTGCTGCTGCCTGTCAGGGGACATCCCTGACTAGCAACCCAAAGCTGTCCTGCAGGGTTGATCCTGCTCCTGCAGTTAAGACTTTTGGGATCTCATCGTACCACTGCACGTTTTAAATTGATGACGGTCTATGCTCTTGTCCCACAGACTTCATCAGGCAATAAGATAAGTCTTCCTACTGCTTCTAGAATGCTCTTCTTTACAAGATTGCTGCTAACCTCTCTAAGAATATTTTAGCTCTCTCCATCATGAACCAGGATATATTCCCATCATCTCTGTTTTGTGTCATGATGTATTGAGAGGGCACGAATCTATCAACAGAAACTCAGGAATATGATGCAAATCAACCTAGGTGAAATGATAGGCATGCAAGATTCTGGGAAGGTGGCTGTTTGTGAGTGGTGCAGATGAGCCACACTGATGCTGGTCAGATCATCACTACCACCGCCCTTTAAGAAGCTTGGCTGCAGAGCTGTAAGTGATGTTGACATAGTTAAATGAGAGAGAAGGCCACAGCACACTTTTGCAGTATAGGAAAATCAGAGGTCTACAGGATTCAGGGGTCTTTTACAACCAAAGGCCAGAATAGAAAGAAGAGTAGGAGAGGGGAGACCCCAGGAGGCAGATTGTGAGTGATTTGTAGGGAGGAAGTTCTAAGTAGATGAATGGGATCTGAAAGCGCTGTGAAATCAAGCTTATTTTCAAAGAAAAACAGGCAAGAGCATTGACCATTATATACGACTCAAGGCTATAGAGAGTGAAAACCAAGAAAGAAAAGGGCCCAACTCGAAGCAAAGGCAGGTCGGCAGTTTGTGGAGCCTCAAACTTGGACAAATACTTCAGAATGGGAGATCTCTTCCAAAAGGAATATGATTTTGTAAATTCAGGTAAAGTACTGCTTCTTGTCAGTAGCCCATGCAAAGGAGGCCCCAAGAGTTTAAACTCAGGTTTTTGTTTTATTTTGGGGGGTTGGTGGGGATATGCATCTTCTTTTGAGCCATTGGGAGAATTACACATACTTCTTTCTGATTAAATATTGCATGGCTTATTAATATTGTTGGAAGAGAAAACAATCGATTTATATAGTGGTAGAGTAGTTCTCAAACTTGGATCACCACAGCAGCAGTGCTAGCTTCATTAGGAACCAGGTGGAGAAGTCAATTTTCAGGTTCTCACCCAGAGACACCAAGTTAGAGACTCCAGCCATGCATCCACGGTCAGCATCCCACCAAGCCCTGCAGGGAGTCTGCACCCCAAAGATGGAGAGCCTGTTTAGTGGACGTAGCAATCCTAAAGCTAAATCAACTTAAGAAAACTTAGAAGTCAGTTGAAACAAGTAAATGAAGATTAAGGTCATAGATAGGAAGAAGAAATTAATTTTTAAAAATCATTTGTAATTGACATACAAAAAAATGCAAACCACTCTGACTCAGCATTGGAGACCTGTCGGCTGGTCTCCCTCACTGTCCTCCTCCCAGATCCAGCTTCCTCAGTTGCTTGGTCCCATCTCCTCTCGCTCTTCTGGGCTTCATCTCTGTCCAGTAGCTGGTTCTGGCCCAGGGTCTTTGCCCTGGGCTCCGCCCCACCCTCTTGCTTCTGCTCTGTTCACATTCCCTGAAGCCAGATATCTGCTTCCTCGTTAACATTTCAGGAACTCAGCCAGACGTGGTGGACAGTGGAGATTACAGAATGGAGTCCCAGGCTGCAACCTCAAGCAGAACCTCACACAAGAACTCCAGAGGGTAGCTCAGGTGTGCTGGGGAGGTGACTGACCTGGTACATCCTGTGAGGTGTTCAGAGGGTCCCAGGAACTGGAACCTAGCCTGAGACTCAGAAGAGTATCCACTACCTAATGCCTTCCAATCCTCCCTTATTTGTTTTTCTTTGGTTTTGTTTATTTGATGTGGCTGGGAATGGACAGAGGGAATCATGTTCCATGAAAAGGAATGCTCATTCGGCCACACTGAAGAGACCATAGGCTGTTTCCAGTCAGTAAATGGAGGTGGAAATCCAAGTTTAAGTGCAGTATAGCAATCTACAAATGATGTCAGCTAAAAACAGACTGTGTAAGCAAAATATAGGACCTGTGGTCAAGCAATTTTCAATCTTGGTTCATGAAAACTAA
This sequence comes from Marmota monax, assembly GCF_021218885.2. NCBI lineage: Eukaryota > Metazoa > Chordata > Mammalia > Rodentia > Sciuridae > Marmota > Marmota monax. The sequence goes on along the minus strand of NW_026692321.1, from coordinate 3,167,092 downwards.
TTCCTTGGTTTTGGTGCAATGTGATTCTAGGTAAATTGATGTAGAAATGTGTGTTGTACAATGGAATATTACTCAGCAATAAAAGAGAATAAAATCATGGCATTTACAGGTAAATGGATGGAGTTAGAGAAGATAATGCTAAGTGAAGTTAGCCAATCCCAAAAAAACAAGTGCTGAATGTTTTCTTTGATATGAGGAAGCTGATTCATAGTGGGATAGGGAGTGGGAGCATAGGTGGAATAGATGAACTCCAGATAGGGCAGAGGAGTTGGAGGGGAGGGGAGGGGGCATGAGGTAATTAATGATGGTGGAATGTGATGATCATTACTATCCAAAGTACATGTATGAAGACACGAATTAGTGTGAATGTACTATGTGTAAAACCAGAGATATGAAAAATTGTGCTCGATACGTGTAATAAGAATTGTAATGCATTCTGCTGTCATATATAAATTAAAAATTTACATTAAAAATATGTGTTGTGTCAGGCAGCTGTAGAGCACAGTTTGAGGGGTGCTGGTTTGAGGGGTGCCCTCAGATCTTGTGGTAGATACATTTGAATCTCACAGGTATGCAGTTTTTAAACTGCCCTGGCCATAAGTAGGGCAGGTCTGGCCCTTCTTTCAGACCAGCAGGACAAAGTGACTAATGGAGATAATTAGAAACAGCTTACTCAAGCACAGAGATGCTTTGGCTAAACCACTGTAGGGCTTGTACTGCTGTGACCCCGATCCTGTCCCAAGGTTTGGTGTGTGATTGGACATGGACCCAACTCACACATTTGCCAGGATTTATGGGACAACCTGTTAGCATCTGGGTTAGCATTGCCTCTCATTTAATCAACATGGAGGTAGTTACCACGTCTGTCTCTTCTCCATTGTTGCCAAAATCACATTAACTAAGTTAGTCAAGAGAGGCTCACTGGCCTGGAGGAAGACATTGGATATAAATTGGTGAACTAAACAGACGTAGTCAATCACTAGGGAAGTGTGTAATCAAATGAATTAGATAAGCAATAACAACAGCAAAAGGCTAAAAACCCTGTAAAATCCCACACCAGGGCTCATTGTCCACCATCGTCATCTTTATCACTTGATAAAATGTTAGTGACTTAATGCAGAATCACTTCATGGAATCACCTAAGTTCCATTTCAGGTGTTCCTCTAAAAGTAGCCTGCTACAGCAACACAGCAATAAAACAAGACCAGCTTGGAGAGTTTCTCAGTGAGGAATCGAGTTTCGGTTTGTTATGACTTAAAATACAGACCCTGTGTTGGTCACATGTGAACTTCCATTAGAAAACACACGCAGGAACCTCGCAGGTCATCACCCTGTGGCACAGCAGGAAGCAGAGTGCAGGGGTTGTGGGGTTGGCTGCTCAGCAGAAGAGTTAGGCTATTTCTTCAGAGGCAGGGATTAGTTAAGGAGCTACCTTTAATGGCCCTCCACTGGAATGCAGCTAGTGGAAATTATTAAATATATTTTCTCTGAAAATATTAAGACTTACCAATGGAGTTTATCTAGCTTTCCTGAATTTTGCACTATGGAAATAACCCCAGGTAAGTATCATTCATTACATACTCATAAACGTCTTGCAGGCACTGAAGCTGTGTTTCAGAGTATCAGGTACCACAGGAGAGACCACTCAACTGCAGGTTCTTCCCAGAGTAAGCCTACTGAGTACCTAGTCTCTAACCTTCTAAATTTTATAGATGAAGAATTCAAGTACAAAGACGTCAAGTTCAAAGTGCTCTCAACCTCTTAAGTCTCTACATAATATGGAAAACAAAACAGCTATTGGAATGAGTCTTCCCAGGAGTGATGTTACCCAGGAACAAAGTCTAGTGCCCATCTTCATCTTGCCCTTGGACCTTACCTGGCCCTACTGTCTGTTCACATTCCTCAGAAATACATGCAGATTATGCAGGCAGTTTATCACAAACAGTCATTCTGGACTTGGTAAGACACATAGCTGGGGTTCTCCTCTTCATCTACTTCTTCTCATTAATCAAGATTCCCATTTTCCAATTTTGCAAACTCTGTTAGGTTAACATAGCAATCACTCTACTTACATAGTATTTTTAAAGGAAATGTGGCAGTGGGAAGGTGTAAACCTCTCTTTGCTATTGTTTGGGCATGCTGGACTGAATTCAAGTTCTTGGACCTCAAGTTTCTCTACAAAATAAAGAAGCTGGATTGTCTGAGGAGTAATTCCAAGTAGGATCAAGAAGTTATTATTACGGTCCATTTTAGAATATGAAACTTTCATAAGATGAGATATCTTACTTAGCATGTCTGGGTCAGCAGACATGCTAAGCTAGTTTCTAAACATTTTGAATGGTAACTTACAGAATATGGGGTGGTAAGTGAGATAAGAGTCTGCCAACAGTATCTTGTCAGGAGTTCCAGTGTCCCATTCCTGACCACCTCAGAAGTCCCATTCCTCCCTCTGACCTCCAGTTCAACTTTGCAAACACCATGCATATGGCACTTGGCATGTTCCGTCTCCCCCACTGAACTCCAAATTCCTCAAAGGCAGTGACTGAACTTCACTCAGCTCTGCATCTCCTATACACACAACGAGCACAGTTTGTCGTACCCAGTAGGTGCTCAATCAACAATGAGTGAATGGTAATCAAAAGAGATAATTGCAGCCTTTACTTTGGAGGAAACCATAGGACCATGATGAAGAAACTCAGGATAACAAATTGACATACAGAGGTAGCAGATGGCACTGAAGTTTAGCTTAAATGTGTGACCCATATTCCAGGAAATATGGTGGCAGAAGGGCGTGCATTCAGACTGTTCACTCTTTGAAACTGTGTAAAACAAACGTAAAAAAGTATGCAGTCCGATCTATCAGGCAGTATGCGACATAAACATTTCTAAAGTGCAAGTTCTCAGAAAAGTTGCCTGTGCTTATCCAGATGTAGGAAAACTAAGGAAAATTTGAGGTGTGCCCTCCAAAATATGGTCCACTTTCTCTCATACCTAGAAGACTGTGTACTCTCAACTTGGAAATACGGGAATTAATACAGGCATCATTTCTTTTTTAATTATAAGGAAATCTTAATTTATGTTTTTAGTTGACTTGTCTTCTGTGTGGACAATTGATTGGAAGAGGTCAGCAATGGGGTCGACAAGATCGCTTAAGGAGCCATTGTAGAGCTGATGAGTCAGATGGGACATGTGACAGTGGGTGTTGTAGAGACCTGGAGGAGGACCTCATAGGAGTTCCTCATAGAAGTTGAGGATGGATTGCATCTGAAGGTGAGGAAGAAGGTGGTGTCAATGATTTCTTGCCTTATGGGACTGGATGCATGGAAATCACATCCCTTCAGACTGAGAGGAGCAGGGAAGAGGACATGTGGGGCAAGAGTAAGAATTGTTCTGCACACGTTAATTTCAAATGCATATTGGTCCAAGTGCATATGTCAATTTGTGGTTCTGGAATTCAGACAAGAATTCTGGACTGAAGATATACAGTTCTAAGTCTCCAACATGTAAATAGCATTTTAAAACAAAATACATGCCTTGGAATTTGCCAGAAAATTCAAAAACTTAAAATGCATTTAAAAAGAGAAGTAAAGAGAATATCAAGAAACATAGAAAAATAAGAACAAAAGAAAATAAAATGTATCTTGTAAAAATACAGGTTAATATAAAAAATTATTCTAGTAATCAGGGAAATGAAAATCAAAACTATGTTGAGATCTCATCTCAATTCAGTTAGAATGGTAGTCATCAAGAATACAATTAATAAATGCTGGCGAGGATGTGGGTGGAAAAGTACACTCATACATTGTTGGTGGGACTGCAAATTAGTACGACCACTCTGGAAAGCAAGATGGAGAGTCTCAAGACTAGGAATGGAACCACCACATGACCCAGCTGTCTTACAACTTAGTGTTTATCCAAATGAACTAAACATCAGCCTACTGTGGTGATACAACCACTGAAATGCTTCTGGCACCACAATTCACAATAGCCACATTATAGAACCAGCCCAGGTGCCCGTCAGTAGGTGGATGGCTTAAGAGAATGTGTATATATACACAACAGAGTTTTATTCAGCCACAAATAATGGAATGATGGCATTGGCTGGTAAAAGGGTGGACATAGAGAACATGATGCTGCTGCGTGAAGTAAGCCAGACTCAGAAAGTTGAGGGTCAATGTTTTCTCCTTATATGCAAATCCTATACCAAAAGAAACAAGAAAATGTGGGGACTCCATGAAAATAGAGGAGAGAGAGGTGGAGCAGAGGAAGGGGATTGGGGAGAAGGAGGAAGGATGGGGGGAGGAGGGCATGGTGGACGAAAGTGGCCGAATTCTGTTATATATATGGAATACACCAGGGAATGACATCCTCATGTACCCCAGGGAGCATTAATAGAACATAACTTAATAGAACCAAGACCAGGAGAGTAGAGGAAGGGGAATGAGGGAGAGAGGAGAAGAGGGACAGGAGAAGTATAGGAACTTAGGGCAAATTCTATTCCATGCATGTACGACTATGTCAAGATGAACCCCACAGTTGTGCCAAACTACAATGAATTAATAAAGACATAAAAAAGAGCCATCCTGTTCAAAGCAAAACAAACAGACAAACAAATAAACACTAAACTATTGGGAGAAACAGAGTTTTCACATGGAGTCGAATAAAGTCTGAACACAGGAAATCAACTCACAACAAACTGAGTAGACATGCAGGTGAAGGAGGGCCTAGACTGAGCAGGAGATTAGAACAGAAGGAAGCAAGGGCTGATACGGAGCCACGGAGGGCCGCCTCTGTGGGGCAGCCAATCTCCTGTAAGCTGAAGGTAAGACAGTTGGGACCTGTGGAACTAGAGCTGCCAATGTCACATGGACACAGTAGACCATCCGTCACGTGCTATTTGTGAACTGCACCTGTTTGTAAGTGGGGACACTGTGGGGTGACTAGTGTGGTTTGTCCAGGTGTTTAGGTGAGGGACCAGGACAAGAGGGTCTGAGACTTTGAAGGATACTGGGTCAACCTGGGATCAAACCTAGAACTAATCTGCTTCCTGCCACTGCTCTGCACCCAGCATTCAACTCCTGGTGAACTACTGAAAGCTGGGCTCTGACTGCTGCATGGTGCTCTTCAGCCTCTGTGTCTTCAGGGGCTGATCCTGAAGGGTCCACACAGCTCTGTGTCCTGGCCGCTGCTGGCTCTCGCAGCCCACTCTGAACTCCCCTTCTTCTCCCTACTCTACCCAGAGCAGCCCTCCGTGTCTTGAAGGAGCATTTTTGTTGCAGTCCTATAACACAGGCTTCTCTTTCTTCTGGATGTGTCTACCCTCTTTCCTGTTTAAAGCTTGCCCATCAACAGCTCCCAGGTGAAGGAGTCCAATAGAGGAGACTCTTCTCAACCCCAGCCACATTGCCTGAGCTGTCCCTTAGCAGCTAACAGTTTATGATGACATATGAAATGCAAGAGCACTGTGGAATAATGATTCAGATTATCTGCCATCTTACTGAGCTATTTGCCTCGGGAAGACAGCAGGAGGTGACGTGAGGTGACCATGACGCAGGAGTTCCAAGCACTGAGGAATGCATGGCATGCTTTCTGTTGGATTTTGTCTCCAGCCTGAGCCGCACTGAGGCAAACAGTAAGTGATTAATCTGTATAGGTTCCCAGGAATAAAATCGGATCTGCACAACATTCTCCAGTCTACTGAATCTTCTCGATCATTCGCTCCTTCCCAAACTGCCTGATCTCCCAAACGGCTTCCCTCATCAGCTGGACATTCCAGTACCATCATCCCTGCCATCATCCCTGCACTAGGGAGGACCCGAGAGACCATCTCAGTGAGCTGCAGGACGGATGGCAGCACTGCAGTGGGTGCACCTGACAGCAGGCCTGGGGTGCTGGTGGCCTGGCTACAGCTCCTGCCTGAGCCTTACCTGAACGGTGTCACCTCCTCCTCTTCCTTACCTGTTCCCCCTTTTTCTCACACCAGGAGCATCTCCCAACCCTGACTTTCCCCCTTCCCTCCCCACCATGGCCTGAATGTTGGTGTCCCCTCAAAATTCACATGTGGGGATCCTAAGCAAAGGCCATGGTATTAGGAGGCTGGGCCTGCGGGAGGTGAAGAGGTCCTGGGGAGGCAGCCTCCCCAAGAGGTCAGAGTCCTCATAAAAGGGCAAGGGAACTGGCTGGCCCTTCAGTGAGAAGAGTCTCCTCTTCCGCCAGGTGAGATCACAGCACTCGTCCGACCACTCCTTTTGCCCTCTGAGGATGCAGGGAAGCCACCATAGTGAGAAGGCCCCTCACCAGATACCAAAGCTGTGGACCTAGATCTGATGCACAGACTCCGGACTGCAAGAAATGAACTTGTGTTTTCATGTTTGCCCCGTCTAAGGTATATTGCTACAGCAGCAGGAACAGACTCTATCGCCCCCGCCTCTCTATGCTTGAAAATCCTGAAGAGAATTAACATGCACCTAGAACAGAGGAGAGATCCATCTAAATATCTAGTTTACTATCCTTATGAAAACCCTACTGAACGCTGATTGCCAAGGTAGAACTTGGATGTATTAAGGTAAAATGTTGAAAGCTGAATTTCTCTTCTAGTAAGTTTTTTATTTACTGTTATTTTACCTTTTAGCATAGGGTTGTCATTGAATTTCTGTCCAGATTACTTCTGAGCTGAAGTTATAATAAATTCTGTGCCTACAGTGACCAGCACCATGGCTCTTTGCCTCAGACCTGACACTCTCTCCCATGCATGGCAGGAGGAGAAAGGGACTCCTGAGCATCTTGGCTTTGCTCGTGGGTCCGAGGTAATTGTGGAGAACTGGTTAGCAAACATGCTTCTCATTCACAGAATATTCATCTAGAAAGACTTTCAATGCAACAAAACTCTACAGACATATGAAAATGTCTCAAAGAAGGAGTTCATAGATGTTGAGATTCATAAGAATGCTATTGAGTTCCCTAGCATCTAGCATCCACCCACATATTCTTCTGAAATTTTGAAATGAAGTCATGCAGAAATGCTTTTAAAACTTCTAATAGAAAGCTACATAATGTAATAAATAAATATATAACAAATCAATAAATAATAAAAGAAAAAGTCAGTTTTATATTCCTGTTTAAAAATATCTTTATTTTTTTTCTCATTGAACTAACACCTTATAAAATATAGAAGATACAGGCAGTAATTAAGAAAATAAAATTCATCCAACTCCATCACTGAGAGCCATCTATTGTGAAGAGCGAGATGAGTCTTTTCAGGTCTTACGGGCAGCGTGTCAGGATCTGTGGGGACCAGAGTGAAAGCAGCCCATTTCCCGGATCCCTGAAGGTCTCAGGATTGGCAGCCAGAGACAGATGGTCTGCTGGAGGGGCTCCAAGGCCAGGTCAGAGCCCTGACACAGACGAGCACTGTCCTTGCCAGGACCTCATCTGGGCTGTCCTGCAGTGCACCTTGAGAGCCTCTCTGCTGGAGAAATTTTCAAAGCAGATACTTGGTTTTATGGATAAAAAGCAGTTTGAGCCTGGCACCATGACCTTGAGGTTTGACCTGGGCCAACTTGGATGGAAAGGTGGTGTTCCAGTGGGCTGCGTGCTGGCTGAGCCACAGGCATGGCTGGGGGGGACGGCTTCTGCTCCTTTGGCATGGGCACACTCGAGTCTTGCTGTCTGCTTCAGCATTTCTTTTCCCATTAATCACGTTAAAAAGATCTGAGAGGCCTCATTTGCTTATTTTTTTTTAGTTTGATGACTGATAATATAAGGAGGGCTCATTTGCAAGATATTAAGGTAAAATCAGAAATATGATCGAATTTCTGGGACTTTAAATTACTGAAGTAATTCCCTATTGACAACATAAAATAATAATGTGGGAATTTTCTGTGTACCAATATATGGCAGTATAAATGCTTTTTACCTCTTTTAAGGAAAATGTGATGAATAATTTTGGAGAAGGGCCATCGATCCCCAACTTTCTTTTGAGAGACAAAAGCCAGTCAGATGCTTGAGCGACAACCTAGCCAAGGAAGTTTTTCATGTGTGAAGAGGTGATACTTGTGAATAGTTTACCCAGGTGCCCAGCAACAGCGATGGTTGAAAACTGGCTGAGTAACCACACACTAAACTTAAGAACAAAGAAACCAGTACTACATCTCCAGGCACTCGCCTTGATGTTGGCAGAGATTAAAGTGCCCCGTCTTCCATCCTCCACATGGTATTTCCACACTTGCTCAGCATCCGTGCTCGGAAGCCAGGCTGGACTTGTGCACACCCAGCCTCCTGCAGACACACCTTTCCAACCTGCGTACCTTCTCTCTCCTCAAGTGATCCAACCATTGCACCCCATTTGCTTCTTTGCTATGTATCATCTCACTATACTAAAATAAATCTGTCTTTTTCTAGTGAAGATTTAAATAATTTAAGGGAATTAACTCAGAATTTAATATCAAAAGAAGTGAGAGTGAATGTCGCCCTTGACAACATTACACAATTTAAATTAATTTTGAGATATGGTACAAGGTAGAAGTGAAGATTCTTTCCATCCCAAAGGAATAGCTAGAGGTTCCAACTCCTTTTGTTAAAATGGCAATTTTATTATATGGGTATTTCTTGAAATAAATACAAATGAATTCAAGAAAAAAATGGAAAAAAATGATATATGTAAACTCATCACTCTGGAGTTTACCATTTTGGGAGGTTTATTTTGTTTCTGAACATGACTTGTGTCTGATTTTTATGTTCTCCTCTCTTTCTGTCTCTTGCAAACTCCAATTTCTTTAATTATAAATGGCAAAAATTTTATGTCTTAATATTTATAAACTGAGAATGAATCTTGCAATTATTTAACAAGGATTAAATAAGCCTTTCTGAAGGCCAGGTAGGAAGCAGGCTCTGGCTGGTTGCTGCCAGAGCACTGTGAACGTGGCCAGGTGTGAAGGGTTCTATTTATTTTCCTGCCATCTTGGCTGAGTTATTCTCACTGGAAGTGCCAAGTATAGATAAAGTTGAATACAAATCTCCATTTGTCTAAAACAATTTTTAAATATGTTAAGATAAAAGATGTGAGAACTTCTAAATTTCATCAATGAAGGAGTAGTTGATATTAGTGTTATCCTTACACACACACACACACACACACAAACACACACAAAGTAGAAAAATAGACAAAATATATTGAATAGTCTTTCAAATATTGGTCAATGGAAAAATTATAACTATGATCTATGATATAAGAAAAAAAATGAGTTCAACTTTCTCATTGCCTGATATTTTCTGATTTTGTGGATCTTCTTTCAGGGAGAAAGAACTAAGCAGAAGAACACAAATAGTTTGGGTGAGGAGGCAGAGATGGTAGTTTGTAGCAGGTAAGCAATGAAATTTGAACATCAGTGTGCTAAGAAGAAAGGAACTATGCAGATAGTTAAAAATACACACATGTATGTGCCTCTGTGTGTGTATGAAGCCCCCATTGAGTCTATTGCATACAGAAAGTGAAATTCTGTAAGATTGGACAAAGGTAAAGAGATGAGCTATAAGCTAATTAATTCTCAGGGCCCATACATAATCAGATGGCCAACCAACCAGGGGAAAATAACATTATTGAGTGCCCAGAGAACTCAGTAGGCTCCAGACTAATCACATCTTATAGGTAGGGTTAAACAGTCTCTTGTGTAAAGTTTTTGGATCTTTACTAAAAAAAAAAAAAGAAAGAAAGAAAAGAAATGTAAAGAAAAAAGAAAGAAAGAAATTGAAGCTCAAATAATCCATGAAGGACTCTCCCCAAATGAAGTTAAATGGCCTCAAAGGAAACAAAGCCTAACATCAAGTGTTCAACAGCACGTCACAGTGTCTCTCCTCCAATCAGAGCTCTAGCTTATAAAGAAGCAGGAGGCTGTGGCACACACCGGTTTTAAAAAGGAACCAACACAAAGACAACAAGTACAAACAGAGAATGTGGAACAAGCTAACCCGGACTAGAAAACTGGGCTATAAACACGCTCAGAGAACAGCATGAACAAAGTGATGTGAACAACTGAAGTTTTGTAAAAGACCCACATGGAATCGCTACAATGAAAATGATCAGAAATGAAAACTCACTGAATGATCTTAATTTCATATTAAATCAATGGAAGAAAAGATGAAAGCACTTGAATTCACGATAGAGAAATGATACAATTGTAAACAGACAAAAAAATGCCTTAAAAAATCTACAAGAGGCTCAGTGCCCTGTGAGACAATATGAAATGGCATCATATAAAGGTGTTCTTTTTAGAAGAGAGAGAGAGAGAGAGAGAGAGAGAGAGAGAGAGAATTTTTTAATATTTATTTTTCAGTTTTCGGTTGTCACAACATCTTTATTTTATTTTATGTGGTGCTGAGGATCAAACCCAGCTCCCTGCGCATGCCAGGCGAGTGCGTTACTGCTTGAGCCACATCACCAGCTCCAATATAAAGGCATTTTGTGTACTGAAGTGGAATAGAAAAATACTGTAAGAAATAGTGGATACAAATTTCAAAATTAAATGAAAATATAAATTTAAATTTTAGCCACCTGATGATAAAGGATGGATCACAACTCAAAATTGTATTCAACTAGGAAGAAGGAAGATGCCTCAGAGACAAGAGGGCATGGGGAGGTTCATTGTCCACAGCACAAGGTTCCTGGAGAGAGCACAGCAGGCCTCCCAAGATGGCCTGAAAATGGCTTGAAAGATGGATGAAAGAAAGGATCAACTGGGTGAGGTATGGTGCACATGCCTGTAATCCCAGATATTTGGGAGGCTGAAGCAGGAGGATCACAAGTTCAAGGCCAGCCTCTACAAATTTGCAAGACCCTGTCTCAAAAAATGAAAAGTTAAAAGAGTTAAGGATATAGCTCAGTGGTAGGGTGCCCTTGAATTCAATCCCCAGTACTGGAAATATATATCTATGTATGTACACACACACACAAACACACACACACACACACACAGAGAGAGAGAGAGAGAGAGAGAGAGAGAGAGAGAGAGAGAGAGAGAAAATAGCTAGGACTTTTCTTGTGGTGAAGGATGGAGTAGATATTGTTCGTCAAAGGAAGGATGCTCAGACTTTCTTTTCCTCTCTCCCAGATTTGGGCAGAAGGGAAGGAGAGAAGCTGGCAACCTCAAAATATGAGAATATCAGAATCTTTATTAACAACCACAAAGTCAAGAATCTCTTACAAACCCAAGCAGGATGGACATGCAGAAAGCCCCAGAAGGGCACGTCACAGTGAGATTGCCACCGGACCATTTGAGATCCCCTAGAAAGAACGCGAGTGGAAGAACACGTCTACACAGAGGGACAAGGCCAAGAAGGACACAGGATTCTGGTGGGAAGTGATCAGGAGAGGGCACGGTGGACCGGACCTGGACAAGCAGGTGAAGGAAACAGTCACCAACGGGAAAATAAATCAGGAGTCGCCCTCCAACAGCGACAGGAAACTTCTCCAGAAGATGAAGGCAGGAGAGGGCAGCTTTGCTTCTGGTGTTGCCCAGTGACACTGGACCTTACCAATCTTCACCCAGGTGACAAGGTGAGACCTGAGCATGAGGCACAGACAGCAGTGTGAAGCCCAGAGAGTGACAGAGCTCTGCCCTATGGAGGGACTTGCGTGGCCAGTGGAGGGAATGATACATAGTCGCATTTCCATGGCTTCTCCCAGGGACCCAGATGGACTCAGATGCAAATGGCGAAGGTGAGAGAAGAGGAGCCCAGAGGGAAAGGATCCGTGGGGGATCCCAGCCTGGGTCACCACACCTCTGGTTGGAGTGGCCTCAAAGCAGCTCAGCTGAAGAACGAGAAGATCTCTGCTGGGAGACAAAGACAAGAAGCTTGCTTTCAGTTTGAGTCCAAGGTAATCCCCCTGCCTCAAACCACCTGGGGTGGGGGCCTCAGAGAAGTTAGAATTTCCACAGCTCCTCGGCCACCTAGACTCTGCCCCACCCACGCTGATCAATAAATTAAGTATGAGACACGTATTTCTAATATCTGGAATGAGAGGGATAAAGATACTATGGGAATTTAAGTGATATTAAGGAAATATAATAAGCAACTTTACGCCAATGTATTTTAAAGTTGGATAAAATGGGACATTTTTTTAAAAGAACACTAATTGAAAAAGCTACACTAAGAAGAAATAGAACAAAAAGAATAGACTCCTCTCAATTAAGGAATTTGTATTTATAATTGAACACCTTCTGAAAAGCAGAACTCCCGGTCCATATGGAGTCAACCGGTGAGTTCTTTTCAACATTTAAGTAGGAAACAATTACTGTGCTATGAAAATGACTTTAGAACGCGGAGGAGGAAGGAAAGAATTTTATGAAGCCAGAATTACTCTACCATAACTAGATCAGGGCATCACAAGGACTGGCCTTACTCCGTGTGTGTGTATAACACCTTGCACGCATCCTCAAGTGGACAGATGTCCCACACTTAAGAAAGCCATATCAAATCAAGTGTGCGTGTGTGTGTGTGTGTGTGTGTGTGTGTGTGAAAGCTAAGCAAGCTTTGTCAAGCACAATTGGTTTCATACCCAAAAATGTATCAGTACAATTCACCATTTAGCAGAATTAAAAAAAATAGATGCAATAAAAATAAAAATGCAATCTCAGTAAGTGCAAAAAAAGCATTTGACACAATCCAGTTGCATTAGATAGCTACAAGTGCCTCATGGAGAAATCCCCGTAGGAGTGCCACAGTGGTAAAAGAAGAGAGAGGGGGGAGAAAACGGAACGGGGACTCCGCAGACCAGGATGGCGAGAGGTGGGAGCAGGGAAAGATGCCGAGAAGGGAGGAGAGCAAAGGCTGAGCCTGTGACCAGCAAGGACAGAGAGAGAACTGATGGGCTGAGAGAGGAGTGAGGCAGAGAGTCCAAGGGAGGGAGAGAGGCGGCTTCTAGAGCTGAAGGCTGGTCTGACCACTGGGGGGACTGGGGCTTTGTTTCACGTGGGAGCATTGACTCGGGGTGTGAGAGAAGCTCTGGTTCTGCTCACACTCTCTAATATTCAGTTTTCTAGGTGTCGTTATTTGGACATAAGCTGCAGGTGGCTCATCTGCTGAGCTATTTCTCCAAGTGTGCTCTTGAGAGCTGGTATCAGAACCTGCTAGCTGCCGCTGTTGGACTTGGGTCTCCACACTCCACACCCTGACTGTGCTCCGTGCTGTCAGACAGGAGGTCTGCAATGGAAGCTGGTCACTCTTCTGTGTGAAGAATCTTGATGCACTTACAGGTGCTCTGCACACGTGGTTGTTTCTCTTCCCTGCCATGTGGCTCTTTGATTCTGAAATATCTATGCAAATCCATCCCCATGCAGTCGCCTCTGTTCAGCCCTCCTGCCTCTCATCAGGCTGGCGAATTTCCCTTCTTCTCCAGCCTCCTGCCCTCCCAGGTCCTCTCCATAAAGCCTGTTGGCACGACTGCTGCAAAAGGTATCTTTTGAGAATCCTCATATGGTCACTTCATTCCCCCATTAGAAGCACCACCCACACTCGCATTTGCCTGTGAACTTCAGTGACCACTGTCTGGGGGCCTCTTTCTCCACACCTCCAGATCATACCCTGTGTCTTGGCAATATGGCATTAAGAGCTCAGTTTCTGGAATGAAAAAGCCGTCTGAACTTAAATCCCTACCTGGGTTGTTATGTGTCAAACTGCCTGACCACTAACCTAGCATGCTGCGAATGTGGAATAAATAGTGGTTATAACTATCACAGCATGCCCTTGGATCTGTATGCAATTCCTTCTGATTAGAAAGGCCTTCTAATCCTCATCTGGATCAGCAAAGCCTTGCTTTCCTGTTTCTGTTCAACTTCTACATATGTGCTAAGAGGTCCTCTATCATCAGGGTTCTAACTCACCCAATACACTCTAACATAAGACTGTTAAATACATGCTCCTCTGATAAATAATGATGAAAAGGCCCTGCTAGTTTTCCATCCAGGTTGAATATCCCTAATTCTAAAATCCAAAATGCTACAAAAAAAAAAAAAAAAAAAACCAAAACATTTTCAGTGCTTTTGCGACTCTCAAAAGGTTTCAGATTTAGGATTTTCAGTGTATAGAGATGCTCAACTGAGAAAATCTATGTAAATATTCCAAAGTCTAAAATGATCCAGAATCTGAAATCCTTCTGATTCCATGTATTTCAAACAAGGAATACTTAACCTCTGTCTTGAGAAGCTAGGAGAGTAATGCTATGGCTTTTAATCGTCAATCACTTGGTTGAAAATGTGAATGGATGGTCATTCAACTTCACTGATATAGTGGCTTAAAGTTGAACCAAAGCACCTGGGGACCGGAAAGAGAGGAAAACAGATAAATCATCATGGAGGTGACTTTCTTTGTTCCCCAGGGAATCTTCCCTAGTCCAACCAGACTGCAGCCTCTCTACCAACGCATCCAACCCACAAGTAGCATGTTTCTCTGGGTATGGTGACACTGCTGCCCAAGGACACATGTTGGGGGTGAGAGTCACACTCCAGCTCCAGATTGGCAGGAACTGTCATCCCGTTTGTGAAAAAGCTCTTCAGTAGGATTCTTACTTTTAATTGGAGCACAGAAAACTCGCTAAGCTCTTTCTCATTTCTTAACACATTGGACGATGACAATTTTGGGAACTGTTTACCACCCAGTTGGGGGCAATGTGTTAGGTTAAAAGACCTATTGTTTGTGGCTCTGAGGCCTGGATTTCCCAGGCCTCTACAAGTAGGCAATCCTCTGAAAACAGTTTTTGTCTATTGCCACATGCAATCACTTGCCTCATTGTTGAAATTCGGTTTGAGGAGGGGAAAAAAATTGAAAAGAAGAAAAGAAAAGGAATTGTCATCTGCAGCTGCAAACTCTAAACCTTCTGGGCTCAAGGCACATTAGAATTTCTGAAGCCATTAGAAGAATCTTTTCTCATTGTTACTGGACTTTTCCACCTTCAGTTCACTTTTCCAAGCTTCTTGAATCCATGAAGATGAAGATCATGCTTATGCTGCCTAAACCATATTGTAGAAATTATGATTTTATAACATATATATATATATATGTATATATATATACATAAAATTGGGCACAAGCTTATCAAATTATTGATTGTTAGTTTGTAAATGGGTTCACATTTTAGGAAATAACTGGATTGCGTATGAATTTTTGAATGCTATTAGCTGCTATCTCAGCAAAATAAGCACTAGCCAAAATATTGTAATTGCACACCAGACCCTCCCCCTTGCTGTCATGTTAATTGTAGATTTCCCTAATTGAGAATCCATGGGTGGGAGTGTGCCCCTGAAGCCTCCTGTGTGTCAAGACATCTGGTTCGCTGTCACGCCGCTTCCAGAGAGGACTGACTGCAACCCTCACTTCACCCTGACCTAGTACTGAGGTATCTAGCTCTGGCTGCTGCTCCTCAGGCACTGGTGCAGAGAAGGCTGCTGAGCTGCCACTCTTGTCTACAAACCCCTTGATGGTCACACCATCATCCTTTCCATCATGCAGACTGCAAGTTACGACTCCATAGCTGTATTTTAATAATAATTTGAAAGAACATGCTTTTTCCATAGATTGTGCCTGTTGAGTTAAAGAACTGAATGTGTCTGAGCAGGTGTGCTCGAGGCACACGTGTGGTCCTTCCCAGTGCCCTCTACCTGCATTTGGCCAGGATGGCTGCAGACACCTACCAATGACATTCAGCAAAACAAATTCATTGTCTTCCTAAAGCTAAATAGCACTTTTAGACTTGGATGCAACTGTACTTATTTTACATTGCTATATCTGCATGACATTCAAAAAGTCATTTAATCTCCTTTCTCCTCACCTCTCCCAGCTACAGAATAATTTGTCTGTATCAAAGCCACTGGACAGAGGAGAAGAGAGAAGGACGTCCCCTGCCTCCTGTGGGGCACAGCAGGTCCCTTGGATACTGTCGTCTTCTTTACTGCAGGACATCCAGCTCCATAAAGATGTCCCGACACTGAAAATTAAATTACTGAACAATTTAGATTAGACCCCTTTGAAGGACCTGAAGTCAACCAAGGCAGAGAGGACAGGAGTGGAAAATAATGAGTCAGTGTAGACGCAATGATGGTTTCCACCCTCCATTAGCCACTGAATGCACAAAGGAACACTCGTCTTGGAGGACAACTCTGAAACATAATTTGGAAAGAAATAACCAAGACACATGGGGAGGGAGCCACAGAAACCAGGATCTGGACATTCTCTGGGGGAGCAGATTTGCCACACTGTGAGCCTCAAGTACTAACAGAATCGAGAACCTAAAGGCAACCTGCAAAATTCTTCAGCAAAGACACTGTTCTCCTATCCTTGGGGGAGTCTGGGGGGGGGGGACACTTGGTAGAGATTTGTGGAGAAAAGAGCAAGTGACAGATCGGAAGGGATCTGTCACTTGGAAGGACAGGGAGAGACGACCTGGGGAGGTCGCACTGAAGCTACCTCGCCTGGTTTCCTGCACACACAGTCACAGTTTTTATGTCCTGAGTCACTGGTTTTGCCATCAAGATCCACAGAGGTACATTTTTCCTTTCAAATGCCCCCTCCCCAAAATAAATAACATCCCGTCAACAGATGAGCAAACATTGTGAACTAATGCCAGTCAAGGGTTCCAATGAACACAGTTGCAACGCACTACATGAATTAAGTAATGTAGTGCAAAATCTCTGAAATGTGCTGCTTTAAACAAAAAGGGAAGAAAATATGGTGTCATTTGTAAGACGTTTTCAAACCTGAAAAAACATTTCAAACTTTCTCTGAATAAGTAGCAGCTATTTTAAACACTTGCTTAGGAGTGAAAACACCAGTTCTACACAGGGATTTTCTCCACACAGGAATCAAAGGACAGGAATCCTGGCTCCATGCAGGTGCTGGAGCTGGCCAGCCACCGGTGATGGCTTGTACCAGTTCACAAAGACGTCTGGGAGCCACACAACATGAATGGCAAGTTGTGAAGCTGGGGTGGTGCATAGCAACTCACTATTTTCCTCTCTGTCCTTACCAAAATGCTTATACTATTTCATAAAACAGGAAAGAATAATGTCCCCTGTAAGAAATGAAAAATGAAGTTTCACTTTGGCTACAAGAAACAGAGAAACTCTCTCCTAATCCGCCCCCCTTCCTGCCAGCGTCCCATGCTGTCACCGTGAGACAGACAGGTGCATGGCACCTCCCTGCAGAACCGACCTGGAGGCTGCCCTGGCTTCCTGAGAGCGTGGATCCACACACAGGAGCCACCCGGCAATGTTTGGTTGAACTTGAAGCCATCTGTTCTGTGGCATTCAGGGTCCTTATGATCCAATGCTCATCTTTGAACACCAAGAGCTACCATGGTCGGCTCTTCTGCCTGTGGGTCGCATGGGACTCAGCACTGTCCTCAGAGACCCTCTTGACACTCCGTGGCTTGGCCTGAAGGCCTCCCTCTTCCACTGCTCTGCCCGCTGAGCGCCTCTCAATGGCAGGGTCACATTCCACAGGACCTCTGATGGCCAGAAAAGGCCATGGGTGCGTCTGTCTCAGGGTCCCTCATTTAACAAATTCTTAGAGCACTTGGCACAGAAAATGCTATTTATCTGGGTTTTTGTGTTTAGTTCTGTTTGGGAAATGTTTTTTGATATAACGTAAACAGGGATAAGTACAGTAGCCATTTGTTGTCCCCATGGGGAGAGGAATGACGAGGGAGGAGGGAACAGATATTTGATTTCCTCTGTTCAGAGGACAATGCTCAGGGGCAGTATCAGAGTCTTTCAGGGATGGGACAGAATGCAAGGCCCAGACTAGTCCTTGAAGATTCATGTGATTTTGTTTTTAAGTTCCCTCCAGCCAGTCCCCCTGGGCATTGCCTCTGAAGTACATTGGCTGTAAATTCCTGTCCCATTTCCGTGGCATTTGGTTCACCTCCGCAGGGCCCTGAGTGGACAGGCCTGGATGAGGGACCCTGGGCAAGCTGCGCTGGCCAGGCTCTCTCATGCCCACTTCACAGTGCCTGCTGCAGCCTGGATGCCGGCTGGCCTCCGTGGGCCTGCTGCCCTGAATATCCTCCTCCGTTGTTCTCAGGACACCCCACAGTGGTAGTTTGCCCATTCACCTCATCACCAGGGCCAGGCCAGGTAGCATGTGGCACACGGGGTCCAAATCCACGCCGTACCCAGAGCCCAGGTCTCTGCTGACAGGCTCCTTCAGGAGGCCCTGGGCAAGCATTGTCCTACATGGTGGACCTCTTGCTGTCGTTGGCTACATGACCCACTGCACCCTCCTGTTCTTTGGGACTGCCTCTGCTGTCACTGGTATGGGTGTCCCCGTGTTTGTAAGCCACCCTCCTTTGCTCAGAGGAGATGGAGGCTTTTCAGAGAGGCAGAAAGTCTTTCTCACATTTCCCTTGACTGGCCTGTGGCCTCGGTCGCCTGCCCTGCCCTGTCGTCCTGTGGAGCCTCCCAGCTCCCCCAGAGCGGCTCTCTCCCTTCCACCCCCTTCGCTCACCCATCTGCTCGCACTTCCCGAGTGGGGTCAGCAGGCCTGCCTGCTGCCACTCATTTTCAGAGTCATTAATGATGGGCAGAAAGTCATCACAGGAGACGCTGAGCCCTGGCGTGTCAGGCAGCTGTCCTGAGTGAGGTCACAATCAAACAGGGCCCTGACATGCAAGAGCCTCTTCTCCTGTTCCCAGGGAGCAGGCTCAGAGCCCGTGGTGCAGCTCACAGGTGCTCTTGTGAGTCTCTGCTCTTCAGTTCAAAGTCTAGGTCTAGAGCTGGGAAAGTCCAGCTCCGTCCTCCATCCAGGGCAGGGACAAATGCCACAAAATTGGGCATCTAGGCGGGGGATGAGGGGGTAGGTGAAGGAGGGGGAGGAGGAGAATGAGATGCATAAGGGAGGTGGGGAGGAGGGGACCATCACCCTCCACTTAAGACAGGACTCTTGCCATCTGTGGTCTCTCCCAGCTCGCCTGCAGTGCCCTTATTTATTCATGGCCACATACTAGGGGATGATACATGTCATATGTGACACTGATCCTTTATGTGATATTGACCATGTATTGATCATATTGGCTATTCCAGTTGCAATCATCTAGAGATCCTCCAAAAGGTTTCCATTTAAAAGGAAGCCAGCCCCAAGAACACAGAGTGCATGGGAGAGCTCAGGCCCAAGGATGGCAGCTGGTACTCAGTGAGCCCTGTGGGATGGTCGGCTGTGGTCAGTCGGAGCTACAGGGGCGTTGCACAGTCTGATCCTGATTGTCTATCAGGGCCTGGGAGAATTCTAACGTCACTGCAGTGTGGCAGCCCTGAGTTGTGTTAGCAGCCATGTACAGAGCACAGCAATCCCAGGCTCAGAGGGAGAGCAAGGTGCTGGGTGCTGGCAGGTCCTCTCCAGCTAGCCTCTGTTGGGCCGCAATGATGAGATCCTGAAGGGCAATTCTGCTGAGGAAAGAGTCAGTGTAGGCAAAGCCCTGGCACATCAACGTCACTCCTAAGTGGGGGCAGGAGGCCAGGCCCCAACTCACTGCCATTCTGATGGCTGTGCTGGCAGGGAGCACAGAATGACCCTGCAGGAGCGTTTACCTCTCAGAGGTCAAGTTGATGCTTCTCATCAGCTGCAGAGAAGTAGAGCCTGATGGCATAGTGATGAGCTTAGGCTGAGGAGTCTGGGTTCAAAATTTAACTGTAACACAAATCCCCCACCATTACTGTCACCAAGTCACTTGAGCTTTCTTTACTAAAAAGCTTTCTGTTTCTCTAACAAAATACTTGAGATGATCAACTTATAAAGAAGCAAAGTTTATCTGGCTCATGGTTTCGAAGGTTTTAGTCTCATAGTCGTTGGCCTCATTTGCTTTTGGATTGCAGCAGGGAGTTTGCAGAGGAACAGAGCTGCTCCCCTCACAGCGGAGAGGCCAAACGGAGAAGAGGAGAGCCTGGCAGGCCACTTTCCCCTCTAAGTCACCCTCCCAATGGCAGGGACCTCCTGCTAGGTCCCACATCCTAAATCCCCCCTCCTCCCAATAGTGCCAACCTGGGGATCAGGACTTAAACACAGCAGGTGCCTTTGGGGACATTTCAGATAAAAACCACAGCCCTCTCCTAACCCAGTTGGCTGTATTGTTAAACAGAGGTAATGTGCCCTGCTTCCCAGAGGGGCTGCGAGGCTACAAGGAGGAAACATTCCCGGAAGCGCCATAGAGGGCCAACACACGGGCAGAACTGCCACCACGGAGGAGCCGGATTGGAGCGCCCGAGTCTTGTTCTGTCACCGTCACTTGGTCTGGCAAGCAGACACTTGGTTACTGTTCTGTGGGCAGCACAGAGCTGGGGGCTGAGGGCGTGAGACCCCTGCTACTTGACTTTCAGTCTATATGCCAAGTGCTGAAGGTCCGAATTCACCCTGCTTTCAGTTATTTCTTAAGATAAATTTAAGAAGTAAGAAACTGGGGTCTGGAAGCTTTAAGCAAGAGACAAAGATCACTGCCGTACTGTGAGAAGTCCATCAGTGTCCCTTGAGCCTAAGAGCAAGGTGAGGGATAGCAGAGGTCTCCAGGTGCAGCCAGAACTCATACAGATTCCCAGTGCTAGTGACCCTGGTGCTTTCTGAGGGGAAACTGGTGGCAGTCTTACTGGACACACCCAATCGTTCCCACCACCTTTTCTTCCATGAACGTAGGACTTTCTAGACAGGAGGACACATGTCCCCTCTTAGCTAAATGACAGCTTGTAGGCAATGGCCCAAGTGAATGTGGGTCTCAGGACAAGAGCTGTGCATGCTTCGGCTCTGCCCTGCTGATTCCTCCTTCCCAACCAGACAGCTGGCCACCCACCGCACCGTGCCAGGAACCAGGCACCAGCTACTCTGCCTGCTGGCACTCTGGCCAGCGCCCTGGGGTTGAGTAGGGTGTAGGAAAGTTCTAGGACAGGAAGAGAGCTACAACTCCAAGTTGGGGCAGCAGAGCGCAGCGCCTCTCAGTGTCCCCGGAGCTGGGTTCTGCCCTGCACCTGTGACTCTGCATGAAGACAGACTCGAGCTGCCAGCCCCAGGAGCCCCGAGAGCCGGCGGGAGCAGAGGCAGACACCACGCCCTCACCCTCTCCGCAGTTCAGCTGCACCTGGGACTGTGTAGGTGTATTTTTCTCCTCTTGTTGATTTGGTTACCGAAAAGAACTTTTGATGGAGACCACATCCTTTTACTGAGTATCAGGAAAGTTTATTAAAAGTGGTTCAGAGAACACAATAAAACCCCCAACTATCTGATTGAACTGCGTTTGCCTGACTCTCCTTTCTCTGTCTCCAAGTTATAAACATACCTTGGCAATCAGCTGTACTTTCCCGTTTGAAAGGACATTTTAGAAAGTGAGATAAGATAAGCAGGCAGTGGCAGAAGATAGATCAGAATATATGGGATTCTTCTCAAAAGACAGGCTTCCATCTCATTTACAGTATACTAAAGCATGCATTGCTGGCCACACGGCCATTGCTCCACCCCTCCAGGGTGACAGCTGCTGGGAATGAGTCCATGGAAGGGGAAGCAGCTTTCAAAGAGCCCTTTCCCATGAGTTTACGTGGATTCCTAAAAGGAGGTGCAGAGAGACCCTGGGCTGGGAGCAAGTGGTCACTCCTCTGCCTGCCCTCCCCTCACGAGCCTCATCTCCCCTCTCAGACGTTAATGAGGATATCAATCTCCCTGAATGGTTTCCCCAACTGCACCATGGGGCAAAGAGACCCCTCTGATCTGCAGAGACCCTTATGTAACCTCCACCCCTGCCGTGACCACGGTCAGAGTTGCCCATCTTGGTCTCAGCCAGGATTGTAAGCCAGGGGAAGGTTAAGGCCACTTCTCTTACTCGTCAGTGTGTCCCCAGGACGAAGCGTGACCTGTGGCCCATAGCAGGCTGCTGACCAGTGTTTGTTAATGAATAACGAACAATGAAGTCCACGTAGAAAAGTTCTCAGGCCCAGAAGACTTCATCTCTAGGGTGGGGATGGAAATAAGAGACCCTAGAAACAATGAGCTCAGTGTAACGTGCCCAGGGGAGCACGGAACCTGAGAGACAAGAGACTCAGCAACCGAGGGCGGGGCACCTAGAGCAAGATGTTTCACTGGAGCCTCCCTGGGCAGCATCGGCATGGGAAGGGTTAAGGATGGGGACCAGGGAGGCGGAAAGGTCAGTGTGTCCTGAGAAGTGACCTGAGTGGGGGCATCCTTGTGCCAGAGCAGTGCCAGGTCTATGGCTGAGGGCCCTAGCCAGTCTCTCCCAGTTTCACCTTCCAGAAGCCAAGCGAGGTTGCCAGGGACACACACACACAGTACAGCTAAGACACTGAGGGACAGAAAGCATTGGATGTGTCACCAAAGTCACTGGGTGGATGGTCACTAGAGCGTCCACTTCACAAGGCCTGCGGAAGTCGTACCTTTAGAAAGGACATGAGAACGCCCACTGGTAAGGCTTGCTTTAAAGGTTAACTGAGGAGGTGACTGAACCCTGGCACCTGTGCTAGGTGCCCGCAGGTGCTCTTCTCTTCCCTTCCTGCCCTGGTCGCACCTGCCACACCAGCCTCTTGGTGCTTTGTGCCCCGTCTCTTGGCTGGACGGCCACACAGAGCTGCTTGTGAAGCGGGATTCCTCCGTCCTCGGCCTCATCTGGCCTCAGTCACCCCCTGCGTGCTGGCCCTCTGACCCGTGCAGAGGGCTCCCACCTGTGGCTTCCCCCCGCCACTCTGCCTGCTGCACACACAGCCTGCTTCCCAGGACGGTCTCCGGAGTGCGCGTCTTTGTTATTCTTGTGCCTACACTGAGCTGACTAGGACAAGACAGAATTTCAAAAATACAATTAAAGTTAATACCAAGGTCATAGTGGCTGCTATGAAATCATGACTTACAAGGAATCCAGTAGCCTACAAAGGGAAGATTTCTACATTTTAGTGAGGTGTTCTGCAATGTCGGGGCAAGGATTAACCTCCAAATCCCAGAGGCATGAGCAGCAGTGGCTTACTTTTTGCCATGTTAGGTATTGGCTGGAGTCAGCTGCCATTCTCCCACCAGATCTAATTCCAGATCCCGGGCTGAAGGAGCTGGTTTTCTCTGGATTGGGCCAGTTCCTCAGCACAGGGGAAAGGACATGGACGGCCACTCAGTGGCACTCACAGCCTCTGTTTGGTCTTGGTCCAGGTCACCCCGGTAAATCCCACAAGCCGAAGCGAGTCCTCTGAGTGAGCCCATGGGAATGGGAGAGGAAGGGTCAGTCTCCTGGGCAGCGGGAGTGGTCAGTAGGCCAGGAGCCCTGGAGGTAGGTAGACAGACGACACTTTGCAGGGGTGGCAAGTAAGACATCTGGAGAGATCCCAGATCTCACGGCTGGTGTTAGAGGACGGAGCTCCTTCCTGCTGGTGAGCCCCACTTGCCACTAAGTTGCACAAGTCACCACCTTGTCTCCTTTCCACTGTGCACGCCACAGCAAGACTCACCCCAACTGAGGAAAGAAGATCTCAGCATGGGTCACATCAGCTGCAGAGGCTAAGACCTGAGAAGGTATTTAGAAAACACAAGCCCCGAAGCCGTCCTGGGGAAAGAACAGGACAGTGATGTCTACTCTTCTTCAAAACAGCGGAGAACAAAGCCAAGCAGGTGATGAGTCCATCCCAGAACTGAAGAGAGGAAAAAAATCTGTCTGGGTGCCTGATGTTGGCCTTCTCTGATGGAGGCTGGGGATGGGTGCTGTAAAGAAGCTGCAGGGAGACACTGTACTCAAGGGACAAATGATTGAGTTGAGAAGGCAGAATATGTAAAGCAAAAGGTCTTCATATCTGATAGAACCATGCAAGTCCCCAAAGTGCTTTTCAGGCATTGATATAGTAATTGACTTGTTCATTATTTGAAATATTTGGGGCTAACTCCTGGATCCCTGTATTGAGCTCTGCACTTGGGGTACTGTATGAACAAGCAAAGCCCCTCATGACTTGGAAGGGCACAGGTGTGGCTGGAGGAAAAGCGACACAGGGGTACCCGTGAGGAGCTGGCAGTGAGTACACCCTGTGCTTTGGTATCAGGCTGAGTAGGATGTCATTTCTTCTCCACAAATATTCTTGTGATAAGCACCAAATTCAATTTCCTGGGATTTATTTATTTTTTTTCTAAAAGTGAGATTACTTGACTTACTTCTGAGAGCGAGCCTAATGACATCGTAAGAGTGTACACAGAAGGTGAAGTCCTGGCTCAGTTCCAGGCACCTAGAGAAACTACAAGATGCAGCAGGAGGAGCCTTGCTACTGGAGAGAGGGGAGAAGATTCGCCTTCCACTCCTGTGTAAAGTCCCATCTCATCTTTCAAAGTCTACCTCAAGAGTTTTCTTCCCTGGAAAAACTTTGCTTCCAAGAATAGTCGAGTCTCCCCCCACCATATGTGGTTTAGAGTTGTGTTTACAGACCCAGTTGCTAGGCACTTCAAAACCTCCCTGTCCTACCAGCCTGCAGCATTTCAGAAAGAAAGAAAGAACCATGCCTTTATCATCTTTGTGTCTGTTTCTAGCACAACTTAGCAAGTGACGTTCCTTAAATTGGCAGTGGAGAGTTAGACTCAGTGGGCTGCCTGGGACCCGAGGAACAGGCTGAGTTAACAGAAGCTGCGGCAGAGGAAGGCTGCGTGGGCCCAACAGCATAGGTGCTGCCTGCCGTGGAGGATCGCGTCACATCACGTGTTAGCCAATTCATTCTCACTGTCGCATGTTAGTCTTTCAAACAAAGATTTGATCAGGCTACGTTTTTTCTTGAAATTGTTGATATGGGATCAAGCAAAAAACACTTATCTTTTCCAAAGTCTTTCCCAAACTTGCCCTGAACTATTTTCACCCCTTACCCATGGTTTCTCTGTCCTCTTTAGTACTGTGGCCTCCAAGTCCTTTCAGGTGCAAAATTAGGTTCTAGGCATAAAAAGGCTTCTTTACATTCTCTATTTCATATATTCCCATTTGGTCTTCAAAACCCACTTAAAAGTCTTTAAAAAAATCCCTGCGTGGAGAGTCAGCCACTTCCTGCTTCAGGCACCAGAGCCGCTGCTGTCCCGCAGGGTCTTCTTCTTCCCAAGCTAGTCGCACTAACTACGCCTCCAATCCTTTGAAGCAGATCTGAAAGTGTTATCAATCTGCAATTAATCTTTTCTACACTTTTCAAATAATTCTGGGATTATAACTCAATGGGCAGAAAAGTTGTGAAGATTGACTAAATTAACAAATCGATCACTATATGCCTTATAATTTCTATCAGTTCCTGAAGAGTTTTTTCACATTTAAATCACATAACTGTGAAAGGAATGCCAACTAGATACCAGTGTGAGGAACACAGCGGGGGCCTCTTTGCCACGACATAAAGAAATGGCTTTCCTTGGTTAAGACTCGGGGCACCAGGTTTTCTGTCCTGAGATCCTTGATGGTCCCAGTGATATGGCCAAGTCCCTTATATATGTACCTATGTTTGCCCATTCAGCTATTGGCCACTCTGGGAACATTCCTGGAAGTAGAATTGCCGTCTACAGGGACAAACTGTATAAATGTTGAATGCACAGATGTATTTATGTAGTTGTAGATATGTAGACATATCTGAATGGTCTTTCATCAAATACGAAGTACAGTGTTTCTGTATATTTATAAACCCTTAGCATTTCAAAGTTCAATGATAATTGTTTATTTAAAATTAATTAAAAATTATTATCTACTAATCAGATGGCTAATAATGATAATAACCATGTTGTATTTTTTTTAGGTTTGTAAGTTGAAAAATTTTTTTGTTTCTGTTGAACATTTGTGTTTGTTATTGTGAATTATCTTTTTATATGATTTATCTATATTTATATTAATGTCTTTCTGTTTTCCATCATATATTTTGGATTTTTGGATGTGCACTTTGCAATTGTCTTCACAGCTTGCTATTTAGCTTTGTATATGGTATTTTTGACACATAAATGGATTTTTAAAAATATGATCAGTTCTATCACTCTGCATTTGGTATTATGCTTACAAATGGTAAATCAATTTAATTTTAGATTCAATGATACAAAAAGCTCCACCAGGGAAGAGTTATGACATGTTTTATTTTAGATGAAATCTTTAGCTATTTTCACATGTCAGGTGGTGACAGGTGCATTGATTTGAAGGTGTTCCTGAGAAGGGACACGGGGAAGAAAGGCTTGCTGAGGCTCAGGGGCTGATGGAGCCTTCACTCCAGACACTGGGCTGAGTAGGAGTGAAGATGGGTGCTCTGACTTTTGCTGACCCTTAACTACGCTTGGGCATTTTGCCCTCTGTGTAGGAAAACACCAGATTTGAGCATATGAAAACTGACATTTCCAAAGAATGCTATATATTTGAATGGACTTTTTTCCCTGCAATTTCAAGAACAAATAGTATGGAACTAGAAATGTGGACACCAAGCAATAGTTCTGATTTGTTTGACTTTAGGCTTCAAATTCTTTTCCTTTTCAGCAAAGAGGCAAAACCTAACCATATTCTGCGATCTTCTTGTGTGAAAATTCCGAAATTTACATTGTCAATACCTTTTAAAACACGCACATAACGATTCTATCTTTCTGGTGACCTTGGAGAATGAAGAAAACTGGCCATGGGACATCCTGTGCAGCCGCTGCCCCTGGAGGAGGCCCCCGCTCTGCACACGGTGCACAGGTGAGGCAGCATGGTGGAGGAGATTGGCTTTGAGGCTAGAGTCATTTGAAACTTGCCTCTGATCCTTATGACCCTGACAAACTGCCCGGAGGCTTCTTTGCACCTCTCTTTTATCTAGACTAAGATATCGTCATGATTAAGTGAGCAATGTCCGGAGCTGGGCACATGGTGGGTCCTAGATAACGTATGTTGAGGTGCAGCCTTGCAAAATGGAAAGCATCGGTTGCCCTCCTGTCCCCAGGTTCTGCACCTGTGCTTTTAGGTGAAAGAATGCCTATCGTGTAGGAGTGTCACCAAGAAAAAAATAAGATTACGTGCATTGCCCAAAATCCCCAATAGATTCTAGGTACTGCTCTGCCATCTTCTGCCTTTCTTTAATTAGTTTGCTTCTTCCCTCACCAAGATGCTCATTCATACTTCCATTCTGCACCTGAACCTCAGCACCCTGTCCTTCTGTACTCAGAGATAGTAACCTCACTTCTTAATTCACTGCTGAAGCAGAAATCATTATGTGAGAACTACACCATCTTCATGACACCTAAACATCAATTTATAGCTATTGTCTCCCATACTCTCCCCCCATATCTACCTTGGATTTTACCCTGAACGACCTCTCTTTGCCCCTATGTAATGGCACCTCCAAATATACACTTCCTTCTCTTCTTAGTCAATATCTCCTCCTCTTCTGTCAGAACTTCTCTGTGCTGAGGAAACTCTCTCTCCCTCTCTCTCACTCTCTCTCTCTCTCTCTCTCTCTCTCTCTCTCTCTCTCTCACACACACACACACACACACACACACACACACACACACACATCTCCTTTACCTAACACACTCTGTAAATAATGTAGCTAGAATTTCCTGCTGGCTTTACAATGAGCTTCCTAGAATGGGCTGGCTGTAACTTCATTTCCCATCTGCACTGGAACCATCCTACACCAGGCGCCCAGTGACATCTGATCCAAGCCACCATGGCGTCTGGCTGGGGATACACAACAGCCTCCTCAAAGTTCTTCATGTTTTCCTGCTAACCTCCTGAAGTCTAGACTTTAGTCATCAAATGATCATTTTCTTTTAACAACTTTTAATTGTGGTAAATATGCCTGGCATAAAAATTACAATCTTACTCTTCAGTCCAGTGGCATCAAGTACATCCATTATTGTGTGATCGTCCCCACCACCAGGACTTGTCCACCGTTCCCAGCGGAAGCTGCACACCCACTAACCAATCCTCCCCTCCTTCTGCCAGTCCCTGCTTGGTCTCCAGGAGTTTGTCGGCTCTCTCTGTCTCCTACAAGTGGAAACACCCAGAGATCTTTCTGGTGACTAGTATTTTCACTTTGCTTATGCCCCGGAGGTTCATCCCTATGTCAGCACACGTCAGAATTTCCCTTCCTTGTAAGGCTGAAGGACATTCCGTGCTGTGCATGGCCCACATTTTGTTTATCCATGCATCCGTCCACGAAGTCACATCACTTACATCAATTACACCTTTTGGCGATTATGAATCTCACTGTTATGGGGGCACAGATATCCCTTTGAGACCTTCAATTCTTTTTTGCTTTTACCCCAAAGCATATTTCTTAGTCATATGGTGATTCTACATTTTTAGTTTTTGAGGAACCACCTTTCTGTTTTCCACTGTGGCTACACCATTTTATGTTCCCCCCAAACCATCAGAACCCGAGTCATCAGGACATCAACATACATGTACACGTACGCTTCTTGCCATATGCCTCGGGTCCTATATGATCTCATCTTGCTTAACTCCTCTTCAGTTCCTTGCACTCACTTCCTCTTCTCACCACAGTGAGCCACATTGGTCCTACTTGCCTTCTTCAAACCACTCCACCTCCTGACTCACAGAGCCCCCTTAGACCTGCTGCGTTCTCTGGCGGGCTAACCCTTTCCAAAATCTCCAGTTAGCGTTTCAGCTCAGATCCTTCACTTCTTTCTGAAACACTAGTGCCTACCCTTGCCATGTTTTATTTTTTTAATTCCTGGTATTTCCTTACTAATATCAGAAACTCCTTACTGATTGCAAGACTCTGTGTGGCCTGTCTGCTGACTAGAGTGAAAACTACAGGAGGGCAGAAACTCTGTGTCACACATGACAGTGGCTCACTTTCCATCCACACGGAAGGGACCTACTCCACCTTATCTCATCAGGTAAGTAATGCATGATAGCCATTTAGATTAAAAGGGAATAATAATAGTGGTGGTGAGGAGGAGGATGGTGGTGCTGGTTCTGCTGCTGCTGCTGGTGGGGGCTTGAACCATCTAGGCACGTCCTGTCATTTCTTTGGACAATGAAGGGAGGTGCAATCATAATGGAAGATGGCCATGACTCCACCTCCACTTGGGACTCCTGGGGAAATAAGGCCAACATAATACAAAGTAGAAATACATTTTCCTGGAATTGTGCAACTCCTATTCAGACAAAAATAGGGCTAAGCATGGGATCAGAAGTAGGTGAGCATTCACAATCTAAATGTTGAAGGGAACGTAGCAGCCCCTGAGTGGTAGAGACCAAGGAAGATGGCGTCCGTCTCAGCCCCACCTGAAGCAGATCCCTGTGTGGCACTATTGTTCCTGCAGGCCAGGTCTGAGGTCCCCCTGGCTACCTGAGAAAGTCAGCTTAGGTGATCATCACCAAAGCACAGGGCATGCCCAAAGGAACAGCATGGTGTCCGCAAGGCTGTGAATCACTCCAGGCCTTAACAGGCAATTTTATTTGGATGGCTAACTCACTCTAATAGCAAATAAAGCCATAAAATTAGGAGCTGGAATAACCCAAGACACTAATGCAAAATTAAGCACTGATGTCTCTGGTCCCTATCCCAATCCCTCTCTATGTTCAAAATCCCCTTAACATCTTGACTAGACAAAAATATACCCAGGTGGTCCATGAATACATCCATGGATTAAAGACAGTGCCAGAGGAGGAGGAGGGAAGGTCGGCTCACGGTGGCTCTGAGTGTTCCTGAGCTGCATGGACTGATGGCCATCCACACTGTTCCTGTCCTGCCTTCAATCTGTCCAGTTGTTAATCTCTAATTTACATAGAAGAGTTCAGATGGCTTAGTGTCCTAGAGAATGTGATTCCTAAAAGCAATCTAATTGCTTCTAATCCATCTTTTGGTGTTGGTCACATCAGCTCCAGCCCTCCTGGGAGCTTCTCACAAGCTTCTCCACCCTCTGCCCACTGACCCACATTTCCAGTAGGAACTCAAATGAACATTTTTTTAAGCCCTACTAGTATGCAAGGCAGGTTCTCGGGGGTCAGGTGTTTTGTAAAGGACCCTAGAGCCCTTTGATGACCTTATCCAATAAGGTTCTAATGTTTAAAACATACGACATAAATCAGAAATAGAAAACAGTTGATTAATGTGTGTTCATGTATTTCTTTCTCCTCTTCCCCAAATCTCCTTGGAAGGACTGTACACCTGGTTACTGAGGCTTCTGTCCTAATAATAAACATTTTTCTTATAAGAAAAAAATTACTAAAAACAATCTGATAAAACTGAATTGATTTAAAATAAAATCCAAAAAGCTTCAATTAATACTCAAGCTCACCACTAACCTCCCCATTTTTTGAGACTTGCTTTTTGTCTAAAACACAGAGCAAACATAAGTTAAGGACAGAAAATGAAAATCTGAGGACATAAAGAATACAGGGGCATATCACAGGTCAGAAATAACCTTCTCAAAAGACAAAAGGAGAAATTCCGGGGCAAGAACATACTGCACCCAGGAACTTTAAAGGAGCCCAAGTTAGTAATCACGTGCACACACGTGCACACTCACACACACACACAGCACACACACAGTTCAACGGTAGTGGAAGATAATGTAAGAGAAACTTAAGTGAAGCGACAGCTGTAAAGACAAATGAGACCGCAGGAGAAGAGAGAGGGGGCGAAGGTTAATCCACCAACAGGAGGTGGAGGGCTGTGCCCAACTTTGCTCTTGAAGTGGATGTGGTAGTTTGGAGCTCCACACTCTCACCGAAAAGCACTAAAACTCTCTGAGTTTTTTAAAAACCTGAAACTATTTCCAGGTTTCCTAGGATTACTAAACCTACAAACCCGGGGGGAGGGGGAAATTCCCGAGGAGATAAGCTCTCAGAGGTCCTTCAGGGGGTGGATGTGTGCTGACCTAGACTCAAGGCCAAAGCTGAGAGTCCAAGCCCCAGGGGCCAGGCTGGGGATGGAGACTTGAGGGGACCTGGGGCCAGGTGGACTAGAGGGAAAACTAAAGACCAAAGAGAAGGAGTCTGATGAGGAAGCAGTGAGATGGAAGAGTCCAGGGGCATTTCCCATGAAGAGGGCACCGAAAAGCACAAGGGCTTCCTGTGTTGGAAACAAAAGGGATGATCCTTCAGGTTTCAGCAGAAAGTCCTGGGCGCTCTGCAGCAGGAGACAGGCAGAGCCTTCCTCGCAGGAGACCCAGGCCAGACAGGAACTGAATCAAGGCGAGCAATGCCCACTTTTCATACCCAAGGAAAACGTAGTGGATCTTTCATGGTGGAAGCCACATCATCTGGAGCCCTTTTGTAAATTTACAATAGCTGTCACTCAATAAAAATGTACTAGACATTCCAAGGCACAGAAACCGATGATTAAAAACAGTAGAGGACCTGTCAAAACAAACCCATATGCATTCCCGATGCTGGAGGAACTGTAGGTCCATGAACAAGCCAAACAAACAAAATAAGATTTGATCAATTCACCCCACATGTAAAAGCTAAAAATAAACCATGCCTCTAAATGTAAACATAAATCCATAAAAATCAATACAAGAGAAAAAAATTTCTGCTCTTGAGTTAAACAAAGTTTTCTTAGCTATTATGCCAAAACTATGATCCATAAAAGACAAAAATTGATAAATAGGGATTTGTTAAAATTAAGATCTCCATAGACTGAGAGAAAACTTTTGTAAATCCTACATAAGGTCCAGGAGGTATATGCAAAATATATAAGGAACTTTGACGTTTTTTTTTTTTTTAATTTTAATTTTGGTACCAGGGATTGAACTCAGAGGCACTGAACCACTGAGCCACATCCTCAGCCCTATTTTGTATTTTATTTAGAGACAGGGTCTCACTGAGTTGCTTAGCACCTTGCTTTTGCTGAGGCTGGCTTTGAAACTTGTGAATCTCGTGCCTCAGCCTCCCAAACTGCTGTGACTACAATTTGTTAGTAATAATCAACACAATCCAAAACAGATAACCAAATGAGTTTTGTAGTCAATTCATGAAAGAAGATGAAAAGATTCCCTAAATATAATCAACTCTTTAATGTAAAAGTTGAATATATGTAAATTAAAATCACAATGTCCCTCTGCATACCTATCAATATCTCTACAATTAACTGACTGACCACACCAAGTGTTGCTGAGAACATAGATCAGCGATATTTTTGTATATTGCAGTGATCACAGAATGTTATAACAACTCTAGAAAATATATGCAGGTTTTTAAAAACACACCTATATACCCTAGGGTTGACCCCAGACAAAAGAAAGCACATGCTACATGAAGAATCAAACCTGGGTACTCCCAGGAGTTTCACTATTTAACAGGTCGAATCTAGAAACAACCCAGGGGCAATTACAAGGAATGACTGAACTCACTGTGGCATATTCATGTAAGAATACTAAGAAATAAGCCAGAAAGGACAACTGGGAGAGCCAAATCATGGATGGACCTCAAAGTAATTACGCTGAATGAGAGTCAGACAAAAGAGGGTGCATATTCCATGTTTGTGTTGAATACATTTCTAGAAAAATGCAAACTAATCCATAGTGAAAGATGATGGCCTCAAGGAAGAAATCATAAGCCGACCGAGGACTCTTCAGAGGTGGTAGATGTGTCCTGATTTGGGGAACAGTTTCACAAATATGTTAAAACACGTTCAAATACATCAAGTTACATACTTTAAGCCTTTTCTTAAGTATATACTAATAAATCTGATAAAAGTAAATCTTTAAACATAGAGAGCATAT
The DNA here is from genome assembly GCF_021218885.2 of Marmota monax. Classification (NCBI taxonomy): domain Eukaryota; kingdom Metazoa; phylum Chordata; class Mammalia; order Rodentia; family Sciuridae; genus Marmota; species Marmota monax. The sequence continues at coordinate 3,134,419 of NW_026692321.1, read as the reverse complement.
GTTAGTCAGCTTTTTGTTACTGTGACAAAATACCTGCATAATTATCTTAAAAAAGAAGCAAAGTTTATTTTGGCTTAAGGTTTTGGAGGTTTCAGTCCATGGTGATGTTGACCCTATAACTTCTGGGTCTGGGGTGGAGTGTATCACAGTGGAAATGTGGCAGAGAAAGAAGCAGGAAGAGGAAGAGGAAGAGGAGGGCCTGGGGTGATCAGAAGGCCTCCCACTAGCCCATCTCTTAAAGGTTCACCACCTCTCCACCTCCCGAATACACCACAGGCTGAGAACCAAGCCCCGACCACACTGGGGGACGCTTGTCCAAACCAGAGTGGAATAACACCCCTGAGAGACTTGACCTAATGGGCACAGGTAAATGCTACCCGCTGCTGGGCATGTGCCCCAGGTATTCCTTTCTCCTCCTCTTCCAGTGTCTTCAGGCCGAGCCTCTGTGGACAGACCCTTCTCTGGGGCTGATGCAGTGTTTCCTCAGGTCTCCTGATTGGAGGTCCTCGCAATGTTCCAGAACCCCACCCTGTTTTCTCTTCACCTGTGTTTGTTTTACTGTTGCGAGGTCCTCGTCACTCTAAATTCGTGACACCGTACCCTGAATTCCTGCTTAGACACCCAGTGTCCTGCCGTTGCTATGGTCCCCTGCTTCCTCTGTCCTCTGCCTAAGCCATAGCCCGCCCCTGAGGGCTGCAGCTTCACCCCTCGGCCTTGGCTGTCTGTCATCGTCACCAACACGCACCCTAGGACCTGGGCGCAGGTGCGGCCATTTCTCCATCTCCACCCCTCCCCTGTCCGCCCAACTCCCTTTGCTCCTCACCTAGCATCTCTTCATTAAAATTTTGGTGCCTATAGAATAAACTACTGCTCAACTTGCCTAATAATAAATGAAGATGAATCTAGTAAGCTGTTTAAAACAACCAAAATTGTACCTTAAAATTTATAAACATAAGACATGCTAATTGTTGAGAGTTTTAAAAATTAAGCAGAAGTAATAAGAAAAATATCCATATTCCTACCAAAGGGGAAAATACCCCAATTTTTATAAGATCTTTATGTTTAACGTTTACTGAGTATTAATTACCATCCAGAAACCATTCTAAAAGTTTTACATGTGTTTATATGTAGTATACACACATGTATTTTATAAACTATGTTGGCATGGCCTGTCTGTAGCATGTGTTTTTCTTTAATCATGTATCGTAAACATCTTTGTTCACAAGCATAGAATCATCTACACTATAATTCACATCTACATAGCAGTTAATCCCACAGACAGAATTTATTGTCTAATAAAGTTGTAGAATTTCAATTAGTTACTATTTAACAATGAAGTATTAAATATATCTAAAATTTAAAAGAAAACATATTGGGTCTGAAATTCTCCAAATTCTGAAATTGGAGTAAGAACAATTTTAAATGCATTTTAAAAGTTATATGTGGGTGTTGTTGAATTGCTCCTTGGAGACTTTGCACCATTTATACTTTTGTACATAGTTTAGGAAAATGTCTACCTGTACATGCATTTTTTTAGACTTTTATAACATTACATTCAATTTCAAAGGAAATTCCGATAATTGCCAACTTTGCACTTTGTTCAACAAATTTAAAATGAATAGAACTATTCACATCCAAGAAAGACATTGGGATACAACCAAATTTTGTTCCTTACATATTTCACATTTCTGACTCAGAAATTCTGAGCATCCTTTTACTGCACTTTACCAACACTTGTGTTTGGACAACATATAAAGAAAAAAAATTAAGCTGCACTTAACTTTCAAATTTTTAGCATATTCAGTGATACAAGTCAAACACCAGCTGGGGACGAGGTCTTTGTATGAGATCATCAAGTTTGCAAGAGAAGAATCTGTGCTTGTAAGCCAGTCCAACCCCTTTAATCACCAGCCAGCAGCTTCAAGTACATAGCACGCCTGTCCCAGGGCACAAATTCCCAAGGGGAAGTCCTCCTCAACCACCTGTCCATGGGCCACACAGAGCACTCCCCTTCCAAATAGGGAATTCAACACTGCTTCTCCCAGGTATTACCCGAGCAGGGAACAACAACCCAACAGAGAGCACAGAGGAACTAGATGCAACGTTTTCAGACCAGAACAATGTAAAAATGCACTTTTCAAAAAGCTTTGAGAATTTCCTAACTTTGGCAGTAGAGCATGAGACCAGGCTTCGGCCCTGTGCTGTGGTTCACGTTTCATACCAACGCAGCAGTTTCTGTGCAGGGCAATGAGTGACCCCACGGATCTAACTTTTCCAGTAACATCATAGGTCTGGTATACTCTTTCTAATTACAAGCATGAATGAGATGATTTGTGAAGAAGTTTAACTCCTCGAAGCAATAAAACGAGCAAGTTGCTATCAGGAATAATTAATTACACAATGCCATCAAGAGGAACACATTGCAGACTCCTCCTTTCCAAAAACCACAACACAAGGTCAGACAGACACACATCATAATCACTTTTCAGAATTAATTTCTCAAATTTTCATGTTTGGAGGCAGAAATTCCCTTAGCAAGAGTTGAGAGATGTACTATGATTTTCATTTTCTCTCAAATATTTTGATGTTATTTCTTTCTTTGTGGGAAGAATTCACTTGTAAAGCCAAGTAACTAGAATTTATTTATGGGAGATATTTTTACTTCATAATAAAATTACTGAACAGACATAAAATTGTTCAGATCCTCTAGTGTCTGTGTTGGCAAGGTACATGTATGAGGCACACACACTTTAGAAATTTGCCGATTCTGTTTAATATTCAGATTCTTTGGCAAAATTATTATTCATAATATACTCTGATTTTCATTTTAATGTTTGTGAGATCTGTAGTAATGTCCCACTGTTTCTAATGTTGGTGATTAATTTTTCCGTTTTTATCAACCAATTAATGAATGTATCCAACTCATCTATCCTTTTCAAGCAATTGACTTTGTTCTCATGCTCAAGTAATCCCTTATTTTCTAATTTCAACAGCTAGAAGCCACTCTTGGCGCAGACTGTGAAATGTCATTACAGACTGCTTCCTTTTCCTAAGGACCAGAGCTTCTGAATTTCTCACTGGCAGGATACTGCTGACTTGAGTTTTCTGTTCTCAGTCTCTGAGGCAGCAAAGGGTTCATCTGAAAAACCTGAACCCTTGGATGGTGCTTTCCTTTCAATTTTTTTTTTTTTTATTTTTTACTTTTAATGCAACAGTCCCAGATTCACCATGCAATGGCCAAATGTTCAGCTTGACCCTTCTCAAGTCTATGTGAAACATCCTCAAGGGCAGACCATATGTTGGGTCATAAAACAAACCTTAATATAATTACAAAGGTCGGAGTAATATGAAGTATATTTTCTGGCAATAAATGAATAAAGATTGAAACCAATAAAAGCAGCAAAAATGGAAAATTTTAAATGCGTGGAAATGAAAAAAACATGCTGTTAAACAACCAATAGGTAAAAGAAGACATCACAAGAGAAACTAGAAAATATTTAGATCCAAATAAAAATGTGAAACAAAATATCCTAAAATTTATGGAATATTGTGAAGGAAATACTAAAAGAAAAATTCATAGATATAAAAACCTACACTATAAAGGAAGAAAAATTTCAAATCAGCAATTATCTGTATACCTTAAGGAACAAAAGAAGAGGGGGTGGAGCAACTCACAGGTAGGGTAAGGAAGAGAACAAAAATTAAAGTGGAACTGAATGAAACAGAGAATGGAAAAGCAATGGGAAAAATCAACAAAACCAAAAACTGAATACTTAAAAAGACAAGAAAATAGGAAAATCTCTAGCTACACTGACCTGGGGAAAAAGAGGATATCCAAATAGCTAAAATGTAAAAAGAAAACTGAGACACTACTACCAACCTTACAGAAACAATAATAATTAAAAGAGAATACAGTAAAATATCGTGCACCAACAGATTTGATAACCTAGATAAAATGCACAAGTTCCAAGAAACCCACAAATAACCTAAACTGATTCAAAAAGATATTTTAAAAATCTCAAACTTGTAACGAGTAATCAGTAATCAAAAACATAACAACAAAGAAAATTACAGGACCAGATGGCTTCATGGTATTTTCTTTGGTTTTGTTTTGTTTTGTTTTTTGTTGTTGAATTTGCACTGGGGAAGAACCTAGTGCCTTGTGCATGCTAAGCATGAGCTCTACTCCTGAACTACATCCTCAGCCAAGGGAATATTTTTATGTGATGCAGATGATCAAACCCACGGCCATAAGTACGCTAAGCAAATGCTCTGCAATTGAGGTAGGCCTCTATCCTGAAGGACTTTTTATTAATTCATTGGTAAATTCTTCCAAACATTTAAAGAATTAATATCAAACATTCTCAAACTCTTCCAAGATATAGAAGAGTGAATATTTTTGTGTCCATGAGCTTTTTATGTCTGTGATCAAAATATCTGGCAAGAAGAACTTAGAGCAGGAAAAGTTTACTCATGACTCTAGGGGTCTTGTCCATGGTCAGATGACTACACTGACCTGGGCCCAAGGTGTGATACACCACTACGGTTGAAGGACATGGTGGAGCAGCACTGCTCTATCAGGGCAGTCAGAAAGAAGAGTGGGTGGGTAGTGGGGTGCAGAGAAGATGCACCTTTCCAAGGCACCCCGTCTAGCCATGACCCATCCGCCTACAGTTGCCACCCTGCCAGTCCATTTAAAACTACCATGAACTGATTAGGTTATAGCTCTCCTATTCTCAGCCTTTCACCTCAGAAAATTCCTGCATTAACACAGGAACTTTTGTGAAATCTCTCATATCCAAACCACAACAACTTCCAGCCTTATTCTATGAGGTCAGATTTTCTTAACACTAAAGATAAATCTATAACCATCACTGTATTGATCACTAGCAAAAAACAACTTGATAAAGAAGATGATGATGGTACATTGCAGACTACAGAATAAATATTGTTGAAAGAATTGAAGAAGATCTAAACCCATGTTCATGGACTGAAAGACTTAATGTTATTAAAACGCCAGTACTACACAAAGTGATCTAGCATGTAAGATTCAACATAACTTCTACAAAAATTCCCAAGGTCTGTTTTGAAGAAATAACAAAGCCAATTATCAAATTCACACAGAACTCTAGAGATCAAAAAAAGCCAATTTTCAAAATGAAATATAGCATATAAAATTTCCTGATTTAGACACTTATCTGGAAATCTACAGTAATAAAAACAATGTGGTACCGGTATAGATGGAATGGAACCGATAGTTCATAGATGAGCCCATGCATCTACAGTCAAGGTGTCAGGGACACTCCATGGGGAGGTAACTGTTTTCAGCAATAGTACCAGAACAACTTTCCACACAGTAATCTAAATCTAAGATATAAAACCATAAAACAGAAGAAAACATGAGGGTAAGTCTTCATAACCTTGGACTTCACAATGAATTCTTAGATGTAACACCAGATGTGTGAGCAGCAGCAACACAACCAAAAAGTAACTTTAACTTCAGGAAAATTAAAAACTTTTGTGCACCAAACAACTTTATTAAGAAAGTTAAAATCTAATACAAGGGGGACAAATGAATGACAGTAGAGGGGGCAGAGAGAGAAGAGGGGAGGGGAGGGGAGGGGAGGGGGGATAGTAGAGGATAGGAAAGGCAGCAGAACACAACAGACACTAGTATGGCAATATGTAAATCAATGGATGTGTAACTGATGTGATTCTGCAATCTGTATATGGGGTAAAAATGGGAGCTCATAACCCACTTGAATCAAAGGTTGAAATATGATATATCAAGAACTATGTAATGTTTTTAATAACCAACAATAAAAAATTTAAAAAAAATAAAATATAAAAAAAAAGAAAGTTAAAATCTGGGAGAAGACATCAAGGAACCTTAAATAAGCATTTCTAAGTGAAAAGAAATCAACCTGAAGAGTTACAAACTGTGTAACACCAACTGTAGGACATTCTGAAATGGCAAAACTAGAGTCAATCAAAAGGTCCGTTGTCATCAGTGGTTGAATGGTGAATCACGAGGAAGATGAATGGGTGCAATACAGAACGGTTTTAGCGAATAATTATATTCTCTATGATATTCTAAAGATGGACACATTAGATAGAATTTGTCAAGCACACAAAATATACATTAGGGGCCCTAATGTAAAGTATGGATGTTGGTGAATGATAATAATGCATTGATATGGATGTTCATCAGGTGTTGGGAAGATTCTAATAACAGGGGAAACTATGGGAGGGGCTTTCTCTGCTCATTTTTTTTCTCTGCTCATTTCTTCTCTAAAATCAAAGCCACTTAAAGAAATAATTTCTTTTAATAACAACAAACAAACAAAAAGTGGTGAGTAATCTGAGGAACTCTTAGCCTGATGATAATAATTCTTTCTTTGAACTTTTTAAAGTGACCCTTTGCACTTTGTGGACTGGGCAGGTGAGCCTCTGGCACCATCTCTGTTAGAAAAATAGTAACTTTTCTTTCTTAAGATGTTTATAAGCTCTTTGTGATTTTTCCTGTGCCATTTTCCTTCTTCAAATACAACACTACTATAATTGTTATGAATGTCAGAATAAGACAAAAACAACTGAATACAGAGTCAATCAAGTAAGAATGATCTTCATCCAAACTCTATCCATATTTCTGTCTTTGGATTTGAGCATAGTATTGACTGTTTCATTGTATGTGCCTTACTCTAAAACAGATTTTGATCAAATTCTCTGTTTAGCATTTTTTTTTCCTGATGTGGTGCCTTGCTTCTTGGTTCTATTCACTCTTTCCAGTGAAATGATCCAAAACTCTGTTTCTGATTATACTATGTAATTTTAATACAGAAAGTTAGTTTGTCAATAAGAGATTTTTACCTCAATAAAACTGTATATATTTTCCAGTAAAAGTCATCCTAATAGAAAAGTTATGTTGCTCTATTAATGTTGACTTGTAAGATTGGGGAGACAATTATGGAATAATGCTTCATTTTATGAACGGATTACTTACAATTGTTTAAACATTTTTTGGCATAGAAAATGTTCCATGTTTTAGTTAAATCTTCTTTAATAAAAATACCTCCTTCTGTGGCAAGTTAAGTGTTACAAATATGCATGTATCTGCATCAGAAGATGTTCATGTATTTAATATATTTCTTGTATGATTCACACACAAAAAAAGAGACAGCATCTATACTCTTTCTCTTATAATCTCCAAATCTCCAAAGAAAGCCCAATATGTTTAAAAAAATGCTTATTGAGTGTCTATTTAATGTCAGGCACTATTCAGGGCACTGGAAACAGTAGGACCTAGAGTCATCATGACATTCCCAGAGCATACATTCAATTGGAGGGAGACAGACAGAATACACATCTCATTACCAGTATAAGAAAATAGCAAAGAGTATCAGGAAAACAAAGAGCATTCACAGTGTAAAGAGCATCCGAGGGTGAGGCAACAGGTAGAGGAGCTATTGTTGAAAATCTGGAAACAGCCTTACTTACAAACCAATGTGTTAACTTCCCAAAATTTCATGAATTAAAGAACAGGCATAGATTCCAAGTGTACAGAGAAGGGACAGTTTGCTATTCACAACAGGAGTAACATCAAAGTATCCACACTTTTGAGGCAGTTCTCTCAGCCAGAATTCTCAAGGAGAACTCAGATGAAAGTAGACCACTTCTGAATAAGCAGTATGTTGGCTCATGGGACAAAAACTCTAAGCACAGACAACCTGCCTCTTTTATAATAGGCAGTAAGCATGCCCGACCTTACCCTCTTAGTCTTGTCTCCCAGTGTTCACGATACAGATATCTCTTAGAGATATTCCCATGACTAAGTGCAGTCAGTTCCTTGCTTAAAAGATGTGTAGAGGTGAGAAAGACCTGTGGAGAATTGACTGGCAACAGCATCCACTCTTCACTTCCACCCAGTCTCAAATTTTAGCTACTTTTCTCTTGAATAAGTCACATATCTCACTCCACCAGCCAGCCACCTTGACTGACCTGACTGCCAGAGCACTTGACCAAAAACATTCAATTTGACTCAGATGTTTCAAGTTTACTCTCAACAGCAATGTAAGTGCCAGAGGAAAGCCAGTCTAGTGTTATTATGTGCAAACATACTTCCTGAATCTAATCAGCAAACTCGGTTTAAGTTTCTGTATTGGTCTTAATACTTGAATTGGGACATTGTTGTAAATGTAGTAGAATATATTAGTAACTATACAGATTCTGCCATGGTCTACGGGGAAGAACGCTATGGAAACTCCATTAACCACTGTCCTCGTCAGTGAGAGGAGACTGACTTGAAGTCTTCCAAAACTGAAGTGAGGTCAGTAGAGGCTTCAGACAAAGTGAGGAATGCATGGAATGCCATGCTTTCTGGTTGAGTGACTGCTGTCCTAGAGTAACTGCCCATAGGGTGTACGCTTATCCCTTCAGAAGTTTTCCACCGGAACTCACCTGAGGGACACTAAGCTATTGCAATATTTTCTTAAATACTCAAAGTTCTACTGAGATCCTGTTGTGTCATCCTCCTTCTATGAGGGAGACAAGTTAACCCCTGGTTTCTATACAAGTATAATCCTAGAGTATATTCGGTGCCCCTGGAAAGAAATCACTATTTACAATGGTGGGGACCTCCTAGTGACACCTGCATGAGTCAGAGGCAGAGGATGAACATGATTCAAAATTGACCTTTCATCTGCTCCTAGGTCTTAAACTGCCCAGTGCAGTTTAAAGAGCTGAGTTTAACACTTGGTTTTGGAGCAAAACAATGGAAGCCAGTCTAACATGCCCTGTTTTCTCACACGGTTAGAAGGATGGCCCTTGTTTGCCCTCACGTTGATTGAGCAGTGCGCAGGGAATAGAGTGGGGAAATATTCAGAGGTGTTTATGGATGCTTTGCTTGGAAAGCGCTAGGGCTAGGGCTCCCTTTGGCTATTTCTAACAGACTTCTCAGTCAAGGTTAGGAGAACGGCCTAGGGAACCTGAATATTTTATAGTGGGCAGTAAGCATGCCTGCCCTTTTCTTCAGAGATATAAAATCCTTTTTCTGGAAAGATGTATGCTGTACACCTGTCCTTGAAATGTTGGACTGAAACAGGGGAATCTGTGCATTTCCCACAAAATATACAGAAACACAAATATCCATGCAAAGTTGTCTCCCACTAGGCATTTCTGTCAGAAGGCACAGCAAGCACAAACACTTGAAAGCTGGAAGATGGTGGGGAGGACTTGGCAGATTTCCAAAGATGCCGAGCAACCGATTTTTCCAGAACTAAAAGGCAAGCGGGAGGAGGTGAGGCAGAGGTTGTATCGCCGAACATCTGCTAAGGCCCTGCAGTGAATCACAAAAAGGAACGAAATTCAATTTTTTCTGATTTTCATTTTTTAAGGTATAGGAAATGAGAAAAGATTTTCTCTATCATGAAAACTATCACCAGTTGAACTGTAGGTCACATCCCTATTTTACCTGTTTTACAAAAATCAGTCTGGGATGATCTTCCTACCTATTATGGTGCCATGAAAACTGGTGGAGCCAGAATCCCCATCAAAATGGACCTTCCAGGAACTGAGTCCAGCGACTCGTTGGTAAGACCATGGGCTTTGCATTTCAGAAGATTAATAAGTGAGACACGGGATTCCAGTTACCTCAAAGAAAGGGACTAGGAGAGTGAACCTCTTTCCCAGAGCATTGATTGGAAATGTTGGTTGTGCTAACGTTAAATTGTCTATTCCCCCAACTTAAATATGGAGGCAAATGAAACAAAAGGGTGATCGTTATTGTAGTTGGCACTTTTGAATATAATACTCTTCAGAGCAAACTTTTGGGGCCATAATTTATGATGTAATAGAACCCTGCATGAATTACATTGCAATTGAACTGGTTTCATGCATATTTTTCAACTCTCTGGTTGTATTCTGCTTCTCTACTTTAAAAAAAAATGAATGCACATACATATATGAGATGGAGGGCACAAAATGCTGTATGTATGAGTATCTCCAGAGAGGAAAACTGGCCTTATTTAAATGTGGCTGCATGCCTAAGCTGCCTATTCAGTCCCAACCCTAACAAAGATTTAGAAGGGCAAACAACCTTTACAGCAGAAGTGAGGACTATTTTTACACTGCAAAAGTCTTGGTTTTATGTTTATTTGTAAGATTCTGGCAGCTATTTTGAGATGTTTCTGAGTTGCAATGAGAAACATTATGTCCATGAATTTGAAAAAAGAGGGGAAAATTAAAAATAAAAATGATTTTAGCGTATGGATTTTTTTTTTTACGATTTAAATTCATTATCAACAGATTTTGATATTTTTGTGTGGGTTTTGTGTAGGGGGATGTGTCTCTCCTATCTGGCTGTTTTGGGAAGATACTTGAGGGGGAAAATAAAGATCTTTTAAAAAGATTCTGTGTTCTAGTTTTCCAAAGAAAGTACATTTTTAAACTTGTAGAAAAGTTTATGTCTGTAAAGATGAAGGTATCATGCTGACTGAATGGAAGGGAGCCACGGACCAGAGCTACTCCTGGGTTAATGGCGTTGAAGACAGGAGCAAGGAGCCCTAACAGGCCTAGCAACAGTCCTATCTGGATCTGATTCCATGTGGGCCACTGTAGTTTTGAGCAATCTTCTTGGTCTTTCAAAACCCTTATTAGACTTTTGGGTGACAATTCAGGGATAGTGGATTTGCATTTTTAAAAACTTTTTAAAAAAGTGTTGTTTTATATGAAGCATCATTAGAGCATACCTAGATTGACTCTTATTTAAAATGTTATTACGCACAGTGATTACAACACTATCAGCTATTGTTTATTGACAACCTACTGCTTAATGAGAACATAGTCACGCAATCGACTTTATGTCTACTCCACGTCTTAGTGCTAGAAATAAGTATTCGTTGCCATATTTTTCACATGAGGAATTAGAAATATTCCTTCCTAGTGAAAGAAATAAAACTTAATATTAGTTCTGTGTGGATCCCAAACCCATGTTTGTTTTGTTACATTATATTGTATATCTTTGTTCTTTGATTTATCATTACCCTAAATTTATCTTTACAAAAGAAAAAAAAGAAGGTAAACCAAAGAAAAAATTGGAGTGAAGTCTTGTGCTATAATTCTTTTAACCATGGTATTCATAAATGCTTTTCGAAGCACATTTGATCTAATCACTGGGTGAGGGAGTGTGAGAAATATGGAAGGAGGAAAGCAAGATTTTCTTTCTACTTCGTACATGTATTTGGGTAAAGAGATCTCTAGTTTCTAAGCAAAATATTATAGAACAGTTTGTAAGAGGAATGCTTTGTGAAGATACACAAACACAATACAGAAATAAACAGCAAAATCCAATTTCTGTTTTGGGATTTTTCTCCCCAGTAAGGAGTTTGGAGTCTCTGGGCCTACATAGCTAAATTGAGTTGTTGTCAAGCTCTTTCAGAAAATTGCAAAATGCACAGAATCATACATCACTGCAGTGCAATGCTTCTTTTTAAAGCTTTATTAGTGCCTTGTAGTTGTACGTAACAGCCGGGCTCATCTGACACAATCCTACATGCATGGGGTTTAAACGGCTCCATTCCAGTCCTGGGCATTTCCTCTTTCCCTTTCCTCCTCCTCACCCTCTGCCCTTCTGCTACTGTATTGGTCTTCCTTCTGTTGTTTTTTTTTAACCTATTTATTTTTGATTAGTGATCTATAGATGTGCATGAAGGTGGAATTCACTATCGTATAGTTATACAGGCACATGGCATAATTTTGACATATTCATTCACATGTCCTCTCCTTTCCTATCCCTCCTCCCTCCCCTTAATCTCCTTCTTGTATTCTGCAATGTTTTAAGTATAAATTTATTGCTAAGGTAGAACACTGCATTTATGTCTTATCTATTAACTGATTAATTGCAAGTTAAATGCTGCTGGGTAATATCTTCACCAAAGACTTATTTTTTTTTAAATCACATTTGATCTGTGATATATATATATATATATATATATATATATATATATATATATATATATATATATATATATCACTTTTTTCCAGCACTCTCAAGAAAGAATTTAGTACATCTTTACATTTCTTTATATATACCTGAGTCCCTTGTGAGCTTTTAAAATTTAGGCATACATTCGGTGTACATTCATTTCATAGTTACTGGACAATTGCCTTCATATGATCAATTTAAACTAGTGGGAAGAGTGGAGTTAAAATCAACATTATACCTGCTGCCAACCATTCTGGAATTCCTGAGAAAAATGGCAGATATGTAAAAAAAAAAACTTGCTATACAATGTGAGAATTCTTTAAATGCTATGCAAAGGGAAATGTGTGGTTAAAGAAAAGAACTATATAGTTTACAAAATGCAGTGTCGGCTGTATTTCATTTGAAAGTCATAATTCTTTGAGGTAGACTGATCTCCATTCTCTCACTTCATCCATAGGGATGTGTGAAGCAGGAGGATTCAGAGTTAAAGAGTCCTTTGGCCAAGTTCACAGAGCCAGCAAATGCTGGGGTGAAAAACAACTGTAGATGATTCTGGGATGAGCACCAGTTCTCCCACCTGGTTTTGAGCCCTGGATACTCCTGTACTGGGAAGGGATGGAGCTGTACTCATGTGCAGGTCATGTTGTAGGACAGTTATCTGAAGATGGAGCAAGGACCCACATGGGTCCACCTTAATCACCTGAGCTCATCTTAGGAAGAGAGATTTTCTAGCTGGAGTTGGACTCAAAGCACAGTAAAGTTCTCAAGTTCCCTCTCTGGTTTGAAGATAGGAAAGACTCAAATGACAAGGAAAGTGAGTGACTTGGAAAGTGGGGGGCATCCTCCAGTCGACAGCCAGCAGGAAGCAGGGGTCCCAATCTGATGTCTGCGAGAGACTGAATTTTACCAGCAAGAATGAACTTGGAAATAGAATTTTCTCCAGAGCTTCCAGACAGGCCATCAGCCCATCAACTTTGATTTCTACCCTGGAGAGCCTGATGACCCCCGCTCCCTTTGCTGGGCTTCTGACCTACAGAACTATCCTAACAAACTATCCCATGCTTTTTTAATCTATTAAGTCTATAAAAATTTGTTACTCACAAAGAGAAAATTGATACAATGCACCTATGTCTTTTTAAATTTTTTATTTGTTCTTTTGTGTTACACGTGGCAGTAGAATATACTTTGACACATCATACATGCATGGACTATAGCCTCCCACTCTTGCGGTTGAAAGTGCTGTACAGTTACACTGGTCGTAATAACTCATAGGAAATTTACTCTGATTCATTCTACTGTCCTTCCCGTTCCCATCCCATACCTGTGTCTTTGAACTCTGCAGAGTAGCAGGATTAGCCCTGGTTCAGCATACCACAGTCCCAGCCATGGTTTTGAGCACTTTCCATATTTTCTCAGTTTGAAATTTCAATTTCTGGCAGTCTTGGGACATCAGCAGGTGGGGGTCTGAGAATCACGCCAGGTTCATTCCCAAGATCTGACTTAAGGAGTTGGGGAATGGGCAGGCATCTAAGTCAGTCTTCTTCCTGGTCTCTTCATCACTCCACTTTGTCTTTCCAGAACCACAGGTGGTGTCCTTGTCACCACAGGGATAAGGGAATGCTTGTTTTGTAATGTTAAACTTACGTGGCTGGAAAGATCCACGGGCACATCGGCACACATCTGCAAGAATGGCATGGCAAAAATAAGTGTGGTATTGAAAATAGAATGCAGGAGAACAAAGGTTCTTTTCTTTCTCTGTCTTCCCCTTTACATTGCATCGATTCCTTTACCGGTGGGAGATGTGCAGCAGATATTCCAATGAGAGTCATCACACAGCTTGGTGAGGATCTCCTGACTCTGAAAAGGCCATGTCACAACTCCTGAGCTTTGTCAGAGGCCACCTTCTGTGACGAAGCCACACAGGGAAGTCTGGGTTTACCTCTCTTCTAGTTGGCACCTATTTTGAGAAGCAATTTCTCTGAGTTTCTCTAGGCCATGCAGTGCACTGGGAAGGGGGCCCTCGTGGCCACTGAAGGCACCTAAACACTTCATGTGGAGGCTACGAGCAGGAGAAAGTGCACCTAGAGCAGAGCTACACTCAACTTTGCTTAGCTGAGAGTTCCCCTGTTTCTTGGGGTCCAGGCTGCAGGGAGAGAGGGACCCCGGCAAGCTGGGCCTGGTTTGAGAAAGCCAGCAGCCTTACTGGAGTTGAAATCAGGTTGCCTTCCTGTGGCTTCATGAAGTGCTTTGCATTGCAACGTTATAATGGTTTTTGGAAGCATGTGACTAACAGCACTGGAAGTTGTAAAAAGTAAGGCAAGACATTAGACTTCTACAGGAAGACCGGGAAAATCTCAGAAGTTCAGGAGTGGTGCTGCATGTGTCCCTGCACCACACACTCACACACACACACACACACACACACACACACACCACACCACAAGCTTGCAGGACTGAGGACACTGGGCAAGGACCAGGGTTTGTGATCAAGGAGCTCCCGTCTCCCTCAACAACAGGACCAAGCACAGGCAGGACACATGTTGAGGAAAGGGCTAATGCAGGCTGCCACTGGAGGTGCCACTGGAGGGGTCATGGGTGCCACCTTCAGAAACATGGGACCAAAAGGGGAGCACCGAACAGACGCAAAAGGGAAGTGGAGACGAGAAGCCACCACTCAATGGAGCAGGCCAGTTCCAAGGACCCATGTCCCAAGGTTGTCCCAATCCCCAGAGCCTCTGGAGTTTAGCATGCATGCATGTCAGAGGGACTTGGCAGGTGTGATCAAGGATCCTGTGTTGGGAAGGTACTTGGGTTATTTGGGAGGTATTGATGTAATCAGAGAAGTTCTTCTGAGAGGATTGCAGGAAGGCCGGACAGGGACGTCCAAGTGACAGTGGAAGCAGCGTCTGGAGTGACGAGGCCACTAGGCAAGATATGTTGGCGCCCTCAGAGGCTGGAAGCCAGAGAAGCAGATTCTCCCTCAGTGGATCCAGCAAGACCACAGTGAGGGCCCTTGATTGATTGATCTCCAACCGACCAGCACAACTGATGGCAGATCCTGAGTGTGCAGTGATGCTCAGGCAGCAGATGCACCGCGTTTCACCCCCAAAAGACCCAACACAATCTTGTTCGTCTCTTTCTTTTTTTTCTTGAGCTGATTTTAAAACAAATGAGATCAAGAGGATGAGGAGAAAGAAAGAGGAGAGTGAGAAGGAAGGGAGGGAGGGAGGGAGGGAGAGAGGGAAGGAGGGGGAAAGGGAGGGAGGGAGGGAGGGAGGGAGAGAGAGAAGGAGGGGGAAAGGGAGGGAGGGAGGGAGGGAAGGAGGGAAGGAAGAAAAAAAATAAATTTAAAGATCAGAAACCACCACGAAGGTCCCATTACATGGAATATTCGTTATTCATTGCGTTCAATGATAGGAAGCCCACGTGGGTTCCCACGCCGTGGCTACGTTATGGTGGTTCCTGCAGCAGCAGGAGGAAGAGAGGGAACCCAGCGCAGCACCCGGCCCAGCCGCCTTCTCCACAGGGATGTGGCTTTGCTCTCCGAGGGGCCCACCTGGGGGTTCTTTCTGTCCTCCTCTCCGAGGGTCCACACAGCTTATGCCCTGCTAGGATGACCCCAGGAAGGGGCAGGAGTCCTGACCCTTGCTCCCTGTCGCATCCTCAGCCTGGGACTACAGTTGTCCATGTTGAGGGAAGTGAGTGTCTGGTCTGGCCTCTAGAGACCACTTTGTTTGTAGCTCTGTGAGTGGCCTTTGGCTGCCTCCTCTGTGGCCATTGTCACCACCGTTTCTCAGCCTGGCTCTTCTTTGTCTGGGAGCCTGCAGGGAACTCCCCTTGCTCCCCTCTCTGCTGGGCCCCAGACCCCAGCCAACTCTGGCCCCATAGCTGCAGCTGTGGGCGGCACCCTTGATCCAGGTAAATGTTCTGAAGTCTGCCTTCGCCCTCCTCTTCCACATCAGGGCATCTCACTCATCCCACCTGGCAGATGAGGGTCCCATCTCCTGGGCACCTCCCCAGCCTACTCTCAAAGTCATGGGCAGGTGGGGAGGCGGGAGAGGAGGCAGGAAGGGTGGGGACTTGGAGGTGGCTTACTTCCGGAGCACTCAGTCCTTCCAAGGTGGAGGAGCAGAGAGGGCTGATGCCTCGGGAACTCTTATCCCCCAGGAACTCTTTCCTTTCAGTCCTCTCGGTCAGCACCCCTGTTGAAGTCAAGGGGGACATGGTAGCAATGGCAAGTATTCTTTTCTAGTTGGCCTATTTCTGCCAGTTTCACAATGGTGAGTTCTGCACTGAGACTGTGGTCATCCTGGGGAGGGTCACAAAGGGACACAAAAGTGACATATCAAATTATTGCATAAGTAAACACTTGGAATCATCCTGAGGCTTTATAAGTCCTAAATCAGAATGACTTGACATGGGAAGCAATTTAGATGAAGTACATCAATTAGGGTTGCTAGATTTAGCAAATAAAAATACAAGGCACCCAATTAAATTTGGATTTCAGATATATAAAAACATTTATTTTAGTAAAAGTATGTCTCATGTAATTTTTCAAACATGCTTATACTAAAAAAATTATTCTTTATTTATCTGAAATTCAAATATAACTAGGCATCCAGCTCTTTATCTGCAACTTTATAACCAGCCCCATGACATGTGGATGCAAAGATAGAGATGGAGAGACAAATAAGGCTCCCCAGCAGGAAGGAGACCTGTTAAACAGGCATGATGGTGAGGCTCGGAGATGATGATAATGAGTGCTACTTTTTGGGAACCTGCTTTGAGTTGGGCACTAAGCCAATGTTTTGCATGTATTATCTCAGTTAATTCTCAGAGACTCTGGAAAGCAGCTCTGATTATTATTGTGAGTTACACATCCCTAACCTCCAAATCCAAAATACTCTAAAACCTGAATCTTTTTGAGTGCCTCATGTAGAAAATTCCACACCATGAAATTTGGGTTTCATGCACCAAGTTATCAAAACTAATGTATAAAATTACCTACCAGAAATGTGCACATGGTATATATGAATCACAAGTGAATCTTGGGTTCAGCTTGGGTCCCATTCTCAAGATACCTCATTATGTTTATGAAAATATTCCAAAAATCTGAAAAAAAAACTCCAAATTTGAACCACTTTGGGTCCCAAGCACTTTGAAGAAGGCCTACTCACCTGTACCTCTTATCCTCGATGAGGAAACAGGCCAGATAAGCAAAAGTAGCTTTCTAGAATCATCTGAGCAGCACAGGTGGGACTGGGCTGAGCAGACCCAAGGGTGTGGGTCTAGTAACCTGCACACTAGTGCTCTAGGGAGACTCCAGGAACATGAGGAAAGGCTGACCATCCCAGACCCATGGAAGGGACACCGGGTCTTGAAGGGCACCAGGGGGTGGGAAAGGGAAAGCAGCAAGCAGGAAACTGTGCAGAGGTGTAGGTTGTGAAGCAGGCATGGGCATGGGATCCAGGGGGAGGCACTCACGAGAACAGATGCAGAGAAAGTCATTGAGCAAAGTTTAGGAGAGACCAGGGGCCCTGCCAAAGAGTTGGAACCCATCCCAAAGACGCTGAGAGAAGGGCACAACCAAAGCTAACCCTCAATTGGACGACGTTACTTTGGTTGTCAGGCAGGAGTAGGTTAGATGAGAGAGAGAAGAGGCCCTGTCAGAGGACCGGAATGCAGAGCTGGACCAGGAGCCCTGCAGGGAGCATCAGCAGACGCAGGCTCTCAATACACAGGGAAGGCCGGGACCCTCTGCAGCACTGGGCTCAGTGGGGCAGGACACTGGAGTCCACCCTGCTTGGACGCACTGACCTGCCCCCATGCATTCTCCATGTTCCAAATGTGCTGTATCTTCTGAAAGGCTATTTTGACACCTTTGTGAAACTTAAAAAAATTCATCATGGGCGTTTGTTTCCAAGAAAATCTGAGGAAGAGGCAACTGACTAACTTCAGGGCACAGCTGACTAAATCCAAATTCTGGGGAAAGCTGACTCCATGAGCCTTTCTGTTTGCAATGAGTAAGAGCGAAAACACGACAACTCGTATCACCACTGTAATAAGTTACAGTTTGATGAAATAAAAACACAATGGATGGAATCCAGAGGAATATGGCTCAAATTAAAACATCCACAAAAGCATGCTCTGTGTGCCCCATTCCTCATTCCTTAGGACCACAGGGACCAAACACTCAGCTTCTGCCCAGCCCCAGCCCAGCTCCAGCCCAGGTCACAGGGTGTTCCAGGACGGCAGCAAGGAGTGAACCAAGGTCTTCCCTTGGCATTTGCAGTGATTTCCTCCCCAAACTGGAGGAAAAACTCCATGCTGCAACCAGCTGAGCATGTTTCAATAACTACTACGCGGAGTTAAAGATGCACAGCCGTGGCTCACTCTTCACATCTCCGCACAGTCCTGGCAGCAAGATGCTGCTTTTGCACAGTGTTTTTCTTTCTTTTATTTCCTTAAGGGAAGGGTTTAAAATAATTTATTCTTAATATTCTGCCTGCCTAGTATCTGAGAGTAAAGATGATCTTGACTGCAGCACTCCAAGGACATTCTCAAGCAGTGAACAGCGGGCTGGTGGGCATTTGGTATGGTCGGACCTCCTGTATGTTTTACTTTGTGTCTCCATCCACAAATTAGGTTGAACTCCAATATTTCAGGTTCAGAGGAAGCCCTTAAATTTAAAAGTGGGTGCCCAGGAGAAAGGAAGAGAGCAGTGGTGCGTCACTGCCCAACCAGAGGTGGAATGGGGGTTTCTCAGCCTGGATGTGCTGACCTGTGGTCCAGGTGAGCAGGCTGCCCTTCTGAGCTTGGAGCTTGAAGCACTCTGTGTTCTGCCTCCAGCCATCTTCCAAGCAAACAGAGAGCTCCACGTACTTGTGGCTGGGCTCACCTCTTGCTCTAACTCTCCTGGGGAAGAGGAATATTCTCGCTTCACATCTGGGAAGCCATATGTTTATATGTGTGTTTTTTGTTGGTTTGGTTTGGTTTGGTTTTGGGTGGGGAGGGGAGGAGATGGCAAGTAAGTGTGTTCTCTGACTCTTGTCTCCTACATCCTGGTCCTGAAGTCTGCACAAGACCTTCCTGGATCTCATAGGACGCTTTCAGTCAAATGTGCATGCAGCACCAGTTTTCTTCACGATGTTGTAGTGTCAGGAAAATGTTTTAAAGTCGATGTCTACACCATGGAGAACACACTAAGACCAAGGGCAAATTGCAGTTTCTAAGCCCACCCATCGATCCTGTGCCTGCAGCTAACATGTTGCTGTCCGTGAGTTCAGGGAAGCCACACAATTACTGCAGATGTCAGAGAACTAGAAAAGATCAACGAGAAATAGCAGCTACGTGGATTTTTAAGCCCAATAGATCCATAATTCCACCCGAGTTAAGAAGCTGATTTTCCTAAGATAAGGGAGTGCTGCCTTCCATGGCCAGTGTGGACAGTGGAGAGAAGCAGCAGGCCAGTGGACACTGAGGGTGTTGCTGTTTGTGGGAAAATATATAAAAGGGGACACCACAAGAGATGACTTCATGATCTGTGCCTCAATTTTCTCTTTGTCAGGATGGGAAGCTTGGCTGAAATCCTGTTTGAAGTACTTTTACATCAATGACCATGAGCCTATAATCCTTGGAATATGTCAGACTATCATTTGAAGGGACAATGACAGCAGAATCGTACTGTTTGAGCATTCACTGGGATGAGGACCACAATCAAACGTCCAGGAATTAGACTTACCTAGTTAACCTTAGTTTATTCTTTATGTTACTTTCTCACCATATTTCCTAAATCACAAGCTAAGAATATCAATTTCCCTGCTTAAAAAATTATAAAAACATCGTATAATTCTCTAAAAAATCAGCCCAGTTTCCCAGCTGTAACTTCCCGTCCAACCACAGCAGAGCATGTCTGGCTTTCAGCCTTGGTTTCTACTCTCCCCATTCTGGGTCTGTTGGCCAAACAAAGCCTCCTGGTACGCCCTGGACACACCCTAGGCCCCTGTGGACCAGTGTAGTCCAAGTGCTCCACTGATGGCCTCTCTCCACCATTCACCTCCTCCCTTCTGCCCCAATCCCTGGACTTTCCATATTGTACCCATTCCTGGAGATCCATTTCTAATACAATTTATCCCTAAACAAATTCCTGATTCTGCAACAAAATGTCAAGCTCTGGAGACTTGGTGTGTGCTTTTTAGAAACTTCCCCCATCTGTACTACTTTCTACCTGGCTTCTGGGTTACGAATTCTTTAAGGACAGGGGCCTTTGATGAGGTCTAGGAGCAGAGATAGAAGGCCACCTGGTGCAGTGGAAGGAGGCCCCCCACCCCACCCCACCCCTGTCCTTGTCCGACACCGAACTTGCTCTCTGTTCTGCTCAGTTTCCTTGGCTCTGGACACTGGGAAGAGTAATTGGCTTTCTCATGCTGTGGCTCTGGAGCACTGTCTAGGGCCACCGCAATGAAGGTGTTCCTGCACCGAATGACATCAAGCAGTTCAATAGCATCACATCATGGCTTTTTGCAGGAAATAAAAGTAACCAGGCAGGAGGACTCCGTGGCTCTTCAGCAAGGTGACATTCCCCCCAAACCTAGCAGTGCCTGCTCCCCCGGCTCCCTGCAGGGTCAAACAGCGCTCTGTGGGCTGACCAAGAAGACCACTCCAGTCCAAGCTCTGTGATTTGAAACTCAGCAGCTATATCCTTCTCCAGCAAATCAGCAACCTTGTGACTTCATACAATGAAAATCCTGTTCTCCATGGCGGTGTCCTCGGCCATCAGGCTGAATACCCTGTCTCTGATGAGGCAGAAAATACATTGTCCAGGTGCTGGTTTCTGGGCAATGCCTGAAAAATTTTTTAGAAGTCAAATCAGTAAGCTATGGCTGCTGTCTGTAGTCTAACCACTAGTTTTCTACAGTGAGGACAAGCCACCATCCCTAGCAGCAGCCGCTACTGCAGTGGTCCCCTCTTTCCCTGTGCTCTTACCCAGAGCCAATTGATTTTTTTTAAATTTTTTTTAGCTGTAGATGGACCAAATATCTTTATTTTTATTTATTTATTTTATGTGGTGCTGAGGATCAAACCTAGTGCCTCACGCACGCGAGGCAAGCGCTCTACCACTGAGCTACCACCCCAGCCCTAGCCAATTGATTTTTGTAGTCTGACAATAAACCCAGCTCCGGATGTGGAAGGTTCAGGAGGCCTTCTGCAACAATGGTTCTGCCTTCATGCTCTTGGCCACAAGTCGAGGACCATGAAGCTCTGCAGGTAGCTCAGAAGCAGAACAACTTGCTGCAGCATAAAGGGAAAGAATTGGACTGTGAAAGAATGTCAAGAATGGATGAAGAGGTTCCTTAAGAGCCCAGGAATCTGACTTGGCTGAGAGCGCTGCTTGCAGACTTGGAGTGAAGGAGGGCAGAATCACCCTAGCTGCTGTCCACAGAGCAGCTATAGATAATGCCTCCCCTGTGGACACGCAGCTTCAGGGCATACCCCTTCTATTTGAAGCCTGGTTGCTGCTACAAAACAGAGACAGACAGAAAAGAATAAAAAAGAAAAAAGGGAGAAATTCTGTCTCCCATGAATGGTATTTAATCCCTATTTACTGTAAGTAAAAATAATGCTTCTCAATAAAATTTTTCTTAATTGCTCCTAGTAGACTAAAATTTCAAGTATTATGTTACATAAAGTATTACATGAGAAAAATACTTCTCCTTGGGCCTATGGTGAGGATATTTTAAAAAAATCATCATTTTATTTTTTAAAAAACATCTAGGCTACTCTCTGTCACTACACACAAGACAAACTGCTGATTTAAATATGTTTTTTATATTTTTAAAGTAATTATTCATGAATTTATAATCCTATCTGGCCAAAACAGGAAGGAAAAAAAAGAAAAAAGAAACAAAAACTCTCTCCCTCTTCATATGAAACCGTTTGTTAATGATACAACTGTTCCCCAAAGATGTAGCTCAAAACCCTCTGACCTTGACTCTCCCTTGCTTCGATCATGCTTTATTGGGTCAATCGCCAAACATTTTTTCCCTGTCATCACTTTAAAAGTCTCTCTTCCTCATTCTTTACTTCATAAATAAAGACCATGCCCACCACCTATACTATGGCCCATATGCTCCTCCACCCTCTAACAAGGTGGGAGCTGGGGGCACTTCCCAGAACAACTGGCCCTTTCCTTTTCTCCCTCCCCACCAAGCTCCTGGAGGACACGAAGGACCCTGTCCACACTCAGAGCAGCGAGCATGATGCTCAGGCTGGACTTGGGCTGCCTGAGCCACCTTGGACTCTCACCCTTGTCCTGACTTCTGAATGTGTCACATGAGTCTTTTTCTGCCTAATCTTGAAATCCAGCCCCCACATGTGCCCAGATTTGGTTTCTTGTACCTGAAGATTGAATGTCACTCACTGATAATATCTAGTCCTTTTCCTGTGCTAATATCGCACACCTCCAAACCTCGTTTCAAAATAAAGTGGTGCCCTTGAATCCCAAATGCAGTGTCTGGGACCTTGATGCCACTGTTTCTGTCCTGAGGCTGAGCGACTGCTGGGTGGTGTGTCTCCCGCCACACGGGCTACTGGAAGCATCCTGTGCCTGCCCTGAGAGCTGGCCTAAGGCTCCAGTAGTGCGCATCACAGCTCTTCCAGAATCTTCCTCACCCAAGACCCTCTGGGGAACAGGTTTTAAGAAGGCAAAGCCCCTTGGTCATATTCTGCAGTCCTGAAGCCCCCCCCCCCCCCCCGTTAGAGAAGTATCACGTCACCAAGTGAAGGTTTGGGTCAGTTATTCTAGACATGAACTAGTAAGCACTTCCTGAAAAGGGACGGCTCTCAGAAGACGCTGGGATGTGCTCTGGAGTTCCCTGACTATGGCCAGAACACTTTCCAATACTGATGCTAAAATTATATTACCAAAAACCTTATTTAGAAATCATTGATGGATCATCTAACTACTGTCCCCAATCTCTCTCCTGAGCCCTCTTTTTGCAGTGCCCACCTATGTGGACATGGACATCCAGAGGGCACCTTGGCTTCCCTCGGCTCCTCAAACATCATCTTCTCTAGATCAATGACTGCAGCATGGGCTAAAAACATGTTCATTTCCGATTCCTCTTTGATTCTTGCCCCCCACATTAAGTCAGGTACTGAGTCTTACTCTTTCTGCTTCCTCACTTACCTTAGGTCCCCCTCCCCTTTCCGTTTTCTGTTACGACTCAAGCTTAGGCGGTTACTGTCTCTGACCCGGATTCTTCAGCAGTCCCTGACCTGTCGACTCATCCTGATATGCTGCTTACATGCTTTCCCTCAGATTCACCGTCCATCTCAGAACAGACCTACAAAGCAAAGTCTCCTATTCTGGGGATATTAAGGGTTCCCCAAGTCTCTGCCCAGCTGTCTTGCTGGTCTGTTCCCTTGCAGAGGTCACAAAGCATGTCCTTCCTTGGTGATTGCAGCAACCCTGTGAGTTGCTCTCCCATCTGTGACTTTGGCTTATTATTTCACCTTATGAACAAGGAAACCGATGTGTACGAATCACCCCCGCATCCAAGAGTTTGCATTACTCACTCAAAGTCACATGCAGAGTCAGAGGGAGATGCAAAGCGGAGGCTCCCTGTGTTATTGTCCCCCCAGCTTTCTGAGAACACTCTTGCGAGGGTGAATTCTGAGAATGCCTTTGCTCTGTCCAGGCAGGAGCATTTCCTCTGCCCCATGCTCCCAAAGGCTATCTGCACACATCTATTAGGCCAGGGTCATGGGCAGATTGTTTATTGCCAAGTCAGCCAACAGTGGTATTCGAGGGAGATGGATCTATGGTTTTGGTTTTGCTGGTTTTTTGTCATCCGGCAGCATCTGGCACACATACCAGGAAGTGCTCCACAAAAATAATCCCATCTCCTTCGTGACCCGGCACCGGAGACCTGAGGGGATCTGGTACCGCTGTGCACCTGAGGGAGCCTCCCTCGTGTGGCATCGTGACTGAGGAGGCTATTCACTTGCTCTGTTGCACATGGAAATGTGCATCTTGCTAAACCTGAGACCAGAACTGACTTTGGAAAATCAATTGGTCATTGTAGTCCTATAATGTGAGGTAAATTTTATGAGACTAACCTAAACTTAGCACGAGCCACAGGGCATTAGGGCCTACAGCCATGTCTGGTTTTGAAAGAACATTTGTATTTTTCTTCAAATGCCCTTATGAATAATTCAGCTATAATAGAGCTATAATAATATAAAGCTATAGATGAGCTCTTCAAATATTTAACAGAAATTGAACAATAAATTTAACCCCTGACGTTCCCATAAAATGACTAAGCTTGAACATATAAATGTTTTATGAGTGACTAAGTAACATCTTGAATATTCTTGTTGGTATAAGACAGATTTAATTGAGAATTACAGGAAGGAATCTGGGACTTGGTTTCTACTGTGGTTAAATGTGTCTGATTTCCCAAGTTTCAACACGATTAACAAATGTTAAGCAAAGGCGTAAGTCTTGCATTATGACCTGCGTGCATCAAACAAGCCCAAACCGTGGCAAGAAGATCAGTCAGCAAATGCACTGGTTAAATCTGAGTCCTTAAGGTTTGCAGGATTGAACTGGAGAGATTATAATTCATCAGAACGGTGCTTCCTGATTATTTTCAGGCACTGTCTATTGGTTACCTAGAAAAGCCTCAGCAAGTCATAAAGGGTAAAAAACCCTGGATCGTCTCTGAATACCTTCATTCGGCACCTTCCTGACTGCCTGTCTGTGCGCGGTCAGCTCATCTGAGTTAGAACCAAGTGCTAAGGGGACCCAGTCACAGTCCCAGCTGCCTCCTCCCTCCGCAGGGGCTGGCAAGCTGGAAAGCACTAGTGCCTTTTAATTCTGAGTTTGGGGTTTGGGGGCACTGTTGAAGCTGAGACCAGCACCTTCACTGAAGTCTCACTGAACAATTATTATGGAAAAAAATGCTACTTTAAAAATAAAGATATGTGAGGCATGCTTTACTGGATTTAATACTCTGATCACAACCTTACAACTTCAAGTCAGTAGATCATTGGCACAGATGCTTTCAAGTTTTCTTTTCTTTTTTTTTTAATACTTATTCTTTTATTATATTTTTAATTCTTCGAACCGTTGGTGAGTTAGAATTATTTTACAATTGAAACTATTTCTGAAAAAAAATATATAGTAGTATATACTCCATATTAAATAGGTTAAATTTCAGGAAAACTAGACACAAAAGAAAGATAACTGATATTAAAACCCTTTTCTGATTTCCTATTCTCCCTGCAAACTTCCCTTTTCCCCCTGAGACTGTGTTCTTTCGGTCTCATATCTCCCTCCTTGTCTTCAATGTCTTTCTAACTTCTGCCTGTAACTGAAGTTCTCTAGTGCTTTAAACTAAAGTGCTTACCGAAAGCCAGTTCTAACCCAGAAAACCAGACTAGACCCAGAAATAGACGTCAACAATGTGTGGTTTCTACACTTAGGAGCTCCTAGCCCAGTGAAAGGAACAATAACACAAACAGAACCCCAAAGCTACAGTGAGGAAATTTCCAGCAGAGGTTGTCAAGGTGAAAGGAAAAGGGGACTGAGAGGGACCTTTGGAGAGTGGGGGTTGTGGAGGAGAGCAGGCATCTGAGGCACTGAAAGTTGAACCTCATATCGTCCCGGAAGCACAACATTTTATAAGCTGAGAAATCTCCAGCTGCCATTGAGAATATTGGTTTTCATGCAACCCTTCTTTACATGTATTGTCTGAGAAACTTCATTGAGGCACTGACTTAATTGCCAAGTAATAATTCTAATGTTTGGATGTAGAAGGAATTGGAGTTTCAATGTCATGTAGATATTTATAACAAACAATAGTGCTTGATGTAATAGACTCCAAATTATTCTCAATTGTCCTATTGTGTGAATTATTTATGAACTTTTACACATCTGTAAACTCTTAGAATAAACCATTTTTAACTGTTCCATACATAGACAGAAAAAAAGATCAAATATCTTTCCACATAATTTACTTACAATTCATTGATTTAATGCAATGTATCTTATGTGTATAAATTGCAACATTTTAGTGGCCCAGATGCTTAACCATTGGATATTGCAATTGTGTTTGTTTTACCAGTGCCCCTAAGTGGACTCAAACTTTTGGGAATTACTGAGTAAAAATTGAATAATGGACAAAACTGTAAATTCATTTTCCTGTTTCTTAAAATTTTATTTCATGAAAATAAATAACTACTCAATTATTACCCCAATATGGATGAATAAAATAGGAGAAGGCTCAAGGAAACTGGCATGTTTAGCACCTCCTCTGGGCAAGTGTCATTACATGGATTATCATATCTTATCACCATAAGAAGTCAATGAAGAAGTGTGGAATTATCACTTAGATCAGTATTCATTGAGTTTTATTGCCTCTGTTTTATCAAAAAAATTAGACTTCTCTTTGCAAGATCTACAGGTCAAGGTTGGCCCATCTCTACACCCACACACAGCTAGCATGGAGCCACTTAGAAAGTTGAATCTGGCATTGATTTTTAACCACAAGATAAGCTACATGGATTTTGCTAAACCTGTATCTGCCCCAATAGTAAATCTCTTACCCACACCATTGATTAGATATAGAAAGTAGCTAAATCATGTTGAACGCGTTGGAAGCCTTGTGATGGATCTGACCTTGGCCTTCCTGGGAGTGACCCTGTGGTGGTAAGAATAATGAACCCCAAAGATATCTGTGCCCAATCTCTGTAATCTAAGAAAGTTATAATACACAGCAAAGAAATAAATTATAACTATAATTAAGATTTTAGAATTAGAACATTCTCCTAAACTGTCTGGTATAATTACTTCCTGGTATAAACCTTTAAAAGTGGAGAACTTTCTCTGGACGGAAGCAGAAAGAGAAACCAGAGAGATTTCAGAGTGAGAAAGTTTCCATGCACCATTGCTGACTCTGAGATACAGGTGCACAATGAGGGCCAGAGGGAGGTCTAGGAAAGGTCCAGTGATTGGCAAAGACAAGCGGCAGGAAAGGAGAACTCAGTCCTGGATTAGAATGGAACAGGTTCTGCCAACAGGGATAAAGAAGCTGGACTCAGGGTCCTCTTCTAACTCTGGATGAGAGCTCAGCCACCCACACCTCTGTTCCCGTCTCGACCAACCGAAGCAGATCTTGCAGAGAGACCTTAAGCCTCCAGCACACACAATGTGAGGTGCAGCCTTCACCAGCAAGGGGACCTGCTGCAGCATTTGGCCACCGGGCGTGCAGCCCCGGCCCCCGCCAGCCTGGTAGCTGCTGCCCTCCCTCCCCTCTTCCCAGCAGTCATCCACGTCACTACCAGAGCTTGCTGTGCCACTGAGCAGTAGACATTTTTGAATCACAAAATTCAGTATCACAAATGGTCCCCAAATGTCATTGTTCCTATTTTTCTGCTTTTAATAAAGTATGTTATAACAAAATGCTAGTTTTGAGCCAAACACTAAGATCAAAAGACCATATGAAATTAAATTGATTCTTCTGGCATTTCCCATATACTCACAAATCTGGTCATTTCTTTTTCACAAATAGCTTATCTACTATAAAATAACACGTTCTGGTGTTAAGGTACATGGGACATCGTGAGCTCTAGGTCCACCGCAGTAGTAGAGAGGGCCCCGCAGGGGTGTGGCTGCTTTCCAGAGCTGTTACTCCCCAGACAAACACCAGGGCGCAGTGGGCCAGGTAGTCTCACTCAGGAAAGCCATGGTGAGTCTGAGTTTGGCCAACCTTTTGCTTCATTTTTTCTTCCTTCCAAGGAGCTGCTGAGAAACGTGTCCCTTGATCTCACTACACTTGTCCTCTGTCATCAATCTCCGTGGCTGGGTAGCTCATTACTACTCACTCACGGCTTTCAACGCACCCACTTATGACCTCAGTTCTCTGGTGGGGAGTGCAGCGCTGACTTAGCCGACTCTCTACTTTGGGGTCTTACCAGGGTGCACCACGGGGGCTTCGTGCTCATCAGAGACTGGAAGGGGAAAGGTTGATTCATTTTCATTTTGCTCTGGGACTGAGTGTCTCTTTTTCTGGCTGGCTGCCAGCGGGAACCATGCTCACCTCCTGGAGTTTGCTTCTAGTTCCTGGCCACGGGATCCTCTCACAGGTGGTCTTAAAGACCTTCCCCAGTGTGGCCGCTCGCTTCTTTAGGGCAGGCTCAAGTTCTCTCTCGCTTCTTACGAGGGGCCCTCCTGCTTCAGTCAGGACAGTCTCCTTCGGTTAACTCCAAGTCAGCCGACTAGGAAGAGGAATCACTTCTGCAAATGCCCACCTACCTCCCAGGATGGTGCTTCACGGAG
Organism: Marmota monax; assembly: GCF_021218885.2. Classification (NCBI taxonomy): domain Eukaryota; kingdom Metazoa; phylum Chordata; class Mammalia; order Rodentia; family Sciuridae; genus Marmota; species Marmota monax. The sequence goes on along the minus strand of NW_026692321.1, from coordinate 3,106,097 downwards.
TGAGTATGCCACAGGCTGGGCTCTGTGGACATCCCACAATTATGACCACATCTTCCTTAAACCACAGCTGGGGGGGGTGGGGTGGGGGGTGGAGAACATTTGGAAGGGAAAAATCTGTCCTGAGCAATAACAACCTCCCTAGACCAGGATGTACAGGGGTTAAAGGTAAGCTCTGGAATTAGCGGGTTTACTGGTTACAGTTCATTTGTGTAAGCCACAAGAACACCGCTTCTTCCCAGAGAGAAGTCAGAGTGCTCAACAGGGAGCGAAGAGATTACTTCAGTGGTGCATGAAGTCCACGGTAGTTGGTGAGGTTGTGTTCCGATAAGACTTTATTTACTAGAGCAGGCAGAGGTCAGATCTGGCCCTCAGCTCACAGGGTTTGCAGCTCTGTGCTCTAAGATAATGAAAACAAAACCAAATGGCTCCCCTCAATATCATCCATCATTGCTGGAAAACAAGGGTTTCAAAATCATTTGGTACATTTCCTAACATGCTTTAATATTCCTTAATGTGAAATTTGATTTTATCAGATGAACTTAAGTTAGCAGCCAGTTCCTATAATTTTTGTTGTGCGTAAGATAGTTTCTGAAATCGGATACAGGCAATTGTCTGATTCGAGGCTTTCATTGCTCTGCAGCCCCTGACAAAAACAGGGTCCTCTGCGCCCCGTCTCTCTTCCCTGTGGGCTCCATGTCACTAACTTGCTTTGGTACAGTGCTTTTCATTCTGGGTTAATTTTCTTAATTTCACTTTCTGCCTCCATGCCTTCTTCTCTTATTTTTGACCACTCTTCTTACATCTCTGTCTGAAGGCAGATTCCAGAGGGAGACAAAAGCTGAAAAGAGCAAGTCGACACAGAAACTGTGAACATAGCAGGCCTGGAGCAGCGCTGTGTGACGAGGGAAGAGAACTCCAAGGGGCACAGGATCCGCAAGAGAACGTGGAGCTGCAGAAGCGCACCGCTCCAGATGCTGAAAGCAGCACATGGTTTCACTGGAGAGTGGAGGACTTGGGTCAGGCTCTGGCAGAACGTGCTGGGACATGCCCTCAGGAGCCTGCAGTGAGTGCGCCCCAGCCGCAGAGCCAGGCACCAAGGAGAGCTGTTCACTGGAAGCCCCAGGACACACTTGCCCTGGGGACCAGGATAAGCTGCTTCCCCCCGGGCACTGCCAGCCCAGCTCCTGGGAGCCCCGCTGAGTCTGCCAAGCAAGCCCCAGAGGGGAACACAAAATCCACTCCTCCTAAAGCGTCTCTTCAGCACCCCCTGCAGACCTGGCGTCATGCCAGGCAGAACAGGGGAAAAACTGAAGGGCTCAGATTCATTTTCACAAAGCAGACGAGAAAGATGAACCTGGCGCTGAGCAGCCCCGAGCCAACAACCTGCACTCTCACTTTCTGTTTTGCCTTTTGTCTTTAATATGGTCTTTTCTCCATCCTGTCTTCTCTAGACTTTGTCAACTTACAGTACATAAACTCCCAGGTTTCTTGGTGTTTCCACACTGTGCTGTTTTCTTCATCCCCTGGGCCAGCCTGCCCAGTCCCCTACTGCACATGATAAGCAGTTTCTCCAAGGAACGTAGGCAGCTCACCCGGCACCTGTCAATCGCACAGTTTTCTACCAAGAGCTGCCACAGACCCACCAGGCCGCCAGTGTCCCCAGGCACATTTAAAGGCTTAAATCCTATGCCAGGCCCCAGTTTCCCTATAAAAACTAGGAAGCATATGCCACAGCATGCCAAGAAGGAAGGGATACCTCTACCAAAACTGTGAACTGATTCATGCTACCAAGTGCTTCTGGTGTCTCAGCCAGGAGTGTGTGACACTGAAAACACATCTGCATTCTAACCTAGGTTCAAACTCAAAACCCAGCTGTGGTTAAGTAAACTATGGCACAGGTGTACAATGGATTATTAAGCAATCATAAACCAACATCTAGGGTTACCTAAGAACAAGGAAAGTGCCATACCTTTAAGTAAAAGACCAGAATATATCTTATATGCAGTACATGTATAACCAAGAATTATCACATCAGTCACAACTAATTATAATAGTAAGAATGCTGAATTTTCTCCTTTATGTGTATTTTGATAAATTTTATTTACTGAGCATTGTGTCTTTTAAAAAAAATTAAAATGAATTTTCAGAACTTGACCCTCCCTCCCTCTGTCCTTCCCTTGTTCCCTGAAAGGTTGCAGCACTGTGAAGGAACCACGTCCAGGACGGTTGAACAGGGGGGTCACCTCTTAAATTCCTACTGCATTTAAGTCACTTTGCCATCTAAAAGTAAATAGAGTCACACATTATTGTGATCTTTGTCAGTTATGAAAACAAAAGCCATTCAACACCCAGGACTTCTACTTAGCTCATGGACACTTCAGGAGTTCTATTTCAAAGATTTAGAATGTCTTTCTGATGTTTTTATTTTTTCAGATCTAAAGAGACAATATATTGTTTTGTTTGGTGTTTAGGGGTTTTGCAAATTTATCATGGCTCTAAGTTTCAGAAATGTGATTACCGGCTTAGTGAATGTGAAAGCTGGGTTACCACACACTGACGTGGAAGATCATTAATGCCACTGTTGGCCCCTGGGGAGGAGAGTTCAAAGCTCATCTCAAAACCCCCTCTCAGTGGGAGGTCTATCTGCAAGGTCATCTTCACTGGACAACCCTAACTGGACATCCCAGGGGAGGCTGCAGGCTTTCAGGGTTTGCTCTCCTACCCTAAAAGCCTTTGTCACTATGAACAATGAAAGAGAAACCTTAAGTTTGTTTTTGTTTTTAAATGAAGGGAGGCACTTAAAGGCTGTACGTTTTCCTTTGTATTCTTCAGTCACCTATGGCACATTTAACCAATTAAACATTTCTGAAATAAGCTTCTTTTGCATGCACTCTGTGTGGATTGAAATGTTTGAGTAGCTGGTGTCCATAAATCACCCTGTGTGATGTAAGCTACTGGTCTTGGCTTTACCTGTCCTCTTTAAAGGATTAGCAAGGAATTGGCAAGAAGCACAGACTGCTGATCCGGGCTTCCCTGGGCTTGATCTCAGGCCACTGTCTGATGCCGCTGTGTTTTGTGGAAGTAAACTTCACCTATCAGCAGTTCACCTCCTGCCTCCTGAGACTCTCCAGTGGAAAGCGATTAATACCATTTGAATTGTGATCTTTGAATACATATATTCTCAAATTACTTTTCTTAGCAAAATGCTCTTCTCTTCAACACGGATTAGTGTACATTGGTGTTGAGTTGAAAAATAACACTGAAATCTAGGAGTTCTTGCCCCTTTACTTATTCACAAACATTTACTGAGCACTCATGTATGCCAAGGATATGCTGATCTGTGAGGGTGCAAGAGGTAAAGTCACCGTGCATGTGCAGGGTCAAAGGGGAGACACACTCGGGGTCACCCTGTAAAAAGATGCCAAACCAGGCTCCCTGGCTGAGTCGCAGACACCATGACATGGAAGAAGGTTCCAAGTGGGCCATGCTCATTGTTTCCTCCACTGCCTATCACGCCAAGTCAGATACAACCGATATCCAAAGAACCACTTTTTAACCTTAAAAATGAGATTTTCTAAAACCTGGAAATGAACTTTTGATTGAAAATAAGGATCAGAAGAAAATCTATATCTGTGAAGATTGCACATAAAGATTGAGGGAAAAAATGACAGTGAGTTTTCAAGAAGTTGAATCAAAAAAAGACTAACATGCATTTCCACATCTGGGAGAATCTGTGGAGTATTCCCCATCCAGCATTTCGCCAGTTGCCATAGAATGCCCGTTTGTCCCCACAGCGAGCCTCTCCTGGAAACGTGAGGTCACGGTCATCAAAACTCCTGTCTTACCACACACCAATAACTGAGGCTCAGGTCATCTGGAGCAAGCCCAAGGTCATGCAAGCAACTCCAGTGGAGAGGCAGACCCTGGATCGACCTCCCAGCTGGACTCCAGAGCCCTGACCTGTCAGGCTGAGGCCAGTCGAGGTGCCCTCCCAGGTGGGACCCAGTGGCTACTGTTGGAGGACGCCGGCTGTACTGTTTGTACAAGGGAAGCACCCAGCCGGGGCTCAGAGGAAGGGACCTAGATGGGCAGAGTAACCAGAGGGGCTTCTTCGGAGCACCCCAGAGGTGCTGATGCTTCCAAGGCAGATAACTCCCAAGGCCACCTAGCCACGCTGAGCTATCGGACAGCCACAGGACTGCTGTCACCTCCTGGACTCTGCTTCTCTCTTCTGATGAGACAGCTGTGGCCAGGGCTGCAGCTGGACATTTGTGGGCCTCTCTTGTATCTAACTGTGGCTGGGCAAGTAATTATAACTGAAATGACGTGCTCATTTTCTGCATTCCTGGCTTGAAAGGAAACCTTTCACTCAGCTCTTCTCTTTACAAGAACTGGGATGTGGGTGGGTGATGGCCAGGCTCCCCCCACATGGTTGGGAACAATACCCTAGAGGAACACTAGAGCAAAAGATGGGGGGACCGAGTCCCTGAAGGTCCTGCATTTTGTTCAGTTCCCACAACCAGTCCTGTGAAAGTCCAGTGTTTACTTTTACCAAATGAAGGTGAACTAAGGTAAAATCTGTAGTTTTGGATTCCATCACTCTCAAAATTAAATTAAGATAGCCAGTGCAGGGTGGCAGTTCAGTCCTGGGGCCACGTGTAGGGCAAGCTGCCTCAGGGGACTCAGAGAGCCTGTGCTCACAGCTTTTGAGGAAGGTGAGATCTGCAGGTGGTGACACTCTTCTCTCCAAGACAGTGTGGGCAGCATTGGCTACTGGTTCTGATGTGAGCGATGTACAGCAGGATCTCTTTCTTGTTAACTGTGGTATTTCTAACATCTCCTAACAGTATCTTAAATATTCTGCTGTTGGGTGCAAATAATACTTATTCTTTTACTCAGGTTCTGTTGGTATAGTAAGGTTGGAAACGACTGTTGTACCGCTCCATAACTCTTGAGCATGTGCTACACTAGAATCAAGTCACGGATTTACAGAAATGCCTTTGATTTATGGGTGTTGATTTTATATCCTGCTGCTTTGCTGAATTTATTTACTAGTTCTACAGTTTTTCTGGTGGAATTTTTTGGGTCTTCTAGGTATAGAATCATATCTTCGGCAAATAGTGCTAAGTGTTGGCGAGGATGTGGGGAGAAAGGCACACTCATACATTGCTGGTGGGCCTGCAAAATTGGTGCAGCCAATATGGAAAGCAGTATGGAGAATCCTTGGAAAACTGGGAATGGAACCACCATTTGACCCAGCTATCCCACTCTCAGTCTATACCCAAAAGAATTAAAAACAACACACTACAAGGACACGGCCACATCAATGTTTATAGCAGCACAATTCACAATAGCTAGACTATGGAATCAACCTAGATGCCCTTCAGTAGATGAATGGGTAAAGAAAATGTGGTATAGGCACACGATGGAATATTATTCAGCATTAAAAGAGAATAAAAGCATGGCATTTGCAGGAAAATGGATGGAGTTAGAGAATATCATGCTAAGTGAAGTTAGCCAATCCCCCAAAACCAAATGCCAGGTGTTTTCTCTGATTTGAGGACACTGATTCATAATGTGGTTGAGGTGGAGGAGGGCATGTGAGGATTAGATGAACTCTAGATAGGGGAAGGGAGGGGGTATGGAGGGAGGAAAGACAGCAGAATGAGATGGCCATCACTACCCTAAGTACATGTATGAAGACATGAATGGTGAGACTCTACTTGTGTACAACAAGAGAGATGAAAATTGTGCTCTATATGTGCAATAGGAATTGTAATGCATTCTGTGGTCCTGTATAACAAATTAAAATAATCAAAAAAGAATCCAGTCACGGGACTCGAAGAGCTTTCATTATGACATCTACAGAGCTCTGTTGTCCCCAATGGGAGATTATTCTTTAATGGGAACAAGGAATCAACATTGTCTTCCATACTGGTATTTTTAAAAACTCTAATTTCTAAACACTATATGAAGGATTAAAGCCAAACTAATTATAGTAATATTAATGAAAGTGCTACATTGGCCTAAACAATAGAGTTCCTGAGTCTGTCTGTCCATCCTGCAAGGAAAACTGCGAATGGTGTGACTCCTGGCTCCCTTTCTCTCTTGGCTTCTTTCTTTGGATTCCTTCCTGCTGTTTCCTCTCTCTCCCCACCCCCTCTCCTGCTTCCCCCATCTCTTCCTTCTTCCCTCTCCTCTTGGTGGAAACTCCAGCTGTCAATCACACTGTCACAGAAGACTAAATCATTCAGAAGCTATGGTTTTCAAAAACCCAAGCATGCTTTCTTTTTAAGGTTCTTCCAGGGGATATTGGACTCCAATTTAATCATACAGAAAAGCAGATACTGTGTCCTTTTTTATAACTTACAAATCGAGGCAGTGTACTCCTTAGAAAATTGGGCCATAGATCCATTTATTGATTTTTTCATCCATTCATCCATCTTTGCATCAGCATCTTCAAAAAAATTTTATTAAGAGGCCACTATATGTGAAATGTGTTTTAATTGCTGAGGATATCAAAGCAAGCCACGCACCACAGTTTGGGCCCTCATAGAAATCTCTGTCTTCTACGGGTGATTTTCCTGGGAACTACTATTCTTCTTGTGAAATCAATGAACTTATTTTATAGGCTTGAGGCATTTAGAAAAAGAGATTCCCACAATTAATAATACTTGGACAAAGAATCATTAAACTGCAGAGAAGGCACTGCACAGGGAATCCTGTAGGAGTGAGACTCTGGGACAGGCTGAGATCAGAGTGAAATCTCACTCACCGCTCTTGGTAATCGGTGATGATACTACCTGGAAATGCACGCAGGATGTTTTAATTGTCTTACAGAGATTGCTCTGGGGAATCCAGGCCCACATATAAAACGAGAAACACAAAGTCAGTTAGCCATCAAATGCCATCAGCAAGCCTAATGGTACAACACATCTGCCCTCGACTCCAGGCTAATGTCTAACTGTGGCAACTGTCAGGAAAGGCTCCTCCTACAGGAGTAGAGTCTTTGTGCTAAATATATCCCAGTTCATTTGTAATGCAGCCACCTTCACAACTGAAATGCAAAATGTTCCAAAGGAACATATGTCCAGCGAATTCCTTAACTCCATCTTAAGAAACTGTTTATGTGCTTGCTTTTCTATTCTTTTTCTCCTCTTTTCTTCTCTGCTTTTTTTTTTTTGGTTGTTCTTTTTAATCAAACAGCAAATGCCTGCTCTCTCTGTGCCTGTGGAAAGGCAATATTTTTTCTAAGCCATTTTAATTTTAAATCCATTAGCCTACTTAATACATCCTAAGGCACATCAAAGCAAGGAGACAACATGTGCCACTTGCAAGAGTAACTCAACTTCTTGAGATAAAGAATTAACTTCTTTAATAAAATTCCTATAGTGCAAGAATTAAAACCAAGAATCAATAAATGGGATGGACTCAAACTAAAAAGTTTCTTCTCAGCAAAAGAAACTGTGAGGTAAACAGAGAGCCTACATCCTGGGAGCAAATTTTTACCTCTCACACATCAGATAGAGCACTAATCTCTAGGGTATATAAAGAACTCAAAAAGCTAAACACCAAAAAAACAAATAACCCAATCAACAAATGGGTCAAGGACCTGAACAGACACTTCTCAGAAGAGGATATACAATCAATCAACAAATGCTCATCATCTCTAGCACTCAGAGAAATGTAAATCAAAACTACTCTAAGATATCATCTCACTCCAGTCAGAATGGCAGCTATTATGAAGTCAAATAACAATAAGTGTTGGTGAGGATGTGGGGAAAAAGGCACACTCATACATTGCTGGTGGGACTGAAATTGGTACAGCCAATATGGAAAGCAGGATGGAGATTCCTGGAAATCTGGGAATGGAAAAACCATTTGACCCAGCTATTCCTCTCCTCAGACTATACCTAAAGGACTTAAAAACAGCATACTACATGGACACAGCCATATCAATGTTTATAGCAGCACAAATCACAATAGCTGAACTGTGGAGCCAAACTAGATGCCCTTCAATGGATGAATGGATAAAAAAAATGTGGCATATATACACAATGGAATTTTACTCAGCAGAAAAGAGAATAAAATCATGGAATTTGCAGGTAAATGGTTGGTGTTGAAGAAGATAATGCTAAGTGAAGTTAGCCAATCACACACACACCAAAAATGACAAATGTTTTCTCTGATATAAGGAGGCTAACTCATAGTGGGGTAGGGAGGGGGAGCATGGGAGGAATAGATGAATTCTAGATAGGGCAGGGGGTGGGAGGGAAAAGAAGGGGCAGGGGATTAGCAAGGGTGGTGGAATGTGATGGACATCATTATCCAAAATACATGTATGAAGACATGAATTGGGTGTCAACATACTTTATATATAAAGAGATATGAAAAATAGTGGTACATATGTGTAATAAGAATTATAATGCAAAAATGAACAAAGTACATGTATAAAGGCATGAATTGGCATGAACACACTCTCTATATAAAGACATGAAAAATTGTGCTCTATATGTGTAATAAGAACTGTAATGCATTCTGCTGTCATGTATTTAAAAAAATAAAATCAATAAAACTAAAAAAAAATAAAGTTCACTAGTGAAAATGGATAGCTAAATTCACTGAAGAAACTAATAGAAAGAGGGGGAGATTAATATCAATCTCAGTGGCTTTCTGCAAGGCTTTTGGACAAAAAAGCACAAAGGACTCAACTTCAGAAGAGACATGGGTTCTCTGAACTGCAGTGAGCCAGAGAAGATGGGAAGCAAAGTCTAACTGGAGACGGGATGGCAAGGGCCAGAACCTAGGGCATCTAATTGGGAATTGCGGGTTGGATTGTGTCCTCTTCAAATGCACACTCTGAAGTCCTGTCCCTCTGTCCCTCAGACTGTGGCCTTCCTTAGGATCAGGATTGTCACCATGTTGTCGTTTAAGATGAGGTCGTCCTGGAGGTGGTGGGCCCTTCCTCCAATCTGACTGGTTCCTCTGCACTAAAAGGACAACTTTGGACACAGCCCTGCTCATAGGAGAACCAGGTGGAGACGGAGGGAGAGACAGGCTTGATGCTTCTGCAGGACAAGGAGCATCAAAGTGGCCAATGACCCACCAGCAGCTGGGAGGGAGGCCTGGACGAGCGTCCCATGGGCTGTTGGAAGGAGCTGATCCTGCCAGCACCTGGATCTTGAGCTTCTCAGCTCCAGAACTGTGAGAAAGCACATTCCAAAATTAAGTGACTCCATCTGGGGTACTCTGTGACTGCAGCCCAAGCAAACTCCTAGAGGGATGAAGGAAGGCACTCTGACCCCAACCTGCCCTACTTTTACGAGGGAGGTGTTTGAAAGCACCTTCCCCAGAATCCATCCTTCTAGACAACTGTCTCCTCGGATAAACTGGCACTTTTCAGAAACCAAGAGAAGGATGCATTCTAAAATACTCTTTAAATAGGGACAATGTGCTCTTAGGGTGCCAATGAAGCCTAACCCTCATTAATGAGCCTCAAAGAGAGCATTAATTAAATCCTGGGAACTACAGGGTTTTGAGCAGTTGGAAATTATGTTTTAAAAATAGACAACTTTGGTTTCTCCTGGCTCTAAACTCTATGATTCTGGGTGTGACACACTTATCACCTACCAGTTCTTATGTTCAGTTGGTGCCTTCTATATTTCTCGGAAAGTGCCAAGAAAACATTTGTGCTCTAGTGTACGTACCAGACCGGACTCTACTGTGAGGGCTTTAAACAATAAGGGGGTGTGGCTCCCGCATGTTCATCAGACCCTGTTGTGCCCTACTGCGTGGAAAGTCACTCATTTAGCAGTTATTATTACTTGTTTCAAAATGATTTGTTCTAACATGTTTTTTTATCCTGGGTGCACAGGATTTGTGATTTTTTAAAAAACATAGATCATATATCAGTGGTGTGGTCTTAATAGGCTAACCAGGCACATTCACAAAAGTGGGTCCCCGGGAGCTGGGTGCTGATGGGGGAGCCACAGATGCTATTCCGTGTCCAGTCTCTTTCGTCCACAAGCTCAGTGCTCTAGCTGCTCTTCTCTTCTTGCCTCCTCCTTCCTCCTCTGTCACTCTCCATGCTTTTTGGAAAGCAGAAAGTCCAAAATCCACACTAGGAGACATGAATGCAGTAAGACTTGGTGCCCACCTTAGGCTTAATTTTGCTTTGGATTACAAAGGGCATGTCTTTGTCCCCTTATAATTTAATCATTTGACTTACCTTTCAAATCCAAAACCTCTAAATGCAGTCTTCCCACTGCAGAAGGAGCCTAATTGTTAGAGATAAACAATAGGTGCTAAGTGAGTGACTCCAACAGTTAGGACTTTCCTGAGCTTCGGTGTCCACCTGATGGCATCTTTGCAACATCCTGGCATGTGTGTGAGTGGGGTGCACCTACAGGTTTCCTTGTCAGTGTGTGGGTGCCCGTGGAACAGGGATTCCTTGAAGGATAGAGCAGTTAACCATCGGGGAGCACTGAGGGAGCACACTGGGGAACTCGGGTATCACAGGGAGCACAAGCAGCCAGGCTCACAGCTGAAATCCCTCTGTAGCACTTCTCAGGTGGGGACAGAGCTCCTGCCACCATGGACAGAGGAGGCAGAGGCCCCCACCCCACCCCACCCCGGCACAGTTGCTGACTGAGAATAATGATGCTCGTTTTAGTTAGATTTATCGCTGTTTTGACTAAAGGACCGACCAGAACAAGTAGAGAGGAGGAAAAGTTTATTTGGGGGCTCACGGTTTCAGGGGTCTCAATCCATAGACAGCAGGCTCCTTTCCTCGGGACTAAGGTGAGGCTGCATATCAGGCAGAAGAGTGTGATGGAGGGAAGCAGCTCACATGATGATCAGGAAGCAGAGAAGGAAACTCCAGTCACCAGATAAAAATATATACCCAAAGGCACGCCCCTAGCCCACCTCCTCCAGCCACACCCCACCTGCCTTCAGTTACCACTCAGTCACCACTAACCCCATTAGGGGGTTAATTCACTGATTGGGTAAGACTCTCGCAACTCAATCATTTCTCCTCTGAACTTTCTCGCATTGTCTCACAGGGGAGCTTTTGTGGGACCTCACATGCTGACATTATGAGCTCTGGGGCTCTTTACACCTGACCATTGCTGTTGCCACCCCTGTCACAGCTGCCAGAACAAAACCCTTCCCTGCCCTGGTCAAACTCCCAGGTGGCTCCATCTGATTGGCTGAGTCTGATCACACGGCCCCTATGCTTGCCACCTGGGAGTCCTGGAGAGACTATTTGACCTTCTCATTTTCTGTAACGGAGACAAACTCTGTAGAGAAGGCAATTAAGAAACCTATCAACGTGCAACAAAACTTGACTCCATCTTCAGGCATCTCGCTTCCTGCCATATTGTGGGGCTAAAATATATTATACAAATACCCAATTATGAAGTGTATGGGAGGTGAATAAATAGAACTCCAGGGTATTGTTTCTCTTTTAATGTGGATTTATGCTGCGAGGGAGAACACGGCACACCCAGGCATACAAGGCAGGGGGAGGGGGGAGGGGGTTTCAAGATGAAGGCAATGTGTGGGCAATGAGTCAGCAGCAGTCCAGAGCCTAACAGTTGAACTGGGGCCCAGCCCTGGAGACTTGACTGCTTCTGTCTCAACCCCTGGCCCTGGAGGGCTCTTTAGGTTTCTGGGTAACCGTGTGCTATCAGCTCTGCTGAATCCTTCTCATCAGTTACTGTAAATCTTTTCTCCACTGAGGGCTTTGCCCTTTCATTCTCCTGACAGTGGCTTGTGAGAAGCGCGTAGTGATAATTTTGGAGATATCTAATAGTCAGACTTATCATTTTATGGATTCTTGGTTTTGATGCTGTATTGAATAAATTCTGCCTTTCTATTTCATTCCATTTATCTCTGGGTCTACTCTTTCTATACTGCTCAACTCATCTTTACCACTGTAACTTTGAGAACAAAATTTAGAAACACAAATGAGAATTACATACTGACCTGTATCTTTTGACTTTGCTAAAGTTGCTTATTAGTTCTAGGGACGTTTTTGCTCAATTTGTTTTTGTATTTGTCTTTTTACGTAGACAATTGCATAATATGAAAACAGACATTTTATGTATTCCTTTTGATGATAGCCAGCCTCTCACTGCTGGGGCACGAGGCTAAGGAACACAACCTAGAGGAGGAAATGTTTATTTGGGCTCCTGGTCAGAGCTTTCAGCACCTGATTATCTGGCTCTGCTGCTTAGGACCTGAGGCCAGGCAGAGCCTCAAGGCAGAGGGGCAGGGTGGAGCTGCTCACCTCAGGACAGCCAGGAAGCAGAGAGAGAGGAACAGAGACAAGAAATGCCCTTCCAAGGCATACCTCCAGAGACTTACTTCCTCCAAGGAGGTCCCACCTCCAGAAATGCCCCTCACCTCACACTAATGCCACCCAATATCAACACATCAATGGATCAACCTACTGCTGAGGTTGAAGGCCCAGCTCTGAATACTGCTGCACTGAGAATCAAAATTTCAACAGGAGTCTTTGGAGAGCACTTCAGATTTGAACCATAATGCTTTCTAATATGTGTGCCTTTATCTTGACTCTTGCACTAAGACCCCTGTCGTGAGGCTGGCTAGAAGTATTTAAAGTGGCAGTCACTACTTCACTACTAAATTTGATATTAGCAGTAGGTTTTTGCCGATGCCATTTATCAGGTCAAGGTAGTATCCTTCTATACCTCGTTCATTTTGTATTTTATCATGAATATATATTGAATTTTGTCTTTTTTATATTAATTGGGATAACTCTGTGTTTGATCTTATTTAGTCTTTCATATAAGGAATACAAGGATTGGTTTTTCTAGGGTGCTAGTGTTAGAGTCCTGGGTGAGTCTTTCGCTGTATGGTAGACTTGATTTGCTACTATTTTGTTGCTTACTTCTCTACCTGTGGTCATGAGGGATATTGTCTTATAGTCATTTTTTTCTTATCTTTTTCTTGATTAAAAATGAAGGTAATATTTACTTCAAAAGTTAGACTGGAAAGTATACTACCTTCTCTTATTTTATAGACAATATTGTATAAAATTTGTATTTCTTCTTTAAATGTTTGGTAGACTTACTAGCAGAGCATCAGGATTTTCTGAGTCACAGACTGTATCTCTGGGGGTGGGCAATGAGATAAAAAGGGTAGCATTTACAAGTCTTGATGGATATAGGAATATTACTATTTTCTATTTTTTTTTAAGTACAGTTTGGTAGATTTTAACTCCCAAGGAATTTTTCAATTTCATTTAAAATGGTCAGTTTATTGACAGAGACTTGTAATTATGCCTGCTTGCAATTCTTTTTCATATCTATAGAATCTATCATGATAGACCCTTTTTAAATTTCCAGATAGCTGTAAGTTGTACCTTTTCTCTTTTTCTGATGCAAGTTTGGTTGGAAATTTTTCAATTTTATTTACTATTCTGAGGCATCCTAGAATTTTGTCCCACTGATTTTCTTTGTTCTTCTTCTCATTGCAAATTTATTAGTTTCTGCTCTTTACTGTGCTCCTGCTCCTTCTGCCTTGAGTTCAGCCTACTGCTACATTTTCAGTTTCCTGAATTTAGATGATTGACATGAAAATCATTTTTCTCTTCAATTATTAAGCATTTGATTCTATAAACCAATGCTTCAGATTCAGCATTAATATTCAAATTCAAGATGTTACATTTTCACTAAAATAAAAATGTGTTAAAATTTCCAATACAATTTCAGTTTTGACTCCATTGATTATTTAGAATTTTGTAGTTTAGTTTCTATATTTTGGGGGGTCCAACTTTTTTGTTATTTTTTCTGTTATTAATTTTTTCCTGGCCTAGGAAGATACTTTATAAAATTTTGATTTTTATGATGCTTTCAGGTTTGAGTAAAGTTCCAGTGTGTTTCGTATCTTGGTAAACCTCCACATGAACTTGATGAGAGGGCCTGTGTGACCCTGTGGGGATGCATCATTTCATAAAGGTCAATGAGCTTAACTTGTTTGTTTTAAAGGAGTTCTGTAATGTAATGGTTTTGATTATATTTGCTCCATGATTTCTTGCTCAAGCATTCAGTCAGAATTCCAAATTTACCTGTTTCTCCTTTTAGTTCGTTCACAAGTTTTTACTTCATGGATCTTGATTCCCTCTTATTATACACACTTATTCAGGATTATTATGCTTCTTGGAGAACTGACCAATACATTGCTCTGAAATGCCCCTTTCTTTCTCTAATTTGTCTTTCTCTAAATTCTAACATTTCTTTAGTATTATTTATTTAATACTAATATAGTCATTCAAGTGTTCTTTAATTAGTACTTCGATGATATATCATTTGCTGTTATTTCCCTTTTTAAATGATTAGTGCCATCTTATAGAACTTTTACTTAAACATTTATTTTGAAATGAGCACAAATTCATAAGCAGTTGTAAGAAATAATACAGAAACATCTATATATCCTCTGCCCAGTTCTCTCAACAGCTATGCCTGAAAAATGCAGTACAATATCAGCCAGGATACCAGCATTGATACGGTTCAGTGATCTTACTCAGATTTCCCATTTTAATTGTTCTGTGTGTCTGTGTCTGTGTCTGTGTGCGCGCGCGCATGTGCTCATTCAGCTCTGTATGGTTTCTTCGCGTGTCCGTGAACCCTTCACCAGAGCCAAGCTGCAGAATGCTTCCATCACCAGGACATGCCACACCTCCCCTTTGTAAACTCATCTGTTTTACATTCCTCTGACTTTGTCATTTGCAGAATACTCTCCACACGGAATCATGCACACTGTGGCAACTCAGCAAGGCTGCTGTGTGTCCGGCATCTCATCTCCCTGCTGCTGAGTAGCAGTCCGTGGTGTGTATACACCAGTTTGCGTCGCCACTCACCCACTGAAAGGGGTTCCTGGTGTTTCCAGTTACAGTGATCATTAGTGGAGCTGTTATAAATACTCATGCAGAAGGTTGTGCATAAACATTTCCCCAGCATTTCATTATGTCAGCTTATAATTATTTTAATATTGCTAGGGATGACCTGCCAGAGCCATGAGAGAGAGAAGTGGGTGGTGGGGAGGAAAGGAAAAGAATGCACACGTAATCCTCAGTTAAATTAAAGCAAAAAGAGCAAAAATACTAAGATGGACAAGGAAAAGTGCTAAGGTTTAAGAATAGATGTTTTTTCAGACACAGCATGTGAAATGGGATCATCTCTGTTTGACTACCACCATTTTGTAAGCTGTGTGTGTGTGTGTGTGTGTGTGTGAGAGAGAGAGAGAGAGAGAGAGAGAGAGAGAGAGAGGGAACAGACTTGCGTGTTTGTGCGTTAACACGCTTCTTGGAGAACATCATAGCAGGTTACTTACTATGGAAATGTAATCTAACTGCTCAGCCTGCAGCTCGGGGAGGACCCTCTGGAGACCCTGGATGGTGGGTCGGTCAGTGAAGTCATTACCATGATGGATGGATGATCCACTCCAGGAAAGTGGGGGCCTGAGGTTGGGACCACGGCTGGGAAGCTGATGAGGTCACTGACTGGAGGAGGCCCCTGAAGTCAGTGTGTCAGGAAGATGGGACAGAAGAGAAGAGAATGAGACAAAATCTATCAAAATGCGTGCCTGTGTGCGTCTCATCCAGAAGCACCAGCTGCTCGAGGGCCACCTTCGAGAAGGCAGAGACCTGCTGTAACCAGGGCTTGGATTCGGGGTGTGCAGGTGCGCTGCAGTGAAGGCTTAGTTGGGGAGCTGAAGGTGTATCAGCAGGGTCGTTGGAATGAATGAGCCTTGAAGCTGAGGAAGAGGAGAGGAGGCCATTTGTGCTCTGTCCACATGTGTGAAAATACCTGTTGGACGTTCCCAGTCCCCTCAGCATCTGTCAAGCTGTGGGCCAATGGTGGCATTTAAATTGGCCTATGCTTTTCAGCTCCCTGCTTAGGGACCTTGGGTTTTCTGTCTCGCCAATGCCTTTGTTTTTTTAATCTTCTCAACATTTTTCCAATTACACTTGTGTCTTAGATATGTTTCAGGAACTTACGTGTATTGGGGATATTGAACTTTGCCACATGTGTAACAAGTATTCTCTCTGTATATCATGTTTTCGTTTCTGTAATGTTTTATTTTTAGAAGTTTTAAATGCATAAATATTGTCAGCATTGTTTGTTCAGAAGCTTTTAAGTTTTCTTAACGTGGTTAGGAAGACTTTCCCTGCAAATGCTTTTAAACAATCTCATATTACTTTAAATAAACTTATTTTTTTAAATTTTATTGATTGGAATTTACGTATGGCATAAAAATTTCCCCCAAATGTCTATTTTCTCAACATCGTTTATAGAGAAACTTATTTTTTCCTCTCCCATTTGCAAAAACAAATGTATTATAAATTAACTTTCATGCATTCTTGGACATAGTCATCAATTCTCTCTTCTGTTCATCTGGAACAGCTTATTTTGTTATAATAGTAACTTTTTAGAATATTTTAATATTTGATAGAACGAATCCACCTAAATTATGCATATATTTCACATTGTTCTTGGCAATGCTCACATATTTATTCTTCTATATAAATCTTATATTTAATTTGTCCAGCTCCCAAATATATCCTTGTTAAGATAATGACAGAAATTTTATTAGACTTAATTGTTTATTTTAGGGGATTGACATCTTAATTAGGAATAAGGCTTGTCATTTTAATTAAAGTTCCTGGATGTGTCCCCGCACAGTGTAGTTTACTTCACATGGGAGTTACATATTTATTATTGTGTTTACTATTATGAACTGGTGCTGATATTACAATGTTAATATATACCTTTTGATATTTTTCCATTTAATTCTCAAATTTACTATTGAAATTTACTATGTATCTCCCTGTACTGCTACTTACGGAAACGATCAGGTATAATCATTGTGACGGCAGCTCCTTTGTTTCTACCACGTCCAAGTGTCTGTTAGTGAAGACGCGCTGTCTCCGCTGGGATTCCTCCACGCCACGGCACAGTTCTCATTCCTGTCTCATGGCCCCTCTAAAGCCATCGTGGGAACCAGTGTCGGGTCTCTTCTCCTGATGTGATGAGACGTCCCTTACCACTCTTCACTTCATGCCGTGTTTGCTGTGGGCTTTCGATTCATAGTCCTTCCAGGGGCTTATGTTTTCCTCTATTTAATCTAGATTTTTTATTTTAAAAAGTAGTGGAGGTTTTTCCCACTGAGTGGGCTCCTTGTTTGGCAGCTCAGCCGCCAAGGTGGGGGTCCCCTTCTCTTTGACTCCCCGCGGGGCGGGGTGCTCCTTGCTCCCTTGCTTTCTGCAGCTGAGGGTGGGCGCACCTGGAAGACCTGCCACCTCTCACACGCAGGCGGGCCTGCCATCAGGACACTCGGCCGTTCTTCCACTCTTCACGCAGGGTGTGCAGTGTTTCTCTCAGCGTGGAGCACACTGATCACCTTTCAGTCAGTGACACGAAACGCCTGCTCTCTGGTCCTCCCAAGTGACGGCCACTGGGGAAGTGTAGCCCGCTGCTCTGGTCACAAGTCCCTGAAGGAATACGCTAAGAGTCATGAGCCACTCACTCTCCAGGGTTCTCCAGGCTTCTCTCCTCACTTGAGTCAGATTGGACATCAACTGGCCCCTGGGACAAATGTGGGTGGCCGTCAGCCCAGGGCGGGGCGCTCACAGAGCTCCCCAGCTTACTTACCCTGAAGCCAATAGGAAAAACGAAACAATAAACACACCACACGCAGTCTCTGGGCTTTAAGTACTGATTAGTGAAGACCCATTCTATCATATTCTACATGTCACACCAAGGGTTTTGCATGACATATTTATCTCAGAATTTGGGGGCTGGAAATGATTTTACTTTCCTGTGAGATGGAATGAATTTACTATTAATTAAAAAATGTTGCCCACTTCCTCAGATTTCACTACGACCCACAGAACAGGATGCTCCGCACTCGTGTGTTTATTTTTCTATCCTTTCTTCCTGCCTTCCTCTTCTCCGTCTCTCACTGGTGTGCTGCCTGGTGAGGTTCTTGCTACTGTACTGTAAGCTTCCTTTGTGGAAGTGTCAGGCATCATCAAGACTAGACGTGTGTAAACAAGAACTAAAAATAAAGAAAAGCAACGTCCATGATTATAAGGCAAAGGAAAGGAAATGGTCATGCTTGCTTTCTCCTACCTATTGTGATTGTATGGGCTCTAACGGTCGGCTTATATCTGTGGACAAAAAAAGAGTTCATTCCTGTAAATGAGTCATTTTTGGAAACTTCAGTCTGTCTCTATATTTATGGGAGGGTCACAGGTTGATATTAGTTCCTGAATCCTGGTATGATGTGTCAGAAGAAGAGATATTTATATATCTGTTTGGATACTGTGATGTGGAAACTCTCAAGACCAAAGGAAAAATCGTATTTTCTTTTATTGGAAACTATTTCTAATGACCCTGCAGGCTTCTATACATAGCTTTCCAAATTTACTCTCATAAAAAATGAACAATAAATGAAAGCCTTAAAATGTCCTTTCCAATACTTGGCTATTATGTCATATTCTGCAAGAGTACCAAGCCCTAAGACCCTTCACATTCTTGAAGCCCATTTTTCCCAGAGGTCTGGTCTAAAATGCAGTGTCAGGGAGAAGACTCTTCATCTGGGCTCTCTCCATTTCCCACTCAAGAAAGATGGATGAGGGACACAGTCCTCTGTGACATCACAGCCAGGCCACAGAGCCTGTCTCAATGCCAGTCAGCCTCCCATTCTGAGCCCTGAGGCAAGCCGTGGGTCACCTGCCTTACCTGGACTCAGGAGGAGCTCTGGGTGGACCTCAGGTCCTTCACCAGGTCCTGCAACTCTGCTCACTCCTGCCGGAGGTGCTCCAGAGACTATGCATTGGCCTCAGCTCATGGCTTTGAAAAGGCGGCTCCACGAGGCTGGGAGTATTTGTCACCACCCTCCTAACAGCTCTGACTTCTGTAGCATGTCCAGGCAAAGGTTGATGGGGTCATCCTGTATCAATTCCCATTTCACTTTTCTCTGCAAAAACAATATAAGATGTAACAGAGATAATATTTTAAACTCGTTTTTTGGTGTATTCTTTACTCATATAAATATTTTTTTGCCTGAGATTCATAACTCTTGAAGTAAATAGTTTCTGTAATTTAAGAGAGGGGAGAAAATTGCCTAAAACAAAAGGTTCCCTGAATGCTAGGCTTATTCCAGAAAAAGGAGGCGGGAGGGCCTCCAAACCTTCCCACATACCAAGGGCATCTCTGTGAAGTGTGAGCCAAGACAAGCTTTCCCACTAAAGGGGGACATGTGACAAGAGGAAAGAAGGACAAGGTGTACAATGGGTTGGATTCCGTGACGTGGAGACAACTTGGAGGAAGAGGGTTGTCTCATATCCCTGAGTTTGTTTCCAAGTTGAAACGCACAGAACACTAGGGGAGCCTCACTGTGCAGGGGAGGGAGGCCTGGCTCTTCCAGCAAGAATGCGAAGAGGAGTGGAATTAGCCAGGAGGAACTCTGCTCCACGTCCATACCATGCTTCTTCCCCATGTCTAGGAACGCTTTCTTTTCAGCTCTTCATCTGTCATCCTCTGAGCCTGGAGGAAGGTAGCCCTGGAGATGCTGGGCGGGTCTTCTCTGTGTGAGGCTTGAAACATGAGGTCCTTGCTCACCTTAGTTGTCATTCTCTCTCCTGCCCTGGGAGACAGCCAGCAGGACATCCATCTCTCAGTGATTTCTTCCAGTACTGTTTTTGTTTGTTTTGTTCTTAATTAAGACCTAGAATAAAAACAATCTCAAAGAGCAAAACAGCCAAAAGTTATACAAGTTTCCTAAGGCTGCTGTAACAAAGCACCCCCAACCAGGTGGCCTAAAGCAACAGGCAGGCATCTGCTCACAGTTCTGGAGCCCAGGGTCCAAAGTCCAGGTGGTAGCAGGGCTGGCTCCTGGCGAAGCCTGTTCCAGGCCATCTTTCCCCATCCTACCTAAGCCTTCATCTCTACAATGTGACCTCTCTGCGGGTGTCCAGCCCAGATTTCCCCTTCTCATAAGGACACTGGTCATACTTTTTGAGGGGTCCACGGCTTTCCAGTCTGGCCCATCGGTTCTGTTTCCAAAATAAGGTCACAGAGGTGGTGGGTGGGGTGGGGGCATGTACAGGGAGGGCTAGGACTTTGCCACACAAATTTGCAGGGGACACAATTCAACTCATAACATTTGCTTTGCCTTGTTTTTAAATTTAGCATAGACAATCACAAGAAAATAAAATAAAAGGCATTATTATTATTGTTATTATTGTTAGGGTCCTGATGTTAAAGAAACCTGAGACGTCTGCATGGTTTTAGAAACCTTTTGGCTTTTAGCTGCCTGTGACACTCCTTGACATCCTGTG
This sequence comes from Marmota monax, assembly GCF_021218885.2. NCBI lineage: Eukaryota > Metazoa > Chordata > Mammalia > Rodentia > Sciuridae > Marmota > Marmota monax. The sequence goes on along the minus strand of NW_026692321.1, from coordinate 3,085,723 downwards.
GCTCATTAAGGGCCCCACAGGTGTACCCCCACGAAGCCTGTGCACACTGTGCCCTTGCTTTATATCTAGAGTTCCATTTTTTCCATGTAAATATGAAAACACATGAAAGAAAGATATTTTATCCCTCTCAACTGCAGTAGTTTTCAAAAGGAGATTATTGTGCAACTTTAACAAAGTAGTCCATTGAAATACATCTTTTTAAAAATTAAGGCATCTGAAGTCTAAAGATAGAGTAGTAGGGCCCAAGCTTACCTTAAAATCAGCGAGAAACATTATTTGAGAGATGGATAATTCAATTGATTCATGTCATAAAAGACAAAGTAGCGGAAACCATCCCTGAGAATTCCAAAGGCCTTCCATCCCTGCCACACCATAGTCTCCAGGCCCAGGCCTCTGGAGAAATGTCAGATGTCAGTTCACTTCCACGGCAGCTGTAACCTCAGGGAGAAGTTTAAGGTGAGTGCGAGGACAGGCCTGCTTGCCATCAAAGCATATTTTATGTACCTGGTTGAGGAAACTCAGATAATACCTACCACGTGCTCCTCTGCAGATGGTGAAATCTATACAAAGTAAGCCCCATCTCTGCTCTTCCCTGAGCCTCTTTTTCAAAGTGCGAAAACACCCGGTCCACCTGCTTAAGGTTATCCCAGGTTGACAGCTACATGGTCAGTCTGCCTCTAAGTTTTAATTTATTTAGACATTTTTTTTTTTAATTTAACACTCCACCATTTTCTAATGCTTTGCATAATTTGAACCAAAGTTTTGTTAAGAATTAGATTCTGTGGTTTTCGGGGTGGCTTGCTGGTCCATGTTTAGGGAACTAGGCCAAGGCTCTTCCCTGTACTCAAGGCACTAGAGCAAATGAGGAAATAGACTTTCAAAATGAATCTTGCTTTTCTTTGTTCCTAAATGTGTGAATGGCAATGTAAGGTTGTTAGAGCATGCCACGCCCCCTCAGGTTGGTCTGCGGCAAAGTCCCCAAGAGGTCCTGGCAGTAAACCTCCCAGCAAGGAAAGCTCATGACCAGGCAGAAGCGATGTCCCTGGGGTGTTGGGTGATTCCTGAAGCTCTGGGGTCAGCAGCCTCCTCCTCTGGGGCTTTCCCCCCAATCGTCGGGAATCGCACTCTGCAGTAAAAGTGCTGGCAGTTCAATCCTCCAGCTTCATCTCCCAGCAGACAGCACTCCACTTGGCATCTGAACTCCTCATTACTGACTTGAAAACAGGAGAATCAGGAAAAGGGGAAACAGATTTAGAAGCTCAGAGCCTGATAAAACACGAACGGGAGCCCATGCGTCCTTCATCACCTGTCATGACCTCGGGAGGAGAACAGGAGCCTGGGATGAGAAAGGATCTGGGCAGGTCCTCGGGACAAAGCTTTGGACTTTGAAAAGGAACGTAAGTTCCAGTCCACTTCCCAGCAGTAGCTTCATGTTTTTCCCCTGAAGGTAACAGTCTTCATCTTACAGTCTGCAAACAGTAGGTTCTAAATAAATGTTGGATGAAGTGAAGCGCCAATGGAAAATACAGACAGGAATTAATAGTTTGAAACTATTTCTGAGGTTGATTTTGAGTAACATTGCAATAGCAGATGAAAAAATAGATGCAAAAATCCTCTTTAAATAAATGGATTTAAAATAGATTGACGCACGAGGGAAAGTCAGGGAAGCCGAGCCATTCCATGGATCACGTTCGTCTTTTAATCCACGGTGGCCTCTACATGAAATGTGATGTAAAGACAAGATATCTGCCAATATCTTCAAAGGCTTCTTCTGGTGCCTGAATTATATTTTAAAATGAGACCCTAGAGCTGCATTCTAATGCATTGGTTGTATTTGCTGAAGTTTGCACTCAGTCTCCTTCCACCCACACGGCAGGCTTTATTTAATCAGTCTGAAAGCAGTACTCACTGTCTCCACCACCACATGCATCTCTCTGCCAGGTACTGCTGACTGTGAAAACAGTTGATCTTTCTGGAGATACATGAGGTACTTGCAGAGAAAGAAAGTAGATTCATTATAGGTCAGGAGATGAGAGAACAGAGGAAAGTCTTTATAGACAATCATAACAGTGCAGCAACTTGACTGCTTGCATCCGAGCTGGTGCACATCATCGGAAATGCTGCAATAAACAGCTTTACCAGTGGCAAAGTTTGCATAGTGATTGACACATTTTGCAGACATAAAATTTAAGGTCAAGGATAAGAAGAGTTATCTACTATTTGTTATTTCTAGAAAGGGAAAGGTAGTGTGTGTACACTTGGCTCTCCATATCCTCAGTTCTGCATCCAACTGCCATCAAATATGTTAAGAAGCTGGACAGGGTGGCACACACCTGTAATCCCAGAGTCTCAGGAGGCTGAGGCAGGAGGATCAAAGTTCAAATCCAGCCACGAGAACTTAGCAAGGCCCTAAGCAACTCAGCACGACCTTGTCTCTAAATAAGAAAATAAACAGGTCGGGGCTGGGGATGTGGCTCAAGCGGTAGCGCGCTGGCCTGGCATGCACGGGGCGCTGGGTTCGATCCTCAGAACCACGTACAAATAAAATAAAGATGTTGTGTCCACCGAAAACTAAAAAATAAATATTAAAAATTCTCTCTCTCTCTCTTTAAAAAAAAAAAGAAAAGAAAAGAAACAGGTCTGGGAATTTGGCTCAATGACGAAATATCCCTGGGTTCAATTCCCATTACCAAAAATAAAATAAACAAATAAAAAGGAAGAGAAACTTGTGTCTGTACTGAGCAAGTAGAGACTCTCTTCCTGTCATGGATCCCTAAACAATGCAGTCAAATAACTATTCATATAGCAGTTACATTGTATTAGTTGTGTAAGTCATCTAGGGATGATGTAAGGTGCACAGGGTCTACTGCACCATTTTCCTTAAGGGACTTGAGCATCCTTCATTTGGGTGAGGGTCCTGGAAACAGTGTCCACTTGCTTTGATGGCACTGGAGTGCTGCTGTGAAGGGCTCCTGTCAACAGACTTTAAAGAAAAACTCAGAGGAGGGACCTCAGAGAGTTCTGGTTTGAACTCGGCCAACTGTGCTACCATCTTGGGTTTTAACTGTTGATCCTGGGGACAGCTGCAAGGAGACGGGCTTGAGTCCTGAAAACTGAAAGAAAGGGACTGCAGTCCAGGGGCACAGCGGCCCATCATCGGCCCTTCCAAGCAGAAAGTGCAATCATGAGTCAGAAGCACCTGACAGGGCACTCGAGTACTTAAGTCTAAGGATGCTTTAGACTGTGTGGACGGACAGACCACCACGGAGCCTTCTCCTTCCTCAGGCCACATGGCTACGAGGGCTGGCAGGGGGAGAGAGGCAGAGGAGACCCAGACTCCGCTCAGAATGCTCTTGTCACCGCAGGGCAACAAAGGAGGAGGAGAGCCCTGTACTGCACACAGCCCTCTGCTCACGGATTACAGGTGCCAAGAGTCACCTGGCCCTGCCTGACAGACAGAGCTCGGAGCAGCGAGGGAGGACAGTGCACCAACTGGGAGATCCCTGCAGGGCAGAACGGCTCCTCCCAGAGAACCTCCTGTTCATAGACTTCAATGAAATTTTAGAGATCACCTAAAAATCTAAACAAAGTCCATTTAATGAATAGTTTGAAACATTTATCATGATTTAGGTATCCTTGGCACCTCCCCACCTACCAGATCCTCACCGAATAATAACTTACATCACTGTAATTTCAGCCCAAAGTGAGTCAGGAAATATCAGCTCCCCTTCATCTTAATGGATAATAGAAATCTGATCCTCACAAATGTTCAGAATATGAACATGGCCCTCCTGAGTCATTTGCCAGTTTTCAGTACTCTCAGGGACATGAGGACCCTGGGCTGGCAGTGTGACACTGATGACAGTGACCCTGCCACCTCACATGGGTGACCATCTCTGCCTGCTTGGGCTTTGCCTCCAGGTCTGCAAATAAGGCAGCTGTTCTCCCATCCTGCCAGGACGTTCAGCCTGCAGTGGGAAGCCCCGGGCTGGTGCTTTCCAGCAGCTTCTGTGGAGGCTGCCGTAAGCTGATGGCACGTCCTCGACTCCCTGCCAAATGCCTTTGACTCCACAGGGCCTGGGAGATCCTCTCGTTGCTTCCTGCCAGGGTCACCCTCTTGACAGTCCTCATTGTGCACGAGGTGAGGGGGCTCCCAGAGAGTGCCGGAGCCGGTTGAGCGCAGCCCTCCTGCCCATCCTATGTAGATACCTGAAGCATGTCTTGGCTTCTTCTTCAGTTGCCCTTCTCTCTTAGATAAAAATCCACCTTTTAACAGTTTTTTCGATTAGCATCAGAGGAAAGTACTCACCAGGACAGAGGTTCATGCATTCAGGGGACCAACAGTGAAAGTCAAGATTCGACTGTTTTTCAGCTTTCACGGGGATGCGGGGTACAGGGGCAAACGTGGTAAACCTCTCCTCAAGGAGAACCTGTTCCTTACTCTCTGGAAGACAGTGGGGTGGAGCTCTTTGAATACAGCCTGATAAAGGGGAAGGGGTGGAAAGAGTGCTAGGTGTTCTAGGAACACAGGATGCACGGGCACAGTATGAGCTCCTCCAGGTCTTCACAGATCTCCTGTTCCATTGCTTGCTCTTGCTTCCCCCGTTCTTCCTCTTCCTCTTACAGGCTTTCCAGTCCCTACACACAGTAAACCTTAGTAAGATTTCAAAAGCTCTCTCCGTAGATCACCTCACAATCCGATACCAGGAGGGTGAGCAGCACCTGGTATTTCAGAGAGTCATGACTGAAGTTAGAAGGCATTTCTCGGCTTGCACAGAGCTTTCTAAAGCACAAATTCAGTTATCAGGGGCAGGAATTATTGCACCAGACATAATATGGATCCCTGGAATGTCAATCCAGGTGCCAGAAAATTGCAGGCCAGTAGGAAAATGGTGTAATCTGTGATTCCATCTGGCCCATGAATTCCCAGTGGCCTTGCTTATAGATTGTCAGAACTGTTCATTAAGTTTGTTGTGAAACCAAAGGCTTAATATCTGTAATTTAGAGGGTTCAATAGGCAGTTAAATTGAGTGAAACTATTTTTGAATGACTACTCCAGTTCAGAGAAAGAGCCGACATTGCAGCTCAGTAGAGCTACATTTCGAGGCAGCACCAGGAATTCAGAATTATTTATAGGCCCTTTAGAAAAGGGCTTTGCTATGCTAAGTTGAGATACTTTTTTTTTTCTTAAAAAAAAAAATAGTGTTCACAGAAGCTGCAGGGCTGACAAAGGAAACATTTCCAATGCAGATAGGTTATCAGCCACAACCACAGAACTTGAAATGGCTCAAAGAGAGCCAAGGTTGACTGTGTTTTCTGTTTTTGTCTTTCTCTGTCAGCTCTGTGGTCACTCTAGACGCGTGTGAAAATGCGTCCACACAGAACGCTGCGCGCGGCGGGTGGTGAAAATGGAATTCCTCACGCAGGGGGCCTTTTATGTCTGTCACTTGTAAGACATCCCTGCAACATTCGATCAATAATGGGGGTAGCTGTCCCCTTCTGAAGGGAAACAGAAGGTCTCTGAACTCAGAATGTGGCATTGAACCACGGATGGAAAGTATGACGCTTGTTTCTGGTGGGCGACATGAAAAGGTGATGCAGACAGACATCAGGAGAAGATCAAGAACAAGTGGATGACGCTTATATTATTCTGCAAGGAGAAAGCAGGGTCAGGAGAGCACTCGTGGACCCTGGGGCCTCCACTCCGTCTCAGTGTGTTTCCAGAGTGGCTCAGGGAAGCATTTCCATGTCATGCACAAGGGCACTGGGAACCGGCCTCCTAAGGACTGGATCCATTTCTGTGCGCAGCTACCAAGGGAGCTCTGACCTAGCGTGGCAAGATTACCAGCTCCACCCAAGAGCCACTCTTCCCTTCCTCACTTAGCCAGCAGTGGCAATGTGCTAGGATCAAAGAATGCCTAATGACATTTATCACGCTACCTTCACAGCAGTCATGGACCCGGCAGTGTAAGCGTGTGTCAGCTGGGGATTTCTGGAAAGTTGGCTTTCCCGGAATACACACCACCCCTTCTTCCTTGTCACTTTGATCTTCCTTCCTGGAGTGGAGGCTGAGGCTGGAGATACAGCATTACTTTTGTGATCAAGAGACAATCAGGGAGAAGAAAGCCACATACACAGGATGATAGAGCAGAGAGGGAGACGAAGCCCCAGCTATGACACCATAACTTGGGAAAGAATTGCAAAGCCCGCACAAGAGGTTTGGTTCAGAAAGCCCTAGTCGCGTTGCAGATCCAGTGCCTTGTTAGGGATCTGAGAACGCGCAGTTCATGTAGGACATGTCTAGCTCCTGGGCAAATAATCCAAGGAGCAGACCACAAACTTAAGAACTACCACCCCCAAAACTGCAGTACGTCCAAGTTCAAGGAACCATTTCTGATAAGAGGTTACAAATCAGTGTTAAAACATAACTACAAAGGAATGCGTGGCTTTCTTTATTTTGATAAGATATATTCTATTAGAGCTCTGCAGTTATACATAGCAGTTGGTTTCCTTTTGACAAGAATTACACAGGTGAGAAATTTGATTTCAGTTTCTTTTCCCACTTTCCCCTTCCCTTCTTCTCCTCCTTCTACTGACCTTCGTATGCTCACTTGTTTATTTTTGATGAGTTCTTTATATACACTAGGTGAAATTCCATGAGGCGTATTCATGTGTTCATAAGGTGGTTTTGTTAAATCCGTTCCATACTTCCTCTTCTTTCCCCGCCACCTTCCCTCCCTCCCGATCCCCTCCCTCCACTCCACTGATCTCCCCTGTATCTTCACAATAACCCATCCCCCCACCCTCTTCCCCTTTTTTTGCTCTAACTTCCAAGTATGAGAAAAAACATTCCGCTCTTGAGTTTTGAGTCTCATTTATTTCATTATCTCCATTTCCAACCATTTACTAGCAACACCATAATTTTATTCTTCTTCATGGCTGAGCAAAAGTCTGCATATATAAAACACATTTTCTTGATTCATTCATCTATTGATGGGCACAACTTGGCCATGGTGAATGTGCTGGTGCCTTAGATCTTGACCAGATATTACTGTTTGGTAAATAATAATGAAAATTATGAAATTTATTTAAACTCTGCTCTACAGTAAGTATTTCTCTGTAATTGTCTAAGAAAATAAACTTTGGGGTATTTTCCTGTTTTCAAAGTGCTCATACAGTTTTCCTTTTGCATTTTTGTCTATAGGAATCTGTAATCTTAGAAGTCATTTCCAGTAATACATGATCACTCAATTTTATTATGTCCTAAACCATCACCTCCTAATTTGGTTTTCTTCCGTTCCTCATCATTCAAATGATTAGCCTAGAAGAACTAGGGAGAGTCCCTGGGATTATTTTTCTGAGCAATGTAATCTCCCAATATTTCCCCAAAGATTTTACAGATAACTTGGGTCCTAGGACACATCTCATGAGAAAATAACCTTCTAATGCACCTTGAGACTTGGTGGAAATGACATTGGGTTCCAAAGGAGCAAAAGCTCTCTGTGGTTGGGGGAGACTTTTCAGTGGAGGGACTCAGGAGCTGGAGGACTGGAAGGCTGGTGGAACAGAGAGGTCTCTAGGGACAGAGAACGTGTGAAGAGGAGAGGGCACCTGATGGAGGTGAGTGGACCTCCTCAAGCTGCAGAATTACATGGAGGCAGGTGAGTCAGGGCCGTGAGACCACTCCCTCCACGGGACCTGGTGAAGATGGGGTACAGAAGGCAAGCTGAGAAGAATGTGCTGGGGCCGGCAGGAGCTGTCTACCACTTAACTTTCTCTTAGCAAACACTGGCTTCCTTTTACTCTCAAAGGTGGTAGTTCATTCTAGCTCTTCTGTTCAGTAGATGCATAATTTGGTGCTTTCTTTCCCTAGAGGAATGGCCTTTAATGATTATGAAAGTTCCTAAACACGTAGCTCAAGTAAACTCACCTGAAGGCCGTTACCACTTGGTAGATACGGGCTGTCAATATGGAATTCCCCTGCCCCTGCAGCGAGGCAGTCTTCCCCACACTGCAGGAGACTCCTTGTCACCCTGTTCACAGTAGTGGCTTTCACCAGCATGGAGTCCACAAGGCCACTTCCACTGGGAGCAGCAGCGTAGGGTGCTCCTGCTATGGGATCCACTGAGGCCTGGTGCAGAGAATGACCTCCCATCCTGCCCAGCAGCAGCCAGGAGCACTCCCCAGGGTACTAACCCTACCCAGCAGAAATGAGGGAGGGAAAGCCCCCATTCAGCCACCACAGAGGAGTAGGAGTAGGCCTCAAAGACACAAGCTTTGACAAGACCCAGAGTCTCAAACACTGATGTCCAAAATGCCCACTCCTCATTAGAAAACCATTCATCATGCCAAGAACCAGGAAGGTCTCCAACTGAATGAGGAAGAAATATCATAAGACAACAAACCAAGAGGATGTGAACATTAAAATTATTTGGCAAGGTTTCTTGTAATTTTTTTATTTGTTTTGTCATATATGACAGAATGCATTTATGCACTTTGATATATCATATATAGATGGGATATGATTTCTCATTTTTGTGAGTGTACATGTTGCAGAATCATTTTAGTCATGTAGTCACATATATATTCATAAAGTAATAATGTCTGTTTCATTCTACTATTTTTCCTATACCCACATCCCCTCCACTCCCCTCCCTTCACTTCCCTCTACATTGAAATTATTTTGCAAGGATTTTAAAGCAACCACTAAAAGCTACTATAAAAATGTTTAAACGAACAAGCACAAATACCACCAAAACATTAAAAACACAAAAGGTTACCAAATAAATGGAAGATACAAAGAAAATACAAATTACAGAACTAAAGAAAACACATTGGCAAACAAACATAGGCAATGAATGGGCTCAACAGCCCACTAGCTGGCACCAGCACTGGGGGAGGAAGCGACCAGTGGGGTCCAGGAGGACATGAGATACCCAATCCTCAACAAAACAGGTACCTTCCACAGAAACACGTAGAGGGGGCATTCATAGTCACAATAGGGTCATGCCACAAAGAAGGCAAGAGGCCTAAATGTGTGTCCTGAACCGGAGACCTGCAGAGGGATGGGAAGCAAACCAGGACTGAACTGGGAAGAGAAACAGCCATGGTCACACGTGTGGATTTCAACCCCCTTCACTCAATAATCCTCCCACAAGCTGGAGAGAAAATCTGCCCGGACAAAAAGCGGAACAACATCATCCATGATGGCCACCTAAGTGCGATCTCTAGAACACAACCCATGCTCTTTTCAAGAGCCCCCTGAGCACAAACGAAATGACATCCTGGGCCATAAAAAACCTCGGTAAATTTTGAAATCTCTCGGAGTGTGCTATCCGACCATAAGAAACGCACCTAAACAAGAGTAACAGAAGCCCATCAGAAGAAAGCCAGACCTCTGAGAAATTAAACAACACATTTCTAAATAACGAAAGGAGTCGAATGAAAATGAACACATGCAGCATGTCAGCATTTCTGAGATGCAGCTAGCACAGTAATGGTGATCCTAGGACATCTCAGCAAAGGGCACACCACTGGGCTGGTGCTACAACCCTGTGGCCTCAGCATCTTGGGAAGTTGAGGCAAGAGGACGGCAAGTTACAGGACACCCTGGGAAACCAAGCGAGGCCCTGTGCCCTGGTTCAATCCCCAGAACAGAAAAAGGAAAAAAAGAAAAAGAAACAAAACAGCAAAACATCTTACATCAGTCACCTGCTCCCACATGGAGAAACTAGAAGTGCAAATAAATTCAAAGCAGACAGAAGGAAAAAGTCATAATAATACCACTAAAAATCAAAGAGATTGAAAACACAACAAACAGTCTATAGAAATCAGGAACAAAACCCTGAAAAACACAGAAATTTATATAAATAAAAAAATTTCTGGTTTTTTAAAAAAGAATCACTATGATTGACATGCCTAGCAACAGTGGCAAGGAAAACCAGAGAGATGACCCAAGCTGCTCTCACTGGGAAAAGTGGGAGAAATCCCAGACACTGAGTCCACCAGAAGTACAATAAGTGAATATCAAGGTCCACTCTGCACACAAAAAATTGATAAACTACTAGGAATGTAACAATTTGGAAAGAAAAACTACTGCTCTTGCAACATGAAATCCATCCTTTGATTAGCCCCATAACTGTTAGAGAAATTGGAAATGCAATTAAAGGCCTTCCAGAATAAACATTTCCAGGCCTACATGGTTTCAGTGGAGAAAGTTTAAAGAATTAACATCAATTTTACCCCAAACAGAAGAGCAGGCAATACTTCCCAGCGCTTCAAGAAGCCAGGATTATCCTAATCCCAAAGGACAGACAGAGACGATCCAAAACAGAAACCTGTAGACCAACATCCTACATAAATATAGATGCAAAAGTGCTAAATAAAGTATTAGCAAATAAACTTCCACAATGTCTAAAAATGACTAAACTCCATCATACGGGAAGCTTATTCCAAGGATGGAAATTTTACTCAGTATTTGAAAATCATTTGATATGATACATGTAAACATATGTAGAAGAAAATCAGATGATCATATCAGATAGTATAGAAAGTGTTTGGAAAAAATCAAACAACCATTCTTGATGTTTGCCCCAAATATTAGAAATAGAGAATTTCTTTAACTTCTTAAAGAACATCAGCAAAAATCTACAGGAAACACTATGGTTAGATGCTGAAAGCCTGGGACAAGCTTTACCCCGAGACTGGGATCAAAGAAAGGATTTCCAATCTCACAGCGATTGTTCAACATGTTACTGGAAACTCAAGTAGTAAAACAGGGTGAGAGAGAGAGAGAGAGAGAGAGAGAGAGAGAGAGAGAGAGAGAGAGGGAAAAGGCATATCGATCAGAAAGAGTGAATTACCATTGATTATATTTGCAGATGACATTATGGTCTACACAGAAAATCCCAAGTAATCTCTAAAAACCATTAAGACTAGTAAGTGATTTCAGCAATGTCACGTGACTTGAGATCAATGCACAAAAATCCATTGCACTCCTATACACTGCAACTGAATTTGTGATAAATAAGTTACAATGCTATTTACAACCAGTCAATGATAATCACATATTTAGGTGTCCATGTCAAAAAATATGGACAGGATTTCCATGCTAAAACTATAATGTGCTAATGCAAATAAGTTTTTAAGATTGTGATAAATGAAGAAACACCACGTTTATGCTTTGGAAGATGTAAAATAATAAGGTTGTCAAATCTCTTCACATGGACACACCACTTTACTGTGATTCCTATCACAATCCCAGCAAGACTTCTGGTATATATAAAGACTAATATTCTAAAATAAATATGGAAACAAAAATTCTTCAGATCAGTTCAAACAATTCTGAAGGAAAAGAATGAAGTTGGAGGAGAAACTGCCAACTTCCCAGGCTGGGAAGTGCACAGATGGAGGCTGTGGGAATCTGCAGGAAATTGGGGCAAAGATCAAGAGGACAGAATGAAGTACTCGATAACAGACCCAAAGAAGCATGGCCCACTAACTTGGACAAAGGGGTAAAAGAGTTCAACAGAGGAAGACAGTCTTTCCAGCAATGGACGAAGGCAACTGGACATCTATAGGCAGGAAAATAAACCTTGATGTTAGCCACATAGCGGGCAACCATAATGTAAAGTGAGCCACAGGTCTAAAGGTTAAGTGTAGAGCTATGAATCTGTTAGAAGACAATATAGGAAAAATTTCCAGTATCTAGGACTTGGTGGCAGGTTCTTAAATATGGCAATGACACCTAAACCCATGAAAGAGAGAATAGGCAGGCTGAAGGCATCAGATAAAAGATCTTGTAAGGAGGAGGAAAAGGTCATCTTAGACCAGGAGGAAATATGTGCACATGACAGATTGACAAAGCCATGTACCTAGAACATATTAGCATCCCTTCAAACCAGCAACCTAGAGAGAAACAAGGAATTTCAAAGAAGGTCAGGCTCATGAAAATAAAAGGAAGAAGAGTAGAGTTGCCGGGTACTCTGGGGGAGGGAAGAGGGATAGATGGGAAAGAGGGATACTGTGGACTGAAATTGACCAATTTTGCTATGTGCATATATGAATGGATTATAGTGAAATCCACTTTTATATGTAAAATATAATGAACCAATTAAAAAACAGCAAATAAACAGAAGGAAGATTAGTAGGGTGGAGGAAGGGGATCAGGGTGGGGAAGGAGGAGAGGGAAAGGGGAAATTCGGCAGTATGAGATGGAGCAAATTATGTTATAGGCATTTTGAATATGTCAGAATGAAGCCCAGTATTCTGTGTAACTGTAATGCACTAATGAAAACACTTGAAAATGTAGCCAAGAGGCATGAAGACACCTGTCAATGAGTGTATGCATGGCATGTAAGTCTATGCAAAGACAGTCATGTTTGGAGCACCCTTTGCGCAACAGCCACTAAGGACATGCAAACCAAGAGCCGGAGGATGTATCCTCACACACCTGCCTGCACTCGTGAAGTGGGAAGCAGTGGTGTGTAAATTGTGGGCTCTTCATGGGCATCTGGAGGGGATGCAGAATGATGCAGTCATTCTATAAGCAAATGGGCTTTTTAAATAAAAATAAAGAAGCAATTATCATTTGACTCAGCAATTGCACACAAGAAATGAAAATATGTTGACACAAAACTCTAAACTATATTGCACACAGCAACTTTGTTGGTAATAGTTCAAACTAGGAGAGAGCACCAAAGTTGTTGAATAGCTGAACTATTAAACAAAATGAGGGATTTTGGCTTCACATATAACCATGAAATATTACTCAGCAATAATAAGGAAACAACAGGTATGGAGATGGTGTGAAGAGTGGAGGCTAAGCCACGTGACTGAGGAGTGGCCTGGGGACATCCTTGGGGGTGTCAAGGTTGTGCCTTGATTGCTGTGGTTCTAGCACAGATGTGTACGTGTCGCAATAATGAATGACACACAGATAATGGAGAAATGTCAGACCCCATGTTTGATGCTGTACTCTCGTTTTACAAAGATGCAATCACTGGGACAAATGATTGGATGAAGGGTAAAAGGATCCCCCTTCCCCAAGTTGCAAACTTATTGCAACTTTCTGCCAAGCTACAATTATTTCAGAATAAAAAAGGTGGTGTGCTATTGACTAGTGAACAGCAAGATGGAAGCCTGATGTGTTCTCAAACAGGAAATAGATTCCCCCCTGCCCCACCGCTGACAGTCTCTCTGTGACGCAGGGCTGCGGGCGCATTGTGCCTTGACCCGGATAGGCTTGCTCCTTCATGCTTGGGTGCATTAGATCCAAGGCCAGATGTGCAGCTCAGAGTGCTACGCCTTCCTGTCTGCCCAGGGAGCCTGTGGGAGTGAAGCTGCTATCAACGGGCATCGCCAGACTTCCTTGGTGCATGCCACCTGGGCTGCGGTGGTGCCATCACCTTCTGTTTCTGTCGAGCTGAAGGTTAACTCTGAACTCTCCGTTGATCTTCATCTTAGTTTAATTCGTAGCCACTGCACTACAACTGCTCTGGGTCAAGCACTATACAGGGCCCCAAGTGCTCTGGGGCCACTTGCAGAAGCAATAAATTGGCTGATTAATGGGGAATAGTGACTGAATTTGGCCAGTTTAATGTCTGTTTAAAGTTTAATGTCTCTGATTTTATCAGAATTTGGCTAGGCTCCAATCCGTATCTCCTAAAACCACCTTAAACAAACCAAACCAAAGTTAAAAGGAAAAAAAAATGAGTTAAATGAATCTGTGTAAGGATCTGAAATAAGTCAAACCATGTATTACAACATTTTGTGCAAGCCCTTGTGTTTAAATACAGGCAACATTCCCCGGGAAAATTAAAATAAAAACCTCAAAAATGTGCATATCTTTTGACCTTAAAATTGCTCAAAAAGTTTTTTTCTAAGAAAACACTTAAAAATATGGGGTCAAATACCTGTAAGATGTCCATTACTAATATTAAACTATATAAGATGCTCACCAAGTACCTCCAAAAAGAACTGTTATATAAATATAACACATTCCCAATGATAGAGACTCTGTAGCAATATACTAAAGCATTGGCTGAAAAAAATGAGGAAATTGCATGTACACTGTAATTACATGTGTATATGTATATGTATGTGTGTTATATGTATACACATGCACGCGTGTGTGTATTGTATGTTTGAATAAGAAAAAGACTTCAAGAAATGTACCAAGTCGCCTGTTTTCTATAGCAGTGGTGAAACATGGACCTTCCAAAGCCTCACTTTTCTATTCTCTTTCATTTTTCATTAATTATGTAATCAATACTAAAAAGTATACATAGTATTGCGATAAAATTTTTAAACCTACCAAATTTCAATACCTTTTGATTACCTGTACTATTACTTATACTATTTCTATTTCTTGCCAAATGCACAAACAAACCAGAATCATTTTCTCCTATCAGTTTGAGGTCTTCAGTAAGGTCTCTTTCCTATGAATTTGTAACACTTTTTTTGTTATTTGTGTGTTTCCATAAACATCATTATTAAGGGTATTGTTTTACTTGATGTTCTCACCTGAAACTGTGCCTATGAGACTGTTTTATGTCAATATATATCTCTACATCAGTCTACCTCAATATTTTAGCTGGCATATCACATCCCATACTAAGTGATTTAACCATGTTTCTATTGGTAGACATTTAGTTCTTTTTATTGTTTTGTTATTTAAAAATTGTACAATAACTATTATAGCAACATTCACCTTTTGCAGTTTAAAAATGTTCTATGATGCGGTTTTATTGATTTTTATGATGAAAAACATTTAAAGTTAACATTAAAGGTAATAGCAACAAAAAAACATCAATCATGTGTTCCATAAAGTATTAGAAGGAGAAAAGTGCACTGGATTGGACATTCTATTTACTCTATGTTAAATGAACAGTTAAATAATTCTCAAGTGTTTTGATATTCTTTAAATATGTTTTAATTTAAACTCTAAAAAAATTATGCAAAGATAGTGCATTATTCTTAGAAACTTACAGTAGTAAAATTAATCCAAAGATATGACTTTTAAAACATTTTTAAAGTATTATTGTCTTTCTTTAGACTCCAGTAATGGTGATTTTTGAGTTTATTATTTTAGATCTCAGTTACTCTATTTGCAGAGACATAAATGTGAATCGAGTCTTGGTCATCAAAACAGATTTCTTTCCATCTTCTAAGTTCCAACATTTTAAGTTGTCTACTGCTAAAGTAATTGCATAATTAACTTCATCTTTTTCTTTACTGACTTGCTCTAGTATCCACTCCATATTTACAATTAATAATCATTTGGAGGAATTTTAATTATTATTTTATCCAATAGTCTTCGAAACCAATCTGGTGAAATGTGCCTTTTAACGGAAAACAAGCATCATATGTTCATTCTACCAAAGAGGAACACGTTGTATATGGTGCCTCCCAGGTTGGTAATCCACAGAGGGCTGATCACAGGGGTGAATAGAAATTTAATAAAATGAGACATTCAAAACTAGCTAATAAAATCTTTACCATTTTCCTGTGAATTTATACAAATGATATTGCTTGCCTCACAACCTAAGTTCAGTGAGGGATGATTCGGAAATGGACGGAATCTGGGCAGGTGCTTCTCTGCCGGCTGCTCTGCCTGGCTCATCCTCCTGGATGGTGGTCGTGCTCCTCTGCAGAGGGTCTCGCTGCCTCCCCTCCTTGTCATCTGCTGCTTCCTGAGCAGCATCGATGACCTAATGCCACCTACTCATCTGCTCCATGACAGCAGGGGTGTGTGGCGCTTCCAGCAGGAACTCGGTGTTCACTGAAGGACCACTCAGGACCTGAGTCCCTGTCCTCCCTGCCACGGGGCCCCCTCCTGCTGCCCACCTACATGCATGTCAGGTCCCAGCAAGGATCTGCCTGTAGCTTCCTGCACCCCAGGACTCCTCTGCTTTTTATCTTGCTCAATCACTCCTCAAGAGAGCGACCTTCTCTTGCCTTCTCTGCCTGCCTCCACCTGCTGAGATCCTCCCTGACCTAGCCCAGGATAGCTTTACTTTTGCCCTCCAGGGTGTTTTAGACTTCACAGGCTCTTATTCCTGTGCCTTGAGGTAGAGCTTGTATCTCTTTAAATCATGTAGTAAGCGCCTGGCATCCAGTTAAAATTAAAATAAAATTTTTTTGAGTAATTAAATGAATAAGAATAGGAAACAAGTGAGTTGCAGCACGTGGATGAATGTCAGGAGTCTTTCAAGACTTGGCTGGGTTGTCTGTGCTCCATAGAATATCTCAGATAGCCTCAGTCCAAAGACCTGGGGCTTTGCTGCTGTGAACTTGCTTCCCACTTTGACCCTATGTCCTTATGCATCTACCTGTGAGGTGTGTGCTTTAGGAATCTCACAAGCCTGTGCTTAAACTATCGGTGGCTTAAACTTGGCCATGGTAGGAGTGCTTACACCATAGACATTGGCAAGCCCTACAAAAACGACTTTTTTTGGTTTTGGTTTTGGAAAGCCAGCTGCTGTATTCACCAGCATACCATTGTGTGTGAGCACACACATGCCCACGAGCACACACATGCCCACACATGGGCAAATATCTGTAAATTTTTTCATGCATTTCTCTGCCCTAAAAACCTAGTATAAATGCTAATTAACAGGGAACCTATATTTTGTTTATATAAATAAAATAATAATATTTGTAGGCTATGCCTTAATTACTTTGAAAATGTGTTATCTGGATAAAATATTGACTTCAAAATCTAAACATAAATTAAAAACAAGAACAATGTAAGAGCAAGAGAAAACCATGTAATGAGCACTCAGCTTCACATAACTGCTGTGACTAAGGATTAAGCACCAGCCTGAGCTTCACAGCAGCCAAAATAAAAAAGTGGCATTTTTCTTTTCACTTTATCATCTGCTGCTAAATATTGACTGAAAGGATGGTGCACATTGACACTGAACACAGCCATAACTACACAGCTGCTCACTGCTCGCTGCCCCCACTCTGTCCACCGTCACTGTCACTCAGGTGACAGAAGAGCTGGATCTCATCTTCATTGCACATGGAGGCACTGAGGCCTGAAGAGGTCAAGAGCTGTCACGGGTCCACACTCAGCGAGCCAGTCAGGGGACACCGTGAGCACGGCGTCCAGGTCTCTGATCCCCTGTCCCCAACTCTTGGATCTGATGGTGAGGTCTGTCCTGACAACTTGTAAAATGGACAAAATGTCTTGTTCCCAGTGATCACTTACAAAACTGCTTTAGAAAAGGAGACATCATAAGTCTACAGGCTAACCCAGAGAAGAACTCCTCAAGGCCACTCAGGTATCTCCTGCTGTCCCTGGTTCACCTGATAAGAAGACAGGATCGTGGAGCATTGGACACAAGCACTCATGGGTCACTCCTAACACTACCTCAAATCCTACCTACCAGCAGGACTTTCAGCAACCAAATGAGACAGTTCAAGGTTAAAACCTGGACCACCACTTGAAGATCAGTCTACAGCCCTGGGTCAAAGTTATATGTGGGTCTGACCTCCTTATGATGGGATGGTCCCAGTGGGAGGAACCTAATCGGGTTTTGGTTGGTTTGTTTATTTTGAACCT
This sequence comes from Marmota monax, assembly GCF_021218885.2. NCBI lineage: Eukaryota > Metazoa > Chordata > Mammalia > Rodentia > Sciuridae > Marmota > Marmota monax. The sequence goes on along the minus strand of NW_026692321.1, from coordinate 3,068,154 downwards.
CTCATTACTTTCTGCCCAGAACAAGAGTGGGATTACTCCAGCTCACATCACAGGATTTTGTGCTGGAATCTCAGTGACTGCTGAAATGGTGGACAGAAACCCACATGCAGTTAAATTCAACATGATACTAAATTTCTCCTATTTATCTGGCTCCATTAAAGGAGGCTGAACAAATAAGATTCAGTTCTGTTCTTCAGGACTCAAGTCCTAGCAAAGAGAGAGAAAGAGAAAGGGAGAACCATACCAAAAAAGTCAGTTGTGGTGTGGGAAGGGCTCTGTGGGTGCCTGTTCAAGACACTTTTCTGGTGCAGAGGAGGAGGACCTGCCTAGGGAAGGGAATGGAGGAAGAACAGGTGTTGTACAGGGATAGTAAAAGGCTTTGGCTACCTTTCACTAAAGACGGGAACAAAACCCAACTTGTACTTGTTTTCCACTTTTTCTGTATGTAAATTGTCTCCAAAAGATTAATAAGACTGTGAATGGAATGAAACAATTTGCATGGCAGTAAACATTCTTATAAATGTTTACAAAGTATTTTTACAAAGTGAAAAATAATGGGTGCAAGAAAAGTGCAGTAAAGCATTGGGGGCACTTTGTTAGATTCCTTGATCATGGAGGAACTTAGAGGGAGCTTCCTGGAGAGATGGCACTTGAGCTGGGTTAAAACAGAGAGGAAAACCTTATCAGAGCATGCAAGAAATGCAAGATCCAGGGTAATGTTGTCCTAAGAGAATCTAGAAAGAGGAATGACCTGGAATGATAAATAACATTAGATAAAGATATGGGTGGATAGGCTGGGAACTGAGGAAATAACCAAAGGCTTCCAGAATCTTCAATGTCAAGGACAAGAAGGATACCTGTTTTCTGGCCACCCAACTTGAAATCATTAAGCCGGGTCCAGCTGATGGGTCATATTGACCATTACCAGCTCAAAATATCTTGTCCCCAATTGTCAGTGAGGGCATGCTTTCTTGTCTTCTCTTAACCTCCTCCACACCATCTTTGCATGTCTGTCAAGGTATTTTTCAGACGGTCACTTCCTCTAAATGTCAAACTCATGGATAATGCATGAGTGTCCTCAGAGCCAAGCTCAGCGTCTGGTCCTCAGGGCATCTGGAGGGTTTTGTTGCTTGGACATCATGAAATCATTCTCATTAGGTTTGCTGAGATTCATCAAGATGCTTGCAGGTGTCCATCATGCATTCTGGCATCCTGAGCAAACCCATGGAGAAGCAGGTGGCAGCCTGGATGCACATGGGGACACTCTTCCAGCAAACTATGGGACTGTGGGATAGATGGGAGGAGCAGCATTTTGTATGGGGGAGGGGGGCGCTGGACCATCCAGACAGCCAGGGTGAGCGTGGGGAGCCTCGGTGTGTGCCAGGCTGTCCTCTTCAACCCTTTCTTCACACAGGTGTGCAGAGACCTGATGGTTAGGTCAGCTACACACCTGCCACACCAGGGCCAGGGGATCAGCCACCAGAGGCTGTAGAGTGGGTACTGCTCATGTGCTTGGGGTGTGAAGCATGAGTCACTCCCTGACTCAGAGGCGTGAGGCTCCTGTCACAGTCTCGCCATGTGTCACTCACACCTGGCTGCCACTGCGCCCAGCCCAGCTCCCCATGTGCCTTTCCTGTCCTCCTAGGTCCTGGAATTCAGTGGCATGTGCTGGCATCACGCCTGCCTTTAGGCATCCAGAGCCGAGCTACTGAAGACTTAAATTAGCTGGGACGGGTCCATTTGACAATCACAAGGCCACACTGGCACCTGCAATCTGAGTCACTGCCTTTTAACTGTTTATTAAGCAGTGACAGTGACAGCTAAATAGTTCGGAGGAAGAAGCCCTTCTCTGTGTGTTCCGGAACGTGAGGGCTCAGTGAAAAGGCAGGGGCAGCGCCATCCAGGGTGCCGTGGCAGGAGGGGCAGCAGGGGAGTCACATCCTCCTCGCTCCTCTTTTGTTTGGGGGATCAGTCCTTAGAAACATTCTGCTCTGGACCCTCCTCTCCACAGCTCCCACTTCCAACAGTGCCTGCCAAGGTCTTTCAGAGAAGCACCGAGAGCTCATTTTCCCACAGGAAAGGTGACCCCAAATCAGCAAGCACCAGGTTTCTGACGAAAAGCCCTGGTTCGAGGGACCCTGATGCCTTAGGACAGAGGACAGGCCTCCAGGGACACCCAACCTCCTCGGAAGTGCCCAGCAGGCCTACCTGGCTCACACGGAAGCTCTGACCTTGTGCAGTTCACTAGGGTATGGAAACTGGCATGTGCTCTGCAAGTTAAAATGGGTGGAACTAAGGATCCTTGACAAGGAAATGAAGCCCAGCAGGGGGATTTTCAAGGCAGCCACTTTGTCTTGGGTCATCCCTGACACATGCAAGGGGGGCAGGGCCCAAAATAGACCTTGCTTTCTGTGCAATATGTCTCCAGTCAGACCCATGTGGCTCCTAGGGACCATGTCCTGGAATAAGAGTGGACATCAGGACAATACACGTGCACGCACACGCCTTTGTCAGATAGAGCCAGCATGTGGAGGGACTGCACTCATCAAACCTGAGCTGGAGTCTGAACCTTTCTCTTTCTTCTGTGTGATTTATCTTGATAAATCTCGTGGTTCATGTGTGTCCATGTCATTTTTTCTCAAGCATAAAATGAGGAGTATAATCAAATCCCTACTGTGTGGGATGATGTCAAAGGCCAGCCAGCTGACTCAGGATTTCTTGACCTCAGGACGGTTGACATCTTGAGCTGACTGAGATGTTGTTCTGGAGAGTGTCTGCGCAGGCTGTCCTCTGGCCTTGATGCACCAGGAACTCTCAGAACTCCCCCTTCCTCAGCCAAAGGTGTCTCCGGGCTTTGTCAGTTGTCCCCTGGTGAGCAAAATGAGCCCCACGTTGAAAACCACTGATGAAACATATGTAAAACTCTTGGGTCAGGGAAAGAACTTTCTAGGTACAGGCAGACATGGAGATGAAGACCAGGAGGAGGGGCAACATTTACAAATGGTCTCTGGGCTTGCTGTGGGTTCACTCGCACCTGCCCCCTGCCCAGGTTCAAAGTGGGGAGAAGGAAATCACATTCACCCACATGGTATACTTTTGCTCTTCACTGACGTGAAAATGCTATATTAAATTAAACAAATTCTGTTTCTTTCTTCTTAGAGAAGAGGAGGGGAAAAAAAGAAAATGAGTAACACATTAAATTGCAGGATATTATACAGAGCTACATATTAAATGTTTTGCATCTAAGGAGCTAATTTTCTTCACAATGTTATTATTATTTGTTACTTGTATAGCACCGTTGATGTAAACATACTGTTTTATAAATACTACCATAAAGTTTATTGCTCTTCTATGAGTGTGCCTTATAATTATGCACTTACCTTCTAATAAGCAATGTGAGAAGCACGGCTCACTCACAGCAGAAACCCGCGGCAGTCGCTTCTATCCGACTGTCTAAGGATCTCTGAGTAGCAACTACATAGTGTTGTGCAAGAAACAGAGGTGTTATCAACTGAATAAGCAAGAGTCTTAAGGAAAAAAAAAATCTATTTTTGTTATATTTTTCCTACTGTAAAGAAATAGGTCAGTCTTTCTCAGAAAGAGTTTCATACTGCGGGGTATTTTTTGGAGGACGGGTATTTTTGGTTGTTTGCTCCTCTATGAGGCCCATCCATCCCTGTCAAGTCTGCAGAGCACGCTGTGCATGGGTGGAAAGACAAACCACACACCGTGCTCTCTGCCACAGTCAGGTCACCTTAGATACCACACGGCAGGTTTCTTCAGAAGGGGAAAAATGCAACAAGAAAACACACGTGCGCGAGGGAAATGGTGATGTGAATTATATTCTGAAAAGCAAGTTGGCTTTTCTGGCTCAGGTCACCATGGTCAGCAAAACCCTTCCTGCCCTGCCTCAGCCCTGATTGTGTGGAAAAGGAAGGGTGGAAGGCAGGTCTCTGCATGGTCCAGCAGTGGGGCTGGCTCTGATAAAATGTCCAGAGATCCACCCATGATACTGGCTTTACGTGATTTCTAGCTCAGTGTCATTACTAGAGAGTCCTTGGGGCAAGCAATCCAATCTCCATATTGGTCAAAAATATGAGCCATTTTGTGACTCTTTTCTTTATATTGTCCATGTGGATTGGAGCATTGAGCTCTGAAGTCCCTAGAAACATTTCTTTAAAAATACTTTGCTTGCATAGATTCCCATGCCCCTGTGTGATGCATATCCCTCTGGGTCCTTGGAGGGAGCTGTGGCTCTCAGCTCTGCAGCAGCGCAGCCTCCCTACTTAGTTACTGACTAAAGAGAACAGCTCCAGAGACAGAAGCACACGTTCCTACCTCCAGAGGCCAAGCACGGCAGCTGTCAGGTGAACTTCTCAGTCAGATACGATTGTTAGGCCAGAAAACCTCCTTCAACTGTTTGTTTTCCTTGCCAATTTCAAAGTGCAGAAACCACAATAGTAGACATTCTTGATTTTCAGGGAATAAAATGGCAGTGACAAAACTTAAGGAAAAGATTTGGAAAAAAAAAATCATTAGATCACTTTTTAAAAGTATCTATCATTTCCTAATCTAAGACTCTGCAAGAATGGTTAAGTCTAGAGAAAGACTTTTTTTTTTTAAATTTGTCCACATAATCAATCTAAATGATGAATTTTTGAAATCTGGACATCAACAATTTCCCCTAATTCTTCATTTCACCATAGATGTATTCTGCACATTTTTAATCCAACTTACCTGTAAGATGTGAGATCTTCCTAACAGCCATGGTTGATGACTGACACCAAGGAGGAAGGGAGAGCATGGGAAGGGCCATGAGGCTCCTGAAAGAGGCTGTGCTCCTTCCTCTGCCCTTGGCCATGAGGTTCTAACTAGGAAAACCCTGGAGGAGCGGTGTGCTTTACTCCATTGCAGATAGCTCACTCAAGGTGGACTTTTAACAGCTTGGAATAAATACTTCAGGAATTTACCAAAAGCCTGAACACCTCAGATTTAAGTTGAGATAGTTTAACACACCTCATTTCAAAGAGCATGTTTGTAGGGAAAGTCACCTAAAACAGAAAAGTTTACCCTGCGCTAGGAGAAAGTAACTTAGATCAGAAATAGGAACATGTTCCAGGAAGCGCATTTAAACAGAAAGGCAGGCACGTGCCTAAATGGCACTTTTATGCCTCATATTAGAAAAGGCACAACTCGGGTCAAGTCATAGCAGAACTACCGGAAGCTTCTTTGCTTTACATCCTGATCCTTCCCTGTGAAATCCCAGAGTGCACCTGCTCTGTCCTATGCTTGATCTGAAGTTTTTGGAACTCATCACTAAGTCAGCTCTCTGTAAAGTCCATCTGACACCTAGGTATCAAAGATAATGCCTCTTAAAATTAATCTATTTATGAAACAAACCATGCTTTTATGCTTTTGCCAACCACTGAGCCAGGTCCTCACCAGCAACTTGAAATGAAGTATGCGCGATCTTTGTTACTTCTACTAAGTTTGGCCAAAGGTGGCCTCTGCACACATTTTCAGTTGGTCCTAAGGTTTTCTCCATACATGGTGAACTGTACCCTAATTTGATTTAATCTACTTTTGCAAAAAGTAGCGGAGTGTCAGCTAATCACAAGTGCCCAGCCAATCAAACTCTGTGCAAACAAGACAGACAGGAGCTGTAGCCAATCAGCTGTCTCTATAACCAGCTTCCATTTCCTGTAAGCCATTTCCTCTTCTTCAGCTATAATTAGAAACTGTTCATGGTAGTGTTGGGCATTCTGAACCATTTTTGGTGGAGAATTTATGGGGTTGTAAAATTGCAAAACCTGGTTAAGACCTGCAAAACTAGATTTGTTGTAATTCTTCTGTCTTTTAACAGCTCTTAGAATTAGATATCTGGCCTTTTCCAGGCCAGTCCTCAAAGTCTCCTTGCCTGAGGGGGCATCTCACAGCACCCTGAGGGTATGCAGGCCAGGGTCACAGCAGAGCTGGGGTGAGGGCTGCCTGGGAAACACCTGTGTAGGTATGGGGGTTGGAGCTTGACACCTCTTGGAGAAAGTGATTATAATCATGAACTAGCTAGTTTGCTGAGGGGGTTGGGGCTGCAATGAGCTCCCTGCAGGTAGACTAGCAGGCGATGAACTCTGGAGCCACAGAGAGCCTGGAAATTCTGGGAGCCGAAGAGCTGTCACGGTGGCTCCAGTTCTGGGTCAATGTGCCACAGGGTGGTAGGAGTCATGCAGGGATGGGGAGATGTTGCCAGTGGAACACTCTATTAATGATGGTTGAGTAAAGAAGGAATCAGTACTGAAGATCAGACCCTCATATGTCACCCTGGGGGAGTTCATGTAGATGAAAGAGGGATCCAGGAAAGGGGAAAGAGAGTCCTGTCCTGTCAAGTGCATCTTTGCCTTTCAGCCACCCACAGCAGTTGGTTTGCCCCAGGGCTTCCCTTCTCAACCTCAGATGCCCTTTCATGCTTAGCAGACACCTGGTTTTAATGGCAAAACTTTAATTAATAAACTAACAAATGAAAGGGCTTAACATTAAATGAAGCACATGCCTGGTAGTTTAGATTTAGGTCTACTGAGGTCTAGGTGACTTGAATATAATACATCAAGCAATTCTGTTTCTTTGTTTCAGCCTTCTATGTATTTTCACTTTAAAATCTAACTCTGTGTCCAAAATTATCAGGAAATTGTAAAGAAAGAAAGAAAAAAAAAAAACAATGCTGTTCTTCATTCCACCCATCTAACTTCACAAATGCTGAGCAGTATTTAGTAAATTTCCTTTGAGCCTTTTCCGTTTTTGAGTGGGTGTTTCACCACATTTCTTCTGATTGTGCACACAGTTTTAACTCTACTTTTCACATAGCGTTACATCATAGTGTTCTTATTAGAAAGATTCCATAACCATATTTTAGTTTAATTGAAGCTGGGTAGGGTGCTCATGCCTGTAATCCAGCAGATCAGGAAGCTGAGGCAGGAGGACATTGAGTTCAAAGCCAGCCTCAGCAGCTTAATAAGGACCTAACCAACTCAGTGAAACCTTGTCTTAAAATAAAATATAAGAAAGAGCTGAGATGTGGCTCAGTGGTTAAGTGTCTCAGGTTCAATCCCCCTTATTAAAAAAAATGTTCAAGAACACGTACCATAATATACCATTCTCCCATTCTTTAGATTATGGTAACTATTTTATTGTTATGAGTAGTCTATACATGTCAGTCTTTTCCAGTGGTTTTGGATTATTCCTTTGGAATTGATTGTTAGACCTGGAATTTCTTTGAATGTATGTCAATATGATTACTTTTCTTCATCTTTCAAGTGGATTATAATAATTTACACTTGGGCCAGCTGCCCCACACCCAAGCCTTCCGGAGAATCAGGGAGTTCCCACTGCACTCCCTTCCCAGGCTGTGAAAAGTTTGAGCAAGCAAAAGTTCTCAGCATCCAACAGATGGACCCAGATATGGGTTTATTTTGCTTCAGGGCAATTTTTTTTTAACCTATAGACAGAGTTCAAATTCAGTCCTCTGTGGCATCTCCAAGCTCAGACTGTTTTCAAGAACTTTGATGCAGGAAGCCTAGAAGCCGATGTTGCCCTCCATGGCAGGGAAGGCTTGTTTTCTGACCAGGATAGCAAGGGTAGCGTCTCCCTCAGGGGCAAAGGTTGGACAGAATTTCCAGCAGCCTCCTCATCAGATTGAAGGCTTGCAAATTCAGTGCTCCTCAGAAATGTTACAGACCCCTGTGGACATGGCATTTAGCTGGGCCCACCTTGGGGACAAGTGGACCCAGAGGCTCCTGCTGCCGGCTGTGCGATGAATAAAAAGCTGTCCATGTCCATGAGAGCTGTGTTTCCTCATCAACAGAATCTGCAGAAGGTGGTTGGCCAGCCTGGCAGCTGCAGCAGCTCCTGGGTGGGAACTAGACCACTGGACAGGTCATGGAAGGACAGGCCACCAAAATCTGGGCAAAAGAGGCTCCAAGCCAGGGCAGACAAAAGGCTTGGGGTTGTTACGGACCACAGACTCAACCTCCATGCTGCTCCTCTGAGGGCCCACGGGCAACTTTTCACATCAGCTTATGGGAGGACATTCAAGTGAAGAGCCGAGGTCGGGAGTGAGACCTGATGCACTCAACTCTCAGATTCGCCGCTACCTCTCTGTGTGAGCTCAGTCCTGCTACTCTTCTCCTGAGTCTTGGTTTCCCCGATTTTCCTCATGATGTGATCTAGTAGCGTGAGAGACTTTGGTGAAGGTGCCTTCAGTGCATGCTGAATGTGGGCTCAGCAGTGCTCTTTTGCTGCTTGATTAGAAGATTTGGACTACTTTTCATTCCCAAAGACCGTCAATCTTAAATTCGGTAAGCAGAAGAATCTTAATTGGTAACCAAAGGAAGCAAATGATCAGCAGACAGTGCTCCTCCCACCTTCTGCTAAACTGGACACCAAGCTGGCCTCAGACAGAGCTGGGACACAGGCTCCAAGTCAGCTCAGTCACCTCCCTGCTGGGACTGTAGTTCCCAGAGTCCTCGAGACCAGGTAGGGGATTGTGCACAAAGAAGCAGGAAAGGAACAGTGGGAGGAAGTCAGCGGACATCAGAGAAGCTAAAGGATCTCCTCGGAGCCTCCCTTGAGACAATTTCAGTTACTATGGAAAGAAAGTGATGATAGAAAATAAATGTGAAAAGTTCCCTGTCTGCAGTTAAGTGGCTGACTCTTGAAGGGTGGTTCTCACACTCTTGGTCTGAGATTTCTTTTTTTTTTTTCTTTTATAATTCAAACTAAATTTTAGACATTGCCTACTAAAAAATCACGTCAGATAGTGTGAAAAATGGTAATAAGACAGAAGCTCCACACAAGTAGAAATTTCTTATTAAAAGAAGATAAGCTAGCTTAGAAAGTAAAATAGCATAAATTCATACATTTTCAGTAACACAGTAGAACACATCTCAAAGCTCCCTGTGCTTACAATTATGTTGTAAGAGTCAAATAAGGTAAACATGAGGCAACTTGTGCTAGCTGTAAGACCCTACAGACATGTATAAAAATATCAACTAATAGTAAAAAGTAATAAACATGATTAAAATGTTAAATAACATTGGATGGGCATTTTCTTAGCCAGAGCACACTAGGATGAAGTAACAGCCCCTCTGTGTTGGACAGTTAGTGCATGAATGTTGGCATCTCTTAGTCACGAAACTTTTGCTACAAAATTTGGCAGTTCTCCAGCAGGGTGGCATCCCATGGAGTCCTTCAACCATCTCCATTGCTTTGATTCTATGTTAGGTTCTTTGATTCTGTGACTCCTCCATTGCCCCATGAGCCATGTTTTCTGACTATGGTATCTGATGGCAAACACATCATCGCATCAAACACACTTCTTCCGCTTGCCCACGTGCAATAGCAAGTGTTCCCTGAGAAACTCCGCATCCCCTTGATCCCTTCCCTTGCCGTGTGTTCCACTGGTCAGCAAACGTGGAAGATGTTTAACTCCTCCAGTCATCCCCAATGTGGCCCTATTCATGCGGCCAGTCTGTGTTCAGGAAAACATCACCTCTTAACTAGGTGATTGCAATTCCCTTTTCACCTTTACACACACTTTTTCCATTTTCTTTATGCCCAGTTCCTCACTAGTTGTACTGCCACAGGGAGAATATTCCAGAAAATGAACTAAGAGATCACTTTCTTGGTAAAGTCCTTCAGAAATTCCAAACAGATGCAAACATAAACCCTAAAGTGAAAGCTGTCCCTGCAATCGTTCTGATTATCTTCCATCGTTATTCCCACAAGTTCAATGTTGAGGAATGAAGTGCTCTCTCTTCTCTTTCTCTCTGGAAAACTGTGAAATGTTTCCTCTGCCTTCAGGTTGGGTCAGTTCTGCCCACCTTTGAGTTTCCCTGACCCTTGATATGGTACCAGCACAGACAGTCCCTACACACTATAGAAACTGCTTCTTCTCAATAAAATGGGATCCTTTAGTTTAGGTCCATTTTGCCTCCTTTTCTTATTGAACAATTTCAGCAAAAATCTTTCTGAGTGAGTCTCTGAATGTTGGAGATGTTTGATTAAAGCATGGCGCCAGCAAAGCACGATGCAGGTGGCTGAGTGAGCCAGAGGCATCTCCTGGTTCCCAGCTCGGCACAGCCTTCCCTATGGGGAGTCTTGCAGTTTCTCCACCATCACACACATACCCACCAGCCCACAATCTATGACATCAGATTAATTGGATGCTTAGTTTCTCCAGGAATGCTTTTGGTCCTGACCACTAATCCATGTATCTTTGTATTTGCTTGGGTATAATTTTTTTTAATTGCATCAATGTTACTCAATATGCATCCTTTGTTACAGGAAAAATTGAACCCTTTTGGGGGGGGGAGTATTAACACAAAAATCAATAGTTTATTTAACTAGAAATTGTAAAATTCATTCAAATTTAAGTAAGCTGTTGAAGTTGACATAATTCTGCTCAAGGTTTTAAAAAGAACTGTTCATCTTTTGGGCTCAGCAATGTTCTCTGATTCCCAGGCACACATTCTCCCAGCACCCCTTACTTGACTCAGCATGTCACTCACAACTGCTGCTGTTATTTCTTTTGCTCCTTCTGCACCTGTGTAGAAAGGCAGTTGGAAAGGCACCTATCTTCATGGCAGGGCAGCATCTCCCTAGCCACTGTGTGCCCCAAGCCTCCCATGGGGACTGGCACACAGCAGGCTCCCAAACAGCTCTGTCCAGTAAAAGAAGTGAATGCGGCTTATGGTGGAAAACACTGTTAATTATGGAAACCTTCCCACTGACATGCAGCAGGAGGTATTTCCTTTAGCACCGACATATTCTTTTAGCACTCATAAATACTGAAGTGGAAATATGACAATCTGGAGTTCACAGGAAGTGGGTATTTCACATTATGATTAATCTTTTGGGGGGTTGTTGGCTTAACAAACTGGAGGGATTTAAAAGTTCCAAGAATGCTGTACCCTTTAACTCAGACATCCTGGTTAGCAATTGGGACCCTAAGACTAAACAGATAATCAACCCTCTTACTCTTGGAATTCAATAAATTGATTAGCCATTTGATTGTAACTATCCGTGGCTTCATTATGGGCAGGAAACAAGGCTACACTATGGACATAAAGATCCCTTGTATACGGCTCTGCTGGGTGTCCCGACTTCCTGCCTTCTCTTACCACCTGTACTTACCCAGGCAGGGAGAGCTCACAGCAGGTCTGTCATTGCCAGGTGTCAGAGTGGCCCTCAGTTTTCCCCTCAGCACCATCCCCTCATTTACTGAGTGTCTATGGGGGCCAGAGGCTTAGCTCAGTACCCATCTCACTTGGCTTCTGTGCTGCAATCTTCTGAGCTTTATGCTGATATTTCCAAATTTTGGATGAATGAACAAACACTCATATAGTTAAACCAATTTACCAAAGTCATAGATTTAGGAAGTAAAAAAAAGTCTAGATTCAAGCCTAAGTTTGCTTAACTCTAGATTCTCTGGTTTGCGTGTTACTCCCGGGATCCCATCACAGCCTCGTGTTCTCTAATTACGCATTTTAATGGTGGAGATGGAAGACATGTTTTTAGTCATAACATGCTCTAGTTTTAAAATAAATATTCCTCCACCCCTACTTGTTAAAAACAGCTGGATGAGAAAACACGAGTAAAGGCTGCAGTCACCAGTGACACAAGAGTGGAGGGCAGACCCTGGGGTGAGAGTTGAGTCTTGGAGAGCAGAAGCAGGGTGGCACCCGTGCTCTCCTCCCACTCCTGAAGAGCCCTGGGGAGCCACGACAGGGTAGCCATTGGACACACCAAGAATTCATTCTAGCAACAGCTTTTCTAGGTTTGTTTGAAGACCTAAATCAGGGGAGGCCAGGTTTGCATGGGTGGCAGTGGTTTGGGCTGAAACCGAGAACAGAGATTCAGATGATGCGAATGTTGTGAAAGTTTTCTGTCTTTGTGTTCTGCAACCATGAAACTGAGCTCACGGAATGACTGCTGGCCACAGCCTTTCCATTTCCTGAGTGATTGTTTGACGACTTCTGGATTTTAGCAGCCTATATCTGCTCTTTTTTATTAAGATGAAAAAAGAGAAACATTCGTTAAGTTTCGCCAAAAGTAGGATGTACTAAAAAGAAACACAAGTGATAAAAATATGCTGGAATAAAGATTCTGGGGTCTTATGAAATTTGGAATATGAATACAACATAAGAACAACATTGGATGATTCTCTTAATGATAAAAATTATAATTTAAAAATTATATAATTAAAATTATAAAAAATCCTCTATTGTCTAACAAAAAACTTTTAACTATATTTTGGCTTTGGCTAGAACTGGACCTACATTTTCAATCTGACCCTTTGGCGATGGCAAACTATGGCCCCAAGCCCAATCCAAACCATTGCCTATTTTTCTAAATAAAAATTTATTGGTGCGCAACCACACCCATTTATTTATGTCTTATCTGAGGCTGCTTTCACACTGCAATGGCAAAGGAGAGTAGCTGCCACAGAGGCCTCATGGCCTGCAGAGCCTAAAATATTTGCTATCTGGCCCTTTGCAAAGGAAGCTGAGGACCTTTACTGTAAATCAAACAGGTATTATATGAACTGGCGGTAGGCTTTCACATAGATTTGAAACAGAACTAAATCAGTCCTGAACATTCTGATCTACCATTTCTCCCACATATACTCATTCATTTGTAGCCTTTAAAAATAATGCTTTCTGATTTTCTTGACATCTTAAAAAATTTACTGAAAAAAAAAAAAACAAGCAGATCAGAAGACCTGTATGTGGAAAAGGTATGGGACAGACTCTTGTATGAATCCCAGCGGGGATTTTGAAGAGCAAACACCACTCAATTTGTTCCCAGCCAGTCTGATGGCAAAATGAGAAGATGATTCCAATTGTTGCCCTGGGGCCCAGCAAGATCAGAGATCTGCACATGAGAACCTGCCAGGGTAGGAGACACAAGAGCAGAAGTTTCCAGCCATGGCTTTGCATCAGGAATACACAGGGAGACTAAGAAGGCTGCAATGCCAGGTTCCCCACCAGACCAATCAAGTCCGAGCCTCGGCCAGGGCAGCAGAGTGTTCAAGTTCCCCAGGTTCTACTGTGCACATGAACTTGAGAACCCCCAAGTTCCATCAGGAAGGAAGCTGTAGGTAGCGAGGAAGTCACCTAACTTCTTTGGCCCTTTCCTTTCAATCTCTAAAATGAGAAGGTTGAAATGAAGTTCTCAGGGCCTTCCCATCTATGACTACACATTCAGCTGGATGGGATTAAGTGAATTTCCCAGCAGAGAAAGCATGGGACACCATGGCGCCTTCTGCTCCAGAGCCACATGCAGAATGAAAGAGTGCAGGGCGAGAAGGACTTCTCTGCCAGGGGACCCTGGGGAGGAGGATGTGATGAGGTCTGCACTGCTACTCCACAGCCCAGTGCTTTGTGGGAAGAGAAGCCAGCTCATCTCTGGGACCAGTATCAGATGGGCCCTGTCATCGCGCTGGTCTCTCCGAACGCCTCCAGTTCTGGTGCTTCACTTCTGCTTGACAGACAATAACTGAACATACGCTCTGACTCTCACGCTGTGCAGAGAGAGAGGGAAGCACTGCGAGGGAGAGCGTTTTCTTTGGAGTCAAAGGATGGAGGACAGATTCCAGTTCAGCCGCTTATTAGCTGTGAGAGATGGGGTTTATTTATTCTCTCTAGGCATCCGTTTCCTCATCTGCAAAAGCAGGGCGGTAATCATCTTTCTATTCCAAGATCACTGTGAGGATTCAATAACAGTGCATCCGGAGGGCTCTTCCAAGTTCTGGGCACAAGGCAGGCTGAATAAAAGGTAGATCATCATTGCTGTTATTCCTAGGATTGTCGAAATGATGTTGTGGCAATCCACAGTGAATCGAAGGTAAAGTGATCAACGATTTTACAATTCTGGGGTGTAAAAAATACCTAACAGAGCTTATTTGGTTAATATTTTATCTTGTTTATAACAATAAGAATGAAAGGCATCTTTTTGTCTGAACTGTTTCAGGGATTTTCGGGAAATAGCAGAGGGCATCAGGATTACAGGCAGTGCACACTGACCCCCATTTCCTCCCCACTGCAGAGCATACCACCCCCACCACCCCCATGCAGGTCACGCAATGTTACACAGTTGTCCACAGGCAACATGCAGGACCATTTTTAAGCTTCATATAAAATGATATCACTTTAAACATATGAAGGTGACATGTGCTGTTTTTGCTCAATATCATGTTTTTGAGATTTATCCACATGAACACTTAAAGATCTAATCCATCCATTCTGCTATATTCTTCACAATTTTACCATCATTCATTCTTTCTTGCTTTGCTGGACATTTAGGTCATTTCCATTATCTGTGTTACAGAAAGAGGTAGTCAGCAATGTACATTTATATGGATTTTCTTGTGTACAGTGAGTCTTTGGGGGTATTTACTCAGAGCTGCTAATATGTAGAATATACATGTCTTTAACATCAGGTTCCTTACCAGCTCTTTCTCATCTCTAGGGTCTCCATATGTCGATGTGCCTTGTAGCTCAGACCTCTTAGCTTCACACTCTTCTCTTTTACATCTGTACTCAAGGAGTATTGTCTGACCCAAGGTCTTCAATTTCTGGGACTACTGTTTCCAGCCTGGACATGCCCCTGTGGTCTAGATTTATGTATCCACTTGCTCACTTAATATCTCTCTGCAGACCTAAAGGACAGATAACAAGCATTCTAAGTGTTCACCAATGGTGTTTCTCTTCCAGGTGCATGAAGTAGATTTCTCTTTCTTCTTTTATAAAGGTGGGAGAAGGTGAGTATTCTGGAGAAAGAAACAATAACTGTGTTACTTAAGTTTCCTGGAAAACTGAGTCACAGTTTTGGAGTTCACGGAACCTTGCCTTCAGAAATTCACCTATAAGGGGGTTAGAGTAAGATACATGGAGAGAAGGGGCAATTTAATGGTGATGCAATAAAAATGGACCCCACGAGAGTTCTGGGGTTGGCGTGGCCCTGCAGAGCTGTTCCAAACTGAGGCCAGAGTTGTGTGTTTGTTTTCCCAGGTTGACTGTCCTTGGAAGTCCTTCTTCTTAGGAAGACATTTCCTTGAGCTAGATGGCTCCATTAGCCTAGACAATTCATGGGGAGAAACTTCTCAATAAGCCCTCCATGCCCAACTCTATGACAGAGGGAATAATAAATATCTCAAACTCAAGGGGCATTTTGGGTGACACACCCCCAGATCTACTACCTACTCCCAAGCTGAAGCAGTTAGAAGACCCTGCCCAGTTTTCCAGTCTTTCCTTCAGCAACGAGTGTGAAGACCTTAAGTCAAAGTGGAGAAATCCTCATCACTAACCCATGTATTAGGACAGTCACTGCCTGGGAGAACTGTCTGTTTTAGAATAGGCATGGGATTGGTGAGATCTAAATTGGGGATGTAAGCCACTGAGTTTGCTTTGACCACAGCATCATCCTGGTCTAAACCAATTATTTCCAAATTGCTAATTAACATCTCAAAATGAAATTCTCACTCTCTACTTCTCCAAACCTACTATTTTCCACTCTTCAGGATCTTAATAAATGGAAGTTCCATTCCTCCTGTTTGTAAGTTGAAAACTCACATGCCACCCTGAGTCTATCACAAATAGTCACCTCTTCCTTCAGAAGAAAGCCAGATGCTAACCACGTCTCACCAGCTGCTACATCCCTCCATTATTAACCCTGCTCTAAGCTACATTTCTCTTCAGATTATTAGAGAGCTTTTTAATAATTTCCAGTGTCTGTTCTTACCATTATGTGTTGTTAGCACAGACGACAGGATCATCCTGTAAGACAGACTCTACTCAAAACCCTACAGGGGCCCACATCTCATTTAGGGTAAAAGCCAAAACCTTCGAGGAGCTACAAGGCCTTACCTGATCTGGACCCGAATCACTTCTCCGAGCAATTCCTACACCCTGCTTCCTCTGGCTCAAGCTGCCTTCCTCCATGTCATCAGCATTTTGGAAACCCGTCTGGTTCAGAGCCTTCGCATTCCTTGTTCTCCAGCCTGGAATGACCCTCCCGGGCTACTCACTAGGGTTGGCACTTTCCTGAAGGCACTGTGTTCAGATGTCATCCTGACAATGAGTCTCTCTCTGATCACCAACTATTTTTAGAAACATACATAAAATCATTCTACTTTATAGTTCTCCAGAGCATTTATAGCATCATAAAACATATTATAAATTTATTTTTAAGTAAATGAAAGATAAGCCACATTTGGGCAGAACTTCCTCTATTCCTCAGCACTCTATCTGCTTCTCAGATTAGCTATAGCACTCAATAAACATTGAATGTTAGACATTCTTCTGAATTTTGTGTGAAAATATTTTATTTCTATAAAAGAGTAAGTTTATCTCTTAATTTTTTTTTGCACCAGAGATTGAACCCAGGGGCACTTTACCACTAAGCCATTATCCCTGGTCCTTTTTTATATATCATTTAAAGACAGAGTCTCACTGATTTGCATAGGGCCTCACTAAGTTGCTGAGGCTGGCTTTGAATTCGCGATCCTCTGCCTCAGACTCCTAGGCTTCTGGGGTTACAGATGTGCACCACTGCACCCAGATCTTACTTGAATTTTGATAGTTTTCATTTTTGTTTTCTTCTCATATTTCCATGGCTAGGAGCTTCAGTACAATTCCTGAGGATTTTTTCCCATGAAACAGAGTTTCAACTGGGATTATTTTTCTGCATCTATAGAAATGGTTATGTGGTTTTCTCATAACTAATGGGATCTTTAAACGCCTAACCACCCTTAGATCTTTGTAAAACCTTCTCAGTCTTTGAAATCTATGTCAGAATGCAGAGCTCAGGCGATGCAGGACAGAAAGGAAGCCTTGGGGTCATCCCATAGAGACAGCTGTTTTCACACCAGGAATTGCTCTTCCAATAAGGGTGGTATCTCTTGAAGTTTAACCAGGCAACATGAATGCCTGCAGGAGCCAAGTGTGTGAATTTGGGAACAGGCTGAAGGGGAGGTGGACTCGCAGGAGAGTTTGCCCTAACACATAGAAGTCAGGGACTGAACTGCATCAAGAGATTTCAACATGTGAAAATGAAGCCCCCTGTTGCCAGGTCATCTGATATTTGTCCAGAGACTGGAAACTGGAAATCTAGATTTTTTTTTTCTTTTTTTTGTGGTGCTGGGGATTGAACCCAGGGCTTTGAACATGCGAGGCGAGCGCTCTACCAATGGAGCTATGTCCCTAGCCCCAGAAATCTGGATTTTTAAAAGACAAAATATGCTGATTTTTAAGTTCTTTTCATAATTGACATTTATAAAAGAAAACAGCATGTGGTCCAGACAAAACACATCTCCAGGCCAAGCGAGGACTCTGAGCTGGAGACGGCCAGGGCCCTCTGCTCTTCACAGGCAGTTTAGCTCCTCAATGTCCATTCCTTACTTGTGAATTATGGATAACAATAATTATCTGCCTGAGTGATTATTATCGCAAGCATTAGAGCAATGTGGAAATGAAAGTTCACTACGACTCAGCCTGCTCCAGACAAGAGAAGCTGGAATGGCAGAGGGGACAGTGGACACATCCATGGTGCCCCAACTAGCTCACCTCAGAGCAGCCCACGAGTAACCATCCTAAGTAATAGGAACTTTAATACAGTTTTTTTTTTTTCTTTCCAACTACCCAGTACAACTAAAATGTATTATTTACTGCCAATTTTCTTACTTGAGAATTATATCAAAAAGGAAAAAAAAAAAGTGGGAGATGGGGGGAGCAGTTCAAAGTTCTCCTTGGTAGGTTGAAGTCCGATACATGACCAGGAAGACAGTAGCACAAGTACCAGTGCAGGTTTGGGGGACATTTCTGGCTTCTTTCTTTCCTTTTGTTTTTTTTTATCACGCATATCTGCAAGGTTAGGCACTTTGTGATTCCAGGGTCCAGTCCACACAGAGGGGATGGGACAGATTACACAACACACTGAGCTTGGTGGGAGGGGAGTTGCTGCCTGGCACACCTCCTGCCCGGCACCTCTCCTGCCCCCCACCCCTAATTGGAACAAGACTCTATCCCTGGTTCCTTGAAGGTAAAAGAGGAACCGAGAAGCATTGGTGTCTAGTACTTAGTGAACCCTCAAAAGCAGTGTTGGTGGCTATTCTGTAAAATACCAGGACAAAACCCCACAGCCATCCAGAGAAGACCGCGGGGGTGAGGGTAGAAGCTGCACCGGGCATAGGAGGACTGGAAAGATGGGCAGTGACATTGTGGTGTCCTGCAGCTTTCTCAAACGGGGGTGTGTGGGCAGAAGCCAAGCTACCACAGGAGTCATCCAGCAGTGGACGGAATGGGGACACCTGCCTGCGAACCCAGGGGCAGTGCCACCTCTTCCAGCCCTTTACATTTTTCCCGTCTACACTGTCTGGATCCAGTACTCGGTGCCAGGACCCTGTTCCTTACTGTGGACTTCGGGGGGCTGTGCGCAGGGACACGCGGGGCGCCACGTCTGGAGGAACACCCAGAGGCGCCGCGGGGTCCACACCTGCGGTGACGTCACCCGGCCTCACCTGCCGGAGGGAGCGGAAGGCCGGGGGATCTGGGAGGCGGGGGCGGCGCGCATCTGCGGCCCCACAAACGAGCCCTTCTCCCGCCGGAGCGGGCCGCTGATTAACATGCAGGGGCTGCCCGAGGGCGAGGCGCGCAGCTGGACAGCAGCTTCTCCCGGGCGCTTGGAAAAGCCTCTCTCACAGCTGGAGAGAAAATCGCCCTGCGCCACTGGCCGGCCATTGTGAACCGCCAAGCGTCCTTCTCTGGGCGGAAGCCGAAGTTCACCCAGCTGTCAAGTATTTGAAATGTAAAAGGCCCGGGCCGGGGGAGGGGGAAGACAGAGGCCACGTCAGAGGATGTGCAAGCTGCCCGGGGCTTGAGGAAACCGTGGGCTGAGAAGTTCGCTCAGAGCCATCAATGAGGCTTTCAGACAGCAGCGAGCAGAGTTCCGGGGAGGGCTCCTGCGCCGGCCTGCGCGGCCACCCGCAGCGCCCCTTCGCGGGGTCGCAGGGGACAAACCGAGGACAGAGTGCACCAGGCGGCCTGTGTCTGGGCATTGATTCCATCCTGCCCACAGCCGACCTGGCACCTGGCTACGCAAGGCCTGCACTGCCCTCGGTCCCCAGGCCACTCCCAATTCCTGCCGCTGCACAGGGGCATCAGGACATGGGGCACTGCTCGGGTCTAGCCTGCAGGACAGACTCCCCACCTCCCTCCGGGTACCTGGCTTTGAGCCTCCATCTATCTCCCCTAAGTCCCCCTTGTTCCCTGGGCGGTCCTTAAGCCCAGGGGCCTTTCCCTGCCTCTCCTGATTCCCAGCTGCCAAGCCACCGCAGAATTAAATGGCCCTACTTCTCTTTCGTGTGACTTCTGAAAACCTTTTGGACAGTTCTTACCATTTAAAAACTGTGTGCTGACTGCATCGCTTTTGTCAGAAGTTGTGCCATCTGCTAGGAAGGAGCATACAACTGGCAAATTTAGGGAGGCTCCAGGTCCCCTGTGCACACAGGAGCTGTATGCCACATGATCTCCACGCAAATTCTCGAATCCAGGTTTGGGATCCATGAAAGCAAGTGACCCAGGTGCTGGCCAAACAGGACAGCCTCCTTAGGCTAATGCAGAAAACAGGAGGGCAGCTGCTTTCCTGCTTGGCCTCCTCGCCAGGAGCCGTGTGCCCCAGGCTCCAGCAACACCAGGGGCGTGCCTGCAGCAGGCAGTCACCAGGGGTGGGCGGCTCTTTGTGTGTACCTGTCTGTCCACACTTCTGCCCCTTTTACACTGCTTGGTGTTCTAGTTCTTCCTTTTTCTCCTAAATGAAATTGAGGGCAGGCCTCATGTTGTTTGAAAAAGAGAATCAGGATGCTTGATGGCACTAAAGCAGCACAGCAGTCACATCATAGCTGTGTTGGTCCCATGGAGGAATCCAACATGCCTCCTTGACTGAAATGGAGGCTCTGCCTTGCCATGCGCAGACCCCAAGCCTTGGTTGACTTCTCCCACCTTTCTCTACCTGCACTGCTACCTGTCCTTCCAGGCTGCTACCTGGCTCCACACTGCACGGCAGGTATATGAAATGAACTCTTCCCTTCCTTCCTCTTTTGAAATGTTTCTGGGGTCTTCACAATGGTCTCCTGTCCTAAGAGGATCCACACCTGTAGTTCTCTTTTGTAAGACCATGGTTCACTTCCAATAGTCATGCCCAGGGAGGAAAGCAGAAACGTGCTGGCCAATGTCACAGAGAGAATTCCATTAGGGCATAGGTTAGACAGGCATCAGGTGACTTACAGGCAGAAAGAGAGACTTGAGTCCCACAGGGACGCTGTCCTTGTAGGAAGAAGTGTCCTACCCCAGGAGGGGGAGGAGGGAATGAGGTCAGGAGAGGATGCATGGAGTCTCCAAGGGGCCCTCCTAGAGAGAGCGCCCAGCCCCATAGAAGCCCCTGCCTCCTGGTCTCTGCTGCTCAAGAGCTGAAGGGAGGATACCATGAGGCTGAGATTTGGAGACTTCCCAAGAGGGAGCATCAAGAGGCTGACTAAAGAAACAGGGAAAATAGAGGCTGAAATAAATTGCCTCCCTCAGGACTGTGGGGAGGGCAGCCTGGCTGGGCTGCTGCAGAGTGGAGCAGTGAGCCTTGGCTCCCACCAGCAGGGCTGACCAGGGGGCCCAGCAGGAGGAGGGGTGTGCTGTCCCCAAACCCATTCTGCATCACAAAGCCAGCGTGGAAGGTGGGTTTGGAGCTGAGACAGTAGCTTAAGTGTCTCTCTTCTTCCCTGTGAGGGGGTCTCTGACACACTCTGCTCCCAGCTCCCAGCCCATGCTGCTCCCCAGGGAGCAAACACTTCCTGGCCCAAAGGTCAGCCTCCTCCTCACTCAGTTCTCACGGTGGCCCCCACACTGCTCCTGGAGGTCTTTCAGGGGATCTGGGCACGAGTCCTCTGTGCCCACCAGACACAGCCACATGTCCAGGCTTCCCAGAAATATCCATATAGCGCCTCTCTCTGAACTGAGGCACATTGAGGGTGCCCTCATCCCTGTTGCCCCTGCTGTCATGGAAGCTGACCCTGGAGACCCTGGCTCAGCCACAGTGCCTTCTCCGGCCTTTCCTCATGGGGCAGACTCCTGCGGTTGGCCTTCTCTTCCTCCTTCTGAAACCCAGCCTCCTGATATTGTACCTTGTTCTGGAATATGACATCTGTCCATGTGTTAGTGTCTCAACTGAAATTCCCATTTTGCCATTTGCTTAAATTTAAATTAAGCAGGTGACAATTAGAAGAAAGGATGCTATGTCACAGGGAAGTGTCATTTGTGCATTCAATTTCCCTACCACCAATGGAGCACCATGCAGGTAGCAGAGGGGAAGACATGGGCCTTTTCCACAATACATGAGCACCCCAAAGAAAGGAAAGAAATACAGGGAGATAATTAAGATGCAGCATGCAGAGCTTTGAGGGCGCTGCCCAGAAGAATGTGCATGCAGGGGCTATGGAGCTGCGTTTTTACAGCAAATTGGCAGCTGGAGAAAGAACCAGAGACTCTCCAGGCACATGGGACATGGGCACCTACAGAGACTTGGGGTTGTAGAATTGGGGAAAGTATCAATGACATCCAGAAAATGTGGCACAATGGGGGATGCCCTCAGGCCACAGCCACTAAGGAGCCTATAGTTCCACAGGCCCTAGAGAGGCCTTTCCCGCTTCATCTGGGATGCTGGCACTTTGCTGTTCTCTTATTGTATTTTCTTTCTTTATGTGCAGATAAGGCAACTTGTATTCAAGTCCCAGGCGGGCTGTGGCTGCTGGGAGATTACAAATTTTAAAATATGAATATCTAAAGCAAGTCAATGCACTTTTTAGGGCTTTTAGAGACAAAAATCAGGTCTCAGTTATTGATTGGATATGATAGCTGAGCATAGGGAAAGTCAGAAGTCACCCAAAGAGCTTATCTCAAAGAGTTTTTCTCAAAGTTTGTGGCCCTCCCTGGATTGGGGAATGAGCGGTCAGGGAGTCACGGTGAGAAGACACCAGGGATGATGGGTTGTGATGCCGGGGACATCCGCGTCAGCCAATGAGAGGGCCGGAAGCTAGGTGAGAGACCAGGTGAGGGGAGCCTGGGACGAAGCGCCCTGAAGCCTTCAGTTTGGCTTCCTCTCATGTCCATGACACAAAGCCATGAAAGACCCAGGTGTTCAAATTTGACCCCCGTAGAAAAAAAAGTAAACACATATTTTATGAGTAGATTTATTTGAAGTAAAACTCCAAAGATGATAAATTCACCTTAGGTTACTTGGTCCTAGTGAACATTGAAGAGGGAGGCTACTGAGAGCACTTTCCAGAGACTTATCTCCCCCCACCCCTAAGGAACACCTAATTTACAGCCACACAAAAATGCACCAAGTGTCAGAATTTTGTTGCAGCACAGTGCCATCTAGTGTCCAATCTGACTAACGCCAAGAGACAATTCCCTGGGGAAGCAGGCAAGTGCCCTTTTGACCTAAAATTCTGACCTGATGTTAAAGGGAAGGTTTTAGAGAAAAAGCGAAGTCGCACAATCTCACCCTACTCCTGGTGGATGGGAAAGCTCCGTGTGCAGCACACTCAAGCCCACTGCAGCCACTTTGATCAGAGGTGTGCTTTAAACCCCACCACGCTTTCTCCTGTCGGATGAAAATCTTCCTTGGCATGTTTGATTCTGATAGGAGTTTGAGTTAATTGTAAAATAATTATTAGAACTTGGATTATCAGTTAGCTTTAATTACAGTCATTAACATTTTTCATATAAATATAATTATGCCCTAATAAGTTGGACTGAAACTGCAAGAGCGGTTTGAAGATCCATGCTCTCGACTTCTAGATTCAGAAGGGCGGGGACAGGATCCCAAAGGATTGTGCACCTAGAGAGGTCTTCGGCCACGCGCAGCTTGATGGTGTGAGTGCTGCACTGGAAGTTACCTGGTCTGCCCTCCTGTCCTGGTGCTGTCATCAGTCAGCATGGACCTTGAACCTGTCAGCTGCTGCTGTAACCAAGGCATAAAGCTGAGTAATCTTCCACACACATCCACACAGGCGCACACCGAGGCCGTCTCCGTTGCTGTCAATCCCCTCAACTCCTCTGCGAGATCTGCCTTACGTTCCTTCTCTTATAAAGAAGGAAAGCAAAGTGCAGAGAGATGAAAGCAAGTATTCCTGAGAGTGTGGGTGGGGTGACCCAGGTGGCCTGGTCCCCAACAGGCTCTGGGACAGGCATGCACTGCTGTCACTTCTACCAAGCATCCCTGAAGTACAAGGTGCAGTAAACATCAAGAGACAGACCTTGGCATAGACCCCTGTTTCTTCAAAGGAACTGCAAGTTAATGCGATTTCACTTGTATCTCTGTCTTCCTCTGTCCATCCCTGTCTCCATCAATATCTGTTATTTATCTCTGTCTATCATCGAGCTCGATAGCTATCACCTATCATGTTTTATCTATCACCCATCTATCATGTGTCTATGTTCAAGAATCAATTGGTTCAATGATTCAATAATTATCACAAGAAGATACCAGTGTCAGGGAGCCAACATTAAAGTGGTTGGGTTTGGCAGAGTCCAAACTGGAGCCCGCATCCTAAGACCTGCACTCAGGCACCTGGTTCCCTGCAGCCTCACAGGGAGGCACTGGTGTCCCCACTTCCCAGAGAAGAAAGAGGCTGGTTGCACTGACTCTCCACCTTTCCTCCGAAGGCAAAAGTCATTCCTCAACATTGGTCACCACCTCATGGTGACAAAGGAAGAAGTGGTGGCATCCAGCATTTGACACTGCAGGAGTGAGCAGCCTGTCCATGCACTGCTGCTGGGGTCTTGAGTGACCTCTGAGGAGAAATGTGACACCACAGCTCAAGTCTGTGGATCGCCTGCCACCTCTTGCCCCCACCCTCCAGATGAGACACAGGGTTGGTGTTTGTAGCACCCCCAAACAGCACACTGCCTATGCACCTGCTCACGTGGGGACTGTGAGTGGGGGTCCTCCTTCCAGCCCATGTCAGAGCTTACCTTCAACTGCCTCCTGTCCTCTTCATTCCCAAAGGAGTCTCGGGGAGATTTGAAGGACATAATCCCAGTCACCCATTTCCCAAGCTAACTGTAGAAGTTACTTGGAAAGGTTTTATTTATTTATTTATTTATTTATTTATTTTATTTAAAGATGTGCATTGTTCTGTTGGATCTCACATTGAAATTTGGCAAAACAAAGATGGGTTGTAGAGTTTGCAGTTTTGGAATGTTTCCCAGTGGACATTGATGGTCAGTCAAGGGACCAGGTGATGCTAGAAACTGCACTCCTAGTAGAGGAGTCACAGGACGTAAAAGCAGACTTAAAAAGACACATGGCGGGGCAGGTTCATTGCCCCAGTCAATCTGCAGGAGGAAAAATATTCATGACATCAACCTGGAACATTTCCCAGGTCCCTAGGAAAATGGCCTGCTGGCTGTCAGGGCCCTAGTAAACAGGACAAGGACGAGAGGAATCCAGGCCCCTGATGCCCCTGTCTGGCCCCTCATAAAGGATGACCACAACTGACAGAGCAAAGGCTATGTTTGCACTGAGCTCTCCTGCAGAGACATGGGCATCAGTGCAGGGACATTTAAACTTGGTGTCCATGCAGTGTGTCTGACATGGCACTACCTCTGCCACTTGCCCTCCACCATCAGAGCCACACGTCCAGAAGACAAACCCCATCTTGGCAATCCCTGCTTTAATATTCTCCCAAACAGCTTTATTTCCCTATTCCGTTTCAAACTGCTGTGCTCTATGATGTTGCCAATGTCCACTGAACGTTACAGGATCAGTTAGGAGCAGGCCAACTAAGGCCTGGCCCTGGTTGGAGAGCTCATCTCTCTAGTGTTCTACCTTTTTTTTTTTTTTTAAGTAGTAGATGGACACAATGTCTTTATTTTATCTTATTATGTGGTGCTGAGGATCAAACCCAGTGCGCTCCACATGCGAGGCAAGCGCTCTACCACTGACTACCATCTCAGCCCCAAAGGGCTGGCTGCTACTTTTGTAACCTGGTCTGCAGAACAAAGTCGAACTTCTTTAGTTTGGCTCACGCAATTCTGCACGGGTTCTTATTTCACTTTTTAATCTCTGCTCTTTACTATTTTTTGCTACCATCTCTAAGTCCCTTAAAATATAGTCACTGTTGCATTTCTTCTGTCTTCATCTGGTCTAGAATAATCTGCTCCATCTCTGCTTTTATCCATCTAACAATATGCATTTTTCTTTATTCTCCAAGACACATTTCAATCACTGTGTCTCTGGAACCTTCCCTGACCTCCTGCCTGACCTCAGCCAGCTCATGGACGCCTTCCTGGGCCGGGCCTCTCCCCTGCACTGGTCACACTGCTTGGGTTGTGTGCATGTCTGTTTACCAGACTGACCTAGGAACTCTCAAGAGCAGGAACCAGACCTTGCTGGGTGCTGCCGATTGGGTTCCCCAGGAAGCTGACTCTGGGAAGGCATTTAGGGGCAGACTGTTTATTAGGGAGCTCCCCTGAGATCCACATGGGGGGAGGGGGAGGCAGGGAAGGAGAGAACTGAGAAGAGGAAGAAGTCAGAGGTGGTGCAGACCCAAGCCCAGTCTCCTATCTCAGGGCAGCTCTGGGACTAAAATGGCCATTAGGAACTCTCAAGTTGCAAAGTCTGTCCATGTCTGGCCCCTCATAAAGGATGACCACAACCAACAGAGCAACGACTGTCTTTGCACTGAGCTCCCACATCCTTGCCATCTGGGGACAGGCAGTGACTTTGGGGAGGGTCACCGTGTGATGGTACTCTCAGTCTCTGGGACAGGCAGTCCCCCCCTGGACAGGGACTGGTCAGTGTACCAGTATTCACAACACTCTGCCTAATGCCTTGGGACCCTCAGGTCCATAGAGAAATGACTGATGCGAACACTAGTGGCAGGCAGGCAGGTGACGGGTCACAGACCTGCTGCACACCAAAGAGATTTTAATAAACAGAACTCCTGACCAAATAGGGGGGAAAAAAGCTCAAAGTCTTAAAAACATGATAATAATGGGTTTCATAGGTAGCAAAGTTGCTAGACTCACAAAGGAGATGCCAGGAATAAGTAAGAGCACACATTATCCCTTGGGACTGCAATGCAGCGGACGTGGCCTAAGAGTGGCAGTGTGCCCTGGGCAGGACTGTGGTCCTGGGTGTTGAGAAGTACCAGAAGTACCCAGTACCGAGGGTCCTTGGGGCTGAGAAGTACCAGAAGTACCCAGTACCGAGGGTCCTTGGGGCTGAGAAGTACCAGCATTTTACCTGGTTTCTGTCCACCCAAAGTTTCTGGGTTCTGCCTCAAATGTCATCTTTTCTACCCCTCAGGAGCCCAAAAGCAGTAGTGGGAAAGCCTGGGAAATGGCAGTAGGAGAGGACATCAGAGGTGCAGGGGCACTGACAGTCCCCAAGGGATTGTCAAAGTAGAGTCACATACTCCATGCCCCAGACCTAGCACTCTGTGGTGCTTTGGGGGTCTGTTAACACCCTGCTATAGTCAATCCTCCTTAGCAAGACAGCTTTAGTCTTCGAAGTGTTATTGGCCCACGGGCAATGGCCCTATTTGTGAACATCTGATTGCTTAGAGGGGTTCTCATTTACAGACCACTAACGAGATTAAAGTGCTAATTTAAAAAGTGCTTAGCCTGGATATTTAAGCAGCACCAGCCTTGTACGTTGATAACTGCTGTTTCTGTGTTGGTTGCTAAACAGGAGCCATTTCATTCTCATGCATTGAAATGGATCAGATAAATCACATTAGCTTGGTTTACAGAGGGAAGCGATGACAGTCTCCTCAGAATGGAAAGCTACATAACCGACCAGGGTCTGACTTTCTTTCATCGCACATTCTATCTGAAAACCCAAAACCTATTTAAAGCTGCTGATAACACTCCCTGGATACTCCTAGCCCTTGTCCTCAGACATAACGTACGGTTCCACCAATGCTATGGAATTTAAACATTTTTGATATAGTCTATTAAGAAGAGGGATTGTAGCTCATTCAACAGCAGCAACTTCTAATAAAAAAAAAGAAGTAAAAATTCTGTGAAATCACATGCTGCATTTGCAAAGGCAACTGGGTAGAAATCACATAAGGACACTCTCTGTTCTGTCACTAAATTATCTATACTGGGCAGGCAGACCCGATAAGAGAATTCATTTTGCACACACCTCGGGAGTGGAACAGGAGCCAATCTCATGATCTCCCAAAATAGAAAGGAAGTTCAAATTACTGAGGGAGAAAGCTCCCGTGCACTTGAAGATGCGACCATCTGAAGTCTCCTTCCAGAGGTGACAAAGGCTGCCCAGCAGCACCTGGGTGCAGGTCACCTGTCTGCAAGTTGCCTCAGTCTCTCTCTGAGGCACATGTACTCACACTCCCCTGGGCACAACACCTCCTTTCCTGAGATGGATGAAACAAAGAGTTCAAGAAACCAAAACCAGCCCCGGTTTCTCTTCGTAGCCTGCTATCACAGAGTGATTTGCCTACCGTACTTCATTAAATGATCAAAGGGCCTCATTTTTCCAATTCCGTAGTTGAGTTTGAATGAAATAATGAACAAATGAAAGTCCCTACTTTTTACATTGAGTTTCCATAGTCTATGTTATAATCACACCTGAAAATAAGGAAGTAGATAAAAAATACTAGAGAGAAGAATCATATTGATATACAAAATAAAAAATGTCTGAATCTAAGAGGTTGAAGGGGGAAATGTTACAGTTTGAGAAAGTGGAAATATAAAGGACAGAGATCAAAATCTGTTCATGGAAGGAGAGTGAGTTGGATAAAGGCAGAGGTGAGCCATCCAGAAAGGCCAGGAGATGAAGCAGCGTGTCCATGGCCCATGAGGACTGAAGACAAGGAACTTCCACTCCCCTGCTCTGGGGCCTGCACAAAGCTCTTCGACCTTCTAATGTTGACCTTTCTCATTTATAAAATAACAACCATAATAAACCTAACCCATGGGCTTTTTATATGAGATACAACCAACATCTTGTCCAGTGTCTCAAAGAGTGTGATCAAAACCACAGCTGGCGACTCAGAAGGGGGAGTGGCAAGTGGACCAGTGACAGGAGTGGCCTCCGCGGTTAGGTGACACTCAGTTATCATCATGAGCTGAGTCATGACTTAATTATGTTGCTAATGCAATTATGCAGAGTCATGGGCATAACATTAAAGGGGAAATAATATCAATTTCAATATCTAGCAGTAGAAAACAAAAGAAGTATAGATTTCCAAAGGACCATTATAGAACCAAGTTAAGCAATCATATGAAGAAATTTGAAGACAAAACTCAACCTTTTCATGTTCCGCTTTGGATTCTTTCACTTGTTTGCTTTAGAAAATCATGTAGAGTCCCCCCACGGGGTGGTAGGGAAGGAAAACGCAGAACTTAAAACACCATAACTGCTCTGTTATTGCTGAAAGCAACAGCGGAGAAGCCACTAACTCTAGCCTGGGTGGCTGGGGGTGATTTTTGACAAATCCTTGGAGAATGAGTAAATTTCTATCAGGGAATGAACAGGGGAATGACCCTCAGACATGAAAGATGGCCCACACAAGGATCAGAGTGGTCCAAGTTTGTGAAATAGTGAGAGAAACAGTGAGAGAGGTTGAGGGTAGAACCAGGATTGTGTGTCCTACTCAAAACCCATCCTGAAGACAGCCGAGAACCAAGCAGTGCCTCAAGTTGTAGTGTGGAGAGTCAACCAGTTCCAGTTTCTGGTCCAGCATGAAGCAGAATAGAAATCACCATTCTGTTGTGACTATAATAAAAAGCTAGCTAAACTTTCTGGAAAAAAAAAAAGAAAAAGATAATTCTTTCTGGTATCTGTAAGAGAAGTGAGGCCATAGGGCAAACCATTACCCCTGATATTGATGAAGCTGAGAGACCAGGAGGGGATCGCAGCTTACCAGGGCAAAACCACCAGCTGAGCCCTCTGCAGCAACCAGGGCTCAGGCAGGAAAGCCCAAACTGTGACTGACACAGTCCTCAAGGCTCAGCAGACCAGGCTAGAGTGAAAAACTCCAGGGTGACGAAGTCAGGGAAGCATCCCCACACTTTGGTAAGTTTTACACCCAGGATTTTGCAGAGGTTCTCAATACAGTGTCTGTCAGAGAAAACTCTCAAGCAGTTGGCAGAGGAGAAGGAAATTTAGCCATTTAAGACTTTTTGTGCCAGAGCATTCTATTCTTTTTCCCAAGGTCTGCCCTAAGGATAAAGTATTTATCCACAGCCTAGCCTGTTGGGGTTTTATCAGGGTCTAACTGGCCTACAGGAAGGGAACTACCAACCCCAGCCAGCTCTAGCCTCCCACTTGGAGAGAAGGAAATGGCCAACTCCAGCCACTCGCCTTCCTTTCCACATGAAAGGTAAGACTAGAAAAGGAAACTGAAAAGAACTTGTGAATCTCACAGGACATAGGCACAGGCTCATTAAAAAAGGGACCAAATCATGGGATTAGGGATAGCTTCCCCTCCCGACCCACCCCACCACCAAAATTACTAAAGACCTGCTTATGGCAATTTCATTTGCCCAAGACGTAGTACCCAGAAGAGTTACCAAGAAAATGTTATGAGCCATAGTAAGAGGTAAATGACACAATCTAAAGAGATAGCAAGTATCACAACCACACTCAGATGTGGCAAGGAGTTTGGAATGATCAGTCTGGGCATGTAAACAACCATGACTAATATGCTAAATGATTTAATAGAAAAAGTAGGCCTCATACCAAATGGATGGGCAATATAACCAGAGCTGTAGTTAGTCTAAGAAAACACTGAAAAGTAATTCTAGAGATCAAAACCACTGTAACAGAAATGAAGAGTGCTTTTGATGGGCTTGGTACAACGGAGAAGACTGAAAAAAATAAATTGTGAGCTTAAGGACGTAATAATAGAAACCTCTAAAACCGAAAATCAAAAAAGAAAAAAGATGAACAAAATATCCAAACTGTGAAGAACTACAAAAGGCACAACATTTGCATGAGGATCATGCCATGAAAAGAAGGGAGAGCGGGAAGAGCATGTGAAGCAGCCCTGACTATGGCTCTCAGTCCACGTCAGACAGCAGACTACAGACCCAGCAAGCTCAGCAAGCACAAGGCACAGAGAGGCCCAAACAAAGACACCTGGCCACATCCGGTCACATTCAAATTCCAGAAGATAACAGACAAAGGAAAATCCCTGAAAGATGTTGGGTGGGAGGTGGACACCTTATCTACAGAGAAGGAAAATATCACAGCCAACGTATCTTCAGAAGTCAAGCAGGAAGAGAATAAAGTAACATATTTAAAATATTCAGAGAAAAAAAAAACAGCAACACTGAGACCTTTGCACCTCCAAGAGTAAAGTAGAAATAAAATTCTCTTCAGACAAACGAAAATTGAGGAACTTTGCTGCCAGTTGACCTACCTTGCAAGAAGTATTAAAAGAAGCACTTCAGAGAGAAGGGAGAGGATTTGGTTAGAGTAGGTCCTCCCTGAAAACTGGAAAAGTGTCAAGGAAATTAGAAACGGTAAAATGAGAACCACTTTCCTTGTTCTTAACTGACCTACCAAAAAAGTAAAAATGGCAATAATAGATCTGATTCCACATCCTACTTATATGTGTGTTCATGTGTGCTTATGTAGAAGTGAAATTAATGAGTTTCAGTCCTGATATGATGGATGAGAGAGGAATTAGAAGTATTTTATTTTATAAGGCATTTGCATTAGCCATGAAGTGGTATAGTGTTATCTGAAAATGAATTTGAATTAATTGTAAACATATATTATAAACTATAAAAGATAAAGAAGCCTTACATAACATAAAGGGACAATTAGACAAGGAAACACAACAATCAACATATGTGGGCCTGACACAGCATCAAAATATATGATAAACCTACAACAAAGAAGAGAGTTCACTGTTGGAGTTGGAGGTCTCTGTAGGCTTCTACCAGAAATGGACCAATCCAACAATCAGGAAAGCAGAAAGCACATGATTGATCTCCACAGCACCATCACTCCAGTGGATAAGATTGACATCTTTAGATCACTTTACCCCGTACCAGCAGAATATGTGCTCTTCTCAAGATCACAATGAGTGTTTGACAAAATATACCACCTTCGAGTCTATAAAACAAATCTAAAATGTTTAAAATAATAGAAATCACATAAGTCCTTCTCTCAGAAATAATGTAATTAAACTAAAACCTAACAGTAAAATCATACTTCAAAATTTTCAAAATAATTGGAGATTAGACAACACATGTCTAAATAGTACATGGGTCAAAGGAAAAATCTCAAGTAAAGTTTTAAAATAATTTCAATTAAGTGAAAATAAAAATACAGCTTGTCAATATCTGTAAGCTACTTTGAAAGCAGTGCTTAGAAGAAAATTTACAGCATAGCACTGAATTCATATGTTACGAAAAAAGATCCAAAATCAATAATCTATGTTTCTACCATATGAAACTAGAAAATAAAGCTCAATAAACTATAGCTCAATAGTAAACAGAAGAAAAGAAATAATAAATATTGGCAAAGGAATCAAAAAAATTAAAACTAGAACCAGAAACTCAAAAGAGAAAATTAATTAAACCAAACTCTGGTTCTTTGAAAAGAGGAAACAAGTTGCTGATATCAGACAATATTAGAAATGAAAGAAGACATTAGTACACATCTCATTGACATTGAAACAATATAACAGGAATATTGTCAACCACTTTACATCCATGAATTTGATGATCAAGGTAAAATGGCCCCAATCTTTGGAAGATATAGCCTGCCAAAACTCACATAATAAGAGTCCATCTGAGTAGGTTTATTTTTACTAAAGAAATTGAATTAAAGTTGACTAACTTTAAAAAATAGAAATATCAGGCCACAGTGAGTCATTTGATAAATTTTAGCAAATATTTAAGGGGAAAAAAGCAATACTCATTCTCTATAATAGCTTTCATTCAATATAATCTGAGAGAATACTTTCTAACTAGTTCTATGAGGCCACAATTACCCTAATTCCAAAATCAGAGAAAGACATTACAAAAACCAAATTTTATAAATATGTAAAGAAGATCCTCACAATTATGTGAAACTATAATGTGGTAAAAGAAAGAAAGAAAGAAAAACCAGAGATTTATAGATGAATACCCTTCATGAATACATAAGCAAAAATTCCTAACAAAACATCAACAAATAGAATCTAAGAATGTATAAAATAACCACAAACAAGGGGACTTATTCCAGGCATAAAAGTTGGGTTCAACATTCAAACACAAGTAATATAATCCATCAGTAAGTAAAGAAGAAAAATCACATGACTATTGATAGATGAAGGAAAAGCATTTGACAAAATGTCACTTCCTTTCATGATAAATTTTCTCAGTAAACTAGAAACACAGAGTAAATTTTCTCAAGTTAATAGAAGAATCATACAAAATGCCTATAGTAAACATTATGCTGAATGGTGGAAAAACTCAAAACCTTTTGTGTTACTCAGTTTTTCATCACTGTGACAAAATACCTGAGACAAACAACTTAAAGAAGGAAAGATTTATTTGTGCTCAGTTTCAAAAGTTTCAGTCCATGGTCACCCAGGTCCATTATGTCTGGGCTTGTGGTGAGGCAGTACATCAATAAGGCAGGGCTTATTGTGGAGCAAGGCTGCTCACCTCCTGGTGGCTGGAAGAAAAAAAGAGAGAGAGAAGAAAGGGGCAGAGGCACACCCCCAGTGACCAGTTAGGACCCACCTCCTGCGGGTCCCGTCACCTCACAGTGGTCCATTCAGTTATGGCCCCAGCAATGGATCAATCCATGGATGAGAGCCCTCATAAGCTAACCACTTCTCAAGAGCCTGAGCCCTGAACATTGCTGCAATGAGAACCAAGCCTTTCACACACAAGCCTCTGGGAGACATTCCAGATCCACTCTAATACTTTTCCAGAAGACCAGGTACAGGGCAGGGGGTCACCTCTCACTACACCTTGTCACCATAGTAGATGTTCTCACAAATAGTAAGACCAAAAGTGGGGATCAAAGGGAAGGAAGGAATAGACTGTTTTTGTCCAGAGAATACACAATTATCAATGAAGAAAATCTAAAAGAATCAGCAGAAACTACAACAAGACCCCTGGAACTAATAAGTGATCATAGCAAGTTTATAAGATAGAAGGCTAATTTTATCATATAAACTCAGAACACACAAAACTCATCACATTCTTATGCGATGGAAGTGAACAAGTCAGACTTAAAGTTAAAAACGTATTGCCATTTATATCAGCAGCCTCCACAATGAATTCGTAGGTGTAAATTTTTCAAAATATGTATAAATTCTATATGAGACGAACTACAAAATTTGGATGAAAGAAATCATTAAACAAAGATATGTTCCATGTTCATGGATAGGAAGCTCAGTATTCTTAAGATATCAAATATTACTATTTGGATTACTAGATTGGAAATAATTTCTATCAAATTCCAAGTGGGTTATTTTGTGAATGTCAACAAAGAGATTCAAAGTTTATGTGAAAAGGAAAAAGGCCCAGAATAGCCAACATAGTGTTGAAAAAGAAGAATGAAGTTGGAAGACTGACATTACTCGACGTCAAGTCTTATTATAAAGCTATAACTGCAAAAGTATAGTATTGGTGGAAGAATGGAAAAATAGAGCAATGCGAGAGACAGCCCAGAAATGGACCCGCATAAATCTACAAGATTGATCTTTGACAGAGGAGTAAAGATAATAATGGAGCAAAGACAGAGTTTCCAACAAAATTTTCTGTAACAACTGCACATTCGCTTGCAAAACAACTGGAGGGAGTCATGGATATAGATAAATCTTGATGATCTTGGGTTTGATGAGGATTCTTTAGATGAAATACTGAAGTCCCAATCCATGAAAAAAATTAATAAGCTGAATTTTGTTGAAATTAATAATTTAAGCTCCATGAAATAAGCAATCAAAGTAATGAATAGACAAACCAAAATCTGATAGAAATATTTGCTAAAGAAAATCTGATAAAGGACTGAAATCTAAAACATACAAAGAACTCTGGAAACTCAATAATATGAAAATGAATAATCCAATCAAAAATGAGCCAAAAACCTTCACTAATACCTTAACAAACACATAGAGATGACCAATAAGCTCCACATAATATGTCACTAAGGAAATGTAAACTAAAGCAGCAATGAGATACCATTGCATGTCTATTGACATAGCCGACATTCAGAATCCCAGCAACACCAAATTCTGCCGAAAATATGGAACAACAGGAGCTGTCAATTATTGCAGGTTGGAAAACAAAGTGGTGCAGTTACTTTGGAAGACTATTTGAAACTGTCTTACAAAATTAAACATACTCTTGCCGCACAACATATCCAAGCAAGTTGAGCACATGTCCACATAAAAAAGTTGCATACACTGTTTATAACAGTTGGAAGACCAGGGATGAAGGCAGACAAAGAGTGAATATTACTTAACACTAAAAAGAAATGAGCTATCAGAGCATAGAAAGACACGGAAGTAACCCTAAATGCACAAAGCTAGTGGAATATGCTAGTGGGAAGAGCTGCATCCTGGTGTTTTGGAAAAGGCAGAGCCACAGAAAGATCAGTGGTCATCAGAAGTGAGGGAGGGGAGGGAGGAACAGGCAGAACACAGAGGATTTTTAGGCCATTTAAACTATCCTGTGTGACATTATAATGGAAGATTATGCCATTATTTATTTGTCCAAAACCATAGAATGTGCAGGATATTAACAATGTGTCAGTCAGTATAGGCTTACAAATTGTAACAAGTTTATCACTCTGGTGGAGATGATAGGGAAGGTTTACCTGTGTGGTCAGGGCGATATGGGATATCTCTCTATCTTCCATCAGACTATTTCTGTGAACTTAAATCTGCTCTAAAAATCATTTTTTTAAATGGACCAGACAAAGAAGAAACTGGTCACAAATGGAATTGTATGCACGTGAGGAAATGCGTGAGTAGGAGATAAGGGGTGCTCAGAACCCAACAGCAGGACTGACAGCAGGCGTGCAGAGTGCAGACAGAGATAGGGGATGTGTCCGCAAAGGAGCCCACAGGATTCACGTCCGCAGAGCGAAAAGTGACACATGGAAACTGGGGTTGTTCCTGGGACACCCAGACTTGCTTGAAAGTTGGAGAATTTTGAAACCATTAACTTAGAGGGGCAATGTGAATTTAAGAGCAGATAAGGTCAGTTGATGAAAGCAAGACATTCAGCAAGTACCACAATGCTGTCCGTCGTGCATGTTGCCATTTTTGGAGTGTGTTACTTTATGTAATTCTCAAAAGAACATGGCCTGGTAAGCATGAGCATATCCCATTACTGAAAGAAGAAATATGGTTAGAGAGATGAAATAACTTTCCCAAAGCCATCCTGTGCTCATAGGGTTGAAGCTCTCCTTTGAAAGCTGCTGTTCTAACCAGCTGACTCATGTCTATTGGAGAGAACCAGTCTTTCTTCTCTTGTTCCAAAGCCTAGGAAAAATGATTCTGACAACAAAGGGAAGAAAGGTCCTGCAGGTCGAACGTGTGGTTCAACCCTTGCTGAGGGGAGCAGGGTCTAAGGGAGCGTTCTGCCTGCTCCTTACCTTCCAGGTCTGCCTGGTTCCAGGTCTGCCTGAATAAACATTGCACCAGTGGCCCAGAATGCCTCTGGCTACTCCTTCCAGGGAAAATCTTGTGTAAAATATGAATCAAATACTTGGGGTGAACTGAACACCAAATATGAAGGAAAAAAATTGCAAATTATGGGAGGGATTGAGAAAGGAGGGGAAAGGGAAAACCGGAGCTCTCTGGGTATGCCTGGGGCTGCGTGTGCAGAGAGCCAGAGCTGAGAGGTCCCCCGCCATCTGAGCTTCTGCAGTACCCTCCCAAACTGCGGCCCAGCCGCTGTAGAGACCCTTGTGCATGTGTTACAGCAATACACTTGTAGGGGCATTACTGCCCTGCCGTGGCCCTGGACCCAGATTTTTGCTTCTGTGTTTTCCTGGACATCCTTTCTTCAGTTCTCATCTTAATTTAGGTAGAAAATTCCGGAATGTCTTTTATAACTCTGACACTTTAGGGACCTCACTGTCCAAGTAGTGCATTGCTTCTTGGTGGGGTGTTGCCCTGTTAATTGTCAAGTATTAATTGTTTAGGACAACAGAAATAGGATGGTGATCAGTAGGGAAAGTCAATTTCCTTTTAAAAGAAACAACTTTACTCAGATCCTTTGCCCCGTGAGTGTCAGAGCCTGATCTACTGAGAAGTCCTTGGCCACGTTTTTGAAGTGGTTGGAAACATATTCCTTCCCCTACAGCAGAAATTTGATAAAAAGGGTAAAACAAAAGCAATATAGAATCTTTGTTTCCATAATTAAAACAGATCCTCAAACACTGCTGCTGGGCAAATAAAGTAAGATTTAAAACAGAAATGCTCCTGATATCTGCCTGTCACTAGCCAACTGCTTTTTGTGGTCACCAGTGGACAAACACAGGAGAGATTTGACTAACGACTCACAAGGACCTTAGACCCAGGTAACTGCAGGTCATACTATGCATGGGAAATGCCCAGCCATCTCCAGCCCTCTTCTGCCTGGGCATCATTGTGAGTTTTTTTTTTTTTATTTTTTCTTTTAATAGCTGCCTGATGTTCTGCAGTGAAAGAAGCTTTCAGAAATATTCACCACTTCCTATCCTGGTACTAGGGAAACTAGAATAGGGAGAGTTGATTTGTTAATTAACTTTCCAGAGATTTATAGCTCTGTAGTTAAAATAGAATGTTCCTCCTGGCGAGTCACCCACAAAAGAACCACTGGACTAAAAAGTTCAGTGTTTGCATATTGTGTCTGAAATTTACAAAAATATCTGAAGAACTCTTTGAGACATCTAGCAGAGCATTTCTTAATAGTAATGGTATGAGGGCCTGGGATTGTGGCTCAGCTGTAGAGTGCTTATCTCACACATGTGGGGTGCTGGGTTCCATCCTCAGCACCACATAAAAATAAATAAATAAAATAAAGGTATTTGTCCATCTACAACTTAATTTTTCTAAAAATAGTAATGGTATGAGAAACCTCTCCCAATAATCTTGGAAAAATGAATGAAAGTTATCCAAACCAGCTGACATTTACATTTGTTTATGATGGAATGACTGAATCATTTTTATTCTCAAATGCTGACATTTACAACAATCAAAATTATATATATATATATATATATATATATATATATATATAGTGTAATATATGTATATATGTAAATATATATAATTTTCAAAGACTTTCAATGTGTGTGACCTCATTTGATATAATGTCTCCTTTAAGAGGTCTTATTGAATGAGTATGTAGTGAATTAATCAATAGTTTGTGTCCTCATTGGGGGCTGCTGTGGGCCTTCAATTGTGAGATGATAAGGAAATAAATGCTGGATGCACCCTGGCCCTGATAGATGTGCTGGTGGGTAGTCAGTCACATTCCCCTTTGGTGTCGCCTCCTACAGGAGCCAGGGCAGGCTGGCGTCCAAGCCTTCTGAGCGGCTTCAAGGGAAGGGGCTCAGAGTCCGTCCGCCACGTGGTGTCAGCCTGGGAGGCAGGTGCTGCTGACTGCTGTCCTATCAGAGCATCGGCTGCAGGGGAGGGGCAATCTATCCCAGAGAAAAAGAGGCAAAGGTGCCCATGCTCCAGGACCAGCCACCGTCGTGGGCATGGGCACCACGAGTCCGGCGGCTCTGGGGCTCCTGTACGTGTGCCCTGGAGCTGGCCAGGCCCTTCAGCCTCCTGAGTCTCAGCTCCCATCTGCCCGGTGGAGATAAGAAAGCCTCCTCGAGCTGCGTCTGCAAGGGATGAGGGAGATACTGCGTGTAAATCCGGGGCGCAGCCGTTGCCCTCTAACACAAGCCCAGAAAACGGAAATTCTTCCATCCAGGGTCCCAGGGGGTAGAAAGCAAGAAAATATAACAATAAAAGAGGGGGGAAGAAAAGCAAAGATGGATTGCCATTCTTTAAATAAAACCAGGGAGCGAGGTGTGAGAAAAATAGAGAAATGCAGAGCGTATGAGGGAGAGGAATAGCTACAGGCACTTGGAATAGTGCTGAAAGATTCTCATAAGTAAAAGCTTCTTTTAAAATATTGGAGTTCCTCCATATGGGAAGCTTGGGGAGAGAAGAGAAAAAAAATTAAATTAAAGCATTTGAAAGTATATTATAGTTTTATCTCTTTGGCTCTGCGATTTCAGAAATAATATAATTCCATGGAAAACATGCTGCCAGAGGATTCTGTATAGTGGCGCCCCAACAGAACGGGACTGAATGATGTCAAAAAAGCTTATATAACAGTTTTGTTTTATTCATTTACATAAATCACATTTACCGTAGGTGTTTTATTCAAAATAAAGTTTGGGAAAAATAAATGGAACAGATGAACCTAGGCAAACCTGGTGATTTTTTCACGAGCAGTGTTTGATGATAAAAGCATGAAAGCATAATGTGGTATCATTTCACCAAGGCACAATATGGATCACCCATATGGAGCAGAAGTCGATAATACTGCAAGGAAGCAAAAATAAACAGAACAGATGTACGTGCGAAAGCAAGTCTGCACCCGCCCCTGAGTACCTGCCTGGTGCTGGAGAACTTTCTACAGAACTCAGAACTGGCTTCAAGTCACCTTCCCACAGGGACTCTCGGGAAGCTGGAGATGAAATCTTACGTGACCAGACAGAGTCAGGAAAGGTTTCCTGAAGCATCCCCAGCTCCCCCGTGGAGGCCCAGCCACCTCCTGGCTCCCCACAGTGAAGACCCAATGCCTCAGCCTTGGGGCAGAACAAGGGTCTCAGTTCCGTTCTTCCTGCTGCCAGGTGAGTCTAATCTGGGAATCTCTAAGTGTTGGTCCCTCAAAGATGGAGTGAGAGCTGCCACCCACTCCACAGGGACAATGTAGTCCAACTGAGAAAGCGTAAGGGAAGAGGAGCAGATGCAAAGTGGGGAGCACTAGAGAGCCAGCCCTGTCCAATGCGGTCGCCCTGGACCCTTGCTGAGGGTGCACTGAAGGAGGGTGGGGGCTGGGAGAACTGCTTGGTGGAGATCCCTGCAGAACGCTGAGCTGCCTGAGAGTGTGCTAGCCTCAGGCTACACTGCGAACCTGATTAGTAACACACACACACAACCTCATTCCCAAGGCAGTGTTTCTTCCACCTTCCATTTCTTCTGACTGAACACAAGGCTGTGAGTGGACAAGCAGGAAGGATCCCCACCAGGCGCATCTGCAGACTGCTCCTCAGCCAGGACCTGAACCCACGTGGTTCCAGCCTTCCTCACCCTCTGCTGTGGGCTGAGCTCTCCTGAGACCTCCGCCTTGCTGGCGTCCCTCACCTTCCTGAGAAAGTACCCTGCCCTGCGCTCAAGTCCTCCGAGTGCTGCCCAGCCCCTCTGCACGTTTCACAAAAGGTGTTTGGAAATCCTCTTCCCCATCAAGGAGCCTGGCTGCCCACTTCATAGGGGAAGAGGCAGATGTGGTCCAGCAGCCCAGAAACACAGTGGAAGGAGCTGAGCTCCAGGGGAGAACATGGAAGAGACAGGAAACTCTCCTCTTGGCCCATAGTAAATCTGGTCACATGGTCAACAGCTGGAACACACCATCCGTGGCCCTTGATGTCATCAAGTAGCCACCCATCTGCTCCGTTCCCAAAGCAGCCAGGAATAAATAGCGTCCCACGTCCCACGCACTCCAGCTGTCCCCAGCATCCAGTGCTCAGTGATTTTTTTCTAAAAATAAAATGAAATAAAATCGTCACTTTTCCAATCGAGAGAGCACTTGTTTAAGGAACGATTACGTGAGACAGGAGCCATTGTACTGAAGCTACCTGTGGGTTTGTCAAATCCAGAGCAGAAGTCATCCTTTCTCAGTGATGAGTGTCCTGTGAACAAGGTGCTTCCAGCCCACCCAGGCAGGGAGCCCCACTTGTAAACGCCCATCTGGAGGGACGGGTTGCCTGATGTGAGGACCCCTGGGCCTCTGTGCTTAGGCACCCAGAGCTTTTAGACTCTGGGTATCAGTACATCTTGGGTCACCTTCTGGCAGCATGATTTCTAATCAGATCCCAAGAGCCTCCCTCTGTAGAATGTGGACATATGTCAATTTTCAAGAATAGAACTGGCAGATATTTGCAGACATGCAGCCTTTGGGTATGCCAGCATTATCTTCAGTCAAATTCAATTTCTGAGGAAACATAAATCACGCAAACAATTCCCCTTGGACTTCAAGTTTGAGAGCAGAAATTCCAGAAGGGAGTCTATCGCTGAGAAAAAAAGGAGTCCGATTTCCTGCCATGGCAAAGAGAGCCCATGCATCTCCACAGCCCACTGCTCCAGCCCTTCTAGTCCCCGTTTCCCAGTCTGGGCACTGCTGCCCGGTCCCTGGATACGACCCGCCATGGATCCACACGCGAAGCGCATGCCCAGTAGACGCCTCGTCAGGACACAGTCTTGTCGGATAATTCTTCCTCTGATGAGAGCAGCACTTTAGAGACACTTCTCCCGACAATGGCTTTAATGATACTTGGATAAACAATGGCAGTTACGTGAAATGCATGTGTCTCCTCCACGGAACATCATTAAAAAACAATATATACTTAAGAGACACCTAGATAGCAGGTGTCACGTACCAGCCACTCTTCAAAATAGTTCCCATGGATGAGTTCATTCTTTCGCCTAACAGCACAGAACTGTTCTACAGAGGGGGTAAACTGAGGCAAGTAGGAACAAAGCACCTCGACCAGAGTCACCGGAAAGTACGTGGCAGAATGAGGACCAGAACGCAAGCCACAGGCTTTTTCTCCATTTTCTCCACCACTGCACTGCAAGCATCATCCAGGCAGCGGGTCCCCTTCACCTACTCTTCACCTGTTTGGTAAGTTCTGGTTGGTCACATGTGTGGCAATGAAACCCTTGCAGATACGTGATGATACATAGATACATGTGTCAGCATAAGAGGTCACCTAAGGGCCACTCCTGGAAGGACACTTGGTGCCAATCCATAATGTGGACATGGCAAGAGGTGGCCCGGTAACACCAGGGATTAATCAGGCAGACATCGGGTTGCTTGCGTAACAGAGCAGCAGACTCAGTTCCGTGGGCGAAATGTGTGGAAAACCTGATAACAGCGTGGTTGCAGTGGATATTTGATTCACTTCTGGAGGACCTGAATGGGTTTAAGAACCTCTATCGAGAAAGCTGCTAAGAAAACATAGACATCAGAGAAGAAGGCGGTGCCTGCTGCAGGGTCTCAACCCAGCTCAAGGACACAGCAGTGGCCCTACCTACCATGACGCGAACAGAGCTTGCCCAAGCCCCAGGGCGAGGCAGTGAGTGGACGGCTTCTCACAGGAGGCAGGCAAGATGTTCACCTAATAATTCTGAATGGGCAAACGCTAGCATGGCTGGCCATTGGCCAGGGAGCTGCACACTGAGCACATTTCCCCTGGAGCCTCTCTTCTTTCTGACGGGAAGGGCAATACCACCCCACAGCCCCCTCAATTTCCACAGTCCCTGCTGCACTGCGGTGGAGAGTGGAGAAAGAAGGTCCACGGAATTCACACTCCTTGGCTCACAAAGTCGCAGATGGCTTCTTTCTGACCCTGAATGTTCAATGTTTCCTTTGGGAAGGTGGTTTGGATAGAATATGGTGAAGTTTTTACAGCAGAAGTGTTATAAATTGCCAAGAACTAGAGTGATTTTCTTTTAAGTCATCCATTCTGCAAATGGATGAAATGTGGACCCCACACCAAGATACTATGAGTCTAGGAAAGTCTTTCTGGATACCAAGCTGGAAGCGTGTTCACGACACAGAGGCTGCAGGGGATTTGGTGAAGAAAAGGTTGACAGATCAGCCTCAGTGCCTTTATAAAATGCCATGTTCATACACCTGAAGCAGTCCCTCCAGGAATCGGACTCCTCTCCCCTGAGTTAGATATTCACCAACTGACTTGACACCGACCGGGACACAGAAGACCGAGGTCACTGGAGCAGCATCTTCAGATCCCAGAACACACACAAAGTGCACATTCAAAGGCTGGTGAGCTCGTGGCACTGAACTCCTCCTCACACCCGGAGGGTTTCAGTGCAGTAGCAGTTCAATATTCTGTATTATTTCAATATTCTTTGAGAGTTGTAAAGCCCCTGTTGTTTATAAACAGCTGAATGAAAACATTTCCTGTACTAGTGATTCTCGGTGATTCAGATTTGATTAGCCCGTAATATTTGCCATTTTGATGGGGAGCTCCCAGAAGCAGGCGGGGAAGACCAGGTGCAGTGTCCCCACAGGTGAGCCTCAGCACTTCTGGGGATGCCTGCGGGTCCCAAAGCCCTGGGCCTCCGGGCAGGGTGCACAGCAGCGAGGCTGCCACTCTCCAGGAGGCCTGGCCTCCAGCTATGATGTGGGTGTAGTTCCAAAGAGTCCAATCCCCTGACTCAGTGAATGATAAGGGTCAACACGTGGGAAATGCATTTTCTGCAGGGCCTTCCGGAGCCAAGGGAGCTGCCGTGGTGGAGAGAGAATAGGTATGTGCGCCCTGGGCAGCTCATGGCCCTCTGCCTCAGGAGGAGTCAGGCCCTGGGGCAAAGCCACTGACAGAGCAGGAGAGGTGACTTTCAGCTCCTGTGTCCCCTCAGGCCCATGTGCTGCCTAGCTCTGCCGGCCTGAGATGAAGCCAGCAGGCTGCCTCCACTCTGTGCAGGCCGCTGAGGTAGGCCTTCTTCACTGCTTCAGCCATGTTGCTTTTAAACCTGCTGGGCTTCTTTCTTCCCTCACTTCCTGCTCACTTTCCCCCCCACCCTCCCTCCCCCTCTTCACCTCTGTCTCCCCTCCCTCTCTCTCTCTGAATCCCTCTTCCTCCACCGCCTCTGCTGCAGCTTTACAGCTCTGGGCATTTTGGTAGCAATTACTTCACAGGCTGTGTTCATCTACGCGGTTCCTATTACATCTTCAGATACAATATTTGAAGGTACAATATCTTATTTTACCTTAGAAAGTATTTTAATAGACATGCAAATCCAAAATTACTCGAATTTGAATTATCATGAGACTATTTTAAAAATCCACCAAGGACAATATAGACAAGCTTCTTTAAAGATGTTTAAATGAATGTTTTACAGAGTAGTCATCAGGATGAACCTTGTTTCTTATCTTAGTTATTAATCTGGAAGAGGGGGTGTACTGTCGCTTCCAAGTTTGCACACAAAGCTAAAAATGCTGTGGATGGAGAGACGTCAGGCTGACGGGGTAGACGGCAGCAGGGAGATGGCTCGGGGCGGGTTGGGTGGGTGGGCAGCTGTGGGTGTGCTGTGGTGTGGGCAAGCATGGAGCGACGTTTTGCGGGATCAGACTCTGCAGGGTGAGTCTCTTCTGGCCATCGAGCCTGGCACCAGAAAGAGGATCCCAAGTCATGGGCCTGAAATAGCAACACTAGGACCCTATTCATAATGTCTCCTGATTTACAAAAAAGCTCTGTGCGTGTGCACACATACATTAAGCAATTATATCTTCATTAGATACAACTTGGTCTAATAAGTTACAGTTACAACTATTTACTGATGAAGGAATTTGACATTTTTCTTGACACCAAGCAACTTAGAATCTGGAATGGAACTCATCCACATGGCCCGGATAATCCAGCCTTCCCTGCATGGTTTTAAACAAATATACTGACTTCTATGCAGAAAGT
This sequence comes from Marmota monax, assembly GCF_021218885.2. NCBI lineage: Eukaryota > Metazoa > Chordata > Mammalia > Rodentia > Sciuridae > Marmota > Marmota monax. The sequence goes on along the minus strand of NW_026692321.1, from coordinate 3,024,354 downwards.
ATAGCTAGGGAAGGAGGATATTATTTAAAATGGGACTTTGAAACTCAGCATTGCATTTACCTTATGAATGTCGTTGGAAATGTTAAACGTTCTATTACATGATGTCCTCTTTAGGATTTCAGTACCATATATAGACTTGCTTCTCTTGGAGGGAGAAGAGAGAACATTTTGCTTTATTTATTTTTATGAATCTGTGAATTTTATAACTGTTCTTTTTTCCCCCTCTCTGTGTTAATTTCTAGGAAGTGAAGAGTCAATTTTGCAAGCCATGTCGGGCAAGTTCGGGGGATTTTACAGGAAAAAGTAAAATTATCACCAACTCTTAGCTTAGTCTACTTGGAACACAGACACCACCCTGCTGACAGCCAATGCCAGCCAGCCACATCTGCTGCAGGGCAAGGGACACTCACACAATCCTCCACATGTTGGCATAGACAATGCGGCCTGTTCTGTCCTTGGTTACGTTTGTGGAGGTCCAGTCTTGCATAACTTGTCTCTGGTTTTTCTGACCTCGAGCTTACCAAGCCTGAGACACCTGGTCCCTCTGGCCGTCAATATTTGCCCTTCTGAACTGATAGGCCCTACCCACAAGGGATCCTTGCCTGGGGGCTACATGAAGCAGCTTCTATAAGTTTCTCACATTGTCCCAGTAAGTTCAACTATGTAACAAGATTCTGGGTTTCATTGGAAGCCACTTTAACTTTTTGAACAATGATCAAACATAATTTGTCATATGCATTTTAAAAATTGCATGAAGACAAACAATTTAGGGCAAATATGCATTTCTTTATTTACACTACTCATAGGAAGTCATCAGGCTTTCCTTGAGCCTTGAATATGTTGGCTGGAGATAATGTGTCACTTTAAGGAAAAGATACTTCAAGAAAATGGTAGAATCAAGATTTTGGCCAGAGTTAAATCTGCTACAGCGTTCTCTTTTAGGCTGTCCATTGCTAACAATTTTTCCACTTAATGTCAGGTGTGAAAAATGAGTTTTCACATTACTCTTGACATTTCTCTATTGGAGTAAAAATTAGTTTTTACCCGTGTAGAGCTTGGTGTCCAGCAAACTTTACCTGTGCCTTGAATGTTTGTTACAGATGGAATTTGAATCCAATCACCTTAAATGTTTTGCTTGACCATCTCCTATTCCAAGGACAGGCAATTCTGGTACCTGTAATTGAGGACTAGGTGACATAAGAGGGACATTTTGGATCTAAAACTTGTGAATTAAAGAATTTGCCATAAAATGGTCAGTATCCATATATATATATATATATATATATATATATATATATATATATATATAGAGAGAGAGAGAGAGAGAGAGAGAGTTGATAAAGATATAGATACAGCATGATGTCATCAAAGTCAAGAAGAGCCCTTGGATTTTAACTACTCAAAAGATATTACAGTTTAGAAAACCAAGAGACTTGCTCAAGGTCAAACAATCAATTTGCCACTAAATTGGGACTCCCAGGTAAGAGGGTCAGCTCTGGGTGTCAGGGACTTTGCAGAGAACATTCCTTCCTGACAGACTCTCATAGATGCTAACCTGGGGTAGCTCATCTCTGTCACTAGTTGTGAAATTTAAAAGTGAGCTTGGTTACCCTCCAGGAGACGGTCCTGCACCAGGGCACCTCCTCTTCAGCCACCAGAAGCGTTGAGCTTGCTGTCTCCACTAGGACTCTGCACACTACTCTTTATGTCTGATCCCTGCAGTAAATTAAAAATTGGAGGAAGAGTAAGTTTAGAAATGGCCTTGACTTCAGTCTCTTGAAGGAAAATTAAGACCACCCCTGCCCCTGGAATGCAGAAGGCCTGCCCAGTGTGGCCACATTCTCATGGGGCTCATCACAGGGACCTCTGGTTTCCCCCCTGAGTTATTGTCATAAAGGTCCCACTCTGCACACTGCAGAGTGACCCATTTATTGGCATGTAAGACAAATGCCGGTTTCCCAGCCTGGACAATGGCCCTCCTATTTCTGGACCCCTGAGAATCACTTCCTCTGTAGGCTGTGACCATCATTTCCTTAAGGAGAGCTTCCCATTTCCTCAGAGGGCTACTTGTTTTCCTTGGGTGCAACAGTCTACAGTCACTGTGTAAGCAGTGTCCTCCTCTCCTTTCCCCAAATGATCAGACAAACCCCTGGTCCCCACCTAGACCTCCAAGCTTTGGCCACATGACCGGGACACCCTCTGTGGCAGAGCACTCTAGGAGGCCCAGGGCTCAGGAGATGGCCGACTTTCTCAGGCCCCTCCCTCTTGTGCACTCCAGTGCTCCAGCTGTTCTACATACTGAATCAGCCAGTCAGCTTCTCCCCTGGAGTCTCTGTTTTGCCTACGTTGTCCAGTTTGGTTACCTGTGGCTTGCAACTAAACAACCTCAACTGACAGACTGTTCTGTGTACCGTGCCTGGCCTGGGTTTTGCAGCTTCTAAAGTTGTAGTTGACCTTATTCCTTCCTCCCTGGTTCTACTTCTGAAGAGCAGTTACTGCTGACACCAAGTCCCTTCCTTCCCCGAGGGCAAGGAGGAGAGGAGCAGAGACACCCTTGGATATTTCTGGAAGGGTTTCTCTGAGGAGAGGATGCTGAGACATGAAAGTCGGGGAGAGCTGACGGGGAAACGCAGTGGCTCTGAAGGAGGTTGGGAAGGTTCTGTGGGCGGAGAGGAGGAGCTTGCTGGGACGCAGGAGAAGCTGGGACTCCCAGTAGGCCCCGTCACAGCAGGGCTTTGGATCACCTCACGGAGGATCGTCCTTGATCGGAGGACAGTTGGAATCCACTAGAATCTTTCAGCACAACAAGAACCTCATCTAACTGACACTTGACATAGATTCAAAAGGCCCTGTGGAGGATGCCCAGCTACGGGAATTTCCATGGCCGCTTTCTGTGGGAGAGGCCCCTGGCCGTTCCTTCCGAGTGTCTTTGGGGGTTCTTCTCCCGGGGGCTCTGTCCTCTCTACCTCCCACCCCAGGCATCCTTCCTGGGCAGTCTAATCCACTATAGTTACCTGTCCACAGATTCATTGATGACTTTCAAGTTTGGCTTTGCCTCAGTCCCTCTGCGTGTCTACCCCTCTGCACACGGGGCTCCCTCCCTCCTCTCCCACCGCACCTGCCTCCTCCTGTGCTTTATCACCATGAAATTCCACCAAGAGGTAAAAGCCAGAAATCCTGGCCTCGCCTTTTCATCTCTTCAGTTTCCCTTCCTGTACCTTCGCAAACACTGCAGGGACCTCCAAATCCCATAGATCCTACTTCCTAAGAAATGCTAATCCCAACGACTCCAAGGCGGCTGCCTCAGTTAGGGCTGGTGCGTCCTGACTCCTGGCTGCAGTCCTGTTCCTGGAGGCAGGAACCTGCCTCTGCCACACACAACCTTAAAATTCCTTCTCCCCCTTCCTTCCAGAGCGAGACTTTAAAATGACAAATATGGTTGACAAATATGGTGGTGCAGTGCTCTGTGCTGTCCTGGGATCGCCTAAGGACTTGCGTGCCATGTGCAGTCATGGCTTCTTCCTCGTCTTTTCTTTCATTCCAACCTCTGGCCACCTTGCACCCCCGATTCCAGCCATACTGAGTGATTGAACTTCCCAGTACACCTTGAGCTCATCCCGCCTGTCCTCCTGTAGGACACTCCTTCTGCTCTGAGTATTGTCCTATCCCTTCCTTGCCTTGACTTTCAAACTAGACAGCCTCTTCTCCCTTCCTGGAGGCCAGTGCCTTTTCAGAGGCTCAGATGCAACTTTCTTTTACCCAGACCTCATGCTCCCACACGCGGCTGCCATCCATTCCATGGGCCCCAGTACAGGAACCAGGTCCCTAGAAGCAGGTGGGTCCCCTTCCTCACAGGCACTCCGCACCTTGGAACGCGCCGGGTGGACTGGAACTGAGTGTAAGAGAAGTGAAGAGCACATGCTTGGTGGCCATTGCATCCCGTGGCTTGTGGCAGATTTAAGTGGGTCATTTCCAACAGTAGCATTCCGTGATGTCTTGGTCATGAAATCTGTGAACATACATCTACTTTGTCTCATGAAATTAGTTCTGTCACCATTACACAAATCTGTGAGATTCAAATACTATCTCTCCCAAATATGCCTGGAGACATTCAACTGGGGAGACACATTTCCAAATGAGGACGCCCTCTCGTCTACACGACTGCTCATGAGGTCCACCTGAACCTCCCCCTCCTGCATTCTTTCCTTATATACAAAAGTGCTGATGTGCTTTGCACAACATTAATGAAGCAAGAGATTTCTCAAATAAACAAAAGCTGTGTTTTGCCATCCCAGAGGTATTCCAGGAAGAGGAAAAAAAATATAGGCCAATGCAAGTATTGTAAAGGCAAAGGAGATTCTCTGTGCTTTTTGGTTTTTATGTTACATGTTTTACAACATGGGTAATTTGAGTTCTGTTTTTGCTACTAACCTGCATTTAATTTTACCTTTAAAATAATACATGAATCTCTGCTTGCTGTATTTATCTCATAGTGAAGCATATCAAAGGGATTTATAAACTGCAGTATTTACGTATCAAGTGCTTCTATGATATTAGCAATCAAGCAATTGTTAATTACTAAGTATCTAATTATATAAGTTATCATGTTAACTAAAAATAGAAAGATTTTAAAGTGCTGGTGTATACCCTTAGATAATTTGCAGATGATTTTGGAGAAACCAATCAGAGAAATGGTCAACTCTGAGTAAAACACCAAAGAGTTGGTGTCACCATGGCCATAGAATGGATCAGGAATGCTTTCAAAGGAAGCAAAGTTAGAACTCCTGATCCTGAAAGATGAATGCAATTTAGAGCATATTATTTTCAGATTAGGCATGGGGTTCTAAGAGGTCCCTTGTTCCCTGCCCCTGTGTCTCCTTGCTGTGTGCTCTCCTGTCCCGGAGTGCACAGAGGCCTCGATAGGGAGGCGCAACCCACCCATGATGAGGTTCTATTCTGAGGCAAAAATGGAGGGATTTTGCACATGCCGTTAAGATCCCAAATCACTTGAGACCTAAATCCAGTGGGAGATTGTCCTGGATAGGCCTGAGGTAAAAACCCGAGGACAGAGGGGCTGTCCTCTCTATCAGAAGAGGTGTTCTCTGGCTGGCTTTGAAGAAGCAAGCGACCATGAGTTCTACAGCCACATGGAGATGAATTCTGGGCACAACCTGAGGAGGGTGGGAAGCAGGTCTTCTGTCATCAGGCCCCACTGATCTGTTGAGCACACCTTGGTGAGACCCTGAGCTGATGGCCCAGTTAAGCTGCACTTGAATTCCCAGCCCCGGGAACTGTGAGGCAATACATATTAATTACTAAGCTTGTGGTGATTTATTATGCAGCAATAGAAATCTCACGCAGCCCCCATCCCACAAGTTCCTGATTTGCACCTGCAAACTGACCTGGAGCTGCCGTGTTTGACGTCTGCTCCCTGTGGAATTGTGCTGTGTGGAGGGAGGGAGAGATGAGCTGCGGCACTCAAGCCCTGAGAGGAGTGAGTGACCTCTGCGAGGACATGAGAACGCCACTGGCCCAGAGAGGAGGCCACGGCATCTCACACGGCTTCTCCAGCACACCTGAGAAGCACAGACTCCACCTCTGAAGGGTGGGCTACCTTCACTTCCAAGTTCTTTTACTTTACCCCTGAGGTCACCAGGGCACAGCTGGCTCCCGGGGAGCTGGGAGAGAAAGCCCATCTTCTGACTAGCAGAACAAGGTTGTCAGTCCCAGGTCAACCTCCCCGAGTCAAGGCAAGATCCCACCCCAGGGAAACAGTCATTATTGCTTCACCCCCATGGTCTCTTAAGGTTACAAAGAACAGGTTGAGAAGTTATCTATTTTCCCTGCTATATCAGGCCGGTGGTTGTTCTTTCATGATAAATTAGTAATAACTCTCAGGCACATTTGGTAAGCTGAAGAAAAATGGGATTTTACAATGCATTGAATAAACATCATCTTCTGGTTGAAAATTTCCCATTCTCCGCTGACTTCAATACAGTACAAGTTTATTGACGTACGTACTGCAAGCCACGTCTGAATGATTGCTTCATATATTATGCTACGCTACATTTCATCCTGTTCCTTTTCTGCTTCCATAGCCCAGAGACGTATTGGAATCAGTTGTTTCAGACTCATAAAATATACATGACTTCGGGAAGAAAAGATTATTGTACCAAGAAACCTACCAGTCTTTTGAAGCTGCATTCTTGATTATTTGTTGAAATTCATTTCATTTTTCTATCATCATCCCTGTGCATGTTAAATCCCACTATAGAGGCTCAATGTACAATCTGCTCAGTGAGGCAGCTTGTAATTAGCAGCATGAAACGACGTTTTCCATGTTACGGTTTGTTGACTTTTTTGAAAAAAATCTTGCACCCATAAAGCAGAAAGTTTGTTTGGAGGTATGCATTGTTAAATGAGTCTTTTTCTGAAGCAGTACCTTCTGAAGTTTAATTAAACTGTCCTGCCCTAATCAATAAACCATCTACATTCCACACGCTAGACAATTTCAACAGGAAGATTTATGAGATGGTTGAATTTACAGGGTTGAGGAGGAAATGCACAGAAATCAGTTTGCAGTTAGCATCTGGGTGACTTCCACTGCCTTCTAGGTCAGCTTCCCAGCCTCCGCCATGTGCCAGAGCCCTGAGCATGGACTACCTAGGGGCTGCTTTGCCTCCTGCAAGGGATGGGGAGATTCTCATGCTCAGTGCCCCTCCTCCCGGTGACCACAGGTGCAAGCTTCGCTCTCTAAGACCATAGCTCTTGTCAGGACATCTTTTCCACATGCACCATCTCTAGGTTTTGATGTCCACTGTGGGTCATGACCAAGTCCTGCTTCATCCTTAGCCACCCAGGCACTGCCCCGTCATCGTTGTAAACAACTCCTTCTGAATGCTCCTCCACTCCAGCTCTTCCTGCACCCCTGTGCTTTTGCGGGGACCCATGACTACACAGTCGAGGTGCATGGCCGTGTCATTGACATCCCTCGCGCACTCACCCTATTTTTTTTTTATTTTCCTCTTCTAAAAATCATGGGAAAAGGATCCTGCTCCAATTGCCTCATGAGCCTATTAGTGTATAAAATGTGAAAATCTGTGGTTAAATGCCTTTAAAGATTGAGCATTTTCATTCAAGGCTTAGTTTGTGCAAGACACTAGAAAGTCACTATGCAAGAAGGCAAAAATAGAACAGGCATGATCTCTGCAAACAGATAACTATAATAAGAAGGCTGTGGAAAAAACCAAAGCTGCGACTAACAAGAGGACGTGTGAGTTTAGTGCAGCTCAAGATGGGGGAGGAGGGGTGGTGGAACTTTCCAGCAGAAGGTGCCATTTGAGTTGGATCTCGAAGGATGCGTGGGGTTTGAGGCAGAAATGGACACGCTAATCCAGGATGAGGGAGTCGTGTGCAGAGCTGGGTAAGAGACCAAGCCTGGCAGTCACCTCGAAGGCGCCACATGTTTCAGGTGCTCTCATTTGGGGGTGGTTTCCTGTGTGAGCCACTTTTTTAACGGGCCTTTTCTGTGTCTCCAGCTCAGACCCCGGCTCCCCAAGTGTGGTCCTGGGCTCAGCAGTCCCAGCACTACCTGGTAACGTATTAGCTGTCCAGGCTGGACACCCATAGCCCTAGACAATTAACACAGTGATAATAGGCATTGCATTGAGAAACCTGGATTCACAGGTCAGGCTGTGAATGCAGTGGGCTCTTTCTGAGACTTGTGACCCTGATTGGATCTCGTCACCTAGCTTCGCTTCAGTGGCCTCTGTATTGGGAATAACGCCACCCACTTTGCAGGATCATTGAGAGAACAAAACTAGACAATGCTACTGAGTGTGTTAAAGCAAGGATGGCCTCTCTTTCATGAGGTCCCCCTCACCATGGAAACCCCAGTCTTGGCCACATCTTACAGACACCGCCTCCTGCTGCCTGGTGGGGCTGGATTTCTCTACCACACTTCGAGGGTCTCACCTTCAGCCGTCCTCAGGGGTGGAATGGTCCTGTCACCAAGTTGGGGGATAACTTCCTCCATAGCTCTCTCATCATTAGACAATCAGAAGTCCCCTGGGGGAGGCTTCCTAAAATCCATTAGATAGCAACACCACAGCATATACTCAGATATTCCTTAAATGAATGCATGAGAAGTCCTTGAAAACAATCACCAAGCTTTGGAAATAATTATGCAAAGAGGATCCAAGAACTGTAACAAAATAGCTCCTAAGTCCTTAAAAATAAACAGTCCCTAGAACCTACAACGAGCAAGGCAGCGTGTGAGCCACTGTCCTCCTGGGTTTTCACCAATAAAACAGGAGGCGGGAGCCTGGCCTCAGCCAGCCAAGCGCTCGGCTGTAATTCAACCACCGTCCTGGGCTGCATCCTGCCTCCATCTCTGCGCCACCTGGGGTGACTCTCCCTCTCCGGCTTCACTCTGGCTTCATCACACCTGTTCTGCCACCTGCCCCACTGCGGGTCTCCTGTTTCTCTCACACTAAATCCTGAGGCTGTCTTGGTCTGAACCTTTCCATTTTATCGTTAGCTGTTGGGAGCATTGTTCCTCTCTCTCCTGTTTTATTCGCTAGACATATATCTATATCTAAATTAAATATAAATACATTGAGGTTTTTATTTACATCTACATACCTGATACTCATCATATGTGATACGTGTACACAATGCAGATTTAGAGCTAGTCCTATCAACAAGAGCCCCCTGGGTCCGTGCCTCCCTTTTGTCTTCTGAGAGCAGAAAGGGCCTGACTTCCCAGCTCCATTCCCACGTGATGCCAGTCACCAAACCACTTTAGCACTTATTAGCCATGATCAAAAGGCATAGTTGGCTATAACTGCCCTTGAGGTGCTGAATATCTTGCAGGCTCCTTGCCCAGTGTCCGAGGTGTCAGGGTGTGACATGAAGCCACCTGGGTCTCAGTCAACTCCCACATTCCCACATTTGACTCTTATGAGTCTGACTTTGGCAGTTTCCAGGGAATCACCAACCAGGACGGAATCTGCAGAGGTGCCAGAACATTGGCAAGTGTTAAATGCCCGGCGCAGTGGGTGCTGCAGTGTGGCCTCTGAACCAGCAGCCTCAGCCTCACGGGGAACCTGTCATAAAGGCAGACTTGGGGCCCCACTCCAGGCGACTGAGTCAGAGGTTCAGGGCACAGCCTAGCAGTGAGACATTGCACGCAGCCTCCAGAGGCTCAGAGGCACGCTCAGGGGTGCCAGCCCCTGGTTCAGGCCAGTGCTTGACACTTGTCATGCTTCACTGGGGTTCTTCATAGTTAAAACAAGACGCCACCTCACCCCTCTTTAACTATGAAGCCATCCTGGGGCAAGAAAGAGAAACTAAGCCAGGGCCTTGGCTTAGACCAATTGTGTTATTATTCCATGGCCACTGTCCACCCAGAGGTGATGTGTGCATCACTGATGTCTGCAAACCATCAAGTTTGTGTGTCACCCTGAGGAGGGTCACCAGGAGCCTCTGTATGGCCCCAGGTGCCCAGTTGTTCTCAGGCCTGGGACATATTTATGCAGTAAGAACCAGCTGTCTCTGTGGTGCAAAGCTCCCCACACTGAGGTTCCTGGTCTCCTGTTTGCCCCCCATGGAGGTGAGAGATAGGAGTTGTTGGCCCTTGTTTTCCACTCCACTGGCTTTTCTCATTGGTTGGCATAAAATCAAAGGCAACATCATGTTGCTAACAGAAATTTCCCCCACCAGCCATCACTAGACCAACACCCAGCCAGTCTTGGCTCCAGGGAATTACAGACTTCATGGGAAGGAAGGAAAAGCCATCAGACCTTGGGGCCTTGACACTTTCCACAGGTGAAGTTTTCTGACCTAAGTTGGACCCACTGGGAACCCCAAGCCATGGGGCCAATGGACAGAGCACATTGTGCAGGCCCAGATTCAGAAGGAAGCTTTCCATTTCAGAGGGGAGTGAACTGGGCACCAAGGCTCAGTGTGTCTTCTGCATCAAGCTAAGAAGACATGTGTTAGCCAGGGTTCTTCAGAGAGACAGCCAATAGGACAGATGGAAGGACAGACAGACAGGTACATAGACAGATGATGGACAGATGATAGACAGATAGATAACAGACGGATGGGTGGACAGATAGACAGACAGACAGATACACAGAGAGATGAGGAAGGACAACCACAGGATACTCAGATGGGGACAGGAGAGAGCACATCTCAGGGATGTTGGCTCGTGAGATTGTGGAGAACCAGGGAGGCGGGTCATGCTTTTGGGTCCAAGTCTGAGGGCTTCAGAACCCAGGAAGTTCTTGGTGAAATTCTCAGTCCAAGGTCACGGACAGGAGTCTGGTGGGGGACGTTGAGGATGTCTAAGGGAATCTGGAGTTTGACGTCCAGGGCAGGAGAAGAAAGGGCGCTAGCTCCAGAGAGAGTGAGTAGTCCCCTGTCCTCCCCCTTTTCCCAGGGCAGGTGAGGACAGTGTTGCCACCCAGAGGTGGATCTTCCTACAACACAAATGCCAGTCTCCTCCGGAAACTCCCTCACAGACAGCAGAGCTCACCTTCACCTGCCTCCTCAGCATCCTTTAATCCAGTCCAGCTGAGATCCAAAATAGCCACCACAGAGCAAGAATGAATGGAGGGAAGGACCCAAGAAAAATCCTGCTGTTGTCAGAGCAGCCTGACGTTTTCTCCTCTCTCCCAAACTCTGTTGACCAAAATATGAAAGTGGTCAAACCGGTCACATCTTTTCCAGATATATTCTCACCTGCTGCAAGCTCTCGGCCCTAACACAGCTGCTCAGCCATTTGCTTGTTCATTTATGCATCTGCTCACCACCCACCGATCACACACCCTTGCAGCCATCTTAAAAACGGCATTCACGAGGAGCCCAAGAGGTACCCAGGACAGGGACGCGTGAAAATTCTCCCCTCCCACCCCCTTCCCTTCAGAATTCACCCCTCCACCCCTTCTCAACTCCTAGAATTGTTTTCTTCCCTTTCTCTGTTCTCAGCAGTTGATGTCTCCAGTGAAAGTAGCACGTATCACAATCGACAATGGAAGATATTCATCATGTGCCTCTTCCTGCCCTGATGGAATTCATCAGTTCCAAACTTCCTCCTTCCTCCCTGCCCCATCCTGTTCTCCATCTCTGTATAGTCTTCCCTGCAGCCACCCATTTACTAGAGTGCACTGGATCCAGGAGGCTCTTAACTTATGTTCTTAGACAGTTCTTTTAAAAACCAAGAAATGGGGTTTTCTCCTGGCCTGAGGAAACTGGGTGAAAAAGTTTAAATATGAGCTCTCATTTTTTATTCCCTTTCTCTAAACTTCTTGCAATTATTGCCTATAAGCCATTAAAAATGGGGACTTATTTTACCATTTTAGCTTTACTTTAGTTCTGAGGTGCCCTGTTTTCTTTAAAAAGCATGTATGTTGGAAGTCAAAGCATAGAGACAGATACAGAAGTTGAACAATTATTTACAACATCAAACCTAAAGTTGGAGCAGTTTTGCAAAGCCCCAAATGCCTATAGACCCCTACTCACCCCGTGCTTACTGAAATTCTAAAATAAAGGGGTCATATGATTTAGTTTCTTTAACAAGGGCTTATTCAGTCTGTGAAGGGAAGATTCGTAATGGCAGCCTGTCTGGGGAGCATGAGGTCTTATTGTGGAAATTCACAATGTAAACCTTGAATGGAGTGAGGACGGCTCACTCTGGTGCCTCTCAGGACACAATTTCTGCTGGGACATTTCCCTGGGAAAGGAACTTCAGGGACAGCCACCTTTCTGCTTTTCCCACTGAAAGTGGGCACAGCAGATGCTGGGTCAATCAGGGCAGACCCACGTCTGACATCCTTCAATTCCCACCTGATTCAAGAGGACAGCAGAAATGCGTGCAGTTTCTGGGGAGCCCCTGGATTCACACGTATGGCTTTGATGTTCTAAAACGTTTTTGTCTCCTTTATTTGACTATTTCTTATTGGTCTTTAAGACATTGTGGAGGAGTCCTTCCCTCAGGGAACCTTCCAGCACCCGCCCTCCCACCCCAGCCTGTCCTCGGGATCCCTGGCATCTCCCATAGCTACTGTCTCACTCCACGGTGTCTGTGTTTAAATTTAAGTCCATCCAACTGGACTGTGAACTATGAAGCCAGAGAGCAGCTCTCCCATCATCTTATTCCTGGCAAACTTCCACTGATTTACTTTTTGAACTGTGGTAAAACACATATGACACTAACTTCATCATCTTGACCGTTTTTGAGTATGCAGTGAGTCTTTTCCCATTGTTTTCTAACTCCTCTAACTTGAGAACTCTTCCATCTTGCAACACTAAAACCTTGTACCCATAAAACACCATTTTGCATCCCCACTAGCCCTGGATCCCCGTCCACGTGTGGCCTCTGTGAATCTGGCTGCCCAAGGGACCAGGTGTGAGTGCAACCATGCAGGACATGTTTTCTGACTGACACAGGCCGTGGGCCTCGCCCACACTGCGGCAGGGACCAGGGGTGTCTTGCCTCCCTGTGAACAGTGACCCGGCTGCAGGCCCCCACCTCTGCCATTTCCTGCTGCTATCTCCTGTTCACTGGTCTGTTCTTTCTCTTTTCTTTTTCTCTCTTTGTTAATAGTAGCCCACCTGATGAGTGCGAAGTGCACCTGTGGCAGGTTTTAATGAATGATAAGTCTGGATCAAAGAGGAGAGCTTTCAAACTCACATTGGGTGACTCTCAATGGCTGCTCTCAGCATGGAGGGAGGAGAACAAAATGTTTGGCTGAAGCCAGCTCTTCAGCCTCTGCAGGAGTTTCCACGTCAGCGCTCACCTCCGGGAGACCCAGGCTGCCCGCACCCTCGGGAGCCTGTGTGGCAGGTGGACGGGCCTCTGTGGTGGCAGGTGGAGCCCTGGGATTCCCGGCTGCTTCACCAGTGCTCTGTGCCTCCCCTCTGCCTCGGTTTCCTGCTGCTTTGGTGCCAGTGCCTGCACACTGTGCCTTCAGGAGTGAGTTGACCTCACCAGAAAGCAAAGGTTTGGATACTATCAGAGCAACCTCAGCCTCATGCCCCCACGCCAAGGTATCGGCCCTCGGGAACCGCCGCTTCCAGATCCCCCCTTGCCCACAATTCAGTTCTTCCCCTGATTGAAAACAACCAGCCCTGCTTGAGTTTGCCACAGGCCAGGCAGTGTCCCAGGCATTTGGGTATTAACTTCCCTATAGTTCATGGAAACCCAGGGAACAGTGGTCATCACCTCCGTATCCCCATTGTCTTAAAGATGTGGAACTGGGACAGAGAGGGTGAGTTATTTGCTGGAGGACACACAGTTAAAGATTGGCCCACCAAGGATTCCAACATGGCCGGCTGCCTGGACCGCTGGTCCTCTTCATCACTCGGCTCTCCTAATGTATCCCAGAGTCACTCTGACTCTGTTTCATTTTTATTTTTCTATTCTTTACCAGAATTCTTGAAAGAATCATTTTAATTTGCCTCTTTCACTTCCTCACCTCCATTTATTCTTCATTCTACCTCCACAAAGCCATGGTCTCAACTTCTCCCTCATTCTCGGTGATAAAGCGTGGCCCTCAGACCCCACGCCAGCCTGAGCCCGTCTCTACTGCATTCCACACTCACAGTCAACATGCCAGAAACCTAGAGTGCCGTTTCTTCTTAAATCTGTTGATTTTTCTTTCCCCTCTCGGAGAACGGTACCCCTATTGACCACTCCCCAAGCCAGCAGCAGCTCAAACACTTCATCCTGATGACCTGGAGATTAAGGCCAAAGAACCTCAAGTTTGCAAATGTGATCATTTTCTTCCCGTTTTAGCTTTACAGTCTTTCTGTCTCCTTTAGAGCAGACTGGAATCCCACTGTGTGCCTAAGTGACCAGGGATTGTCATTCTTTGCCCCAGGTTCTTCACGACACAGGCACAACTTCAGATGTCAGCTCGCCATCCTGAGGGAGCACCAGCCCGAGGTGTTTCCAGGGCGCTCATGTATGGAGATGTGCGGATCAGGGCACCCTGGCTTATCCCTCTCCCTTAGGCAGTGTGGTGGAATGGGATCAGCCATCCTGGGCATCTGCAGGGTTGGTTCTAACCCACTCTTCTACAATGACCAGCAGGGACAAGTCCAGCAGGCCCTGTGGACTCTCAGCTTCTGTTCCTTTTCTGTGAACAGCTGACCTCACCTCTCCCAAGTCCTTCTCCAGGGGGTTCAGCCAAGTGGTTTATGAATTTCCAGGGCAACCCTGGGGCAAAGACTTCTTCTTCCTCGACAGCTGCTCTTCTACGAGGTGGAAGTAATAGAACGTACCAGGCAAAGGGTGGATTTTCCTTTCCCACCCTAATAGCTTCCTCTAGCCGAGAACTTGGGGGAAGGATTTCCCGAGATCTTTCCTCTACTGATGGAGATGTGTCTTCTGTGCCTTCCATGTCCTTTTATGCGCTTAGGGTGCATCTTAGATGAGATTTAAAAATGGCAGAAATATGAGTCCCTGTCCCTGTGGGCCATGGTGTGGGCAATGCTCCCTCCCTCATTCTTGCCAGGCCCATTCCTTTATGAAGCTATTCAAGCCACCTGAGATTAAACCACTGTTATGGACTGAATTGTGTCTTCCAAAATCCATATGTTGAAGCCTTAGCCCCCATGTAATGTGGTGGCATTCAGAGACAGGGCTTCGAAGTGTGGTTGGAGTTAAGTGAGGTCATAAGTGCAGCGCACTCGGGATGGGATTAATGTCCTCACAAGAAGAGACCACTGAACTCTATCCCTCTCTCTCTTCCACTCTCTCTGCATACAAATACACCAAGGAAAGCCATGTGACCACGCAACAAAATGCTATCAGTCTCTAAGCCAGGAGGAAAACCCTCAAAACCCTCTCCCCACCTTCCCGTGCTGGCCCCTTGACCTTGGAGTAATAGCTCTCGTTGACACCTCCTAAGCGTATTGTATTGTGCTGTGGAGCCCATGCTTTCTGAGATTGTTTTGTTTCTCATTTGAAACCAGATGCTGCCAGTGTTAAATTCTATGTATCACTCCATGGAAGCTCATGGAGGATGTATTTGGAGCTCCTGAGAGCAGGGACCCTGGCTTATTCATTTCACACACATCCTTATGCCTGTTCTCTGCTGGCCACTGTGCTAGAGGATACCAAGGCCACCTGCAAACCAGAGTCCAGCCCCCTGAGAGTCAGGGCTGATGCTATGTGAAAGCCAGGCATCTTCTACTCCACCAAGGGCCTGATTCATGGGAGCTCCTTAGCAAGGTTCGGGTGCACTGCTCAGTTTTACCAGATTGACTGATTCTGCATGGTGGATTTCAGCTGCCACGTGGACAGAGCTGTAGGGTCCAATGCTTCACCCCAAGTCACATGGTTGTCTCTCTTGTGTGCCCAGCTCCCACCCTGAGGCTATCAGACCTAGCTGTCCTACCGCCAGCAAACAAAGAGAGTCCTATCAAATGTGACATAATTACTTCCAAGAAGCCAAGGACAAAGGCCAGACCCATCTTTGAGCAAGGCCAAATTCTTCATTCCACAGGGAAACTGCGAGAGTTCACAATTGCAGAAGTGGCACTACCTAGGAATGCAGAGCCCTGGCCGGGCCCTCAGTGGCAGAGAGACTGAGGTTTGGGCTGCAGCTCAG
Organism: Marmota monax; assembly: GCF_021218885.2. NCBI lineage: Eukaryota > Metazoa > Chordata > Mammalia > Rodentia > Sciuridae > Marmota > Marmota monax. Next base: position 3,008,734 of record NW_026692321.1, on the reverse strand, counting down.
CCCCTGACTAGCTGTGAAATTCTGCAATGGCCACTTAATTTCCCTGGATCCCAGTTTCTTGGTCTATGAAGTGAGGAAATGGTCGAGTATCATTTGGGGATTTAATGTAGACACTAATTTTTAAGAGTCTACCCTCACCCCTACCTGGCACCAGCCAAAGACCAACACATGACTTCTGCCCGTCTCCTTCCCTAGGCTTCCTGCGGCGGGTAGAGCGCCCTCTGGAGCAGACGGCTCTTGATGGGCAGCGGCCTCTCCTCAGAGGGACAGGTGCTTTTCTGAAATGCGTGCATGTGCGCACACACACACACACACACTTAAGATAATCCCTCTCTCCACAGCTGTGAGTCAAAATGAGCTACCACAGAGTGTGACTTCCCTGGCAACGGCCACCGTCCCAGAGGACAAGGACGAGGTCAGGAGCCCGCCTTCTCCCTTGTCCCACCTGGGTGCTGCGCAGGGACCATCTGCATCCCTTCAGGACAGTTAGCTGCATATCCAAGATGATTCCTTAGTGAGGCTGCTGGACCCCCAACTTGGGGACTTTGGCAGACTCCAGCTTCTCTGCTTGAGTCTCAGTTCAGAAAACCAGAAATGTAATCCCTCACATCAGGTGGGAACACTGCAAGCCACCGGGGCTGGAGGGTGGCTCTCAAACATGCTGAAGGCAGTTGCAGGGCAGGAGGGTTTCTTTGATAAAATGGGGCAGGATTAAACTGCCTTCCCAGACTCGGTCCCACCCTGAGTCAGGACAAATCATTTTCAGGCTTGTATGCCAGTAGCAGGGTCAACGAATAGGCTAGTTCAAAAAGAATCATTGTGTCCCCTAAGTCCAGTGTTCATGAAGTAGACACAAAACTCTTTAACTAAGTGCTTTGGATACATAGTAAAACAGAAGCATGCAGAGATTTCAAATCTAAAAAGGAAGTAAGATTATCTCCCAACCCCTGTGTCCGCCTCCACGTAGCTGTAACAGCCACTGTGTCGGAGAAGGCTCAGCATCTGCTACAAGAAAGTGCAGACCTTCAGTGTGTCAGAGCAAGGTGGCCCTGTCACAGCGCTTGTGTGTGAGTCACCTGGGTGGAGGGTGAGGCCGTCCACCTCCTCCACCCACCAGGAAGTCCCTGCGTGGGGGAAAAAGGCACAAGAGAGGCCTCAGCCACACACCTCTCATCACACTATATGGTTAAAATTGTCCCATTTTATTTTTAGCTCTTGCTAATATCTAATTTATAAATTAATTCGGATCATAGGTGCATGTGCATAAGAAACACAGCACATGCAGGGGTCAGTTCTAGTCTCAGCTTCAGGCATCCAGTGGGACTTTTGGGACATTCCCCGAGGATGGGAGGGGACTGTTGTCCTCCATTGGGCGGGTTTCCTATGGCTGCTGGAACAAAGCGCTGCTGACTGGGTGACTTAAACAGTCCTGGGGGATAGAGACTGAGACCAAGGTGTGGAGGCTGGCTCCCTCAGAGGCCCGGGGACCCCGGCTCATCTCTTCTGCTGGGTGGCCTTCCTTGGCTGCTGGATTCATCCCCAGGGAGTAACTTCCATTGTCACAAGGCCACTTTCTCCCAGAGTCTTCAGCCCTCCTCTCTCTGTGTGTGCCCGTGTGCAAACACCCCCTGTCTTTTAAGAACACTGGTTATTGATGAGGGGCTCGCCCTGCTCCAGGATGATCTCATTTTCACTTAACTGATTGCATCTGCAGTGCAGCCCTGTTTCCGGCAAGGTCACATTCTGAGGTACTGGAAGTTAGGACTTCCAACTTCCACGTCTTTTCAGGAAATGCAATTCAGACCCTAACCCTTTAACTTTCCCTTGCAAGGACAAGGTGGTTGGGGCTTGCTGGCTGGTGATGTAACTTGAAGTCTTAATCTGTTGGGAATAGGGCAATTTTTTAAAAGTTTATTTTCCATTCTTTTTCCTTTGTCACTTTAAAGGTGTATTGTCAATTTGCAGCTGCAGCCAGGGCTGCGGGCAGCACCCAGTTCCAATGTCCCCCTGGCCCTTCGGATGGGCAGCTCTCACAAGGGAGATGACAAGAAGCCCAGGCAGCCACATGCACACACCACATGGCTCTGCACACGCGTGGCAGAGGCAGGAATATCTTCAAAGCATATGGAAGGCGGGAGATGGAGAGGTGCGCTGGGAGCCAGGACTCCGTGAAGAGCTCTGGCGTGCAGGGGAGGGGACAAAAATAACCAGCAAATCCCTTCTCTGTGGAGAGCCACCAGTGATGAGGCTCGACAGACAAGTGACAGGAGTAAACAGGACATGGATCTGGGCTCGCAAACTGGACAGGTTGTGGCTCCAGATGGCAGAAAGAGAAGAAAAGGAACCACGAACCACAACAACAGTTTTAGACAGTTTGAACATTTACAAAGTTTTCTTTAATTATTGCTCCCTTCTGGGACTCCAGCTGAACAAAGAGTTGAGGGGCAGACTCCCCAGGGAGGCCAGCCATGCCAAGAGCTGGTGGCAGACCATGTGCTCAGCCTGGCCAGCTCTGGATGTTAGCCGGGAGGAAGCTCTGACTGCGGGACCCAGGCGACAGGCTGTCATAACACATGGCTGGACTTTTCTCCCACAAGGTACAAACGCTCACAGCTATGGTGAGCAGACAGCTGGGCTGGGAGAGGCGTGTCTCGCTCTGTGGTCAGTCGCCCCTCTTTGGAGACCCTGCTTGGAGGGCAGCCTGGCAGGGTTTCCCAGACCGCTGGCAAAGAACCAGAATGTACACAGCACAGAAGAGGCCAGATGAGCTGGCAGGGAGCGTGGGGACACCAAGAGTGGAGGTTTCAAAGTGGCCTGCAGGACAGAAACTCCCAGGAAATGTCTGCTCCGTGCAGCTCAGTGAGCCTGTGTGTGTGTGTGTGTGTGTGTGTGTGTGTGTGAGAGAGAGAGAGAGAGAGAGAGAGAGAGATGGAGGAAGTGCTCCTGCAAGCAAGTTCAGAGGTGGAGAGTGTGGGAGCCTTGCAAAGGGATGCTGGGGACCCGGGACAGTGACTGGAGCTCTCACAGCTTGGGTCTCCGTATGTCATCAAGCTCCCCTCCTCTGGGGAGAGAAGTTTGAGGAGCACTCACACAGAGAACAGGCAGCCGCTTCTCCGGCACCTGAGTGGTGTGCTCCTGACACCTGGAGCTCTCGCTCTGGTAGAGGCAGAGGCAAGCCACAATCAGCTTAGATACAACCCATTCCAAAACAAGAAAGCAAGGCAACGTGGCCACCCAGTGATTCCCAAAGGAATGGGAACTAACCAACTCTGTCTTTGCACAGGAAGGGTCACCAGGCCACAGACTTAGTGCTCACTCTAAGTCCACTTGGTAAATGGAGGAAAACACAATTTCTCCTCATATTGCTTTCTTTGAGTTCGTAGAACTAATCTGATCAACCCAATACCTATAACAGCAGTGTCTGAATCTATTTCAGGTTAAATAATAAAATATCCATGCTTCTTCTGAATCGAGGTGAAGTGGGGCACTGTGGACCTGCAGAAGTAGAACTGAGCTCCGTGTCGAGAGAGCCAGACGTGAATTCTTGTGTGACTTTGCTCAGTGGCTCACCCTCTCTGGGCCTCTGTCTCCTCCACTTCAACCTGGAGTCTCAAGTCTGAAGTGGCCTTGATGGCCAGATGACAACAGCCTTTGACTTGGTGAAAATGCTGCCCACGTGTGTGGCTGAGGTGTGCATGCAGGCGTGTCCATTTGTCTATGGGGTACTGCTCGTCTTTGCCACATTCTTCAGTGATGTAAAATTATTTTTGACTTTTATAATTATACTTTGACTGAATGCGTATTCTTATTGGAACTAAAGTCCTGGTTCCTTGGGAAAGCACTTGCAGTGTTCCTGCTGATTATTCTAATTTGTCCCATGTACACCCCACTCCCAATGAGAGTCACTAGACTGGCCTCCTTGGAGATAAGGCCAGTCTTTGCCAGCTCGGTTTCCCCATGTTCTGACATGGCCTGGTAACAGGAAGAATGCAGCAAATTTTTTTGTGGCCCTGCCCCAGTGAGCACCGTAAGAGCCAGGCATCCCTAGATGGGAACTAAACAGGTGGAGTGAAGGTGACGAGCCTTGGGGAACAGGCAGAGCAGAGTGGACAGGACAGCCTCCAGGGCAGGGCCTGAGTTCCAGGGATCTCCACAGGCTGCAGTAGTGTGGTGACAACCACAATGAGTGTCAGGGCGGGAGCCTGTTGGGGAGGCGGGCGTCCTGACCAATGAGCCCTTGATCGGATACATGCTGCCCCAAGGTCGGTATTGGTGATCAGGGATGAACCTCTTGGTATATCAGACAGACAGTCCAGGTAGAGAGTGCTCAGGAAATTTCAGAATGAGCATCTCTGGTTAGAGAGCAGGTGATTGATTTGCCAGGGTTGAAAGTGCTTGTGAAGAAGCGTCAGCTCCGGCAGCTTCCTCTCCAAGACCCAGACACACCACCGCAGGCGCATATGGCAACGTGGCCCAGGGAGACTAGGGCAGCCCTGCGTCTCAGGTGAGGATAAGCTGAAACCACCACTGTAGCAGAGGCTCACTCTTTTTTGGCTTAAAAAAATAACGAGAGGTTGGGAAAGGCATGATGAATGACAAAATCATCTCGCAGGTTGCCACATCCAAGGTTGCAGCAGCCTCTGGGAATCACCACGAGGGCACCCTGAGCACTTCTATCACCTCTGGGTCTTCAGAGAAAGAGGATGGTGGGTGAACTCGGCATTGAACAGCACTTGGACAGCAGGAAGGCCCACGCCTTTCACTTCAGGACAACAGGACAGTGCTCTCTGAGCCCCAAGGCCTCCTGTCCCTCATGGGTTCTGCTGACCGTGGGGCCTCTGTGCTGGTTGGCAATCTTTGCCTCTCCACATGTGTCAGCAGGGCTGCAGACTCCGAACTCAGCTGCTCTGAAGCCCTCTCAAGATGAAGTTGAGGAGCTGACATCTCATTAAAGTGAGATGTCACCAGAGGGAGGAATGTGTTTTACAGGTCAGAAATGGGTGGCTCAGCTTCTCTGCCAGCACCAGATGATGGCTTCCTCCAGAGAACAGAGGTCTCCAGGGGAGGGGCACACCAGCACCACACCCGTGGAAGGCTGGCAGCAGCGTGAAGCAGCTTGCTGGCTGCCCGTCCTGCGGCTTGGGCTGTAGTGCACCGAGTTCTCAGCATGGCGCATTCACAGCAAAGGCCCGGGAAAGGCTGCCCAGACTCACAGCTAATTAAAGGTTCACATGAGGTTGGAGGGCTGGCATTGAGCTGCTAAAGCTTTTGACATTTGTCCAGATTAAAAATAATCCACCATTCGTTGTATCGGAGATCTTCCTGGCGCTCCCTCTTCCCAGAAGAGATTTGGGTTTTGCTCTCCCTGTTGCTAGACTGGCAGTGTTTTGGCCCAGAGAGAAACTGGGCAAACAAGGCGGTTGGAAGACACTGGAATTGAGAGGCAGCTTCTCATTTAGATTGCCTCTCCTTCTCCCTCCCCTCCTCCTTTTCTTCTTTCAGCCTCTCATCCTGTTACCATCGAGGACCTGGCGCCCTGCTGAAGCCCAGGGTGCTGCCCCGTGGGAATGAGGTCGAACATCCAGCTCAACCGTGAGTTGGGTGAGGCTTTCAGATAGCCGGCCCTTGGGGGGTTAGTCAGTGACTGTGCTCAGTGCCACTGTGGGGAGTGCCATTCCAGCCACCGGAGAGCCAAAGGAAACAGGCCCTGCGAGGCTGCCTCTGGGACAGAACTTGAGGCACCTTTGCCTGCAAGCCCAGAGGAGCCAGGGTCAGTGGGGAGGGACGGAGGATGGACACAGCTGGGCACTGCTGAGCTGGCTTCTGCTTTGCAAAGAGCCACAGGGAGTCTGGGAGAGCAACCCACACCTCTGGACAAAGAGGACAGAACACCACCCGGGCACATTCTATGGGGAGACAAACAGTGATGTGTGCTGTGGTTTGAGAGTGGCTTCTGATGGTGGATTGGGCTGTAATCCCCACTGTGAGGGATTAAGAGGGAAGAAGCTTAATCTAAGCCTGGTGTTTAAAGGAAGGGCCTCTGGGAGGTGATCAGGATTAGATAAGGTCAGCAGGTGACTGTGTCCTGTAGACTTTCCAAGGACGGAGACAGAGTGAGGAGACACACAGCTCTACTGACTGTCTCTGGAATACCTTGCTCCATGTAGTGCAGGACTTCTTTCCAAGAAGACCATCACTAGATGTAGCCTTGGCCTTGGCCTAGGACTCTGAGCCAGAATAATCCTTTTCTGTGGTTCTGTGTTTCAGCAACAGAAACAGACTAAGTCAGTACACCTGCTGGCTCCCACCTGCCTGTCATGCCTCATCCTCCAAGTCCACTCATGGTATGCAACCACCCTGCACTACTGGGCTGGGTCACCTGGGCCCCTAGTATGAGTCCTGTGCAGGTCCCCCAAAGAGGAGGAAATCATCATTCTGGCTATAGATGCTGGTCTTTTGGGAGCTTTGTTACTTGGACCAGACTCCCTGCATCTACCTGTCCTTGGGGTCCTCAAAGACAGCTTCTGGGTCTCCAGGTGTCAGGGGCTATGCCATGTGATTACCAGTTACTGCAGAGAGGTACATGGAATGGATATCGTAACACCATTTACTAGGTGCAAGGTGCCGCAGTCTGGCTGGGCACAAATCACGAGCCACTCAAGCAGGAACAAACTTTATTTCTGAACTCCCCCGGACGCCACCCACGCGGTCTTTCCAGCGACCACACACCAACCGGAACTCCCTCCATGCGAACTCTTCAGGAATCCCCGCCAGAGCTCAACCGAACTCAACGGGGAACTCCGCGAGAACTCAAAAGTCATCATCTTAATGGCTCGCTGGCGTCACCTTCTCAACCACTACTTCTGGCAAAATGCCAGGGGCCATTCCGACTCGCTGTGGCTCTCAACACAAAGAGCTGCCCAAGGGAGCAGCGAGGCTGCCAGGAGACAATCCAGCAGGGAAAGAATGATGCAAGGAGCAAATACCTGGACAGCAAACTCCAGGCAGAGGGGGTCAGCATGGCCCGGGAGGTGGGCCTGAGTGTCTGGAGAAGCCCGAGGAGTGTGGATCCACACTAGCAGGCCCAGGAGCTCTGAGTTTCTGTGGGAAGGTGGGTTGGGCAGCACCTTTAGGCTCCTTGTAGCTCAGAGGCACTAGGGGCTGGGGCTGTCTCTGGCCTGGACCTGGAGTGCTTGGCCACCAAACACTTTGAAGTGTTCCATCCATTTCCAGTCTCTGCTTGCAGCGAGCATCGGGGATGGTTCCTCCAGCTGGTGAGAGCTGCTGCCCGGGTCTGGCTTCCTGCTCAGGACTTGCTCTTCTGTGATTCTGTCCACTAGATGGGTCTTGCATGCCCCGGGGCTTTGGGTCCAGCACTAGGACATTTCTGTCTGCTCTTGGAGGGTGCCTGTTAAGATGTGTGAGCAGGACATTGTGTTGCTGTGCTGCTGCGGGCACTCTTGACCCCTCTCTGGTGCATGGTCTGTGCTACTTCATGACTTCCATGGAACTGGATAGTCTGTGAGGCAAAAAAAAAAAAAAAAAAAAAAGATGTAGAAGAGTTTTACTTGTGGTTCTCTTTTGCATTTGCCTGATTAACTAATGAACTTGGAAATATTCATTGGTTCTAGAAATTTCTCCTTAATAGTCTATAAAATTTCTTGATATAACTTGCTCATTTCTTGTCTTTCAGTGGTTGACTTTAAATCATATTTGTATACTTATTAGCTTTGTGGCCAATGTCTTCTCTCCATTTGTGAATTGAATTTCCTTTTTTCATTTACATACAAATTTATATTCCTTATTTTGATTGCTATTGTCAAATTGTTTTTTTTTTAAAAGTCTTCTACCCTAAAGTTCTTTAAGCATGATTTTATATAGTTCTTCTTTTTCTAAAGTTTGACTTTCACATGCAATCCTAAGCCACATGGTATCTTTATTTTTGTGTATCTTGAGGCAGGAGTCTACATTCACTTTTCCAAATAGCTAAACACTTTTCTTGGCAACTTTTATTAATTGTTTGCATTGATCTGTTTCTGAATTCATTTTATTTTTGTTTGTTTCATTCGTCTGTTTGTATATTTCTACACAAGCATCATATTTACAGAGCAGAATTCCTATGCAGGAGAATGAGCTTTGTCTCAGATTTAACTCTTCAATATCTGTCAATAGGTCAGCAATTTTTTAGGACAAAAGTTGATTGTATAGTCCATTAATTTCTGGTGTTTTACCTGCCTCCTTTCACTATATTTGTGAGTATGGAGGCAAAGTGCAATTGACTCTTATTTAGTAATTTTAAATCCATCAATCTTGCCACGTTTTTATAATGCTAATGATTTACAAATAAACATTTTTTGTTCTATAAAGAAAATCACATTAGCAGATAATGACAATGCCATTTTTTTTTTAATTCTAGTCCCTATATATTTTTCTTTGTCTTGTTCTGGCTAGAATCTTGTCATTTTCTGAGTTCAGAGGGAATTGTCTAAACTTTTCCAAATTACTGAAAAACTCTAGACAGTTTTAGAAGCTACCTTCTTTTTCAGGTTTGCTAATTATTTTTATCATAAGGGAATGGCAAATGTTAAGAACATTTTCTGCATATGTTTAGATTATTTTTCTTCTTCATTGCATTGATATTGTAATTTTTATTAATAGGATTTATGTATTGAACCAAAACGTGCATTCCTGGAATAAACTAAATATATTTATTATATATTAACCCTTTCATATTAGTAGATTTGGTTTGTTAATACTTGTTTAGATATTTTCATACCCATTCAACAATAAACTTGACTTTCATATTTTTCCTTTTACTAACTTTATCTAGTTTTGGTATCAAAAATTTCACCACCTTGCAAAGTGAGCTAGAAAATGTACCTTCAACTTCTATTTTCTGGGAAAGTTCAAGTCTGATTAGAATTTTCTTTTCCTAAGATGTTGAAAACTACTTATAAAACTATACAGGCCTAGTGCTTCCCCGAAATATTTTAGCTACTGATTCATCTTCTTTGTTGATGTGAAACTGTCCACGCTCTCCATTTCTCATTTAGTATGTTTTGAAATCATTTTTCTAAAGAGGTTTCCATCTTGTCAGTTTTGTCCAAATTTGTTGGTGTAAGAGTGAACAAAATATTCTCATTTATAATCTTTACTATCTAAGGATGTTATTTTTTCACTCCTGGAATTTTGCTATACTTTGTCTATTAAGTTTCATAGAGATTCATCAATTTTACTATTCTTATCAGGAAATTACTGTGTAATATCACTGATACAGCTCTTAGACCTTTTCTCTTGCACTAACTGCTGATATTTCTTTATTACGTTTCCCTTCTATTCTCTTATTTTTATTGGTACTTTATTTAGTCGGCTTCATTGCCTACTTTATAACTCAAAGCTCAGCTTAATTAATTTTAAACTTTTTGTAAAATAAAACTACATAAATCTATAACTTCTCAAAAATCATGAAGATGAATACTCTGAGTTTAGTATTTCATTTTTGCCACTGTGACTTGTTGTGTATTATAATTTCTAAGTTGCTATAAGGACTCAATGCATTTTGCCGCCTTCCCTCTGGGAACTTGGTAACTGTCACAGGCAGTCGTACAAAGATCCTCAGGTCCTGTTTCCTCCAGGTGGGTGGTCAGTAGCATAGCACATGGTGACCTCTCACTGTCCCAACGTGGCGTACGTTTGGCATCTGATCCTAATGCAGAAAGGGGTGTGTGTCAGAAAAGATAAATGCACGTTGTCACTACGGAATACTCCCACCTCTCGCCTTCCGGTCCTTGCTAGAGGCCTAATGAACACATGCCTCCTAAGTTTCAGTCTTCCAAGGCAGGATGGAGCACATGGTTCCTCAGAGGTCACACCGGGACTAGGACACAGAAGTTTTTATTTCTGGTTCTACCATCTTTCAATGACTGCTTTCTCCTTTCTCCACACCAGTGACCACATTAAAACGACAATATCCTCCTGATAATATTCTTATAAATTCTAATAATTTATTAACTTTTCTCAAGACTGATTTGTGATATACCGTTGTTAAAAAGCAGAACTCTTGGTTTGGCCCACCTTTGCAGTACCTTGCCACTATGAGCAGTAACTATGGATGTCCCCAGTCTGTGGCTTTCTTTTCTGTACTTAATTCTGATACCCATGGATACCCATTTTCAGTTCTGTTTCTCCTGCCAGAACATATTTGCCATTGAAATTATCTTTCACCTATTACCACTTTCGTGTGTTAACAAGTTGATTATCTCTTTAAACATTTCAAACCACCTTTCATTGTTGGATTTCACCAACAGTTTTAGAATGACAGTGTTCAGAAGTGGGATGTGTGGAATCAGTGTAAAGCATAGAAATTCACCGAAGGGGCTTTATGTCCTGTGTCACCTCTCAGTCAATTCCCCAAGGCACCACATTGCTACACTCTAGGAATGAGCTGAGGCTCCTCATTCTTGTCTTAACTTAGCATGAGGATGAACACAGACGTCAATCTCACATTCCTGAATCTTTTTACATGTTTGTGTTTAAAAGCTGTCTATGCTCACTTTTCAAATCTCAGAAGTCACAAGTGAAGAAGTATATAGTCTTTTGTTGTTTAGGCACCTATGGTGTTTATTGTCCATTTCCAACTTGTGGAGTGCACATCCACCCTGCTGGGAAGCTGCCTGCAGTTCTTACCAGCCACTGCTCACAGAGAGGTGAGGACAGATTTCATTCAGGGCTGGAGCTGCTGTAGTATGAATGGACTTTGCCATTCTACGGACCTAGCTGGTTGCAGAATGAGTGAATGAGAAGGCTGTTAGCACTGAAATTGAGCTGATGGTGGAATCATATCAATTCAGAGGTTGTGTTTACTCAAGTTCACACCTGATCTACAGTAAAATTAAATCTGTAACAAACTTTAATAAACATATAGGAGGAGCTCATCATGTAGTTTGCCAGAAGGGGAAATGTCAAATCCTGCCTCTGGACAACTCCTATATGTATAGTCAAAGCTTTCAAGATCCCCAACTAGTATCGTGAAACAAATCATTTAATTCCATGTCTCCACTTTGTCTTTATTTGCTTGATCATCTCACTCACATTTACCAACAGCCATTCCCTATCCCGGGGTTATTACCAAGTAGGTGGCCTCTCAAACCAGTGGCCAAATCTCCAAAGGCCACGTCAGCTCTCCAGACAATCAGATGGGCTGGTGGCAGAGGGTTCTGCTTCACAGGTCCACCACGCAGGTGCTCACAGGAGGGGTCTCAGGTGTGCTGCACACAGGCTGTGTGGTATTAGCACAGTTTCTGGAATTACGTAGATCATTTTCCTTGAGTCTGTATTGGGTATGATTCTGGTATTACACCTCCAGGGTTATGGTAAAGGTTAAAAAGAACAATAAATTCTACACAAAGCACATAGCACGTGAAAATGGTCGAAGGTGTATATTAAATAAATGGAATAGAACTAAGGGAAGGTTTGTTTTTATATGGGTTTTCTCCTCATGTGGCAATGTTGTGTTCTCGGGGCCTGTACAGACCTGCTGCATGGCACATCAGCTCCTGTTGGACAGGGGGACAGCACCAGGAGCTTGCAGAAGGCCACACTGGCTAGACATTCTCGTTCAGTCCTCATTCTTCACAATCAGGTGGAAGTTAAAATGGAGTCCATTTAGTGCTTTAAAAACTTGTTGCAGTAACTTTATCGAGAAGTCTGGGGGTGGGAAATGAAAACTCTGACTGTTCCCAATATATATGTGCGTGTATTTTTAAATTATATGTAAGGCCAACAGAGCTCTTTTTTATAATTATTTTCATAACTAAACTTCTTGCACTATAGATTCTGTTCTTTATGGATGGATAATTTAAAATCCAATTATCGCCCATATACATCAAAATAACACATTTGATATTTATATTTATCACAGATCTGCCATTTAACACCTCCATGTTATGCTCCGCTTTCTTCCCATGATCGCCTTCCAAAATACGGTCTACAGTCCAATTTTTTCCTTCTTTATTGTGGGTATGGCATTCATATTGGGAAATAAGCATGTTCAATGCAATATCAGTTTTCTCTGCTACATAGCCTCATGAACATGGCCTAGAGTATAAGAGGTGCTTAAAATATACACTCATTGCTATTAGTACTATTCTTATTTCAGTTTTACAATATTCACAACCCCAAAATTGAATAGTAAATTCTAATAAGTTGAGTGTTGTTGCTTAACTGTTCTTTGTTCATTGATACCAAAGAAAGTTTCAACAGCTACACCCTAGATTTATAATTAAGCACTGCCCCTTTATACACACCAGCTCATGAGGTGCTTGTCTGGGAAGTCTTATAACTTCTGACCAGCATGCTGGGTGGGAGGTTAGCGATAAGAGCCCTGCCGTAAAGAGTTCAAAGATTGTTTATTCACCTTTTAAAATGTTAGTTTGATTTCATTAATCAACTTCTACCAAAAGTGCTGTGCATTCTTAGCACAAAAAATAAAAACTACAACATAATTTTTTGAGGTGGTTTGGAAACTTCCGTCATTTGGAGTTATTGAATTTCAGATCAAACCCAGGCCCTTAGGTAGCCAGGACTGAGGACCCATGTGCAGACACGCCCAGAAAGCTCCAGGCACAGGCTGCAGGTGGCTGTGATGGGCTCCCTGCCTGCCCTGCTTTGCAGAGACCAGGGCTAGATCCCAGTGAGTGAGCCATCCTCTCTCATCTAGCTGTAACTCCCAGAATTCCCTCAAGCTGATCCCCTCTTTGCTTTTCCCTGAAGAAGAGGATGTGTCCAGCCATCAGAATCCAACCAAGACACAGAGCCCTGAGCATCCAGAGGGACTCACCTTTAGAAGGTGACTTGCTGTGTGGACACAAGAGCAGAGAGCTGGTAATGATGAGCCTTATAAAGAAGCCTAATTCAGAGTCATTGTAAATAAATACATCTCACACTCCCAAAGAGCTGTCACGTAAAATTTTGTCTGGAAGAGAAAAAAATGATAGTTACATGAGAGTATCATTGTAAAAAGAAATGACAAGCCCTAACATGCTGCTGTCCTTTGTTAGTGGCCTCCTGATCTGTGCATCCTTGTTGATCATTGTTGCCCTTCTCTCTGTCAACTCTCCTGTAGGTGGACCCTCACGGAGTGGTGGGATCTCAACTGCCTCTGATGAGTTTCAGACAATTTTCAGTGTCCAAGACCCTTCTGGGCTGGGGCATCTAGACTCTTCCTGGATCCAGAGGCAGGACCAGCATTGAACCCTTGGTTTGAAGCCAGTTATGGGAGCTTCTGGCCCTCGGTTTCCTTTGTCTGTAGCACGGAGACAATGGTGTCCGCTCTGTCTTCCTCAGGACTTTGAGGTAGCTCTTCCTTACATTCAGAGCCCCTTTTGTGTTCACTTCTGTGGATTTCGAGAAGGAGTTTGCCAAAACCCTGACTTGTACAGGCAGGAGGTAAGGATATGTGTAAGATGCATTGTTTATTTTCGAATTCCACATACATATGCATAAGTCGACCTAAACATGATCTTCAAGATTAATTTTTGAAGATACTCTATAAAATCCCGTTCCTTTCTGTCATTTCATCCCTGAATTCCGTCGGGAGCTTGGTCCCTTCACAGCGGATAAATCATCCACGGTAATCTGTCTTCCACCTCCTCCCTTCAGACCGTGCCTCAGCCACAATAAGATCTGAATGTGCGCCTGTGCACATGGCCTCCCAAATTACAGCCTCCCGAGTCTCAGGATTGTTTTCAAAGGGCTAAAAATTGCCACACTCATCAAAACAAAACAAAACAAAAATGGCAACCTTGTTTGCCTTGCCAGTCTGTCAGAGCTTGAAAAACAAACTTCATCCCAGAAAGACAAACACGCACACAGCAAACATGGAGAAGGAGCTGCTGACAGAGGGGGGGGGGGCATCTCCAGGCCAGAGACAATAGCCGGGAGCTCGCCAGCTGGGTGCAGGCAAAGCCGGCCATGCCAGTCCAGTGGGAAGGAGGAGCGCAGCCCAGTCCAGCAGAGGAAGCCAGAGACCCTTCCCTGCTGCAGGAACCCTCCTTCAAGTGCCCAGAGACCCCCAGCCAGCAGAGTGCACTTAGCGGAAGCTACGCAGGAATCCAGCCCTGCGTGTCCCTCCTGTGGTATCCGGGCCAGGGAAAGGCTCCGGCTCCCCTGGGCTAACAGGATATTCACTACCTAACCGACTCCCTGTGGTGCATCATGTCAGGTATATAAATACATTTTCCAAAAGACAGTAAAATCTCAAATTCACAAATCATCGTTGGAATGAATCAAAGCCAATCAACTGCATATTTCCTGGAAGGCTTCATTTTACAACCTCTGATGAGATACAAAATAAAAAGGCGACTTTGGCGGGTATCTATAATAACAGTTTATATTAATATTCTGCAGGAGCCCTTTCTTCCAAGGAATCTAGAGTACTTGCGATGAGATTGGATTCTGCCCCAGCTCTAGTTCCAGCAGGAATAAATGGCAGCGCTTGGCAGCCACAGTGCCAACCTTAGCTCTGTCTCCAGAGGATGAGACGCTAAGCTGCACAGATTACAGATCACAGTCTTTGTTCACATACACTCTGGTCTGTCAGAGTTGAGCAGCGGCTGGCCCGCGAGCAATCAAGGCAGATCTTGCTGTGGAGGGTTTACGAATCGGGCACCCACACTGCGGTGGTGAATGCCACAGTGCTGCAGATGCCCTCGTCCGGAGAGTCTCCACTCAACACAGGCTGTGCCGGGGCCGTTCCCTATGCCACGCCACTCACCATGCAGCTCTGAGGGTTGCATCATGTGCCCATTGTTCACGCAGGGAAATAAGCCTTGGGAACATGGAGCAGCTTGGTAGTGGCAGAGCCACTAAGTGGTGAAGGCAGATTTGTCACCGTTCTTTCTGCCCCCAGAGTCCTTGCCTGGTTACTCTACTGCCTTGATGAATGCGGATCTTGAAGACAGAATGCGGGAGAATTCCCACTGCTTACAAGCATGGTACAGTGTTCACTCTGCTATGCAGGTAATGGGATTCAAAGCTCTGGGTTCCCTTCAAACGTATGCTTCGAAGGTTTCCAGTCCCCAGATTGCTCCAGCCCCACCTCTCTTCTACATGGATACATTTCCTTGGGTCCTGTAAGTGTTCACATGCCTTGCCACATGAAGACTGTGCACAGCCTGTGTCCCTGGCCCTGTGCACTGGTGTTAAGATGACCTGGAGGGCATAGTGTCACCTAGATTACCCAGGTGGGAAAGAACATAGGCATCATCCTCTTCTTTGTTCCTTGTTCAATTCTCTAAGCGAATATCTATTGAGCAGAGATTTACTTGCAAGCGAAGCGAAGGTGAGACCTGGTTCACCAAGGCTCTACTTCTTTCTGGTGTAAAATCTAAAAGGAGGGCAGATATCCAGTTGTTGTGAATGATATTTTAATGCTACACCTAATAAACCTAAACCAATACTAACAGTTTTGATAAAAATATACAACTTTTAAGTGAAGACAGGCTCAGCATTCCAATCTGTCCTTTTCTTTCGGGCCCAGCTCAGCTCCTGTGCTAAACACCGTAACCACAGAGACCAATGTGGCCCTGAAGAGGAGGAATTTTTTTAGTAATTTTATTGCATTATAAGGTGCAAATAGAATAAAATTCCTCACACTTAGAGTGAAATACAGTATCTACCTCAAAGGAAAAGAATTAGAAAATTGTTGGACTAGACTGAGTTTAAAAGATGAGACTACATTTAATTTTCTTGCTGTTGAGTTGGAATGAGGCTTGAAATGAATGAAGTTTGTAGAAACATGTAATTTTTATGTTTTCACCAAAGCTGAAAGGTGACTGCTAGTCACATAAACTCCATATAACATGGCAGATCCGAGTCACCAGAGGAGTCTTTTGTCTCTTCTCTCAACTGAACCCTTGGGCTGTTTTGGGAATCCTACCACCCACCCGTAGCCTACAGCAGGTAACTCAGCCCCCCAGTGTACCCTCACAAGGAACAACCTTTAATCCCTTATCTTGTCACAGGCTTTCTCCAGGGCAATACAATCCAGATGGGACAGAAAGCCGCAGAGGCCTGGGGCCGCCGGGGCAGAGGACGCTAGGAGGAGGAAAAGCCTTTGTGGCCAGTGTGGAAAGGCGAACAAAGGCCTCTCCTCTCTCTCTTACTGCTTAAGTCAGCCTCTATGGGTGTGTATGTAAATCTCCTGGAGTCCATTCTGGAAGGACCTGGACTCTAACTTAGCAATACCAGGTACACCAACGGAAATTCACTGTGTGTACAAATGCCATCATTTCACTGGAAGATGCCAAACTTTGAATGAGGAGTGTCTCCACTGGCTCCATCTCCCGGGATTCCATTTCTGGTCACTGCACAGCACATCCCAAATCAGCCAGCCTCTATGTGGAGGTTGAAGGTGTCTCAATCCTGCCACCCAGAGCAGGGTTCCCATCTTGGTTCAGGCAGATGGGAGAGGTGTAAGAGGGACGTCTCTCAAACATTTGCCTACCACTGTAGGTCCTCAATATCAAGACCACTTCAATCTCAGGAAATGCCAGTCTGTAACCAGGTCTATATGGAAGAAGAAAGGTTACCTTTTCTCTGAAAGTATATTTATATTTTTTCTAATTTCTATATTAAAAGTTACAATCTCAAAGTTGTAAACATAAAGCTACCATATGACATAGTAATCTAGGCATAAACCCCAAAGCAGGACAACTTGTGTGCACAAACTGTATGCACATATCTATCACCTAATAAATGAATGAGTAAGATGTGGTGTGTCTACACAAAAAGAAATGAAGTAGTCATCCATGCTACAATCTGGATAGAAAATACTGTGCTATGTGAAAGAAGCCAGACATAACAAGTGAGTCTATTTATGTGAAATATCCTAAATAGGCTCCCAGAGGTTGAGGGGTGGGGAGCAGAGAAGATAGTGATTGTTAAAAGGGTATGGTTAAAATGTTCCTGAATTTGACAGTAGTGATGGTTACCTAGTCTGAGGAATATACTGAAAAACATGCAGCCACACCAATATTTATAGCAGCTCAATTCACAATAGCTAAACTATGGAACCAATCTAGGTGTCCTTCAATAGATGAATGGATAAATAAAATGTGATTTTATATATATATATATATATATATATATATATATATATATATATATATATATGAATGTTACTTAACTTTAAAGAAAAGAGAAATCATGGCATTTCCCTGTAAATGGTTGGAATTGGAGAATATCATGCCAAGTGAAATAAGCCAATCCCCCAAAACCAAAGGCCAAATGTTTTCTCTGATATGCGGATGCTGATTCACAATAAGGTGGGGGGCACTAGGGAAGAATAGCATTACCTTAGATTAGGTAGAGGGAAGTGATGGGAGGGGAGGGGGAGGGGTGTAGGGATAGGAAAGATAGTAGAATGAAACAGACATTGTTACTGTATGCATATAAGTGACTGCATGACCAATGTGATTCTGCAACGTGTGCACTCAGAAAAATGAGAAATTATATCCCATCTATGTATGATGTATCACAGTGCATAAATGTGTTCTACTGTCATTATAACTAATTAAAACAAATAGAAAAATTTAAAAAAAAACAGAACTGCAGAATTTAAATGGGCCAATTGGATGGTACATCAATTATATCTCAATGATGAAAATAAAAACCTACAAAAGAAACTAGGATGAGCCTGATATTCAAACTCTTAAAATCTGCCCCAAAGTGGGGACAGCTCCCGAGGCAGCAGTGGAGGAAACCAGGCAATGGAAGGGGGTGAGGGGCTCAGGTCCTAGGGACAGATGCAGCTGGCTTCTGTGCTATTTGAGAGAAAAAGGCAAACGATGCCCTTGAGAAAGACCCATGGCTGCAGAGCTGCTCCAAACTAGTTCCCTGCAGAGTCTCCTGTCTCTTCAGCCCACAGAGAGGCCAGACAGAGGAGGCCAGTGCAGGACATGGCCCACAGTTGGGCAAGTGCTATCAGAGGCTCATAGCAGGCCAGGAAGCAGCATTCTGAGCACAGTGGTCAGCATCAGAAATGAGCAACCGGCAAGGCCACCAGGGATGAGAGGCCCACAGTGGCAGCGGGAGAGTTTGGTCTGGCACTTGCAGCTGGCAGTGGTGTGCAGTGGTGTGGGACATGTCTTCAAGCCCCTCTCCCCTTCTAGTTCCCTTAGGGAAGGAGCAAGAGGACCTGGGAGGGACCCAGGGCCATCTGGGCTTGTTATCACTATCAGTACTGTTCCTGTAACCCCATTGTATTCTCTAATGGTGTCCCATGGGGACCCTCGGCTTCCCCATGCTGGAGCCAGCCTGCCTGTCCAGCCTGTCCACTCTGCTACCTATGAGCAGAGAAAACAAGATCCTTCACCAGAGTTGGGGCTGTCAGCTTGGCTTCTCGGAGGGTCAGATGCAGAACTCCTTTCTCTTGCTCAGTGCCAGGTGGCAGGGAGCTCCATCACCTGGCGGGGGACATGGCCAGTGACAGTCCCCATAGCCTGCCCATACCTGGGAGTGGTATCCCTCTCTAGTCTTCTGAAACTGGAAACTGAGGCCTCAGGGTATGGCTCAAGGACAATCCCCAGAGGGCACAGAGGACAGGTGACTTGCAGTGAGTCCCCCAGGCTACAGAGGGGTTCCTGCCTTAAGAGACCCGGGCAGGTGGACCTGGGACTTTCGCCTGAGGCAGCTGATGTCCAAGAGCATGGAAAGCCACTTCCAGGTCCATGGCCAGGTGCCCAATTTCAAAGGGACCATCTGGGGAGAGTTTGGTAGTCACAGAAGTCAAAAGCTAAGCAGGTCCCGGCGTTTCCCTCAGCTGAAAGCTTCCCTAAGATGCTCTTGTTCCGCTCCCAGATCACATGTGTCCTCTGAAGTAAGCTCTGCCTTCAGGCCAGTGGGCGACCTTCCTGCACCCACTCTGGGGCTTGCCTTCTCCAACATGTTTGTGGACAGCACTTCCCTGTCCTACCTCCTGGGAGCCCTGGCCTCGATCCGGGGGCTGTTCAACACTGGAATCGCAGGAGCACAAAGGAGGAGACAGCAGGCCTATCTAATAAAAGCCTATCCGCAGGTAGTATTTGCTATTTAATTTTGAGTGTTTCGAGAAGGGTTTCCTATTCTCTAGAGTTTATAGAGGTTTCGTTGGGACATCACCATCATATCTCCATATTGAAGGGGGTCTGAATCTCCCGGTCCAGCAGGGGGAGGTACCTAATTTTTCCAGTGTCCAACATTTAATTCCATCCTACTGGGGAAGGACAGGCAGAAACACGTCTTATTGAGCTCCGGATGTCCCCTTCGTTTCTCCTAGGCTGTGTCTAACTTCTGGCTGTTCGTGACTTATGAGCATTGGGCCCAGGACCCCGGCAGGCATCATACAGCACACATCCTCGGGCTCTTCCAGATGACCGGACATCCACAGCTCATCCCACAGTCCTCTAAGGGGCTACCTTTCTCCAGTGATGAGGGCCTGGGCGCTTACTCCTGCACGGACGTGGGGGTCCATACTTCCTTCCCACTGAAGGCACGTGGAGACAGCACCGCTCTGTGGTCCCACCAGAGACCACGTGAGGACCCAACTCTGCATCCACCCAGCCCGGGGCCTCCTGCCAGAAAGCAGAGAACAGCTTTCCTTCCCTGTGGAAAGCCGCTCTTCTTCCTGCTGTCCTCTGCTTGCCTGAGTTCTCCCCTGGTGCTGGGGGTTTCAGGGGTCTCCAGTGGGGTAGGGAGCGGGAGGAGGGACAGCTTTCTGGGCAGTTTTTTCCTGCATTCCACTGAAGGTTTGGAATTCAGGGTTTGAAACAGACGAACTCTCTAGTCCCATGCTCCCTCTCTTCTGGGCACCAGTTCTGCCCTGGAGCCAGGTGGCAGAGCTGGGCAGAGCAGCGGCTCAGCACCCCCGCAGGGAGAAGCCTCAACAGAACAACAGGGAAGATGAGTGACTAGGGGTGTGGACAGTGTTCCCAGCTGCCCTCTGTTCTGAGGCTCTTGCAGCTCCCAGAGCAAGGCTGCCTACCTCGTCTCATTTTTCAGGGTCCCTGTCTGTCAACGAGGGGCAGGAGCTGGGTGGTCATTCCTTTTCTCCAGGCACAATGGGAAGCCAGACCTTCTTCTGAAGATCAGTGAGTTCAGAGCTTATAGCTAAGCCAGACTGTGAGCCATACCAGGGCACAGGCTGGGTCTTAATGAGAGCACTTTTCCCTTCCATAATATCTGGGTATTGTGGGCTGAACCATGCCCCTCACTCCCCAAAGTCTACACACTGAAGTCATAACTCCTAGAACTTCAGAAGGTGAATGCATTTGGAGAGAAGGCCTGTCAAGACTGAAGTAAAGCAAAATTGAGTTTCTGTGTCCTCACCCACTAGGGCTGTTGTCCTTAGGAGAACTGAGATGGGGCACATGTATACACAGAGAAGATACTTAGGACACATTGAGAACTTGGCATTCACAAGCCCAGGAGAGAGGCTTCAGGAGCAGTACCCAGCTCCTTGATCTTGCACTTGGGGTCCTGGACTTGGGGTCCAGTGTTTAATCCTCCAGCCCGTGGCACTTTGTTTTCACAGCTCAATACAAACATGTTACTCACTGCCCTGGTTAGGGAACATCTGCTACCTAAAGTTGGGGTTCCACCAGACAGACCGTGTTGGAGCTGCTTTGAAATTTGCTGTTCAAGTTTCTTTGCCCCATAAGTGCTGACCATTTGCTGGGCCTTCTGCTGGGCTCTGGGAAGCCAGGGATGGAAATGCCCCTTGTTGGGAGTCCCCCTGGCTCCAAAGACTAACTTCCCCATCCCCCAAGAAGAGCCATCCAATGGTGAGCCCTGCTGGCTCACATGATCCTGCCATCCAATGGTGAGCCCTGCTGGCTCACATGATCTTTACCCACCAATCAGACTAGCCCTGCTGGCTCACCTGATCCTTACCCACCAATCAGACTAGCCCTGCTGGCTTACCTGATCCTTACCCACCAATCAGACTAGCCCTGCTGGCTCACCTGATCCTTACCCACCAATAAAAAAGCACCCCATGCCAACTGTCAGACCACTCCTGGCTCTATAAATATGCAGAGCTGTTCCTCAATAAACAGGCATTTTCTCTGACAGCAAGCCTTGATGGTTCTTTCATGGAAGAAATGCCCCTCCCTGTCTCTAAGAAGGACACTGTTGAGGGCAGTTTACATGACCAGGTAATGGTCCTTCCATGGGGACAGTGTGACTGGCAGAGGGAAGAAGAACTAGTTAGGAAGATTCATAGGAAGTCACTGTGTGCTGTTATCAAGGGGAGAAATGAGGAGAAACTCCTGATGATAAGAGTTCAAGGAGAGGTAGGCATGGTGGCCACTCTCCTGTAATCCCAGCTACCCAGGAGACGGAGGATGGCAAGTTCAAGGCCAGTCTTAGAAACTTAGCAAGTAAGACTGTCACAAAATTAAGAAAAAAATAAATAAAAGTGTTAAGTGTGTAAAATGCCTTAGGTTCAATCCCTAGTACAAAAAAAAAAAAAAAAAAAAGGTTAAGGAAATTTTAGGATGAAATCCTGAGAAGAAGAATCCTACTGATCCTGTCCCACTTCCCCCAAATACAATTAAAGAAAATGAGAAAGGAAACATCCAGATCAAAACCAAATTCCATAGCTGGCTTCAGAACCCTCAGTGGGCTGGCTCCCGCCTTCCACCCCACTGCCACGGCGGCTTGCTGCTTCACGCCCCCCATCCCACCTGCACCCCTGCCACTCGGCGTGCAGTTGGTCAGACACCTGCAGGTCACCCACTCTCGACCTTTTCTTGGGATACTTCTGCAGACGAAGTCCTCCCCTGAGCTCTCTAAGAATCCTTGCTCCTTTCCTTGAGATTCCATTCAAGGGTCATGGTTCCCCATGAAACAAAACGCTCTCTCTCTTTGGCCCCCATTACATTTTGTGCAAGCAACCTTCTGTGGCCAGTGTGACATTTTGTTCCCTGAGATTTTTTATGTGTCTGACTCCCCTTATTAGGTCATGAGGCTCTGATAGCAGCAGGCATGACTTTCTGCTGTGGCATCAGCACCCTCAGGAGGCACCTGCCAACACGTTCTTGCTGGCTGAGTGGTGTGCGAAGACACTGGGGCTGCAAAGAGCATTGCAAACGGCAGTCACTTCTTCAGTGTGTAGAGCTTCAGAACGTGACTGAGTGCTTGGAAACAAGGCTTCAAGAATAGGTTGGCCTTTTGTGTAAAATGTAGCGAACGAAATCAAGTACAAGTGTGTTCGTGTGTATGCACACATATTTGTATAGAAAGCCCAATAGATGTTGTGTTTCAGATAAGCTGCAGGTATTATTATTACTATTACTACATATAGGGTGATCTATGTAATATTTAGGACATATTAATATTAAAAATATTCTTTATATGAAATTCAAATTTATCTTGGTTTCCTGTATTCCATTTGGCTACTCTAATCATGTGCGGTACTAAGAAGCTTGAGAGGCTCCCGGTGTATGAAGGAGATGTCCCTCATCACTCGCCAGAGCTGCACCCATGTGGATGACCCTACTCACCTCACTGTGATATACCCATGTCTGGATGACCCTCCTCGTCACAAGATTGCGATGTACCCATGTCTGGATGACCCTCCTCGTCACGTGACTGCGATGTACCTGGGTCTGGATGACCCTCCTCGTCACGTGACTGTGACCCACATCTGGTTGACTTCCCTTTCCCAGGTGAAGGTTAGTTTGAGGCAAGGCTACTCCCTTCCCCTTTTCTTAACTCTGCAGTCAGCAGTAGAGGCAGGCAAAGTAAAATTCAACTCACGAACTAAGTAGGATTTTGCACAATGGAATCAGAACTACTGTAAAACATGGAGAAAAACGAAAGGAAAGGGTGGGGAAGATCTGAAAAAAAAAAAAGGAAAATGAAAAAAACTATCCAATATGGTCTTGGCCTTCATCAGAGATTCACACAGCTTTTGGGATATATTTCCAAAGCTGAAACTTGAAGGGAAATCACATGGATTTTAAGCCACCCTTCCCGGAATTTTAAGCAGGGGCCAAGAGACTGCTTCCCCAGAATCCCCTCAACTGCAACTGCTGACATTCCCGTCGGCTCCGACGCCTGCTCCCACCACATGCTCGTGTTTAACATTTCTCACAGTGTTTCTAAACTCGAATTTGCTCACTGCTACCAGCTCGGAACAGATGCACCAGAGAGAACCTATTTGAAAGTGGGTGGCTTATTATGAACAACTTGGGGTCTATAAAAAAATCCCAACAAGAGCTGGAAGAAAAAAATAAAAACTGCCAGAAGCTCTAAAAAATCTCTTCATAAGAAAACAGAATAGTTATCTGGAAATTCTGCAAATATGTAAAGGATCCTTGTTTTAGCAGTGTTTTGCACTGTAGCATAATGTTCTAAAAGTAAGTTACCTCTAACTTGGACACAGAACTGAATTACTGACCTACCAAGAGCACTCCTTCTTCAGGCTGACCAAGTGACCACCCAGAACAAACCTGCAGAGAGAGAACCACCCAACACACGTTCTCTTCTTTGCTCAAACCTTCTGGTGGCGTAGGGCACTCCAGATACTCCCAGTTCAACTGCTCTTGTCAAACCATCTCCCCCTTGGATTCCAGGTGGTCGAGATTCCTGTCTGTTCTGTCCAAGGTGATTGCCACTGGATGCCCGGGACCATCAAGCAGTAAATTACAGCTAGTTTGAATGGAGAAAATGCAGTGCACACAAAATACAGATAAATTTTGAAAACTTAATTGGAAAGAATATATGAAACATCATTAGTAATTTTTATATACGCTTCATGTTGAAATAATAGAAGTTTAGATACATTTGTCAAAAATAAAATACATTCATTTTAATGACTGACCTGGGGTTCTCCCATTAGAATCTAAAGTTTTCCAATTGTTTTAACTTAATGAAAAAAAAAAAAACTGTGACATTCAAAAAACTGTGACTTCTACCTTTGGCTTGAGCTCCAGGAGTGACTGAATACCTCCATGTTGCTACGGAGGGAGCTGACTTGGAAAGGGCTTTCATGGGACTCTGATCAGCAATTCATCAGCCAGTACGTGAAGAAGAATAGCAGAGGGATGTGCAGACACGCACTTGGCCTGACCTTGTGCCCGGATTTACTTTATTCCAGGAAGAAATTCCACATACAGACTCAGATAATTGACTGAACAACTGGAGTGTTAAATGTCCTCACTACAGTGATTTTCATAAAGGCTAGAAGACAAGACCTTAGCATGGGCTATGGAAAATTTTTAGCAGTCTCTCTCGTCAATGATTTATCCAAGGAACATTTTCCCAGCCTTCTCTGAGAACCAGGAATTGGGTCCTAATTATAGGGGAAAGGGGATGTGGCAGTGACAGGGAATCTAAGACTGGCCAGCAAACTGACAGGTGCCACACAGCATGGTCATGCAGGAGGAGCAGAGCAGGAGGGGGGCCTGTGCTGAGGACCTGAGAGCTGGTGTCACCTACTAGGGGGGCTCCTGTAGGTCTCACTGATGGATTCTTGGCAGATCCTGCTGTGCAGCACACTGTCACCTACCAGCCAGCTAATACCTGGAGCCAGACACATGCAGCCCTGGGCCTGTGACCAGAAGTAGTTCTGGGTGTGATGCATCTGAGGAAGGGGCTCTCAAGAATAGCATTATGTGAGATTAAACTGCAAGTCTTTTGCTAGGCTATGCTGTCAGTGGTACAGTCCCGCTGGCCCTACTACAGACCATATTCACTATCCTCAAGTTTAGAGAAAGGTGAAAGGATACCCTGGGCCACCTTTGCTGTGTTTAGGGAACATAACAGAAAAAAAAGCTAAATATGAGATGCAATATAATCAGTAATTACGTGGAAGCTGCACGTCACATCAGAGCTTAAGGTGGCAGGGGAGCAGGAGCCACATGAGGACACTTGGAGTGTGGAGTCTGGACAACTCGAGCTTCCTACCATCTGTGGGACGGAAACAACTCTCAATTATTAAATGTTAAAGAAAAAATTGTTGTGACTAACTGACTTTCTACTCAAGTACCAAGAAAATTCACTGGAGCAAGAATGTTCTTTTCAAGAAATGATAACAACTTTACATGCAGACCCACATCTCCCACCATACAAAATTAACTCAAAATTTATAAAGACACAAATGTAAGAGCTAAATTGAAGATAGGAACATAAATGCAGGAATTAAATCATGCAATAAATCTTAGAAGAACATATAGGCACAAATGTTCATGCCCTTGAATTAGACAATAGTTTCTCAGACATGCCATTAAAAATATAAGTAAAAAAAATGACAAATAGAACATTATCAAAATAAAACTTTTTGACTTCAAAGGATGCTATTAAGAAAGTTCAAAAGACAACTCACAGAAAAGGGTAAAATACTGTAAATCATATATCTGATAAAAGACTTGTCTAGAATACATGAAACATAATAGACAACCCAGTTAACAAGTGAGCAAAAGATATGAATAAATAGCTGTTTCTCCAAAGATGAAGCACAAAGTCAATAAGCAGATGAAGAGATATTCATCATTGTTAGTCATTAGGAAAATGCAAATCAAAACCACTAAGAGGATGTAACAAAGAATACAGACAATAATAAACGTTGGTGAGGTTATAGAAAATCCAGCTTCCTGTGTGCTGCTGTTGAGTATGGAAAGTGGTGCAGCCACTTGGTTAAAATAGATTGGCAGAGTCCCAAAAGTTAATCATAGCATTACCATATGAACCAGTAATTCATCTCCTAAAAGAATTGCAAACATATGTCTACACAAAAACTTGGACACAAATGTCCTTAGCAGCATTATTCAAGTTCATCAAAAAGTAGAAACAACCCAAATGTCCATCAATGGATAAAAAAACATGACCTTTCCATACAATGGAGGGACTTTGGTCATTAAAAGGAATGAAAAGCCAACATACACTAGAACATGAATGAAATCAGCCAAGAAAAGTCAGATGTAAAAGATCACATCACATTTAATTCCACTTATGAGATCCAGAACATGACTGAAGAATCCAGAGAAGGCAAACTGTTCATGACAAAGTAGGTTGCCAGTGGGCAGGGTTGGGGAAATGGAGAGCGGCTGATCTTGCACCTGGGGTTTCTTTTATGGGTGCTAAAAGAACATTCGGCGGTAGATAGAACGATGGCTGCATAATTTTGTGATTTTACCAAAAACCATGGAATTGTGTACTTCGTAAGGATGATTTTGTGTTATTTAACTACATCTCAATATAAAAAGAAATTGTGACTCCATAAAGTCTGAAGTTTGGGAAGAATTCCACAAATTGGAAATTTGATTGTATATATAATATATGTATCCATTGAGCATCTACTGTAAAGCAATGCCCTTTCATGTGCTTGATATATACATTGAGAATATATGTGTGTCTCTCTTGTATATTCGTATATATATATATATATATATATATATACACACACACACACCACACACACACACACACACATGTTAGATGGTGGAGGATATAGAGAAGTCTGGGCTCACAGTGACTCCCTGAAGCTGGACATTGCTTGAGGTCAAGGAGGTGGCCAGAGTCAAGATCAGGTGAGGAGGTTCACAGCCTGGACCACAGGACTCGGGGCCCTGCTGGGGAGCGCATGCTGAGCCTCAGGGTCGATGGGAAAGAACACAGGTTGGTTTGGAGTTGTGGGGTGGTTTTGCGAAGGAGGAACAGGATTCCATTTCAGGGAGCTCCTGCTGCACCACAGGCAAGAGGATGGCCGCGTAAGGATTCTGAGGATGAGTAAGGCTCAGCAGCTGTCCTCTTTAGAGATGAAAGGCAAGTTTGAAGGAAGAACAAAATAAATGTAAACTAATATTTATTAAATGCCAATACAAGCACAGACGAGTGTTTCAGAAATCTAGTGAAGGAGGAGTGATTATAGATGGGTGAAGAGCAAACAGAGAAGGTGAAACAGAGGGGCCTTGGGGGACGGGGCCTCCCTGGGTCTGCAAAGGTGGATTCTGAAGGGAGGAGGCAACCCTGTCCCTGACTGGATGCTCACGGCTTCAACGGAAACCTCCAGAAGTTAGCAAGGTGCTGTGAGCACATGGTGAGCCACAGCTCTGAGGGTGGAAGCTCCCCTCTAGGAAAACAATAAGTCCCTCGGGGGGAAAAATGGTTTGATTGAAAGTTCTGTTTGGGGCACACACCCCTGGACACAGCCTCTGACACGGAGCAGGCACATCACACCTGTCCCACTCCATACCAGGCACAAAGAAAACCATAGGTGCTTCCTTAAGAGCGGTGGCATTCTGCCGAGTGTGCTGCCGTGGCTGTGGACTCGGGCCCAGCAGAATGACACACCTCACAGCACTCGGCCCCAGAGCTGCCTTAACATCAGGAAACGTGCCTGATGGGAAAGCCCGTCGTGTTGGGCCACTGTGGAGGAGTGGGGCTGGATCAGGGAGCACGGCAAGGACACAGAGTGTGACCTGGGAAAGGGACGCTGGCAAGGTTGCTTGTGACTTCCTCTTTGCCTTTTAACTCCAGACTAAAGGAAGCTGGGGCCCAGGTAGAAGGAAAAATGGGCAGATCCAAGATCAGCCTCTTCCTCCCTCTTAACCAACTGCCAAGTTGTGCAAGACCTGGAAGACACGGGGATGGAGAGGCGAGGTAGGCCTCCCGGAGGAGACGTGGCAACGAAGTCCCGGGCCCTGGACCAGCACCAGACTCTGCCACCTCACAGAGACACCAGGCCCCACCTCCGGAGGGGAGCCACAGGGCCTGTGGTGGAGTGTCGGCTGGACCACTCCAGGCTGGCACAGGGAAACCACACTCTGGGCAGAGCCTGGTTTGTGTCATTGGGACTCAGAGAGTGATACCAGGCTGAGGGAGCCTCATTCCAAAAGGCAAGAGCAGGGTCTGCTGGTGAGAATGGCCACAGACTCCCCTTGGGGACAGATTAATGAGTGGCTACGTGAGGTCCAAGCCCCAGGGACAGTGAATCCATTAGATCAGCACCACCTTCCCGCGAGCCTGGGGCAGTTCCCACAAACAGGCTCAAATCTGAGTAGACAGTGAACCGTGGAGGTCAAAGGGGCAGAGAGGCCCCAATGGGTGGCATTTGCTCCTGGGGACCACAAGGCCAGGAGAAAAGCCACACCGTGTGGCACACTCTGAAGGCAGAGCAGGGTGTAGACCAGCTAGTTTAGAGGCCCACCTGAACTCTATATAATGGATACCAGCCCCCCCTGAAAGGGCACTCCAAGGATGGAACCAGACAGCGTGTGAGGCAGTGTCCGTCACCAGTTGTTAGCAGGGAGCTGCAGCAGGCCACCTCTACCCTCTCACAGCCGCAGGCCCATCCACCTCAAGCCTTCTGCAGCAACAGCTCAGCGGCATCCCCCTGCATCAGAGCCTCACAGCTCTCCCAGGAGGCAGGCAGTATGGGGGCCTCCCCTTCTGACAGGTGAAGAAACTGTGGCTCAGCAAGAACAGACAGCCTCCAAAGGTGACCGGGCCGGTGGGTATAGCGGCAGGGCTCCCACCTGGCCCGTCTCTCTCTGTGGCCAGTAGCAAGGCCCGGGTGCCACGGCCGGGCTTCTGCCAAGGAAGACAGCCAACGCGTTTCCAGGGTTGTATTTAGAAGGAGTGAGTGCTGGAGTCTTTTATGTACTTTTCAGCCAACAAGTTGGGCTGAACGCCTTTCCTTGAATAGGAGCATAAATTCTTTGCACAAGTTTTCTTAAAAAAAAAAAAATGAACAAAACATGCTCAGTCTCCATCCTATTTTCGTTACTGAAGCTTCCTTTGTATCACTAGGTGTGATCGACTTGAGAAAATGTTATTGCCAAATTGAGACTATCTAGGAAAATCTTCCAGCTCTTTCTCACACTTTACACCCTGCTGTATACAGATGTCCCCAGGAACATCTAAGGGAAAGTGGAAGCATGTGCCAGAAGAGCCAGGTGGCCCCCGGACTGACCGTGCAGGGTGGCATTGTGCAAATCCTTGAAATGAAGCAGGTGGCTGCTGCTCACACCAGACGCACGTTCCCAGGGGGCACTTGGGTCTGCAGCAGAGCACAGGGACAGCACAGGAGGGCTCACTGAGAATGCCACAGATCTCTCCAGGAGCCCTGAGTTCAGTCACGTGCCCACGTAGAGTTCCTATTTACACATCTCCTGGGCCCCTTACACTGGGTGGACAGTAGAGTCCAGTGACAAAGAGTGCAGACGCAGAGCCAGCCTGCCATGCACAAGCTTGGCTCTGCCACTCACCAGCTCTATCCTGGCAATTTCTTCCTCTGTGTCATGCATGTGGCAGTTATAGCACACCCGCTCATAGGATGGCTGCAGAATTCAGCACGTGAGCCATGTGGAGAATTAGAAGGGCCTTTACAAATAACCCCTCTCCGTGAATTCTCCCCCTATCCATTCATCTGCTTAAGGTGGAAACAGAGGAGTCCCCCCAGCATCCTGTCTCCACTCCTGACACATTGGGCCTCTCAAGTCTAATCCATTCTTTAACATCATTTCCAGAACCTTCATCCAAGACACGATTCGCTCCTAGCTCCAACCCTGCCTCCAATCTCATGTCACGATCACTTTCTCAAATTAAGATCAGATTGTATCATCCTCTGCTTTTCAATGCAGTCAGAATTAAACCTTGCTCCTTATCAGGCCCTGCTGTTGTAAACCAGCCCTTCCTACTCCTCTAGCCTCGCTTGTTATTCCTTCTGATGCTCTGGCTTGCCACATGCCCTCCTTGTTCAATTGCCTGCATGCCCAAGACTCTGCAGAATTAGAATCTTCACAGATCACCTCTGTTCTGCAATGTGCTTCCTCTTCCCTGGCAGGCTGGCTGCCCGCTCCCCGGCCCATAGTCCTAATATTACAACTATTATAAAAGGTCTTTCCTGAAAATGTTTTCTTTCCCTTCATAGCATTTACATATACTGCTCTTTAAGAGTAGATATTTATACTTCTTTGTGAAGGTATGTGCTATGTTGACCCAATGTTTCAGATATGCTTATTTTTATTTTTTTATTTCTTTTTTCTTTTCTTTTCTCTCTCTCTCTTTCTCTCTCTGTTTCTTTCTTTCTTTTTTCTTTTTTTTGATAACCAAGGGTGCTTAAACACTGAGCAACATTCTCAACCCTTTTAAATATTTTATTATAGATAGGGTCTCCCTGAGTTGCTTAGGACCTCTCTAAATTGCTAAGGCTGGCTTTGAAATTACGATCCTCATCCTGAGCCACTGGTGAAGCCAGAATCAGACAGGCAGTACCTGCTTCTGCTCCAGCCTGTTGCCAAGGTAACCTGTCCCAGGAGCGGCCCCTCCCTACAGGGAGCTCTAAGGTTGTTGATGTGTCCTTGGTTGCTCCATCCTGCCCTTCCCCCTTCAGCCCACCTGTCTCCCACCTGTTGGCCCTCCCACCAAGCATTGCTGGGCCTAGTCAGGTATGCAGGAAGAAGCAGGAGAACAAAGGAATCCTAGGACATATAAAAAGGGCAGAACACCTCACTTCTTGGGATACCAGCTATGGCCCCCTTCTTCCTCCCAGGAGAAGTCTATGTCACCCCTTTTTAAATAAACTCTGCTTTATATGCTTGCCTTGGGGTGCTTCTCTAATGTTCAAACTTCTACATCTGAGGAAGCAGGACTCGTCACAATAACCAATGCTATCACCAGGATTACAGGCATGCACCACCATACCCTGCAAAATGTTATTATTAAGCCGGCCATAGTGATGCACACCTGTAATACCAGCTGCTCAGGAGGCCAAGGAAGGAGGATTGCAAGTTAGCCTTAGCAACTTAGCAAGACCCTGTCTCAAAATGAAAAATAAAACTTAAAAATGAGTTGGGTATGTAACCCAGTGGTAAAGTGCCTCAGAATTCAGTTCCTAATACTGCAAAACATAAAGGATTGTTAAAATTCATTTATTCTTAGCTCTTTGGCATGGCTACTAGAAAATTTATAAATTTATAAAATTGCATATAAGGAGATCTACCTGAGATCACGGATCCAAAGCAAGAACACTGAAAAGGGGGGACGAACGAGGTTTCCTGGGCTTCCTAATGAAATAAGTACGCGCAGGCTATGGCATGTGACGTAAGTTTCACGTGGAGTTCCTAAACTAACCCTAAGAGCGTCTAGAGACGCTGGTCTCAATGAACACATGCCTCTAGCTGAGGCAAAGTGCTGCTGAGAGGGACAGCCTTGAGGTGGGAGTGCCAGGGTGGTCTTCAGGTCCCTTGCAGCCTATAGGTTGTTGGTGTTTGTAGGCAGCACCCCTGCTTTTCTTGGGGAAAGGGGGACAAATCCCCTTGTGGGCACCCCATTTCTGACAGCTGGCTGGACCTCTGGCCACAACCGGCCGCTTGCCTCATCTTCCATCCATTTGCCAGGAGGCTGAATGCATGCCTGGGTCACCTGGGTCACCTGTGTGTCCCTGGAAAGGAGAGCTTCCTCTGAAGGAAGGCTAGGGAATGCCCAGCTGGGGGCACTTTATGACCCCTGGCCAAGGTTGCCACCTTTTAATGAACAGAACAAGGAACAAACATCCCGTCCTGGGGCTCAGCAACTCACAGGACTGCTCCAGTGTTTCTCCAAAAAGGTGAGTCTCACTCACCACCATGATGCTCTCACCATGGTGAAGGGCAAAGTCCCCTTAAGTTACGGTGTTTGCTTTCATGTGGCCCTCAAAAGTGAATGCCATACAGAACAATTCTGGGAGGAAGGAGTATCATGTCCATTTGCAGCTTAGCAAACTGAGGCTTAGACGATGTGATACCCCAGGATCCTTCTCACTCAGTTCATCTGTGTTTAATGCATGACGAAGGTGATGATGAGCTATAAGCCCTTTGGGTGGCTCTGCTAGGGACAGGGCAGGAGATTCTGTGCTGCTGATCCCAGCACAGCGTGGCCCTTTCTCTCAGGCCCATGAAGGGATGCAGGCTTCTGAAGATGAAGGACTGGTCATCCAGCGACTTTAGTCTCTTACTTTCAAGGCCTTCCAGCCACAGGGGTCATGGAGGCTGCTGATCCTCGGGCGCAGTACCCAGACCTGCTCTGAGTGTGATCTGCTGCCCGGCACCTAACACTCAGGGAATTCTAGACACTGGAAAGAGCACCCGTTTAAAGGAATAACAGTGTGTTTGAGGCTGAAATATGTATATTCAGGAAAATTTTGTGTTAGCTTTTGATTTGATGCTTTGGGGAAATATTAAAGGAAGAAACCATCCTTAGCAGTGCAGCTTGGCTCTTGAGTATTACAAAATCATGGAAGGACCTCACAGATTCAGGAGAAACGTGGGGGAAAAGGAGGGTCTGAAGGGCTGCAGGCACAGGGACTCCATGCTGTTCGCTTTGTGTGTTGGGGGCAGGGAAGGAGGAGGGTTGGTTTTTTTAAGGAAGAGATTTCCACTTTGTGTCTCGGGTCACTGGTGATAGATGCCTGGGGAATGGTCCTAGTAAATTACAATGAATAGCTGGCAATCAGTAGTAGATCAATATCTGTATTACAATAGCAACTTCTCCAGTATTTGAAGATAGCCTGTTCTACATGCTACAATGGCCTCACTTTATTCATTTTCATAGAAAATTACCTTTTGTTTTAGGTGCAAAATAAACTAGGCTCAGGCTTGTCATAGTGAATACTGCTCATTGAGTTGCAGTCGTAAACTAAGCCCTAGGGGATGCAGAGATTAATACTGTATCTTTGCCCTGTAGGGTAAAACATTCTTTACATAAATTCTATGTACTGAAATTCAAACCAGAAGAAAATATTGTATGTTCAAGAATTGACCATATACATTATGAGAGGATTTGCACATGTGCACGTTTTGTAATTAATAGGAGCAGCCAGTGTGAGAATATTTCAGATAATCAGATGCTAGATTATTATAATGTACATAGAAATTTTTTAAAAATCCAGAGACTGTATCATTTCCACATTTAATGTGTGTGTTTTAAGGTATTTTACTACACATTAAAAATAAAACTATTCTCTATTTGAAAAAGTGAAATTAAAAATGACCACCAAAATACCAGGGAAAAATTAGGCATTGACCATTAACAAAAATGTTAAACAACTAATATTTTTATCATTCCAATTATAATAAGTTCTTTTAACCAATTTATTTTTATTGACTAATTTTTCAAAGTCACCAGAGAATACTAAAAGTTAAAAAATGCAAAGGCAAAATTATAGGAAATTGTCACTTCTCTATAATTCATGTGTGTGTCTTTGGTATAATGTTAAAATAACTAAGATACACGTTTACCAATTTAGAATAAAACATATATTTTCATATTATATTTAATCTACATATATATTTACACATATGTAAATAGAGTCCAAAAATCCATCTAGCAATATGTATGGGTGGATCCTTTTATATATAGCATGATCTAATTCTGAGTGCTACCAAAAGAAATTCAAAGTGCTGATTCCCAGGCTAAGTACCTTATGGTCAGCATGGGTGTTAAGCACAGCATGTGCACAGGAATGTGTACTTTTTAGGCACAGGGCGGGATGAGGACCAGCCACCTGAGCATCCTCCCACAGTGTGGGAACCGTACACCGCACTGGGGCCTGGATCCTTCACTCACAAGCGGGGTGTTAATTGTGTAGCCAACTGAGTAAAAACAAAAAAAGCAAAACAAAAACCATACTTTTATTATTATTACCTTTTTTTAGACCTTTCAGCTTCTGACCTTTCCATATGAGAGACCACGCCACGTGAGTCTTCAGTTCTGGTCCCACAAACCTCTTCACATCAGAGTCAGCACCCATTTTTCTGTCACTCATTCACTCGGGGCCCATCTTGACTATACCCCTCCTCTGCCTCTCAACCTCCTCTTCCATCACCGCCTCCTGCCAGTGAGCCTGCTCCCTGCTTGACAGAGAAAATGAAAGCTGTCAGGATCCCCACAAATCTCCTATCCTGAAAAATGCAACACCACCCTATGGGTATCTACCCTTCTTCCTCTGCTAGAAGATTGTCCTTCTTCCTCTGTGGACCTGATTCCTACACCATGGTTTGGATTTGTGTCTATCTGTCTTACTTGATGTTTACACTATCAATTTTCCTTTTCTTTTATATTAAACCTTATCCCTAGGCAGTGTGGTGGTGGGCACATATAGTCCCAGCTCCTCAAGAGGCTGCAGAGGGAGGATTACTTGAGCCCAAGAGTCGGAGACCAGCTGGAGCCTTACTCCTTTAAGAAAATGTCATCTCACTCCAGTCAGAATGGCAGCTATTAAGAACACAGAAAATAATAAGTGCTGGCGAGGATGTGGGGAAAAAGGCACACTCCTACATTGCTGGTGGGACTGCAAATTGGTGCAGCTGATCTGCAATACAGTATGGAGAATCCCTGGAAAGCTGGTAATGGAACCACCATTTGACCCAGCTACCCCTCTCCTCGGTCTATACCCAAAGGACTTAAAAACAGCATACTACAGGGACCCGGCCACATCAGTGTTTATAGCAGGACAATGCATAATAGCTAAACTCTGGAACAACTAGATGCTCTTCAGTAGATTAAGGGATAAAGGTATACATAAACAATGGTATATATAAACAATGGAATATTTCTCAGCAATAAATGAGAATAAAATTGTGGCATTGGCAGATAAAAAGATGGAATTGGAGAAGATAATGCTAAGAGAAGTTAGCCAATCCTAAAATATCAAATGCCAAATGTTTTCTCTGATATAAGGAGGCTGATTCATAGTGAGGTGGGAGGGAGATCATGGGAAGATTAGACAAACTGTAGATAGGGCAGAGGGGTGGGAGGAAAAGGGAGGGGGCAAGGGAGTGAAAAAGATGGTGGAATGAGATGGACATCATTACGCTAAGTACATGTATGAAGATACGAGTGGCGTGAACATACTTTGTATACAACCAGAGATATGAAAACTTGGGCTCTACATGTGTACTGTGAATTATAATGCATTCTGCTGTCATATATAACAAATTAGAATAAAAAATTAATTAAAAAAAAAAGAAATCATAACCCCAGCCCCAGTCCACTCCCACCTCCTCCCACTTACCTTCCTTTCACAGCCGAACTTCTCAAGGCCTAGTTGGCCCTCCCCGGGCTTGCTCATCTCCTTCACACACCTAAGCCCCCGGTGCTGTGGTTTGGTGCCATGTTCTTCAATGTCTCAAATCACTTGAGACTTGACTTGCATTTCTATGTGGGTTGAACTGTGTCTCCAACAAGATATTCTGAAGTCCAATCTCTGGTCCCCATGTTTGTTTAGAAATAGGATCTTTGCAGATGTAAGCAAGTGAAGGTGGGGTTCATTGGGTGGACCCTAAACCCAACGTGACTGCTGTCTTTGTAAGAAGAGAAGCCTCAGGGAGAAGGCCATGAGATGACCCAGAGAGCAAGTAGCATGATGTGTCCAGAGGTCCAGAAACCTCAAATGTCTGCAGCATCAGAAGTGTGGGGTGGATTCTCCCCAGATCAGATGGAAAAAGGATGGCTTTACACTTCTCATCTCCAGAAATGTAGAAGAAGAAATTTTTTTTCCAAGCCACCCAGTTGATGGTAATTTGTTAGGACAGCCTGAAGAACTAGTGCAATCAGAAGAAATGGAGTTCTCTAGAACTGTGCTGTGAGCTGTGTCTGTGAGGGGAGCTGACTGCCTGTCCCAACACACCAGGGCCAGTCCCCAAGATCACGCAGGCATCTGGCTGATCAGATGGAAGTATTGTAATTTACCTTCCTTGGAGATGCCCCTCTCACTCTCTCATTTTAAAGAAAACTTTACAATTTGGGGCCAAAACAATCCTTACTTATGTTGACAGAAGCCCTGCGTACACTGGAGCGGTGTAGGGTGAAGACTTGCAGTCTGTCCATCTTCCGGGGGTCAGGAGGTGTTCTGAGTTACCCTACCTAAGGTCACTGGTTTCTCTGCCCCTCTGCAGCTTGGTCTTTGGTTATAGAAAAGCACATTTCAGTGGTGACTGAGGCCACTCGGGAGCCCATCCTTGAAGATGGCAAGTGACACCCAGGGTCCACAAGACTGTCCCAAGATGACGAAATGATGGTTGTTTTTGTTTGTTTGTTTGCTTGTTTGCTTGTTTTTAAAAGACTCAAAATTCCAACGAAAGGTTTCCTTGCCAATGATTGGCACAAGTATTCTAGTTTACTCTTTACATAATATTTATTAGTGAGTTTTGAACTTCATGATCTATTGTGAACATTTTCCATGTCACTAAATGTTCTTCTAAGGTTGCCAATTACTCACTTCCTGAGGGACAGTCTACACTTGTGGGTTGACATCCTCATCCCTGCATTTGACCCGCATCCCATTGCCCCCCCCCTGTTGTGGTGCTCCCTGCCCGTCAGCACCGACCACACAGCCCCTCTCCATGGCCAGATGTGATGGCGGTGCCTGCACCTGGTGGGCGGCCACCCAATGAAGGTCAAGACTCTGTCTCTGCTCTGGGCAGTCCAAGAAATGTACACAACAGGATCAGACGTCAGTACCACCACCTCTCAGACAATTAGAATCTCAGTTCTACTTAGAGTGTGTCAAAGCCACCCTCCCCTGCCTCCCTGCGGTGCTTACTGAGTCAGGAGGCCCAGTGGTGAGGCTGGGGTGATGTATCACGTGGACACAGGATTCTGCTTATGCACTCACAAAGGCCAAGTCTGCAAGATCTATGGAGACTGCTTGCACCATACACTGAGCTGGGATGAATAAATGAATCACTGCTTTGATAACATTCAGGAAGCAAATGTGATGTTGCTTTGCAGGCTCTGTTTAGAGCAATATAAACAAAAGGAGTCCACACTGACTCCAGGTTACTGTGCTTTCAGGAACAGAGTGACATGCCTGACGAGGTGAGCCTGTGCAGGTACCAACTAGACCATGGCTCTTTACTGGATAGTTCAGGATCAAATGCAGTGCCAGTGTTTATAAAAAGATGCCTGGCTAAAAACCAGAGACTCTCATTGAAATACAGCTGCCTCTCCTGCCCCTAAGATTTTAATTCAGTGCATATCAGAGCAAGGAAGGAAAATCAATGACTCTTTGAACAAACACCGGAGGCTGTTTGCCCATGCGTCCTGGTTCAGAAGCCATTGCCCTGGTCCCACCCCCTCCTGAGCCGGCTCCAGTGAGAACTTGAAATCCTAACTGCCCACCAGACGGGTTGCGTTCGGAACCTTTGACCCGTCAGGTCTGGGGATGAGGCCTCACCACCTCCCAAGGCAACCCACCTAACCTGGCGACTCCTGCCCTGGGATAATTCTTCCGGAAGCAGGGACTGTGAAACAGACTCCCTGCAAACTGCCCCACCCCAAAGCTGCCAGGCTCCCAGGCTTGTTCCAGAAAGGGAAGCATGACTCAGCAGGACCCAGTAAGTGGGGGAGGAAAGAGGCCTTAGATTATCTTTCAAAATCCCAGATATGGCAGGAGGAGGAGGAGGAGGGGAGCGTGCTGGCTGCATCGTGGCCCCAGCTCCACCCACCTCCAGGCCAGGTGAGGAACCCTGGACATGGCAGCCTGCTCTCCAGGACTGGAGGTGTCCTGCACAGCCACAGTGAACTGGCCTGAGAAGACATGCTATTGGGGTGAGAGTGGATGGTGTCCCCTGTGGACGGGGGCCACATAACAGAAGGGACAGAGAAGTTGAGCCTGGGCAGTGTGGCCTGAGAATGGCACTGAGGACCAGGTGACCCTGTCCACCCACAGTGCCTTGGGAACAGGTGAAGCCCAACCAGAAATGAGGCTACCCTCAGTGCAACACAAGGGAAGATGGCGTCCTTGCACCTTGAGCTCCTGGCTACCATTTATCCCCCCTCCTTGGAGGAGCCTATTTCTCTGTACTTCAGCCTTATAACACCTGCCAGAGCCACTAAATTCAAACTTTCTTCCACACGCTTCCTTCTGGCCAAGTGGAGATGGAGACTACTGAGAACTCAGTGTCCCTTGGTCAGACTGACATGTTCAAGTCCTAAACCCCCATGTGATGGCATCAGAGGTGGGTCCTTGGGGAGGTCAAACGGTGGAGCCCTCCTGAGTGGAGTGGTGGTCTACAAAGACAAGGGAGCCTGCTTTCTCTCTCTGCTGGGAGGACCCAGCAAGAAAAAGTCCATCTCCACACCAGGGAGAGGCCCTTGCCAGACATGGGCTCCAAGGATGTCTTGTTCATGACCTTCTGGACTCAGAACCATGAGCAGAGTTTGCGGGTTAAGCCACCCCTCTGTGGCAGTTTGTCATAGTGGCCTGAACTAAGGAAGACCGAGAGGGCTTGTTTTTTCTGTCTAAACCTTCTCAGTTCCAACATATTCAATGTGGCCTAGCTGGACCCTCCCAGGCCAGGGGTGGTGAAATATCACACCTGCTCCACAACATGGGGCTGAATTATTAGTGTCTAGTATCCAAGCTATTATCCTTCTCCAGGCACATCTGGATGAATATAGCTTGAAACATGTGCAATTCTTTTACAGTTCTGAAGATAATACAGAGCCAGGAGGCAGACATGAAGCCCCACTTACAACCCCACTCTGCATAGCCCGCCCCAGGTCTCCTTGGGGCTCTCAGTCCCAATATGGTCCTGTCCTGATAGCCCTCCTGCAAAACATTTCTGCACTGTTCTATTCATCACCAAACTCTCCTGCTTTGTTTTTTCTTTTGCTTTTCTGTTTCAGAGGAACCCAGACTCCTGTAGCTATAGAAGCAGTAGGGATGTTGCCTTCTATAGTGGTCACCTTGTCCACACGTAGCTGTTAGATCCAGGACCACTCTGATCCTCGTGGCCTCTTACAGAGTCAGATGCTTCTCAGAGCTTTGGTCACCTGTGCTCTGCCTCTCCCACCAGGGGCATGATCAGCCCACGAGGCACCGACCTGTTTCTTTAATCAAGTTTTACAGGAACATGGCTGTTCACTACAAAGTATCCATGACTGCCTCTGTGGGACAGTGGAAGAACTGGATGGTAGACAGAGACCGTGCAGCCCACACGTCTATCAGCATCTATCAGCTGGTCCTCCTGAGGAGGCTACTGGCTTCTGTCTGAGGCACAGTTAGGTTTGCTGGTTGAAGCTGAGTCGACACCATATTTGGGCTCAATGTACAGCAAGGGGAAGAGAACATGGAAAGGCCATCCCACAAAGGCAGGCCTGGGGCTGATACAGGTCACTTAGGCTCATGTTGACAGGGAGGGCTTTGTCACCAGGGCTGCCAACCGCAAGGGAGCCGGTGGTACAGAGGGGCCCACAGCTGCACCCAGGCTGGAGATGGAAGGGCCTGCAGGAGAGCTGGCCCCCTCCCCCAGTCCATAGAGAAGGAGTGGGGATCTCTAGCTCAGGCCACAGACACTTCGGTCTCCTTCAACATGTAGATTTGTCAATCAGATTCTCCCTTTGATTGACTGCCTATGTTTATTAGGAAGAAAAACATGTCTGTAGGTTTCTGCATCTCTTCTATCTTGGTTGAAAATGTTTCTCCACATCTGCTGGGCATTCAAAACTCCTGGTAGGAAGTGCATGCAGAGTCCAGCTTTGTGATAGGAAGTTTTGGACACACAAGCACATGGAGGCATCTCAGCTCAGCAGGTCAGCACACACCTACCTACTCACTCCCTAGAGGTGGAGGGCTTGA
Organism: Marmota monax; assembly: GCF_021218885.2. Lineage (NCBI taxonomy): Eukaryota > Metazoa > Chordata > Mammalia > Rodentia > Sciuridae > Marmota > Marmota monax. Next base: position 2,969,130 of record NW_026692321.1, on the reverse strand, counting down.
ACCACCCTGAATGGAGCTGATTGCACCCTCCTGCCCTCGTCTGCACACCCAGTTAGTTAAAGCTGTTCTCGGGTAATGACAATGGAAACAAAGACACCTTGGATATACGATGACCCTGACATTGTATGAAGCTTCCTTGTTTATAAATGCTTTCAAATTGCAACTCATTTGGCCAGCGGTATCCTCTGCCGGGGAGCCCATTCTGCTGTGCAGGGTCCCCAGCCTCCCCTCCTCCAGATCTCCTGGCAGGGTCTTTCTCCTACTCAGAAGAAATTCAGAGCTCCACCATTACCAGTCCCAGAAACGTCAGTGTTGAGAAAAGAGATGGAAGGGAATCTCTGAAGTCCTGGCTCTTCAGTTGAGGGGTGCTGAGACCAGCATGTTGTGATCCGATCCTGTTTCCGTCCTGGTGTTTGGAAAGCCCCTGGTCTTTGACTTCCGAGCCTGGGCCTCTGGACACACATTACATCTGTGGTCCCCAGTGTCCTCCCCAGATGGCCTCTCCAGATTAAGAATCTGGAATCCTTACTGCTTTTTGCAGCTCATTCATGGTGTTGGTGGCTAAGAACCTGAATCAAAATGGCCCATTTTACCACCCATTGTGGGTGAGGAAACAGACTCCGAGATGTCCTGTCCTTGGGATAGCTGGGCAGCCACAAGCTTCCAAGCTGAGTGGGAGTCTGCATCTTTACTGTTCACCTGGTGAAAGTCCACCTGTGACGAGCACTGCAGGGGTGTCCTCGCCTCAGGAGAATGCGGGGTCTTGAGCCCGAATGGCCCAATTCCAGCACCTCCTCCTCCCTGAGGTCTCTGATCCCATCACTCCTTGATCTCTGTTCCCATAACAACTCCCCTAAGTGTATACTGATGGGCACATTATGGGGTATAGAAACACTGTAATTTCCTGTGCATTTTTATTAGAAGAACCACATGAATTTGTTAATGGGCTATAAAGTTTTCTGTGTTACTTACAAAAATATAAACTCTGGAGGAATAATATTTTCTTAGTTCTTATGTCTTTCTACATTGCCATCTGCAGCATGGACACCCAATTATTTCTGTTGAGTAATTGAGCCAAAGACTGTGGTAGAAGAAACGGTCAGAAATCTCAGTGGGGGGAGGGGGTTCTGAGGCCTTCAGGGCTTGCCCTATGGATCCAGCTCCAGCCTCTGAGAGCCGGAAGTTCTCACACCATGAGCACTGGGGAGAGGCCAGTGCCCATGGTCAGGGGAGTCTGAGGCCTCGTCAGCAGTGGGTCTGTGCAGATGTTACAGAGGAAGCAGTAGGAAATCTGTGGAGGGCTGGTCTCCACCATGACTCACGGTGCTGGGGGCCGACGGCCCCAAGTCTCCTCTGCTAGTCTGCTGGAGGACCAGCTCTGGGGGTCACTCTCCAAGACTGAACCCAATTACAGAGGCCTATGAACTTGAAAATACCTTCCTGGGCAGGCCCACCGCAGGGCCAACAGCAGCTAGGGCAAGCAGCAAGCAGGCGGTGGGCTAGGTGCAGGCAGGCCTAGCCATCAGGAAGCCATGGTACATAGGAAGGGATAAGAGAGACTGAAAATCAAAAGCCTAAGGTGCTACCCCGAAGAGGCAGGCTCCGCTTCCCCAGCTGTTCCAAAATGGCTCCCAGAGTTCTAGGTCCTAGAAGTTCATTCTGGAATGAACTCACCCCAAGCACTAAATCAGACCTAAGGAGTGTGTTTTCTCGAGTAGTGATATTCAGAGTCAATGTGTGAGACAGAGTGCTTCATATACGCATGAACTGGATAGCACAGTGCGTGGAGCGCTGATTCACTTCTGCAGTGCTAGTGAAGTCCCAGGCGCCATCAGCTGGTCTGAGTGTGAGATTCTAGTGTTCTCTGTGCAACTGAACTGCTACAGGCAGGGTGTGATGGTCCTTCTGTGGCCAGACTTCCTGCAGGACCCACACTTGCAAATAGACTCACTTTGGAGACCTGCATGATGGAACAGTCAGTCATATATCGGCAGCCCATGCGGAGAGGAGCAGTGGGCAGCCCCATAAGGTCTCAGGAGCCTCCAGACACCACTGTGGCCTCTGACAGACACCCCCAAAGCACACCAAGCTGGAAGTCCCAGCCCTTCAATGACAGGAGTCAAAAGACATGAGCACAAAGACATTCTCAACATGAGGATGGCAATCCAGGCCTGTTGGCTTCTTGACTGCAGCCTGACACCCCAAGCTGGCACCCAGGTAGACTGGGTGTGTGTTAAGCCACTGATCTATGGCCATTTGTTAGCCACAGAAAAACATTATGATGATGTAGCTGAAAGGCTGCCTGGCAGAATTTTGGATGATTCCTACTGCAAAGGAGTGGGAAGGAGAACACAGGAGAATGCTGAAGAGGGGTATTTCTACTCCCGGAGAAAGACAGGCGAGGATTTTAATTGAAATGTCATCTCTAGCTGGCGTGTGACCTCATGCAATCACCTAACCTTCCTGAACTCACATTTCTCTTCAGCAAAACAGAAATAATGTCTTCTATTGGGCTGCTGGATTAGAATGAAAAATAAACACACAGGGAAAGAAAATGCAGTGGTGCTGATGGCTATATTCAAGTAGGAATTTATTTTAAAATACTAGCAACTAATGTTTATTGAGCGAGCACTTGCTGTGGGTCAGGGTGCTAAAGAAGCATGTGCACTTATTCAGTTAATCTTTACAGTAACCTGCAGAGGCAACTATTATTTTATCAATGAAGAAACAAAAACACAGAGAACTCAAGAACCTATCCCATCACACAACTGAGGTTTGAAGCTAGGTAACCTTCTTCATTGGAGTTTAGCTTCAGTGTGGTGGGAATATGTGTCAAGGAAAAACTAGGAATGATGTTGGAGGCAGAAATAGGCAGACCCTGGAAAGATGTGCCGACCACTCAGAGAAGCTGAGACTTCTGCCCATGCAGCGGGAGAAATATGAAGGGTTCATGCTGCACACGCCTATAAATTAAGCCTTGCTTGTAAGTCTAGATGTGCCTTTGTAAAAACATTCTTATTGTGCTGCTGGCTTGGCTAGTGGGAGTTCTCAGGAGTTCCCTGGATGAGCTAGGCTTCTAGGAGAAAACCCAAGTGTCTATCAATTCTTTTTAAAATCAGGCCATTGACATAGACTTTCCACACCCCCAAGCAGCTGATTCTTTCAACACATCCTGTTTGAGAAGTGTGTCTGCCTTTATGTATCTCTGTATAATTACAAGATCTTCCCTCATTAGAAGTTGGAGCCCCAAGTAGCACCTAGCCCTGCAGCTGGGGCAGTTCATGCAGACCCTGCCTAGGTGCTTCCTGAAGGCAAGGGAGAAGGATCCCATACTCCTCTGGGGATCCATACAAGGGGAGCTGGGTGGAGATTCACTGGCCAGATTTCCCACACAGCAGGAGCCGAGGGATAGAACCGCAAGGCATCTGATATGCTCTGGAGATCAGAGTCCTGCATTTGGCCATTCACAATGCTTTCAAGAAGCAAAGTATATGCCATTTGATCCAAAGAAAATGAAAAATAAATAAGCCTTGAGAATTTCAGGGCTTCTCAGAGTGAGCTGGAAAAGTTATGGCTTCCAGAAAGTGCACTCTGGTCCTCATGGTCCCTCTGGTCCTCCATTGTGTGGACCAGAATCACTCATGCCTATTGCCTCTGGGGTCACCTGGTGTCACCAAGCCCATCATCACAGGCAAGAGTGACAAATCTTTTAAAGCCTCAAGGCAGCTCCTACCCCCTGCACATGAGGTGACTTCCATGGGCTGGAGACAAATCTCAGAGTCCAGGTGCTCAGTTTGGGCCAGCCATGTTCAGTAGTGGACAAACAGCAGCTGTGATGGACAGAACATGAATAGTCTCAATATAAGGGACAGAAAAGACAGGCAAAGGGAGGCATCACCCAAGGACCCTCCTTTGATTGGTAGCTTTTGCCCAGGAAATGGTCTGCAATTCTCCGGGGAACACATGGAGGTTGTGGTGGTCTCCTCGCTAAGTGTGCAAGACGGACCTCACTGGTCTGCTCTTGCCACTCTGACAACCAGGGTCCCAAGGACGCTACTCTTCCCTGTTTCTCTTTATTCCCCCATAATTTTACTCAAGCTGGGGAAACTGTGGCCCAGTGCCAGCCTTTATATAACCTGCAGGCCACGTTATTTCTTATATTTTAAAATAATTGAGGCATATTGAAACACGATTGATATTTCTTGTACACAATATTATATGAAATTAAAATTTAGTGTGCGTAAGTGAATTTGAGTTTTCACGTGGGCACTGTTGGTGTTTCTGGATTGGGGAGGGAGTTGTTCCACACTGTGAAGTCTGTTTGTCTGCATCCATGGCCTCCAGACCCTGGTGCCAGCAGTTCACCTTCTCCATTCCTCATGTGGAAATGTCTCCAAGTATGGCCAAACGGGCCCCGGGAGAAAGAGAGCTGCCTTCTCCCTGAAGCACCCGAGTTTGCCTGTCTCCCTACCTGCTTCTGTGTGGCAGCAGCAAAGTGGAACAGTGGACAGAGACTGTGGCTGTCAGAAACCTAAATATTCATCCCCCAGTCCTTACAGGTGACCTTTGCCAACCTCTGATCCAGCACACAGAAGGAGCATGGTGTTTGAAAAGGAAAGAAGGAAGGGGAGGAGGGAGAGAGTCAGAGAGCCTGCTGTCGACATAAAACACTTCCAGGTGAAGGCCAGGTCTCATTATGCTGACACAGAGACCAATGAAGGCCGCCTGTTCCTGAGAACACAGCAAGTCCAAGTTCATTTCTAAAGCAACCTCATCTGAGTCGCCAAGATCAGCCTCTTGTGTTTAAACTCAGGAATTTACCACCCTCCTATCATGGCAACTAAAGGTCAACTAAAAGGAACACTGTAGGAGCACTCTGAAAGGCTTAGGCTGCAAGCAATCCTGGATCTAGTTGAATATTTTAGCAGCATGCGATTCTTCAGCACATTCTGATGGACAGAAAGCCATTTTGTAAGATCATGGACAATAAGGGAGTCAATATTTATTGAATGATCTGCAAAATGCTTTGAAACTGTTTCATATGTTCAGTGGGAAAAGGAACCTGTCAAAATTCAGAGAGTTTTCTGAATTGAGAAATGGTTCTCTCATTCCTGACAGGAGGTATGTGAGGACCATAGACATGGAGGAGTTGTCTGGGATCTAGGGAGTCAAGAGCCAAGCTGGGACTCTGATTTGGACCTGGATCCCGCCAGAGCCTTTACTTCTATTGTCACACTGCATGTGGGGTCAGCTTAGCCGAATTAGCTACGTCCACAAAGGCAGCAAATCTGTCTCTGGGGCAAGTGGATGCTTCTAGAAATTCTGAGCCAGAAGGGAATTGAGTCAGGTGGCAGGGTTCATGGACTCCTCTGGCCTCTGGGCAAGCCCTGCCGGGCTCCCTCAGTTTCCAGGGAGCATGAGCCGATGCCTCCTGGGGTGAGCCGGGCTGTCTGAGCCTGTGGCGGTGTCGCTGTATACAGACGGCGGCGTGCAGAGCAACGCTAGAAAGCACACTCAGACAACGGGAGAGGGGAAATGGGCTGAAAAGCCGCGTGCAGAAAAGCAGGCAGTATAAAGAGATTGATCACTTGTTCTGATAAATTGACAGTGAAATTAAAAAGCTTAATTATTTCAGCATGAATTTTGAGAGGTTTCTTTTCCCACTGAACATATGAAAAAGTTTCAAAGCATTTTGCAGCAATAAAACATCTGTGACCCAATTTACATAAAACAGAATAAAACTGCGAGTTGTTATGGCAGCACAGAGCACCCGGGCACCCAGGAACCCCTGCTCCAGCTTCCATCCTGAGAGCGTGGGGAGAGGGGAAGGGCAGGTGCAGGACCCACAGCAGCAGGAGAAAGTAGGAAGGATGTGGTGGACCCAAGGCCAGAGGAGAGGGCGCAGAGAGTTCCCTAACAGAACAGTAATGGCCTTGGGAGGCTGGTGGAAGGACAGAATGGAACTCACGATTTTAAGCACAAAACAGGCTTGAAGGATGTGACAGAGATGCACTGTGGGAAACAGTGGGTAATTCCAAGATGCCTTTCACCCGACTGTGTGTGCTGCCAATGGAGAAAGGTGAGAGGTGCGGGCTGCAGGATTTGGTTCTCAGGAAAGCTCTAGGCCTTCTCTGGAGCTCACACATGATGGATCTAGCAGCCCGTCAACAAAAAGTATCTTTTGGAGCAAACTGAGTTCCGATCTGATACATGAAAATACATACTTCATTTAAGACAGGAGGCACATTCACATTCTCATAAGATTCGAAATAGATTATTTTAAACAAATATCAAACTTGAAAAAAAATCTGTTCTAGAGAATGTATAGATATTGGCAGATGGTAATTTACTAATTAGAGAAAAATAGGCAGCAATCACTTCTGTAAGACATGAAACTTCAATTGTGCAAAGAAATAATTAGACTGAATTGATGATGAAGACCCTGGACATTGTGTTGTTATCATTTTTCAAGTCTTAAAATCTTTTCTGAAGGAAATTCTTGGCTAACCTGTGTTCTGAGCAGACTGAAGATAATTTTTAAAACTTAAGTGTTTGTAAGTACATTTTTAAATAACAGTTTTATCTCAAAACTAATCCATCTATCATACACCAAAGCAGTGGTTCTCAAAGGCAGTACCATTTCTTGATTGGAGGATTGGGAACAGATAATACCTTGGGGACTTTTCAAAACACAGCACTAAGCACCAATTCCCACTCACCCCTCCCCCTAACATGCACCTTCACAGTAGTAATGTCTGACAATGATCTCAATCCTTTTCCACTTAAAATTCAGGGAGCCCCTGTTCTTGTAAGAATGAGTCACATTCCTCAAGTGTGTTTGGAGCACAAAGCAAAACAGGACCCCAGTGGGTGATACTCTACTCAACACAATCCACAGCTAGGACTGGACTCTACCATTGGCTCAACTGAGCGGCAAGGAAGATAGACTGCATTTGATTGGCAACAAACCCAGCAGCTGCCATACAAGTCATCTTGACTCAGGGTCCGAGATGCTTCCAAGCTACTGGCATCTGGATAGTTATGGAGTGGTGTGAAGTACACAAGTTTTCTCTGGAGGAATTTCACCAACAGGAAGCTCTGCTTGGGCAGCTTGGTGGGGGTGAGTGGGTGGACATGTCCTGTAGTGGGGTGTGTAACAGCGAGTGCTGAGCAGATGGGATGGTGTGCATCCGCCAGCCATGCAGGAGGACTCTGAAGCCAGGGTCTCTCTTCACAACATAGCTCCACATTTGTATTTTTGATGTCAAATAGACTGTGTTTTATTTCATTTGTAGAAGCTATTTTAAAAATACATACTTGAAAACCACTACTGTAATCAACCTTACCTGTGGTCAGATGTGGCCCATAAATTGCCAGTGTTTTTTATGTCTGCCCCAGGTTTCCTGAAACCCACTGCAGACCAGACCAGGCGCATCAAGTCATTTGCATGGATGGTGATCTACTGTGTCTCCTCTGAAGCCCCATGATCCCCGCTTCTGCATCCTGTGTTTGGTTTCTGATGGGAAGAACAGCTGGAGAGCACTATTAGAAGTTGCCTGAGCACCTCATCCCACTGTGTAAAGTAAGGAAGGTATGAGTGGCCTTCATGTGATCTGGTGTAGGAAGGACAGAGACAGGTCTTCTTGAGACAAATGATCAGAGTCACATGCTCTCGCAGGGCAGATAGCTTGGGTCTATGCCTTATCATCTCTGAGACCCACAGGGATCGCCCCTTCCAGCAGCCCGCGACCAGGAGGGACAGCTCATGACTGAACCCGCTCTGCTTTCTGCCACTTGGTTTCCACCTGTTTCCACTTCCTTGACGTCGCTCCTTATTTCTGTTTGGTTTATCTTAAAATACTGGTTCTTGATGTGATAATTCACATCTATCTCAGAAGACAGCAAGAAAGGAATATGCCATAAGTATTTTTAAAATAAATCGTTGCTATTTGTAGCACACCTCCTTCTAAAGAGCAGGTTGTTTTTATGTGAAGTAAGGTGAAGTGTGGAAGGATTGTCATGTGACTGGCTCTAAGCAGAGGGCCTGGGATTGGGTAGACTCCATCTCAAGATCACCCTGTAGAGAGAGGAGCCAAGTACCTGGGGGGTGGGGGGGGGCAGAGCAAGCAAGAGAGCCAGAGAGAGAGAGACCCAAGAGCAGTTTAAATGATTCTCCAAACCAAAATTCTAAAATCTACATTGAAAACTAATGCTGAGAGAGAATTCAAAGACAAATATTTCAAGTGAATTTACTTCAGGCTAATTAAGATGAATGAAACAACCAACATACAGGTCTCCTTGAATGTATTTAGCATGTTCAAGAGATAAAGTAATGAATAGTGATCAAAAAATTAAGAAAAACATGTGAATGAGAAGAGTTTTTTTTTTAAATGATTATTTAGAAACAGGACTAAAACTCAACAAATAGATAGAATTTAGATTTCACACATTTGAAATTTTGAAAGAAGCAGGGAATTGACCCAGAATGAAGTACAACAAATAGACAGATATGAAAATACATACTTCATTTAAGACAGGAGGCACATTGTGATCAATGTTGAGTTAAAGCAAAATTGTGTGTGTGTGTGTGTGTGTGTATGTATACATCAAGAACAAGCAAGAGTTCAGGAGAAAATGGGAAAAATAAGAAATTCCACAGGTAAAAAATGAAGCAAATGCTCTCTTTAAAGACATATCTGGAACTTGCAGGAATTTATAGCTATACATATTATGTCAAAATTTTCTGAAATCAAGAATAAAGAAATAGTTTTTAAAATATCATATAGAGACAAAAGCATACCTCTAAAGATATTGAAATTAGACTAATATCAAAATTCTTATCAGAAACAATAAATTCCAGAAGGTAGCACAGTAATGTATGTTGATGGCAGTGTTTACAAAATACAACAATCTAAAATTCTATATTCAGTGAAATTATCATCCATGGGTAGGCAAACTGAAAATTTTTCAAATACAGAGGAAATTGACCACCCACCACTGACACCCTTTGAAAGAAACCTTCGAGTATATACCAAAACAGGGGAAAACATCAGAAAAGAGGGGGAATGAAGTCCCAGGAAACAAGCATGGATATTACTAAAATATACTGGAAAATTTAGTTTTATATTGGAGTAACAAATAGTAGTCTATAAAAATATGGAACAAAATTTTTAATAATAAAAACCTGACAATGTGTAGCAGAGATATTGAATTGATGACTATACTAAGCATAAGTCCTTATATAATTTGGCAGGAAGATATACATAGCAAGCAATTTGGTACTTGCTAGAAGAAGGTATAATGATGTGTATTCAATATTCAAGTGTAATTATTGTAGCAATAGAAATACATTATAAAGCTTCTAAGAGTAAGGGTGGAATATACATGAATATATATATATATATATATATATATATATATATATATCCTTGGGATTAATATATATATATATATATTAATATATATATTTTAAATATATAAATATATTATATAAATATATATTTTAAATATATAAATATATATTTCCTATATATCATATATGTATAGCATATATACCACTAATCATAACACATAGCATTTATACCAATAATCATAACAAAAATCAATGGGTTACACTTAAAAAATAATATGCATAAGACTCTCAGACAATTTTGCTATAACTCAACTATGCAGGGTTTACAAAAGCTAAAATAAAACACAAGTAAGGATTGAAAATAAAATAAAAAAGTTACTCCAACAAGTAAAAGAAATCCAAGTGATTATATTGGTATTGGCAAAATAGAATTTGAGGCATAAAAGAACTGATATATATTTAAAAAGATACTACTCTATCATAAAGAAATACATTTACTGATAAACTTTTTTAAAAAATTATAAACTCTGGTAGTCAATTAATATAACATCAAAATGTATAAAATACTATTCAGTTTGCAATCTGACCAAAATCAGTATGGTGGTTCCGATTGCTTGCTTCTCTGGATAGATTTTGATGGGCTCCAAACACTGAAGAAAGATGAGCAGACTTCCTCCTTTGCAAATTTTCCATCAGGAGAGACAGTGCAATAAAAATCAGTCTCAACTAAGTTCTGCCATCCATTCAATCATCTATTACGAAGGAGCCACCAAATCATTAAACTGGCCGTGTGACCTTTCTGTTCTACAGGCACACGAGGAGCAGGATGCAGAGGCAATTCCCTGGAGACAGAAGCAAGCAAAACACTAGTGACAGTGGTCAGTTAGCTGCCCACAGTCAGGGGAGGAGACCCAGCTGCCTGCAAGAGGAAGACACAGGGACACTCAGAACAGCCCAGGCCATTGAGCTTGCCAGACTCTTCTAACACAACACGTCCCACAAGGGTGAATGACGTGCCTGGGCCATTTCTGGTCCATATGTGTGCCTCGAATCAGAGCCAATCCTCCAGTAAAAAGTCACTTTTAGTGTCTATTACCTATGTAAACTATCGTGTGTTGATAGGAAATATAGTCATGGGGCACTTGAGGTAGCCACTTTGATGTTAACTTTTCTTGCCCTGCAAGAAGACTTCCTGTGCCGTGAACATCCCTCACTACAGTGGTTCATTTGTGGCAGTCACTATTGACATTATTGCCATTCAAAGTTCATCAGTGTACCTGGGTGTTGATAAATGCGTCATGTCATAGAGCCATGATTATACTATCAGACAGTGTCACTGCCCCGAAAGTCTTCTGTGCCCTGCCTGCTCACCTTTCCCTTTCCTGTATCTCAGGCAACTAGTGATCTTGTTACTGTGTTTGAAGTGTTGCCTCTTTCTCCATGTCCTCTAATTGGAACATTTACTATGTATGATTTGATTGGCTTTTTTCCTTTATCAGTTGGTAGCTCATTTTTTTAAAAATTTTTAATTGACTTTTTAAAATGTAACAGCAGAATGCATTACAATTCTTATTACACATATACAGGACAATTTTTTATATCTCTGGTTGTATACAAAGAATGTTCACACCAATTCATATCTTCATACATGTACTTTGGATAATGATATCCATCAGATTCCACAATCCTTGCTAACCCCTTGCCCCCTCCTTTCCCTCCCACCCTTCCGCCCTATCTAGAGTTCATATATTCCTCCCACGTTTCCCCTTCCTACCCAACTATGAATCAGCCTACTTATATCAGAGAAAACATTCAGCATTTGTTTTGGGGGGGATTGGCTAACTTCACTTAGCTTTATCTTCTCCAACACCATCCATTTACCTGCAAATGCCATGATTTTATTATCTTTTACTGCTGAGTAATATTCCATTGTGTATATAGGCCAAATTTTTTTATCCATTCATCTACTGAAGGGCATCTAGGTTGGTTCCACAGTTTAGCTATTGTGAATCGTGCTGCTATAAACATTGATGTGGCTGTGTCCTGGTAGTATGATGTTTTTTAAGTCCTTTGAGTATAGACCGAGAAGAGGGATAGCTGGGTCAAATGCTGGTTCCATTCAGCGTTTTTCAAGGAATCTCCATACTGCTTTCCATATTGGTTGCACCAATTTGCAGTCCCACCAGCAATGTATGAGTGTGCCTTTTTCCCCACATTCTCGCCAACACTTATTGTTGTTTGTCTTCATAATAGCTGCCATTCTGACTGGAGTGAGATGGTATCTTAGAGTATTTTTGATTTGCATTTCTCTAATTGCTATAGATGATGAATATATTTTCATATATTTGTTGATTGATTGTATATTCTGTTCTGAGAAATGCCTGTTTAGGTACTTGGCCCATTTATTGATTGAATTATTTGTTTTTTGTTTTGTTTTTGTTTTTTGGTGTTTAGTTTTTTTGAGTTCTTTATATACCCTAGAGATTAGTGCTCTATCTGATGTATGAGGGGTAAAGATTTGCTCCCAGGATGTAGGCTCTCTTTTCACTTGGCAGATTGTTTCTTTTGCTGAGAAGAAACTTTTTAGTTGGAATCCATCCCATTTATTGATTCTAGGTTTTAATTCTTGCGCTATAGGAGTCTTATTAAGGAAGTTGGGGCCTAATCCCACATGATGAAGATTAGGGCCTACTTTTTCTTCTATTAGATGCAGAGTCTCTGGTTTCATTCCTAGGTTCTTAATCAACTTTGATTGAGTTTTGTGCATGGTGAGAGATAGGTGTTGAATTTCGTTTTGTTGCATATGGATTTCCAGTTTTCCCAGAACCATTTGTTGAAGAGGCTATCATTTCTCCAATGCATATTTTTGGCACCTTTGTCTACTGTAAGATAATTGAAATTTTGTGGGTAGCTCATTTTATCTTAATACTAAATATCCTTTTATTTTCTGAATATATGACTATTTACACATTTCTCCTACTGAAGGACACTTTAATTACTTCTAAGTTGTAACACTTTTTAATAAGGCTGTTACAATCATTCACAGGCAGGCTTTTGAGGGAGTAGGTTTTATCCAATTGAATAAAAAGGAAGGAGCACCACTGGACGATCATTTGGGAAGAGGATGCTCACTTTCATAAGAAACTCCCAAACTATCTTTTAAAATAGCTTTACCATTTTGCATTCTCATAATAAATTTTTATTAGAATAGTTTAAATACAAAGTAAAGAATCTTGGGTTGTATATTCACAATTAAGACATTTCTAATATTAACCATAATCCTATGAATTTAAACATGTCTATGAATACATATATTTTTTTATGTTGAGATAGTCCAGGTTTTAAAACTAGAAATAGGAAAAAAAATCAGTAAATTATACATTGATATCTTAAGGTTCTGTAGAAAAACAGGAGCCATAGGATCCACACAGATGTACAAGAGGAAATTTATTATGGGAATTGGCTTATGTGCTTACAAAAGCCCAGAGTCCTGTCTGTTCTCTTATCTGAAAGCAGGAGAACCAAGAGAGCTCATGTAGAAATTCAATCTGTTCTAAGGCCTGAGAACTGGGGGTCAAGGGTCTCAGCCTTGGCCTGACCCCAAAGGCCTGAGAACCAGGAGCCCTGATGCCAAAGGCAGCTGAAGCTGAGAGGGACTGTGCCTTCGCTTGGCTCTTCATTCCACTCAGGCCTCGGTGCCTTGGATGCTGCCCACCCTCAAGGTCCGACTTCTTCACTCCGTCTAGCAAGTCACTGCTGACCCTCCCAGAATCACCCGAAAGTCACACTCAGAAAGAGTGCCTAGCAGCTCTCTGGATATTCCTTAGCTCAGTCAAGTTGACACAAAAGGAACCATTGCAATCAATAAATTAAAAAAACAAAACATGACCCTCGATTACTCAAGTGCTAAGGAGGGAACATTTAGAATCAAAATGCAAAGTGAGTTATTGCTAATTGAGCTCAGCCACAATCTATAATTAAAATTGCATCTTGATGCCAATGTGTAAACTTAAATGTACATTAGGGAAAGAACAACAAGAAATAAGCTAATTGCATAACCTGAGAAGCTTGACAATGAAGAGAATGTACATGAATAAAGAGGTCAATAAGTAAAACCTTCCACCCCCAAAAAATATTCTAATATGCCTGGATAAAAGAGAAAATGACTCTCCAGTAAATTTTGGAATCAAATTTATAGCTGTCATAAAGGAGAGAATAACCAATGAAGACCACAAGTAGCTTTGGGATTAGTGATGGATAGATAGATAATAGATAAATGATAGAGAGAGAGAGAGAGAGTCATACATACATACATACGTACATACGTAGACAGACAGATGATAGGTCGACTTTAGTTGAAATAGTTGCCTCTTCTGGATTTTCCGACCTCCCTCTAACTTGCAGCTAGAGTCTCCTCTACCCACTGTCAATGCTCAGCAATTTCAGATCATCCTTTCTCCAACTCTCTTCAATAATCCCAGGCACGTTACCCATACTAACCAAGAGCTCCTGAGGAATTCTCCCAGGACTCATGAATTACATTTCCTTTGCAGATGTTGAGATGTGTATGAGAAGAAATTAAACCCACCTGGAGATTCATGGCATGGTTAAATGAGCTTGACACACTTTTTGGATCTTTAACTAGACCAAGTTACAAGCACGAGTCAATGTGCTAAGAAGAACATAGAAGAAACTTGGAAAATTCTGGTGCCTTGATGGCATTTTTGAGTCTGCAAACTGAGCTCCTGTGTTCCTGACCTACTAGGCTCCTTAACATGAGAGATAATAAATGCCATTTTATTCCATGCATTGATATTAAAGTGTATTTTTACTCAAAGCCAAAATCAACCTGACTAATGCAGTCATAATCTATTTTATTATTTTCTCTTCTTTGCCCAGTTAACATGAAATCCAGCACTGGGTTTTACCCACAAGCAGAATAGTAGAAGAGACTGCACCTAAACAATTTTACTCTAGAGGCAAAAGTACCCTAAGCAGCTTCTCTTTGAAACACAGAACATCAAAAATATTCAGAAGAGTTGATGTACTTGACTCCACAGAGAGATTATTGATTCTTCCAGTTACCAATCTCTTCATGATTTAAAACTTGTATAGCAGTTATGTATCTCCATTTATGAGGGTAATTATCTATGGTAAGAGCTGAAAATTGTTTTGTTTTGGTACATTAAAAAAGGTGGCCCAAGTTTTCAAACACTGTGAGGTGTGCTTTTATTCAGATCATCTAACTGACTTTCTCCAGCAAGCCCACTTGGTGGGAAAATCCCCATCTTAAAAATAAGAAGTTGGAGTTGGAAGAAGTTAATTAGGAGAAGCTGACAGAGCACCACAGGAGAACTTGCCACCACAGTAAGAGCAAGGATGGGAACAGCCGCAGTAACAACAGCACCTTCAGCCTGTACTTCCTGGCTATGTACATAGAAACCAGAAGACACCTGAGCCACATCAGTCACCTCAGAAAGAGAAAGAGGCATGGATCTGGTTGTACTATAATGTAACAATGAACAAGTCCAAATCTTGCATCTTGATCTGATCAGAAAACACTGAAAAATGGTTTACTTTGCAAGTCACATCACACACAGCATCAGATAGTCAAATCCACTTATTTCACAAGACACTTTTTTATGATTTTTATTTATATTTGACTTTCTTCCTTAAAAACATACTACCTGAGAACTCCCAGTAAGTCAAGCATTACACAGTGAACTCAGAAAGGGAAGATCATTTCCTAAGAAAAAGAAGACCATGATACAGTTGGGAGGCGAGAGCTGTCAGGCCGATGCTGGACGAGCATCCTTGACAGCAAAAGCAAACGACAATAAGATACCACTGCATGCCTGAGAGAATGGCCAAAGTCCAGAACACTCTCACAAGCTGGCGAGGGTGTGGAGGAGGAGGGACTCACACTAGAGGCTGGTGGGAACACAAAGTGGTCTTCCATTTTGGAAGACTGCTCGGTGGTTTCTTACAAAGCTAAACACATACTTACCATACGACCTGCACATGGGTATGTATATCACCTTTGTCCAAACTGCCCACTTGTAGGGAACCAAGATGTTTTATAACACTTGAGTGGATAAATTGTCTCCAGATTTTAGAATATTATTCAGCCCTAAAAAAAATGAGCTACCCAGGTATGGTGGCCCATGCCCATAATCCCAGAGGCTCGAGAGGCTGAGGCAGTAGGATTCTGAGTTCAAAGCCAGCCTCAGCAAAAGCAAGGTGCTAAGCAACTCAGTGAGGCCCTGTCTTTACATAAAATACAAAATAGGGCTGGGGATGTGGCTCAATGGCTGAGTGTCCCTTAGTTCAATCCACAGTACAAAAAAAAAAAAAAAGCTAAACACTATGAAGAAAGATGGAGGGAATTTAAGTGTGCACTGCTAGGTAAAAGAGGCTGCTCTGAAAAGGCTACATTCTGTGTGATTCCCACTGTACAACATTCTGGAAAAGGCAAATACAGAGACTGTAACAAGATCAGCGGTTGCCCAGGGTGTGTGGGACTAAGAGATGAGAAGGAGGAGCACAGGGCACTTTTAGGGCAGTGTAGTTATTTTGTATTGTACTGTAATGGTGACACATATTCCTATACATCCATTCACCCAAAGGATGTGAGACAGCCAGAGCCAACCTCAATGTCGACTGTGGAGCTAGAGTCCCATGCAGGTCATGAAGGCCGTGAGCACGTGTGGGGCAAGTGTAGTCATTGAGAAAAGGGGACAAGGCAAATGTCAAGGGATCAGAGTTGACTGGAGATCCGAGGCCAGCAGTAGGTGACCACCGTGTCGTGCGGCTTGTCCCCCATTTGTGCCTGAGCAAGATGCTTAGAAATTCCCTGACTGCAGCTTCACGGGAGTCTTTGAAAGTCGTCTTTCCATTCTAGCTGCCCCACATGATGTTCTGCTTCCCTTATGCTAATGTTCATTTCAAAGATAAACCCATCCAACCTCACCGATTTCCTTCACATGTTCTTCAACCACCTGCAACAGGTTAGCATTACAAACCTTGGTTTTTCTCGTTTTCTTTTCTCTTTGAGTCATTATTATTTCGATGCACTGCCCATTTGAGATTAAGAATTAGTCCTGTGAGAAAGACCATGGATCATAAGTGGTTTGAAGAGCTTTGGGAGAGTGGAGACCGTCCACATCACTAATAGCCTGCCCTGGAACTGAGCTCCCACCTGAAGTGCCTGTGAGTAGCACTTTAGTCTGTCCCAGGCAAGGAGCATCTCACCATTGTGTGCCCTGGGCACCTCTCCGTCACTGTGCAGCTTTTCACATACCAACCTACATAAAGAAGATCTAACTTCACCCTTTCTAATTGAGCAGAATGTCTTCCACACAAATCCAGCAACGGTAGTAATATGTATTTTCTTCAACTTTGACATTATTTATTGACTGAAGAATCAATGATCTTTTCTGGAAACAGGATGTAGAGAAAGACAAAGCAAATACATTTAGGTTCATGGTGTATGCTTTGGGGTTGGAATGAGAATTTCTAATTTCGTAGTGAAGATACATCTATCAAGAATTTCAAGTCACTCCAATCATAACAGTTTTATTTTTGTAAATTTTAACGACGATAGCCATCTTACTATGGGCTGCTCACCAGCGCTTGGCTACTCACACTTGGGATATTTGAAATTAGGTGTCTGATAGTGACAGCCAAACTGGCAGTCTTGGTGAGCCTTTTGCCACTTGGAGGTCACAAAGGAGCAAGGCCTTGTGCAGCTGAAGAAGAGTGAGCCTGGAAAACCTTGCTGGTGACAAGGAATGGAAGCAGAAAGAAGTGACAGTAGTCTGAGATCCCCAGTCAGGGCTTCATCTCAGAAAATAAAATACAAAATGGAAGGAGGTGAGCGCTGGGGCGGGTGGACTTGGACTGGCCGTTTCCAGTGGAGGAACACCCCTGCTGTCATAGGACCAAAGCCGTCACTTCCCTACAATAGCTAGTGCCCACAGTCTTCCTGATCACCTTGCATACCCCTGGGAATTCTGCACACTCCTAACTCCTGGTGCACCTCACCAGTTGTCTCGCTCTCAGAGATCTGTTGACAGGAAGCAATGGGCACAGACACAATGGAAAACGCAGCCACTTGTCACCCAGTAGTGCTCATCCTTTAATAACCCCTGCCCTCATCATGGGAGCCCATGGGCCAGGGCACTGAACTGGACATGAGAGCATTTTGAGCTCAAGTAATTACTTCACGGTGCTTATCTAGCTGTTCTTACTCTGAGACTTGTTGAAGAGTCGATGTGAGCATTGTTCCTATAAACGTAACATAGACTACGTTTCGAGACCAGTGCAGCCAATTGCTGCATTAAAGTGCTTTTTAGGGTCTGGGGCTGGGGCTCAGTGCAGTGGTAGAGTGCTTGCCTAGCATGTGTGGGGCATGGCGTTCAATCCCCAGCACCACCTTAAAAAAAAAAAAAACGAAATAAACAAAATAAAGGTTTTGTGTCCATCAACAACTAAAAACAAACAAATTTTTTTTTTGCTTTTTAGTTCCTTCTTGGAGGCTTACAGTATTTTCTGCCTATGTGCCTCCCAATTTCATCTACCAAAATGAAACAAAAGAAAGACCTTATCTCCTGGATTTTGCATAAAATGGCAATTTCCATAAATATCAAATCACAGGAAAGTAAGCAAAATGGTAAGATAGAAAAGGGGCAGGTTGATTCATGTTAGTGACTTTTGATGTGTATTTTGCTTCTGTTTTGGGGGGGGGATTAATAGGTAAAAATTGAGAAAAAAAAACATTAACAGAATGCATGCACATATATAATTAATTCATAAATCAAATATGAATTTTTAAAAATCCAATCAATTATATTAACATTAGTTTTATACAATTAACATATGTAATAGTAAATTAAACCTAGGTGAGATATGGCATTGTACAAGACAGTAGAGGAGGGGCAGTCTCCCAAAATACTGTGGACAGTACGAATAGTGACATACAACTACAAAAAATATGCAGATGAGGAACAGACAGGGTGCTCTGAGGCAGAGAGCAGTTTTTGCTTTACCAGGAGGAATTCTTGACAATATGGAGGGTTGGAAATTTACATTCATTTTTAAGATTTCTTATGTGCAGATAAGAGAACTATAAAGTTAGCATAACCTTTGCATGAAGAAAAGCCCGGGATTTGGAAAACCGGCAAATTTTGCACCATCCAAGGTAAATTGAGTCTGAGAGAAGCCATTTGTTTGATGAGGAACCTGGTGGCACATCTTAGAATAAAACCCACTCTCTTCTCACAGTGAAATGCCGTTAGGATGCCTGTGAAATGGCATGTTCTCGAGAGGTAATTGCAAATTTCCTTCCCAAGCTGAAATTTAGGAATAACCAAGCAGGCCTGGAAATCAAAAGCACCAGTTGGCTCCACGTCCCTTAGCAAATTTTTTTCCAGAAGTAAATAATTGTTACTGGCTGAAATGACATTCAGCCGAGACAAAATGGTCCTTCTGAGGCCCAGTGGGGTGCTAATGGTCAGATGGTATGTCCTTAACTTGCTGGGATGGAGAGCATTGAATCTTGCCCGTTCTATTTGAAACACTTAGCTGTTCAACAGGGAGTGCTCAGAGGAGATGAAAATTGCTTTGGCATCTGAACGAAAACAAAGGGGAGAAAAGGGAAGCGCCATTGGTGAACATCACTCTCGGAGCTGAGGCTGATTTCTCCACCGTTGTTACACTTGCTAGAATTGATTTTTGAAAATTTCTATAGTCACATCCAAGGCTTAGTAAGAACAATGGTCTGATTAGTGACTATTAATCAGCAGCAATACTGATAGCCCGTGTGTTTCAAATTGGACAAGAAAACAGGAAAGAAAGAAGAGGAAAAAAAGCAGTGTGCACCCCATAGCAGAACTGTCTCAAAGTCCCTCCCTTCCACTCACCAACCTCAGGGTCGGGGACCCGTGTGGAGCTATCATCCAGTCCCTGCCCACAGATTTGAGGCTGATACAAACGACAGTCTCTCCAGGTTTCTAAATGAGAAATCTCCAGGCCAGGCGCTTCCTAAGAAGGGATCATTTACTTCCTGGAACTAGGCAGGCAAATGAGGGAAGCGTCTGTCCCTCTGCTGAGAGAAGGACCCGCTGTTTTCATCCCATTCCACTGTGGCTACCTGGCACTTCTGTTGATCCACAGCAAGTGAGTTCCAGGGCATGCACCTCACCATGGATGCCATTTCTTTCCTCCTATTTTCAGTGGGAGTCCATGGAGGTAGAATTACTCCCCAGGGCAGTGGACGTTGTAATGCAGAAAAACGTATATGCACGCTGCCTTTCAGAATCTGAGCACCCCGATGTGGTAAGACCGATTCTAAACTGGTAGAGTCATGCTTGCATTGAGGACTTTGGAGGGAAGGTACTTCAATTTATCAACTCTCTATAATGTGCCAGAGGCTGAGCTAGGCCTCTTCTCTGATGCCATGTTATTCAATATCATTTATTCCTACAAATAGCTACAAGATGAGGATGAGCACATTCTGTGAATTAGTCAAACAAGACTCAGAGAAGGCACATATCCTTGTCTGTGGACCCGGGGTCAGTTGTGAGTCTCGGATTGAATCCAGGGCCAGAGCCCTTTCACCCATGGGACAGTGGAGGGAGGTGAGCATGACTGTGCTTCTGCTTGTCTCGGTGTCTGAGGTCGCCGGCAATCGCAGGTCGCCTGTGCCCTTTCCCAGACCCCTCCTGTCTTTGTTCTATTGATTTTTGAGTGACCTTGAATCATGAGGATGATGAATCCCTTTTCCTTCAGGAGTCTTTATCTGCCTTGGGTGCTGATTCAGGTGCCCACTCTCTGTGACTAATAACCCCAACTGGTAAAAAGGCTCGGGAGGGATTGCAGACAGGGGTGAAGGCCACACTGTGGAGGATGGAGAGCCTTCCAGCAGAGTTCCACGAGGAAGGGCAGGTCCTCAGTGACAGGCTGTCAGCGGCAGGAAACAGCAGCGTGGAGAGCCAGGCACGCCCTGGAGCTCTGAGACCCGACCCAGGCTCAGCCATCACACCTAG
The DNA here is from genome assembly GCF_021218885.2 of Marmota monax. Classification (NCBI taxonomy): domain Eukaryota; kingdom Metazoa; phylum Chordata; class Mammalia; order Rodentia; family Sciuridae; genus Marmota; species Marmota monax. The sequence goes on along the minus strand of NW_026692321.1, from coordinate 2,948,733 downwards.
TCCCACTGAGCTCCTGTTGCCCTTTGAAACAAGCGTCCACAGTGACTGTTAGAATGAGTGACAGCACTCGCCATCTCTCCGTCTTCATTTTCCATGGGGTTAAATTTGTCATAAGCAGTCTTTTGCCTTTTACCTCAGCTGGGAAATCATGGAACACGAGGTCGTGTGTGCAGCTGAATGGTCACAGCGAGACGCTTCTGTGCACATGGGCTGTTGATGTGACTAAAGGCCTTTAAAAAATAGGAGCTACTGAGGCAAAATGCTTTTATAATTCTGCTCCATGAAGTTGATGGGGAGTTGCCCAAAAGCTAGTGTGATATTGCATAAGGAAATAGCTTTAAAGAGATGGAGAGAAGGACAGGCAAAGAAAGGAAAGCAGCAGTATGTTGTTTTTATTTAGAGAAAGAAGTGGGCCAAAATGCATGCACTATTCTCTCAATCTGTGTGTCCTGGGGCATCAAGCAGTTCTCACATGCCTTCTAGAAAGGGGAAGGCCCTTAAGGAACGAAACACATTTCTTAAGAACATGAGCACCGAGTTAAGGACGGTCCCTCAGGACGTAATTTACATTTTAAAAAATTAATGAAACAAAAAAAATCCACTTAGCCAGACATGGTTCTCACCAAATATGTTCTTTTACATTTTTCTGGGGAGATGAAGGGAGGAATGAAACGTTTTGAGTCAGATCAGGAAATGACCTGGCATATAATCAAAGGCCCAGAATTTGTGCACAACAATGATCATGTCGCTTTGGTGAGGCTTCTTTCTATTGTTAGGTTGTCGGGTCCTCAGCTCAGCATACCAAGTTCTGCTGAGATAAGTCTACAAAATGGCATCAGAGGAAAACTTACACAAAACCAGAGTTCAGCCTTGGTTTCTCCCCAAGCTCTGATTCCTGACTTTGACCCAGAGAGCTCAGTGTATGGAGAGGATGTGTGCTCCAGGGCTGGTCCCCTTGGGCATAATCACACCAAATGCCTCCACACAGACTCCAAGCCTCAGTGCACCCAAGAGCCTGCGCAAGACATTTTGACAAGAAAAGCCAAGTTCTGTGAAAGGGACTCAAAGGGAATCTAATTGAATAAGCTATACCAATCAAGATAGTCCCAGGACAAAGGTGGAGACGTATCATCAGAGAACACAAAGAAGGTGCTTGCATATTTGAAGTCAGCAACGCAGGTTCAGTGACTTTTGACACAGATGCCATGACTTTTCTCACTGAGGAAAGAACATTTTTTTAAGGAAATGGTGCTGGGGAAATTGGATATGTACATGTACATGAATGGAGTTGGTGGGACTCTAACCTGATAACATTATATGAAAATTAGCTCAATGTGGAAAAAAAATGGAGAAAACACTTTATTATACTGGCTTTGGAAATGATTTATTGGGTATAACAACAAAAGCACTTGCCACCGAAGACAATACTGAGAAATTGGACTTTATTTTGTGTACTGAGGTCACAATCAACAGAGTGATCGCAACCCAGAAGATGGAGCGTGTTTGCCAACCATACACTGCAACCAGAAACTGATGAAAACACGAATAAGACTTGAATAGACATTTCACCCAAGGAAATATGCAAATTGTCAATAAGCAGGTAAAAAAGACACTCAATACCACTATTCATTAGAGAAACATAAATGAAAACCACAATGAGAAATACTTTAAATCATTGGGTGGGTTGGTTTTTTAAACAAAAAGAAAACAAGTGCTGGAAAGGACATGGAGAACTCAAAACTTTTGTTCTTTGCTGGTAGAAATGTACAGCCATTTTGAAAACTGTTTAGATGATTCCCCCCAAAATAAACATAAATTTGCCATAGGGTCCAACAATTCTACCTCTGGGAGTAAGACTTGAAGCAGGAACTCTAGAAGACATTTATATACCAATGTTCACAACAGGCTTATTACCAAGAGCTGAGTGGTGGAAAGGAGACATATACACACCAACTGATACAGCAATCAACCAAATGTTGCACATAAATACAAAGGAATATTAGTTAGCCCTTAAAAGGAAGAAAATTCAGACGTAGGCTACATACAGCACAGATCCGCTCTGAAAACACCATGTGAAGTGAAAGAAGCAGATACAAAAGAAAAGACTGTGGATGATTCAGGTTCCACGATATCCCTAGAGCTGTCAGATTCTTTGAGACAGAGAGTGGAATCTTGTTTGACCTGAGTTGGAGGTGAGGGAGAACGAGGAGCCCTTCTTCAATGGGCAAAGCGTTTCATTTTGGAAGACAAAAATTCTGGATGTAGATAGCAGTCATGTTTGTGAACCAACGTGAGGGTTGTTAATGCTCCTGGAAAGTGTACTTAAAAATGATTAAAACAAGACAGACCAGACAGAGACGAGGCCAAGGGAAAGGGAGACTGGCTGATTCCAGTTGGAGGGATAACATGGGTCGGTCCATGTGGTGAGGGGACATGCTGCCCAGGGAGAGCCATCGTGTGAAATGTTTCTATGATCTAGAGCTTTTTTCTAGGCGCTCAGAAGCCCCTGAGATTCCTAACCTGGTCAGAACCTGAGTCAAGTGTGTGTTTTGAAGACATTCTTGGGCATGAACTGAAAATAGATGTAAGGGCAACACATAAGATGAATAAGGTCCGTAACGAGGCTCCTGCAATAAGTGGTCGGGACTGAAGACTCGTACCAGGGCACTGACATAGGGTGGGAGAGAAGGGACAGATGGAAGAGAAACATCAAGGAGGTAGAATTGGCAGAGCTCAGACAGCCCACGGCGGTATTTTGAGAATTTCTCAAAGACACTCCCAAGTTTAAACCTCTGATTGCCAGTTTCACACATGCTAGCTGACACGTGTATCATTATCTTATCATGGCCCTCCTGAGAGGGAACAAAATGCAGGATCAATGTCATAAACACAGCTCTCGGTGGCGCAGAGGTTAGGAAGGTAGAACAGATTTACAGCGGACTTGACGATCGCGGTGATGAGCTTTCTTCTTGCTCATTACCTCTGGTAAGCGTCATGGGCTGGCCCAGAAAACTCGTGTTGTGTAAGTAGGCCCCTGAGTGCACCCCTCTGGGCGGCCCCCAGACAGCCAAATGGCTCCGGCTTTGACATTTGTCTTCACTTGGGTTCGGTGTGGGCCGCAGGCAATCTGCTCGCAGGCGCTGGGAGGACTCCCAAGGCTCCAGCCAGCCCTCAGCCGCTGCTCCGGGTCTCCCACTTGTCAGAGCTTCCCAGTGGCTTGTCTGGACTTCTGTCAGAGACGCGTGAGGGTTGGTGAGAGGTGGCTCTAAAGGCACTGAGGTTTGCAGGAAGGGACCAGTCATCTCTGGCTTGATGTCAGCTCTGGTCGTACGCTCCATGGGGTCACGGTCCCACCTGGTCCCCCTCCTGGTGCACTGTAGATCCCCTCTGGCTTCTGGAGAGCTCCCTCTGAAACTTTCTGCTGCTGGTCGTGTTTCCTCCAGCCCAGCAAAAGGACCTGATCGATCTGGTCTCGACTCAGTGGCCCTCCACCTTTGCTCAGGTCCTGGCTGTTAAAGACAGGAGCCAGCCCCCTCTAAACACTCAACCAATACTGATCCACCTGTCGATACAAGGAGCATTTGTGGGGACTCTTCTGTGCTAGGCACTCTAGATACAGCAATAAATGAAGCTGCTCTACCTGTGGAAAAGGTGTCATCTAAATGAGGGTGCACAAAGCCACCTAGTTATGAAAATTCAGAATTACAGAACTTCCAAGAAGAATACAAACATGACTCAGGCTCGGGTGGCATCCAGGGCAGAGCCAATCATTTGTATGGCTGAGGATGTGAGAAGAATAAATTTAGGAGTGTTTTTTTTTTTTTTAAATCAACTATACTGAGGAAGAATTTACAATCACAACATATTTTAAGTATACAGTTCAGTAAGGTTTGGCAACAAAACAGGAAACAATATATTTCTTTCCCCCAAGAGTCTCCACTGTACTCTGCCCAATCAGTGTCACCAGACTCCACCCCCTGTCCCCAGAACACCACCGATCATCTTTCTAGCAATATAGATTAGTCTTTCCCGGATTTTTCAACAGTGGAATCACACTATAGTTCTCTTATCTGACTTCTGTTGTTCAGCATAATAACTCTGAGATCCAGGCACCTTCATTTAATTGTCTTTCATTCTTTTTAATGCTGAAGAGCGTTGTGCCACATGAATACATTGCATCTTGTCTCTCTCGGCATATTGAGGGACATTTGGGTTGTTTCCAATCATAAGCTACAATTAATAAAACGGTCATGAACATTTATGTGGATATGTGTTTTCATTTCTTTGAAAATTCCCATGGAACTACTGAGTCATGTAATAAGTGTCTGATTAACTTCATAAGAAATGGCTGAATCAGTTCCACAGTGATTGTAATAATTTATGTTCTTATCGGCAGTACTTGGGCATACCATTGGTCCTCATCTTTGACGACTCTTGGTATCATGTCTTATTTACGGTTCAGCTATTTGAGTGGGTGTGTGATCATACCTCACAGTGGTTTCTACCTGAATTTCCTCAATGATTAATGATGTCTGACAGTTATTCATATGTTCATTTACAACTCACAGGTCTTTTTTGGACTACTTCCTTTTTAATTTGTTTCATTGGGTTGTTTGTCTCATTATTGTCTTGTAAGGGTGTTTTCACATATTCTAGAGAAAAGCCCTTTGACAAATATATGTATTGCTAATATTTTCTGCCAAAGTGTGGCTTGCCTTTTCATTTTCCTATGGTGTATTTTAAAATGTGGAAATATTCACTTTTAGTGGGATGTATTTCACCTATTTTTCTTTGATAGGTAATGCTTACATGTTCTCTCTAAAAATCTTTTCCAATCCCAAAGTCACAGATTTATTTCTTATATTTTTCTCTGGAAGTATTAGTTTTTTTTTTTTTTCATATTTGGTGCTCCATCCATTCTACACTGAGCTTTGTGCATGCCACGTGGCAGGTTGGGAACTATTTTCTTCATGTGGATATCCCATATCTTCACATCTATATTTCCTAAAAAGTACCCCCATTCTTCATTTAATTCCTCTGACCCCTTTATTGAAAACCAATTAGCCAGCACAAGTGTGTGTGCAGGATCTCTTTTTGGCTCTAGTGGTCTAGATATCAATTTTTACTCTAATATCTTGACTACTGTAGCTTTATGGAGAATGTTGAGTTTAAGTCTGGGACTTAGCACTCTCTACAATAATCCACTCTAAATTTTCAACAAAAATATTTAGCATTTGATTGCCTATTTCTACAAGAGCCATCTGAAATTTCCACAGGGTTTATATTAAATCAATAAATCAATTTGGTGAAAAATGATATCTTAATATCAAATTTTGTCATCTATATCTGTTACTTTGCTCTGGCTACAACACACAGACGGGGTGACCAAAACTATAGATGTTTGTCCTCTCTATCTCTGGTGGCTGGTAGGATTGTTGGTGGACTCCAGGGGCTCCTCTTCTCTTCTCTGAATGCAGATGGCCACCTGTTCACCAAGTCCTCACCTGGCCTTTTCTCTGTGCCTGATAATCCCTGGGTCTCTTCCTCTTCGAAGGGCATGATGACATTTGATCAGGTACCTCCCTAATTGGCTCATTTTAACATGAACTGCACATAAGAGTCTTATCCCAAAATATGGTCACATTCCAAGACAATGGGAGTTAGGGGGATTCAACATATGATTTAGAGAAAGGTACCATCCAGTTCATAATTGTATATAATCAATTTATTTTCATCTTACTTCATTTTATAAACAATATTTTGTAGTTGCACATTGCTTTAAGTTTGTAACTGAATTATTCCCTTTTATTGCTATTGTACCTGTTTTTATTTTGACTAGTTATTCATTGCTAGTATATAGAAATATCACTTATTATATTGTCCTTTTATCCTGTGGTCATCAGACTTACTTTTTCACTCTGGCAGATGTTTTTTTGTAGATTCCTTAGAAATTTCTACACAGATATTCATATTGTCTATAAGCAAATGTGACTGTAATCTGTCTTTTCTGATCTATAAGCATTTCATTTTCATTTCTTTTCTTCACCTATTGAACTGGGTAGGTGTTAAGTTCTATGTCGACATAGATGTTCTGACAGGAAACGCAAAGTCTCTGGATCAGAGAAGAGTTTGTTTATTGCTCAAAGAGCCTTGAGCCCAGTCTCCATGTCCCAACTCCCCAGTGGCTGTGGGATGAGGAGGATGTTTGCCCCTGTTGGAAGCAGGATCTCATTACAGCTCAGTCCAAAGTTCTAGGAGGGCTAGTCACTGGCGAGAGACAGACTGTAATGTGACCCCAGAAGGCTGGCTGCACTGTTGTGGAGTGAAAGCAAGTGGCCCCAGGAGGTGGGAATCTAGATCTCTTTTACTCCAGGGTGATGAATGCTCTTTAATCTTTCTTTAGCCAATGTTGTGCTCTGCATGCAGAAAGCCCAACTACACAGAGGCATGAGAACATTCATGGAGCCTAGACTTCAGTGATAGGAGCCACGATGGTACAGTGCTGAAGTGAGTACCCCATCCTGTTCTGGGTCTTAAGGGAAAAGCACTCTGTCACTAAGATGGGTAATTCTTCTAGATTTTGTTGTTTGTTTGTGTCTTTTTGCAGATCCTGTTGTCAGATTGAGGGAAATGCTTCACTACTAGCATTTTTTTGATGAACCTTTAAGGAATAGTTTTGACAAGAGACCAGTCTAATCCAAGAACTGATGTCTTAAAGGTTGAAAAACCATTTGGCCAACAGACGAGGGCTGAGTTGAAATAGGCAGGAGCCGTCTGGCCCTGCTGAGCACCTCCTGACATGTGCACAGTACTAAGCTATGCTCCTACCCCCAGGGCATTTAAAAGCTAGTAGAAACCACAGGACACAGACACAAATAAATATAATAATTTCAAATAGCAATTTTATGAAATAAAAGAAACCAGATAAATAGAAAAGGAAATACCTGGCAGGAATGGCAATTGGCAGAGATGAAGACACCCACGCTAGAGAGGATGCAGCAAAGTGTAGGCACGAGCCAAGAGCGGGTGGAGGGCGCTTGCCCAGGAATTCCAAGCAAGGAAAGCTATCGCCAAGGCCAGGCGCAGGAGTGAGCGAGCAGAACACGGTAAAGTGTCTGGACAGTAAAGGCCAGTGCAGTTGGAGTTCTGCAAACGGAGAGGAGGAACAGGTGAGCTCAGAGGTAGGCAGTGCCCCACATCAGCGTCACCCCCTGAAGCTCAGGTCTGACGTGAACAGCATAGCCCAGCACATAACATTTTAAAGAAACGGTAAAGTTTCTGTCCCTTCTAGAAAACTGTGTTGCCTCCTTAAAGATGACTACAAATATATAAGGGTGTACATGGTCCTCATGGCAATCTTCATAGGGACAGAAATCTTTACATTCCTTATGTTTCAGGTGCTATTGTGAGCAATTTATATGAGTCTATATACTTAAACACACATCAAATAAAGAAACATCTTTATGCATGTTTTTACTCACGTACCTTATGTATGGTATGAGTCCTCTTTCCTGATATTCGTATTTTTTCATCATATAGAGCTATCATCCATTTCCTCAGTAATGTGTTTGGACTATTTTTATATTGTTACTAGCTTAGCCATAAGGAAAACAACCAGGTACATTGTGTTTATCTGCTCCTCCTCATCACAGAGAAACTGCTGGTGACAGCAATTGTCTGGTCCTGGGAGGGGCGACACTCCTGGATGGGCCCTCAGAGCTCCCTCACGGTCAACTGATTTAGTGTTTGAACGGGTTTTGAGGTGGACAAAATGAATTTTAAGAGTGCAGGCCAACTGGTGTATCTCTCAACTGCAAAGAAGAATTTCAATTTCTTTTACATATCTTTGCATTTGCAGAGTTCTGCACTCATTTGATTATGCACTGAAGGCAAGGTAAAAATGAATATTCTAAATAAGAATTTGCTCTTGCCAAAGAATAAGAACAGATTCTGGGATGCCACAAAATCCTGCAGATCTGATATTCTCTGGTGAATTAAGATGGAGTTCTGAAGTGTACCTCAGATCTTTATGACTTTATCTCTCCATTATTCCTGACTCTTATCATTGTTTCACAGATGTCTGCAGTTGTCTAAATGTACATTGAGTACAGCCAAAGTATATGGTATTCTTTCTGTAAAAATAAATGGTATATCCTAGAAAAGTAGCTGAACTTAATTATTACTTCATATACCTGCTGATATTCTATCTGTACCACAGACCATGGGCTACATTGGGACTATTATGGGCCATCAAGATAATAATAATCCCTGCTTTCTAATAATATAATGGAAAAAGGAAATCATAATTAAAGAAGAGATGATAATGACGTGCTACAATGTTGTAGGGAATGAAGAAGTAAGTCCTAGGGTCACACATATCCAATGTATCCAACCAATCCACTCTAGGAAAGTCAGAAAGATATTTCCCAAGGAAGTGATGTTGAGCTGAGCTCTGAATGAGTAATAGCAGGCTATGTTCGGAGTACAGGAAAATGAGCCCAGTCTCGTGGGGTTAACGCAATGACCTGGAGGTCCAATTTCTAGGTTCTCAAAAGGATATGAATGGCTACAGCGTGGGGAATGGCAGGGGTGGGAGGTGGGAGGAGACATGAGGAGACTGAAGGCAGGACCCTGAGTTTGGTTTTAATATGGAAGAGCCTACATCAAGTTGGAGAGCTGTTGGCATGGAGGAGGGAGGAGGATGTTCACAACCTGGGGAAAGAAGGACACTGGAGAAAGTAGAGCCCGAGGAGGACAGAGCAGGAGAGCCAGCTGCACAAGAGGGCCCTAACAATGCCTCTCCCGCACAGCAACAGGCGTGCAGAGAAATCCAGCTTAGAGGCGGCACATTGGTAGAATTTGTGCAGGAACGTGGGAGAGTTCACACTTGCTGGCTTTTCTCAGGAACAAAGGACATGGGGTCATATGGTGTCAGGGAGGGGTGAGATGGAAAGGAAAGAAAGAGGAGAATGCTTGCAGTAGCCCATCAGGCACTGGACTACGGATACATGGATGACTGGGCTGGTGGCCCAAGGTGAGGCTGATGCTGCTGATATCTAGGAGCCCATGGACACAGTCAGTGGTCACTCTCCAGCCACTCCCAGCACTCTAGAGCTGCCATGGAGGTGTGGCCAGTTCGATGTCTCCTGGTTTCACATTTTCCCAGGACAGGAAAAAGAGCTAAATGTAGGGTACACTAGGAAAGAAGATTTTTGAGAAATTTAAGCTTGAGAAAAAAGGGAGATCAGATGAAGCTGGTGGGAGTGGATAGACAAGATACTGTTGCATTAGGTAGAACTGACTGCAAGAAGTAGAGTGGGCGGAGAAACCCAAAGGAATGACTGATTTATGATTCCAGAGCCACAGTTCCAGGGCACAGTAAGGTCAGGACTGGGAGGTGGACCATGGATCTAGATGTACAAGGTTATCCAACAAGCCGATATTAGACGGGTTGTCATTGGGGACCACACAGGAACACAAAGTTACGGAGCGTGGTGTGGAGAGAAAGGTTATGAGTCAGGTAACCAAACCCTCAGTGTAAGAATGGGTTTAGCCACAGCGTCACACATGGAAGGCAGGAAACGGGGATCCCTTTCCAAAGAGTTTGAAAGGAGTTTGGAACAGGACCAAGGACTTAACACAGGTCAGGTGAGGTCAGAGTACTGTGTCCAATATTAAACCACGCCTGTATCCTTGGAATAAAGTCATTTGGTTATGACACATCATCCTTGTTTGTAGATCACATTTTTAATGCTTTATTTAGAATTTTGGATCTATCTTCAAGAGACAGATTGATCTGTAAATTTCTTCCTTGTAGTATCATTGTCAGGTTTTGGTATGAAAGTTAAGTAGGCCTTATAAAATGAGTTGGAAAGTATTTCCTTTTTCTAGTCTCCATGAAATTTTTTGTAAAATTGTTTTTTTTTTTCCCTCTTTCTTAAATGTTTGGAAGCAATCCCTGATGAAGCTGTCTAGACTTGGTGTTTTCTTTGTAGGGAGTGTTTAAGGACAGATTCAATTCATTGAATAGATATAAACTATGAATATCTTCTATATTTTTCTTGAGTCAATTATGGTATATAGTACCTTATAATTATGATCTTAGTCTTTTAATCAGAAAATTTAGTCTTTTAGATTTAATGAAATTCATGATATATCAGGGTATTTACTTACAATCTTCCAATTTGTTCCTATTTAACACTGTTGGTTTAAATTATCTTTTCTCCTCCTTTAATACCTTTTGGAATGTTTTATTTAATTTTCCCTTAACCTACTTGTTATTCATTAACTTCCCCTCACTAATTTGCTATTTTTAGTAGTTACCAAGAAGTGACCAGATGCACCTGTGACTGACTACAGTGTGATACTACACTGATCACTATTGCACTATTTGTTTCTTTGATAAGCTCCTCAACAATGCGAACCACACAGTACTTTGTGACTTCATTTACCTGTCTCCTGTTGAGACATGTGTTTTAAGCTGCACAGGACATCCCTGTTCTGCTCTAGGTGGCCATTATTCACTGACAGTCACACTTGTTCGCACTGATCCTGCTACTCATGGTTTTGTGTGTTCTTGGTTATTTTCTGAGAGCAGTTCCTTTTCCCTTTTGTAGTCACTATAGGATGATGATATGGATGATAATGCTGGCAAACAGTTTTTGTTTGTGGTAAATGTATTTACTTAGCCTTCATTTTTGAAAGATGTTTCAGTTAGGTGTGGATTCTGGGTTAGCAGGTTTGTTTTGTCCTTACAATTGTTTTAAAGTTTCTTTCCATGGATTCTCTTGTTCCATCATTTCATTGGGGAATTATCTGTCAGTCTTAAGGTGGTTACTGTAAGGAAGAAAAAAAAAAGTTTATTCAATCCATGGATATTTTTTGATTATTTGCTTCATAATATGTCGTTCAGTTTTACTATGATATGCATAATTGTCTTTTTTTAACTCCCGCAATGTGTTATGAGAATTTTATAAACTGTAGTTTGAGATGATTTTCAATTTTGAAAAATTCCCAGTGGTCATCTCTCCCATTAAGCTTCCAACCCTTCTGGCTCTTTTTCCTCTCAAAGACTCCAATTTTATAATAGTGAAGGATTTTCAGTGAGTTTCACATTCCTCTTGTGGTTTTATTCCCATATATGTATTCTTTCCACTCTCTTTCCACTTGTTTGAATTTGTTTATTGATGTGCATTCCAGATGACTAATCTTGAACTTAAACTCACGACTGAGTTTCTAATTTCAGACAATTTTTGTTTTATTTCATAATTTTACTTTTTCTTAATTAGAGATTCTGGTTCTCTTTTGAAATTCTCTCATTTATATGTTCCTTTCCCTGCTTCTTCTTGCATGAATTGTCACAACGTGTTAAAGAGTGTTTTCTCCATTATCTGCTTTTTCTCTTGATTTTCTCACATGACCTGGGTTCTAACATGCCTCATCCCAACAAACGTGAGACTTCCTAGAAAGTGTTTTGGATCACACAGACGGTTTTTACCTTCCCCCAGAGAGGACTCGCTCTTTCCTTTCCTAATATGGTGAGGCAGAGGGTGACCGCTTTAATCCCTTCAGTAACCAACCTACAGCCTAGTTTGGGTGGGCTCAGTTTACTAAAGGGTGCCCTCCCTAGGGCACAGCCTTCCAGTTCTGAGTTCAGCCCTGCTCTGTGCATCGGGGGTCTCCCCATACGGGTCCTAAACTCTAATCTTTGTACTAAAGGCAAACCACAGAAAATTCCACTCGACTCTCCAAAGACGTCTTAGTACTTCTTGGCTTTTTTCCCCATGCAGCTTCTTTATTAGGTTAAAAAAAAATGATGCCACACAAGTCTCAATTTTTATTTCCAGCTCTGCAGCCTTTGCCAAAGTTCTGTTTTTCTTGTCCCCAAGCATCACTCCTCTGTCTGGGCAAATCCAAAATTCTGAGCCTTATGCTCTATGAACAGATTTGGCATATGGCATCGAAGGGAAGGGAAGAAGGCTGCAGAGCTTCAGTTCATCCTGGAGATGCGCTCTTTCCTGAAAGGTGACCCTTTGGGCACCATCCCCTGAGTAATTCTTTATTTCAAACAGAAAATACACGTATTTACCTGGGTGTCTGACTGTGCAAGCAGCTGCCTCTCCCCAGACCTCGGTCCCTGCATTGTACCACATGTGGTGAATAAGAATGTGAAACCCTGCAATGAATGCCAGTGTGCTCCATTTCTTTAGCCCTGTCGAAGCCACGTCATCACCCTGCACACTCACTATAAGAATTATTAAGCCACAGGCATACAAAATCGGTGACATCTTCAGATTTGTGCTCCAGCACCAAACCTCTACTGTAGAGGTACATAACAGTTAATCTTTTATTTTTTTTCCTCATTGTTGAAATCAAGGCCTTTATGGAACACATAAAGGAAGGTAGGCTTTAAATGCCAGGTGGGAAGACTCAGAAGAAGCCTGCTCCACCGATGGGCATGGCTGTACTGGTGGCCTCAAAGGTCCAGACTAACACAAAGAACACAGAAGCCTCTTAAGGGAAGACGATTCCACTAAGGTACAATTCAAGGTCAACTGATCTCGCTGTTTAATTTCCCAAAGTTAGTCATTTTAGCTTATCTTGACATTTTCAGCCTTTTCTCCAGAGTCAAACATTATACAACAGAAACATTAAATTAAGCCAGAGCCCTAGATTGGCCACATCATGTTCTAGAACCAGGCTGCATCCTAAGACTTACTGCCCTAAATACTAACAACAGGTCAGCGCCCGGTCCTCCCTTGATGAACAAGGCATGTGTTCTGTGGGGTTATGGCTGGTTTTCAATATCTGGGGCAAGAAGATTTTGGAAGCCATCATTATGTGACTTATATCTTTTATAAATAAACAACATTATATTCATTTAGGAGCCAAAGAAGGTGATATAGGGAAAATATGAAAATGTACAGCATCTAGTAGGCATTCCCAAAATATCAGTGTCTCTCACTTTGTTTTAGTACTTGCTCATCTTACTTCTACTGGTATCTGTCACTAAAATGCACACTTCTTTGTATATTTCTTTTTTTCTATTATAACACACCAAGGGCCCCTGTGTATGTGCATGTGGCAAACATATAGACACATGAGGCAAACACTCAAGTCATCAGGTTGTCCAAGAGGTGGGGGTTAAACCAATTGTGGCACACCCACCAAATGGAAAACTGTTCATTAGTGAAAGCGAATGAATGATCAAGACATGGAAAGAAACGGGGGAGTTTGAATGCATATTTCAAAGTGAAAGCTACTGACTTTTATAGAGATACAACCTTACTTTACAACCCTGAAAAAGCAAAATTATGGATAGAGTGAAAAAGTCAATGGTTTCCAGGAGTTGGGGAAATACAAGGACAAGAAGACATAAAACAGGAGAATTTTAGGGCACTGAAACTACTCCGAAGGAACGATCATTGTGAACACACGTCATGGTGCATGACGTCAGGTTCAACCTCAAGAGTGAACCATAATGTAAGCTACGGTCTTTAGTAATATTCACAATATCACACTATGGCAATTTGTTAATTGTTAGGTTAATTTGTTGATAACAAAGTTAATAATTTGTTAATAACTATTAATAAGGGAAAATGTATTGGGGTAGAAGGGTATATGTGGGAATTTTATGTTCAGTTCTTTTGGAGACCTAAAGTTGTTCTAAGAAACAAAGTCTAATAATTTATAAACCAAGAATATAAAACATGATGTTTATCCCCAAAGAACAAGATGGAGAAGTCCATGCACTAGGGAATTACACCATTAAATTGGGTCATGTTTAAAGACAGGCTATAACTCAAGTTATTTGACATTGTGGGCCCATCTACACATGGACAGGAATGCAACAGGTAAATATTAGCACGTTTCTTCAAGGGTGTTTGTTTGTATTTCTTAAAATCTTATGCAATCGCGGTTTCATGACTCTTGTGGGTGTTTTGCAGTAACAGTGTTGAGTGGCGTCCAGACCTAAAGTGTCTTACCATGTTGCATGGTGTGGAGCTCTGGGGGCTTGCTCGTCCACTCCCTGAAGGTCAGGTAGGCTTTAGGAAAGCTCTCCTGGGCTCATCTGACTCAGACTCCATCCTTGGGTGGGCAGCTACATCTCCTCAGACAAGGCCAGTCTTCTTTTCCAGTATGTTAACTGCCAGAGCTTATGTGTGCCCTTAATAAACATAAAGAACACAGCCCCTGCAAGATCTCACCTGAGAACGTGAGTCCAATCTCCACCATCCAAATCCTGCCTTATGCCCTGCAATGGATGATATCCATGAAAAATGGCTTGACACATGTCTTCATTCACTTTTCTAGAACATTTATTTTTATATTTTCAAATCAAGCAACATCATTTTGGCCTGATTAGTTCTTCGGCATGAGACCATCGACCCACATTGAAGGGAATTCAAAACAATTCACAGGATTCATCCTGTCAGTACCCTGTTGTGGGGAAGTTGTTGGGGAGGAGAGGTTGCTCACTATTTTTGTAGAGAAATGTCCTTCATGCACCATGAGAAGCTTCACTTCTCATGGATAAAGTATTTATCAGCATTCTTAAATTCTAGTAAATAATGCTTCCTTCTGTACTGACTGCTAAGAAGATAAATATAAAATTAATAGCATATTTCTAACAACTGAATAACCCTAATGACACATATTTACTAAACTACCTCTAAATTTATTTTCAGTTTTTATTTCTGGCTTAACCTGACCCTTTATACATTATTTCTTAAACTCACATTAAAACCATATTTAGTCAGGCAATTTTTTTTTCATGTGTTTTGCAAATAATTGAGTAAGTTTAATGAATGCAATTTTCTCTATGACTTGGACAGTTGCTTTTCTATAGATTTATTTTAAGAACAGTGCAATGGATGATGAAACAAATATTTCTGAAACACCATTGACATTTTCAGTTTAACACTGTAATTCTAAGAAATGTTTCTAAATTGCTGCCACTTTCAACAAAGCTAAATCCAGGATTCACCCCAATGAATTGCTCTGAAATAATTGAATGCATTATGTAATTGTGACATTAGATGGAATGCAAAGTAAATTGTGCTGGGAAGTTGGTGAGAGAAGAGAAGTCAAAATTCTGAAGGAAATATGTATCGGAAACATGTCAAACAAACATGAAGAGAAAGAACTCGAATATGCAGGAAATGTACCATTCAGAGGGCCATTTTTATTAACAATTGATAATTTTTAAGGAAGAATACAAAAACAAGATTTTTTGAAAGACTGTTTTAAGTACTTTGGAAAACGATTTCTCTACGTACCAACTTTCAAGACCTATATATTTGCTTCACCATATTTAACTTTCTCTGTGGGTTAGTGGAGAATCATATGGAAAGAGTTGGTAAAAATGAAGGATCTCTGCACCTCCTTTGTCCTAGAGGCTTGAGCTGTGTAACAAACTCCCATCCAAATCTAGGGGTCTCAGCACAAGTGTCCCCAAGTTTGTCTTAGCAGTCGACAGGGGCTGACAGCAGGCCCACCATGGGTCCCCCTGTGTGTGGCTTCTCCTAGCTCCAGCCCCCCAGCAGGCAACACTGGAGAGCACACAGGAACCTGGCCTTGCTGACGCCACAAGTCAGCCACCTGAGGCCCCCTCATGGCCCCCAGGACAGATGGTGCCACCCGGCCTGCCTAAGAGCTGGGAGTTGGGAGAAATGGACCTTGGCTGCCAGCTGCTTCTCCGAAATGCCTCCACGTGTGGAAGAGGCCAAATCTGCAATGGAGGGTGGACATCCTACCGCAGCAAACCTGTATGAAAGGGGCAAGTGCCTGGAGATCCCACGTGGGAAGAAGATATAAACGCAGAGGAAAGAGAGAAGGGTCGACAGAGCTTTTTACGTGAAAGGAAAAAGGAGCCAAGTAGGTGAAGTGAAAATCAGGACTACGGGATATATTTTTTAGCAAATCCAAGATGCGGAGTGTGAAAGCTGTACCATTATGTGCATCATCATCAACAACAACAACAAAAAACGGCTGTCAATGACCATGAAACCACGCCTTTTTATTTACTCTGAACAGAGGAAGTGTGCCAGAAGAAACATGAGAAATTTTATCTCGTTCTCCCAAAACGTGCAACCAGGTCATTGAATGGTCTCAGTAAATTTTAGGGCAAATATCAGAGTCCTACAGGGGCTCTCATGAAGACGAGGCACACTCCACGTAGCTTTGTAGACCTGCGATTTCCTTCAAAGTCTTTAATTTTCTATGTTTTTTTTTTAATTTTTTGGTTTATCTATCAATTCTCATTTGTAAGTCAGTTTTTCGATGATTTGTGGCCATGTACTTCAATTTACAAAACTTTCTGTCAATCTTCTAAAATTCTTGAAATGTAGGAACTTCAAGCTCACCCTGTTGTATTTTCTGGTAAAAGCAAGGAATACAACTTCCTATAGCCAATCGAGACCCTTTCTTTTAAGAGAGCCTACAAGTAAGTCTATGTCTAAGTTTTCTTTGGCAGGGAAATATAAATTACTAAATCATTATATAAATGTTTCAATTTCTTGGATATATTTAATATGGAGCATTTAGACTTGAACTCAGTCTACTTTTTAGATAGGGAATGAGGAGCATGAAAATCTTAATTGTGACAAGTTTGGAGCACTGAATATAGGACATTGTTGCTGTACTATATAAAGCTACTATTAAAATCCAAATGATCATGCTATCAATCAATAAACATTTTTATGAATATGTACATAATGAAGATGAAACCATTAAAACCAGATGGGCTCCATGGGTCAGAATAATCACAACCCTCTACCCTCGGGAGATAGACATTTCTTGGTGATATAACAAATGCTTAGAAATCCTGCTCTTATTTTGTTGCCAAAATATGTTATTATTACTCCAATTAATCAGATCTTAGCACATTATAACAATATCAGTCATCACCCAAGTATATTATCCTAATAAATGTTCTGCTCTACGCATCTTGTAGGGTGTGTTTTCATGTCTGAAGGTTTCAGGGTGGAAGGGCTCTGGAAACAAGTGACGAAGTAGGACCCCACCAGCGTCTCAATCTCCCCCGACTCTTGGGCTCTGAGTTGATTTAGCCAAATGCTTGTCTACTTCTGGAAAGTTCCAGCTCACGATTTCTAAGAGCAACTCATTTTGCCACTGAGTAATTTTGATTAGAAATCTCTTCTCACCTTCCTCTCCTTTTCCTTGTCTCCAACAGGTATAATGAAGAACAATTAAGGAAGTTTGTTAAGTGCTTTGAAGGGTCTGGGACATTATAAAGCATGAATGAAGTGCTTTTAACTTTTATTTTCCTTTTACTCAACTTTGATTCACAGAACTTGTAGTCAACTTCAGGGATTTGCTTAAAAGTTGCGTCAGCTGTTTCAGACTCCTGAGTCTGGGTTGGGTGGGGCCCTTTCCTCGGGATCCTCAGGCCTGGGGGATTTACTACGTTCAACTTTTGCATCCTGCTTTAATTCTACTCTTTGCTGTCTGCTTCCTGGGGCCAAGACTTCACCCTATTTCCTATGGTTTCTCCCGTACCTACTCAACTGGTTGGCACATACTAGATGACCAATGTAAGTATTGACTTAATTAATTAAGGAGGGTGTAATGATTATAGATATTAGGTAAACCAGTGGCTTCCATATGGGGAAGTTGATATGCTGAGTCCCACCACACACTTGGACATGGCTTATGAGCATCAACACAATTATTACCCGTGTGTCGGGATATCAGCAGAAAAAGTGAAAACTTGTTTAAATCAGGCCAGTTCAGAGTCACTGAAACAACAATGGTGGGAGGAATGGTTTAAAGCCAGGTCCTAGCTGGTCCATCCTATGATCCAGCTGTGAAGCAAAATGGTCCTGTGACATCCTTCCCTACAGAATCTGTTCTTCTTGGTCAATCCGTCCGTTGGTCCTTCCATCCCCAGATGAATACTCATTATTCAGCTTTGTAGAGTTTTGTTTGTTTGTTTGTTTTGCCAGATCCAACGTTTCTCAGGGTTCCTTTGCATCCTTTAGTAGTTGTCCCTTTAGAAACATAGGATGGACCAGCTCTGCTGTAAGAAGGCTTGCTATTTATACCAAACACGGATCTCTCGCCTTTCTCTAGGTTGGTTGTTGCATTGGTTGTTGGTGTTGCATTGTGTTTGTCTTCAAAGAAAAGCCCCCGTGGACTTGCGTTCAGCTCTGATCCCATCTCTGACCTTTCCCTGCTGCGGGTTTAAGACTCTGGTGCCATCTCTGAAATTCATGGAATGATCCCACCTGCACAGCTGCTTCTCCTAAGGGAATCCCACACTTTCTTTCTTGTGCAAATTCTTGTGCAGGCAACATTTTTATATTATTTCTAAATTTTGGCACTACTTGTATTGGTGCTCTCCGAGGTGTTTATGGAAAGCGGGAGGTAAAGGAAGGGAGCCAGCAGGTAGAACCAGAAGACCCCCGTGGAGGACAGTGCTCTGCTCAGCGCATCCTGGAAGCCCCGGTGACCTCTTGCAGTGCTCTGCACCCTCCGTACTTTCTCCCTCGGGCTCCCTGCTCCTGCTTGTCTTGCCTTCCACTGAGACTTCACCTGTGTGTGCGACCCCAGGGCACCTCCTCTGCCTTAGACTCCTCTGACTTAGACTCCATGAGCCACACAGCCGAGCTTGAGAGGAGGAAACTGCATCAGCTGTACACCTTGGTAAGAAGGCAGGGACACGGGCCCAAACAGACCCACCCAGTCCCTGTCCTTACAGACAGCAAGCAGCCCACACAGAGCTGCTGTGGGATGGGACATACCTTTGCCTTTTAAGTTGTTTCTCTTGAAGAGCTACCAGATAAGAAAGCTCTGATGTTAAATTTCAGCATAAAAATATTCCCTAATATGCACCCACTGAGCACTGTGGGTACCCGCTGAACACCAAGGGGACCCGATTCATCAGTTTCATTACTCAGTGGAAATTCTTTAACTTATTTTAATTAATTTTTAAAAATATATGGAGTTGAGCAGTTTCTAGACCAGGAATTTCATGTGCATATGAAACAATTGCTCTTCCCTTTGGTGGTGTTAATTCATAGGGATGCTTAATATTCGATAGACCGGGTTATTTTTTTAGACATAAAACAAATATTAGAAAACTTTAGGTACTTATGTCACAACTTAATTAAAACAGATTAATGCAAGTTTATCTCGTTCTCAGAATCTCATTTAAAAGTCATATGTCTCCATTCTAAGGCAGACATTGTGTACCCTAATATAGTTCTTCATTTTTAAGAACTAATATTCATTACATACAGATGAACACACTGATCATACATATTTATATATGGAAACCAAATTATCAACTTTAATTGACTTATATTTTCTTCTTTGGAGTGTCAATTTTGTTTCTAGCATTAGAGAAGCCATATACTTACTATAACGCTACAATAATTACTGAAGTGCTTGGGAATAGTCTGCATTCTTTTGCTGCTTAGTAGAAATAGACATTGTTTAGTAATGTACTCATTCCAATTTGGAATCGGCTTCTGCATCATTGAATTCGGTGGTTGGCATTGCTTTGCATATTCATGGGGCCGTTACCTCCTGTGTCTTCTGGGAGGTAGCCTCTGCAACTGCATCCTCAGCACCTCACTCAATGACTGCCCAGGTCCCATTGTGTGTCCTCCTCACTGGGGAGTCTGATATTTTCCTCTTACTTCTTCAGAGCCATTTCCTAAACTTACAGTATCCTTTCAGAATCTCTTTACCTTCTGATCGAGGATCCAGGGACTTAATTTCTTCTATAATATTTTGAGTTAATATTATACTCCACATTTCCCTTAGGGTGGGAAAAGCAAATGCATGTCAAGAAAGCCTGCGTGCCCCAGCTCTGTCCAGAAGAGTGCTGCTAAGAGAACACAGCTCTGCTTCTAGGTGAGCCGAGAGAGTCTCAGTTCTTTTCTGCACAGTCCTGCAATCTTCAGCCCTCTGGGGTCAGCAAGGACAAGGGAACCTATTTGTAATTCCAGTCTCAGCATTTTTGTTTTGTTTTTGTTTTCTCTTCTCCACCAATTTTTGTGTAGAGTAGGATGGATCCCCATCCTTCCCGCCTCTGCTGCCCTCGGAGACAGGTACAGAGGCAGTTCACTTCAGGCCCCGGTGCACGGGAGACCATTAGAGTAAAACTCAAAGAAATTCTAGAAGAAAAATGTTTGTGTGTGATATGATCAGTTTCCTCTGAAATTATTTTTAAGAAGAAAAACTGAAGTCCACAAATTTCTCTCTGCCCTGGAGATATCTACCAGGGAAAGGTAACATCCATAGTGTTCCTTCATCTTATGGGTTTTTCATACAACAATAAAATTAGCAAAATGCAAGACATTGACATGTGTCCGAGCTCTCTGGGCTGAGGCAGAATATTTTTATATTTTAAAGATTGAATATTAATTATTGCAGATAGAGATTGCAGTCACACACAGAAGAACTTCGTTAAGCAACCAGGTCAGCCTTACAGAAAGACCAGCTGACACAGGCACTGGGCACGAGAGCAAGAGCCAGGTGTGAGCCAGAGTCCAGGTGGCTCCATCAACAGGTGGGTCAACACCACTACTGTAGCTTCCTCTGGAGCCACGTCACCAGCCAAGGCTGACAGGGCTTGGCAAATGTTCATTCACTTCATCAACGTAGCAACCTTATAACCTTATGGAGGAGGTACCACAGTTGTCCCCATTTTTTTTCACTGAAGAAGCTGAAAAAAAAAATTGAGGTCCTAGCTAGCTGCCTTCTGGCATTGACACTTTGTCACCTTTTTAGGGAAGTATGTTTACTTTTTCTCCTAGCAAATTCCACATGTAGCTAATTCCAGGAGTTATGTTTGTTCCTTTGTAGTAGCTCTGATTGTTGTAGGAACAGATGAGGCAAGGCACCAAAGATAGTAGAAAGCAGTTTTATTTGGATGCAGCCAGGTTCAGAGGGCACAGCTTTTGCTGTAATCAGTCAATCCCCTGAACCCCGAGTTCAGGCAGTTTCAGAACTTTATAGCCAGCATGTAAGGGGAGGGGCTCACCAGTTCACAGTCTGCAGAAGTTCACATAAACGCAGCTTTCACTGTTTGGGGGAAAGTTAACCCTTCAAGGACAACACCTGAGAAGGGAGAGCTTCTTCTCCCCTTTCTTTCCTCCCCCTGCCAGCTGTTACCAAGTAGCCCAATTGGTCACTTCTCTTATCTTAGAAATGTAGACATCTCTGTGAAGCCCCAGCTCAAGGCCAGAGGTCTTGATAAAGGATCTGTCCTTTTTTTAAAATCACATTTTGCATTTGCAAACACAGTTTCACAAACTACTATACTGGATAAGTGTTTGTGAAAAACAAGTAAAGGGGCGTCCAGCACCTGGAGTGCTGATTTCTCCCAGGCCACTGGCCAAGTAAAATAGAGCAACCAGGAAATAAGAAGTTTGCTTATATTGAACTCTTTTGTAGAGACTCTTTTGCTGACGGTCCTAAAATCAATCATGATGAAGACTCCTGGAGAAGCTTAGTTAAGATTTTCTGTGGAGGAGGGGGGTGCCACTACAAGATAAGATACAAAGGCACTTGTTGATACTACTAATGATTCAGAAACGCCCTAGTGTACCCCAGTAGGTGCACAAGTGTTTCTAACCAACAGCCATGGTGAGCATACTGCAGGAAGTCCTTGACAAAGAGAGGGTTGCTGTGTGTTCTTTCCACCAGGCCAAATCCAGGGAGGCTGATTCGGAGGGAGTCCTGCAGCTCTGGGGTCTTTTATCAGCTTTGAGGGTCTGGGCCTCCTCTTCACCCATGGCTGGCTCTTATTTTCAGGCTTACCTCTTGTCCAACACACTGTGTTTCTAGAAAAGTCTAGCAGCACTTTTCATTGTGAAGGGCCACAGCTGTTGAAGGGCTTCTGTTGTTCTCTGTCAAGGTCTAGCAGCCTGGGCAGTCCTGGGAGAGGTTTGTGCCCATGGGTAACTGCTGACTACACTCATGCTACTGTGCCTTCTTCCACCACACAAACAAAACAACGTTGCACTTTACCCAAAAGATTCTCAAAATTTGTGGATTTTTTATTTTTGGTAACAAAATGTGTACCTTTTATTTTTCCTTAAAAGAAAAGTTTCCTGTCTGATGAGAAAGAAAACATGCTGTAATTTCCCCAGAACCTGTTGAATGAGGGTCACTTCTTAGACATGGCAGTGGAAAGGTCACTGTGGCTTTATGGCATGTGACATGCAAAACCTCCAGGCCCAGCCTCTGAGAAAATGACTTCTCACGTTGGGCCTGGGCAGAACACCTGCCTCTAATTTGGTAGCTAACCACTAGCTGGGCTAGTGGTTCCAGGCACCTTCCATATCTGAGGATCACCTGGAGCTTTGAAAACACCTGGTCCCCAGGCAACACCCAGGCCCATAGATCAAAATCACTGGGGTAGGGACCTTTGAAGAAATTTTTATTAAATATTCTTCAAGCAAGTATAAATATATAGCCAAGTTTGAAGCCAGTATTGAATCCATGTCCAAATAAGTCACTTCATCTGTCCTTGTCTATGCTTTCCCATCTGCAAAACGGCCTTTTCATGTTCCTGACTCTTCACTTAGATCTCATGATGCACAGTAGGAGAGGAGAGCAACAGCATTAGTCCAAGGGGTTTCCTCCTAAGGGAAGCAGGCTCGTTCTGTGTGCCCATGAGAAGGCTCACCACAAAGGAACGGCCAGGGGAGCATGCCTGGCCCTGGGGAGTCTTAGAAGCCAGTGTTCAGCCTCCCGCCGAGCCATCCATTCTCACAACAAGGCGGGCAGGCAGCATGGTCACTCACCATGATCAGGTCCATGTTCTTCCCACAGGGCCAAATCCCTCTCAGCCTCCCAGCTGCAGCATCCTGTCTTGAAGCAAGGGAGGTAGGCAAGTCCTAGCAATGCTGCACTTTAGCCAGGGTGATAATTAGAGAAAGATCCAGAATGGGCTGCCAATGCTGAGCTAGGAAGAACCGTGGACAGGAAGGTCAAGTGAGCAGCACCCAGGCTGGAGAAACAGGACCTGCACCAGTGAGGGAGACATCAGGCAAGCCAGGCTCATCCAGGCCAGCCTGAGGTGGAGCGGGTTCCAGTCGGCAAGAGGAAGGCCATCTGGCAGGGAGGGGAGCCTGGGTGAGCAGCACACACAGCCAGGGATGAGTCAGGGAGGAGGGTGGGGCTCTGGGGGGGGTGCACATTAGCCACCCCAGGCTTCCCAACCTGGTGGCTTGGGCCCTTCTGGCAGAATGAAGTCAGGATTTTGAAAAATCAGTTTTCCTTCCACAGGAACATACAAGAAATTGTGTCAGTTGGTTGTTCTAAACCCAGGATCCCAGAACTTCTCGTCAGTCCCCCTCTGGGACATGAATACAGAGCTATCCAAGCCCTTTCCCCTGATGTGTCTTCACCTTGAACTTTGTGGCCTGCTGTGAGGCCAGAGTGATCCTCCATTGCACTTGGTGCCAAGCATGATGCTTAGCAAACCAGAAGCGCTTCATAACGAATTTCCTTCAATGCAGTAATGATTGGAGTGAAATCATTGTACCTGGGGGTAGGCAAAGGAGATGGGCTATCCAAGTGGGGTGGAAGAAAATCGTACACGAAGCAAAGACCAGGCCAGGATAGAAGCCTCCCTCCCTCAGTCACGGGAGTTTGTGTGAACATCTGTCACTGGAAGTTGCATTCGATGTTAGAACCGTCTGCCTATACATCAATTTCCTCCCCACATCTGTGGGTTTTTAGAAAGCAGGGCTCAGCCCTTTCCTTCTGAAATCAGATGTGTTAAGTCTCAGGTAGGACTGGGATCACAGAACAGGAATGACATTAGATGTGAATATCCCTAAATAAGCTTGGATCCCATTTTAGAGACGACTGTGACATTTTAACTTTTCATATTAAAAGCCAGGCTCCTGACAGGGAAAAGCCCTCCTCTAGAACACATCCAGAACCAGGGGCTGTGGACCCTCTATCTACACCACAGCACGATCCACAGGAACACAGACTGTTGGTGGGAGGAAGGAAAATCAGAGAGGATGCAACCAGAGAGACCCAGATCTGTGACAGAGGCCAGCAGGGGTCATGAGAGGAGGACAAATGGCATCCCAAGCTAACCTGGGGATC
The DNA here is from genome assembly GCF_021218885.2 of Marmota monax. Classification (NCBI taxonomy): domain Eukaryota; kingdom Metazoa; phylum Chordata; class Mammalia; order Rodentia; family Sciuridae; genus Marmota; species Marmota monax. Next base: position 2,924,634 of record NW_026692321.1, on the reverse strand, counting down.
CCAGAGCAGAAACCAGAGGGCAGCTGTTCGAGGTATTCCTAGATGTTCGTGCTCCTTGGGAGCCCAGGTCCACCCTCCATAGCATCTGAGCAATCCTTCCAGCAATTTGGCCTGAAAATATCTTCACCACATCATGCAATTGTTTGTGGAAGCTGACAAGTTCCACCACCCACACCCACCTCTGCAAAATAATGCACAAGGCTGGATGGAGGGGTACAGTGAGAGGGAGTCGACCACCTCTACAGTGTACTTAAGAGTCAGCATCTGGAAAGAACACCCAAGTAGGGCCGGGCTGTCCTGAGGATAGACCCTCATTCAAAACCAAGACAACACCTGGTGCTCTCAAAGAGGGGGACCTTGACTCTAATTGAATAGCTTCTTCCAAGAAGAAGTAAATGAATCTAATCTGATGGCCTGAAGTGCTGGGATTGATGAGTTCCAGCTCTTGTTGTGAGCAGAAATGGAGCTCAAAATCCCCATTGCTCACGGGCGGTTCATTCAGTTTTAAAGAGTGTCTCATTGTTCTCCCCTGAGTTTACCTGGAATGCATGGAAGATCGGTCCTGAGACTTCATTATGATTATCTTTCTGTAACTCCAGGCTTTAGGATCCTTGATGCTCTTCCATGTTCCAAAGGATTTTTTGGAAACCTTTGCATGAGGCCTTGCACCAGTCCTTGGGGTCCAAGTTGTGAAGATGGCAGATCAGATTCCAGCTCTATGAAGCTGAGAGAACAGTAAGAAAGGGAGCAGTCACCAGCAAGCAGGGTGAGAGGGGAAGTAAAGGGTGCTGGTGGAAAGCAAATCAAGCAGACAGCAGACTTCTCTGTGTCCTCCCTGAAGGGTGGCCCCTCGGTTGAGACCTGTTGGGATCAGAAATAGGGGCCAGCGACAGGAACAGTTTGCCCCTGTCAGCTGTTACCTCACAGAGCAGGTCGGAGTGACCCTGGTCTCAGCTGAAGAAAGGATAAAAGAAAGCACTGAAATTCATGCAGAAGAGGGGGGAGGGAGGGAGGGAGGGAGACAGGGAGGAAGGCAGGGCAGGAGATGCTACAGGTCCAAGTTCAAAGCAATCACAGCTTCTGCTAGGACCTGGTGTAGCTGCTTTCCTTGGCACCAAGATAGCTTTGTTTTAGCCAATCTTCAGTGTATGGGGCAGGTTGCTCAGAAAACACATCAAGTCCCAGCTTTGTCTAAATTGAAGAGAATTTATTTAGCTGGCCTGTCAGCGACTACTCCCCGCAGGACACATAACTGTCTCTTGCAAGGAACACCCCAAGCCTGAGCATTTTAGGATTTTAAAGGCAAAACCCACATTGGGTTGACCTAGCTGCAAGCAAGCAGGTACAGAAGTTGAGTTGGGCAGTTAGTGAGACAATGCAATGGGTACATTGGCATTTCCCACAGAACTTTCCAGGTTGGCATAGCAGCAAGCAAGCAGAAGGGAAGTGGGTCAAAATGACCCTAGTTCAGTACAAGGTAGAGAATGGTAATTAATGGCTAGACAATCAATCTCTGACAAGGTAAATTGCCCAAGAAAAATGGAAACCAAAAGAGAACAATTTTGCATTGTATAAGAATTGCTATTTTGTGTTGCCAAGTATACTATGCTAGGTAAGTATTAGCAAGGTACAGAGGTGGGGCTTCCCCGTGGGAGAGGCATTTCTTACATGATATGGAGTCTCAGGGTAAAATGGAGTCTGTTTGGTCATTGTCCATATAGCCTGGCCCATTACATTCAGAAGATGCAGCCTGGAGCCCTCTCTACAAAATGCACTTTGAACATTTGGCCAAAAAGTCAACACATAAGAAGGATTTAAACTATTATTTCAGCAAAAATGTTCTGTAAAGGGGGAGGTAGTGAATACTTTGGGCTTTGTGGGCTTTAAGTTCTCTGTTACAACTACCACACTGCATTGTAGCTTGAAACCAGCCATAAACAGTACATAAAGGAACGGGCAGGGCCATGTCCCAGTTGAACCTTATTTGCAATAGTAGGTGATAATTGACAAGATCGTTTTTTTTTTTTTTTTTTGTGGTGCTAGGGATTAAACCTAGGACCTTGTGCATGCAAGGCAAACACTCTACTGACTGAGCTATATTCCCAGCTCCAAGATCAGGTTCTTGCCCATAGTTTGTCAATGTCTGTTCTAACTATTGCAAAATCTACTCCTGTACTAACCTGGAGAACAGGGGACATTGATTGTAGAATTTGCGATTTTACTTTGCAGAATAATTTAACCATTAGCTGTGGATACTGTTACTTGGAGACATTATCAGATGTTGCAAGAAACATATTGCATTGGCTAGTGTCCATGACATGCCCACACCAGCTCAAGAGAGGCAAGAAAGCAAGTGAGTGACTTCTTCCGCGTGTCACAGTAGACAGGCTCAGCTTGACGGGTGAGCTGCGTGGTCAGGGTAGGCTACAACGAGAAGCCTCTCCATGGGCCTCAATGCCATCACTGGCGTCTTTCTCATTAGAGATGGAGGCAGAACAGTTGCTGTCTGGGATGTTGCCAGTTACCCTGGCAGGAGGAGAGGAAAGTGTGAAGCATACCTGAGATCCTAGAGGTCCCCAGGAGCAATAGGCATTGCTTTTTCTTGCACTTTCTTGGATATAGCCAGTCACATGGCTATGGTAAACTTTGATGGCATGAAATATGCAAATTTATCATAAGCCCGTAGAGAGAAAGAGGGAAGAAATCCTTCTAAACAGCCCCAGGGCAGGCGTCCCCAGGAGAAAAGACAAGGGCTCAGAGATGCATTATGGAAAGCAAGAAGGAAATTCAAGAGGACTAACAGGGGCTCCTCATGTGGTGGGGAGAGAGTTGGTTGCTACAGGAAGGCCTCAACAAAGCCTTACAACGTCTAGAGCCATTAGGATTCCCACAAATTTCTATCTGAGCAAACCCCTAAGTTATCCAGTAGTGTCCCCACCTGTCAGGCCAGGAAAGTCCTTCTGGGGTCTCAGAAGTACCCAGAGAGTCCTTCCGAGTGGCACACAAACTCCAGGGAACATGTCATTTTCCCATAAAGTCACATCTCTTTTAAAAAGAACCAAAATTCCTCAGGAAGGCCTACAAAGTGACACTTAAACGTTAACTGCACACCTGTGTGTGCTGGGGATTTTGCTTCCTTTTCCTCTTTTGTTTTAAGAGCACAGCCTTATTTTCAGTGTTTACTGAGAAAGAGAGTCCAGGAGTGGCCATGCCAGGACCCCTGCCCTTTCTTCTGACACAGGTGGTCTGGCCACTATCACGTGGGCACCTGGCTCCCTGTCCCCACAAGAGGCTTGGGAACTCAGGCCAATCTGGTTGCTTCATGCCTCAGTGACTAATCCAGAGTCAACACCACTGTTACAAACACCAGTTGTTAAAGGTGAACCAGAGATTGGAGCAGGTGGGCTGCGTGGGCTGAGATGTTACACCTTCAAAACCTGCAGACAAAAAGAACTTCACTGTGCGGTTCACTGCACTTTAAAACACACACAGACAGGCATCTCCTGGGAGCCAACAACAAAGAGCAAGCGAGCCAGAAAGGGAGAGAGAGAGACCGTGCCCAGCACAAGGACACGCATGCCCCCTGCCTGGAAATGCCAATATGCAAAACCTGAAATATGTACTTCTGATTCTTTGCTCTCTATCTGTAGGAGCTTCTCAGAGGGAGAGAGATTGACTTTTTCATCTCAGTATCCTGAGCCCAGAACCTCGCCTTGGGATACACAAATATGTTGGATACAGAAAGAAAAGAGGGGAAAAAAAGAGGAAATGAGGGAGTTTTCTTTCTTCCTTCCACAAAAGAATTCATGGTGAGATTCCCTTAAATAGTATGCTCAGGAGGCCACCTGCACGGCTGCTTAGAGGCCACTAATTACCCGACACATGGGCAAAGTCAAGAGAAAGTACAAAAATAGTTTTCATTCCTATAGCACTTCCAGGCTGGCTTCACCACTTGGCTCCCAAGCCTGCCCCATTCCAGCTAAAGCAGGATGGGTCTGCTGTGGCTTTCTTTGGCTTTCTTTGGCTTTCCTAGCTGACATCGATAATGCAATCTGATCCCTTTCAGATATTGAAAAAGACTCAGTCCACATACTCAGGGGATTGACTCCAACCTCCATGCTGCAGGCCCAGCAGTGAACAGGTGCTTCTGTTTTCAGGCATAGAAACCACTTGTGTCAATCTGTTCAGTTCCACATGAGATGTCTGGCTACAACGAAAAATGACAAGGAGTAAATAAAGCAAGAAATACAACACAGAGACAAGAGACAAAACCATCATGAGAATGAGACTCAGATATGGTGCTGATGCAGAAACTGTCACTCAGGGAATTTAAAACAACTATGAGTAACTTGCTAGAAGGTCTAGAAAAAAAGGTGGACAGCATGCAGACATGTATGAGGAGCTTAAGTGGAGAGTAAAACCCACTTGGAGGCCTAAGATGGAAATTCTAGGCTTGCAAAATGCAGAAACAGAGCTACAACATGCCACTTACACATCTACCTGGTTGAATAGTGTTGCCCTGGATTCATGTCTACCTGGAACCTCAGGATGTGGCCTTATCTGGAAATAGGAATCTGCAAAGATGTAATTAGTTAAAGTGAGGTCATGCTAGATCAGAGCAGGCCTTACTCAAATGTCTGGTGTCCTTATAAGGAAAGGGAGAACTGGAAACACAAAGGCACACAGGTAGATGATGCCCAGGGGAAACGGAGTGCTTGAGGCCACCAGGAACTGAAAGAAAGAAGAAAAGGTTCTTCCTTGCTTCTGCAGAGGGGTCTTGCCGTCCATGCCCTAGGTTTCAGACCTCTACTGTTTTATCCTCTACAACTGTGAGACGTGTTTTCGTTGTCATCCACGTGGTTTGGGGCTTTTTGTTCTGGCAGCCTCATATGACAGTCTCATCCCTATTTCACACAAGAAAGCAAAGAGGCTTTGATAAACACAGGTAAGGAAGAATTACCTACACCAATGCGCCAAAGAGACGGGTGTTTCAAGGAGATCATTCAAGAGCTATGGAATGATGTTAAATCATGTAACAAACAGGTCCTTGGTCTCTCAGGAAGAAAAGGTATTGAAAAAAAAAAAAACAAGAAGAAGACAAAGTTGAAGAATTTTTCAAAATCAATGACAGGCACCAATTCAGAAACCTCAAAACCTTAGAAAAAATCAGGCAGAATAATTACTAACACATACATGCATACAACCAAAAATCACAACTGGACATGCTATAAGCAAACTGCAGAAAATCAAATAGGATCAGAAAATCATTAAGGAAAGTGGAGAAAGACCAAGACATGTCCTCTGTGAAGAAGTGGAGTCACAGCAGACTTTTCTTCAGATACCATGGCATCCAGAAAATAATGGAGCGATACTGAAAGTGTCCAAAAAACAAAACCAAACAAACGAACAAACAAACAAAAAAATTCTCAACCCAGAATGTTCTACACAGTGAAAATGTGTTTTTAAAATGAAGGGGAATTAAAACTTCCCTCTGCTAAAAACGGAGGGAGTGGCATATCAGCAAAGCTGAACATCCACAAAGGATGCAGTGCCAGACAGAAACTTGGACAGGAAGAAAGATGCAAATAGCAATGGGAAAGAAAACAAATGAAGAAATTTTTTTCTCATTTTTAGTTGCTCTACTAAGTTCCAGGAAATAACAACTGAGTTTTGTAAAACTATAATGAAACAGAGAAAAATATTCAAAATCATTAATTAGACAAATGCCAACTAAAACTACAATGAAATAGTGCTATTCACATATGTGTTTGTAAAAGACTGCACAACGGCTGAATGGATGGGCCGAAGGGTGGATGCGTGTAATTCTTCCCAAAACAACGGTATCAGTTTTGTGTTGTAGAAAGGTGAGGCTCTAGCTACCTGGGAATATTAAAAATAATATTAAAAATAATACCACCATGTGCTGATAAGGAGATGGGAGAGTGGAACATTCACGCCTCGTAGCTTCAATGGGTTGCTGTGCTACAGAACCACTTTGGCAAAATTTGGCAAGTTTTCAACCACGCAGACATACAGTGGCCCTGTAACCTCCCAATCCCACTCTTGGCATTTTACCCAAGAGAAATGAAAACTAGTGTTCGCTCCCTTAAGAGAATATTGACAGCCACCTATCTCACTGTGGAAAACAAAAAAAAATCTTGAGGAGAAAGAACAAACACGCTTCTCCTGGGACATGGATAAGCAGACCATTCCTCTGCCTTCACCCACAGATGACGACTCAGCAGTAAAAAACGTTCATCATCAAACACCTTGTGTAAGGGAAAGAAGCGGAAAGTGTGCATGCCACATGATTCCTTTTACATGACATCCTAGAAGAGGAAGACATGGGGATGGGGAAGAGTCTGTCATGGCTTCGTCTGCAGCTGGATGCTGAATACCATAGCAAACTTGCACACCAGAGCCAGACTAGGCCCAGCCAATCAAAGCTCACAATCACTGTGTACAACCAAAGACCCAGGAGGGAGAAGAAAGCATCTATTTTATGAACAGAGGTATTTTGCGTTTGGGGCTTTTTGTTACTGTGGCAAAACTTACTAATACACCTACGAAGTGCTCAGTTGAAGCATCAGTGCCAAGTGCTTGATCCTTAGTTTCTCTGTGCCTTTGGTAAGTTCCTTAACCTCTCTGAGCTTTTGTTTCCTTATCCATAAAATGGAGGTAGTATTGACAGTATAGGCTTGGGCATGGTAAGAGTCTGGCAATAAGTCAGCACCCTGGTCAGGGTGTGGCACATGCAAGGAAGCCAGCAAATGCATCCTCAGAGTCCCTTCTGCAACTGCACTCCTTACTGCTTCCCACAAGCTACACACAGGATGTCCCCCCTAAATAGCCAGTCCAGGGAGCCAAGCTGGTCAAAGTGTGCACTGCCCCCAGGCCCTTCACCCCTCACAAACCAGCCTTACTAAAGCTGTTTCACCTTCCACTTTAAAACTTATTTCTTCCAGTGAAGAAAAAAAAATGTGGTGATTTTCTACCACCCCTTTGGGTTTTATGAAGTGACAAGCGCTCGGGTCTTTGTGTGGGTGTCCTGTGGGGAGCTTTCTCCAGCTAACAAAAGCTCCTGCAAGGCCCATGGTGCCCGTCCGTCTGCCCTGGCTCCTCCCCAGGCCTGCACCTGCGCTGTTCCCGGTCACTTACCAGCTCCTGCCATTGCTTCCCCAGCAGCCTGGCTTGGGGGGAGGGGACTATGGACGTTTTTTAACCCCCAACTCCAGACACCAGTGGAGTCATTCTCCTGCATTGTTTCAGAGTTCATGGGTGTGGATGGCACCTGTCCAGTACAGCCCCATCAGAGGCGAGGCAGACAGAAATTCTACAGCCACCCCTGCAGCTGGCAGTCACCTGGCTCGCTGTGTGTATGGGTGGCCAGGCACAATGGTCCCAAGCACCAAAGTCACACAGCTACTCCTGTGTGGCCACCCTGCAAGGGAACAGCACACACCTATCTCCACCCAGAAAGGCTTGGACCTGCCACCCCTGCCACACTGTCAAATGCACACACACACCAAGACCTCTGCGTGCACACAAAGCCCCACACACCTTCCCTGCACATCAAGCCATACACGTGTGTGCACACATACACCCACACATCACACCAACACCAGCACACAGCAGGTATGCACTCATGCACACACATTCACCCACACGCTCAGGCACACTCGCACACGCCTGCACAGGCACACTTGTGCTATCCCCCTCCCACGTCCCTCACACCCAATCATCACCCCAGCCCTGACCCACTCTACACACTGGATTCACCATCAGTGGTGATCTCCATACATGCCATTTCCCCCCAGGAGTTCTAAGGAACTGTCAAAGCCAGAAAATAAATGCTGCTCATTTCTGCCCTCTTGACAGCGTTCTTCTGGGCAAGAAGCTAGGAGGGAGGAAAGGATGAGTTAAAATATGCACATAATATGGAAATCTTTTAAGAACATTCTTAAACTGTCACTTCTCCCCAGAAAGAAGAGCGACTTTCAAAGCCAGGAAAATCAAGTCAGTGTCTTCTACCTGGCTCTCTGGCTCCCCGCCTGGTGTCTGCACAGTGCTTCTGCTTGCTTGCCTCAGTGCCCACAGCGGCTGTGCGCACTCTGACCAGCTGGAGGGCTTGCACTGTCGCTTGCACTCAGTGGACTCTGAACTCAGGGGTGTGCTTCATAGTCCCACGAGATGCACCCGCCTCTGTGCAGGGCTTTCTCCCTCACATGGTGGTCAGGAGAGGTCATCCCTACCTCAGCATCAGAAGGACTGAGCTCCTCCTTAAGTCACCTTTCCCCATGGTGAGGAGGCTGCAGAGTCACATCTTACATGTCACTCTTACTTCACAGGTGAGGGAAACATGCCTGAGGGGGCTGGTGGAACTGCACAAAGCCACCTCGTTCTAAGTAAGAAAACTTGGATTTGCACTTAACCATGTCTAACTTCACAACCAGCTCCCTCCCTTGCACCTCAGCCTGTCTCCGGACTCCCTGGTTCTGTGTGGGCACCTCATGAGCACATGCTTATCACACCTGGCTGACAGTGGATGCACTCTGTGCTCGAGACCTGCACTCCTGGGAACAGACATGTGCCTCCTTCGTCACTGATCCTGTGTGACAGTGGCTGAGTATGTGAGAACACTAGTCATCCCCAGACCAACCCCAATTAGAGGAACATCTCACATGCACAAAACTCCTAGATAACTACCAAGTACTTCTGCATTTGTACCAGGAGCAGTACTAAGAAGTAGACAGAAAAAGTACTATTCACCAGCCACAGCCCTTGCACTTTACAGATAGACTGAGGGTGTGAGTGGTTGACCTGCCAACCAGACAAGGCCAGGGAAAGACAGAAGGAGGCCCAGCCTGCACCTGGTCCTGCACTCCTGCTCCTCTGTGGAGCTGCATCCTGAATGGTTCAGCATGTCTGCTTGAGTGGAGGCCAGTGTCACCTCTCAGAGTATAGAGATGAGTTGTGCATTTCCTGCGCCCAGTTGTGTTCACCTCAGTACGTGTCTGTCCAACAAAATGCGTGCCTCCTTCACCTGGCTCAGGTTAGGAACAGTGAGCGCAGCAAGAGGAGTCATCTCTCCGTGCTGAGCATGCCTCCACCCCTCTCTACCTGGGGACCTTGGCAGTGGTGCAGCTGGAGAGATTCAGAGAACCCCGAGTCTGTCCTTTCTGTTGGGAAAGGATGGTGGTTTAGAGGCTGGGCTGGCGTGGCACCCCCTCCCCATTTCTATCCACATCTTCAGCTCCCATGGTGGAGGCCTTGGCTCAGCTGCCTTTGGGGTGCATCTTTTAATGAGGTGCTGGTGGCCCACCACCCAGGTGGTCAGGTCCTAAAGGGAGCAAACAGGTGCTGCTTAGAGGGTCACTCTGTTGGAGCCTAGGCATCAGACTCAGTTGGGGGAGAGCAGAGAAAGATGCTCTTGCCCATCCCGATGTCTGCCCTGTCTACAGGAGACCCTGAAGAAAAAGATGGACCCATGAGAAGCCAGCCAGCCTCATCACTGTGATTAAATAAGACTCTTGGGGCCGGGGATGTGGCTCAAGTGGTAGCGTGCTCGCCTAGCATGTGTGAGGCACTGGGTTCGATTCTCAGCACCATGTAAAAATAAAATAAACATATTGTGTCCACCTAAAACTAAAAAATAAATATTTAGGGGCTGGCGTTGTGGCTCAGTGGTAGCATGCTCGCCTAGCACGTGTGAGGCACTAGGTTCAATCCTCAGCACCACATAAAAATGAAATAAAGATATTTAAAAAAAATAAGACTCTTGTGCAGTCTTGTAAGGTCCCTCCTGCCCCTGCTGGACACACAGGGAGGTCTCAAGCAGTGAAAGGAAGGGTCACTATCAGACGTCTCTGGCCTTGGGGCCTCTCCCCACCCCCACTCAGGCTGGCTGGTGCAAACCACAGGCGGACAAGGGCCACTACAAGTGGGATCAGCCCGTGGAATGCAGCAGACACGGTCCTCATTCATCACTAGAAAGAAAGACTGAATTATACTGACCTTTAGAATGTTTTGCAGCATCTCCTAAGATGCCTTTAAAACAAACAAATATTTTCCCATATATTTGAAAAGATAAAAAAAAAAGTGGTATTTCACTCCACCTTTCTTTCACTACTTCAAGAACAGGGTACTCTTTTTTGGCCAGCCACGGATGGCATGTCTTTTGAAATATTCTGAACGAATGTATGTTTGGGTTAAAATGGAGAGTAGTGGGCTGGAGATGTGGCTCAAGTGGTAGCACGCTCGCCTGGCATGCGTGCAGCCTGGGTTCGATCCTCAGCACCACATACAAAGATGTTGTGTCCGCCGAAAACTAAAAAATAAATATTAAAATTCTCTCTCACTCTCTCTCTCTCTTTCTCTCTTAAAAAAATGGAGAGTAGTAAGAATCTTTGATTAATTAGATATCAGAAGCTCATGATCTCAAACATCAGCACACACATCCTATCTCGGAGACTGAGCAGCTTGACCCTCTGACTGCATCTGAGGGAAAGAAACAGCAGAATTGGCAGTGGCTTGAGGATATGATGATTGTCTCACTTTTCTCATACTCAAAATTGCAGGTAGACAGATAGAATATGTACCTACCTGATTGGTTGAGCACTAGGCCATACTGCTCAGAGGAGCTGCTCACCATTGTCCCCAGAAGGAACTCTGATTTATCTCACCCCATAAATTATATGCATGTGATGAACTCACGTCACATAGTAAAATGCTTGATCTTCCTAGCTTGATTTATAATTTCTTTTCTACTACAAACTCCTCTGCTGTTAACAAACCTGAACTTAGAGGAAGCTGCATTTGTTGAGTTAGGAGCCAATCATCAGAAAAGACGATTTTTTTTCCCATAATGTTTTTATTATTCCAGGCATAAAAAGCAATCTTTTATATTGAGGAACACATCAAAGCTCAAAAATTTGGTATCGTCCCACACGTGGATGGGAGCTGCTGATCTGTGGGTGTCTGGAGCCCTGGGCCACTCTGGGGGACTGTCAGAAGCACAGAGAGGGATGCTGCTGTCTGCCATGGTCAGAGCTCCCTCCTCAACTCATTACAGCCCAGGATTCCACCTCGTCCCTGCAACGCCCTGGTGCTCCCCAGACACAAAGACAGAGTACTTGAAGGACCTGAACATTAATCAAGAGCCTTGTCCCCTCCTCTTCCTGACACGGAGTGTGGGACCCCTGCGGCTGACAGTGAGCATGAGCGCCCTGATAGAATACCCTCGCTGACAGCGGTCACAGTGGGCTCTGCCAAGCAGAGACATCAGCCCTGGTTTGACGAGAGCGATGATTTTAAAAGAACCTTGTTCGAAGAAAAACAAAGGGCATTGAACAGCCTGCTTTCTGATCCCAATCTGTCGCAAAGAAGGCACATTATAAAAACATTAGCACTGAACCAATGCTCCAGCAATCCCTGAATGGACGGTAGGGATGGCCAGGGTGATTTATCAAGTCCAGGACCGCAGCTGGGCACCAGCAAGCCCCCAAAGTCCCAGAGCACTGAAAGGCGTTGTGTTCCCACAGACCAGAGCCTGGCACCTCTGCGTACCCACGAGTCCTCTCCGTGTTAGGGCAAATCGTGGGCCCAGCTTGGGCATGGGAGATGGGCTCAAGATATTGCTTCCAAAGTGAGCAGATGGTGCAGCCATGTTCCATGTGCGAGAGAGATCACGCCCAGCTAACACGAGCATTTTGACAGAGCACCAAATAACGCATTTATCAATCCTGACATGGTATCTGACAGGCGCTGCCTGCTGGCCCCCACCCTTCACAGCATGCGAAACCGCCCAATTATTGAGGTCACAGATGTCAAAGCTTTCCTAGCACGTATTCTAAAATGTCAAAATCACCCTCCACGTGGCTTTCTTTGTTTCTCTGAAATAAATCCTTGATATCTCTTCACCTCTCCAAGGCCCCACTAAGAGGCTGGAACTCCTTTGGGAAAAGAAGTGGAATTTGCCTGACCTTGGTGAGTCCTGGGAGTGAGTCCCTGGCCCTTCCTGCCACGACACAACTACATGTACCTTTTCTGACTTTTTTCTGGTAAACAAGCTGCTATCAGGGCAAAAAGGCCCCCTGGCCTGAGAACCTGACTCCCAGCCCCCACTGGTTGCTGCCCTACTCAGCAGATAGGTCAGGGGTGTGCAATCTCCACAGTAGGGATGCTCACGGCTAGTGAACCTGCTGGGCCAATGGGCTGGGAGCATCACATGCACTCCGGGGAGCATGGGGCAATCTCACCAGGAGACATTTAATTAATTGCCAATGAAAACATGCCACTGATTCCCTGCAGCCAGATGAGATATGTGTCATCTCCTTCCCTGAGCTCCTACAGGATGATGGTCGGTGGGTACCCACTGGACAGGTTAGGTGAAGCCTGCATTCAGCTGGGAGCAGGTTGCATGGAGAGTTTGGAAAATGTCTGGGAACAATGGAAAAGTAGAACTGTGGGAAAGGGGACGTAGAGGAGAGAAGTAGGCTGGGGACCCAGATCAAGCCAAAGGGGGACTGTCAGAAGCACAGAGAGGGATGCAGTGTCTGCCAACAAAGGTATGGGGGGCAGGAAGGAGGGAGGGGTGTGATGACTGGACTCTCCAGACAGAGGAGGGGCTGCGCCAAGAGCCCTGGGCACAGGGAAGGAGCCTGCTCACCTGGAGCCTGCCTGCCCTGCAGGGCTGCAGCTCTGCACCAGACACAGCCAGCAAGCCCCAGGGCGGCCTCTCACAACAGCAGCACCAGCACCAGCACCAGCACCAGAGAGGTGGCCTGGCCATACCCTCCTCTCCTGGCAGCCCCGACATCTTCACCAGCGCCTTTGAAGAGAAGAGGCCTCATTCTGTCTCCACTGCACTGAGAGGAGCAGAGCTCCTCAGGGAGCCCCCTGGGGTCCACCACGGATTCTCAGTACTCAGCTAGCGTGGGTGGCTCCCTTGGGCACCCGCCGACCCTCTCCTCCCATGAGCGGCTCTTCCCCTCAAGGTTGCTGGTCATCAGGAGTAGGGGGGAGGATGATAGATATGTGAATAGATAAGATAAATAAAATACAGACAGGCAGATCTATGGCTAGACACGTGTGCACACACAGAAGAGCCTAAGAATCAACACACACATAGATAAAATACACTAATAAACCAATAGACATACATAGATACAATGCATAATGTATAGACAGGCAAATCTACAACCAGACATATGTATACACCCACACACTGGGGAGCTTCAAACTTACATAGATGGATAGATCGATAGATAGACATGTGGGTAGATAAGATACATGATATACAGATCTGTACATAGATACATGTGCACGTTCCCACACTGAGAAACTTCAAGGTTACATAGGTCAATAGACAGACTTGTAGACAGATAAGCTGTATAATACATAGACAGGCAGATCGATAGATAGACATATGCACACACACATGGAGAAGCCTAAGGTGTATAGATCAATGGACGTTTAGATAGATAAGATACACAGAAAGATCTATAGATGGACAGACTCTCCACCCCAAGGAACACATTAAGGGGCTTTAAAATTGTATTTCCTTGAGAGCCAACATTCAATACTAAGCAGAGATGACACCCCACTTCTTTATCAGGGTAATTTGAAGTTCAACATGCATGGAGGATTTGTAAATATCTAATAATTCTTTGTTGAAAGAAGAATGGAAGAAAGAAACAAAGCAAGGAGAAGGCAGACACGTCAACTGAATTGTCTCACAGACGTCCTCAGGCCGGTTCCCTTTCCCATACCCCACCACCCAGCACCGTCCAGCACCGGCACAGGTACTTCTTCCTCCAGGCTCCTTTGTCCCCTGAAATGTGTGGAGTCACCTATTGTTCTGGGCCCTAGCTCTGGTTCCAAGGAGTTCTCCCCTCCCTGACCTCTCAGTACTGGACCACACCTCTCCTCCACCGCCTGCTCCAACCTCCTGACATGTGCTCCCTGGGGCTACCTGCAGGACAGGTGGCAGGGAGGAAAGGCTATCACACTTTTCAGAAGGACAGCGGAAGATGAGAGGGGTCAGCAGCTTGACCAGTCACTGGGCTGGGAAGAGGGAGGACTGAGGACTGAAGGAGAACACCCAGCACCCAACACTCAGCGACATCCCCAGTGATTTCCAGAACACAGGCCCGGGGAGAAGCCGTCGGGGCCGAGGCCAGTTCCCTCCCTGCTTCTCTCAGGGTGGGGCTCAGGTGGGGAGATGGTGTGGGGTTTCCACCCGAGAAGAGTCTCACGAGGACCAGGGGCCCAGCAGGCAGCAGCAGGCAGGAAAAGGAGGGAGCAATGGAGGGGTCCCTGACCCAGGTGCCTGGACCCCTAGAAAAGCATAGGCTCCCCCGGAAAATGTCAGAGGACGCACATTCATGTCCTCGAGGTTATTTCTTCCCCTTGTTCAGTACCAGCTCTGGAACTCTATCCCCCTGGAATTCTTCATCAAAAGATCCTAAGGATTTTCAGAGATCAACTCGTCAATGTCAATTTCCCAAGGAGTCATTTTGAATAATCGTGAACATTTTGTTTTATTTGGTGCTATAGGGGCTCTGTCTCTAGATTCAAATAGATATCAAATAGGTGTACATTGTCATTAGCAAGTCTGAAGCTGGTTCTAGGAGGGGCATATTAATCACATTGCAAATGCTCTATTGTAGTTATAATAATTCTTCATTCCATTTCTTTAAAGTTCACTGTTTGATTTTAAGACACAACTAAGTTGTATTTTGTTGGTGTGTAATTTGACTATTTACATCTTAAAATAAGAAATTTCACATTTTAGACATGAAAATAATTTTCAAATTACGTAATTCAACCCTTCATTTGGCACTTAAAGGAATTGAAGCACAAAGAGATTAAGTGACATTCGACCATTTAAAAAGCCATTTTTAAATGATTGCATGGCAAGCTCTGGCCAAGCCAAGAATAAGCCGGTACTCATGACATTGAAGCTGATATTTTTATAGAGTGGTGCCAGTCACAAAGCAGTTTCTCCCACAACTATTCATTGGAAAGATTGTTCATTCATGGGAAGTATTACCAGGGCCCAGGGAGAGCAAACCAGATTAATCACATTGCAGAGGAGCCGGAGGGTGGACGATGTGCCTCATAGAAACCCTCTACTGAGCCTGGATCTCATCGGTTGCACTCCGCTGTTCTCTTCCAGAGTTGTGGATGTCATTTGATAATTGCAGCTAGGGAACTTCATTCTCCCAGGGGAGCAAGGGAAAGCTACACAGGTCCACAACTTCTGCTTAATTGAGGACCATGGACAAAACAGAAATGAGGAGGATTTATCAATCTTACCAGTGAAGTATGATAGGATTTAATTTATTATGGCATTTGTAAAGAATTCTGAGAAAGGGTGTGTGTCAACAATGGGAAGATTATAATTGATTTGATTAAAATCATTAGTTTGAAGAAAAAATATTTTAAAAGAATCCAGTTGGCCACTGAAACATCAGCTTCAAGCTGGTGTTTGAAGCTTTAACTTCGGCTTTTTCTTCCACATAATCGGAATGTAATTATGCATCATACCCAGAAAGTCCCCGTCACATCTGACGGTCAGTCACCCAGTCAGCCGACGGCTCCACCCCTGAAGGAAGTGTGGGCTCTTGCAGCCTCTGCTCACCACAGACCCTCACAGCTCCCCCCATTACTGGTTTCCTGCAGAAAATTTCAGCCAATTGGACACACGAGGTGTCGCAATGCTTAAGAGTTCTTGCTGAACGTTTGCTCGGTTGGAAAAGGTCAAGAGCCCTGCAGATGCTGTGCTTCAGCATCTGCTCAGGTAAACAGTGGCCTCAGTGATGGATCATGTGGTCTCTGTAGACAAAGACAATGAGACACTTTGCATGCACTTCACTGAAAACAGCTAAAAAGGAGCCACATCACATCTCCAAAGGGTGATTTCTCTCCATTTTGTCAATTCTTTATAATCAGCTAGCTGCCCACACAAGCAGAAACCGTTGGTGTTTTCTTTTTGCAACAGAAAGTCTCCTGCACCTCAGAGCCAGAGGCTCCTTAGGAAGGCAGTGCCTGAATGTGTATAACATCAACGCAGCAACTTGAAACAGAGAGCAAAATTTGGTAAATCAGCTGGCTGGTTTGCCATCTTCTTGCCAAACGATTGATTCAGCTGTTTGTTCCACTACCCAGACAGAATGGAGTGGTGCTTTACTGTATGTCAGCCCAAGCTCAAGAGCTGGGTCAAAATGAAGGCTTCGTCTCCAAGCAGCCTTTCCATAAGTCCCACCTCTTCTCTCGGCTCCCCCTGATGGAACCCCACCTGTCTCTGTGCTTTGCTCAGCCATGACTTCCTCCACGCAGCTTTTCCATTCCCCAGATTAAAGCCATGTAATGCCTTTGCCTCTGAAGTCCATGTTTCAGGCTCCTCTCTAGCTTTCCTTTCATCCTAACTATGTTGTAAATCCTGCAGGCGTTTCTCTCCTCAGTAGTAGAAAACATGTCATTTATCATATTACTGATGACCAGTAATTATTTATCACATTGAATTCTACAATGCAAAATAGTAGTAAGAGTCCAACAAGCTTTTATGTTATCTATGGTCTGGCTCTTTCCTAATGTTTTCAGACCCTTCCTCTGCTCGGCTCATGCATCTCCGTCAGCAGGACTTCGGGTGCTGGGCCTCCATCTGTCCAGCCTGGAGGAGCTGGAGGGATGGGGAGTCAAACGGAGCTGGGGTTTGCCAGCTGAGCAGCTGGGCTGCTTGACAGCTCAGAGATCCAAAGTTCCTGCTTGGGGCAGGCTTTAGCAAGGGAGGCACAGGGAGGGCAGGGGCATGTCTTCCAGGACAGAACACCTGAAGCTTGGGACTGTGGAGGGGAAAGAAGGAAGTACCCTGGATAGATAGGAGAAGGCAGCACTTTACTTAAAAGAAATCTAATGTGATCAGCTGAACGCAGGGCCCGCGTGGAGCCTTCACCCTCAGTCCTGCACCCAGGCACGTGCCGGCTCCTCCACACTGGAGACCGCATGCGGCAAGGCTGGCTGGCCTTCCAGAATTCCGAGACCAAAGAAACATATTCTCAGTTTGATAGTATTTGTGTGCTTGGTTTGCTTTTCCAAGGATTTTAATTAAATCACTCAGGCCTTCCTTAATACGATATGCTTCCTTAATGCATTAGAGCATTACAGATGAGGCCGTCTCCCTCCCAAAGTGTGGTCCCCAGTCCTGTCTTCTCTTCACTTCCCTCTACTTTTGTGGGAGGAGATTGTGTTGAAATTGGGTTCTTCTCCTTTCAGAGGCTTTTATCTTTTTCTATGGGAGTACAATACCGTAGCCTTTGAGAACGTACTTTTATTTCTCTATTTTTAACAGAAACGTGATCACACTATAATAATCTTTGTGGAACTTGTGTTTCTCACTCAGCATTAATTCTTTATACAACGTCTTCTGATCAAAATATACCTATGTCGTGATTGTCACAGTCAGCAAGAGCCCTGCCTGCTTCTTACCCCAGTAACATACTAGTGATGTCACCTGGCAGGTTAGAAGTGGCCAGGGTGGGAGCTTTTACACTGCTGAAGGTGGCAAAGGCCACCATCAAGACACCGTATTCCTTAATGTAGGTAGCATTTCATCATATTAATAAACCAAATTTTATTTACTCATTCCTCTATTCATAGGAAGTTACAATGTTTCCTATTTCCTGTGCTACAACAAGGCATCGATAAAATCAACTTAGATTTCTCTGCACATGTAAGAGCATTTCTCTTGGGTACGATGCCTGGAGGTAGGTTTTTCTTTAACATGTAATATTTTTTAACATTAATGAACATTTTCAATTCTAATAGATAAGACCATTGCCTTCTTAATCACTAAAACTTTGTAATAATTACCACTAATTACTAAACATCTTTACCTGTTTGTTTCTTGGGTAACAGGTGATTAATATCGGCCGCTTTTAAGTTGATAATCAGGTTCCTATTCCCCTCCTCTCCTCACACTTCTGTGTTCATATCCCCGTTCGCCACCAGCACCAGCACCACCGGGTCATTCAAGGCAGAGTCCTGAACATCACCTATCTCTTCTCTTGGCTTCCGTTCCATCTCTCTGATGTCCCATTTCCTGTGGATTCTACTATCCACGTCACTCTGCAGCCCTTCACTTAGTGGGCACCGGCACTCATGGAGTCCGGCCTCTGAGGGTGGCTCATCTGGCTGGTACAACAATCGGTCTCTTCCCTCTCGTCCTTCCTCTGCTTTCTAAAACAGAAGCCATCATGGAATTCTCCGTTTCCACAGACTTCTAACAGTTCACAATCCACCTGTCGGATTAAACTCATCCTCCCAGGCAGGATGTGAGAATTTGGCCTGGCCCTGTCCTGTACCGAGGTACCAGCCTCTGTCCTAGAACGATGCTGTCTTTCTGAATCTCCCTTGGGTGTATCTGTATTACTCTATGCTCTCAGAACACTTCTACACCCACCTCTGTTTCTTTCATAGGAAGTTAGAAAGTTGAAAGAGACTCCAAGGAGACCAGGTAAGAATCGGACTATGGCAGAAACACCAGGGAGAGTGGGTGGCCATGGGTTCAAGCAGCATGGCAGACATTAAGATCCTTAGACTCTGAAGTTACGGAGTGAGTGAGACAAACAGCACAGGGACTGAAGGCAACAGCAAGATTCAAGTCTGGAATACTGGGCAGAGAGTCCTGCCCAGTGAAGTCAAGGACCCTGGAGAGACCTAAATGCATCAATGGTCCTTCTGTCAGATGTATCTTTGGCAAACTATAGTCGCAAATTTGAGAATTGCATGGAATCCTGCCAGTCAATGAGGAAGACCTAAGAGAACTTAAATGCAACTTGCTACTTCATCAGCCTTGCTAGAGTTTCTTTTAGTAGAAAGCACAAGCCCTTGAATTCTGGCTTTTAGAACTGGGTGCGACACCCATCTGTTCAATTGCAGAGCAGATGCAAGTGGGAGGACGAGGAAGTGTGTGGCCACAATCTTGGATAATAATAAATATTTAAATGTGTATTTGTTCTTTGCAATGGATTTAGAAGCTGAGGATGAACACACTTAAAAATCAATAACAACAATCATGAGACGCCTTCAGAGCAATTGTGGATCACATGTGCTTTGGGGTTCGTCCTAAAAGTAAAGTTGGGGCATTAAATTAAGTCTTGATGAATCTCACAGGGCCCCTTTCCTTGAATGGGGTAAAACAGCCCTGGA
This sequence comes from Marmota monax, assembly GCF_021218885.2. NCBI lineage: Eukaryota > Metazoa > Chordata > Mammalia > Rodentia > Sciuridae > Marmota > Marmota monax. Next base: position 2,905,422 of record NW_026692321.1, on the reverse strand, counting down.
GCTGTCAGGGGGCCCAGTGGGGACCTGACCTCTGGTTTCCTCATTGAATTTTAGCAGAGATGTCACCTCTGCAAGCCAGGTGGGATCTTGGAGAATGCCACCTCCAAGTCCCTTCAGTTGTGGATCAGAAAACTGAAATCTAGAGCCAGCAGTGAGAAGCCACCTTCCTGGAGAGTGCCACACTGGAACCCCACCTCTCCCCGCCCCCAGCCAGCTTCTCTTAGAGGGGACTGAAAAAGCAAGGGAGCACGGGGGGAGAGAACATGCTGAAGAAGGCAGGCGGCACTTTAAGGATATAAAGAACCATCTGAAGATCTCCCCAGTGACTTCAAGGAGCTGAGAATGGGCGATAATGGTGCGTCATTTGTGCTGCTCTGTGAAACATAAAGCAGGGCCTCCTGTGTTCTTCAAGTGCGTCGGGATGCTTCTGTTTGTTGAGGGGGAGCCTCTACACCTGCTGGGGTCATCTGAAGCAGGGTCTCCCCCAGGCTCCCCAGCACTTGGCTCTCCCTGCAGCAAGCAGCTCCTGCAGGAGGGACGGCCACTGCCTCCTGGTCCCTCGGCGGTCTCTGAGGGGACCATGAGAGTAAATACCACCGCAGAGTGGATGGGCGACGTTCTGCTTCCATCACTGGGGTAGGGAGGTGCATGTGCCCTGCTTTTCTTCAGAATACAAACTACTCAGTGTGGCAAAGAAGAAAAAGGTCCCCAGTACAAGGGCTTGGAAAGTAAGCCCTTTGCCCCTGACTTTTAAGTACAATTTCCCCCCAAATAATCTGTTACTAGGGTCCCTGCCTACCTAAGTATGTGTCCCAAGGTGGTGGATCTCTAAAACAAACACACCCACTCAACAATGCAGAAACTCGAGAAGTCTCCTCTTCTTACTTTCATAGGAATCATTCAAAAAAATAGTAATCAAAAATTCCTTCAAGAAAAAATGACTTTATGGATAGAATCCTATCACAGGCTGTATCAGAAATGTCTGACGTTAGTTATACTGTGGGCTAGTCAGGCTTTTTAAATGATTTTTTTTTTTAACTCAGATTGTCACTCTGAATTCCATAGGGTAGCTCTGACCATAGAACAAGAATTTGAAAACATTTTTTTTTCTCAGATTTACCCATGTTTTTTTCTCTTAGAAGTTATAGGAATAAACTAGAACATACACCTTGAGATGATCTGTCCAGGATGCCCCCATGGAAGACAGTCAGTACGTAGTATATAACTATTTGCCATCTGGAATGTCTTGGGTAAATTACCAACTCTCCTGATTTTGTCCTCTCAGGTTAAAACCTCTCATAAAACTGCAGTGGACACCTTGTAAGATGATCTTCCCCTACTCCCTGCCAGGTGTCAGATTTTTTTAATCTGGAGGGTACAACAATGAACTTGAAATTTCAATCAGAATCAGAATGGATGCTGCTCTTTTTATTTTTACTTATTTATTTTTTTAAGGAGAATCTGCTGGAGTGTGCATCAGAATCACCTGTAACATTGCAATTAAAGGCAGCCAGATCTGAGAAAACCCAGGTAACCTGTGTCTAGATGGGCTCCAGTCTAAATTATCAAGGTGCCAGCCGTTCAGCGACCAGTAGCAGAACTTGTTCACTGATGGAAAGCTGAGAGAAGCAGACATGGACAGTTGGAAAAATGCTGGTCAGCATGGATAAGGTACTGCAGAGAAGGAAAACTGGGACGTGTCCCAGCAATACTTATGGATTTTAAAGTGACGGAAATACCAAGGTCATCACTGAGGCACAAAATGCTGACAGTGTAAATTTGGAAGCCAGCCTGTGGCAGCATGCCTACCCATCCTCACCTGGTAGGCTGGTAGGCTAGCCGTCTCTGCCAGTCTTCTTCCAGAGGGTGGGTGCGGGAAGGCCGCTAGGAGGCAGGAGGGTAGGGCTGAGGGAGAGGGGCTTGGAAGAGGGCCTGCAGGACAGCTGGTGCCTGCAGGGCGGCCCTGTCATGGGGAGGTGAGGGCACCTGCCCTCTGCCTCTGCCACATATACCCTGTCATGGCAGTGAGGCCAGCTGCCAGATGCGGCTGGCTACGAATGTCCCATGGCACACAAACATGGCGAGTGCTGAGAAAGGCCTGGCGTGGCTGTGGAGTCGGGAGAACCAGGCAGGTGTGTGGCCTGCACGGAGGAGAGCAGGACCCCTGTGCCCGAGACCCACGGAGTCAACCAACTCCATGGGTATCTGGGAGCTGATGCTCCCTTCCCAGCTGCGAGGGTGCTGGTGGGGGCCAGGCAGAGGACAGTCATGTCCATCCGGCCTCCTTCCGAGCTCCTCCCCTGGAGCTGTGTCTCCCACACATGAACGTGGACGGTCCCATGAGCCGGGCCAGGGTGCAGCGGGCCGTGGGAGCCACAGGAGGGGAACTGCGTGGCAGTACGGCAGCTGCCACTCTGCCTGACCTGTCATCACGGAGACTAAGTCACAGACCCAGAATGGGGTCAGACGATTCCAAATCGGGAACAAGGTGCCATGAAAGGCTGATGTCCAGAGGGGACCTCATGCCACATGTCACTTTGTTCATCCCTCGTCATCTTCCTGTAGCTGTGACCTTCCTCACAGGTCTCCTGCAGCTCCCTGGAGGCTACAGGCAAGAAGAGACTGTGGCACTGAGGAAACTGGAAGCCGGAAGAAGGCTGCAAGACGACTCTGACTTTACACCTCTGCTTGTTAAGATGGTCTAATGTGGTACAGAGTCAATGACAAGGTTACAGGGTTTTTTAAATTTTCTGTAAAAAACTTACCAAGAATACGACAGATTTTTATCTGTAATTGCTATTTGCTGATTTCCCCCCTGATTCCCTGCAATATCTTTTGACTCAAGAACATTCCAGGTTTTAGCTGCACTTTAAACCCTAATCTGTATCCGGAACTCAGTCAATTTAAATTGCCAGTGGCCAGGGCTGTGCACAGAGGGCTCCCTCCCAAGCTGAGCTTGCTTCAAAACTTCCTGTTCCTGGCAGGCAGCATGTGTGCACACACACACACATAGGTGCACACTCATACACGAGTACACACACCTGTGCACAGATAGGCACACACACCTACATACACACATGCACACTCCCTGGTTACTGAGCAGTGTTGGGCTGTTCTCCTGGAACATGTGGGAGGGCCCGGAGACTGAGTCCCTGGGTTCTCCACCTCGGCTGTGGCCTTGCCCTGTGTATCACAGGGACCATCATCTTATTTCCTGGTGACAGAGCCCTTCAGCTTCTCTCTCGTTCGTTCATCCCCTACTCCTTTCTTAATGTAAGTTCAGTTCAACTGCCTCTTTAAAATAGGCCCTATGGCCACATTCCCTATCCATCCGGTCTCATCATGACCGGATGGACATGACTGTGACATTCCCTGGGCCAGGTGGAATGACTGTCACCAAGTGTCATAGGGTCCTCTGCTCTAGCATGTGGATCGATTGGAGAGAGAAACCAGGTCAATGTGGAGCAAAACAAGATGACAGCTTCTGGAGTGCCCTGGGGACGTCACCGGGCTTGCGGCTGGGTGTTTCTTGCCATTGTCTTGTTTTCCATCAATTTCTCCCATAACTATTAAAATCACCATCTGTTCTCTTCTTGAGAATTTAAGTTAACTTCAGCACAATTTTCTGATATTTACCCCCAGTTGTAAATAAGCCATATGTGGGAAGTTTGGGTTAAATGCCAGGTATTTTAAATTGGGTAAGAATCACGAAATAAGATGACGGCCCCTGTGAGGCCATCCATCTGCCACTGCATCTTTGTCCAGCAAACGTTTATTGAGCACCAACTGTTTGCCAGGCATTGTGCTAAATTCTGGGGCTTCAGAGAGGAACAGGGGCTTTATATATAGTCTCTGAAAGCAGGAGTTTAAGATAAGGAAGGAACTGGCGGGTCAACGCAGTGGTCCTGCACCCTACACCCACCCTGAGGCTCAGGTGGCTCCTGCCCATGGTGTGATAGTCCCCGTCCACTAGGAAATCCCTACTTCAGGACAGGGTTTGGTGCTCCTTCTTGGCCTGCCACCTGACATCCGAGTAGATTCATCTGGGTCTTCCTTTGACCCCTGCATGCCATTGGTCCGTCCCACTTCACTGGAGACCCCTGCCCACTCACTAGACTCTGAGCCCCAGGAAGGAAGCACCTCTCTGTCTCAGTGTTGTCCCAGCACTGTTGAAAACGGTCACTTCGAAAAGTCTTAGTATTTTCAGTGGTTGAGGGGAGGGATTTTTGACACAGTGGTACAGTTAGGAAGAAGGGGAACAGTTCTCTCGTGTTCTGTTGCACGGTGGACTAAGTACAGTGAGCCATAATGTCCTGAGGTTCTGGAGTAATTTCTTAATAGTGATTGTCAAGTGGCTGGGCAGTCATGCCACTGAAAAATTGTTTGAGGCCTATATTATTCCAGGCACTCTGCCAGGCAAGAGGGTGCGTGTGTGTGTGTGTGTGTGTGTGTGTACATACACGTGCATGCCCACAAGTACACAGCAGCTGAGAGCAGGGCATTGGGGAAGATGTGCAAAAGAGAGCACAAAGCCCCCAACCCCATGGAGCTCACAGTCCCCCTAAGAGATTCAGGTAATAGGTATTACAATCTGTGCCCGCTGCAGAAAATCTTAAGAAATACTTTGAGATGATTATAAAAAATAATGTCTCTATCTCATATCAAGATTCATTTTTAGTATTTCCTTCTCATGTTCTTTATGTTAGATTGCTAATTTTGCCTCTTCTTTGAAGATAATATTTGACACGTGGATACGCACTTAGATCTTTGGCTCATCTGTGGTTCTTGCAGTGAGGGATTGGGGTTGCCTTGGTATTTGGGATTTGTTTCTTCCTTTGGCTTCATTATTTCCTAAGCTGGACACTTATTCCACACACAGGCACTGCCTCTTACCTAGTCCTCCACTACCCAACATGTGGACAGTCGGACAGCGTCTCCCAGAGCTCGTCTGTCCTTGGCACTCAAGGGATACATTTCAAGTTAGTGCCAGGGTGCTTTCTGGATGACACATTTGATGCTGTGACCGTGCACCTTCTGGAGTGAATTCCAAGAAAAACAGAGGGGTGCCCCCACCAGGGTGGAACCACGTTCTCCGAGTGAAACCAGAGCTTTGCCTGAAAAGTCCTGCCTTACAGGTGAGTAGAAGAGAGGGATGGCTTCTTGGCCTGAGGATTGGAGCTGATCACATAATGAGGATGGACTTTGAGGATTAAGTCAAGAAGATGTGACCCAAGGCCTCAAATCACCGTGACTTAGCCCCTGTGTCCACACATGTGTCCTGGACCCTCCATTTGAGAGAGGGAAGTTCCCCCTCCTGAGCTCTCTATGATCTTGCAGAAGACTCTGTTTCCCCTTTTTTCACCTGACTTTCCCTCTCAGCCACTCATCTGTATCTCTTTTTGTTCCCAGTCCCAAATACTTCTCCTCTCACCTGGTAGCTGTTGCTGCTGCTGCCTCTGAGTCATGTATCAGGAGAAATGCCGTCCTGCAGCCTGTGGAGGGCACGGGGTGTGGTGCACAGAAGCCAGCCCATTATCAGAAGCCCCAGTGCTGACCACCCCAATCCCAGAAGCGACCGGCTCCTCTCCACTCCCTGGAAGTTGGCCTCCCTTCTGCAGCCCCTGCCTGCAAACCTTCGATAACATTGCTCCTCAGAGGTCCTTTGTAGGTGGGAGAGGCTGAGCGGCAGCACCCCACTCTCCAGACAACCTGCTTCTTGGCTGTTTGCAGCATGTCAAAGCCAATGAAGCCTTAGCCATTGCAGGACTCAGCCACACGGGCAAAATCATAAAGCCTGGATCCCAAGAGGAGTTTTGTAGGCAAATGGCCTCCGAAAACTTCTTCTTCCATAGAAATCCCCTACAATTAGAGAGTTAAAAATGTTAACAGGGTCAACAACAGACAAGGGAAGGTCAGAAGAAAATGCATTTTTAGGGTAGGTTTTTTAAAATGAATTTTCACTTGGTGCATTCTAATTACCCATAATACAGGGGTGCACTGTGACTTATTTGTACATCACATGACATCATGTGGACTCTCTCTGTCCCCAGTACTTCTTCCAGGTGAGCTTCAAGAACACAAACTTCTTGAAAGCAGATATTTCTGGGTAGATCATAAAGAATATTTCAGTAGGACAGTGGGCTGATGGATAAATATTGAGAATGGCATGCTTGTCCCTCAGCAAGAAAGGCCCACATTGGAGTGTGAACATCTGAGGGCACATGAGGGAAGGCTAGAGATGCTGGGGAGTGGATGTAGCTAAGGCTCAGGATGAAACAGACCCCGGGAGAGACACGGAGAAGTGGGGCCTGGAGGCCAGTCCTGGAGGGAGTCCCATGGCTCTGGGTTGCCCTGGAGGACACAGCAGAATCCACCGGCATTTACTGGTTGAAGGGTTTGAAATCCAGACGGTCTTCACTGTTGCCTGGGGAGAGACATTAAAAAGGAGAGGAATAACGTCTGGGTCATGTCTGCAGCTCCACCCAAGAGCTTTTGCTGGCCCCACAGGCGAATGACTCCCAGGGAGCAAAGGCAGCTCCTAATTCAGTGTGCTCTGAATCAGAGGGGGTCTCGCTGAAAAAGGGACCCCTGGCCCTCGGCAAGTTCTGCAGTGACACTCGTCTATTTAGAATGCAATGACAATGTCATGCACACCTGACCAGCTGACATTCAAGATAAGGTCCTAGCTCTTCTTGAAATAGCTCCCCCAAGGCTGTGTCTCAGAGGTCCTCAGCAGTCCTTTTAAATTATAAATTACTTACTCAGGATTATAAATGTGCCTTTATATTTAACCTTAAATTCTCTTTTTATTTTCTTTGTAAATCACCTTAATTTCTACTTAATCTCAGCGAAACTACAGAACTGATGTTGAACACACTTCTTCTAGCCTGAGATTCAAATATTGCTGTTCTCTAACTCTCTTTGGCTTTCTCTCTTTGCTTTGTTTTGGGGGCTGGGGGTGGAGGGAAGTATCAGAGAGATTGAACCCAGGGGCACTTGACAACTGAGCAACAAACACCCTCAGCCTTTTTTGTGTATTCTGTTTAGAGACAGAGTCTTGCTGAGTCACTCAGGGCCACACTAAATTGCTGAGGCTGGCTTTGAACCCAGGATCCTCCTTCCTCAGCCTCCCAGCCTCTGGGATTACAGGCCTTCAAGCCCAGCTGTCTCTTTGCTTTTAACTCCTTGTTTACCATGTCTTCGACTTCTTTGGGAACCCCAGAGTCTCTAGACCACTGTAGTTCCTCCTGCTGGCTTGTGTAGGCCGCTGCAGAAGAAATCGCCTCTCTGGAGGACCCACAGTATGAGCAGGGGATGGCTTACCTTCTATAAGAGCAGACCTCTGGAGATGGGTCCCCACATCAGGATCTCAGGGACATGGAAACAACTTCACAAGGCGTTGTCACAGGGAATTGGACCTCAGAGTTTAAGATCTGGCATAAATAGTTCAGCCTGACCCTGTAAACACACCCTGCCTAGAAAACAGTTGCCCCCAACATCCACACACAAGTGTACACTTGTAGGCAAAGTGACACACCCCAATTAAATAGTTTAAAATTGTGTTCATATTTAGATATTTGTTCTAAAAAGCAGTTTCAAAATCCAAATTTATACACATTTTCCTCATACCTACTTTAATTTTTTCCATGTTTCATTGGTGCCTTATAGTTGTACGTAACAGTGGTATTCATTATTATATATTCATATGGGCACACAATATAACTTGGTGGATACCATTCCCCAGTACACACTTTAATTTTCTTTAAAGACTTCACCATTTTAAGTTGGTTTAAATTAATGCTTTCAACATTAATTTGCATACTTGAATATGTATTTTGAAGACACGTACTTACAAGTTAGCTCGGCCTTTCTCAAGTAGATGTCACTGCCTTGCTTGGAGGAAGCAGTTGACAGCTGGTATGTATAGTGATTAGGAGCTCAGATACTGGAGGCAGACTGAGCTTCAAATTTTTGTTCTATATAATCTAGTTGTGTGATAACAGACAAATTTAGTATCTTCTCTGAGTCTCAGTTTCTCCATCTATAAATTGGGGATAAGTGTGAAATTGTAACATATTTTTCATATTGTCTCTATCATCTTTTTATTCATGACTATATACCTCCATATGATCCTACATTGTTTATAAGTTTAAATAGTTTGTCCTCCCTTCCTATGGAGTAAAATCCTAGTAATTCTATTTCATCTTTGTTCCCTGCTCCTTAAGCTAAACCCTCCAATTATCTCTCTAGTAAATATTTAGATGATTTATTCTATATTTTTTGGGTCCATTGAAAAATATAGGAATTTAAAGCAATTCTAAGCTGGCCTGTATGTTGGCTCTCTTTGGACTGGTGAAGTTTCATAAAATAGATGTGTCTTCATAAAACTACATGAATTTATGAAAATCGGAAAATATATTCTTCACATGTTTTGATATGACATAAAATGCATGTTGAAATTATTTGGTTCTTTTTCAGTATTCGTAATAGGTAATACATTAATATTTTTCTGTCTTAAGGAGTTAAACTAAGTTCCAAATGTTTCTAAAAAAAAAAAAAAGACTAGCCAATTTCTTACAAAAATGTAGTCCAATTCTGGTTCCCTGGAATTGGGGGTCCTTTGGTCTTATGTGTGACATTAAAAATTGCTTTATTAGATTCAGAGAATGATGTGGAATGGTATCTATGAACGTGGTGAAGGCCTTTAAGTCTCTCGTCAGCAAGCCCAGTGGGAACAAGGCCAAAGTGGCCTTTGTCAGAGGTGAGCAGTGGTCGGGAACAGGTTCTCCTGGGGGAGGGCAGACAGACCAAGCCCATACGGAAAACCACTGTAGCGTGTAAATCGAGTAAATTGACCAAGTCCAGAATAAAATAAAGGCATCGATGTCTCTTTTAGATGTTATTCTTTTTTTATGGTTAAGAATTTTATTATCAAAATTATAGATGCTATTCTTTACTCACATATATCAAAATGAAATAAAGATCAAAATTCCTAACTCAAAAATATCCTATCTGAAAAAAGACTAATGTGGAAAAATTTCCCTCTGAGATTTTCTGCACCCCAGTTTCCCTTTATCTCTCAGGGCACCCATTCAATATCCTGCAGCTGACGTAGCAGGGCTGAGAGCAGCAAAGAGAAGAGCAAGTTTTCTGCTCTCTCTGGAGGCTGCCCGGGCATGACATTTGCGATTCGGTATGGCTTCTTGGTCCCCAGCTGGTCCTGGAGGTCCACAGCATCCTGGAAGCCAAGAATACCTTCTGCCCCCTGATTTTGGCGCAGCGGCGGCCACTTCCCTCAGATGTGTGCCTCCCGGCAGCGATTCTTGCCTCGGGGCCTGCAGACTGGCACGCTGCAATATGCTCTACCTGGGGCTACACCTGAGCCCATATGGACCCTCAGCTGCTGCGGCATCCAGGGCCTGCCGGCAGAAAGGCGAGGACCAGATGGAGCATTCGATACCTGTGTGAGCCCGTCTGACTCGACGCTGCTGGGGACTTGGTGTGCGGAAAATGGCAGACTATAAACATTTAAATAATAATCCCACCGCACAAGCTGACTCCTTCCCGCTAGGAAAGTGAGGGGGGAAAACTTTCTGGGAAAGATAAACCTCTGACGGAGTAGGGATGAACTTGTTTTTTCTTTAACAGAGAATAAAAGTCAAATGATTAAAAGCAAACGAGGATCTAAAATGAGCTCGGAGGACAAGCGTGGAGTGATAGAAAGCAGAGGCGGACGAGCCAGATCTTAGCGTGGAAAATTGCTGTGCAACTTGCGCAAGTTATTCTGGCTTCACTGAGCCTCAGTTTCCCAGATGACAATATAAAACGAGTAGGCACTGGTAGTCAAGATGTGTAGCTAAGGAGTTTGTGCCCGGGTGCAAATCAGCACACACAGTGTCATCAGGGAGGTCTCCTGAGAAAGCACATGGCAGCTGAATTAAGCAGAGTGCTTCCAAATTTGACTATTTTACAGAATGGCTCGAACAAACTCCATACCCCACAGCAAAGAGGAGAAAAAACATCAAGAGCTCAGCAACAGATTATGGACAGGGTACTGTGAGTAGGGCTGGACTGGGTCACCCCTTTCAACATTCAAATACATACATTCAAATACAAAACAAATGCACAAAAGTTCTAAATTCCCCACAAGGGTAAAAAGAAAATATCAAGCATTTAGTTATTCCTGCTTTTCACAGTATTCATGAACCTCTGGTAGGCTTCATATAAAATGCATGCCCTTGGTGCCAGTTGCACAGGCTTCCTAGCTTCATGGAGCTCCTGGATGGTGGGGTCCCTCCTTAGGAGAAAGCTATGCAATGATGGAAGGTATCTAGACAAAGAATCTGGAGCCCAGAAATAATGGAGGAGAGCATCCCAGCAGAGGAAAGGCAAACATCCCTGAAAAGGCACATAAAATATGTGGAAATGGGCAATTAACTTAAAGTGCAAGAGGGGAAGATGAGGAAGAAGGATGCCTCCGAGTCACAGATGACCTTGATCTCCAGGTGGAGGAATTTAACATCTCCTGCAGGTAATGGGGATGATTGCAGAGTCAAAGAACAATAGGGTAAGGTCAGGTCTATACTTTAGATGAACTTCAATGATGGCTTCATGGAGAGTGGATTAAGGATGGAAAAGTTGGAATCTAGTCCTAACTGCGTTAAATCCAGTTGGGAGGCAGCAACAGATTTTGTCTTGGGGCAGAAAAATGGTGAAGCTTTAAAGTAAGAAGAGAATGAAGCAGATTTCAGTTATACTTTTCAGGGTGTTGCCTCCCATCATATTTTTGGATACACTCCAATCAGCACTTGGTCTTACTGCTCCTCTGAAATTTGTCCTTTGAAGGACACCAGTGACCTCTTCATGAATAAGTCCAAAGCTCAGTTCTCAATCTTGGCCCAAGGAGTGCACTGGCACAGTGAACACTGCCTTCTCCCATTCATTTTGTTCCTAGGACACCATATTGAAATGGTTTTCCTCTACCATACTGGATGCTCCTTCTCCAGGCCTGAAGTGGTCACTCTTCATCTTCGTGGATTGTTAATCATTGCATACCCAGAGCATTCAATCCTTTCTCCTTCCTTGCTACTTTCCAGACACAGGGTTCTTTCAATCTTCTGGATATGGTCCTTGGAGAAATCAATACATTATAAATACCCCCCCACACTAGAGATTACCTGTTTCCTTTCTTAAAGACATCTTCAATTTATTTAATGAATACTTGGGATTGCAATAAAAAAGAAAATCTTTATAACCACAAGTGAAGAAGGCACTGGAACCCCAGAGGGGTGCTGGAACGCTGTGCTGCCGCAGTCCTGGAGCGTCCATCATACCGTCAAGGTTTGGCACTTGAATTAGCATGACTGACACAGAAGGGAGGCACGGCTCAAGGCAACAAGAGCTGGGGAAGGAGAAGCAAAATCCTGCATGAAGCCAGAACTCCCAAGTGCTGCTGGTTCAGGGAAATGGAAGCTAATAAAAGTCTGTCCGACAGCAGAGGGAGAAAAATGAGAAGATTATCTTGTCCTCGGTGGATAAACCATGTGTATTGTTAGACACATCCCCCCAGAACTAAACCCTGGACTTCACATGGATTTGGACTTATAAATTACATTTCCTTTATTATGACGGAAACTTCAAACTATGAACTAGTGTTTTAGAATAGAAAATATGCCCCAGGATGGTTGAGACCCTTGACAGAAACAAATGAAAATCATGGACCAATCTGTACCTCGTGGGATTCTGATGGAAGGGAAAGCACAAGGGGGAGACTTAACAAAGATGAGTTTCCAAACAAAATTGTAAAGATGAGAAATTTCCACTTGCAGCAAAATGGATGGAGTTGGAGGACATGGTGCCAAGTGAGATAAACCAGACCTAGAAAGACAAGTACTGTGTGTGTTCGCTCATATATTGGAGAGAAAGTCAACCTAAAGTGGAATGGTGATTTTTCGTGGTTGGGAATTCAGGCCCGGGAATAAAGGAAGTGTGGGTTTGACCAGTGCTTGCTGTTTCTGTGTGCTGAGGTGGCATGCTGAACCACATTCACAGGTACAAATGATGCATGTTAAAATATATGTATATGAAAGTACCCATGGCAGCAGACACAAGGAGGCATGAGTATCTCAAGTCCTAATCGATTATGGAACCAAAAGAAGATTGTAAACTGGTATGTTTAAATGGCTGCCTAAAAAGACAAATGTGTTTTTAAAAATGTTTAGAAAGAATGAGAGTTACCAAATTGCTGTTCATTAAACCTTAAAGAGAATGAAATAAAGCAACTTCTAATCCAGAATATAGTGATTAAAAATAAAACAAAATGGGAGATGGAAATACTTTCTAAACACAATTAAACAGAGTATTAGAAAACTGGAAGGCAGATCTGCAAGAACCCCTAGGAAGCAGCAGAATGAGTGAGAGCACAACAGATTCAACAGGCCACACAGAGGCTGCAGAGCCTGGTAACGGGAAAGCCCGAAGACAGCAGGAAGGGAAGCCATGGACATTACTAGGATTCCTGAACTCAGCCTGGGAAAGAAGAATGCATTCTTAGTAGAATAGGTCAAGTGGTGTTTCCCTTAGTCCATCTGCCCACTTTTGTACTACTTCTATTTGAAAGATAATTATTTTATGTATGGTCTCATTTTTCTGAGTGTACATGTTGCAGAATCACATTGGTCATGCAGTCACATAGATACACACAGTAATAATGTCTGCTTCATTCCACTATCTTTCCTATCCCCACAGCCCCTCCCCTCCCCTCCCATCACTTCCCTCTACCTAATCTAAGGTAATGCTACTCTTCCCTAGTGCCTCCCACCTTATTGTGAATTAACATCCACATATTAGAGAAAATATTCAGCCTTTGGTTTTGTGGGATTAACTAATTTCACTTACCATGGTATTCTCCAACCCCAACCATTTACTGGCAAATGCCATAATTTCACTCTTCTTTAAAGCTGAGTAATATTCCATTGGGACAAAAAAGAAAAAAAAAAAAAAAAAATATATATATATATATATACATATATATATATATAAATAACATTTTCTTTATCCATTCATCTATTGAGGGACACCTATGTTGGTTCCATAGTCTAACTATTGTGAATTGAGCTGCTATAAACATTGATGCATTACACTGTCATGTGTAACTAATTAAAACAAATAAAAAAATTAAATTGAAAGTGTATGTACACTATTCAATTGCCGCAGTCCGGCTGCAGCAAAATAACCAGGGGGTGACGAGCAACTTGTGTACAGCAGGAGTGGGAGCCGTTTATTGTAGGACAGGAGGGGTATATATATACGTTATACACAGTTTATCTTAATTAACATAAACTAGATACAGCAGTCAACCAATAAGGAATCCCCACACTTAATGGCTCGCTGGAGTTACTTCACAAACCACTCCCTCTGGCAAAATGCCAGGCGCCATCTTGACTTGTTTACAGACCCTAACATTCAATGATGAACAAGTGACTATGAAAAATGAAGGGTTTTTTTCAATTTTCTGCTCTTCTCTTCACAAAGAAAACCAGCTTTAGCAGGTTTTTTTTTTGTCTCCCTCCACTCTATTTAGATACAAGTATTTAAATATAATACACATTCACATACACTTATTTTTACACAAACAATAGAATACCATATAAACTTCATTTTATTTACCTTTTTAGAATACCAAAATTGGTCCAAAGAGGAAAATTGACCCAAATGTTTGCATTTAATGGCTACATAATTTTCTCTTGGGTAATAATAGTGTGTGTGTGTGTGTGTGTGTGTGTGTGTGATGGTAGGATTTGAAATCAGGGCTTCACACATACTAGGCACATGTTTTCTCATTGAGCAATACCCCCAGCTCTAATTCATTTAAAAATATGTTATTTCTGTCTCTTATTTGATAAAAGTTGTTTTTAACCATTCTCTATAAATAATGCTACAGCAAAGGTTCTTATGCAGATATCTTTTCACATAATTTCTGTGTGAAGATAAGTTTATAAGATGATTGGTGTGTTAGAGTACATAAAAGTATCGATAGTGTCACTCCATTGTACAGAATGCCCTCATGATGGAACTTTAGCTGTGTATCCTTAGATTTCCAAATATTTGTGAGCTAAGCATTACTTCATTACTTGACTTTTCTTCTACAAAGCGTCCAACAAAATCCCCCAACTCCACACATGATTTAAATGTCATGTGTTTTAATTATAATATCTAATCCAGGTAAATATTTCAGTTCTTTTGCTAAAAGCTTTGTGTGGCTTTCAAAAGAAAACCAACTGTGGTAAGACATCCAGACATGCCCCTTCCCTTTAACGAGTCAGGTCTCAAGATCCAACTCAAAATCTGCATCCCCAGCTTCAGTTGCTCTGATTTCCCCAAATTGGCATTTGTCCACTTCCTCCCGGCCCCTGCAGTCCTCTGCCCTCAGTTAAGCACCAACGCGGTTCCTGCTGGGTCTGCCTCACCCTCCATGGCGGGCTTCCTGCCTCAGGCAGGTTCCTGTCCCCGTGCAGACCTGTCCCGGTGGCCAGGCTCTGGAGCAGCCTGCAGCCTGGCATCACATCCCCCTGAAACCAGGAAGCAGGGGATACAGCAGTTCCAGACTTAAAGCACAGAGCAACCCTAACTCCGCATAAAAGGAGAAAGTAAGAAGCAAAATAAACAGGATAATGGACAAAATGTATTTGTTTAAACTTTCAAAACTTCCAGAGTTGAAGATGAACGCTCAGGTGGAAACCTGCTTGTAGAGAGCGACGTCTCGTTGCTGTGTCATGGATCTCTCCTCTCTGATCCGGCCTGGGGGACCTCCGCGCTCTGGAACTGCAACACACGAGGGTCCCTGTGCTTAGGAGTGAGGACCTAGTGGACTGGGGTGGTCTGAAAACAGCTCACCCTGTTGACCTCCTGGGACTGGAGCAGAGAGGCCAGTCGGGCCAAGCATCTAAATGAAGCAATGCTGGGTCTCCTGGAACGCCTGGGAAAGGTTTGTGGTATCAGAACCGATGAAGCCAAGGATCAACCCTAAAAATAGGCTGAGAATCCTGTGGGATTTGCTTAATACACTCAAGCAGCGGCACAGTTGGTTTTCTGGCTCTCTCCCCCTCCCTCAAATGCTCCCTGATGGCTCAAAGCATCCGCCCAGCAAGCCAGCAGCCCTCGGCCCAGGACTCTGTCTCCTCTGGTCTGCAATGCCCTGGGCCTAATGTGTTCCTGCTGTATCCCCAGCAATCGTGAGATGGACAGCACTGCAGACACCCTTAGCACTCTACAAAAACCAACTTCCAGATTAGCAAGATGACGCAAAGTCACCTGGAATCACAAGATGCCACAAACATCCAAACGGTTGAGTCTGCAGTTTTTAAAATACTCATACAGGTAGTAATTCATCTTTCTATTTAGGAGGAAGATGTTTTTGATAAGACGAGACTCCAAAGCCGTGGATGTTTTCTGTATCATGTTTCAGAAAACAAAAACCGGCTCTGCTTTATTTGCTTGAGCTCCACAGAAGAGCCATGTTTAATTTCCAACAAAATAAATTTTCAAGAAAAACGACTTGGTCAGCGAATGTGAGGTGATTGCTGCTCGCATACCCCTTTAAGCTGTGCCCCGCAGTATGTGGGGTACCTGCATTTCTCTCCAATAGCTCGAGCTCCGGTCCAGATCCTCAAAGGCCCCATCCCAGAAACAGAGCTCAGGTCCCACGTTGATATTTTATTAGTCGACAAGCATTTTAATCTCTTACAAAGCAAATGAATTTCTTCTGAAACCTTACTTTCCTTCCCAGATGCAGCTATATTTCTACATGAAGCAATTACTCCAGGGGTCCATCGTACAGCCTCGCAAATCATAAATTTCCAGTCAAACAAATCACTTTACATTTGATTTCAACAAAGATAAAAAAAAAAATTAAAGGTGCTGACTAAGAACTTTGGGAATTTGCTTAACTACTTCGTGCTTTAATTAAAAATATATGTATTGATGCGTTTCATTTCCCTGCGAGCAGCAATATGGAAACAAGTTCTTACCAGTTCGGAGCCGGGCCTTCCCATGGTGTGCTCTGCAGGTCTACCCACTCCTTCTCCTTCCTCTAATCAGTAATCAGTGCTTTTTGAGGTTTATGTGTACAGTGTGTAATTTGATTTTCTTCCCTGGGCTATTACATAGACTGAATACAGAGATTAAAAGCACCTATATTTAGAATCAAGAAATCATGCTATGTGTTTTTGCTTCTCCTCAATGATGAGCCCTGCACGTTAATCAAGGTAGCAGGCTTCAAGTGATGCTGTGGGTTTCTGCTCAGAGGAGGCACCCACTCCTTCCCAGGGTCTCAGTGTTAGGAGTGGACCTAGGAGACAGGAACCAGTGGGCTCCAGCTGGCTCCATTCATCCCATAAAAGAGTTCCTCTTTGATTCTCAGCCCTAAAACCTTGATAAACTTATGACACTGTGAACCTCCCTCCATGGTGATGATGACATTTTACTCCTCATGGTAAGCTGATGGTTTCTACAGAGAGAATGGCAGACTCTAGATGGTGTGAATAAAACCCACTGATTGGGATAGCCAGCCCAGCTGGCCGGGCCTTGTCGGTGCCCTGTCTGACTGAATGGTAAGGATTGCACCTGGGTTGCTAGGACATTAGAACACACCGGATTTGACTGGAGATTAGAGCCTGGGACAGGTTTCCCTGAATTATAGGATTTTATAATGATGGAATTGACTGAAACTCTATACTTACTTTCTCTCAATTCTGTTGATTTATAGATGAGGAAACAATAGTCCAGGAACCAAAGAGAATGGACCAGATATATTCAACTAATTGATCAGCAAAGCAAAAATACCATCAAAATTCTCTGGATCACCAAACCTGAGTTAGTCCTAAAATGGCATGCATTTGAATGGCAGATATCTTTTGGAAACATTACAAAATTATCCAGAAAATTTAACATCTGATTTTTAATGCCTGGGGGAACCAGATTTGTGAATTTCTAATGAAGACACATTTTTTAAAGAAATTGGGGGAGATGTTTTATTTAATGTTTTTGAACAGTGATAACAGGAGAGTTGTTGATGTGTCTGAGTTATACCCTTGGGTTTGATTACCTCCTCTAAACCAGATATAATAGGATAGGAGTGATTTCCACAATCCAATAGGGAGAATTTCAGTGGCCTGATCTGGACAGAGTAGCGGTATCATTCAATGCCTGGGACGGACTCCACATGGACCGAGTTGGACAGTGCCTGTCCCCTCCCCCAGGGATTTTCTCACCTGCATGGTGGATTTACAGCCAGCATTCCTCTGCTCCTTACTTGGTGATGATGATGATGAGGATGACTCCGTGTGTCAGAGCCATGAGTTGGGCTGTACCCCCTGCGTGAGACCTGTTCCATTGGTACAACAGCACTCATCCGCACT
Organism: Marmota monax; assembly: GCF_021218885.2. NCBI lineage: Eukaryota > Metazoa > Chordata > Mammalia > Rodentia > Sciuridae > Marmota > Marmota monax. The sequence continues at coordinate 2,888,005 of NW_026692321.1, read as the reverse complement.
GTACAGGGAAACTCTGTGCCAGGTTCTATGACCTTTTGTTTCCTGCCACACAAGTTGTATAGCAGTAATATCCTTAATCATGTGTGATGACGTTGAGGATTGGAAGGAGCATGAGTTAGAGATTCCTATGTCCTCGTCTTCCTGGGGACACGTCATCTTGGGAACTGCCTGAGCAGGAACTTGTCCATCTCTCTGCCCTTCACCAGTGTCCTTCCTGGGGAACTTGAGGGTCTGTGATGTCCCACTGGGGAGAACAGAGCCATCTGGTTTTTGCTGGCCCGTTTCTCTGTCACTTGTCGGCATCAGGCTGCCTTTCTCTCACTTCCGCAGGGCACTGTGCTCAGAGGCAACCGGCCTCCATTTCCAGTTTTGAAAGGTAGAAAAGCACAAGAGTTAGTGCCCATCTTCTGCCTTCAAATGCTCATTTCTACCGTGTGACACTGGACAATTCAGTTTCTCTGAACCTCCATATCTCCAGTTACAAAGGAAGGTGACCTTAATACTATTTCATAGGATTGTTCTCAAGTTTACAAAAGGCAGTTTCTTAAAAATGCTCAGAAGACATGAGTGGAATCAACAAACATGTTTCATGGATTCACTGTTCTTATTACTTGTGGTAGGTACATCCTGGGCTGGGTCTCCCAATAGATGTACAAACTCCAACTGCTTCTGTTCCTAAAGATACAGGCCAGAGAGAAGTGCCAGACCCCATTCACCTAGCTTCCCAAGCAGCTAAGAGGGCCCTGAAAGCTCTGATCTGTGACTGGAGAGACCTGAGTACAGCTCTTCACTGGCGCTGTGTCGCCATTCAGGAAGGCGAGGACTTACCATTACCCCTAACCTTCTGACAGTTTGGATGGTAACTTCATAGATTTTGCTGAGCTGCAAGGAGTGCCACTGTAAGTAGCCGCAAGTAGCTGCTTCAGCACACTCGCAGGCAGGTCAGACTGCATTTAGACAGTTCGTTTTCTAAAGTGTAAAGAATCTCTTACAATGGTGACTCTTTAATCATCCACATTTTTCTTTTCTTTTGAAATGACAATGTCAGGTTGTCATTTCTCCTCGTGCTTCTTGAGGTTGGGTGGACTGAGGGTCCATCTGGGCTCTGGGGCCATTGGGAGAAAGCATGAGCATCCAGAGCAGCTTTCCTGGGTTTAATGCAGGTATAAATCACCAGGGAGCTTCATGAAATGTGCATCTGACTCAGTACTGGGGAGGCGGGCATGGAGAGGGCTCTAACAAGCTGCCTGGTGATGCCCGCCCGGGCTGCTGTACCACCAGGTCCTGGACAACGAGAGAAAATGCAGCAGAGCTTCCTGGTGCTGCTGAGGCTTTTAAGAGTGGATGCTACAGAACCAGCATCTGCCAGCACCTTCGTGATGCAGCCACAGTCCTGGAGATGTGGCCTGAGCCTAAATGACAAAACAAGAAAATGGCCTCCGGAAATAATCAGTTTCTCTACCAGGGATAGCTGATGTCACTGATTCAAAAAATTGGGTTTTTTTTTTCAACTAGGAAGTAGTCTTCATATATTTAATAAAATTCCTTTTGAAGTCCTGGGGGGAATGTCCTAGCCCATCACCTTGGAATTCTTCTCAGAAAGCTCTTGTAGGTCAGCCAAGTTTGCCCTTACCTTACCAAAACACATAGTGACCTTGATCTTGAGAGCTTAGTCATTAGCTGATCATCAGATGTGCTATTCTTGAGAAAAACTTCATGCAAATATACTATTACATAGCTCCTTTTCTAAGGCTGCACATAAACTACATTATTTACTCTTGGTCCAATACACAATCATTATGGTTTTCAATCAATCAAATCTCATCAGCAATGCTTTAATTTTTCATTTGCATAAAGAGAAGCACAGGAGGGTTGTGACAGATCCAAGATCACATGGTAATTTAGGAAGAGAACAGAGACAAATACCCATTTGGTGGGCTTCCAGTTTAATTTCTGTCTATGTCACTACAGTATGTAACTCTTAAATACCATTAGACCTTATCGTTCATGGAGTCTGCACTTGTCAATTCTCCTCCTTTCTAAAATGGTTTTGCAACTCCCAAATCACTCCTCACTCCTTTTCATAGTCATTCACTAAAATGTGCAGAGCAGGGAAACTGAGAGGCCCATCACCCAAGTTGCCTGCTGAGGTTCAGTGGAACCCACTCTACCCTTCAGGCTGTGGCTCCCACACTGGAGCAAGTATCTTGGTTGAGATCTTAGAATGCCACATTGTTTTCCTTTTTGTTGGTGATTCCACTATTTAAAATGAAGTCCATGTGTAATTCTGAAGCATTAAATGGGAGAAGACTGAGAGATGCCTCCTAGTAAAACTACACACGCCAGATATAGTGCTGCAGGCTATGAGTTCAACACTGATTGATCAGCTGTATATTAAATGTGGTGGCATTAAACAGAACCATGCATAAAACATGTTCAACCTGTTGATCACTTGATTCACAGTCAGTATTCAGAATTCAGGGTTCCCAGTGGTTTCATAGAACACGACAAGGACCCACAGCGAGAATGTACTATAGCCTTGGTCTTGCACATAGTTCTGTTCCGGCATCTGCTGCCCATTAGGTTTTAAATACCTTGGTACATATTCCAATAGGGTACCCTGCTTAATTATCACTGACTTTTTTCCTAGGGAAACTCAGAAAGGGAACTTACATGAGAGTCAAAAAAATGAAGTAATCAACCTGTTAGAAGAACCCATCGAAACAGAGAAGAGAAGGAGTCCCTGGCACCTGGAGGATGGTGATATAGAATAGATACATATGCATGTGTGTGTGTGTATGTGTGTAAATATATATATATATATATATATATATATATATATATATATATAGAGAGAGAGAGAGAGAGAGAGAGAGAGAGAGAGAGAGAAAGAGAGGGGTCTATACTTTGGCCTGTAGGGGCACAAATCTCAGATAGATTCAAAAGAACAACAACAACAAAAAAACTTTCTGCAGGTCACTGTGTTTAGGGCTTACCATAACAGGCACTGTATATCAAACTTGTTCATTAAACCATCATCACTTCCCTGGTGACACTGTCTTCAATATCATCTTGTTTGTTTTCATTTTCCTATGTGTCTTTTGACCAACCGAGCATTCACAGTAGGACAAGACCTTTTAGGATCCCTCATCTCCTTTTGCTTTGAATTTCACAATCCTCATTTTATACTTTTCTGTGCTCTGTCCTAAAGGAGAGTATCCTGTCACCAGCCACCACATCACGACCTCACAGATACTTATAACAGCCACTGTAGACACTTGGTCTGAAATTTTAAATTCATCATCATTCTGGTACGTTCCTGTTTTATTTATAGGCCCTCTTTTCTAACAATTGAAGGACACAGTTTTCTTCTTCCCAAACTCTCCGTGGGGACAATTCCCTGGCTAGCCAATGAGTTACTGAGAGGATGTTGGGAAGTCAGCCTGTGAACGTGGCTCTGGGACTAGCCCGCAGAGCCAGGACCAGCATGCGATGTTCGACCTCCCCTGGGAGCCAGCCGCAGCTGCTCACCTTCCCCAAGTAGACAGGAAGCAGCGTGGCAGTGGGAAGGACCCACGGGGCCTTCCCTCCTCAGGACCTATCGTCATGTGTAGGGCTGAGGACTAAATGCTATCCCGTCAACGGCCTGACTGTACCATGTCGTTTACCCTCAGGGAGGAGGGGATGGGGGCCCAAGCAGGGTCCCATCCCAATGTGTAAGAGTGGCTTCTTTCAATGACACCATTCAATGATACCATGATTATTTCATTATTTCCTTTTCTTCTGGAAATGCAAATATGGATGGACCATTTGCAAACTTGCATGACACCACCAAGGTCCATCTTTCGCTCTCACTATTATTCCTTTGTCAATAACTGATCCAGTCTTCTCTGGTTGTTCTATAAGATTTCCTCTGAAAATCATGTACAGTTTTATGGCAAGGTCTATGTCTGGGTTTTGAAAAATGATTCTACTTATGAAGTGGTGATATTTTTCTATCTGAAGACTAAGGGAATTTTTAACTTTGAAGAAAGCCTATTAAAGGTGGTTTTTTGAATTATTTTTATTGCATAATATCTTGCTTTTTATTGACTGCTTCTTTTGGATATATTAAGCATACTTACATGTTAGACTTTTTCCCACTGGCCCTAGTTACTTTACTATAATTTATATTAGTCACTGGGTCTTCTGATGCATCTTCTCAGCAGTGAGATTCCACCTTTGTCTTTTATTTATAAACACTTTTCCAGCTGAGGCAATTTTTCAAGGGAGTTTTTCTCCAGAAGTGCTCTGCATTTTGGAGGTATTTTATGGCATAGTTTCAAATCAGTTTTTGACCAGCTTACCTTTGATTTTCATGCATTAAAGTATAGGTGTAAAGTCTATGAGACCGACTCTGACTCTGTCCATGAGCTGCGGCCAGCTCCTTACTCCTGGAGCCTGTCTTTGAGCTGCAGACAGAGATGTTCTAGTCCCGGCTTAGGACTGGCACAGCCCTTGGTTATATGCAAACTGTCCAAATTCTTCCTCCCATGGTTCCTGTTTTCCTTTACCTCTATTTCAGCGCCCTCTGGGGCAGCCTGAGGAGTCCCCACCTGGCTGGTCATGGCTCCGAGTAGAAGACATGCAGTGCCACCCTTCCATCATAAAGGAGCCCAGTGGAAACAGAAGACACACGCCACCGATCCAGCACAAAGGTCATGCTCTGCTTCTTGAGAGCTTCCCTAGCAACGAGTCCCCTCTCAGGCATCCACGCCTTGTATCTGAGCCACAACTGAGTAGGGCTTGCAGGTCAGGGAGGAGCTCATGAGGACCGGATGGGAACTAAGCCAGGGCATGTGGGAGTGGATTTCCTTGAGCACTCAGTGGAGAGGTTTCCTCTCTCCCTGAAGTCTTCTGCAGGCCTCTGGGCAGGCCCCTGGGCCTGTGGCCCTGTGGGCAGGCGCTGACCTGTGCAGGGCCAGGGGAGCCCTGTGCTGTCCCTTGCCACAGACCCTTGTGCACTCAGGCACCAGGTACAATCTGCAGCCTTTTCTCTCTCTAGGGTCACTTCCTCAAGAACTGCTCACCTGGCACCTCGGTGGTCACCCCTCTCCTCTGTCCACCCCGCCCCATTCCCAGTTTTGTCCCTGTGGTTCATGCTGCTTCTTTGTCCCCCTCTCTATTCCTCCCTCCCTTCTTGCTCTTCCACCACAGACCATAATGTCTGTGTCACTGAGCCCAAAGTTCCAGCCATTCACCACCATGAACTTGGTCACTCTTCCTTGAAGACAAGGAAAATGAACCTTCTAATGTCCCCTTGAAAGAGCAGATCCTTTCCTTCCACCATTATAACGCAGCCAACAAAGGAAGGAAATGTCACAGGAGGCGCAGGGAAGCCCTGGCGTTGTCATGCTGTCAACACCGGCTCTGGGGCCACCGGCCTAACTCTGCCTTCAGGGCTAATGACCTACTGAGGAGGTGGTGACAGAGGCCCACGGAGACCCACAGCGCGGCGTCACATCCACGGGTGACCAGAGCTCAGTGGTCCTGGCATTTTCCTTCAAGAAGCGGAAAACGCGCTCTGTGTTGGAGATCAGAACACGTTAGCCAGTAAGAAAGAGGGGCTGGGGAAGGAAAGGGGAGGGTGGGAGAGTACGGCTCATAAAAGGGACAAAAGAGAGTTTTCCCTCCTGGAGGGAGCTGCAGGGTGGAGCAGGTAGACAGCGCTGGATTCTCCAGGGAGGAGCTTACAGGGCTGTGGGACCAGTGCCAAATCCAGCCCTGGAGGGAAGTGCCAGCGGGCAGCAGGGTGTTGGGCAGTCGGGCTGCAGAGCGCAGAACCGCTGTTAGTGCTCTGTGAGGGGCTCTCCCCAGCGCTGCTTCCCAACCCTGTGTCACTCGGCTGTCTGTCCCTGTGGCAAACACACAGGAAAAGCAGCGTGAGCTTTGGAGGTTTCAGTCCACAGCCACTGTCCCCACCTCTGGGGGCTTCAGGTGAGGCACTGAGCTCACGGCGGAGGAACACACCCGCTCACCTGGCGGCCAGCAGGAAGAAGGGCGGACAGGGACAATGCACCCTTCAAAGCCAGGCCCCAGTGACCTCACCTTCCCACACTCACCTCCTGACGTCGCCGCTGTCTCCAGGAGCAGCAGAGGCTGGAGGGGACGCTTCAGGTGGAGACCACGGGCTTTATCAGTGGGCTGCTCTTCAGAAACTTACCTTCCATAGAGAGAGAGTTGATGATCTCCCCCAGGGAGGTGAGACGAGGGTAGGGTCAGCGCCCCAGCCACTCACTCCCCAGCTCTGTGCACCCTGAGGCCCTGAAGCCTCTCCCAACTACGTCCCGCGGCTCCCCAGGCCCCGCTGAGGGCCACACAGCCCTGGAAGCACTCCATCCTGCCCAGGAAACACGCAGGTGCTGACAGCAGATCTCACGCCACCTGGGTGGCTCTTGAGAACCTGGCCTTGGGGAAAGGGGGCCTCAGGAAAGGGAGTGAGCACCTCCTGCCCGACAGTCCCAGGAATGCAGAGTGGGGCGAGGGGCATGGAAATTGTGGACAGAGAAGAACAGAACAAACTCAGGGCAAGGGGGGAAGACAAAAGCAAGGGAGCCCGGGGGGAGCGTCATGGAGTAGGACACCAGCACCCAGCCTGGAGGCTCTGTGCGGAGGGGCAACCCTCCCGACCTGCACTGGCCGCCTCCTGGCATCACAGATGGCAGCAGTGGCACTGTTCACGATGCACGTCTCAGTGCGTCACTTCATGTTGAAACCCTGCGAGAACTGGCTGTGGTTTCCAGGATGAAGCCTCCCTTTCCCCTGGTGAGACAGCTGAGGCTGCACATTTGCCCCAGCACCTGAACGACCCCGGGCTGTGCCTGACCTCACCAAGGCCAGTCTGGTCTCTCCCCTCCTCCTTCCCCTTCTCTTCTTCCCTCCTGTTCTCTTTCCTTCCTATGTCTCTCGCCCCCTCCTTTATCCTTCCTCTTCCTCCCCTCCCCTCTGTGGTCTTCTGTTCCCTCCCTTTTCCTCCACTCCTCTTCCTACAGCCCCCTTCTCTCCCCTCCTCCCCACCCTCTTTCACCATCACACACTTAGGACCCTACCTCCCTTCTTTTGCGCTCTCTCTCTCTCTCTCTCTCTCTCTCTCTCTCTCTCTCTCTCTCTCTCTCTCTCTCTCTCGATCTTTGCATGGGCTGATCCCCCTGCCCTCAGGAGCAATTCTATCCACACATACAAGCTGATTCCCTCACTGAGACCGTCTGACTTTCCCCAAATTGTGAAGGCATGTCTTTTTCCTCCACCAGATTTAAAGTGTGGTATGTTCAAGGATGAGCTCCCAGTACAGCATGGGCCGAGGGGAAGCATCTGATAAATACTGGAAGGAAGAGAAGGAGAGAGGAAAACAGCCAAGAGGGAAGGAAGGCAACATTTCCAAGCCACTCTGCCTGGAGTGCTGCAGTCATCCCAGGAAAATGAGACATCTCCAGCACCAGGTGCCCCAGGTCCCTGCTCCACCATCCTGTGGTACTGCCCTGGCCCTCATGGTTCATGCAGTACCTTCACACACAGGGACGGGGTGGAGGTGGGGAGAAGATCCTGCCCTCCATCTAAGGAGTCAAACCAAAGTCAGACCCAACTCCATTTCTACCTCATTAGTCAGTGCTGAGGACCATGGCAGCGTGAGCTGGTGGCAGAGCTGGGAAATGCATTATTCTAAGAGGACATCATAAAATTCCTTCTGTTACTATGGAGTAGTGAAAAGTAAGTTCTAGTCCTTCAGTGGTTTTTCACTACGCTAAGAACTTCTTGCACCAATAGCTTGGTGATTCTTTTCTGCAAGCCTACAACAAAAACAGAATTCTAGAGTCTTAAAATTGACACTAGTCTCAATTGCAAAGCTACAAGGAGCAAAACAAAGCAAAAAATAAAAGTGAAGCACTCAATAAACAACAGAATGGAGAATAACAACCTGACATACAGAATCATACGAAAATAGGCAATGTTTTCTTTCAGAATCCACACCCACCAGAAACACACCTCCTTCAAATTTAGTAGCATTAAACAAAAACAAAGTTGTGCTTTGCTGAGACTTTTAAGTCAATATGTGGCATGCCTGCCAGCATTCCAAAGAGGAGCCGGGATTTGATAAATGACATAGCACGGTCACATCAGAACATCATAATCAACTGTGAATTCAAAATATTGCTATGCTGAGGACAAATGTTTGCTGCAGTTTGGCCTGGGAGGGGACAAAAGCAGGTCATTGAGGCATCCAAGTGTTTCTCCTTGCTCCCTGCAACTCTGCCCAACACTGGACTGGCAGCTGGGTGGATTGAGTTCTATCATACATTAATGGGAATGGATGACAGAGTGTCAGCAACTTGAGTGTCACATGTGCTGTGTGGCTGGGGCCAGAGGTCTGGGAGATGGAGTGTGATGGGGCCATCTGTCACCCGAGGCAAAGATGTGCTCCAACCTGAGGCAGCGCATGACACCCAGGTCTCCACCTGATGTTAGACAGCCTGTTTCTTTATTTAAAAGAAAAATAACTAGGGCCGGGTGCCAGGGAGGAGGCATGGGCCCCCCGCCCTCAGCAGCAGGAAAGCTCATTAGTTTAATCTTCAAGCACTTGCAACAGAAAGCAAGCCTGCTCCAGAAAGCCCAGAGAAAGCAGATCTCGCCTCCCCCAGCAACTGGGGTGCGGCAACATGGAGCTAGGACCCTACACAACCCTGCCTGGGATTTGTCCCCCTCCATCTGGGTGAGTGGCATGGCACCTCACTAAAATCCCTTCTCTGACCTCTGAAGCACAAAGACCTCTTCTTCCTCAAACTCAGCAATGGTTCTGAACCCATCACTTCCTATTAAAGCATCCTGCTTCACACTGTTTTGATGATTTTTATGTCCACACCCAAGCCATATTATTCAAAATTCGACTTATGATAGTTCTTTCTAAACCTCATAGGTTTGCAACCCAGAGCAAGAGTTCATCTGAAATAAGGAGCTCTCCACTCTGAATATAAATTGGATCCTGCCACATTCTCCCAATTTCTCTAGCACCGCACAAGCTGTTTTATCAAAGAATGACCGTGGATTAACTGAACTGGTAACGTGTAGATAGCTTCCGATGCGGTCATGATGGTGGCCCTGTGGTTCACTGAAGCCCAGAGCTTGGCTACCAAAACTCACCCAAAGTCTTCTTGCCATGCGGCCTGTGTTCTGGGTAACAGGGAGGTCACTTTGGGAAGCAGGGTTTGTAGCAGACTTACCTCCCACCATGTGCATTTGAGGAAGGAGATTCCATAGGAAGGCTCTGGGGCTGAAGGGTGGGAGGATGGGAAGGGCTGGTTAGCTGCCATCAGGGTGCCCTGAAAAGCACTGGCAGGGAAACTCTGAGAGCCTTGGAAGATTCGCTGGAATTGGCCTCACTGTGGGTTTACACGGCTTCCTTGCCCGGTTCCATCTGAGCCCAGATGGTCAGGTGGAAAGAAAACAGCTAACTGGCCACAGCCCCACCCTCGGTACAGTGAAGTGGCCCTGCTGCCTTCACGGGCACTGGGTTTCCTCAGATGGATGACTTCTCTACACCTTTCCAACGGGCCAGAGAGTTTCAAAGACACACAAGGGTGACTTCGGAATGCTCATGCACTTTGCCCCTGAGAGTCAGTGGTCAGTAGATGGCTGAGTCTCTGAATTTAGGGACAACTGTGAACAAAGGGCGGTGGAGGCAGAGCAAGCCTTGGGATCTTGATAGAGGGCCTTCCCAGGTTTCAGCAGTGCAATGGCCTGAGGGGACATGGAGCCGGACCTGGCTGCAGAGAAGCAGCTCCAAGCCCAGGAGAAATCCAAGCCTCTGCTCCGGCTGTTTTCCTCCCTTAGCAGTGGGGCCAGTCGCTGTTTCTAAATGCACGCTCCTTGAGGATTGGGTTAGGGAGAAGAGGGTGCTGTCCAGTTAGAACAATGATCACAAAATACCCCAGTCCCCACAATGTCGTTCACAAATGGAAATGTTAGAGACATTAGAAGACTGACAGGTGGTGGGGAGAATTCTGCCTTTCTAGAGATCAGTAGAAAGACTGATTTGGAAAGATGATAAGGAACATGGATTCCTAAAATAAAAGTAGGCTTTCCGAAGTGAATTTTCCTGGGTTGAATTAACAGCCCTGTGAGGCAGCGAGTCCTTTGACCATCTGGCCAGGTCTGGAGGAGGCCGGATCACTGTCTGCACAGGCCTGCAGGACGGACTCCTACCTTGAGTGGTCTCAAGTCCTCCACAGATCCACGTGAGGGCATTATACGTGGGAGAGGCCAGGCTCAGGAGCTCAGGGTCCCAGGCACTGGTGGCTCTGGGCACACAGCTGGGCAGTACTGACCAACAAGAGGCACACGACACACACAGCAGCTCTCACAGGGCTCCCCCCTGGGCCCCTCTAGACGCTGGGCGTCTAAAATGCTGAGCTATATTCTCCTGGGAACTGGGGCTCATGCTTATCTTTTTTGGGTTATATAACCAGTAAATAAAGGAACTGAGATTTTAGGGCCTGTACAACCCCAAAACCTGACCCTTGTGAGTGTCTTCCACAGGCTTTATGCACAGATGAGATGATCTTTTCTGAAGTCCTTTGTTCTATAATGTACCTGACAGCAGGACCCGGGTGTCACCTTCTTATCATTTAATGGAAATTTATTGAGCATCTGATATTGGCAAGGACCATGAAGATGCATAAAAATGCTCCTTCCCCTCAAGGAAGCAGGACAGCTCATAAGAATGGTCCCAAAGCACACACTACACTCGGGATGGGCGGAATTCTGTCTGATTCCATCTTCCCGCCATGTTCACGATGCAGAGATGGTCACCCTCTCTAGACGTGAAGGCACTGAGGCACACACCGTGGAACTGAACACATAGGATCTTCACTTAAGAGTGGGACCGAGATTTGCATCCTGGTCTTGTCTCCACACACCTTACACGCACAGGAGCGTCCAGAGGGAAAGGTTAGACAGCACTGGAGACCAGAATAGTCCTGAGCGTGGCTGCTGGTGCCGGTGCCAGTGGCCTGTGAGCCCCTGTGTGCTCTAACCCAGGGTGCTTGTTGCTTTCTGTGGTCCTAACACTGCAGCCTCTGGGTGGGACTAGGAGCACCAGAGGCACCCACCTTCTCCAACTGACAAGGGGGGCTAGCACCTGTCACTTTCCCCTTCCCAGGGAAGAAGCTGCTGTTGGCCAGTGCGTGGTGAGCAGAATCTCCGGCTCTGTGACGTGTACAGCCCACCTGGCCTCCACAGACAGGGCTTTCCTCACCCTCCTCAAAGGTCTCATGGCCAGTTGGCCCAATCATACCCTCTACTTAAAAAAATGAACCATGCAATATGGAGAATAACTATAATGTGTCCTTAGTCAAGTGTCATTAGGGCTCTGTCCCTAATACGTGCCACTCACCAGAGAACGAGGAAGTTCCATCACAGTCACTCATGTGTGCTGCCCTGGTAGTCTAGGAAGAGCTTCCTGGGCCTGCTCATCAGACTTCCCAGCATCCCAAGGTGTCGGATGGGTCACTGTCCTCTCCCTGTGGCTGAGCATCTCACTTAGGTGAGGCCACGTGCTGTGGAATATTGGGGCACCCTGCTTAGGTAGTTAAAATCACAGCAAGAGATTTATATCCCATTTGGGGGATGAAGAGGCTGTTGTGCACCTCACAACACCAACCATGCTTTGTGCTGAAAAACAGAAATTGGGTTTTCCATTGCCTGCCTTCCCACTGGGTCTGGATTCTGGAACATGGCACTACTCTGTGGAGAGCCCCTTCAGTTGGCCCATGAAGATGGACTCAGCGGGAGGAGGTCAGAGGAAGAGCAGCTCTTCTCTGGAGTCTCTGACAGTCCCCTCTTGATGGTTCTCCTGATGACCTTAGGTGCCGGCCACACATCGGCCTCTGTGTACCTCCCAGCAGCGCGGCTGACCCCTGGGTCTCCCCTGCCCATCGCTCACCTCCTGGGGACTGCGAACGTGTTGCACCAGCCACTTTGCCTTTGCCATGAGGAACATTGCTGACCCTTGGACGGGAACGTGAGTGTTTTAGTGGCAACACACCCAGAAACTGAGTCTTGTATTCTGATAGCTCCACAGACCTGGCCAAACAACAGTTGCTTTTTTGTGCTAAAATGTGATGGAAAGGGATGGGCCAAGGAGAGGCTTCCAACCCCTGAGAGGTACCACTTGGAAAAAGAGCTCATTCCGAGAAGAGAGAGCATGACGTTCAGAACTGGGGTAGCTCCCTGCTGTGCACACAGTGCAGGGGTGCTGGTCAGAGTGGCGGGGCCAAGGTGTAGGAGCGTGTCTGTTATGGGAAGCAGCCTAGCATCCTGAGTGGCCTGGGCAGCTATGAGCACTACTGACAGAACTTACCACCTGACAAGAGAACGACATGAAGGTACAGACTCCCGTGTCCTCTTCTGAGGAATGGAGCTGCTACTGCTGCCGCCATGGGCAGCTTTAATGACAGAGGTTCAGGGAAATCGTGCAGAGCAAGTGGGATGTCTGTCCACGTGATAATGGCCCCCTCCACAGGAGCTCTGCAGGGACCCAGGGGGTGCAGAGTCCTCAGAAGTGGTCTCATCTAACCCCCAACCTTCCAAAGGAGTTCTCTACATCCCTTTTGCAAATGAAGAGATTGATCACTAGGAAAGAGAGGAACAGTGATCATCAGGATTACACATGTGCAGGTTCATCTAGTGATTCAGGCACAAACTCTGTAAGAGAAAAACAAAAGGGCCATGTTATCAAGTTCTGGGCTTCCTAAACTCACTCAGTGGCCAGCATCTGGAAGTCACTTCACTGCTTTGGTCAATGGAAATAGAGTAAATAAGAATATATTAGCCACAACCATGAGCATTCAATGATCCTTAGTACAATTCAGGCTCTGTGCCTGGCCCAAGAAATACAAAACATATGTGTGTGTGTGTGTGTTTATATATATATATATATATATATATATATATATATATATATATATATATAGGTATGTATATAATTAATATTGTATATATATATATATTAATTTTTGTATCCATCCATCAAAAATATATATGTACATATATGCCATAAACTACTATGTAAATGTGTAGGAATACCCATTTGTGTAAATATATATTTTTGTGTGTATATACATGTATGTATATCAAGAAGCAGTCACTAACATCAAACCTAGAATAGAATAAGCATTAAGTCTTGGTTTCCTCTTTTCTTTCTTTCTTTTTCCATTTGAGAAGATAATGAAATAAAAGCAGTAACAAAAGAAACCACAGTAGTTTGATGCCATCTTACAAATCACTCTCAAATGTCTTTTCTTTGCAGGAATGCTATTTGTTTACATCTGAAACGCATTAGATATGACCCTATCCAGTCTGTCCATCTTTTGAAGACATTTTTAGGGTAGCAAAATACACCTTTTTTAATTTAAGGATAAAGTAAAATCAATTTTGTTGTCCCTGTCTACCTTTCAAAGGCTACAGGGAAATGTGTTCAGAGCTTACTTCATCTTGCATCATTTGTAGAATGCTCTCTACTGCAGAAGTATCATATTACTCAAAAAGACCTTGCAGTTGTATCAAGTCACAATTGTCTTCTGTGTGTTTTGTTTGCATTTCTCCAAGCCCACCTCTGCTGAACAGGTCCATCCATCAGGAATAACTTCAACCAGTACCAGCACCAACAAACAGGCACAGGTAGGTCCAAAGACCTCATAATTAGTCATCAGTAATAAGAAATCTATGCTTTTAAGTTGAAGCTCCCCTTCTACTTTAGATACTAATTATCTTAAAGGTAAAGCTTCAACTTGAGCTATAAGAACTAGCTTTGTGAATCTGGTTTTCAGAACCGATGGAGCTCTCCTGGGACAGCAGAGTCTTGCTGAGGTATGTGATGTTCTAGTGGCGCTGCTCTGACTACTCACAGTCCCTCCCACGGAACAAAGGAGCCAAATGTCAGGAGTTGAGGCAATGACTTTTTCTGCATAGAGAACTCCACATTTAAATAGTATTTATGCATCAAGAATTAACTCATCTTAAGATAAATTCACACTTCCCCTCTCCAATGGATGCTGAAATAATAAAATATAATTAAAGTGAATGTAATGGACGAGTGCTTCTTGGGAATGTCGTGGTCACCAAACTGTTTCTCCCCCATGGCAGGGATCGGGTGCTTTTATTATTTTATTCCCCTGATGCTATCTTAACTTTGGGAGGAAGGTTAAATTATTCGGAAAGCTATGAACCATCTACATATTTATTCTTTTTAAAGGTTCTGTGGTGTGTTAGCATCTGTATTGCCAGAAAACAAAATTTTCTTCCAAGTTATTCTTGGGCAGGCCTGGGACTCAACCCATATGTCTCACAGTTCCTTGCAGCTCCAGCGCTATTCCTGTGACTGTTCCAAACGTGTCTGCAGAGCTCTTTGCTTCCGTGAATGTGTCGCGCCACCTATGGGCAGGACTACAGAAGTTCACTTTCTTTTATCAGAAGACAAAGCTTCAAGCATTTCATTAAAATGTTGGGGTTTGAGGGTCTTTAAGATTTCAGAAGCACGTGTGTGAAAATTAATAAACTGTATTAATTATTTTCTCTGTAATAATTTTAAGAGGCAGTATTCTGCCACTGAGGTCCTTAGGCTAGGTAAATCAGTAGAGAAAGACAAAGAACTATTTTCTCACTGTAAGCTCTCTGAAAATGTTTGCTTTGGCTCTGCTTTCTGAGCCATCTCTTGGAGAGATCAAATGCACGTCTGTGCACCAGCTCTTAGAAAGAGAAGAACACCATATAAGCCCAAGAAAAAAATAGCTACCCGTCACAGAACTGAGAGCCCAGCCTTTACTGTTGCCTTTCACCATTTTGTAGAGATAGATACAGTGTCAAGACTAACAACTCCTCCTGGACAGACAGCTAGGCAGAACTTATTCTCATAGAAACACTTGCAGCTAGGGCAGCTGTAAAGCTTTTGGCTTTCCTGTGCAGGCTGGACTTCTTGCTCCCTCTGTAGCCAGCAGACCCAGCTACAGAAGAGTCTGAATCTTATCCTTTCGTGAATATGAAGGGGAATCCACAGAAGCAAAAATGTTCTTTCTTTGACACTAAATACCCCACTTTCTATCTTCCTTTGCCTCTTCATGACAGATATCATGGGTGTATACATATGTCCAAACTTCTTCAGATACATCCACAAAATATGTGCAATTTGTCATATATCAATTATGCCTCAATAAAGCTTTCCAAAAATTCAGAGTTGGATGGAAGAGGGAAATGACTTTTAATATTTCTGCTAATCCATCTGCCCAAATGATGGCCATTTTTCCCTTTTTAATCTTCAGCATAACAAAGAGCAGTTGGCCAGCTATTGATGGTGAAACTCAGCAGTCAACTACCTTGTAAATTAGAAGCTGTGGTTGTAAAAACGGATTTGTATATCACCGGGAGTGGAGAGTGTGTCTGCCTTGTAAATTTAATTAAACAGCAGGTGCAAAAATCAGGTCATATGGCTTTGATGTGCCCCGTGCGAGGATGACAAGGAGACAATGATTCTAATATGAGAAATTTGCATACATTTGCATCGGATCGCAGAGAGCACTGGAGCACTCTCCCACTTTCATATTTTATTTCTAGGAAGTTGAATACGATTTGAATGAACGATTCCTATTGTAGACACTGCGGAAAAACACAAGAAAGGTTTTAGCGTTAACGTAGACGGCTATGGCTGACCCTTCCTGAGGCACTGTGAAATGCAGCCACCATCACTGAGAAATGAGGCACCTCTCAGAAGGGAAAGGAACTGAGGGTGAAGAGAAAGGAGAGAAAGAGGCACTGCATCTCTGCACCTTCAGTCTCTCACAGGAGGTGAAGCATTGATTAGGACCTTCCTTCAGGGGATGTCCCCAGGGTGAGACACATTCCTTCTCTTTGTCCCATAGCACTACAAATTCTGAAATACAAAGATTGAAAAGGAGACTTTTTCAGATTCAGCAATTAAATTAGCATCTTACAGAAATCCTTTTGCCTTGTACTAGACCCTGCCTTGCCTTTGATAATAGCAACTCGGAAGGAGCTTGGGATGTGTTGCCCAGGTAGGAGAACACACAGTAGGTGAGCAATCACAGCCAACACCAGCACCATCTAGAGGCGGCTGCTACAGGGGCACTGAGCTGCAGGAGATTTGCCCAGGTGGAATCTCGCTAGCCCCTTCTCCATCAGGGCAGGTGCCTTTCAGGTTCCCAGCTCCTCCCCAAGGACTGGTCTGGACTTTTGGCCACATGCAGCCTGCATCTCAGGGCCTTCAAAGCCGGGGTTCTGAGACTACCCAAGTTTGTTCCCATCTTTGTGACCACCTTCTCCTGGGGGGAGCTCCTGGGACCCTGTGCATGACACAGTTATCTGCTCAACATTAATTTTAAAGGATGTTATGAGCAGATACGATATCAGAAGAAAATATGTGATGGGTTTTTAGCAATTATTTTTGATTATTTATCAAAATCAAGTCAGATAATTATGTAAATTTGTGTTCCATCAGGGAAGTCATATTTTAAATGTGCAAATCTTAATTCTTATTACTCTGAAGGGTGACTTTTCTTTAAGTCAAAATCCAGAAATATCAGCAAAAGCTAATTAAAATTTTACTTCTCAGAATGTCCCAAGTCCTGAGAATGTTGCCCAATTCATAACAAGCCAGAACCAGAGATGCCTAGATTCTGAATTTCCCCTTCTACCAAGCAAAAGTCATCATGAAGACTACAATACATAATGACCTAATGAGAAAACATCCAGGAGTGCACCACCTAGCCCTGCCCTACATGTCCATGGGGCATCTAGCACCTGGTACACAGCCAGGCCCTGAATGAATGAATGAACTAACGAAACAACAAGCCATGTCCTCCCACCCCAGGGCACCCCCTGACTGCTCCACCTGGAGGGTTAGGATTCTTGATCTTCCTTTCAGATGGTGGACTGTTTACAGCTGAGCTCTCCATCAACGCTGGCTGAATCCCTCCCGTCTTCAGAGCCAGCCAGCCCTCTCAATTTCATCAGGCCACCTGATGCTCCAGAGGTTCTCAGGAGGCCAGGGCAACATCTGGAATAGACTTGGAAGTGGCGCATCCAGACCCTTGTCAACATGACAGAAGAGAAAATATACAATATGAACTGCGCACATTGATGAGGGCTGCGGAATTTCTCAGCGGAGGCTCAGGCAATTACCAGTCTTCAGTGGGGCGGCTCTTGATGAGCTGCAAGCTAGAGCTTCTCCAGAGTGAAGCCAGCTATTAGAGAAAGACTCTGACACTCCAAAGAATTCTGCACTAATGGCTTCTTTGCCAAATGCTGGTCTGACAGCTGCATTCAAGGCGAGCCAGTCAAACAACAGAGCTCACCTTCAATGTCTCATCCTCTGTGTCTCACATCTCATAGGAAAGCCCAATTACTTTGTAGCCTTGTTTTGTTGAAGGTGACTATTATACTTCATGAATTCTTTGGTCCTGGGAGCTGTTTTTCCTTCTTTTCACGATGATCTTCAATAATTATCTTCTATGTGAACAGACACACAGCACTCTCCCTCATCCCTTTGTGATGGACAGACAGCATTGCACTCCAAAATGACTCTTGCTCTTGGGAGACCTCACAGGTGCAGATGACTGCGCAGTCACTGTTCATACCTGTGTTCATAACTACAAATTCTACAGGGTGCACAGGCAGACTTTTTCTATCCCCAACTGAATTTATAACCAGTGTTCCTACTCAGCCTGGTGGAGAAGCAGGTGAGTAGGTCTAAAGAGACTGTGGATGAGGACCCACATGCATGTGGACAGGAGGACAAGTTCAAGAGCAAAACACCAGGAGGTTACAAAAGAGCCCACATAGGAATTTCAGCATGATGTCATTCCTTCCAAGTCCTCTTCCCTCCCTTGTTCTAACATGAGCTTGGCCGAGGTCAGTACAGACTTGCTTTCTTCATCAGGCCCCTAACGCTCCTGACTGAAATTTGCTAATGAAATGAGATTCATTTAAGGTCCAAATGGGAAATTTGCATTATTAATTATAAATGGCTCCAGCTTATATGAGAGCAGCCATATCACCAGTCATCAGAGAAATGCAAATTTAAACCACAGAGAGATATCACCTCACTCCTAAATTGACCGTGATTAGAAAGACAAGATAACAAGTGTTGGCAGGAAGTGGGGGAAAGAGAACCCTTGCTCACTGCCCTGGGAACATATGAAAATTATGGAAAGTATGGAGGCTTCTCAAAAAATTAAAATAATGTTAGCATGTGACCCAGAAATCCTACTACCCAGTGTATCCCTAAAAGGAATGAAACAGTACGCCAAAGAGACATCTGCACCTAAGCTCACCTAAGCACTCTTCAGAACAGCCCCCTGTCCAGTCCAGCCACATGTCCACCATACACATGGGAACACTAGTAAGCCTTAAAAAGATGGCAACTTCTTTAACAACAGAGATAAACATGAACCTGGAGGGTACTATGGTACGTCAAGTAACTGAGAGATCCTTGTGGAGCAGAAGGTCATGTTCGATCAATAACTACAATTGCATCTCACCCACCATAACAAGCCTAGGATTCAGAGTAACTCTTGGGGATTCTCTGCAGACACTTCCTGATTTCATGTTCACTTCTGGTTGAATATGACATCTGAATAAGGTTGAAAATGACAGAGAGATATGAAGGGTCTGAAACCGCATTCATAATAATTTAATTTGAGCAAAGATCCAAATTTAAGTGTGATATACAGAAAGCCCAGGACATCTATTTCAGTAGAAAGCAGGCCACACAAGGCCAGGGCTTCTCCTGTCATTCACTGCTATGACCGTGGTACTCAGAGGAAGGCCAGGTTTACATGATAGGCTCAAGAAAGATTTTTACTGGTTCTTTTTAGTTATACATGACAGTAGAATCCATTTTGATGTGACTATACGAGCATGAAATATGTCTTATTCTAATTAGGACCCAATTCCTATATATGCACATGATGGTGGGGTTCACTGTGGTGTCTTCATGTGCATACATAGGAAAGTCATATCAGTTTCATCCCTTTGTCTTTCCTTTTCAACCCCACTTCCTTCCCTCCATACCCCATTGTACAATCTACTGAATTTCAGTAGTGTGTTAGCTTCCACATATCAGAGAAAACATACAACCTTTGGCTTTTGGGCACTGGTGTATTTCACTTAGCATGATAGTTTCCAGATCCATCTATTTACTGGCTAATGTCCTGAGGTCATTCTTTATGGCTGAGTAATATCCCATTGTGTATATATACCACATTTTCTTTATCCATTCATTTGTTAAAGGGCACCTAGCTTGTTTCCATAGACTGGCTATTGAATTGAGCTGCCATAAACATTGATGTGTCTGCATCTTATAGTATGCCAATATTAAATCCTTTGGATATATATTGAATAGTGGGATAACTAGGTCAAATATGGTTCCATTCCAAATTTTTGGAAGAATTTCCATATTGCTTTCCAGAGTGGTTGCATCAATTTGCAGTTCCACTAGCAATGTATGAATATACCTATTTTCCCACATCCTCACCAAAATTCATTGTTACTTGTATTCTTGATTATTGCCATTGCAACTGAAGAGAGATGGAATCTTGGTGTAGTTTTATTTTGCATTTCTTTAATTGCTAGAGATATTGAACACTTTTTCATATATTTGTGGATCATTCATATTTCTTCTTTTCTGTTCCATCCTTCTATTCTGTTCCATTGGTTTTCTTGCCTGATTTGGTGCTAATACCATGCTGTTTTTGTTATTATACTTAAGATCTTGTATCTTAATGCCTCCTGCTTTGCTTTTCTAAGGATTGTTTTGGAAATTCTGAGTTTCTTATTTTTCCAAATAAATTTCATGACTACTTTTTCTCTTTTCATGAAGAACATCATTGAAATTTTTTTTGGAAATGCATGGAATTTTTATAGCGCTTTTGATTGTATGACCATTTTAACAATATTAATTCTGCATACCCAAGAACATGGAAGATCTTTCCATCTTTCCATCTTCCAAAGTCTTCCTTAATTTATTTTTTTAGTGTTCTGTATTTTTCATTGTAAAGGCTTTCTCCTCTTTTGTTAAATTATCCCAAGTTTTTTCTGATTTTTTTTTGGTTGTTGTTGGTTGGTTGGTTGTTTTTTGGTGAAAGGGATGGTTTCCTAATTTCTCTTCCAGCTCATTATTCATTGGAATATAAAAACACAAACTATCTATGAGTATTAATTTTGTATCCTGCTACTTTTCTGAATTCATTTATGAGTTTTAGAAGTTTTCTGGTAGAATTTTTTTGGTGTTCTAATTATAGAATCATGTCATCGGCAAATATAGATAGTTTTAGCTCTTCTTTTCCTATTCATATCCCTTTAATTTCTTTCTTTTGCCTAAATGCTCTGGCTAGAGATTCAAGGACTGTGTTGAATAGAAGTGGTGAATGGGGCCATCCCTGTCTTGTTCCTGTTTTAGAGGGAATGTGCCGCAGTCCAGCTGCAGCAAAATAACCGGGGGGTGACGAGCAACTTGTGTACATTGATACAGCAGGAGAGGGAGCCGTTTATTGTAGGACAGGAGGCGTATATATACATTACACCCAGCTTATCTTAATTAAAATAAACTGGATACAGCAGTCAACCAATAAGGAATCTGCACACTTCATGGCTCGCTGGCGTTACTTCACAAACCACTCCCTCTGGCAAAATGCCAGGCGCCATCCTGACTTGTTTACAGACTCTAACATTTGCCAGGCACTATCCTGACTTGTTTACAGACCTTAACAGGAATGTGTTCAGTTTTTCTCCCTTTAGAATGATGTTGATACTGGGTTTGTTGTATAAAGCCTTTACAATGTTGAGGCATGTTCCTTCCATCACTATTTTTTCTAGTGTTTTCATCATGAACGGATGCTGTATTTTGTCAGATGCTTTTTCTGCATCCCTTGAGATAATCATGTGTTCTTGTCTTTAAGTCTATTTATGTGATGAATTACATTTATTGATTTATATATATTGAACCAACCTTGAATAGCTGGATTAACCTCACTTGATCATGGTGTACTATATTTTTAATGTGGATTTGGATGCAATTTGATAGTATTTTATTTAGAATATTTGTATCTATGTTCATCAAGGATATTGGTTTGAAGTTTTCTTTCTTTGATGTGTCTTTGGTTTTAATATTGGGGTGATATTAGCTTCATAGAGTGTGTTTGGAAGAGTTCCCTTCTTTTTCATAAATAATTTGAGAAGGACTTGTATTAGGTCTCCTTTAAAGGTCTGGTAGAATTCCCCCATCTGGTCCTGGGCTTTTGTTTGTGGTGGTGGTGGTAGCCTTTCAATGGCTTCTTCAATTTCATTATCTGAAATTGATATGTTTAAATTTTCTATATCCTTCTGGTTCGATTTGAATAGGTCATATGTCTCTAGTAATTTATTGGTGTCTTCGAGATTTTCTGATTTATACGAGTATAAATTTTCAAAATAGCTTTTGATTATTCTCTGTATTTCAGTAGTGTCTGTGGTGATATTGCCATTTTCTTCATAGATTTTCATACTTTGTGGTTTTTATTTCTCTTGATTTGGTTGGCTAAGGGTTTATCATTTCTGTTTATTTTTTCAAAGAACCAAATTTTGATTCATTGATGTTTTTGAATTTTTTAAAAATCTTGATTTCACTTATTTCCTGTCTTCTGATGATTTGGGTGTTGATTTGTTCTTCTTTCTATAGGCCATGAGATGTAATGTTAGGTAATTTATTTGGTATCTTTCTATTATTTTAATGTGTGAGCTCAATGCTATAAACTTTCCTTTTAGAACTGCCTTCTTAGTGATCCAGAGATTTTGATATGTTGTATTATTATGCTCATTTACATCTAAGTACTTTTTATTTTTCACCTTTGATTGCTTCTGCTGCGCATTCATCATTCAATAGTAAATTATTTAGCCTCCAGGTATTAGAATAGTTTCTATTTTTTTAATCATTGATTCCTAATTTCATTTCATTGTAATTGGATAAAATACAAGGTTGTATCTCTAATTTTTTTTATATTTGTCCTAAAATATATCCTATTTTAGAAAATATTCCATGTGATGCTGAGAAGAAAGTATATTAAGTCACTGATAGATGAAATATTATATATATATATATATATATATATATATATATATATATATATATCTGTCAAATCTAAATGATTAATTCTATTTTTTAGTTATGTAGATCTTTATTTAGTTTGTGTTTGGATAATCCGTCTAGTGATGAAAGAGGCATCTTAAAGTCACCCAATATTACTGCTTTGTGGACTATTTGATTATTGAAATTGAGAAGGGTTTGTTTGATGTATGTAGATGCTCCATTGTTTGGGCCATAAATATTTAAAACTGTTATTTCTTCTTGTTGTATGACTTCCTTAAACAGTATGAAAGGGCCTTCTTTGTCTCTTCTAATTAACTTTGGCTTGAAGTCCACTTTATCAGGTATAAGATTAGAAAGCACTGCTTGTTTATGAGATTCATATGAATGATAAGATTTTTTCCAATTCTTTTACCTTCAGTCTGGGGGTGTCTTTGCCTGTCATTTTAATTTATTTCTAATTTTAAATTGAATTAGAGTTTCCTTTGATATGCTATTTTTCTAGTGTAGCTTCACCCTCTGCTAGTTTTCATTTGTACTCTCCATTTCTTCTTCATGAAATATTTTGAGTATGCTTTGTAGAGAAAGCCATCTTTCTAGTTGTGAATTCTTTTAGCTTTTGTTTATTACAGAAGGTTTTCACCTCATTTTCAAATCTGAAGCTTAATTTTGCTGGATATAATATTCTTGATTGGCATCTTTCAGAGTTTGGTATGTATAATCCCCAAACCTCCTAGCTTTTAGGATCTAGAAAAAAAAAAATCAGCTGAGATTGAGATTGGTTTACCTCTAAGTGTGACCAATCATTTTTCTCTAGCCACCTTTACAGTTCTATCCTTATTCTGCATGTTTGGCATTTTCATAATAATAATATGCCTTCAGATAAGTCTGTTGTAATCTTGTATATCTGTAGTTCTTTAGGCCTTCTGTATTTAATTTTCAATATCATTCTTAAGATTTTGGAAATTGCAAGGTGCGGTAGTGCACACCTGTAATCCCAGCAGCTCAGGAGGCTGAGACAGGAGGATTGAGAGTTGAAAGCCAGCCTCAATAAAAACAAGGTGCTAAGAAATTCAGTGAGACCTAGTCTCTAAATAAAATGCAAAACAGGGCTGGAGATGTGGCTCAGTGGTCAAGTGCCCCTGAGTCCAATCCTGAGTAAACCCCCCCACACACAAGAAAAACAGAAGTTAAGAATAAAATCAATTAAGAGAAAAGGAGAAGTGATTGGAGGGTAGAAAATGGTTTATAGTTTCAAAATATGAATAGGGAAGAGGTGAAGTAGGTTGTGTTGTTTATGAGAGGGAGGAGAAAAATAGATGTAAAATATCAAAGGAAGAGTGAAAGAGAGAACATAAGTTTTGGCTGTTAGCAAGAGAAAAGAGAGAAAGAGAACAGAAATAAAGTCGTGAAACAAACAATACAAAACCAAACCAAAATATACTAATCAAAAACCCCAACCCTCAAAAAACAGAGGAAAGAAAAATAACTACCTTCAAGAGATGCTAGAAATGAGAAGGAAGAAACAAATATGTATGTGCATAAATGTCCATGCATGATGGGTACACATTCAAAAAACAGAAAGAAAGAAAAAGAAAATGGTAAACGTGAGTATAGGCCCCTGTCTGTGCTGAGCTCTCTTTCTGTCTCTCAGCTTCCCTTCTTGGCAGAATGGCGTGGGGTCGCAGGGGAAGTGCTGTCAGCTCTGGGAGGTGAGTTTCTGGAAGTGAGGCTCCAAGGCGCGGGGTTTAGGTCCTTGTGTTTCCCTGTGTGTGGCGTTATCAGGTGTTATTAAACCAACGTACCTCTAGGACTGTACCCAGGAGTCTCCCCAGGGCTGCACCATGGGATGGGGGAGCCAGTCCTCGTCACTTCTGTTTTTTTTGTTGTTGTTGTTGTTTTTGTTTTGGTGGATTCTGCCCTGCTTGGCCTCCAGGGCTCTGTCGCCAGCACCCTCCCATCTGCCCATTGGAACTTTGGAGCTGCTGCTGCTGGTCCTGCGTGCTGTGGGACTCAAAGGAGGAGGGAGGCGGGCTCTCTCCGGTCTTCCTGACCAGTGTTACCCCAGGAAAAATTTTCTTCATGCCTGAAATTCTCCAGATTTACTAGGCTCAGTGTAGACGGCGTGGCTGGTGTCTGCGGGACTCATGTGTTGGACTCAGTCCCAAACTCACAGACCTGAGCTCCTCATCTCAGTTGGCTCCATGGCACTGCAGGCCTCCCAGTACGGCTCCAGCTTTGGCTCCCTGTGCGCAGCTGGCAGACCCAGCGTGTCTTTCCTGCACCACTTTTACCAGCTGAATATCCTGGGTGGGCCAGGGCAGGCTGCCCCTCCCATCCCAAGATTCTCCAAGCTGAGAGTGTCCGCAGCACTTCTCAGCCTTCCTGGCCTCGTGGGCTGGTTTCCTCAGCTCCTTTCCTGTCCAGTTCTGTTCCTTTTGCTTGTCTGATGCACGGTCTCCAAGGTTCTTTGTTCAATACTGAGCATCAGTGATGTCCCCTTTCATCCTCCTCACAGAGAAGCAGTATCCCACAGCTTATTCCTGGGTCATGGAGCTGTGAGAAACACCACTTCCCCCTACGTCACCATCTCAGGGTCGACTTTATGAAACCTCCCCTCGAAACATCGTATTATTGAATGTTTCATTTTAGTACACCATTAGATTTACAGGAAAATTGTGGAGACATTAAAGGGAGTTTCTCTATACCCCCTCCTAGGTTCCCCTAATACCAGCATCTTAAATTAGTTTGGTAGGTTTGTCATCATATTAATTGCAATGAGCCAATGTCCGTGCATTGTTGTTAGCCCATGTTCATAGTGCATTGGCATTTCTTTAGTGTTTACCCAATGTCTTCACTTGTTCTAGAACCCCATGGAGGATCTGTCACATGACATCCATTTGTATCTCCTTAGGCTGTTGCTGGCCCGGACGTCGCTCAACCTTTCTGTTTTGGGGCGAGCTCTAGATTTTTGAAGAGCCCAAGACTGTGCAGAATGTCCCTCAGTTGGGGCTGTTCTTGCATTTTGTTTTCATTTGGTTTGTTTTCTTGGGGACACTGTGCTTTGGGAGGACGAGGGCAGAGGTGAAGCACATTCCTACTCCATCATGCAAAGATGAATGCCCTCATGATGACTTCTTGTTGCAGATGTTGACCTGACCGCAGGCTGACATCATGAAGGTCAAGTTTCTCCTCCACAGAGTTGGTCATTTTCCCTTTGCACACTGTGATCTTTGGATGGAAGTCACGGCACCAGCCCATGTTCAAGCAATGGGAAGGAGCACCCTGCTTCTCGAGACTTAAAACCTACGTAGACTCTTTGGAATTCTTCTGCATGGATTTGTCTTTTTCCCCCACTTACTTATTTATTCAATTATTTACTTACACCACGAGGATTACAGGATATTTGTTGCATGGTTTTTGTTTACAATGCAGTGCAATCTCATTTAATCTGTTGCTCATTTTTTCCAGGCTTCCCAGACGGGAGCTCTTTCATTTGTTCCGAGAATCCGATGCTTCTTCCATTGGAGAATAGTATTAGAAACCAAGCCCAGGGCCTCGGTGTGCTTGAGGTCACCGAGTGTCACTGCTCCCAGTCCGCCATAGCTGACAGAGGTGGAGAAATACGTGTGCACTGTGCTGCTTATGTTCACACAGCCGTCACCCTCCTACACGTTACCACTTGTCCCTCTTAGAAGTAATTTTGAACGAAGTTTATGCGAGGATATCTTGCAACTAGGCTGGGTGAATTCCTCACACATGTGTATAGCTGTGCCCTTTCTGTTGCAAAGCAGATGTGCAGGAAGTGGAAAATTTCCAAGAGAGAGCATCCAGCCTTGGGCAGACGTGAAGCAAGGGGCAATGAGCACATTGCAGACAACACTTCTTACTCCTGCAGGGAAAAACAGAAGGAGAGCTAATCGTACATGGAGACAGAGCAAGAAGGGCGTGGCTATCTGTGCTTCCCAGGCCAGCCCACCCCTCTCCTTCAGGAGCCAAAGGCCCCTCAGGAGCATTCCAGGCACGCAGGAGGACAGCCCTTGCGCAGGTGGCTCTGCTCAGTGGGAGCTGAAGACGGAACTGGAACCGTCGAGGTAGCACCAGTGTCTCCAGTGTGGAAGATGAGGGACATGAGGAAAAGCAACCACGTCCAGACCAGAGGGGACCCAGAGGAGCCCCACAGGCAGCTGTGTGGCATCGGACACTAGGGGCACCCTGAGTGTGCGTGCTCCGTGGGAGAGCCAGGGGCAGATGAGCACAGGGCAGTTCAGAGGAGAGGGCTCTTGAAAAGGCAGCGATTTTAAAAGAAGCATATTTCTGTTTATAAATCAGGAGTTTTTAAATAATTTGTAGAAAAGAGAATTCAGAAAAGTGGAGCTTGTTTGAGGAAGCACATCACTACAGAAGGTGCCCTTCATGGCCCTGGCCATGGAGATGACACACACAGCATTTCTTAACGCGCACGGACCCACCAACTCTCCTGAACAGTTTGGATGGAAGGCAGCTGGCACAGTCAAGTCCCCTCAGCCTGCTACACCTTGAGGCCCATGAGTAGGGCCTAAGGAAAAAAACAAAATAGACACCTAGCTTCTGATACAAATGGAGAAATACTGAGTTCAGGGGCATTTCAGTGTGTTCCTCCTCTGACTATCAAAGTTCCCAGCAAATTCCAGATTTAAGCCTTGGATCTCTCTAAACCACTTCTTGAAATCCCTCAGTGACAAGTGCTTCCAAACACAAATCTTCAGCAGGATTTTTTTAAATGTGGACCAGTGTTGAGCATGATCCACGCCAGGATCAGACATGCTCAGAAGCAGGCAGAGACACAAGTTTGCTGTCATTCCATCCGCATCAGCGACAAGGACACGTGATTAATATGACAGCAGGAAGCCCTCACGGATGTCTAGCCACAGCAGAGCGCCTGGAACAAACCCCGCAGGACGTCGTAACACTTCATTTTACACGGCCTCACACAGGGACTCCTTTCCCATTTGGCGAGAGAAGCCTGGTCCAAGCTGCTGCAGAGGATGGGCTGCGTGGCTGGGTGCGCGTTTGCCGATCACCAGCTTATCCCACTGCGGACACGGTGCGCGTCATTTCCCCAGTCTTTAACACAGCCTGGAAGTGCCCTCATAACCTCATAACCTCACAGACACTCACAACACACTATCCCACACCTTCACACACACACTCACACACTCTTGTACACACACACACACACCCTTATAACTTCACACACATTTGCACACACTCATACATGCCCACACATGCCCTTATAGTCACACACACACTAGCACCTTTTCTTTTCTAGGTGAACTGCACACACTGTGATCTGGGTGCACACTGCCGCACTCTCTTTTCCTCAGAGTGGTCCTGTACATCCCACCCTGCACATGCCTCCCCCTGCCTCCTTCTCCCTTCCCACCCTCCCGCCCCACTCCTTTCTCAGGCCTGGTGGCCCATGCCCTTCCCTCCCTCCAACATCCAGAAAGGCCCCAGGTCTGGCCACCCAACTCCTCAGGGTTCTCACTGGGCTCCTCTGGAAACCCTGGGCCCTCCCAGGGGGGTGATTTGAAGAGAACCTGAGGCGAGTTACTCAAGGAGAGAGAGGCTTCCTCTGGCCCAGGGTTCAGAGTCCTGGCTCCAGCGCAAGTGACCTCAGTGCCACAGGCCTCTGATGAGGGCAGCACATCATGGTGGCAGTGTGTGGCCCAGCTGACTGCCCACGTCTGGCCCAGGAGCAGAAGGAGGGAGAAAGAGTGAAGGGGACCGTGACCCAAGGACCTGCCTCCTGAGTGTGCTACCGCCTCCCAGTCCCACAATGTGAGGGCCAGCCTCCAGCACACGGACACAGGGGACACTGCCCACGCCTTAGCCCTGTCTCTCGTACTGAAGTTGAGCTCATGGTGAGATCATGCAGGAAGGCTGGAGGGGAAGTGACTGGACCGAGAGCCTTAACACAGTCCTCACCCCGCACCCCGAACCCCGACAGGGATTCACTGGGAAGGTATCTGAAGGCCTGAGGCTGTGGCTGCACAGGGCGGGTCCTGGGGCTGCTTTAGGGCTTTAAGTTGGGAGCTGCCCTGAGCTCTTTCTGCTCCCTGGGGCCATGCTCCCAGCCGCTTTCCTCTGCCATTCCCTTCTGCCGTGTGGTCAGCCTCACTACGGCCTGACCTCTGAAACCCTGAGCTGCCCCAACAATCTTCTCCTCCTCAAACTGCTCCTCTTAGATTTCTGGGTCACAGTGACAGAGAACCTGACTGAAGCAACCAACTTCCCCTGGGGACCTGCCCTGTCCTCCCCTTTCCGCCTGGGCACTGCTCTGGCCTTGCCGACTCCCCATCTCTTACACAGCTCTCCAGACCACTTCCCAGTTCACCATGCTCCCTCTCTGTCGGATGCCTCCTGCTTTGTTTCTCATCATTGCCGCAATTACTGCCACCAAAATCAACGCTTAATGGACACTTAAAATGAGCTAAACCTGGTAGCAAGTCCTTTATATGTGCTATGTCAACGCTGATTTTAAAATGGCATGAGCTCTATAGTTATTAGTGCTATCGCTTCATATGTAAGAGAGAAATCAGGCCTACACACACACACACACACACACACACACACACGTTAAGTGAACTCTCCCAGCCCCAGGGCTGTCTAGGATCAGGACCAGGACACAAACCAGATGTGTCTAACTCCTACCCGTCAGTCTCTGCATGCTCTGTCTGAGCCCAGCAGGGACACTGCTTCTCTGGGCCTTAGCCCCTGTCTTCCCCCACCTAGAACGCTGTTCCCTGCTTGATCCGTCCTCACCCTTCAGGATATGGCTTAGCTCCCGCATCCCTGGCAGCCTGATACTGGGGGCCACAGACTCCCTCGGGGCTTAGGCTGCTCGTGGGAAGCCCACTCTGCCTTCCACGAGGGCCCTCGTTGCTCCACAAGCAACTCTGGGCAAGGAACGGAGCTGGCTGTGCACAGGGAACAGAACTTTTCCTCAAGATTTGCTGGGATTCCCCAAAGGCAGAGAGCAGGGCTTGGGGTCATGTTCCTGATTGTGCGTGCCAAGTGGCCACTGTCTGAATCTTTGCTTCTTAGCTCCACAGTCCTGGTCTGAATCAAGTAGTTTCATCGATGGGAGGGACCTCTCCAACGGGGATGCGAGGACAGTGCGAAGGGTCTGAATGTGCCCTCTGCTGATATGATAGTGCTGAGAGGCCGGGCCCCTAGAAGAGTTCGGGAGCTGAGGGCCCCTCCCTGAAATGCAGTGGCCACTTGACTCGCCCTTCCGCATTCCCCAGTGAGAGCAGTGTCCTTGCCTGTGGAGGATGAGGCCTCTCCAGACCACCAAACATGCCTTGACCTTGAATTTCCCAGCCCACAAAAGTGAGAAATACATATCTGTTCTTTATAACTTACACAGTCTCAGGGAATGTGTTTTAGCAGCACACATGGACTAAGGCAGAGAGTTTACCAAACTGAAACCTGAGATGGCACAGGCCATCTGGAGTCCTTCTACCCAGAGAGTGTGGGGCTGGCACGAGCAGGTTCATGCTGTTGGTTTGGGCAACTGGTCCTATAGTCAGGAGAAAGAAGGTTGCGAAGAACATTGGGAAACTCAGTCAATATAGGGAAACTTTGGGGACCTGCACAGTTGCTGAGACTTCTGCAGCAGCACCACCAGGACAGGGGGAGGATCTGGTCACCAGGCACAAAATGATGAGGATGTGTTGCCCACGTGCAGTGGTGTGAGGGAGGGAGAGGAAGGAAGCAAACCTCCAGCCCGGGCAGAGGCCTCAGGGGCCACTGGCAGAACCAAGAACCGCAGCCCCTGGATTTCTTGGCTCTATAATATGATTTTCAAAATTCCTACATTATACTCCTTTTCCCTTCTACTTCTCTGTGCTAAATGTAGTGGAACCAGGGAAAAGGCAAGATTGAAGGGTCAGGATGGCCAGGGGAAGGTCGCCAGAGCCTTACCTGCAATCCACGGCCTGGAAGTGGAACTCAATCACCCCAAAGTGTCTCCACATTCTCATTTGAAAGAAAATGGAAGCAGATGCTCCTGTGGATTTTCTTTTTTTCTTTTTTTTTATCCCAGTCAAAAATGACAGTTCACAGGTCTGGGGCTGGGGTTCAGTGGTAGAGCACTCACCTAGCACATGCGAGGCCCTGGGTTCGATCCTCAACACCATGTAAAAATCAATAAATAAAATAAAGATATTGCGGCCAACAACAAGTAAATTTTTTTTTTTTAAAAAAAAGACAGTTCACAGATCTTTCTCTCCAAGTCTATGACATGGCCTAGAATCCCAGGTACTTTGTTTGCTATTCCAGCATATGCATGAAACAACAGCAGAGGAAATCTTCCATTTCTGAAGGACGGTGGCCACCTGAGGTCCAACACTCCATTTCTGTCTTAAGGCTTTTCTTTTTTTTATTTAACTCTAAGATTTTAGTGGAAACAAAATTTCTCAGGGGTAGAAAGTGCCTGGCTCCCCATGCATGGCAATGCCTGAGGATCCTGAACACACTTGCTATGGACCTGGCAGGCGAGAATGGCAAGGGGCGAGGCTTTTCCTTGAAATCCCAGAGTCCAGAGCAGCAGGTTCCCAGGGAGCCCAGGCATCAGGGATGCCTCCTGACCCCCTGCTCTTGAGTGTGGCTGTGGCCATGTCCCAGAAGTCCCCATTTCCCCAGGTTTTCTCATGATGTCAGAAGAGCCCGGTTCCTTCTGTTGACGCCCTTTCTGTCTAAAATAGCTATGGTTAGCTAAGCCCAAAGTTAATCTGGCTTATCATGGTGCAAGGGGGCAGCGGCCAACTACACAGAAAAGTGTTGCATCGCTGGCACTGTGAAAACTCTATGACATCGTCTTTTAATTGGGTTTATTATTATTATGTTTAGATTTTCTATAAACCAAGCACTTATTTCCTGCACCTGAGACACATGTTTTCTACCATTCCGTGTCAACTTCTGACTGCCCAAACCCAAACATGTAATTTTTGCCAATGAATCACTGGAGCAGAATCCCACCACTAATCACACTCCAGTCTGATGGACTCTTCATCTTTATATGGTCTTAGCAAAACTGTCCATCTCCTTTCCCAAGTCTAATACATTAGCCACAGCACCTTTGAAGGTGGCAGAGGAAAGACCAGACAGAGGGTTGATGAGCCAGGATGAGTGTTCACATCTGAGTGGGAAGGAGAGCAGCATCAGTTAGGCCATATGGGTTATAGCCCCACTGTGGTTCAAGTGTGGCATATTTCAAGGTAAATTAGATCCATCTATTCTACAAATATTTACCAAGTGTCTGTTCAGACTACTGTACTATGACACCCATGACCTTCTCTGACCATCCTTCCCCCAAGAACCTTCTGATTAGTCACAATTCTGAACCCGTGTTTTTCTTTAAAACAATTGTAACTATTTAGGGTATTTACTTAATTGTGCATCATTCATTTCCTCCACTGGAAGGTTAGCACCGCAAGGTCACAGAATTTGTATGTTTTGAATACCTATATGGTGAGCAGCACGTGGTGTAATGTACCATGAGTATTGTATCTGATTGACAAAGTCTTGTGGGGAAAAACAAGAATCTTGCAGCTGAGGGTAAGATTACGGAAGCTGTGAAAGATTAACATTTTGTTCAATTAGAGTAGAAAGGAAATCACTAATGTGGGGTTTGGTGGGGACGATAAAATCCAACTTCTTTACTTGGTTTTTGACCAATGTTTCTGCCCAAACTGCATTCATAAGAAGCTTGGCCCATTCCTGGTGTGAGCTCACTTACTAAAAGCAGAAGAAACTTTGTTCCAGAGCTATCAAAAGCAACATTGTATTGTCCTTTTTTGACAAAAAGGAAAATCAGCAGATGCCTGGTGTGCCAATAGTTCATTCCTTTCATTCACCCTGCACTGCAACCACATTTTATTTGGTTGTCAAGGAGTTTAAGGTATGTGACTCATCTTTAGTTTAATATTTATATTTTAATATTGAAGCTAGGTTGACTTCTCTGGAATCCACTGGGGAAACACAGGAGTGCAAATCAATACTTCTCAGAGCGCATGAAAATAAGGCTCCCAAAGTGAGATGCACATCCAGGAAAATCGTTGGTCTTCACCTGCCTTTCATTCATTTTTATGTCCTCAAAAGCTCTAATCAGAAAAGAAAAATTACAAGTCCCATTTCATAATGCCCTGACAATGAGATGCTCCTTCGAATCTCCTGATACAACCAGAGACTCAGAAAGAGCATGAACTTACCCACAGACCAGCTTTATGACTGTACAGTATGTTTCAGAACTATCATGTGGACACTTAGAGATTTGGTTTTTGCATTTTATTCATTTTTTATTGTTCTTTCCTGTAGAGGATGCCCTTTCCAGAATGCCAGAGACCCCCAAAAGGTCTGAAAAGAGGCTCGGCTCAAAGATCATTTGGGTCAAGAACCATTGTTTTCTAATTGGTAACTAGAGGGACAATAGAGGGTGAATGCCACGTCATAATCCAGGAGGAGGGCTTGGGCAGCTGGGAGGGGGACAGAGGAAACACCGCAGGCCTTGGGTAGCTGATGGGTCCGGCATGGATGGGCCATTCCTGTTCGTTGGTCCACAGAGTAGCACGGACATTTTCCCATCATCCTCAGACTGTGTGCCTTGGGCTCAGTTGTCCACCATTTCTTGAACAGTCTTGAATGGCCCAAGAAATCCCTGGGTATCCCATTTCAAGTCTTTGTGGCCTTCCTGGGTCAGGTGTGCACAGGGGCTGCGGGGCTGCTCTGCGCTCCCCTTAGCCAGCACCAGGTCGACAGCCTTTCTTAAAGCAGACGCTCCTCTCAGGAGCTGCTGTGAGTCCACAGGGGATTAGTCAAGGTTCTCCAGAGACACCAAGCCTGTGGGATACACATGGATAGACATAAAGGAGGTTTATTATGGGAACTGGTCATGTAACAAGGAGGCTGAGAATCCCACAACACCATGCCTCTGCCAGCTGGAGACCCATAACAGACAGGGCTGTAATCCATTCCTGTCCAGAGGCCTGAGAAACCGGAGCCGCAGTGCCCAAGGACAGGGGAACAAGAACAGCCCCACTCCAGCTGAGAGCGAAGAGAAATCGCCTTTCCCCTGCTCTTCCTCTCTGTTCAGGGGGCTGCACAGTCCCGCTCACACTGGTGAGGGCAGATCTTCCTCACTCAGACTGTTGAAATGCTAATCTCTTCCCACAACATCCTCGTGGGCACATCCAGAGGTAACCTTCACCGGCTGTTGGGACATCCCTCAGCCTAGTCAGATGGACACATGCAGTTTCCTGTCAAGCATGCATTTCAGTTCTTGTTGGTTTGCAATCTAGGTCAGCACAAGCCTGGTAGTTTTAAGTTGGTAAGTGTCCAGGACTCAGACTGGCCTCGAATGTCAGCCCTACCCGGCAGGACAGGGACTTCTGTGGCCATTTGTTTTCCTGGTAGAACAGGAGTGTGAATACTGTTGACTGCCCCCTGACAGTGTGACACTCCAGCTCTGAAGTGTTGATATGATGCTCTGTACTAAATCTGAATCTGACCTTCTTTACAAAGGAACTCATTTTTAAACATTCATGTGCACATAATGTCTACGTATTTCATCCAGGTGCCCGACATGCCCCCTGGGTCAGAAGTGATGAAAAGAGGAAGAGGGATGACACAGCCCTGGGATCTCTGGAAGACCATTATTTTAAACATGGAAATTTCTCAGGGCAGAAGACAAGGTAACATCACAGGTCAAAACAGTATATTTGCTCTTTCTTGGTAAATCTCTGTTTGAAATCTCACATTCTGCAAATAGGCACAGAAAGAAAAGATTTTGCACCACGTAGATTTGGCTTCAGCTCCTATCTCTGCCACTGCAAGTTTCAACAATTCCAGCTGTTTATTTAGCCTTTGAACTTCTTGATTTCCTCACAATGGACAAAGACTGTTTGGGAGCCATAAATGAGCTAACCTAGAAAACACAGCAGCACACGCAAGACAGAATCTCAGCAAATCTTGTCTTGCTTCAACAGTCCCCATATTCTAGTTTGGGACAGGTAGGGCAGGCTTCATGTAGTTAGGATAACAAACTAGAGACTCACCTGACTAGTTGCTTTTTTCCTTATTGAATTAACTTGAGGATGCCATTCATGCTGATGGAAATAGTATTTAATTGACTAGGCACTCAGCTCGTGGTTATGAAGAACAGGTGAGGAACACAATGGGAAATTATGATGCCAAGTCCCCTGAAAGACTGTCACCAAGGAGGAAGACAAGTTCTTTATCAATAGAAGGAAAAATAGCGTTAAGAATGACATCAATGAGACTGCAGCCCAAGTGGAAAGCAGACACATTTGAAAAATATCAAGGTGAAAAGAAGACAGGATTTGAATTAGATCTTATTGTCCTGGAGCCTAAACATTCAGCATCCCCCTGGAAAAGCTTAAGCCACATATCTAACTCAGAGCCTTTCGTGCCTCTTAGAAATAACAGACCTCAGCTCCATTCTGCCTCCTAAGCAGTGCTGTGGTTGGTCCAAGCAAGAAAACAATAAGAACAGACCAGATGGTCCTTGGTTCCTATCAAATTAAGTTGTATAATGCTAAGGTAACCTCTCAGCTGTGGATCCTGATCCCCTGCAAACTTGCTTCCCAGCCCAGACTTCATGGTGGGCAAAGGAATGAGAGTCATCATTAATGAGCCATTTTTTCTCAGCTAGACTGTGCTGCTTGGAAAAGGGTAAAGACAAAGAGAAAACAACCACAGCGCCATACCACCGAGAATTGGTCAAAGCCATCCGTTCACTTATTGAACAATAAATATATAGATCACCTGTCTGCCGGGTGTTAATCTTGGTACTGAGGACGGAGAAAGAGACAAAAATCTTACCTCCATAGAGCATAATGGCCCTCTTGGGGGCCAGAGTAAAATAAATAAATAAATAAATAAATAAATGGTTTACATATTTGTTCATGGTAATCACTACAGAGGCATCAAGCAGGGGAGAAGAAATGTCCTATGGGAAAGGGGGTATCCCAAGCCAGCCATTTTCACTGAAGATATGGCATTTGCGGAAAGATCTGACTGAGGTGAGGGAGCAAGCCCCAGAGGTCCTGATCCAGTGGACTGTGGGATGGAGAAGAGGATGAGTAAGCTGGAGCAAACGCTCCTGCAGTGATCCAGAGCAGCCACTAGGTGGCAACACTAAGATTCTGGGCAAGAGGAACCCGCATAGCACATAAGAGGAAGGGGGCACCAAGGTCAGGCTTAGGGCTGAGCAAATCCCAAGTTGGGCACTGCATGAGTTTCCTGGGGCTCCATGTCAAAGTGCTACAAACCAAGTGACTTTAAATTTCAAGATGGTTTGGTCTCCCAGGTCTGGAGCCAGGAGCCAGGAAGCCAGGAGGCCCTCTTCTCTCTGGAGCTCTGAGAGCTGCATGTAGTTTGCTGAATTATGATGCAGCCTACAACAGACCTGAGGTTAAGGAAGCAACTGAGTGTGCAAATTTTGGGGCTGGGGTTGTGGCTCAGTGGTAGAGTGCTCGCCTAGTATGCAGGAGACCCTGGGTTCTATCCTCAGCACCACATAAATATAAAGATATTGTGTCCACCTAAAACTAAAAATAAATATTAAAAAAATAATAATGTGCAAATGTGGACGCTAGCAAGGACTGCTGGTGGGAGATATGAATTTGGTGTTCATTGCTAAATGGGTAAAAGCAAAGCTGAAGGATGCCATAGGGTCGTGACAGTCATCAGGAAGGTGAAGACTCAAGGACTGAGTCTGAGAGTGGTAGCCTTTGGAGCTCAGGAAGTAGAGGAGACTCCAGAAAAGGAAACTTGGAGAAAGTACCAAAAAGTGACTTAACCCCTGGAAGATGGTGTCCTGGGAGCTAGGAGAATAAAGGGGTTTAAAGATTAGGAAGTAGAAGACCAGTTAAGACATTCAGAAATGAGCAAGAAATGGTAAAAACGGCAAATCAAGGGGCAGGAGTCTTCCCTGTCTAAGCCAGTGTTCAATAGCTTCTGGGTAGTGAGTGAGTTCCAGGACCCTGGCACCCTGAGGGATGTCTTAACTCATCCACACAATAGACAAACAACAAGTGCCATCATGCACAGCACAAGCTCCAAACCTGCTCCACCTGCCATCTCCTCCTCCTTCTCCCCTGCCTCCTTCTGTCACTTGAGATGGAATTGAACCCAACCATGCAAAGATGAATTGGAAACATGCCTGTTAACCAACCAGAGAGAAAAAGGCTGGTCTGCTTCATAGGGATTGTTCCCAGAGGACCAGGAAGAAGCAGGGAGGCCCTGGCCCCCACTCTTCAGCATGTGGCCCACAGCACTTCATAAACTCGACTGGTGAAGCCAACTCCAATGCATTAAAAAGCAGTGGCAACTGAGTTGGAAGAAGGCAGAAGACTGAGGCAGCATCTCGAAACCCCTCCTGGAAGCTCATCCCAGGAAAAATCAATGTGCAAGAGGCCAGTGCTGGGGAGAAAGGAAGGCCTCAATCAGTGGCCAAAGAGTGGAGAAGAGGGGGCTTTGCTCATGAATCAGCTTCTGGACTCCAGGGCATTGAGGTCTTGCAGACACACAGTAGGAACACTGGGAGAGAGGGGGGGCTCCTAAGGGGAGGAAGAGTCACTATTTCTGGGGGTAGGAGGAGAGCTCTGCTGCTTCCCTTTCCCTCTTTTCCTAGGCTGGTGTTTCTGGTCATGGAGATTGGTAGGTGTCTCCAGCCTTGAAAGGGGAGAGAGGCCAGGCAAGTCGAGGTCAAGTGAACCCTGACTTATCATCCCAACAGAATGTTCCTTAGAAGATCAGCATGTCTACATGCACAGCTGAGTGGAATCGGACCCGAAGGTTAAGGCAAACAAAGAGACAGACCCAATAGGAAGGCAGAGATGCCCGGCATCTTAGTGCTGCTCTGGGCACCCACTAGTACCCGCCGGCTCAAGCTAAGAGTCAATGTTTTCACCAACAATGTCCTTCAGGTACCTCGGCAACCATTGTCATCTTGTCCCACATGCCCTGGGTGAGATCACGGGGGTTAATAGTGTACTGCCCAGCTGTGAGAGCTCATTTGGTGGTTTTTTAGTCAACTGAGAGCAATTAAAGCCAGGGGGGTTATGCAGGTTTTTCCTCAGTACCAGTGACATTGAGGACCTCACTGGAGACGCACTGGGTAGCAGTGATAGTGAACAGGAATTGGAATTCCGTGACTCGGTGCACCCCAACAGCGGCTTCATGGAAGCAGCATCCATGGGAAGAGCCGGGGCCACCTTTCAAACCAGCAGTATTCTAAATAGCACAGTGTAAATAGAAAACAAAGCAAGGGCTGAGGTTCTCCCAGTGTTTGACTCTTCTCAGGACAGAACTGGAAATGATGAAATGGTAAATCAAGGGAATGCACCGGCACCTTAGATATCCATTTCTCAAATGACCTCCTAAGAACCCAGAAGACAGAAACAGACTGTTGCAAATGAGACATAAATAAAGGGAAAAAGGTGAAAACCAATACCCTGGGTTTCCTAGAGGTAACTGGATTATCCGAGGTGGCCTCAGGTTCCTTCCGGAAAACATAGGGGTTCACAGTGGTACTTTGAGGCTTCTGTCTCAGTGTCTGGCAGCTGAACTTGACCTTCTGTCCTCCTTTTCTACATCACTCCCAAGTTCACATTCTCACTGGTTTCTAAAATCAGGTCACCGAGCAGATGTCCACCCTGCCCAGGGCATTTGGGTCACCGTGTAAGCAAGAGGCGGCCACCCTGGGGCAGCTGTCCTGGAGACAGCAGGGGAGGGCCTGCAGCCCCCACGGGAGCCACCCTCCCCTGCCCTTCCCCGCCCTTGCTCCACACTGCTGCCGCCGCTGCCGCCGCTGCCGCCGTGACTTGTTTCCATTTCAGGCACAGCAAACATGTGTAAATACTTTATTAAAATTAAAAAAACAAAAAGCCCAACACACGAAGCGAAAGCTGTTCCCTTCTGATTGATTTTTCAAAAGCTCCCTAGACTGCTTCTGTACAGATGTTTGCAAAATGATTGGAGGCAGAGTGGGCTTAATTCATAAAAGCAATAAAATGCTGCTTATTGACTGAGCAGATGAACGAGCTGAGGGGGGGATAATTTGGAGTGTTCTTATTGGAAATGCTTTGAAGAAATGTAATGATAGTGCAGAGACAGAGCCTTATTAGCTATGGTAAATATATTTTCTTACAGAATGCTTAGGAGATTTTGAAATAACTAGAAAATAACCCTCAGATTTTCAGTTATGCTGACTTTGGGGCTAAACACGTGTTAACTTTCAATTTTGTAAATCCACGTAATCCTTGACTTGCACGATCTAAAATCTGTACATGAGTTCCTCGTGTAACGAAAAAAGACTGGGGCTGGGTGTTGGACACCTGGGTGCTGGCCGGGTGCGAGATTGGTGAAGTGGTTCTCATCCCAGACCCTTGCTGTAATGGGGTGTGCCCTGTCTTCACCCCCGGAGCTCAGAGGCAGGTGGGGTGAGTCAGAGCCCTCCAGCACTCCCAGGAGGGTAGAGGGACAGCAGCACGGGAGGGAAGGGGACCTTCCCTGTGCTTCAGGAAACAGCTCTACTTTTCCCCATTGGAGAGTTCCACAGAAGACCTTGCCTGCCGAAAGAATGCTTTGCCTAAAGAATTCTGAGGTCTGTGGCTTCATCAGCAAAGCCTGTCCTACCTACCCACCAGTGCACCCAGAACGCTCAGGAATCACTGTAGGTGCGCAGTTGTGCATGTTATTATTTGAATCACACAGAAGCAGATGTGTCCTCTATTGCCATCCCTTGTCCCCAGTCTCATGATATTCTTGAATTAAATCAATACTATTTTATTATTTCTAACTCTTTTCATAAAAGTTAATAAGTATGATTATATGCAGTGAATTGCACTCAGCAAAAAAAAATTTAAGAAGTAACAGATGTCGGTGAATGGGTGTTTAGACATGTCAGAGGCAGGTTCTGACAAAATCGGCCCGAGGTTGTCTTTGGAAGCACCTGGCCCAGGGGCTCCTCTCCTGACCCAGTGACTTTCTCCTGTGTGCATTCTAGCTTGGGGCCTGGGACGTCCTCACATGTATAGTAACATACATATGGTGGCATCTTTAAAGAACATGACTGCTGGTAGCAAGAGCCATGTCCTCCTCCAATGAGACAGGCTTGTCATTGGCTGTCACTTCTGTGGTCCCCAACACTCCAGATTCACCATGCAAGGAGGCAGGCCAAGATTCAATACAAAGGCCACCTGCAGTGCTGTGTTTGAGGTTGGTTTCCACTCCGTTTTAGTGGTTGGAGTACCACTTTAGTGTCAGATGGAGGTGATGAGGGCTGGGGTGGTGGCTCAGTGGTGGGGTGCTTGAGGTGGCTGAGGTACTGGGTTTGATTCTCAGCACCACATATAAATAAATGAATAAAATAAAAGCCCATAAATAACTAAACAATATTTTTTTTAAATGGAGGTGATGCAAATATGTAAACAAAACCTTAATTATTTTAGATGCCAACAACAAGAAAACTTACAAGTCATGATGGGTGGTTCCCTGTATTTCTATCATTTCTTGTATTTTTATTGCAGATTTGTACCAGCTCTGAGGTCCTAGTTCCTGACACGTTAGGCATTTCCAATAGACTTCTGATGAGTCTGGTGTACACACCTAAGTCTTTTATTCCAAACTCAAGTCTGATGTCTGGCTAAAAAGCTGCGGTGGGTCATCCTTGTGGGTTTTCCCCTTCCTGCCCTCCTAGAGGATCTACGGGCTCTGGCCACTCATAAGAGGTATCCTCAGGACATGGATGTCCATCCACTCAACTATACTGAGTTGCCACTACCCCGTCTGTGTGGCCAGCAGGTCAGCAGCCCCCTGACAATCTCTTAGAGGCTTCAGAACACATGCAGCTCTGGGCCCACCTCTTCATGCCTTTATGCCCTAAGAATTTCTCCCTCCTGGAGCCTCGAGGTACCGTGGGATGTCAACAGGAATAGCTTTCAAGTCCCTCCTCTTTGAGTCTGAAAGGCATAGTTTCCTACCCCGGCTGAGAAAATCATTATCTTCCTGTCAGCACATCTGTGTTCCCATCAACCTAGCTAGCTAGCTCCCTCTTTCCGGGTCATCCACCCATTCCTACCTACATACCTGTCATGTGCTCAGCCTCTCTCCATCCACTACTAAGTATTCATCATCATCTACTTACCTTCTGTCTATCAGCTACGTTTCACCTGCCTGCTTCCCTACCTAGCACGTACTTATCATTTATCTACCACATCATCTATCACGTGCCATCAATCTATGAGTCACCCATCTACGCCATTTATCTAGTTCAGGATACTCCTTGTCCCCTCTTCTGTTCCAACTCTATTGTCTTATTGCTGCACACCCAGCCTTCCTCAGAGCCTCGATTGTTTAGAAAGGTACTACCAGGGGGTCTAGCAGGTTATTTTGTTTCCCACCATGTAAAGAAAAACCTTGCTACTTCCAAATATAAGTAGCAATATTTCTTTCCATCTACTTTGCCCTTGGTCATGACCTAAGGGCAAAGCAGATGGAAAGAAATATTCTCCCATGTGCAGCTGCATTTCCATTGAACAAAGAAATGAAGAGCAGAGCAATTCAGAAATGCAGACAGAGCCGGAGCTGACCTTCAGACCCATGTGTTTCCCACCTGTTTGGTTTTCTGATTTTGTTTGGTTTACCACAACTGTGGACAGCGTAACATAATGCTTACAAAGCACACGTTCGTGTGAACACACGTTCATGTGAATAAGTAACAATGAATCCCAGTTATGTACAATTACAGTGCACCAACAAAATATGGGGGAAAAATGAAAAACAAAAGAAGCACAGTTTTGAAATTCAAATCCCAGTTGTGCCATTCACGAGTAATAACAAGTCATGATGGGTGGTTTCCTGTGGGTAAGTCACACAAATTATGTATGGTCATTTCCTTTTCCATAAATGAGGATAAGATTGCAAACTATAGGAGCTAAGACGGAAAGCTCTAACTTCATAATGCCTATTAGATATCATGTCTAAATAAACATTAACTACTATTATTGAATCACAAATTCCCCTTGAAACAAATCATGTCATATTTTTTAACATGTAAAAACATGCATTTGCTTATATTTGGTGCAAAAGTGACACCTCTGAACTTAACATGAAAGTATGCATGTTGACTAAGTTGATTAAGGACTTGTGCATGAGAAGAGCATGAAGAGGCACCAGCCTCGCTCAGCCACCTTGAGCGCATCCACACAGAGCAGTTGTTCCACATGGAGTCTGTGCTCTGGAGAGCCAAGCTGTGCATTGGCCCGTGAAACAGGATACCACCTGATAAATACCAGGGACACTTTTGCCATTAATCTGGTAGAAGTGACATATGGAAGTCAACTCCTTAGAAAGAGACAAAATTAGTGAAATAAGACAAAATACAAAGATGGGGGACAGAAGAATGAAAGCAATTAGATTTAAAAAGAAAAAAATACGCTTTTTTCTTAGAATTACCATATTGAGCTTTCGGGGGTACTGTAACTTTCACCAACTAACAATTCAGCTGATGCATACAGCATGGGTTGATATGGCAAGGTGACTGCCCTCTGGGGGTAAACTGACCTTTCCTTCAGATTTCCTAGTGAACTCTGCATCAGGACACCCAGGAAGATTGCTAAGTACAAAGGAGTTGGGAGCAACGTGTCCTGTGGGTTGTAGGTCTGTTTGTGTTTGCAGAATCTGCCACCCGTACCTTGTGAGAAAAGACAACCTTCTCACACAGTGGTTCAACTTACTAGCTCCCAATTGCTGTGATCTGAGTACATATTAGGGCCAACAACCAGAATGGGAGGCCGACACAGTATTGGATCCGGCTGGAATAATCTGCCAACTGGTTATTCAATATGGAAAGCAATGAGTAATGCAAAACCCCAGATTCTTCTCCACAGGCCGAAGGAGTCAGACCTCGCCATCTCTGCATCGCCTCCTGGTGTTTCTTCTTAGGGTCAGGTCAGTGGTACTGATGATATTGGCTCAGTCCATGGGCTGTGTAGAGCTGTGGTGGAAAGAGCTGGTGTCTACTCCTACAGGGAAGACAGGCGCCTTCATGATCAGTATCTGAAGAGAGCCCGCTACTTGCCTGCAACTCCTTTGAAGTTGCACAAAGATAGAGGGGAAGTCACAGCTCTGAAATTGGGCATTAGTCACAGCCAGAGAGTAAATGACAGCTCCCGCCACTCTCTTCGCCAATTTTAAATAAGTAAGATGAGAAGAGTGGGTGTGCTCACATCTCTTTTGAAATGTTGTGCTGCATTTCACATTGTGAGGCAGCCTCCCGAGGGTCAAGCACTCTTCTGCTAAATTTCACATGGTTATGCTTGTTAAACTATGATATTCTTCTGATTAATATTTCTAAAACCATGAGTTTAAAAAAAAGAAACATCTATTCAAACACAATAGGTTAGTTGCTTTATGAGATGGGCATAGTATGGGTCCTGAGTGGTCTGCCAACAGGGCTCCTCTGGTATCCGCTCTCTTGTAGGAGGCAAGAGAAAAAGAAAGAAAATCAGAGAACTGGAGGTCAGATTTTCAAAATACAGCGACCACATTTTAAATCCTACAGGTAGCAGAAGAACACAGCTAAGAGAATAATGCACCTTCCCTAAATAAAGGTATATGGCGTTGAATTTAAGAATATCCCTGACTCTGAAAGAGAAAATTATTTTTTTAATGTGTAATGAGGCAACCTATCCTTGTTGTAAATAAATTTGCATAACCTTTTAATGTCTTCTTGGAAAAATAGATGCAGAGAAAGAGAAGGGAAAAGGTTTATGTAGATATCAGAGTGATGGGATAAAGAACATGACTCAAAAGTCTTAAGGAGGTGCACGTCCTCGTTTTCCTAGAAGCATATTTTAAAATTAATTTAGATTTGTATGTGTGTGTAAGTTTTACATATGTAGTTATATATAGGCATATGCATATATAACTATTGTATATAAGAATATCTTTATATGCATACAAACACATATATGTACATGCATGCCTCATAGAGAATAAGGATATTCTTT
Source organism: Marmota monax (assembly GCF_021218885.2). Lineage (NCBI taxonomy): Eukaryota > Metazoa > Chordata > Mammalia > Rodentia > Sciuridae > Marmota > Marmota monax. The sequence goes on along the minus strand of NW_026692321.1, from coordinate 2,844,760 downwards.
CAAATATCACTGCATCTAATGCACATAATACACATACAATGAATAATGGGGTTGTGTGTTTCACACAATTACTTATCTAGGGAAAGAAAAAGTTAGTGGGAGTTCACTGTGGACAAGCTTGAGAATGAAAACCTCCCAAGGCATCTAGGCTTCAGGGAGGAGCCCAGCTCATGAGTTTACCACCAGGACCTCCCTGTTGTCTGGGTATCAGTGATCTGAGAACAGATCTCCTCCTTATCAGGCAGTGAGAAGAGAAAGACAATTTTCAAATAGACCTCGAGCATCGCTTTCTGTAGTAAAGGAATGCCCTCAGAAGAAGCTGTTTCATGAAGCCTAACTGCTGCCCATTTTAGCATGGCTAACTGGCCTGGGAAAGGGAAGGCATCCAGTCTCAGGTCCCTCTAGACTTTCTGTCTCATGTAAGGGAGGGGGGACTGAGGAGCCTGGTAATGTGTCCCCTGAAAGATTGAGACCTGTCCACAGGAGTGTGGGATGCATCTCTACCCTCACAACTTACCACATAACTAAGCACCCATAAAACAACAGTGAATCACACTGCAAGCCTCAGACCCTATGCAAGGAGTTCTCACAGAAACCAAAAAACTGAGGAGACAGAAACAAGGGCACTGGAGAAAATGTTAGTGTCTGATTTCCACAGCTACAACAAAGAATAAACAGCCTGACTCCCAGAGAGATAAACATGAAACCTGATAAGAATCTCATTGTCTTTGACTCAGGGCATCATGTGGAGTCAGAAGTCGTGCTCAAAGGCAGAAAACGGAATTGGGAGCTCTGATACAAGCATCGGCACCAGACGGACACGGCAGAGCTCTAGAATCATTAGACCAAAAATTAAAATAGCAATGATTAACATGCAAAGGGTGCTAATGAAAAAATGGGCGACACACAAGAGCAGGTGGGGTATGAGGGCAGGCAGATGGAAGACCTGAGAGCATCAAAAGAAATGCCAGGGATCAATAACACAGTAATAGAGTGCCTTGTGGGCCACCAGTCAACTGGACGTGACCAGAAAGAATGAGAAGTCTAGGAAAGATGTTCACATAAGCTTCTCACCCTAAGGCAAGGAGAAAAAGAATGAATAGATATACAAGGAGGGAACCAGGATGTCCCAGAAATGAGGATGATTACAGAAGGCCAAACATGGTACAGGAATTCCAGAAGGAGAAAAAGAGGGAAAAAAGAAATATTTAAAACAATGGTGAATGTGAATACTCCCCAAATTAATATCAGACACGAAGCTACAGATTCAGGAAGCTCAGAGAATGCAAATCTGTGCCCGAAAATCAAGAAAATCTATACCCAGACACATCATGTTCACACAGGATAAAGCTAAGAGTTAAAAAAAAAAATCTTGAGATAAGTCAGTATTGAGGAATGTCCCCTAGACTGAACTTCTTTACAGACACCTACAATGAAGAAGAAAACGGACTGAAATATCTGGTCTTAAGGGAAGAGAGGCACCCACCTGGAACACATTATCCAGGGAAATTATCCTCCAAAGTTGAAGAGAAAATGAAACTTTTTCAAACCAGCAAAACTTGAGAAAATTTGTCATCAGTGGACCTGCCTTGAAAGAAATGTTAAAGGAACTTTTTTCAGGGAGAAGGAAAACCTAATCAGAAACCAGGTCTCCTGGAAAAGTGTGGGGGGGAAGGGCATTTGAGAACTAAATGAAACTAAAATAATTGATTTTCCTCATTTTAATGGACCTCATAGATAAAGTACTTCAAAATATTAGCAGCACTGCATCCCATGTGGAAGCTTAGGGATAAGGGAGGTGACAACCGTGTTCCAAGAGACACATTAAGAATGCTCTGTTTGTTACAGGGCACTTGATTGCTTATAAATATATATTGCAAACTCTAGGACAACCAAATATAAAAGAAGTGAGTCTGGAAGTTAGCAATTTCTCCTTTATTTGCACTTACGGATGGTACTGGGGTGATAAATATATTAATCTATGCATTTGTCAAAACCCATAACCTATAGATGTGAGAGTGATGTTTAATGTATACAATCCAAAAAATTAAAATTAATTAATTAATCAGATGTCAAGGGATCCAAAAAATAGTATGTCAAGCACCCAATGAGTCACTGTGTTACACATAAATGATGCAATCTCACAGAAGGAGGGAGGAGGAACTGACCCAAATTACCTTGGAAATGTTGATCTGTTTGCATCTCATCTTAAATTGTTGTACACACATACTAGGACTGAATAAATAACAAGCAGATGAAGGACATCTGGAATCAAGCTTCCCACTGTTGAAAAGGGAAGTTACAGCTGAATGTGAAGGTAAGGCTAGGATGAACCCCAGGACCATGTTGGATCAGATCAGAGACATGGTATGAACTTGAGTGTATGTATGTGTGTGTACTCAGACATGTATGTACAAATGAACACAGAAGTTATGTATGGAAGATATTTCCATCCACAGAGAGGGCCTGGACACCTGGGTACCAATGACCACATCCCGCATCTGGGTTGTTCGTTCAATGGTTAGCCTAGAATAAGGCTCAATAAATATTGTTTTCTTGAGATGAAAGAATTCTATATGTAAGTGGCTTATCACATAGTAAGTATTCAGAAATAAGATGGTCTCAGGGAACAACTAAGCAATGATAATAAATTTTCCTTGATTCAGGAATCACACGAAGGTCTCAATAGTACATTCCTTCTTGATAGAACCCGGGACTGAATATAGTGAGAACCTGCAGCATGTGGATCTGACTCGGCTTTCTCTCTCTTGGCCCTTCAGATCAGTTCTGGCCTATGTGTTGGCCTCTTCTCTCAGTAAAAGTTCAAGGGGTCTTTAAATACACACACACACACACACACGCACACACACACATTCTTAGATTTCTAGATGCAAAGGAAAATCTAATATTTCTTGTTGTATTTTTCTTTTTCTTTTGTGCTAAAATTTATTTTTGGTGGTGAGTGCTTATTTTCTAAGCTGTGCCTTTTTGGCTATTGACATGGGCAGTTCAAATACAAGCTGAGGTCTGTATTTATTAATTATAGTTATAGATGTTCTGACCTGTTAAATTGAAGGAACAGAAAGTTTAATTGGACTGCCAGCTTTATTTGATCTGAAACCCAAGCTCATGACAGGAATGTGGAAGGCTGACCGAGTTCTAAAATGCATCCTTTCCATTTCTTTTCAGCGTGGAGCCTCCTTGCAGCCTCTGCAGAGGTACTGCCGGGGAGCGGGAGGGAGATCTTGTTTCCTAGCTGCAAAGCAGTTTCACATAACGTGGAAACAAAAACATAAAGGACCCATTAAACTGTCATGTCTGCTCCCTGCTGGCCCAGGATTGCTCCCTGCAGGACATTTTCCAGTTGCTTGGTCGATTCTGAAATGGCTCAAGCCATTTCCACCCCTCCCCTGGGAGGCTTTCCAGTGGCTCAGCAGCCTTCCCGTTCACGTTCACATGGCTCCAATCCTCCTTAGCTCAGTGTTCCTTTGCTTCCTTTTATTCTGCCTCTCCCAGGTTCTCTCTCTTGGCTGTGCTCCCCCCACACCCCAGGTACTCAGAGGGTAAGTATCCAGGTCATTAAAGGCAAGAATTTAGTTCTTTTGATCTCCACTCTGAAACCCAGCACTCAGTGTCTCTCTTAATTGTTCTCATTGACCTTCTTTGGAAACTCTTGGTTTGTAGTTAGTTAACACCAGAGCGATTTAAGCAAAACATGGCTGAATTATCAGGGCTCCCCTTATTCTGGAACTCTATACCATGTATTTCATATGTTTTTGGATAGACACAATCTCTTTTGCAATCGCCTTGAAGACTTATTTTATCCAGCAATGTGTTAAACATTGTGTGAAAGCAGTGAAAAACTTCTTTCTCTTGATTTAAACCCCAAACCCAATACCTCCAGTACAACAGACTGGCCTGATTGGAGATGGACCGACTTATGAATTATGCATATGTGTTTTTCCTAGATGTTTTATACAATTCTAATACAAAAGATCATGACTCATTTTAAATAAAGTACATGCTGGCCACTCTGACAAATGTCAAGCTACACCAGCCTCCTTTAAAAATGTTGCCTTTTGATATTAGAAGCTATTGTCATATTTGAACCAAGGGCATTGGAGTCCCTATCATGAGCCCTCTGGAAAGAATCTTGAGATCAGAGGAAATCACCAGGGAACACTGAGCTGGAGAGAACTGAAGTCCAGTCCGAGTGTTACACAATTTCTTATTTATCCCCTTAGTACTCTGAGTTGCTAGAAAGATTCTCAGGTATGTGTGTGGTGGGGTGCAATCTGCAGTGAGCAAGAAATTTTATGTAAATATATCTGGCCAACTGCCAGACCTAAATCTCTAACACTTAAGACATTTGTTATTATTTATTGCCTTTAATTCTAAATAAATATCCCATTGCTTATTTAATTTTGTATTTATAATTTTGTGAGCTTTTTCTCAACAATGTTCACTGAAATTGTTAGGTCACTTTATTGTCAACTTTGTTGAGCTGGTCATGATGAGGGACTCCCTGAACCACTGTTTAACCAGGATGAACTCCCTAGTCCTTAACCAGAGATGAAGAGATAGTTTTCTGACCCTGTGCCAAATGCAAACGCAGAAACCCCAAAATGTACCATGGAATTCAAATGACAAAATTGATTCACTCCGGGTTGTTGAGAAGGGAGTCATTTAATTCTTTAAATTATTACAAATTCTGGTAAATTTGGCAATTTAAAATTTTTTTTTAAATCAAAACCTAACTGACCTTCTTTAATTGCTATATTCTCAGCTATAAACCCACCTTTAAAAAAAAGTAAAAAAAAAAAAAAAACACCATTCACTATATTCCATTTTTGCATCCCCTATGATCTAGCATAATGCTCTTTCCACAATAGAGTTTAAAGCATACATTTAATTTATTGATTCTTGGATGTACAAAGAGATTAAAGGAATTGGAGAGAAATCTGTATGAAGCTTAATGGGGATGAGTCTCTATTCCTCAGCTACTGAACTGAACACACCACAACACAGATGGAATGGGTTGGAACTGAAGGCTGTTCTGTTCCTGAGTTATTTCATGGGGCTTAAGGTCTCTCCCTGGCCTGGAGGCTCCTCCCCTTGAATGTACTTTTTCACCTGAAGTGTTCCTGGCCAGTGATCCCATCCTCCTACCTGGACAATAAATCATGCAGAATTACTGTCTGCTTCAAGCCTCACTAGTGGTTCCTTGAAGTGCCATCTGGGCTGATGCTATTTATCCAGATGTATTTCTTAAATCTTTAATTAGCAACAGGTTTTTATGTGAGGACAGAATGCAACCCCTGGGCTACTTCATGTGCCAGTGAACCTCACATGCTCCTGGGAAAGCTAGGAGCCAAGTATGTTCTCCCTCCCTCTGTAAATGCTCTTTGTAGGAGTCAGACAAGGCAGCAAATGTTCTGGTGGAAGATCAAGCCACCGCAGGGAAAGCAAACTCTAGCCAATCTACATATTCACAGGACTTCCTCCATGAAGCCAGGTGCTCATGAATGCATTCTTGCTGACTGCATGTCTACTTTTGCCATGTTTTGAAGAAGCAAGAATTGAAATCTTGAGCTGTAATTGTTGATTAGCCTAATTCTCTTTCAGTTTTTTTCAGTTTTGCTACACATTTTTGAAGTTTTTGTTATTAGGTAGGTAAATTAACCCTTACAATTATGTTCTGTTGATAAATTCTCCCCCTTATTCTTACGGAAAGATCTTTATCCCTCATAATATGTATTTCCTCTGAAATAAAATTTGAATAATAATATAGTCACTCTAGTTTTATAATTGTTTTCAACCTTATCATTTTAATCTGTTTGTGTCTTTACATTTCAAGTGTATTGAAGCACTGATAATGCAGCAGAATATACTTGAATCTTTCTTTTCAACCCAATTGGACAATCTCTGTCTTTTAATGGGCTGTTTAGACCATTTATACTTAATGGGATGTTTGCTGTCATTTGGTTTAAGTCTTTGTGTTGCTATTTATCTTTTCTTGGTCTCTGCTTTTGCCCTCTGTACCAGTCTGGAAGGTGGGAATATCTAGCATCCCCGGCACTGTGCTATGATGAGGCCCTGTCGCTCTTTTTCTCAGGTGCTTTCTTGACTTGAACTGTATTCTCTTCTTAATGTTCGAGGGGGACATGGTGCAGGCCTCTGGCATTTTCTTTATTCGTAGCCCTTTCCTGTTTAAGACTCTGTCCTTCACCTCCCTCCTACCCTATCCCTGAGCTCTCAGTCCCATCTTCTTCTCTCAGGGACTTTTCCAGACTCTGCTTTGCTCCTTGACCTGGAAGATCCCTCAAGGTCTTAAGCTGGGGAGTTACAGGGCTCACAACCTATTCCCATCTCTCTTCCCATTCCTGTATTCCTGCACTTATTTTCTGATACTTAGTGTCTTGGAAATAGCTGTTTTATGTGTTTTCTAGTTTTTTAGGTTAAGTAAGTAGCAAGGTAAATTTGGTCTCAGTTACTTCATTTTAGCTGGGCCTAAAGTCTCTCTTTTATTAAAATTTTAACAGAGTCTTAAAAATAGTGAACTAGAATATAATAACTTGCAATTACTATTAAGTATGACTTACATAATTAGCTCAAAACCTTAACAAGCTTGAATTTCATACAATTCACAACATCCTTCATTTCACTTGGGCCAGGTCACCAGAACCACCAGTTGTCTCCAAACACAAATGATCCCCAGGGTCAAGGAAAGTACATACCTTTTAACTCAAAGCAGAGATTATATATTTTTCCAAATAAAATTTTTTTTCAGGGAAATATAATTGACATTTTTCATTATTATAAATATTGTAAATATTAACTATAGAAAATAATGGGTTTCCTTGTGACATTTTCATATAAGTATATGATGTATTTTGGTCATATCCACTCTCTCTGCTATATCCTCTGGTTTATCAGACTGTTTGAACATTAAGTTCACTCTCATTTGCAATCCGAAAGATCTACCTCAAGTGTCCTGTTGTGTGTGTTCATTTACTTTTTTTTTCTAAACAGTTTGGCACAATTTTCTAGTGGTTCAATAATGCTATTCTCAACATTTATGATATTTTCTTGATTTATGTATTTTTTATATCATTTATATATATATAATGAAATGATATAAAAAGCACTCTGGCATTTTCTTTATTCGTAGCCCTTTCCATATATATATATATATATATATATATATATATATATATATATATATATATATATATGAATCTTGGAAACATATATCCATATATAATATATACTTTATTTATGTGTTATTTTATTTATTTGCTTATTTTTGATTTCATGTTAAACTGTACCCTCTATCTGTTTCTTCTATTTATAAAGGTTCCAGATTTCTGTCTAGGAATTGGCCATGAAGCAGTCTCTTGCATGCTTCTTCCGTGGACTTGAAAGTGACTGCTCCCGTCACTTGAACAATTGCTTCTCCTTGAATGTGGGCAGGACCGTGACTTGTTTCCAGTCAAGGGAATGTGGCCTCAGGGCCACACAGGACGTGTGAACAGGACTCCCAGGAAGCACGGTTCCTGCTCTGTTAGTGTCGCTCTCCATTTCTAGTTCTGTGGAAGAAAGCTGAAAGAACACAGCCGCTCAGGGACAGGACTCTGACACCCAGAACCAGCACGGAGGCAGAGCCTGGTGCCACCAAAGCTACCGTTGAACGGGGCCCTGGCCCACACCTTGATGGCAGCCTTGCAGCAGCCCAGGCAGAAGACTCAGCTAGGTGCTGCCCAGACGCTGGGAGATGATAACTGTGTGTGCTTTCGCTCCATGAAGTGTGTGAAATTGTCTCCCTGCTTGGGAAACCTAGTGGAGACACTCACAGAGCCCACCTCACATTCAACGTGTGAGTACACATATGTCTACAAGTAGCTATTGCCCATATTTCCTTTCCCTCTTTTTTCCTGAACTATATTTAAGTAAGTTTCAGACCACATGATTCTTCATCCTAAAATACTATAATAAGAAAAATCATAATATAACTATCATACCTCCGCCTACCTTAATATCATACCAAACTCATCATCTTGAATAGTCTGAATATTTGATATCCATAAGATGATATTTTTCACTTTTCAAAAAGTGGATCGACCCTGAAGTGTTGGCACAAAGATATCCGAGAGGTCACCCTCTGATTTTGGTCTCTAAATCTTTTTCAACGACAGATTTTCTCAAATTGCCAGAAACAGACAAAACCACTCCAGGGATTAAGGCCAAGCTTGCCCAGCATCAATACACATGTTGAAAAACCATCTCTACCCCAAGTTGAAGGGATGTGTAATATCTACTTAATAAGACAGTAGAAACATGTGGGTGGGTGCCAGTTTGCCTCTTCACTGGAAAGCTGAGATGTTGACGGAGAAAGAAAGGGAGTCAACACTTTGGCTTTGGTGTTTGCTTTTAGCATCCAGAACACGTTTGGGGCTGCCCTGCGGTTTTATTATAAGACTTAACAAATACTGAAAAGCAATTGCAACACAAGGTCTCTAAAACTGTGGTCCTTATAATTGTCTAGACAATACTGAAAGTCTGTCTCCTCCAGGTCCCCAGGTGACTGGTGGGCAGCATCATTCTCCACCAATGTCCAATCTCCACTCTGACCTCCCTCCCAAAAAGAGCTCAAGTGTGGCCACAGGGCTTCTTCCAACCTGCAAAGTGTGAGAAATGAGCATGGTGCTACCTGAGGCCATGGGTGCAGGGTGGGCTGCTATGTCTCCTATTTGCTTCTCCACATTGTCGGCAATGCGATGGATAGGGGTTGATTTCACAGCCTGAAGTGACACAGAGCCCAGCCTTCAGAGCAATATCTAGCACAAGGACAGATGAGCCTCTAGTGTTTTCTACCCGGGGATCAGGGGTTGGCTCCTTTGTCCCCGTGGCATTACCTAGCCTGTCCTGACCAACATCCTTGACTGGCTCAACTGTGGGATTTCATACCTGCTCTAGATGACGAGCCAGCCGTCCAGCTCTTGGCCTGTCTTCTCTATTCCTTTGCCAAAGCCATTGTCCACACTGCTGCTGGTGTAAACCTGACGGGAGACAAACTTGTTGGTGACTAATTGGAAGCTCTTCTGACAGAGCATAGGAAAAGTTGACCGTGACCTGCCGCCTGCCTATCAGACGACTGTCCCTCCTCTCCCACACCACTGGCTCTCTCTCAGACCTTCTCACAGATCTTGCATGAGGCCCTCGATTCCTGTCTTCTCAGCTGGCTCACAAACCCTCCCCTGCTTAGAGGACAGGTCCCTATAAAGTCCTGTCCATTCTTCAAAACTCAACTCAGCTACCTTCAATTCTGTGACCACCGCTGACGCTGTCATCATATCTTAAATATAACCCTAATATTCAGCTTGGTATTCATTTTTGCCATGGTCTGTATACTTTTTAGTCTCTTTATAGAGAATGAGCACTTGGAAATATAAATTCTTTTCAGTTAGGACAACAGGATTCAAAGTTTAAATATCTTGCTGGGGGTGGGGGATGTGGCTCAGTGGTAGCGCCCTCGCCTAGCATGCACAAGGCACCGGGTTCGATCCTCAGCACCACATAAATATAAAATAAAGATATTGTATCCACTGAAAGCTTAAGAATAAATATCTAAACATACATACATACATAGTTACATACATACCTTGCTGAAGATTCAGCAGTAAGTAAGTCGTACCTACGTCCTGAACCCAAGTCTCCAGTGCATGGACTTTCCTTTGCACAAGGCCTTCTTCCACTGAAGCCCCAAGATGGAGGGCTGGTCCTGCCCTGTGCCATCCAGGGCCTTGCCCCCATGATGCTGGGAACACCTGGAGAGTGTCAGGGCCAAGCACCTATCCCTTTCGCAATGGCCCTTCCTTTAACACCAGATGATTCTGTGAACGTAGTCCACGCAGGCTGGCAGAGTCAGGAGGAAATCAGGACAAGGGCTGGGGATATGTCCCCTGCCTTCTAGTTGCTCTTCAGTTGGGTTTTTACGAATTTATGTTCTCATTTTATTATGGATTAAATAATGATTGGGGATGTCATTGAGATTTTTAAGCTCCATTTGATGATGTAGAGTGAGCAATGGATCTTCTCTGAAGATCCATTCTAGTTCCCCACTAGAATAGGCCACTGAGTGGTTTCAACTCAAAGTCACGCACTGGTTGCTGGAGGAGAACCACAACTTCCCTTAAATTGTCTGTAGGGTACCCTCTGGCACTAACAGGGCAGGAGTATCATGGTGCAGTTCAATTTGACAAATAGCTAAACATTTCATGAGGACTTACTTTGCACAAGATCTTGGCATTAAATCCAGGAAGCCGTTCATGAACATTTAAATCCAGAGTTCTGACACAAAGGCTGCAGCCATTGCAGATGAAATGTGCTCTCCTGTCCTGCTCCAACCCTCTCCGCATCTCAGGCTGGCGATTCCAAAGCTTTGCAGCCTGCATCTTCTTGTTTATTGCCGATGGCACCCTTAGTGGGTCCCTATGGAGTGACTGCAGGGATTTAAATGTTTTCATGCTGGGTACAATCTTTCAAAGAAAGTTCTTGCCTGAGACAAATTTTCTCCAAAGGTTGTAGTTAGCAATTTGCTTCCTGTTAATAATTCCACACACATTGATCTCACAGCAGCTGGTGATTATTTGGCACAAAACCTCTGAATTTATTTTAAATTTAGAAAAAGAAAATTTGCTTCAGTACCTGCTTCCCGCTTGGGCATTTCCTTGGGAGACCAGAATACCTTGAATAGCTTGATGAAAATGACCAGTATTCTCAACAACAAAGCCTCAGACTTCTCACCCAGCTGCCCACAGTGAAAAGAGAAAAGCATTTTTTTTCCCTATTCAACTGAATTCCAAGAAGGAGTTTCAAGAATAAAAGCATTTTGAGTTCCATCCCCACTTCACTGGGACATAAACTGCTAAAGCAACATGTCTGCTTTACAAGACCAGCTTCTCTTTTTGTCCTTCGCACCATCCCCTCTGAGGGCGGGGGATCTGTCCCCGAGGGCCAGCTTCTGACTTCGGAGTGCGTGTAATCTGGAACTGCGGCTCCAATAAAGCAGGGCAGGGTGTTCACTGTGGCACCTCTGTCAGCAAGAAAGCAAGTGTACATACAGTAGGTGCTCACAGCTGACCAAACCACTTTTATTAATAGATGTTGTTATCTCTTCTCAGAGATCAACGGTAGATTGAGATTTCTTTGGATATAATGTAATTTCTGCTTCTCTGACTACAGTTTTCTTACCAACGTCGTCTCTGGAGGACACTTGGGGTTGGTCAGACACACCACACCTGAATGTGCGCAGGTTTCCTGCCTCGTTGTCCTGCCTTCAGGAACCTTCGCCACTTTATCCCTCTTGACGCTACCTGAAAATTGGCCCCCCTTGGTATACCCTGCTCGTTGTCTGGTCTCCTTCCCTAAAGCCATTACTACTCCTGTTCTCAAAGTGAGTTAGAACCCGAGGAGCACTCAGGGCTTTCTAAGTCACACCGGCCAGGAACCCGATGCCTGCCACGGAGCAGGTGCACCCCTTCTTCTTTACTCCACGGCCCCTTTCTGCTCCATTGCTCAGCTGGTCTCCTTTCTTCAGGGCCCTGTCAGGGCAGCCCCATCATGCGTTCCCTGAAGCCTGAGGCAGCCACTGAAGCAACAGTGGCCCTACCTCCCCAGACGCTCCCTCTGAAGTCACTTCATCATTCGTTTTGGTCAAAGGTAGAATGAGCTGAAAGAAAATGCAGAGCAGGGGCTGGGGTTGTGGCTCAGCGGTGGAGCGCTCACCTAGCACGTGCGAGGCCCTGGGTTCCATCCTCAGCACCACGTAAAAATAAGTAAATAAGATAAAGGTATTGAATCCAACTACAATCAAAAATAAACAAAAATTTTTTTAAAAAAAAGAAAATGCATAGCATTTGGAGTGGAAAGGTGATCGCCACATTCCTGATCATGACCACGGGACAGTCATTGAGATGCCTTGAAAAGCCCCCTACTCATTTGTGTGTCAATGTCTCATTCCTGTATTGGTGGCCGTCACAGCATGAGACCCACAAGCCTGTGGGACCCCACAAGGCAGCGGTTGTGGCTGGCCAATACTCTCGATGGCTGCTTCTCAGGCACCACCCCATGAGCTGTGCTCTGGAGGAGCTATCCTTCCAGTGCTACTTGAACACAGCAATGGCTCACTTTACCCCCAGCACTGAATCCTAGCAGGATTCCTTGGTTTGAAGTTGAATGAAACTGGTAATGATTCAAGGAAGAACCAAGGGGTCCAACTTGCAGGTATTGTTAAGAGGATAAAGTGTCAAAGGTTCCTGAAGGCCAGACAGATGGACAGGACCCACAGGACAGGCTCTCACTGGACAGTGCAGAAGTCAGGTGTGGGAGTGCACCGGCAGCTCAAGGCTTCGTGCTTTGTGTCAAACCTGCAGGAGGGGGAAGGACGGGTGCTTCACAGAGAAGGCAGCCTTCAAATTCCACTGTACTGGGTGATCCCCGTCTCCAGCTTGAGAAACCGAGGGGGACAAGGGCACGTGGGAGCAGGGCTTTCTGGTACATCAGCACAGGCAAGTCCCCTGTCTGCCCAGCCTCCTGCCACTGCCTCCTGGAACCTGCCCCTGGACCTCTGTGCATCACGTGCCTATGATCATCACACAGTTTAGACATTTTCCTCATTTAACCTAGGGGACCCGACCCTACCTAGACCCACAGAAAGGCACATTCTCCAAGAGCCCTAGAAGGCTAAGCGGGGGGGTTGGCCAACTTCTGTCCAGTCCAGAGAGGAAACATGAAGCCTTTGAACACTGGACATAGGTTTGTTGACACTCTTCTTCTTTTATCTTTTGTAACAACCATTTTTAAAACACTTGGACCTTTCTTACTCATGGAACACAAGGAAAGAGGCCATCAGCAGATTTGTCCCCTGATGTAGGGGATTCTGGCTTTCATAAGACCCCAGTGCTTCCCATGACGCACAGTTTGAAGTAAACACATCACAGGTCAAGTGTGTCATGCTGAGTGTGAGTATATTGCAAAGCCATCTAGAGATGGTCCTTCTTCACTCAGAGTCGTGGAACTGATGCTCAGGGAGAAACATGGGCATGGAACAAAGATCAACCTTGCTGGGACTGGTGGGAATATCACTGCCGATGAGCGTCTCTGGAGAAAAGCTGAAGACTGACATGAGGAGACGCTGGGGACTGAGTCTTAAGAGACTGCACAATGTGGCATAGAGAGCGAAGAGGACATGCCTGCAACAGACACAGAACCAGTGGACAGGGAGGGGGGAACGTCCGTTAGCCCGTGACTCATCGAGAGATTCATCCACTAGTTCATTGATTCAGAGATCGCAGCCAGAATGGGGTTTAGGCCTTAGGAAAGTTCAGTTCCTTAGAGGCCCCAGGTTGTTTCTTGGTCTATGAAGATGATTTAGTACATTTTTATTAATCAATGTGGGAGATACTAACCCTTTAGCCACTTCCACATCCATGATGTAATTCTGACTACTTTGAAGAATAGTTGAGTCTTTCTTGAATTTACTATTTGGTTAAAATGATAATCTTAGCTTTTGTGTGTGTGCGTGTGGGTGTGCTCATAAGAAATTTATTTCCTTTTTTATATCTTATTATTTTTGGCATGTATTGGCATGGGATTTAAATGTGGTATTTTCTGCTAACTATTATAAACTTCTAAAGAGAATATTATGAAAGACTAATTAAAAAAAAAAAACTTGCCAAGACAAGGGAAGAATTTCAGGAGTTAACAAAAGTAATAGGATTGGAATGAGCTTAAAGTGGGCGATGTTTAAACATAAATTTATGTTACCTTTCTGAGAGAACTTGATTTAGACAACCCACATCTATCTGTTTCAGTTTTACAAGAAATAAACAGGAGAAAATAATACCTGGTATATTTACTGTACACTGTCAGTGTTCAGGATTAATTAAAACATATAAAAAGGTACTTAAAACGAGGCATAATGCAGAGGCATAGAATTATTTCATAAATAACAAAAATTACGCATTAGCAGTGCATCTTTTTATTGGCCAGAGAAGCGAATGAACTGACATTCCCAGAGCACCGTCTGGTTTCTGTGTTAATCTGCTGTCTCCATAGCGTCCATGTGAGCTGCCTTTAGTTCCTGCACAAAGTGGAAAAATCAATGGAGCAAACAACAAACTGGCTCAAGAAGAGCACTTACAAGGCAAAAGAGGTGGATGAAAAGAAAGTGTGTCCTGTGTTCCTGACTCTTACACTTCGCAGGTACCTCCTGGCAACTTGTAAAACCTCACACATTCCCGCCAGGCCTGGTGGCACACACCTGTAATCTCAGCAGCTCTGGAGGCTGAGACAGGAGGATCATGAGTTCAAAGCCAGCCTCAACAATTAGCTGGGCACTAAGTAACTCAGTGAGACCCTGTCTCTAAATAAAATTCAAAAAAAGGCAGGGGATGTGGCTCAGTGGCCGAGTACCCCTGAGTTCAATCCCTGGTCTCTCCCCAGCAACTCCAAAATAAATAACGTCACACATTCCTCTCCCTGATTCAGAAGTCAGGTGATCCTGGTTGTTGGCAAAGGATACATAATAATGAGACCAGAGCTGGACTTGGTCCGTTAATTGAAAGAAAAATTTAATGGAAGAATCTTTTTAAATGACCTAATATAATCCCATTTTTTAAGTCAAGCAAATTCTTTTCAAATTCAACTGGAACATTTTGAAGATCAAATATTACCTTCCCATGTGATATTCCTGAAGAAAGTGTATCATTCTCTCCTAGCTTTGAAATTTATGTGTGTTTTTCTGATAGAATTACCATATTTTTGTACTCTTCTATGTTGTCTGCTGTTGCTATGTAGCTGGTAGGCTGATATAGTGGATAGGTTTCTTTCTTTCCAGTAATACATCATAGTGTCTTTGCTAAGTACTGCTTTATGAGACATATAGGGATACAAGTTTAAATTAATTCAATGACATGTTGCAGTAGCAGCCCATGTAATTTACTTGAGATGACAATCCCAAGTCCAGATACTGTTTCCACATGGCTGTTTCCCTGTATAGAGCCTATTTCAATGATATGACAAGCTTTCTCTCTGCAAGGTAGCTGACAGCTTTGGCTTTTTACATCAACTTAATACACAACTTGATTTCATAAATCCCGTGGCGAGTTCGCGTTAGAAAGGCTCAACTTCTGCATCAAGTAATGGAACAGAAAAAAAGTTTGAAGAGACACTGGCTTGATTCCCAAATCTGATAAGAGAGATAAACTCATAAAATCAAAAAGGTCAACAAATTCAAATAAGGAAAAATTCAAGGAAAATTATAGCTAATAAAATTATGCACATAGTATCAAATTGCTGAAACCAAATGCAAATAAAATGTTAAAAAAAAACACACACAGAGAAAAAGGATCCATTCATTCAAAGGAGCAGCAATCATTTCCCAACAGCTGGCACCCCCCAAAAAAGTAGTAGCATCATATCTTTAAAGTGAAGAAAACCAAGTTCTTAAAAATACTATCCTACCCTCAGCAAAACTAGGCCTCAGAAAACAATGTCAAAATAAAGATTAGACATGAAGTCAGCTCCGATAAAAGGGTGAGAAGGTGCACTGTCAGCAGAATGACACTGCAAATATCACAGAGGGAAGTTCCCGTGCAGGAGAGGATTGCCAGGAGCTGCTGGGGAGGGAGGCTTGGGCCTGTCACCTGTGCTGTTGCTTAGCTTTCTGCCACATTCGTTTTGGTCCTAAAAGTCATGCCCTGCTATGCAAACTTTGGGACTTTATGTGAGTAAGGTTATATTATGTGTATTCCTCCAACTCGCCTTGTGTTTAAATTTTAACCCTAATACCCACTAATTCCTAGAGTGTAGATGCAATTCAGTTCCATTGCTCTGTCATCCAGTTGTGTGGACCAGCATGCATTTACCTGTTCTGTATTTACCTGTTCTTCTACAGAACATCTGGGTGGTTTCTAACATGCCGCCATGTCTTGTGTGTCTTGAAGAGGGCGTGAGGGCTTCTCTCCTGTTGAGGTGCACATCCAGGTGATGGCGCCTGAACCACAGGCTGGTTGAATCTTCAACCAAGCCAGCTGATG
This sequence comes from Marmota monax, assembly GCF_021218885.2. Lineage (NCBI taxonomy): Eukaryota > Metazoa > Chordata > Mammalia > Rodentia > Sciuridae > Marmota > Marmota monax. Next base: position 2,828,660 of record NW_026692321.1, on the reverse strand, counting down.
TTGTTTACCTCCCAAAATGGTTTTTACCAATTTAGACTTCAAGAGCAATGTAGAAGTCCTCCAGCTGTTCCACGTTCTTGCCAACACTTGATATTTCCTTGATATTTTCAGTCTTCAAGATTATTTCCAATCTTATGAACCCAGTGTCATGTATTTATTTCTGTTTGCAAATGAAACAAACATTTTCATATACTTATTGGCCATTTTAATTAATTTTCTATTTTTCTTTTTTTATTCTATTATTTATTTATTTATTTTAGCACCAGTATTTTCTTCATCTAGAAGCACAGATCAGTGATTTCTTCTTCTCTATTGAAATTCTTTTATTTTGAAGTGGGAAAGCTTTGCCTCGGTTTTTAAAACTTAGGTAGATCGTTTTTATATGAGTATTTAGCACCTTTAAAAATTTTATGTATATTGATCCCTTTTTCAATCATAGGCTCATATAATATTGTTTCAAATTTCTTACACCCATTGTTCTTTGAGGTATATTTGGTCTAAGATTCTTAATTTTAACAAGTGTGTTCTGCATTATTTGTTGTTAGTCACCTTTTCACCTGTTGTAATCTTGCACCACATGATAAAGACACCATGGCCCCTCTTCCAAAGCTCCTGCCCTGCCGGCCTTTCTCCGGGCAGCTGCCGTGCCATGGTGCCCTACCTGGCTCCCATTACTCAGTGCCAATGTCTCCCAGGGGAGCCACCCCTCACCCCTTCCCCAGCCACTGCCAGGTCATTCAATGCCTGGAGTTCTGGGACACTTACTAGTTCACATAGATTTCAGAATTTGAATATGTTTCGTTTTTGTGCTTTATAACTTGATATTTCATGGTGATTTTGAGTAGATTGTGTGGCCTTCCTTGGGCTAGTGGTGGCCATGTCCTTTAAACCATTCTGTATGGCTTTGCTTCCGATGTGCTTCTCATGAATAGCACCTATTTCTCTGTATAAAAACAATTTAACCAAGTCTGACAATCTGTTTTTAACTAAGCATTTTAGTTCATATACAACTACTTTATTAAGATAAACACGTACACATAGCCATATGTGCTTATTTCTACCCCATGATTCTTCATATTGATTCACTTTATCTTACTTTGAAGCGGCTTAGTATACATTCCTTTTATCACATTTCAAGCTCACTAGTTTGGAAATTATATGCTTTATAATTCTTCTGTGGCTACCTTGGAAAATTGAACACGCACACTTCACTCCTGAAGTTAAGTACTTTTCTTTTTTTATTTATATATGACAGCAGACTGCATTACAGTTCTTATTACAAATATAGAGCACAGTTTTTCATATCTCTGCTTGTATACACAGTATATTCACACCAATTCATGTCCTCATACCTGTACTTTGGATAATAATGATTATCACATTCCACCATCAGTAATAATCCCATGCCCTCTCCCTTCCACTCACCCCTCTGCCCTATCTAGAGTTCCTCTATTCCTCCCATGCTCCCTCTCCCTATCCCATTATGAATCAGCCTCCTGATATCAAAGAGAACATTCAGCCTTTGGTTTTTGGGGATTGGCTTACTTAGCATTATATTCTCCAACTTCATCTATTTACCTGTAAATGCCATGATTTTATTCTCTTTTATTGCTGAGTAATATTCCACTTGTACTTCAGCAACACTGATGTCTTAGAACGTGCTGTCTGTTGCCTCTCTCCTGACTCTGAACCACTGTCGCCCCCTCCAGGTCTCCCTTGCTGCTGCAGGATCCCAGCCTTCCCACCACAGCAGGACAGGCCCCGCCCTGCTCAGGTCCCCTCTGCACACATCACTCCCTGTCCTCAGTCCCTTGAGAGTCTTAGGTCTTCCCTTGGGGGAGTTTAGAAAATTCTCTGTCTACTGGATGAAAACTGTCAGTTTCTGTTCATATGAAAGTCTTTATGTTCTCCTCATTCTTCATATGTCCCCACTGCATGTGGAGTTTGACCTGGTCATTTATTGTTGGGATGTTGAAAATCTTATTATTTTTCAGCTTCCACTGGGGCTTTGAGAAATCAGATTCAAATTGTCAATTTTGTAAACATGACCTTTCATTCCACCCGTTTTCAAGATCTTTTGTCTGTATTTGGTGTTTGTCTGTCTGTGTGATGTTCTTCCCAGTTTCCTCTGATGTGAGCACGGAAGGATTGTTTTCTTTACTATTCCTGCTGGGGTTTCCTGGGACTTCTGCATCTAAGGATTGATTTCTTTTGACAACTCTGGAAGATGTTAAGTCATCACATCCTTTAATAGTGCCTCCTCTTTCACTGCCTCTCTTACCTCCACCAGGAGCTCTGATTTGGTGCAAGTCAGTGGTTTGGGTCTGTTCTGGGGCATTCACCTCGTCTGCTGCACTCCACAGAACTTCAGGAAGTCTCTCTCCCATGAATCCAATCACCATTAACTCTCCAGTAAGGTTTTAATTTCAATTATTATGTTGTTTTTATTTATTTATTTATTTATTTATTTATTTATTTATTTATTTATTTATTTTGAAACAAACCTTTATTTTTTTTTTAACTCTCTTGTTTTTGCAGATATTGTCAAACCTTCCTAGTTCCTCTTATTACACATGTGGTAGAGAGATGTGTACCCCAAGAAAAGATGCCCATGCTCTAGAACCTGTGAATATTTTACTTAATGACAAAGGGCATGTGGGGACACAATTAAAATAGAACTTAAGATAAGGTTGTTAGTCTGGATTATCCAGAGGATCCAACCTAATCAAATGAAGCCTTAGAAGGAGAAAAATTTCTCCTGTAGGAAAGGAAGAGAAATACCAGAAGAAAGGGAAGAGATTAGGAGATGACCCTAGTGAGAAACCAAGTTGCCCGTGTTGGCTCTGAAGACACTGGGGTCCCCAGGCAAGGACTACAGAGTCGGCCATCCATTACACACAAAGAGGCATATCCAGGGGCTGTGGCTGTGGCTCAGCGGTAGAGCGCTCGCCTAGCACGTGAGAGGCCCTGGGTTCGATCCTCAGCACCACATATAAAGTTAGTGTGTGCAACTGCAACTAAAAACATAAATAAACATCTTCAAAAAAAAAAAGGGGGGGGGGGCATCTCCAGAATTAACAGCTGGCAGCCAAGAAGGAATGGGCCCTTACCACAAGGAGCCAGATTCTTTAAACAGCCTGAATGGGCTTGGAAGTGGATTCTCCTCACAGCCCTGTCACAGAGGCCTGGCCAACTCACAGAAAATGGGTTTTGAATTGGAGACACATGGAACAGAGAACACATGGAACTCTTTCATCTTATATTTGGCCTCTATGTGGTGTCTGTTTTCTTAAGTGATTGCTGATGTAATTAAAAAGATGACTTCACACTTATATTCCTAGCAGCTCTGGAGGCTCACGAGTTCAAAGCCAGCCTCAGCAAAAAGCAAGGCAGTAAGCAACTCAGTGAGACCCTGTCTCAAAATAAAATTCAAAATAGGGCTGGGGATGTGGTACAGTGGTCGAGTGCCCCTGAGCTCATTAATCCCTATTACCCACCCCCAAAAAAGATGCTTCTATGTTTTTGGAAAAATATCTTTTAAAACCCTAAAGTGATGGTTTTTTAATTGTTCTCACTGTTAGGTAACAATCCTCCAGAAGCATGCCACTGTGAGTCCAAGGCCGCAGAGGGGCTAAATGTTTTCTCCCACCACTCCCAGTACTGGATGCCAAGCTAACCTGATGTATTGAACTTGTGGCTAAAGACGGTGCCTTATTGTGCTTGCACAGTTTGCGGGGGGGGGGGGGGGGGGGGGGTTGGAATTAGGCTCTGTTTGACTTCAAAGTAACTTTCAGGTTTAAACCCAAATAAGCTACACTCCAGGAAGTGTATTGGTGTCATTCAGGAAAATAGATCAGGTTGGAAGGAACAAGTCTTTCATTTTGAAATCTGAGATTGTTTCCTTTGCGATATCCAAGTGCAGGTATCAACTGGGCTAGAAAAATAAATGTGCAACAACCACGGGCAACAATCAGAAGAATAAGTGTTTCTCGTCTTTTGCTGCAGAGAGCAATAGGCTGGAGGCCAGGAGAGCAAACCTGAGCTGAACTCCACAGGGAAGGCCTCCTGAGAAGGCTGAGGGTGCACTGAGATTCATCAGCAATATTTGCATTTGAAAACCTGTGTGCTCCTAGTGAGGATGCAACAGGAGATCCCTGACAGCAGGCACACCTGAGAGGTGGGCAGACGACAGAGGTGTTTGTTTACCTCATTATCTCCCTGCAAAAAAAGAGAAAATTCTCAAGATTCATTTTATTTTCAGGTGGTATGATGTTCCGCGTGGTTATTTACTCTTACTCTAAACAAACAAACAAAACAAAAGGAACAGAAGGTAAATGCCATAAACATAAGCTGGAGAACCCTCCAGAAAGGAATCTGCTGTGGCGTGGGCGCTGGCCCTGCCTTCCTGGCTCTGCAGCAGGTGCTCTGATGGCACCTGCAGAATCTGACTCCCAAGGAAGGAACCTCTGGAGACTCCAACTGTGAGTGGTGAGGTCTGGACTTGGTGGAGGTCTCTTCCCGGATCCAGAATCCTGTCTGTATGGATCCAGTGCCACCTGCAGTGATCTGTGACCCCAAGACTCCTCCATGGGTCTGACCAGTGCTGGACTCTCTCCGTCCCTGGGTCATGCTGGACTCGCGCTTGGCCCTGCTGATGCCCAGATCCTCTCATTTTCTAGACTCCAGTCATCTGCTTTTTCCTGCTTCAATAGATTGGAATTTGTATTTGATATTTTTACTATAAATGCACCACCTGCATCCCAGACTAGGTCACCTTGGATATTGACACTGGCATGGATCAAATGGATGCTTGCCATCACCACTAACCTTAGAACTGCTCTGGGTAAGCCTGAGTGTTTTGCAGACTCCTAGTTCTTATGATCTTGGTTGACCCAGCAGCTGGTCTGATCTGGTCCCAACTTCCCTCCCTGACTTGTCAGCTCATGACTTTATCCCTGCTGCAAGCCCTGGAGATTTAGGACCGTTTATGAACTTCTGTTCCATAAAACCTGGAAACGTCCAGGAGATTAACTCAGTTTATTCAACAAACATTTATTGTCTGACTACCATGGGCACTATACATCCTTCAGCCACAGAAAAAGTATGGTCCCCATTCTGACAGAGCATTTCAGTTGGGGTCAGGATCAGAGGCAGCGGATGGGAAATCATCAAAATCATGGAGCCTGGCGGCCAACGTCTAAGTACTGGAAGAACAATGAAGCTGCAGTGAGGGTAAAGAGTCTGCAGGAGTGGAGAGGAAGGACAGGCCTCTGCAGTACCTGCTGTATGTAAGCAGAGATTTGCAAGGAGGGAGGAGGGCGCCATGGGAATGTCTCAGCTCCACACGTGTTAGACCTCCACCACTGAGGAGCTCTTTGACCTTGGATGAGATCGTCCGTCACTCAGCACCTTGGTTTTGCTATCTACAGGTTGGGGATAATAACACCCCTTTCTCAAGCCTGTGGGTTTGACAGGATGATTAAATGAGTTCAGCATCTTAACAGAGCTGGGCTCAAAAGTACACTACAAAAACGTTAGCCATTGTGATCTGTTTTATAGCTTGGGGTTATAAAAAGGATCCCCTTGGAACAAAGAAATTAACAACTGCAAAGAGGTTTGTTCATGAACATGTCTGGCTGGGCCTATAACCACAAGTTCACAGGCAGAGACGAATTACTAAGTGTCCATAATTACGCATCAGCCTTCATATTAATCGTGACAAAAAAAAAGCACATATAATGTTAGGGACTATAAATGTCTCAACTGAAGAATTTTGCTATTTCCTTTTCAAAAATGGGTGAAACGTAAATTGTTGGTAAATATATGCAGCATGAGACTGTCCCACCGGCAAAACTCACAGTTGAGTTTCTTTCAGTATAAACTCTAATAAGCATGTAAATGAGGCCAGTTAGAACGTGCCATTTCCAACTACAAAAGCGTTTGCACAGTAGCATCCACAAGTTAGTTACTTCTTTGTTATTTCTTTGTTGAACAAGCAATTTTTCAGTTGGAAAGCTAGACTCAGGCAGATGCAACTTCCTGTGAATGGTAGGATCAGGAAGCAGAGTGGGATCCTCAGAGAGGACCTGCAGGAGGAAACCCAGAGAGGCGCAGGCATCTCCGTCACAGGGCAGGCGGGGCTGCGCCAGGGTGGCCCGCTGATATCAGGCTGTTGGAACTACCTGGCACCAAGGCCTCTGCCCAGGCCTGCACCTTGCCCACACTGAAAGGAAACCAAGGAACTGGGGAGGCAGGTGAGCGAGAAATGAACAACAGAGACCAGGCAGAGAGATGAGCTGACAAATAAAGGCCATCTCTCCACAGATGGAGAGAGGCAAAACAGGCTTGGGGTTCGGGACTTTTAAGGGGCAGGCTCAGGGACTAGAGCTGGGCGGGTCCTAACGCAGGCGGTTAAGGATGGAGTTGGTATGAGGGAGTGGTGAGTCTTTTTCAGAAATGCCCCGGGTGGAAAAGAGAAATTTTTCTTACAATGGTGGCTGTCACTTAAGATGGCCGTCAGACACTGAGCAAGAACCTTACCCACTACAGATTCTTTTGACAAGAATCGGATCCCCTATTGACAGAAGAAGCAATGTGAAGGTGTGAGAGCCTGGGCCGTCCTTCAGCCTCTGGATTAAGGATCGTGTGGAGTGGCCAAGAACTCTGAATCAAACTGCAATTCAAAACCATAGTTGACAAGAGCCCGTCTCACATGAGATCAGTGCACAGGGTGGTGTGGGCGTCCTGAGAGTGGTGAATGGAATTCCCACTAGAGTCTACTGCTTTTAACACGGGTCCCTCTGCCTTTAGTAGGCCTTTACCAGGAATATGGCTGTAATCTCTCTAAGTACTAGTGATGCGTGAAAGGTCGAATCAAAGAGTATCTGTCCCCTCCCCTTCCAGTGATACTTGCCTAACAGGTATCTATAAAAACAATTCTATCTTTGTGCTGCAGATCATCAAACTTCACCTCTGTGAACCCTAGATGGCAGAACACACACACATACATACACACACACACGCTACACCTGTTTAGCTCAAGGTCAGAACGTCGGCTGGTCTCAACACACAATGGCTACCTCAGAAATGGACTGGACAATCTTTCTCACGCTGGTAAGTCTATTGAACTTTCCTGTTTCATATGGAAACACCAAGAAATGTTGGAAAGTTTCTGATACTGCATCATGACAGGTTCCTTTTGAAGAGAGAGCCAGGTACAAAATGTCTATGTAGTTGAACAAAGTCCAGAAAAAAATTTATAATTGGGCAAGCTTCTAGTCTCAAGTCCACAGCAAGCAAACTTTATCATTTTAAATGGAAAAACATATTGCCAACTTTTAAATTGGAGCAGTTGAGTTCACCTGTAGACGGACCCTGCCAATTATATGGATACATTATAAACTCCAATGCCAAGCTAACAAAAGTAGCACATTTTAATAAAACTGCAGAAGCTTGATTTAGTCAGTGAGAATTTCTTGTTCACACAGATTTTTGTCATCTCTCTCAGCTCCAGGGGCCCCTTAATGACAAATTAGCAAGGTGCTACTGTCTTGAAGCTAGGAGACATTTTAGCACATTGACATTCAGCATTGTGACCTGCTTCTTGCTAGACTGCTAATTAATATTTGCACTGGCTACAGAATTAGCTTGTTTTTTTAGACTATTTCACATTCAAAGACTGCCTCCAAGTAAAGCAGGTTTTTATCTAAAAAACCAACTCTACTTTGTTTTATTAATATTTATAAGAAGAACTACTACTAAGTATCTATTTTTGCTAAACCATCAGGCCTCGTGCATGCTTTGCATTATCCCAACTGTACTACGGTTGTATGGGATAAATAGAATTGCCCCATTTTGTGGCTTAGGAGAAGAAGTTTTGAAAGGTTACAGGTTTGCCCAAGGACCTATATTTGAGGAAGGATGCAACCAAGACTCAAAAATCTTCTGTCCCAGTTCCAAGGTGCCCTTAAATTAACTTCCATCTCTGTGAAGGGGAGAAGCCAACTTGAAACACCCGGTGGAGCTCTGCTGCTGTGGACTGAGTGTGTGTCCGCCTCACATTCACATGTGCATGTAGTAAAGTACCCAGGGCTGTGGCAGGTAGAGGAGGGGGCTTTGGGTATGATTAGATCATCAGGGAACCATATAGATGGGACTAGTGTCCTTAAACAGGACACAAGAGAGCTTGTAGTTCCTTTTTCTCTCTCTCTCTGCCACATGGGGATCCCCAGAAGATATAGCCCACAAGGATGAGGGCCTTCACCAGACACCAGTTCACTGGGGCCTTGATCCTGGATTGCCAGCCTCTGGGACCATGAAATGAATCTGTGTGTAGGTTACCCATCAGTAGTATCCTATTGCAGCAGCCTTAGCAGATGCCCTGCCTTCCTACAGATTTCCTGCCCCAAGAAAGAAAAATAAAATGTTCCTCAAAACCAAATGGTTGGGCTAGGGACATAGCTCAGTTGGTAGAGTGCTTGCCTCACATGCACAAGGCCCAGGGTTCGATCCCTAGCATCACACACACACACACACACAAGAAACCCAGTGGTTTGGCTGTAAGTTAATATAGCAGAATCCTCCCCACATTACACCAGCATGCAAATATGGTTGAACTATTAAATATTTTGAAGAGGCTGAAAAAGAACAGGAAGTGCCTCTTCAAGGGTTTCTTTGTGTAAACAAGACATTTTTCTTAATCCTAAGAGGATAAGTTGAAGATACATTAACACACATTCTATCTATTCTCTCAACTGTATCTTTGTTGAAAGAGTTACAAAAGCAAAATCAATGGATTCCTAAATGTTTACTATCTTAGAATTACCTCCTCACAGACTCCAGAATGTTAGAAAATTTCTAGCCCCACATAAGTTAGTCCACTATAAATACTGACTGTAAAAATTAATTAAAAATTCCTGTATTATTTTCAAACATTGGAAGCCCATGGAGTGGATTTCTACATAGCTCCCCTGGCTGAGCGCCATCCTGTTTCCTCCTGGCAAGCACTGGACAAAGGGTGGCTTTGTGCAGCTGAGGATGGGACATCAGAGGACAGAAATTAAAGGTGCCTCCCACCTGTAGCTGTGCAATGGAGCTGGCAAAGGGGTGGGTGTGTGTTAACTACTACATTTGGCAAAGTCAGAAACCAGGCGACTTTGACCCACTAAAATGCAAGAAAAGCCTAACCTAGTTCCCATGCATAGAGGAACTCAGGAATTAGGTTTGATGATGGTGGCAAAGGGTCAAGTATAAACAAAGATAAAGGCTCCAAAACAATGTGATCCATTCAATGCCAGAAGAGATTCCCAGACTTTTGACTCTGGAGTGAAAACGACAAGAGAGGAATGAACCAGAAAAGCAGTTACCCAACAGTGTCAAAGTGGGCAAGTGACGGGTGGTGCCTGAGGAACCCAGCCAGATTCCATCCTAAGATCGGGATCCTTCTTGTCACAAGTCATGAAAAGTTGATTTCTGTTTTACTAGAAATTACCGCAATTTCTAAACTTGCTTGGAATCCCTGCCCGGGCCTTGAACTCAGCCATGCCTGGCTCTCCCTGACCAGATAACAACCCTCTCTGAAACCTCAGTGGCACCTCATAAATTCTGTTTTTCCCTGACCAGATAACAATCCTCTCTGAAACCTTAGCGGTGCTTCGTAGATTCTGGTGTTGAGATCTAAATTTACTCCCTAACTTGAAATGTTGAACCATTTAGATCATTAACCTACTATCTGCCTTTGTACTATGCTTGTCAAAATCCTGTTATTTTAAGGTCTCAAGACACCCCCCTTTTGCTACTTTTTGTGCTATAAAACCGTGCTCCTAGAGAGCTGGGGACTGTCCTCTAACCATGGATTTCAGGAGAGACAGTCCCAGCCGGCTGGAATTACAAGCTTGCGTTAATTTGATTTGAACTGGGCCTCGGTGGTCTTTTCCTTGTGTCGTGGTTGGACAGTGCCCATGAGTGGACATAGAGAACAGTGACTTCCTCCACATGGCAGTTGTGCTGGTCAGCTTTTTGCTGCGGTAACTAAAAGGCTTAACAAGAACAGTTTAGAGGAGGGAGAGTTTATTCAGGGGCTCACAGTTTCAGAGCTCTCAGTCCATAGAAGGCCGGTTCCATTTCTCAGGCTCAGAGTGAGGGTGGAAGGGTGTGGTAAAGGGAAGCAGCTCACATGATGATCAAGAAGCAGAGAGACTCCATAGCTAGATTCAAAATGCACACCCCAAAGGCACGCCCCCAGTGCCCACCTCCTCCAGCCACACCCAAGCCGTCCTCAGCTCCCACCAACTAATCCCATCAGGGGATTAAACCACTGATTAGGTCACGGCTCTCACGACCCAATCATTTCACTCCAAATCTTCTTGCATTGTCTCACACTCGAGCTTTTGGGGCACACCTAATATCTAAACCATAACAGGTGTAACATACCACATCCTCGTCTGAAAGGAGAGTGTGGCTGAGATGGAAGAGAGACAGACAGCATCTCAGCAGATTAGACAGACAGACAGACATAGAGACACAGAAGAAATTCCACACGGACATATAGTTTTAGAGCTAAAGCAAAATAGTACAGTTTCCTATTACATGCAATATTTATCAGTATAAATTTTTAGCTGTATAAAAGTCTGCTTTCTTGGAAATATATTTTGGGGTGTATCAACTCTAACTCAGTGGGTTAGCATAACAGGAGTGGACTGTGCCCCAGCTACGAGTGCAGACCTGCCCTGTCAGGGAACATCCTGAGTGGCTGCTTCAATCAAGGGGGTCTGGCTGCTTTCAAGCATGCTCAGGGCCTCCAAGGTCCCCGCCAGATGCTCTCCATCCATTCAGCCATGAGGGAAAAGGCAGTGTGGAGTGGGTTTTTCAGGAGTCGTGGCTTCTCCCCACATTCCACTGGCCAAAAGGAGTCACAGGCACTGCCTGCCTTTAAGAGGGCTGGCAGGTGTGAACATCTATGCTGGAGTATACAGGGTCACCTGGCATTCAGGTTCTCAGCTGCAGCCCAAACGGCTAGCAGTAGGAATGATTGGATTTGTCCTGTTGTACAATTAAGGGGAGAGTTCCTAAAGCTACTAATTGGAAAGAAGAGATTAATGACATGAATCCATGTATATGTTAAGAAAGTAGAACACAGCTTAGATATGTCATAATTAAGAGTTTAAAATGTGGTTTTGCATGTTATACAAGGACGGGGATGGGACCTGAAGATAGCTCCCCGGGGAACACACCCCAGAACTTCAGGCAGGCCTCTGATCTGCTCAGTGCTTGGAGGGGATCGGGAACCCCAGCGTAGCAGCCAGCACTCCCCACCGTATTGAAGTCTTGGAATTCTCCTCTGTATTTCTCTTCTAAGCAGACCATTACTTCCCCGATGATCTAGGTCAATGCTTGAACAGATGGCAGCCAGCATTTCCAAACTATGGCTTGGAAAGGATCAGAGGAGACATGGAAAAGGTCCTAAACTGAAAGCCTCAAATTTATAAAGAAATCGCTTATAAAATAGAGGTCAATCAAATAACTGTTGGTTTCTTTTATAAGGAATGATGTTCAACTTAGGTTGGCATCTTACTAATTTTTTTAAATTTCATTAATTTTAACATACAATTAATCCATGCTTATTTGGAAAAAAAAATAGAAAACATAAAAAGAGAAGGGAAGGGGAAATTAATCCCTTCTGAGAAAATTGGGTATTAACATAAACTTGCTTTGACTTATGTCACCAAAAGGGAGGGATTTATTTCTTTATAACATTTTAGAGCTTGTGCTTTTTTACTTCCTACCGATTTTCAACATTCATGCATGTGGTAAACAATGGAATCCTGCTCTGTACACGACCTGTGACTCATCGGGGTCTTCTGCTGGTAAATAAAGTGCCACAGTCCTTCAGTGACTGTGCCCTCTCCTCGCATGGGCTTCCTGCTCTCCCCGGCTGTGTACCACCTTCAGTCATCAAGACAGCAGTTGAGTAACTTTTGTTGTTATTTCAGAAAACACTTTGATGAGCATCTTTGTATATCTGTATTTTGACAGTTGATAAATTTCCTTAAGATGGATCCTTAGAAGCAGATCAAAACAATGAACACTCTTAATTCTCTTGATGTGCTCAGCAGGAAAGTCACACAATTGACTTTCATACATGCAGGAGAAGAAAATGCGCTGTCGCCTTCCTTAGCCCACTCGGGTCCAGCTGCATTCGCCACACATAAAAAGTCCAGAAGAAAACCTTGAGATATTTGGATTTTATGCTGGACTTTTTTCATAGTATTTAAATTTTTTTTTTCTTTTTGTCCCCATTTTCTCTCTTTCCTCTCTGAATGCCCAATAACTCTTTCAGAAAGAACCCAAAGAGCAGGGCTCAAGAACTCAGGTTTCCTGCCCACATCTCTGCTGAGAAGCACGGGTGCCTCAGTGCTGCAGAGGGCCACCTCAGAATTCCTTATGAACAGCATCCAGGCAAAAGCAACGGTAGTGGCCAGCAGCTCCCTGATTACCCTTCTATCTGGAATGATTGGCTGATTTTACTTTCCCTGAGCTATTGTCCATTCAAAATTTATTGTTGGTGGTTTTGAAAACATTCCTTTGTTTTCCAGTACTGGGAGCTTAAGGAAAGACATGGCCCCTCACTTTGGCTGGATAGAGTTTCTCTTGGGCAGCATGCTCTTACCCAAGGAGGCCTGTCCCCCGTGAGTGACTGGGAAGGCCACTGGATGCTTCTGCACTTAGGCTTGCTAGGGCTCCTCCTGCAAGTTTCACAAGACAAAGGTAGAACTCCGCAACCTGGAGAACTGGTGAAGCCACTCGGAGCAGGACTCAGCGTGAACGAGGTGTTGAGATACTCCTGCCCCTCTTGTCTACCAACAGACGTGACCCCATGAACATGGAAGCCCTGAGCTGCTTCACCCAAGAGGAGAGCTAACATCCAAAACTGGCAGGATGGATGCCTCATTTCAGAACTGAATCCGCCCCACCCACCTTGACCCCTCCCTCAGGTAGTAAGCATGACAAGCAGAGCCAAAGGAGGAGAGGGAGACTTCATAGTGCACGGTTGATAAGTACCAGGTACTTGCGTTAATATTCAGCAACTGAAATTACAAATCAGGAGCTTTCTAAAAAGTATTAAGAGAATATCATGTGGTAACATTTTAGCATATATTGACACGGGATCAGAAGGCATGGAAGCTGCCAAAGCTGACCAGCAGAATCAGCTAAAGGAAGAAGAGAATCTACACAAGGCATTCATAGAAAAGTTCATCTTAGTCACCCTTGATTGTGAAGTTAATATCAGAAGCCTCCCACCCCATGTTGCAGAACATTCACACAGTACAAGTTCTGCTACATGGGGTGGGAGGAGTTCTGATATTAACTGAGTAGCAATTGCATGTCCCCAATCTACTCCTCAACAGTGGCCGTGGGCATCAGAGATGCTGCTCAGGAAGATGATGGACACACTTTCTGCCTGTCTGGACCCAGGTTCAGTCTTTCCCAATTCTCCTTCATTTCTTTGATTTTCTCTGTTAACGAAGTGTACATAATATACTTAAATTCTGTGGCCATGTGCATAGCTAATTGCACATTAAAAGGGCAGTTTCTGACATAGTCAGGTGTCCCATGTGCAAATGTCAAGTGTACATTTTGTGATGTTTGAACTTGAGATGAGCAACCACATCTGTAAAGAGCAAAGCAAGATGCTGAGTGAAGGAGACTCCAAACGGCAGGGCCACCAGCTCTCCCAGAGGTCAAGGCTCCAAAGTTTAAATGCCCTGCCATGAAGCACATGCATTCACTTAGAGATCCAGCCTCCTGCAGAGACATGGTGGAGCAGGACCAGCCCTCCTGGGCACCTGCAGTTCAGTCTGTACCTGACTGACTGGGAAAGGAAGAGTGGGGCCTAGGAACAAGCTTTGCCCACAGCTAGAGCATCCCTAGGCCAACCAGGTCGCTTACCCAGCTCCTGGAAGAAACCGTCCTCAAGAGAGCTGATCCAGGAGCACCAGACATCAGCACGTGCACAGCAAAGTCCCCTTTGTTCCCTGGGGTCTGTGGTTCCAACATCTTCCACCCCTCCTGGGTGAGGACAGCAGTCTGGGCCCAGGGGACAAGAATGTGCTGCAGGTACCATGGGGACCAATATGGCTGTCTCTTCCTAAGGGATGGGTATTGAAGCTCAGCATTTAAAGACCCTGAAAACTTTAGTGTTTTATGAGCTCCTCATTCACTTTGGAATTTCTTTTACCATGTTTCTGTCTGATGTGGGGCTTTTTCTCCTTGGGGTAGACATATCTCCACCTGCTGGGCCCTGGAAGGCACAGGGTCTTCTGCTGCCACAGTGACACCTGCTGTTGAGAAGGAAGTTGAGGATTTCTCCAAGAAAACTGCACTCTTGATTCCCAACATCTGGAAGGCTAAATGGCTTTGTCTTGCAGGGAGTGAGTTCAGTGGAACAAGCACAATCGAAAGGGGGCCAGGGATGAGGAAGGAGGGGGGGAAGAGGAAGAAAAGGCTCTCTGAGTAGCAGGAAGCCTGCTGGCCGTGGACCTACCAGAAAGCAAAATGAGGCTGGATGCACAGAGACTGCTGCAGAAACCCGGGGCCTTGTGTTTCTGTCACAGGAGTCCAGGCCAGCTTGCTGAGGGAGGAGCCTGCGGCCCCTTCCCTGAGCAAGGCTTGCCCAGCAAGGAAGTGCTGAGGCCTCTGCTGAGCTGGGCGGTACAGGGGTGGCGGGAATGGTCTCAGCCCTCCATCTTCCCTGCACTGCAAGGGAGCCCCAGGGCACACAGGCTTCCAGAGTTTAGGGACTTGGGGAACATGTTCAAAAACAGAGTTCCCTGATTTCTTCTTTAAACCCTGGAATTATAGCAGGGAACATTTGGCATCCATGCTTGAGATCCACTTGCCTTCTGTGTCTTAGAAAATAATTCCATTATTACTATTTAATTCACCTTGATTTTTAATTAAGGCAGGACCTGAACTACCTTTGTGACATCAAATTCTTATAGATTCTTTTTAAGAGTGGGGCCTAGGAAAACTGCTTTTGAGATGGTTATATAAATACTTTCAAAATGATAATTTGGGAGTTCCAAAAGTAGTTTTTCACTTACATAAAGTTCAGCTTTGATTTTGACCTCCAGAGAGAATCCTCCCAACCCACATCACTAATCCTAAAAGAGAAGCATCTCAGAGCAGCAATGGTCTTGAAGCTGGAGGAGTGGACGGTCAGGGCTGGCATTCCACACTTCCTAAATTGTACTGCCTGTATCCAATGAAGCAACCAGAGTATAACTCAAGAGTTTCCAAACTTGCAAATAAATCTGTTGAATCCTTTCTGCACATACCAAAAAAAAAAAAAATCCTGTAAGTAAATCTAATTTTAAAATTGGAAAAGAGAAGGCATTCCCTCTCCCCCAAAGCAGCTGTGAAAAGTCTCCTAGACAGCCTGAGACCCCCTAGAGCACATTGCCAAGTTCAGGGCAGTCTCTACCTCTAGCTCTGGGAAACTGCCAGCCCTGGGAACCCTATCCTCGTGCAAGCTCAGGACTCCACCCACTCCTGGGCAGAAGGCGGGCAGCCCGCCTGCCAGGGGCTTCATGGTAGGATGAAGACCAAAGGCGAACACTCATCTAAGAAGACACTAGTTAGTGGAGAGGGCTAAGTACTCTTTCAAAGGAAAAGGAAGATGATGATTTTATCTCTCTGGCTTTCCCTTCCTCAACTGTAAAGTAAGGAATTTCATCAGGTGGACATCAATAAAACCTTGCCACCTTGCACGATGCATGCACGGAACAGGGTGGTTCTCTTTGCTCATTGCATCAACCACCGATGGCTCGCCTTGGATTCTGGAGCTCAACTGGCAGTACACACCCTGGGGGCCTCACCACGCTCCTGAGATTCCCAGTGGAATGCTCTCCCCCACTCCAGCCGTGGCGCTGCCCATCTTCAGGTGTCCTCAAGCTCATGTGATGGAGAGCTGTGGTGGTGCCACCACGTGAAGCCAACTGTCTGCAACTTGCTGCACGCCGTGTGTTCCCGCAGCGCTCCCTGCTCGGGCTGGCATACATAAAAGATGAGCAGCCCTAATAAACAGCAGCTGCACCGTGGAGCCGGCTGCAGCTTCGGGCAGTCCCTTTAGGTGTTTCTGGCCTGACTTCTAGGTCCTGGTGACCCCTCACTTGGACGTGGTGCTGAGCGGCTAATAGCCGGTGTCTCGGCAGCTCGCCTGCCTTCCCAGCACACCTGAACTGCGGGTCGCAGAGACTTCGCCCCTTTCCCCTTCCCCTCCCTCACCCATGCTAGTTTCACCCTTACCAATGAATACATCTTCCTCATTATGGGCATCTGGGCTGGAGCTGCAACACTAACACGGAAAGACCAAATCAAGATTAAAAAAAAAAAAGAGCAAAATATTCCCATTTCAGATGGCGGAGCAGATGGGGCTCTTGGCACTTCAGAGGATGTAAATTGACCCTCTGCCCCAAGCTGGGGAGGCAGCCTGCCACCACTGACAACGAGGCACAAGAGGGATTTGCTTTCCCTTCAAGCTCGCCATGGCATTTTGGAGTTCTTTTCTCTGTGCTGTGCACAAGGAGAAGAAACCGCAGGACTTCTTCAGGCTCTATCGGAACCTGAAAATGCAGCTGTGGGACGCAGAGGTCTGTGAGTGCAGCCTCTGCTCCGCCTCGTTCCTTCCAGCGTGGTGACCGGGGACTGTGACTGGGACTGTGGTCTGCTGGACATCACCATGGCATGAAGTAAGAGAAATGGCCAGGAGCTACACAACTGGGTGCCTGGCACGTAATAGACGCTCAATAAATCCAGCTTCCTTTGCTGAAGATCAGAGAAAAGAATCTTTTGGATTCTCTCTCCACAACTTTCACTTTTCACATCTGGGAAGCTGGTGGGGGTGGACAGCTCTGGCCAAATCCAATGACATTTACAAAATAAGCTCGGTCTATTCGTAGAATGAGTTGATCAGCTCTCGAAACTGAGGTGCTTATTTTAAACAGATTTTGTGCATCCTTTAAATCTTTAAAATATGGGAACCATGGACAATCTTTAGTCACAGATCTTGAAACGGTTCTTTAATTATCAGAATATGCCCCAAATCTTCCTATCCATTTTCAAGTGTTCCAAGCACTGATTTATTTTGATTGGTGCTTACTATAATAATTTTTTTTTAAAATGCTTCAAATAAAAATCGAGTCTATAAACTTTATTTTAAACCTTGGCATAGGCCTAGAGTTGCGAAATTAGTTAAATGATCATTATAAATATTAAATGTTAAATCCAAAGATTTATGAATGAAAGACTGGGACAGAAGATGGGAAGAAGATGCAAAGAGGAAAAATAAGACCATGGAAGAAGGTGAAGCAAGTGGCTGGTCTTGCCTTCCTGAGCTGTTTGCTGGACACTTTGTCCTCCTAGGCTGGATACCTCAGCATCCACAGAAGGAATCCAACCTCTAGGTACAGAACATCAGCACTTTTCTGATTGGTTTTGTCTTGACCTTTCTCAACTGATTCTTGACAAACTCCCATGCGCTGTTCCTCTGATGCGCCTCCTCACCAACTCACTCACTGTACCCCATTGTGCCCAGTGTGACTGGCACAGCTGCAAAACAAATAATAAGATGCCCACGCACAGGGCAGGAGACCTCCAGCAGCCTGTGGGAACCTGAGCAGGGAGGCTGCAGTCCTCCACCTGGGGAGGCCAGCGGCTGACCTGTTGGAGAAATGGAACCCAGGTACAGGCACAGACATGGCTGGTGCAGGAAGGAGAAGGTAAACCACAGCAGAAATTCAGGGGCCATCACCATGTAAGGAAACTGCCTTCTCAGCCTCCATCCTCCCCTGCCCAGCACAGCCCAGGAGGCAGGAGTGAGAGAATTGACCTTTAGAGAGTAGAAACCCGAGAAGAGACCTGGTCTACGCCACAGTCCACAGATCCCAAGCAGCAGTCACTCTAAGAGAATTTTCCCGTCTGTAACCCCCAATTGACCTTCCAGTTGGATGTTTAATATACTTGATGTTTTAAAGAGAAAATCAAGAAACAATAGACATTTGAGGAACCCCCCAATGCAAAGGAAAAATCAAATCATAGGAGCAGGGGAAGAAGGACAATGAGGCACGTAACGAGCAGAAGAAAACTTTAAAAACTGTATTTAATTTTAGGCTACAACCGTAGCTCCGTTGTAGGGTGATTGTCTAACATGTGCAGTGCTCTGGGCTCCGCCCCAGCACTACAAATGCCATAATTAAATAAATATATGTATGTATATTTATTAATATTTACTTATAATATATACTATTTATAAATAAGATGTATTTGTAAAGCTATTTTATTTATAAATAAAATATATTTTATATTATAAATATGCATATTACATACATAAATATATATTTAATTAATACCTTCAAAGAAAGAACATAGTATATTCAAGAATCAAGAAGTGAATGCCATCAAAAGTGAACAGAGAACAGTAGTAATCCTAGAAATCAAAACTATAATATATACACTTTAAAATACAATAAAAAGGTTGGAAGCTAAGTGTGGAAAAATCTCCTGGAAATTGGAACAAAAAAAATATATAGGAGATGAGAAATAGAAGGTAAGGAAATTTTGGAGGATTAGTCTGAGATCAAAGATCTTTAAAATAAAAGTTCCAGAAGTCGCATTGTAAATGAAAGGGGGGGAAAGCATTAAAGAATAATCCAAGAAAACATCTCATAACCAAAAGACACTTCTTGCTGTGTTTTTTTTTTTTTTAAATCATGAATCTCTCTCTACAAATGCCTTTCTATGAGTCCCGACTCAGTCTCCCACGCACCAGTGACGGTACTAGGTCTTCTCTTATCTACCTAGGTGTTATCACCTCTCCATGCTATTAAAACGCACTTCCAGAAAGCCAGCCGAAGATGAAGAAGCCAACGTCCATCACATGAGGCCATGCAGGAGTCCCCCTTAGGGAACCCAAAAGCACATGCTACGATTTTTCTCTATACATACGTACCTAAAGTTTAATTTATAAATTTGGCACTGTAAGAAATCAACCATAAGATTAAAATAGATCACTGTAAAAATACATCGTGATTTAAATGGCACACACTTACCCGTGAAGGTCGAGGGAAGCCACTGAGCCCTGACTGTCCTGCATAGTGACTTTACTACTCTTGCCAGTCGGGATCTCCTCGGCCGTTCCTCCGCGGCAATGGATGGCCTTGTCCTGCTGATTCCTATGGCTCGCTCTTCCATTTGGTCTCACCTTTCCCACTGGACTCAGGATGGTGGGCATCCTCCAGGGAGTTCTGCAGGCCCCAGACTCAGCCTGCCCTGTCCACCCAGTGTCCTGCGCTTGCCAAGCCTCATGGGGGTCGAAGGCACCCAGGTGCCCACAGGCCTCCGCGGGAGCTCAAGGAGAGCTCTTGCAGTTGTTGATTCAGACAAAGAAGATCTTGCTCATGTCTGCCCTGCCCTGTAGGCATAGTCAGGATCCAAGATGCGTCTCGCCGTATCTCTGTCCTCAAGACACCTCAGGGACAGAGATTGAATACCCCTTAAGGAGTAGCCAGTGGGGAGCTTCAGAGCCTGAGGTGGTAGAACCCAGAGGAGGGCAATCACTTTTGAGGATCCTTCAGTAAAGGTTCCCCGTAGAAAGCGGAGGGGCAGGTCAGGGTTCTGGGCCACCGCAGCGAGTCACAGCTGCCAGTCACACTCCCAGTGTTCACGGTGATGCCTCCGTGGCTCCCAAATGCTCAGCACCGCTGACCAGCCTGGCACCTGCCTCCTGGTCCCCTGTGGTGACCCGAGGACATCTGTCCTTACGCGGGTAGTGCAATTCCACACTGCTGGCTCCCTCTCTGGGCCCTGAACCTTCCAGGGCTTGGGACTTGTCTGAACCAAAAACTAAGAGCACTTGGCACTCTCTCGTGTGAGGGAAAAGACTTCCCAGGAAGCAAAAGCCCCTGTCCAGCTCTTCAGCTCCGCTCCCAGCAGGGCCTCTGCAGGTTCACTGGGGCCTGGGCCTCCCCAGGGGAGCAGTGTACATCCTCACAGAGGCGTTTTGACTGGTTCCCAGGGGCTGCTCTGGGGTAGCCAGAGGTAGGACAGGCTAGGCTGTACACAGGCTCAGGGACTATGCTATGGTTGCCTCACTGGTCCAGTAAAGGACAGTGGCTGATGTAGGAGCTTCAGCCATCTGTCACTTCACAGAATGGTTCTGAAATTAACATCTAAAGTCAAAGGAAACAAAGATTCTTTTTTTTTTTTTTTTAATTCAGGAGCAACCCTTTCTCCAGGGACTCCTAAGTCCCTTGGAGGCCAGGAACTTGAACGCCAGCCTGGACCCTGTGTGTGACAGGGGAGCCAGTCTGCTCCCAGGTGGAAAGACAGTCCACAGAGGTGAGAGCAGCAGCTCCAGGCTCCGGTGTGGGCCTGGAACTGCAGCCCAGGGCAGGAGTCAGGTGTGCGTTTGTTGTTTGTCTTCGGGAGCGCTCTTCCTGATGCGGGAGATAAAGCTTATTTTTCCACTCGGTTCACACCAGCTGCCACAGGCAGCAACAAAGGCTCCGGGCGCAGCGCTCTGGCTGTGGTTGTGGAGCGGCCCAGCTGCAGATGGACGCAGCATCTGGTCCAGAGAGGTGCTGCGGCCGCCCCCAACACACTGCGCAGGCCTGGGACGCGGGGAGCAGCTCGCAGACTCCCTCGCCTCCCTCTGCAGATTTATGAAGCAGGAAGCAGCCAGCCAAAAAAGCAAACAGAGAAGGCCCAACTGCACCGCTGTGTTGTTTTTTTTTGTTTTTTCCTTAAAGCTAACACACGCCTAGCCATTCCTTAGCACTGAGAAGAGGCCAAGTTCCTGTCTCCTGCTGCTTTGCTGGGACCAACTGACAGACACACGGGAATGTGCTGTCTTGGTGACCTTAAGGATGCTTACAGTGCTCCACCTCGGTGGTCTACAAGAAAAAAGTGACAGTAAGGTCACCCACTTGGAGCTGGACGCGGGATGTGGGCTTCTCTACACAGTCTGCAACTGCTCTCTGGGCCTCCTGCTCAAGTGGACATGGCCACTGGGCTCATAACAGGGGGCAGGCTGGTTTCTGAGGTGGCTGTGACCTCTAGATCTGTCAGAAACACCATCCACTCTCGTTAGCAGAGGCTCTTGACGATTTTCTGTGTGATTTCACGTCACATCCTGTGTAGGGCTCAGAATCTCCAGTTTCGTCAGGGGCTGACTCAGCCTCTCATCTGACAGGTGGGAACACAAACGTCTTTCAGGTCCAAACAGCCTGCGATGCTTGTGCAGTGGCTCTGAAGGAGAGCAGGGAGGACACACTCTCCTGCTCTTTAAGTAAACATTTCTTTTGAGGGCACCTCGGCAAGCACCCAAAAGGACACCAGAAAGGTGTCCAGCATGCTGCCTAAGTTCTCAGGGTCCCTCTGTGGTCCCATTAGCTGCAAGGTGAAAGACCCATTTGAGCTAGCTATTCCTTGGATGGGATAGATTAATTGATTGGGGAAATTATACAGACTAATTTTTAAGTAAAAAGAAATTTTACAGAACTTGGCTGAGGCTTTAAAATTGCATGTGTATCTGGATGGGGGGTGTGAAAAGGGGGTGTTAATCTGAAGCGAGGGCTGGGGTCTGCAGTCAGCCCTCTCCATCTACAGAGGCAACTGATCTGAGATGGTAAAACGTTTTTAAAAATTACATTTGCACCGAACATGTCCCTAAACTCTACAGCATAAGGACTCTTTAGATAGCAGGTACGCTGTATCTGTGTGCAGCATTATAAGGAACTAGAGATGATCTAAGTGTACGAGAAGCTGTGCATTGCCATGTTTTCTATAAGAGACCAGAGCATCCTCAGATTTTGGTGACCACAGAGTCCCCTGCAGACACTGAGTTCAACTGTTCTTCAGCAGGAGAAAATTCTCAATTTCTGCTGCTTCCTGTGACCTGGAGTTTGGGCCCCATTGCTGGGGGAAACCCACTCACAGGCCTGGGTGGTGCTTCTGGTAGTTCTGCGTTCCCAACTGTCCTGGTTCAGGAGACTGGTGCTCTTCAAGGGCTGGTCTCAACTTGCCAGCACCCTCAGTGTTGGAGGGGAAGGGGCCTCCTCTTCTAAAGCACAGCCATGCCAGAGGCTGACATGCCAGAGGGGAAGACCAACACCCACCGACTCCTCATTCACACAATAGGTGTGTGGGAACACCTACCACAGCAAACTGCAGGCTTTCTGTGAATGCAGAGGTGTGGCATTGAGCCAGGCATGTGGATTTTCAAATAGAATGGACCAGAGATGTGTCTGAGGGCCAAAGTATGGAGCCAGGTGTTCAACATTCAGGTAGAAAACAGAGCTTCCCATTAGGGTTTGAGTCATCCCCTGAGCACCATCGTTCTCTGGGGCTGAATTCAAGTGCATCTGAGAGATTAAGATGGGCATCAAGGTCTACCTAGACCACTGGTGTGAACCAGGGTCCCTTCGCACACTGGACTGCTGTCCTCCATCCACCTCCCTCTCTGTCTCCCCGGATCACAGCTTCCTTATGGGGAGGTGCACCATCTCAGGCTTGTGCACCGTGTCCAGTACAATCACTCGCACAGAGCAAGCCCTTGCCAACGGTTATTGAATAAATGAATAAATGTTTAAAATTGCACATGTGGTGCACTCTCTCTATCCCTCAAGTTCAAGAAATTTTTTATTGCTAGATGTTGAAGATCTAAAAATAACACTCTATAGCCAAACCAAGCTATTGAAAAATAAATAACTTGGCTGCTTCAGAATGGAGTAAAATTGGTTTCCTAATGCAGCACACCTGTTGTTTTCTCGAAGCACTGGCCTGGCTCTCATTTGAGGCTGCACATTGATATCCTCAGGAGCCGAAAAGCAAGCCCTGCTGCTGTGTCTTAGCCCCCCAGAGTGTCTGACCTGGTCTCTGGGATGTGGCCTCGGCCTCATGTGCCTGAAGTCTGTGGGTTCTCAAGTGCAGCCGAGATCCAGAAGCACTGTCCAGAGAACTGCACAAGCCCATTTGAAGAATGGACAGCATCCCTCCATGGCCTGCTTCTGGGCCTTCTTCTGGACCTGCTGAGAGCAACAAACTGAGATTTCTGCTTCTGATATGCACGTGGCAAGAAGAACCTGATTGTTCAAGTTATGCCCATGTGAATTAAATTCTCAATTAGGGGCTCAAAAATACTTTTCAACTTGTCAAGGGAGGGAGGACACTCAGCACACAGTGAACCCCATCAAGTGTTTGTGGAGATTAAATGAATAAAATCAAAGAAGCACAGGGTCTGCACTTTTTGTTGCTTTGGAGCTGGGGCTGGACCTGGGGCCCTGCACACACTGGGCACACGCTGTCCCACTGAGCCATGCCCCTTCCATGACTCCTCAAACTTGTGTCCAGACTTCTTGTATAATCCCTGACCTCAGCCTCAGCGTGGAAACCATCCAGGGCCTCACAGGCACGGCCTCACTTACTGAAAAGGAAGCCGCATTCTCCAGCCCGGCAGCTTGCAACTGCGGGCATCAGCTCTGCTTTGCTTGGGTTTCCCCCGTGCCTGGCTTGAGCCGGCTGGGTTCACTGTCCCCTGGGAGCTGGGAAGCAGCTATCAAAGCTCACCTTTTCCTCAGCACCCCAGCGCAGGCTATCAATTCTACCAGGGCCCACGAGAGCAGAGCACCGTAAGCCTCACCAGACTGATGCAGGGTGCACACGCTTTCACGTGTCCAAAAGGCACACTCTGCAATGCTGGAAGGAAGCACACTCCCCACAACCCTGCCCAAGGAAGCCACAGCAATGACCTTGAGTAGACAGGATCTGCGCAAAGACAGGCCAATGGGTCTCAGCTTGACTCCATGCTGCCTCGGCCTCTGGGGCTTCCTTCAGGAATACCCACACTCTGTGAACAGACTGGCTGGTTCTCCCATTAGCCCCAGACGCCAGCTTCAAGTGCAAAGACAAGCACCTGTTTCCAAAGGCAAACGCCTTTGTGATCATTAACCGATATCTAATAAAGGGAAACCTTTCTGTGGCTGCAGAGAACAGATGTTTCCAGGGCTTAATGACAAAGAATTATGCACCGGCAGCCACAGAAGCTGACCCGCTGCATCCCAAGCATAAGAACTCAGCAAACGCCCTCCAGGCTTTGGGTACACTCAGTGGGAACGGCCATGGGTTGCCTCACGTGGAATCAGGTGCATGCCCAGGTAAACATCGCATCCTCAGCAACGCACACCTGCTTGCCTATGTCCCCACACACACCTGACTGCCTGCAGGCAACATCTGAATAAACACCACAGTCATCAGTGACCTTCACAAAGGAACCAGCCTTGTGCTGAACTCTGGCAGCCAGAGTAAATTTATGCCAAATGATATAGAGATAAGAACACAAATTGAGAAGCCAATGCATCTGGGCTCACTTAAGAGTTGCATGAACCCAGGCAAATGATCTATTATATGTAAAAAGGGTGTTTTTGATGATTAAACATATCTTAAAAGAGCAAATATGTAGGTTTTACAGTATAGATTGTAAAAAATACTATTTTTAATTTGTTTTAATTAGTTATACATGACAGTAGAATGCATTAATGCACTTTGATCTGTCATACATAGATGGGATATCATTTCTCATTTTTCTGAGTGTACATATTTTTAAAGCAGGTGAGTCCTGAGAACATTTTTAAAGACCAAGGCTAATGTCCCTTGATCTGCTCCCTCTGCGTCTGATCTCACCTCACGGTGGACCCCTCATGGGCTGGCATTCAGCTTTGTGGTTAGTTACCCAGAGGCAGCTCTGCCTCTCCGAGTCTCAGGAGCTCCTGCCCTGGGACCAGGAGCTCAGACCCTCTGTCTCTTTTGCAGGTGTGGGCCTGGACAGCCCAGCTGCCCCCAGATGAACAAGGCTCTCCAGCCGAATGCCTCCCAGCCACAGATGAGCAGCTCCTCCAGGGGCTTTGACTGTTCCCCTGACTCTGGCCTGTGCAGCCTCCTGGTCTCTGTCCAGATGGGTCATGAGGCAGCACCCTCACCAGCAACCCCTAATCCAGCCCAATGCTTAGATGAGAAGGTTCGTCGGTGTCTTCAGAACCCCCAGAACTAACAGAAACCACTTGCCACTCCTTGTCAAAAGATCTCACTCTGGCCATGTCCTGCTGTCCTGCAAGCCTGGCAGAAGCCAGCATCTTAGACTGGCTTATGAGATGATCAGTCTGGAACCTAACTAGATGATCATGTCCACGGATACATGCTGTTAGCTTACACATAATGCTGGAAGTGGGGGACTCAGGGTGGCCCTCATACTTGCCCTCCATACCCCACTTCCCCTCCAGGAACAGCACAGAATCAACACAGCCCCAGAGTTCCAGCCCTGAGGACCCTCCCTCACCCGGAACGCGAGGTGGAAACTGAGGCACTGGCTTTTCAAGTGTGCGCTCGCTCTCTCTCTCTCTCTCTCTCTCTCTCTCTCTCCCCCCCCCCTCCACATTCACACACAGATCCAGAAACATTCTGGGACAAAAAAGAAACTGGAATTTCATAATCTCTGAAGCTTTTGCTGGAACCTAAATGATCTACTAAACCTGAAAATAGAAAAGACATTTCCGTGTCTTAGAGTCTCTGCTGAGCTTTCACTAACTTTGTGCCACTTGAATCTCATGGCACCTCTGTGTGAGAATGTAGGGAGTGCTGACACCCTCCTCTGCAGATGAGTCACCCCAGCTCCCAGCCCCTGCTCCTTATGCTCAGGGCCCCCAGGTGACAGTGAGGCTCTCTCAATGGCCGCAGTACCAATACCAGTGTCCTATATAGCAGGAGGAGCAACATGTTAGAGGCTGTCTCAATAGCAGAATTACCCAGTATTAACAATGACAGAAGCAGAAATAAAAGGATGAATGAAAACAGTTTAATAGTTAGCAGCCATATGAGAGGCAGGAGAAATCAAACACCATGCCTAACCTTAACAGTAGAGTTCCAGAGGTATTCACATGAGTGACCTCCACATTAGAGTTCCAGAAGTACCCACATGAGTAACCTCCACAGTAGTGTTACAGAAGTACTCACATGAGTGACCTCCACATTAGAGTTCCAGAAGTACCCACAAGAGTAACCTCCGAATTCCAGAAGTACTCATATGAGTGACCTCCACAGTAATGTTACAGAAGTACCCATATGAGTGACCTCCACAGTAGTGTTCTAGAAGTACTCACTTGAGTAACCTCCACAGTGGGGTTCTAGAAGTATTCACATGAGTAACCTCCACAGTAGTGTTACAAAAGTACTCAAATGAGTGACCTCAACAGTAATGTTACAGAAGTACTCAAATGAGTGACCTCAACAGTAGTGTTACAGAAGTATTCACATGTATAAGCTCAACAGTAGTGTTCTAGAAGTATTCACATGAGTAACTTCCACAGTAGTGTTACAGAAGTACTCACATGTATAAGCTCAACAGTAGTGTTCTAGAAGTATTCACATGAGTGACCTCCACAGTAGAGTTCCAGAACTACTCACATGTGTGACCTCCACAGTAGTGTTCCAGAAGTGGAGGTCACTTGTGCAACATCCACAGGAGCGTGTGCTTTGCCCCACACTCTCTCAGTGAAGTTGACGGTGATACTTCTGAGCAAGCATAATTATAAAATAATAACATGAAAAATTAAAAGTATTACAATTTATTGGCATCTTCTAGGGACCAGTTTGCAGGCATCATTCCTGAATTTCATAATAATTCCACAACATAAGAATCCTTATCACATTTTCCAGATAAGGACATGGAAACCAGCTACAGAGAGCAACTCCCTAGAGGCCAGACTCTGGGGAAGTGGCAGAGGCAGGGATTCAGTCCAAGCCAGGCCACACTTAAGGCCTGGGAATCAGTCTGCACAAAAACTGAAGATGACATACGGATAAATAGAAATGCACCAGTGACAGAGTAGCAATGCACCTCTCTCCTTTCACAGGAAATAGAAGCCAGCCACATCCACCCCAGTACACCCCAGGCCTAGGTAACAGTTAACAAGGACACTATAACTAGTGTGCATCTAATTCTGTGTGGTAGAAACAGAAAATGGACAAAAGCCTTCAAGTTTCCAGGGAGTGGTCCTTAACACTGAACTTTCTTTAGGTCACAGGGTAATGTCACTAAGAGCAGAATTGTCCGCACAGTTCTATGAAATAGAATTACAAAACAAAACCAATTCTAAAATCTTCTATAAGAAAATATAAGGATCTTCCATTTAACGCACTTTTGGTCAAAGAGTACCTCCAAATCTCAAAACTGAAATTGAAAACTCTCTAGGCATAGTAACAGTGGAAGGCAAAAGTATCAGAACTAGAGAATAAGACCATGAAAGCACTCAGAGGAAACTTCTCTACCTTGTTACACTAATTTGCACATATACTTGGAAGTGCATTGTTTAATCATTCAACCAAAGGAATAAGAAAAACAAAATTAAGGAAAACAGGAAAAAGAATTATTAAGGACAAAGGTGAAATTATGTACTTGAACATCAAGTAATAGAACCAATTAATCAATCTAGGAGTTGGTTTGAAATTGTGGACTAATCTACAAATGGAGACAAACCACAGACCTGGGGGAAGTAAAGGAAAGACTGTGGGATGCTTTCCTTAAGTTCACACCAATGAACTGAAAGATCCGGAATAGACCAGATTGACGGTTACCCAACCTGACCCTAATAAGGTGAAAACATTCCAAAAAGACCAAGTAACAGGAGCAGATGAAGTCCTTGGAGAAGTAGCCCCCTTCTCAGCAAAAGAGCACCATGTCGAGCAATTTAGCAGAGATTTCTAACAAATCTTTAACAAATAGGTCATAGATTGGTTGAATGACATGAAATGTTTCTGAACTAAAGAAGAAATGGAAGGGGGAGAAAAATCTCCAAATGAATTTCCAAAGCTAGCAAAACCCAACAAAGAAGCAGAAGGAAAAGAAAAATCTGTTTCAACTATACTTAAAAATAATTAACTACCTTAGTATACATTAATAAACATTACTCAGAAGCCCATTCAGAGATGACCACCAGAGCAGGTGAGGCTTATTCTAGAAATGTCAGAGCAACCCAATTATAGAAAACCTACCGCACAATCAATGCAGCAGTTTAATGGACAGAAAAAGAAAAAGCACCCAGCTTTCTTAAGAAGGGAAAGCTTTCGGATAAAGTTAAACATCGTCCTCGACTGAAAATCCCCCACGAAACAGGGGTGACCAAGAAGGTAAATATTTCTACTTATAAACTTTTAATTCAAGGCCTTCCTTAGACTGATGACAGTTGACTTCCAGAGCAAACCCCCTGGCTTTGCTGGCCACCAGATGATGTCCCCCACTGTGGGGCTGGCCCACTGCAAGCTCCTTGGCTGCCCGTGGCGGGGGACTTGGATCTGAAGCACTTCACAAACACATTTGCCTCACAGTGTCTCATAAGTGCATGAGGACTGCAAGTTTCTTTCTTTTTTTAATATTTATTCTTAAGTTACAGGTGGTCACAATATCTGTATTTTACACTTATGTGGTGCTGAGGATCGAACCCAGTGCCTCTTGCATGCTAGGTGAGCGCTCTACCACTGAGCCACAACCCCAGCCCGAGGACTTCAAGTTTCAAGCATGGTAACAAGAAAATGATTATAACTATGACAAGGAAGGAAGGAAGGAAGGAAGGAAGGAAGGAAGGAAGGAAGGAAGGAAGGAAGGAAGATGTAACTTAAAACTTATGAGAAAATTGGAAAATTTTTGCATGTGGGTAGGATAAATCTGTTGAAACTGGGCATGCTGCTAAAGAATGGATGACCCATATTGGAAAATGCTGCGTAGATAATAATTGAGAATAAGGGAGAAGTCAGTAGCACCGGGTGGGACAAGGAGAAGAGCTGCCCACCGTGGGGGCAAGAACAGAGCTCACAGCAAAACTCGTGGGGAAGACAGATTCCCAAGATGAACAAAACCGTCCTGTGTGGAACAAGAAATCCAGTGGGATAGATTCCACTAGTGTATTGTTTTTAAAACTTTAAAATGAAATCACCTCCTGCTTAGTGGACATATATCTAGGAAACAGCCTCCATCGCTGAGCTTAAGCTTGGTCCAGTGGAGGGGACTCTGAACAGTGGGGTGAGGTGGGAAGATGCGCCCTGCTCATTGCCAGGCTGTGCCCTGCTGGCTTCCTGCTGGGGCCTCACATGGTCCTAGGACAGAGAAGGATGCTCCAGAGTGCTCGGAGAATGAAGGGCCTTTCACCAGCTGGGCCCACGGAGACGCCAGCATCACAGCCGTGGTCACTCCTGCAGTCTGCCTGATCCACACAACAGCCCCCTCCCCCAAGAGACTGTTCAGCAGGGTGAAATCTGGCTTTAAAGACAGGAAACACTGTGAGAGCTGCAGGGAACTCCGAGATCACCAGCTGGTTGAGGAGACGGAACCAGGGTAGACCCGGTCCTCTCTTTCCTTCCAGCCTCTGGGGGGCCAGGCTAGGCCACGCCGCTCATCGGGCACAAGAATGGTCTGGAACCATCGTTTCTGCCAAGCATGCAAAGAAGTCTTTTACTGAAGATAAGAGTTTATTTTGCAGCTCAAACATCTCACCCTTCACTTAAGACTGATGGGCAAGCATACCTGACACCTTGCACTGAACAGAATCTGGCCATTGACCCCTGCAAAACATTAAGTTCCTTCCCTGAAGTTTAAAATGGGTCTCCTATAATCTGCACAGATGAATGATCAGGTTAGATACTTAGACATTATGCCAGTCAGAACACTCTCTGAGCCCAATTTTATGCACTTTTTTTCAATTAATAGAAGGCTAACTGCATTGGAATTCTCATCAGGATTTAGAGATGTGGGATGGAGAGGGAACCTGTAGCTCAGCCAGGTGACAGGTCTGAAGGGCATTCAGAGGTGGAGACAGATGGGAGCACGAGCCCCGGCTGAATCCTCCAAAGGATGAAAGGAACAGTATCAGAACGTCCTCACTACCTGGGGCCAGGGCACAGCCAGTGACCTTTTTCCAGGGAAGGCCCTGAGGATGCCTGTGGTTGAGGGACAGGCCCAGGTGGCATGTGGGACAACTGGCAGAGTAGCCTGGCTGCAATAGGGGATGTGCCCTGGGGTCTCCTTCTCTTTCTGCGCATAGGAGTCTGTGCAGAGGCCACAGTTGGAGTAAAAGCACATCTCAGGTACTCGGACACAGAGGCCTTGTGAGGTGGTGATGGAGCCTTAGAAATAGGGGGGTCTGCCAGATGCAGGAAACAGCAGCCTAAGGCACGTGGGGAGGGACCCCTACATCAGCTCCCTCCTCATGACTGCCAGACCAGGGCTGGGCAGTGGCCACAGAGCTCTGGTTAGAGGACCAGGGTACAAAGCAGCACTCTCCTGGCTGCTGCAAACCACGGTGTTCTTTGTGCGACGGAGCACCTGCTTTCTCTTTCTTGGTTGCTATTATGTATTATCATTAAACTAAAGGCAGAAAAAAAGATAACATTCTGAAAGAAGTCAGAAGGTGGCAGGATGGGCATAAAGTGGAAGGGTCCAGGGCAGAGAAGCAACCCATGACTCAGACAGGCAAAAAACCCAAAACATACACAAATAAACAAACAAAACCTTAACAAACACAGCAAGACTTGCACCAAAAGTGGTTAAACTAAGTGCTCGAGTGCCACCTGCTGGCCATTGTGGGACACTGCAAGCTGCTCGCTGTCCCCTTGCTCCAGGTTTGTAACCCTGGCCATCCCACCACGGTCTGGAGCAACAGAAAACCATTCACAACTCAGGATCCTTCCAATTTAGTCTGGTTGCCTGAAAATATGCTTAAAGCAAGGAGAGCTATGTTAAACTTAGGAAAGAACTTAATTGTGCCAATTGCCAGTCACTTCAAGTGTAAAACTCTCCAATGGTCTTCATTTCATAAGAAGCAAGTTCCTTGGTGAGTAAATGCTAAGGACTTCCCCCTAGGTCTCCTGAAGTCAATTGGGGAACATGAAAACTGGCCCATTCTGTTATTCAAGGTGGTTTTTCTCAGGTTAACCCCTTGCCTCTTTCTAAATCCAGTTCAAGTCCCCCCACACACACACACAATCATCCCCACCCTCCAGGAGAGGGAAGCCCCTCCTTGCTCAGGTCTATTTCTAGTATCCTAAGAGGAGTATCTGATGTATCCCTCAGAATGAGAAGCCCAGAGCCTGAAACACTGGAGGCTTCCTATCAGGGTTTGTGGAATTAATATTCCTTCATCCTTGCTGAGTAAGTTCTGCTCCTTTTAACAGGATCCAGTGATTCACACCTTAAGCTGAGACCTCAAAAGTTCTATGCATTGGTCTCTCACAGTGAGATGGGAGGACTTGGTCTCCGCCCCAGTTAAGATTCTGCCATGAGGACTCAGGAGATGCCTGGACTTCTGCCCCAGTGTCCAGCTGCCCTTGAGAAATCACTGGTGGGCCTGCTGACTCCACAAAGGACCCAGAGGATGAGGAAGCACAGGCGAGGCCCGTCCCGCCATGTCTGCTGCAGCCCCACAGCCCCACGGTGCGTCGCTGGGCTCCTCTCTTACTCCCTTTCCCTGGAGCAGGGATCTGCTCCCCAACGCTGCCCCCAGCATTTCTCTGCTAATAATCCCTTCTCTAACACACTCATCTCCAGCGATGAAACTAAATGCTTTTTCATGGGAAAATTTCAGGCAAGTATCAAGTGTAAACCAATATTGAAGTCTGTTGCCAGCCCAAGTGTCTGTCCTGAAGCCTGGGAGTCACCTGGTCACCTTTCCACTTGGATGCAGCTCCTCAGACTCAGTGTGGTACATCTGAACCCTCCAGCCTCCTGTGCCTTTCAATCACCCTGTTTCCAGAACAATCTGGACCCAACAGGCAGCACTATGGACCAGGGGCCCAGACAGAACCCTGGGCCTTGTCATCGGCTCAACCTTCCAGGAATCCTAAGGAGTGCACTTCTGTCCTGTGAGGACACAGTCGAGAGATAGAAACCAGTTCAAGGTTCTCAGTGCAGCCTTTCAAACCCTGGTGCCAGTGGATGACAGTCCCTGGGTCTCCGAAGTCTCCTCCTGTGAGCTCCTCTCAGTCTCAGTTATCCCTCCTCCTCAGGTTAACCTTGGGTTTTTCTTTGACACAAGCTCAGGCCATCACACTGAGTGCTCATGCGTATGTGTGAGCTCGCGCACGCGCACACACACACACACACACACACACACACCTCAAGCACTTCATATGGTCAATTAAGTGCCAAGAAATGGGCACATGAGGAATGGACTCCTTGCTTGTTGGCATGAGCCGGCAGCAATTCCTCCCCAGGCCTGCTGAAATGCACGCAGGGGCGTGGCAGATGGTGGAACAGAGGCACCTGGCACTCAACAGCTCCTCATGGGAGTTGACCAAAGCAACAGGTGTGTGGAGGTGAGCAGCTCTGGGTAAACACTGGATTCAACACCAAAGAAGAGGCCTCCTTCTAGC
Organism: Marmota monax; assembly: GCF_021218885.2. Classification (NCBI taxonomy): domain Eukaryota; kingdom Metazoa; phylum Chordata; class Mammalia; order Rodentia; family Sciuridae; genus Marmota; species Marmota monax. The sequence continues at coordinate 2,796,194 of NW_026692321.1, read as the reverse complement.
AGGTCTAGAAGCATAGCAAGAGAAACAGACACCCAGAACCTGTCGCCCAGCATGGAGGACAGAAAAGGGGGACTTTCCCCTCTGAGGTGGCAAGGAGAAAGAGTCCCCCTGTGGCACAGAAGCCTGCCCACCCAGACATGCAGCTTAAACCAATGCAGCTTAGACCCTGGAGTCTGCACAGAAGGCGAGCTTAGGAGAAGGAATCTGTGTCACCTCCCAGCCACCTCTCAGCGTGCTCCAGCCAGGAGCCACCTTGAGAAGTGTCCCCTTGACTGAGCCTGCACTGCTCTGGGGTCAGAACCCCTGGCTTGTTTCCGTCCCTTGATCCTGTGGGCAGTCTGCTGCACTGCCCATGTGGCAGTGGGCTCCTGAGGCAGACTTGGTTTGGGAGACTGACTCAGGCCTCTTGAAGCTCTATGCTGCAAGGGACATGGCTGCCAGGGACTGGCAGATCAGGAGTCTGCCCTCGGAGAACAATTTCATGTAGTTTTACATGGATCTGAGGTTAGGGGCTGGTTTCACATGGCGACCAGGTCTAAAGAGGCCTGAGAGGCCAAGATCAAGGGTGGTGGACCATGTGATCTACACCAATTGTGCTCAGCCCTTGGAGGCTCAGAGGATGCAGAGTGGATGTAGCCTCCCCCACTCTGGGAATGCAGCTCTCAAGGTCCCAAGGGAACACACACTTGGGGTAGCACGAATTCTGGCAGGAAATTGAAGAGAGGATTTCGACTAACTCCAGCTGCAATTCACACTAACAATGCCTTTCAGACATCCCAGATGAAAGAACAAGGAGTGGGGGTGAAAATCTCTTGTCCTGCTCCAGGCTAGCAGGGTGCATAGCCAAAGAAGCCCAGAAGAGAACTGTAGATTAGCAGTCTGATTATCCACCCATGCTCACATTTCCAAGCACCTTGGTTAAGAAGGATTATTTTATTTTATTTTCAGTTTTTTAATTTTTAAAATTTTTTTATGATTTTTTCCAAATTTAAATTTTCTTTGTTTTTTTCCCTCATTTTTTAAATTTAAATTTTTCTTTTATAATTATTTTTTATTTTTATATATAGTTTTTCTTTTTTAAAATTTTATGCCTCTTAAAATTGTTATTTGTTCTTTTGTTATATATGTCAGTAAAATACGTTTTGACTTACATACATGAAGTGTAACTTCCCATTCTTGTACTTGTACATGTATGGAGTTACCCTGGTCATGTATTCATAGAAAACTTAGGAAAATTATGTCCAGTTCATTATACAGTCTTCATTTTGTCCTTTATTATTTTATTATATAACTTTCTATTTTTCTTACATTTTTTGTTTAACTTTTCATTTTATTATATTTTATTTTAGTTTTGTTTTTAACTTTATTCCTTTCTTAAAATTTTTCTTCTTTATTTTTAATTTAATTTAATTTAATTTTTTAATTTCTTCATGGACCTTTGTTTTATTTATTTGTTTCTTTTATATGTGGTGCTGAGAATCAAACCCAGTGCCTCATACATGTTAGGCAAATGCTCTTCCTCTGAGCTACAACCCCAGCCCCTATTCTTTATTTTTATCTTTTCTTGTTTATTTATTTATTTTTGGTTTTCTCTCTTTCTAAATTTTTTCTCTGTTTTTCCTCAATGCTGAGGACTGAACAAATTCAGGACCTCATGTATCTTGGGCAGGCGCTCTGCCACTGCGCTACACTCCCAGTCCCGCAGAGAGGAACTGTGCCCAGCGCCAGCCATGACATGGTCCCATTCAATCAGTAGCCCACACTTCTATTTAAATAGTAGAAATGGGCTGGGGTTGTGGCTCAGTGGTAGAGTGCTCACCTAGCACGTGTGAGGCCCTGGGTTCGATCCTCAGCACCACATAAAAATAAATAAAATAAAGTATTGAGGGGCTGGGGTGGTTGTCTGCAAACGTGCCAATAACATGCGCTGGGAAAGGACAGCCTCTTCAATCAGTGGTGCTGGGGCCACAGGATGTCCACACAGAGGACCCTGAAGCTGTCACTCTGTACCATGAAATAATGACTATCTAATTTTTGTATAATCTTTCTATAAAAATGTTTGTATATATCTGGACTAAACACCTATAAGAGAAAGTTCTGGGTAATAAGATAGGTGTACATGAACGTTTGTAAAAAGTGAAATAATTTTCAAGGTGGGTTCCAGCTACTCTGTGTCATCCCTAACATGTCAGCATTGTTCACTTTAGCCTTTCCAACACTTGTGTAATAAAATAGGCATCCCTTGGTATCCTTGGGTTATTGGTACCAGGACTTCCCCCAGACACTCATACTCAGAAATGCTCAAGATTTCTATAAAATAGCAGTGTATTTGCATGTAACCTACACCCATCTATATATCTCTTTAAATCATCTCTAGATTGCTTGTAATGCCTAACACCATATAAAAGCTGTTTAAATAGTTTCCATGATTATTATTTAGGATACAAGGTCAAGAAAAAAATTTTTGTACCCATCCAATAGAGGTGCAGTGTTTTGTTTCTTGTTTTTGTTTTTGTTTGTTTTTTAAATATTTACTACCTACAGTTTGGGGACTTTCAATTCTGCTCTTCTGATCTCTTTGTCCAGGCCCTGGAAAACTTTACAGAAAGTTCGAGGCCTTGCAATGCCGCAGTCCAGCTGCAGCAAAATAACCGGGGGGGGGGGGGGGGACGAACAACTTGTGTAGATTGATACAGCCGGAGTAGGAGCCGTTTATTGTAGGACAACAGAGGTATTTATACATTCCACACAGCTTATCTTAATTAGCATAAACTAGATACATCAGTCAACCAATAAGGAATCTCCACACTTAATGGCTCGCTGGCATTACTTCACAAACCACTCCCTCTGGCAAAATGCCAGGCGCCATCCTGACTTGTTTACAGACTCTAACATTTAAATTACTAAGGGAAGGAGACACCCCAGTGGAACCAAGAATAATTAGGGCATGTGTTGATAAGAGCCCAGGAACTCTAGTTAAAAAGAAAAAGAAAGTTCAGAGCAGGAAGGATTATCAGGAAAAAAGTTGCAGCAAAAGGCTATTACTGAACAGAACTCTAAAGAGAGAAATAGAAGAAGATCTTAGAAGATGGAAAAATATACCCTGTTCATGGATAGGCAGAACTAACATCATCAAAATGGCGATATTACCAAAAGTTCTCTATAGGTTTAATGCAATGCCAATCAAAATCCCAACGGCATTTCTTGTAGAAATAGAGAAAGCAATCATGAAATTCATATGGAAAAAAAAAAGACCCAGAATAGCAAAAACAATGCTAAGCAGGAAGTGTGAATCAGGCGGTATAGCAATACCAGACTTCAAACTATACTACAGAGCAATAGTAACAAAAACAGCATGGTACTGGTACCAAAACAGGCGGGTGGACCAATGGTACAGAATAGAGGACACAGAAACCAATCCACAAAACTACAACTATCTTATATTTGATAAAGTGGCTAAAAGCATGCAATGGAGGAAGGATAGCATCTTCAACAAATGGTGCTGGGAAAACTGGAAATCCATATGCAACAAAATGAAACGGAATCCCTTTCTCTCGCCATGCACAAAAGTTAACTCAAAATGGATCAAGGAGCTTGATATCAAACCAGAGACACGCCATCTGATAGAAGAAAAAGTTGGCTACGATCTATATACTGTGGGGTCGGGCTCCAAATTCCTCAATAGGACACCCATAGCACAAGAGTTAATAACTAGAATCAACAAATGGGACTTACTCAAACTAAAAAGTTTTTTCTCAGCAAAAGAAACAATAAGAGAGGTAAATAGGGAGCCTACATCCTGGGAACAAATCTTTACTCCTCACACTTCAGATAGAGCCCTAATATCCAGAGTATACAAAGAACTCAAAAAATTAGACAATAAGATAACAAATAACCCAATCAACAAATGGGCCAAGGACCTGAACAGACACTTCTCAGAGGAGGACATACAATCAATCAACAAGTACATGAAAAAATGCTCACCATCTCTAGCTGTCAGAGAAATGCAAATCAAAACCACCCTAAGATACCATCTCACTCCAGTAAGATTGGCAGCCATTATGAAGTCAAACAACAACAAGTGCTGGCGAGGATGTGGGGAAAAGGGTACACTTGTACATTGCTGGTGGGACTGCAGATTGGTGCGGCCAATTTGGAAAGCAGTATGGAGATTTCTTGGAAAGCTGTGAATGGAGCCACCATTTGACCCAGCTATTCCCCTTCTGGGTCTATTCCCTAAAGACCTAAAAAGAGCATGCTACAGGGACACTGCTACATCGATGTTCATAGCAGCACAATTCAGAATAGCAAGACTGTGGAACCAACCTAGATGCCCTTCAATAGATGAATGGATAAAAAAAAAATGTGGCATTTATACACAATGGAGTATTACTCTGCATTAAAAAATGACAAAATCATAGAATTTGCAGGGAAATGGATGGCATTAGAGCAGATTATGCTAAGTGAAGCTAGCCAATCCCTAAAAAACAAATGCCAAATGTCTTCTTTGATATAAGGAGAGTAACTAAGAACAGAGTAGGGATGAAGAGCATGATAAGAAGATTAACATTAAACAGGGATGAGAGGTGGGAGGGAAAGGGAGAGAGAAGGGAAATTGCATGGAAATGGAAGGAGACCCTCAGGGTTATACAGTGGAGGGGGTAGAGAGAGAGGAGGGGAGGGGAGGGGAGAGGTGGGGAGGGGGGATGGTGGAGGATGGGAAAGGCAGCGGAGCACAACAGACACTAGTATGGCAATATGTAAATCAATGGATGTGTAACTGATGTGATTCTGCAATCTGTGTATGGGGTGAAGGTGGGAGTTCATAACCCACTTGAATCAAAGTGTGAAATATGATATATCAAGAACTATGTAATGTTTTGAACAACCAACAATAACAATTTAAAAAAAAAGGCTATTACTGAATACTTTTCGTTACTGGAGGGTGCGTGAAGCGGCGAGGCGGCTGCCAAGTGTGCGAGCAGGTCATGGCACAGCAAGGATTTTCCAAGAGGCGGCGGTGTCTGGCTCTTCCCAGCCCCCTGCCCGGGAGCGGGATACCACTTCGAGAGCCCAAATCCAAACCTGTGCCCGGAGGCAGTTTGAGTCCGGGACGCTGCCAGTCTGGGGCTGCCCAAGGACGCTGCAGCTCTGTAGAGGACGCACATGGCGTCCCTAAAGTTTGATCATTTCCAAGGCCAGTAACTACAATGGTTCTCCCACACCTGGAGGCTAATGAGTACTGAGCACTATTAAGGCTTGTTTCAAATGTAAAAAAAAAAAAAAAAAAAAAAACTTGAGATAATATACTAAATTGTTCGGAAGGTTGTTTTCTTAGTGGAATGCTACAGGATTTTCTTTAGCATCATTGCTGGAGTTCCTGCCTTCATCCCAGTGCCGGTGAAAACAAGGGTAGAAGAATTTCCAGTGTTGCTGAAAACCAGATGAGACTTTGGCTGAGAAACGGACAAGACTTCAAATCAAGCTAGCTGCCTGCAGAACTTACCTGGACTGTGATTTAAGCTAGCTGCCTGCAGAACTTACCTGGACTGTGATTTACCTGAACTGTGAGTTAATCTATTGAGACACTGCTTTACCTGGACTGAGACAACAAACTGTAATCTACAACAAATTGTAACTCCGTATCTTTGCTAACGGTGTGATTGCTGGTATAATTTTTCCAAGGGCTTCTTGCATGGAGCCATCAATTGGCTTGGTATTGTGACATTTTGTATCCTCCCCTTCTGCTTGTAGCAGATTATTTATGGTGTTTGTGTAAAAACCACTGGTCGTTATTTAAATTAAACAAAAGGGGGAATTGTTAGAGTCTGTAAACAAGTCAGGATGGCGCCTGGCATTTTGCCAGAGGGAGTGGTTTGTGAAGTAGCCAGGGAGCCATTAAGTGTGGGGATTCCTTATTGGTTGACTGATGTATCTAGTTTATGCTAATTAAGATAAGCTGTGTGTAATGTATAAATACCTCTGTTGTCCTACAATAAACGGCTCCCACTCCTGCTGTATCAATCTACACAAGTTGTTTGTCACCCCCCCCCCCCAGCCCGTTATTTTGCTGCAGCCTGACTGCGGCATTGCAAGTCATACAGTTTCTGTCACAAATACTCAGCCAGGTCCTTGTGCATGGAAAGCAGTTGCAGGAAATAGGTGAATGAACACAGCTGCGTGCCAGGAAGCCTTCTGAATGACACTGGAATTTGAATTTCACATATTTTTGTGTAACAAAATGTTTTCATTTCTCTGGTTTGCCAAATGTTTTAAAATATAAAAATCATTCTTATCTCTGTAAAATGCCAGACCACAGGTGGCATTGTGCCCATGTCTGTAGATTGCCAATTCCTGGTTTTGTATGTCCTTGTCCCTGAACCATAGTGTCTTGGTTACTGTAGTTTCAGGAAATCTTGAAATGGGTGGTATGAGTCCTCCATCTTTTTCAAGATTGTCTTAGCTATTCTATGTTCTTTCCATTTCCAGATAAATTTTAGAGTCAACTCTTCAATTTCTACCCCCAAAAAATATGAGACGATGTGAGAGTACTTTGACTTTGTAGAGCAATTTGGAGAGAATCAACATCTTAATGCTATTGAGTCCTCTAATCCATGAACATTGTCTTTTATTTATTTAAATCTTTAATTTCTCTTAGCAAAATATTGCGATTTTCAAAGTAAATATCTTGCACATATTTTATTAAACAAATTCCTAAGGATTTTACAATTTTGTTGCTATGGAAATGGCCTTATTAAACTTAATTTTTCAAATATTTGTGGTTAGTATATGGAAATGAAATACATTTTTATGTGTTGATGTTGTATCTTACAACATGGCTAAATGTATTTAGTACTTAGGGCAGTTTTGTGTGGCTCTGTTAGCATGTTTTACATGAGTAATTGTGTCATCCACAAAGAAAGTCAGCTTTACTTCATCTTGTCAACCTCATGCCCTTGATTTATCTCTCTTATATAGCTTCAGACCTACTGCAGTGTAGGGTAGAAATGAAAAGAGCCATCACCTGCCTTGTTCCCAGAGTCACAGGGCAAGCATCCAGCATTTCACTACTAATTGCAGCTCTTCTATTGATCTCTTAAAAAAATTGTAGCTTCATTCTAGTCATAGTTTATTGAGAGTTTTTATACAAATGGAAGTTGAGTTTTCTTAAGAACTTTTTCAATAACTAATGATTGTATAACTTATTTTTTTTATTCTGGTGACTTACATATCTCTAGATTTGAATTGTCAAATTTAACCAAAAAATCTGGCATCTATGTTCACACAATTTTCTTTTATTATAGTTTGTCAGGTTTTAGTATCTCTCTTATTCTGGTATTATTAAACAAGAGGGGCAGTAGTCACTGTTCATTTATTTTCTGAATGTGTTGTGAGAGTTTTAGATACGTATTCTTTAAACATTTGATGGAGTTCATCAGTGAAATCATCTGGGTCTCAGGTTTTCATGGGTTTTATGTTTGCTGTTAATGTTGATCTGGAAAGCTTTTGATTATGAACTCAGTTTCTTTACTCTTTAGATTTTCTTTTTTTATCATTTGTGATTAGTTTGTTTGTCAAGAAATTTGTCCATATCATTCATTTTTGTCAAATTTATTGGTATTTTTATTCTTTATGTGTTGTAGTGACATTACCTGCTGATACTGGTAAAGCCACATCTTTAATATCATGAACTTGGCGGTGGTTCTACTTTGCAGGGATGCACTGAAATGGCTCCTCCTTCCCTGAACCACACCTGCTCAGAAGGCACGACCTTTGACTTTCCAGGGTGGTCAAGGGACAAGCCAAATCCAGTCACCACTTTCTAATAACATAATCGTGGGCAATTTTGCTGATAGTTTCTGACTCAGTTTCTCTTCTATCCTTTTAAGGATGAAGTCAACTGCTCAGGGCTGAAGAAAGCGTTGCCAATATTGAGGAGAAGTCACTTAGCCACAGGGGCCACCTCTCAGGATAGAAAACTGCTTCCAGCATTTGTAAGGACGGGCTGCTGCAGTGTCGGCTGGGATGTGGTGAGGGCCGCGGGGAGCCCCTGGCAGCCGTGATGATGGCAGAGCACTCTCATTCCTTTCTCAAGATAGTCATCCAACAGCGGGGTCACCAGAGGGGGAAAATTCCAAGTATGTGTCCTCACCCCATGGCCTCCTGCAGCTGCTGTCCTGGGCACACAATGGGGTCGTGTTGTAAGGAAGTCACAGTCAAGAGGCAGCACAAATGAAGTATTTAGTTTTATTGAGTCACATTACAATAATTATGGAGAATACTGGGCCCCAAATGTTGCTTATTCCATCCAGAGGGACAATGCCCTCACTGTCCAGTGGCTGATGGCCACGGGCCTGGAGGTGGCCCCAGCATGCTGCAGCCTGCACCTGCTGAAGCTGCCTGCAGCAGGCTCTGGAGGGAGAGGCCCTGAGGGTGGCTCTGGGAGGAAAACGGATCCCCAGACCCGCGGTGGTGGGTCAGGATCTCCTGTTCCTAAGTGGTTCAGGCCCTGCTTCTCCAAGGGCTTGGCTTCTGTGTCCGCTTCCCCCATATGAACCATCTGGGTCCTGCCAACCATCGCCAACGTGCAGAAGCACCAGTCAAGAGATCGTCCTAACGAAAGCCATCTTTGAGGCAGAACTTGAAGGAAAGAAGCAAGTTCTGGGCTGAGAAATGATGATTCCGAGCTAGGGACAAGTGCTCCAGACAGGTCCCCCGTCTTTTGTCCTTGTGCATGCCAGAGAGCCCCACGCTGGCTTTCGGATCTGCCCTCCCACTCCCCTTTCTCTAGCTAATGAGTAGGAGCTCCCCACTGGCAGCGGACACTCCCCAGAAAGTGTGTGCAGCCCTGCCAGTCTCCTTCCTTCTGTCTACAACCTGCTTCTTTCAAGATGAAATTTGCACATTAGCTCCCCTGGGAAAATCCCACCCCCACCACTGTGCTTGCCGGGAGTTATAAACCATTATGTGTCATAAACTGTTACCCACAGGACATGACACCATTCAACCTCTGAGTGTGCCACAGTAGCATAAGCAGGATCCCATCATCTTATGAGGATTTGTCCCAAACCTGTCTGTCTTGTAGACCATCTTCCCTGGCAATGAATGGCTAAGGGTCTCGAGGGGAGTCACTGTGGAGGGTTTCTTACTGCCTCTTCGCAAGGCATTGGCGAGGCTCGGTGGGGACGTGCGCAACCAGGCCTGCTCTCGGACACTCGAACTCACGCGGAGCCTGGGCAGGTGCTCTGTCCTCCTGGACAGACAGGAGCCAGGTGGCATAACACAGATGGGCAGATGTTTCCTGTTCAAGGAGCTGAGGACTGGAGAATGGGGGAGGGGTCAGAGGAACGTTGCTGTGCAGGAGGGCACTCCGCAGGCCACACAGCCTGGGCCACACAGCCTGGGCTCGGGAGCTAGCAGAACGTTCCAGAATCATAGCTGCTCTGGTTTGCATCTGTAATGTCCCCCAAGGCACATATTTTGAAGACTTGGTACCCACCCTGGTCCTATTAGAAGGTGGTGGAGCTGTTAAGAAGTGGAGCCTTCTAGTTGTTGTGTGCGTGCCGTTGAAGGTGACAGTGGAACCCCATGTCCTCACGGGTCTCTCTCCCCTGCGATGGCTTTCTGCTGTGCACTCCCAGCCAGGGTGTGTTGCCTCCCCCCAGACCCAAAAGCAACAGGGCCACTGCCATGAATGGATACCTCTGAGCCCAAAATAAAGACAAACGAGCGGAAGTAAGACTTCTTTCCTTGCAAGTGAATTATTTCATGTATTTTCTTACAGTAGCGGGAGCTGCCTGGCACAGTGACGGTGTGACCTGGGAGGGCCAATTTGTGTCTCTGCCTCAGTTTTCTACCTGGGGAATACCAGCATGATGGAATACCATATGTCTTCAGTCCTCATCGTAAGGACTGAAGGGTTCAGGCATGGAAAGGGCTGAGGCCAGCGCTGGCAGTACGAGTTCTGGACAAGTGTCAGCAGGTTACCATGGTGACAACCAAGGAGGCAGCAATGGTGGTCAAGCCCCTCAGTGCACCAGGCTCCCATTACTCTGCTAGCCCGGGGCAGGAGCTCCAGATCTCAAGGCCGCGTGGGGACATGCCACTCTCTCCAGTGGTAACTCTGGGTTAATTTAAAAAGTCGCCCACTCCTCACAGTGTGTTTCTTAGGATACTCTACTACCCTCTTCACTCAACAAGTCAATTAAAAACGCAGTACTGACCTGACGCCAGAGAAGCGCTCTGACCTCATGCCTGTCTTCATGTAAGTATGGACATAGTGCGGCTCCTGCCCTCCCGCCAAGGGTCATGACCGATTTCCAACACAACACGTGACAGACATGTTCAAGATCTAGAGTCACAAAGCACAACGGGGAGTACAAAGGAGTGTGATTTTGCAAAGATCAAACTTGAAGGAGACTGGGAAGGGCTTCCTGGAGGGGCTGCTGCATGCACTGGGTCTGGAAGGGTGAGCAGACCCTCCTGGGGCAGATGGGAGTGACCCCTGGCAAAGAAGCATCCAGAGAAGGGTCTGAGAGGCAGCAGAGCCCTCCAGGATTTCCAACTTGTCCGGCACAGCTGAAGTGGAGGGTAGTTTGTAAGTAGGTGAGTCTGGAGAGGTGTGAGAGGGTTCAGCAGGGTTTCACAGGCAGTGATGGTACAGGAGACAGTCCAGGGGAAGGGGAGACAGTGCGCAGAATGAGTGTCAGGCCCTGGTTCTGGGCCAAACATGAGTCCCTTTCGTGCCATGACCCCACCTGCAGCTCAGCCCCTCTCCACGAAGGCTCTGGGCTTCCAGCCAAGGAAATGCCTTCCATCCTAACATTTCAGAACGTCTTCAAAATCCTGATTACTCAACATTTGTCCCAAAGTTTGTTGGTGCATTTATTCACTCATCCCACAACTATTATCACGTATTTGCTTTGTACCCAAGACCACCAAGTGCCAAGACCTATTGATGAAGACGCTGCCCTTGTCACCAAGCAGCCACTCACTCAGGTGACAGTAGTTGAATCAATGACACTCTTTACAAGTAAGATACTTGAGAAAAGAGCAAGAATGTACGAAGGAAAAGACAGTGGGGAAGGAGGGGGTGGTCAGCACGCCACAAAAATCGAGGAAGGCTTCTTGCAGGATGTGTCTGACTCCGAGGTTCCTGCTGAGTTTTAGGAGGTGGACAGGCTCTTCTTCCTCGAATCCTGGCTCCTTCGTGCTCCTCAATTTTTCCCCTCAATTTCTTTCCTCCTCTCATTTTTTTTAAGAAGCAAGGAAAACCAGGTCATACCTTCTACTCTGCTTTGAAATCTCCTCTGCGAAATACCCAAGTCCTTTGCTTGCACGTCCCTCTTTCCCAACAACCAGAGGATGGGATCCAACTCAGCATTTCTGTAAGCACCCCCTTTCCCAGGTCACAAGAACATGCTCCTTGCCGTGTCCTCTGAGCCTCACGAGTGGCCCCAGGGACTTCTGTATTCCTACCAGCAGCCTCCTTGCAGCGACCTCGGCATTGTCTCTCAACATTCTTGCAGTCTCGGCCCCGTACCCAGTTACAAAGCTGCTTCAAAGTTTTAGGCATTTGTTTCAATAGCATTTCTCCCAGGTACCGACACCTGAATCAACGGGAACTACCAAGAAAGGGAACCATTTGGAGGTGAGTCCATGGGGTGAGTCCAAAATGCGTAGGGCAGGCTGGAAATGCTTTCTCAGAAAATCCCAGCCTTTCCTTCTACTAAGTTCTTCATCTGAGGAGCATAGGTCTGCCCTGAATGTGCAGGATGATGTCCTTTACTTCAATCCAGCCGATGACAGATGCTAGTCACATCCACAACACGCCTTCACTATGGCATCTGGATTACTGCTTCTTTGAATGACAGTGCTGCACCTAGCCACACTGACCCATGGCCCTGACCTCCACCAGACAGGAATCCCAACCCTGAGAACTGCTGTGCCAGGAAGGGCTTTATCTTGAACAACAAGTCTTACCCTTGACCTTCACCCACTATGGTGTTTACCTGTCCAGCGCAGCAGCATCACCCTGCAGGTGCCAGGAGGTAACTGGAATCGACAGACAGAGTGTAAATAACCTGTGTGAGGTGATTTGACTAGGAAGAGAGGCTGTGGGCAGGACTTCTTATGTCTGACTATAATAAACCTCCTCCCCCATGACCTTGTCCAAAGAAGGGACGTGCTGCCCGCCCTCGTTCAGTCTCTGGTTGCAGGTATACAGGAGCTCTGGGTGCCTCCCTGCTGGGGAAGTCACATCGCTGTATCTCACATCTCGCCTGACAATACACCTGCTGCCGGGTGCACCTTTGTCTCCTAACACTGCCATAAAAATAAAAATGAAAATAAATCACAGCAATGGCGTGGCTTAAACTTGAATCTATTGGCTCCCAGTTTGGGGTTTAGAAGTCGGAGGTGGAGGGGTTGAGCAGGGCTGCCTCACTTCCAGGAGTGGACAGAGCTCTTCTCCATCCTCCTTAGCTTCCAGGGGTTGCTGTCACCCCAGCTCTATTCGTGCCTCCCCCATCAGATGGAGTTCTCTCGGTCTGTCTCTTCGTGTGGCTTCCCTACTGGGTCTAAAGGTCCAAATTCCCCTTGTTTTGTAAAGACATGAGTCATTGAATGAGAGCCCTTCCAATCCAGTATGACCTCATCTTAACTTAATCCCATCTATAAAGTCTTTATTTCCAAATAAGGTCACCTTTACAGGTAGTGGGGTTGGGACTTCAGCACATCATTTTCAGGAAAAGAATTCAATCCACAACAGGCTCCCGCCAGTGTAGGAAGGCAACTTCTGCAGACAGGTTACAGTTTTTCCCTTGACCTCATGTTGCCTGTCACACAAAAACTCCATTTTATTCTGCTGAATGTGACTGTTGGAGTTCTATTTTTTCTAGAAGTCTCTCAGAATCCCCCAAATCAGGCTGATTAACAGTGGGGAAGCCCTGACGTGTGGCAAGCACTGTGAATCTTCTCATCCATATGCCACATTTTTTATTTGGACACAACCGAGTCATTATTTTAGCACTTCCGTGCACAGAAAAGAGACAACTCAAAACCTTGAAAGGGTCAGGCAAAGAACTGTTGACAATATATTGAAGGTTAAGCTGTTCCTCGTCTTTAAAAGAAAGACCTTAAACTATTTCGGGGAGTTAATCCCTGGGAACCCCCAGTAGACTAGCTGGATGTTCGTCTTCCCCTCTGCTTTCATACAGAGCTCTTTACACAGGCTTCCACAATCAGAGCTGGGCCTGAGTGCTCACATACCTGAACTCAAGTACCTCATCCTTGCTCATCCTTCCAAAACTTGGGAGGGATTACAATTAAGTGATCAGACTACACTTACGTATGAGTATGAGAGGTTCCTATGAGAACATTCTATTCTAAGTTCCAAATATAAGAACAAGAGAATGAGATATAGGAAAAAAGAAAGAGAGAGGAAGGTATTCAAGTAAGAGACAAGTAGTGACTGATACAGAGAGAGAAAGAGAAAAGGAGAAACAGGGGCACCCAGAAGAGGAGAAGAGAGGAGAGGAAATGAGAGAGAATATGATAGAATTCAAGGCAATGACGTTCTTAGGAAAGAAAGCATTGTGAAAACAATCAAGCCTGGTGGGAGAACTTCCTACCAAACAGCTCTCTCTCCCAAGGTTGTTCTCAAAACAGGATTAATCTATTACTAAAGGCAGGGAGGGACCTGCGGCAGACACAGACTTGACAGCCTGACCCAGCCACAGCTTAACTTTCAATGCCTTGGCACTGAACGCTTGGCATATGCAGAAGACAGCTCTGGCGAGGGTGACCCAGGTGACTTTATGTTCCGATGCGCTGAATCAGCATTCATTGCGGTCCCCACAGCATAGCACCTAGTGCATCCTTCTGGTCAAGTCCACATGAAATCAGGAGGCTTGGAGACTGGCTAAGCCAATTGGCTTCCTTCTAGGTACCACGGACCAAATGAAACCAGAGTTTTAGATGAAACTAGATTCTCTGCTTCACCACATTTTGTCTCATGAATTTGAAGAATAAAATCCATGGACAATCATTGAAAACAATGGATTTATTTGAGTGAGAAGAAATACAACTCTTTCAAGGTGAGAGGGGAAGTGATAGTGAGTTTTTCCACTTAAATGTCCCAGTCTAGAGGTTGATATAGCTTCTAGGTAGGGGTAGCACACAGATTAGATATCATGGAGAAGGTACATGTAATGTTTTATTGTTGATATTTTCCTCACTCTGTTAAAGGACAATTTATTTGATGATACTTGTTAAAGCACAATAAGAAAGACTTCCATCCCAATTATAGCAGTTGCATTTTGCTGTGAAGGAGAAATGCTGGGCTCAACTTAGAATACAGCATAGGTGAGTGAGAATTTATAGGAAGGAGCGTAGCATGGTAAGGGGGTGTCAGTCAGGTGCTATTGTTGTTGTTACCACTGTGACCAAAAGACCTGGCAAGAAAAATTTTACAGAAGAAAAGTTTTTTGGGGACTCATGACTTCAGAGGGCTCAATCCATAGATGACCAACTCTTGGTGGAAGGGTGTGGGCAGAGAGGGAGTAGCACAGGACTTGGCAACCAGAAAACAAAGAGCTCTGCTCACCAGGCACAAAATAGAAACCTCAGATGCATGTCCCCAGCAACCCACCTTCTCCAGCCACACCCTATCAGCCAAGGCTCTCCACTCATTTAACCTGTTCAAGTGGATTAATGCACGGATTAGGTTAAGGCTCTCATAAAGCAATCACTTTACCTCTGAGCTTTCTTGCATTGTCTCACACATGAGTTTGGGAGAGATAATACCCATCTAAACCATTACAATGGTCAAACCAATCTAACAGGATTCTTGCTGAAGACAGGCAATGTGGTCATCAGACGTCATCTGGGAGATTCCGGAGGGTGATGAGAAACCTGATGAGATATTGAGAGTGATTAGATAGCAAGAGTGGGATGCAAGATTTTTTTTTATATAATTGCGTTTTACTAGAAAGTACACAGAGGTTCAGAAGTCTGGCAAGAATCTTTGTCAGTCCCCCTCTTATTCAAGATAATAAGAGTCTATCTTCTTTCTTTTGAACACTCTAAGTCCCTTTTCTCATTCAGTATCCTTTTGCTCATTAAGTAACAGCCGGATTTTCTGTTGGGACTTAAAAGTGGAGGACATTTGCTAAGCCGTGCTATGAGTCAGGCATTAGCCTCTTCAGAAGGAGTGGGCACAGGCAGTGGCAAAGTGGTGCATTTTCCTGGTTTGCAGTTTGAATGTCACAAAATCTGTCCATGGTCAGCTCTTCTGATGATTCCTTGGCAGCCCATGCTGGGCTGTCCTGCTTCTGCTCACAGGGCTTAGGAAAAGGCAGTTTAATTTCAGCAGTTCTAAGTCAGGGGAGTGGGAGAAAATTGGAAACATCATTTTGGAGAGTTGTAGTCAGCTATTGGAAGGAACTAGAAGAATTAAGGACTCAGTTCAGTTCGTAAGTAACAAAGCCTCAAATTTGATTAGCAAGGCCAGATCTTACTTAATTAGAGGTGCATTGTAGTTGTCTGTTGGGACATATATTTTCACTCTAAAGCGTCGTCATTTCTACCAACGATAATCAGGAAGCTGACTTAAAGGCAAAATAAGCTTACTCTGGTTACACTTGGCCTTACTTCCAGAGTCCAGCAGGAATACTGATCAACCACTTAAGCTCTTTTTGAGCCTGCTTTGCTGGAACCTTTCATAAGAAACCTCATTTGGATTTCTGAAAGCCTCTCTAGGCCAGAAACATAAGCCAAGTTCTTGCAGAACACCTTTTAGAGCCTTTTTCATGAATGTCTTTGAAGAGGAAGCAACTTTGTGCTATAGCTGCTTGTCAACACTTTCAAAGAAGACTCAAAATAAACCACAATTGTCCTTGAACAACTCTAGACTAACAATGGCCATGGTAAAGGTCTGAGGACTGCTCAAGAGGTGATGCAATCGGCAAGCAGACCTGTTGTTATTTCTGTGTTAAACAACATTTTTCATGTAATTTGACAAAGACCAAATTCTGGGTTTGCACCAGTTTGTACTGAAGCTAATTTCTTAAAAAGACTTCTAAATGAATCCATTCGATCTCAGCCAAATTTGACCACACAAGGTAAAATTTCTTTTCCAAGATTCCTTTTTCCATAAAAGTTTAGCCCAGCAAATAATCCTTGTCAACTCTCTCACTTTTCAGAGACCCAGCCCCTCTAGCTTTCCGGTTCCACGTGGCCAAAATACCAATAGCCACCTAGACAAGAGGTTCAGTTCCCCCAGCTTTAGTCGATGAGGCCAGAGAAAGGCACTAGATCAGTTTATTCCAGGAATCAGAGGTTTTCCACACAAATATGGATTTGGAGCCAAGAGATCCCTGCATTAACCTAGTCTTTGAAAAAGGAGATGCAACTTAATAAGAGTCACCAGCAAAAAAAAAAAAAAAAAATCCTGATGTTTAGGAAATCTGTTTTATCAGTCTGCAGTTGAAGCAGAAGAACCAGGGAGAATTTTCCATATTGACAAGAAAGCCCACACCCTTTTCCGTCCAATACCAGGGTCACCTGCATACCCTTAGCATCTCATGAATCCTCTCCCTTTTTCCTGCATGATTAAGAGAGCTACATTTGAAACTTGCAGCCCAAAGTATCTGAACCAGTGCTTGAAGAGAAGAGACCACTCTGCCCTGGTGAGCGGGCTGCCCTTGGGGTCAGGGAGCCTAGAATCCTGTTCTGTCCTATTGCTCATTAGCTGTGTGACCTCAGGCCAGTTACTTCACATTTCTGTCTCCTGTGCTCAGTGGAATTGAGAGTACCAAACGCATACTGTGCTTGGGGGATTACATAAGGGAATGTGTCTCAGATGCTAAGTTATTTGCTGGGAACTCAAGAGGGTTAGCTCTGCCCTTGTTAGTGCAGCCACCAAGCACATTCCTGATTCACAAGCCCTTAAAGCTCAATAGCCATGCTCATAGAACAAACCAGAATTCACATCTCTGTCCTCTCTCACAAACAAGTCTTCGCACTGCTGCTGGGTCACACTGTTAGCTCTGATCAGGTCACTGGAAAGGAAGAGGTCAGTTCCTGACCCACTCGGTGCTGGATGGTGTGGAACGAGCTCACTAATCCCTCTGTGCCTTGATTTCTTCACATGGGAGTTGGGGAGGACAGCGATACCTACCTTGGAGATGATTAAAGGACTGCCTGATCAGCACCCACAAACAGTTGGAGTGGTGCCTGGCACAGGGAGGTGGCCTGTGGACATTAGCCACCATGACCCTTGCTCTTCTATGGGAGCTCCCTCCACCTCGAGCCCCAGCGGGTGTGTCTGTAGGAGCTGGAAGCCAGTTTCCCTCATCTGTGATGGCCAGAAAGACTCTATTGCCCCCAAGGTCTTGGTGCATATTGATTTAATCTGAAGCAGGTTCTGCCTGCTCTGCGACCTCCACAGGTCCTCGGGACAGCTCGGAGCTTCTGGAGTCCACCTGAGCATCTCACCTGAATAGCCTCAGCTCTATTCTGGACAGCAAGGGTCTCTGTATTCACATATCAAGGTCAAGCCCAAACAGGGTCTTTGATCCCTGCCTCTCTCTGAGGGAAAGTGGTCTTCCCTTCCCCACCCTCTGGGCTTCTATCAGAGTAGTGTCCAGAGTCTCCTTTGATCTGCAGTCTGTAGCTCCGCCTCTGATCCGAATGCTGCCAAATCCAGGTCCGTGCTCCGCCCACACAGGCCCCTCGTGCATGGCAAAGCTTACTGTGCCTCTGGGCAGCTCAGAGCCTGCCCTCTGGACAACAAACACCAAACCTTTCAGCTTTTCCAACTCTTCTCAGTACTCAGTCACAAACACTTCTGAAAGAATGTTTGTTGTTGCAGAGGAAGGACATGATCAGGGTTCACCAATGATCCTCTCCAGGCTCACGGGATCTGTCCCATCTGTAAGGTGGCCACTCACCACTGTGCAGCGGGATCAGAGCTCTGTCTCTGGGCTGGTCAGAGATCCCGGAAGCTGCAGGCAGTGAGGACTGCCTCCAGTGAGCCACGGGCAGAGCAGCCAAGTTCTAAGTTCTGTTCCCACCTCTTTCCTCGGAATCCTCCCCTGCCCCTGCCCACTCTGACCTATTCCGCTCTCTTTCTGAGTTGTCTATCATAGACCTGTCTTGACTCAGGGCTAACGTGTCCTTCCAACCCTGGACATGCAGTGTCTTGGCCTGTCTCAGTTGAGGTTGAGAGTCTCCTTTCCATGACTGTGTTCCAAGTAGCACACACATTTCTCAGAACACATCTGTGATTGATTTCACAGCCTCCCTCTTTCCACAACCTTTGCAATGACACTTTATAGCAGCTCCCAACCGGGGGCGGAATGGATGCCCCATTCCTTCACTTTGAGCCAGTCTCCACATTCGTTTTTGGCAAAACACAAAAACAAAACATTATCAACAGCAACAATAACACACAATCACACACACATCAGAATAATGTGTGAGTGTCAGACCCTGAGAAACAACACCTGTCTTTGCTCTTTCTCAAACCCCCACCTAGGCTGCCCCAGGTCAGTTCCTGCCAATCTGCCCAAAGGAAAGGCTTCAGGAAGCAGAGTGAAGGCAGAAAGGCCGGACCCCCATCAGCAGAACCAGGCACCCATGGGGCCAGAGCTCAGTGCTAGTGCCTTGTTCCTCTTTGCTGAGATCAGCAAACTGGATCAAATGAATCCTAACGTTATGCATAACTGAAAAAAAATTAAATTTTTGAAAAAAAATGCCCACTTTTTTAAGCTACAAATTTTGGGGTGATTAGTTACTTATCAAAAGCCAATTAGTATACTATCTCTTAGCATTTTTTCTGTATCAGAGTAAAATGGAAAACAATGCTTATCATACATGCTGTTTTCAATACATATAAGGCAATGCCTATGAAATAGTGTACCTAAAGCATGTAGTAGGCACTCCACAAACTGCTAATTTCAAATTAATTCTGAAATTCTAGAAATTTTTCTCATTCTTGTTTTGGGTAATTTGAGGAACAATGGCATCCCTACCGAAGTAAATGTAGGATGCAATTCTAGACCTCAGCATTTGGCCTAAATTACAAACTTCGAAGCGTATGCGTGTGGATGGGTGATCAGCACACTCCGACTGCAGGGGAACTGGCCTGAAGGGTGCTGGGGCTCTTCTCTGGCTGCTTGCTGAAGGATCCACCGTGGCCCAGGGAGTGTGTGCAGATCAACGCTGAAGACCAGCAAGTCTCCAGGAGCGCCTTGGCTGGCCTTCTGGTTGTGCTTCTTCTTGGAAGAAGGCGCCACCACAAGCCTCGCCATGTGGCTTGGCTCCCACACTTTTCCTCTGAATATGATTAATTGTTCTCTAAATAATAAAAGTCTTCCAGGAACAATAGAAGGCAGCTACTACAGATTGTTCATACATATTCAGCTGAAGCCGCTGGGAAGCCAGCCTCCCAGGAGGGCTTGGTGCTGGCACTGGAAGTGAGTGAGAAACCAACTCAGACATCAAACTGCAGAATACTGTTTACCTACGCGAGCTGAGGGGAGCAGTCGGAGCAGCAGGCTTGGGTTTGCCTGGACGCTGGAAGAGAGTCTGGAGCCTCTTCCTGTCTGTGGCCACTCAGGTGCCATTCAGGTAGCACTCAGGGGCGGGTAGTGCAGGATTACTCAGGCCATCCCAGCACTTTCTCGTTTCCCTTTTGATTTCACAGGTTCCATCCACCCATTTAGAAATCATTTGTTGACCCTTTAGGTGCTGGGAAAAACAAAGTAAGAGACTCGGTCCACCTGCTGTCAAGAAAACCACACTCCAAAGAGGAGAAGAGAAACCCAGGGAGGAACTGCACGTGCCAAGAGAAGGTGGCCAGGGATGGCCATCTGGGAGAGGAACAGATGGCGAGAGCCCATGTGGGCTGGGACCTTGAGCCGGGCTCTTGGAGGAGGGTGAGCATCCTCCAGGTGAGAAGGGAGCCAGGAAAGCCGATGCCTCGGTGGGGTGGCCTGGCCACAGTGAAGGACGACCGTGGGTGAGCTGGGTGAGGGAGAAGCTGCAGCACTCAGAGCTGACTGTGAACTTGTGGTTCAGGGCTCCAGGAAAACGCAGACCTCCCTCTGGGTCAGCACCAGGCTTTCTGGGGCATGCGCCCTTTAGTTCCAGACATTTTTCTGGGAAAGAAGAGTGTCCGTACAATCCAACTGGAGTCCTTGGAGTTAGGAAAATATGAGAATCGTGTTTTATTTAGGATTTTCAAAGTTTTGAGGAAAGTACAAAGAGAAGAGCCAGCAAATAGCAGAGAGAGGTAAGAAGAAGTGGCAGGAAAGAATGAGGGAGGGTAGGGAGACCCCGCCGCCAACCCAGCGCAGGGGGCTCCACTCTGGAAGATCCTTGGCTTAAGTCTTCATCTGGCGGGTTGAAACTCCCGGCATGTGAGTCAAGCCTGGAGACGCTCATGTGGTGGGCAATGAGGTAAATGTACCCTTTTCCTGTGACAGAAATTCCAAACATTAAGCATGTGGAGCAGCTCTAGCTGTTCCCCGGTGCAGACAGGCGACGTAAGTAAGTGACTGTATGTTCTGCCTTCAGCACCTCTTTCAGCCAAGAGCAAAAACTGGATTGTAAGGATATCCTGTTAAACAATCCAAAGTTTCCTCCTCCTCCTCCTCCTCCCCCTCCCCCCCTTCCCTTTCTCCTTCCCCTTCCCCTCCACCTTCCCCTTCCCCTCCCCGTTCTCCTTCTTCAGCTTGCTTAAAGTCGCTACCTTATCCCATTCTCCCTCTGATTCCATGTAAGCTCCCCAGGGCCAAAGCCTGGGTGGGAAGGTGTTACCACTGTTGACCAGTGAGGAGTCCTTGCTTCCCCAATGTTGAAGAGTAACAGCAGAGAAGCACACCGAGAGAGGCAAGGTCAGAGTGGAAAGTAGAGGCTTTATTAAAGGACAGCAGAAAAGACTTCTCCCGGAGGAAGAAGGGGACCCAAGAGGTGGAATCCGTGGAAGGGCGGTTGTCTCCCCTTTTTATAGTTCCTTCAGTCATGGAATGTAGGTGGGCAGGCCCGAGGGGTGGGGCACAGGTGGGCCAAAGAAGAAATCTGGGCAGGAAGGACTTTTGAGTCAGCATCTTCAAGTTTGCTGGGAGCTGTTCATTAACACTTCTTTGGGATGGGCTCTGGGCCTTGGGGACATTAACATTCCATGAGTTATCCTGCATTTCCCAGACTTCATTAACATTCCAGGAGTTGTTCAGCTTTTCCTGGAATTCATTCTCAACATGGCCTCCATTTTAGATCTTACTCGATATTAGACCCGATTTACCTAACTACACTGACCACCTAAATTTAAATCTGGCTTCAAAGGTGCTAGGTGTTCGGGTGTCAGGGTCCCTTCTCAGAGCTCAGTGGATTTCCATGGGACTGCTGACCCCTGGTTACTGGCACCTGGACCCTCTGACATTGCAGAGATACATGTTTCCATTGCCCCCCAACCTGGCCAACTCCTCTCTGCCAGGAGGACTAGCCCAGATTTACTCAATCCATGGGTGGCAACCAGAACTCAAGATTTCCAGGATGGGCGGGAATCACAAGATCTTGACTCCAGTCTCCAGGGCATGAGTGGAGCCTCTCTCAGGCTAACACGAAAGGCAAAGAGGACCTTCCTCCCTCCTTACCCTTCTGCTGTCCAATGCCTCTGTCAGAATGGAAGTTCTTTTCACTATTAGGCTACTGAAAAACTTGAGATGCAGAAACAACAACAACACGTGTCCAAGTTCACTGAGCGAGTGAGTAAACCAAGCCTTCACCTGGGGTCTCCTGACTTCCTGATACTTGGGCTTCTCTAAACCCTTGCTAGGGAATACTCAATTGCCCTAAGGTTAGGAATTCTTCCTCATTACCTTGTCCCTAAGTTTTGCTTCTGGAAGGAAACACAGACACTCATTCAACCAAGCGTTTATGGCCCTTTAGCTGCACAAATGCTGTGCTGAAGATGAGGTGAGAGGGATAAAGGGACCAGCCTCCAACAACATAGTCTCCACTGCAAACAAACAAAAGACAGTTCGCCGGACCCAGAGCTTCTGCAAGGCGTGGAGATGAAGACTGGACGTTTTAAACCTGTTTGCCACTGGGAACTGTCACTGTGCTCCCCGTGAGCATGGCTCCTCAGGGCCTCCAGCTGCTGTCTGAACGGTTACTCTCATAAACCTCAGGCTAGAGGGCCCCTAGGAGTCAATGTCGGCATCCCATTCAGGGAAGGTCAGGCCCTCAGCAGGTGAAGTCTGCACATAACTGAGGCCAAGGCAAGGCTTCGCAGTCCTGTGCCAGAGGGACTGTTATCAGGGAGGTTTGGGTGCTCATGTCTCACGTGTTTTGACCACAGTAGCAGCAGGTGCACAAGATCTGCGATGAGGATGGTGAGGGAAGGAAAGTCAGACCACAGAGTCAGAAACCAGGGTTGGCCTCCAGGGCTGTCAACAAAATAAGCAAAGGCAATCCCCGAACAGGAGGGGGCGCTAGAGGGCCGCAGCAGGAAAGTGAAGGTGGGCTTGGGTCAGGGGAAGACCTAGGAAGGATACACGGTACACCAGGGAGATGAATCTGGCAATGCCTTGGATTAGTCGGGTGGGGCTACAGAGGAAAAATGCCATGAGTGGTTTGAAAGACAGGAATTTCTCTTCTCCTTGTTCTGGAGGCTGTAAGTCCAACCCCAAGGTGTCCGGCGTGTTCTGGATCCACTCTCTAGCTTGCCAGTGGCCTCCTAACTGTGTCTGCATGACCCTTTCTTATGTGCATGTTCCTGGTGCCCCTGGTGTGTCCGATCTACTCTTCTCATAAGGACTCCAGCCTGATGGGCTCAGGGACACCCCACCAGTCTGCCTTTACCTCCATTGCTCCTGCAAAATCCCCAACACAGTCATGTTCTGAGGCTCTGAGGGTTAGGGCTTCCACATCTTGGAGGCACAATTCCAAGGGTCACGGGCAGGAGAAGGAAGAGATGCCTGAGACGAAGGGGAGTGAAAACTGCCAGGGACAGTGAGGGAGGGACAGGAGCTACAGAAAGGTGTCCAGGGAGGCACGGACAGGGCCCAACTACCAGAGGCATGTGCGTGGGGCAACGTGTGGAGATGCCCTCAAAGGTACGCCAGCCACCAGCAGGTCAAAAATGGCACACGAGATGGCAGCAGCCACCACAAGACTCTCCTTTGTCCGGGAAGCAAATGTTCCAGGTTGCCCAGTTTCTAAGAGAACCGAGGTCACAGACACCTTGGTTTTGGACTTCAGCCATTAACCCCAATGCTGAAATCAGCCTGTGGTTCCCATGAACCGCTGAGCAGGTCCGAGAGGAAACGGAGGCCCGTGCCAGTTACTGGACAGAGCGCGTGCCCTAAGGACCCCACTGATGACAGAAAGTGGGAGCTCGCCCAGCCCTTTCAAAAGAAGCAAGTGCAGAGATTCTGAGGGGCATTCCAGAGGCCCAACCAGGACAGAGCCCGTTTTGTTCTTTAGATGGTTTTAGTGAACTCCATTCTCCACTGGGGAAGATGGACTTGGGAACCAAAACTAGGAACTGGGAATTTTCAGTCAGGCAAAGTGGAGAGTCATGATGTGGAACCTGAGGGGACCTGGCCACATCGGTGCCATAGTCCACAGAGGAGAGGGTCCTGGCTTTGCTTAGAGACCATGCAGACGGGAAGAGTCAGGGCAGAGGATGCAGCTCAGTGGTAGAGAACTTGCCAAGCGTGTGTGATCCCCTAGGTTCCTTCCTCAGCACCACAAAAAGAAAGAAAGAAGAAATATATATACATAGATAGATAGATATACACACATTTATACATAAACATGCTGGGGAGACCCATGGAAACCAAATGACTATAAATGCTTTAAGGCACTAAACTTTTGCTAATTTGTTAGGCACTAACAAAAATCTAAAAATCTAATGTGCCTACCAATCATCAGGGGATCCCTGAGATTCATCCTAACTAGTCTCAGGCAATGCAAATTTGCCACTTTAGAATCACAACTGCAGCAAACACTAGTTAGATGCCTATTGAGAGAGCTTCCGATTCTATGGTTACAACCAGCCAGGGAAGAAAACAGCATGGGAGTTAGAGGAAAAAAATAGTCACCAGTTGCAAATATCTAAACTGATTTTTGCAATTTCACTAAAAACTGAATGATTATGTTGAGCACGTTTAAATGCATATGGAAGTCGTTCACGGGAGTCGTTTTCAAGGAATACATAATGCTGAGCAGGAGGAGGGAAAGGGCCAGTGATGAAATACAGGGTTGGAAGGAAAAATGCTGCAGACTTCCCGCTTTGCCTACGTATTGCATATGCAAGGGATGGGTCCTGTGCAGGGCTGACCTGTTGCACAAACGAGCTGAGCATTCTGAGCGACAGGAGAGTCCTCCGGAAATGAGGGGCCACTCTTTGTCACAACGAAAGTCTAAAACACCGGAGCCTTGGGGGGACACCTAATGCTCATTATTGTTTAACGTTTAATTTATCAGGATTAACTTGTGGTCTAACTCCTGCTCTTCCCACTTCTGGGGGGGACATACCATGCCCTATTCCATGTGGCCCTGCTGTGCAATTGAGACCTTCATCCATGGGGCTCCAGGGCACCCCCTTCAAACGTGACTTCAAGGAGAAAATTCATAAGAGTAGACAGAGTTAGATGATGAAGGTTCTTAGTAGGAAAGGTGAAGGAGACTTTGATTTTTAACAGAGCATCCTAGGGACAGATAGGACAGAGGAAGAGAGAGGAGCGGAAGGCAGTCGGCAGGACCCAGGAGTACCACAGGAGACTGAAGAGGACGTGAGCCAGGAGGCACAGAGTTCAGTCATGCCTAGCTTCTGAAGTGCCACCACAATGGGGTGACTGGGTGCTGAATGCATTCTCAGCTGGGAACCAAGGACAAATGGCACTTTGCCCACCACAATGCATTACAGGCCCAAGCCCAGTGTGTCCAAAACCCACCGCCTTGGGAGAGTTCCCCTTTAAGCCTGCGTGGGCTGCCCCCTTCCCCACAGTATGCATTTTTTTGCAGGTGCATTTGCTTGTATTTTGCAAAACAGAATCTTGCTTTGTTGTAACTTTCCCTCTTTTTTGTCCTCTTCATTGTCTGCAGCTCCTAATTGGTATTTGTAATAACTCCCAGTTTAGTATCATCTGCAAGTTTCATTAACATGCTGATTGCTCCTTTGTCATTAATAAAAACATTAAATTATTATTTAACATTCATTGTGCACCAACAATGTATTAGGAGTTTTGCAGGATAGAAGAGCGGATTCCGCTCTCTCTGCAACCTCATTTTCTTGTCCCTGAAAAGTTCTCAAATAGCTGAGCACAGTGGAGTTTTTGTCCTCCTCCTCCTTTGTGGACCCCAAGGGAGGCCTACTTCAGGATCTTTTGTGCTGGGTGGAGCCATCAAGCAAAATCCCTGGAGCTTCTCTCTCCTGAGAGTGAGTTTTATTTCCCAGCCGGTCACCTCTCAGCTGTTGCTCTTGCCATTGATCAACAATTTATACCCTTTCAGTTTCACCCCATGCCCGGGCTTCAACCATATGGATGAGCATTTATTTGCTCATTCAAGCAGCAAACATTAATTGAGCATTAACTGTTTGGCCACCATGCAGCTGTTCTGGAAATGCCACTCCTTCATGCCTCTGTGCTTTCCCTTCCTTACCCTGCTGCTGCCTGAAGTGCGACTCCTCCCTAACTGCACAGGGCACCTTCCGAACCTGCCCTTATGCAGGGACAGTTTTCATGCATGCTTCCTCGGGTCCCAAAGCCGTCCCGCATCATCCCCCACGAGAGTACAATTGTTTGCACCAAATCCTCCTGAGATCTGCAGCTCTGCACTCTGCTCACCATAGGCTTCTGCAGAGCAGGTGTCTGCTGGGGAGTCCCTGGGCCACTGTCCCTGGGCATTATCCCCTGCACACTCCTACTGACCTCAGGTTAAGCCCATCTTCTCTGCAATGGTCTCAGTGCATTTCGCCAGCTTTACTTTCATGGTTTTTAATTTTGTTCTGGCTCGTTTTTAGTCTACTTCAGGTTGTGGGGAGTGTCGATTTCCAAGGTGATCCTGTCCTACCAGGACAGATTAGGACAGGAGCCCACACTGTGCAGTCCCTCCCTCAGTCCCAGCCAGGCTGCACCTAGCCATCCGCTCCCAGCCAGCCACTCCCACACCTTTCCTTCTGCCCCCCATTCCCCTCTGGCCACCATCAGTCACCCTTGACAAGCAGTGGCCTTGGCCTCTTCCTAAGCCCTGTGTTCATTTCTACAGGGTTGGACTGTGACCTGAGGTCTACCAGTCACTTATTATTGGGTAAGAGTCTTAATGATTCTGAGTCTTAGTTTCCTCACCCAAGTGAAGAACTGTGACATTAAGGGTGTTTTCCTTCCTAGGATGGTTGTGGGAATCCTCCTCTGAACAGAATGTTTATCAAGGATGTGCAGTGCCTCTCCTGCAGCAGGCACCCTGTCCCCTGTCCTGCAGCCTAATGCTGGTCCAGAACCCCTGGGGGTGGTCCTCCTGTGGTCATTGGGGGTGGGAGTGAAAGGTGTGTCTTCTGATTTAAAAGCATCTCTGGTTTTATTGTGTCTGAGAGCCGCCTCCCCTCAGGATGCCTGGCCTTTTTTTTCTTTTTTTGGTTTATGGAGCTGGTGTGGAAGCCGTGGGAGTAGGGGCTTCTGTTTTCAAGTGGGATTTTTATCTTCAGACAGAACATAGTTTAAACTCTTGCAGGGCCAGAAAACAAGCGGCCTCCATAACTGAAGGATGTCCCTGCAGGTAAGTAGGTGCAAATCAAGAAGGGGGGCGGGGAGAGCTGGCAGGACGGCTGGGGCCCCCGGTTCACTCCGCGGCACGGGGGCCGCCCCAAGCCCACTTTCTTACTATAATCTGAAGACAATGACTTGTAGACTTGTGAGGCTTAACAGGCCCCTTGGAAAGGAGAAAGCCAGGTGATCGCCATTAGAAACTTCCCGGTTCTGATCCGGATTTCTCCCCAACTGAAGTGAGGCTCTCCTTCTCTGCCGTCTGCACACCCTCATCTGAAGTTTAATAGTCTTCTCGTTCATTTAGCTCAACGACCCCAACTGACTGGCCAGGCTCCCACACCCTCACCCACACTGCGGGCAACAGGAGCCAGTTCTTTCATTTGATAAGTGTCCAGCAAGTCCCAACTATGTGTCCTACAAGAACACAAGTTGGTGACCCAGAGAAGAAACACCCATGCTTACACTGTCCATTTCCAAGTCCCTGGATGACACTAATGGCATGGTCCACAGTCAGAAACTTCCCAGGTTCCTGCCCTTCTGGATCTGGGGCCTTTAAGAACTGTTTGGATGAGGTGAGAAACTCTGGCGCTTCCCTACGTGGTGAAGATGTGAATGTACGCTCTGCAGGATTTCCTCAGTCAGTGATAAAGAGATCAGTAGGATAAGTAAAAACAAATTTTAAAAAGACTCAGATAATTACCCAGGAAATGAACAAATGACTTTTCAGAATGGCAAAATTAGGGTTTTCCCATATTGAGAATTTTATTCCATTTTTCTTGGTGTTTTATTTACCACTTTGTCATTTGTCCTCAGAAAGATCCCGTGAGGTGCATTTTACCCTCATTTTCAGATGAGGAGACCAGTGCTCCCAGGCTGAGGTTCATGAACAGGAAATCAGCCCCTTGGGCCCAGAATCCAGCCCTCCCTGACGTTGCGGATAGTACCATGCTCTGTCCTGGTGCCCCATCTGGCTCCCGGTCAAGGCCAGCTTCCTCAGTGCACACCCTGAGTGACTGGCAGGGGAAGAGCAAGCTGGGACCGGGCAGGGAGCAGCGATTGCCGATCACTCTCTATAGAGCCAAGCTGAGTGTGTGACCTGTCCCACGGTCCTGGCCACTTCACAGTCTCCCCAGGGAAGCCTGGGGTGAGGTCAGCATCAAAAGCCACCCTTGGTATAAGAGCAGGTCAGCTCAGTATTGTCCCTTCCTTTCAGGACCCTGTAATTCGAGTTCTTGAGTTTTTTTTCTGTTTGAAAACACTGACAAAAATCTTTTCTTTTTTTAATTTTTGGAAAAAAAAGGCTTATGTACACAAACACACAAATCCACTTACAAATAAACAGCAGGATTTTGGGGAGCAATCCCCGCCTGCCAGGTTAGCTCAAGGGATTGAGGTTCAGCCAGTGTGGGGAAGGGTTGCTTCTCAACAGCCCCCACTTAGCACCCCTAGGCAGCTGGTCCTCAGACTCCCAGGATTGTTCTCCCTGGGACCTCAGTGTCCACTTGTGGACCACATCCCCTCATAGGGGCACAGTTGTGTTCCCTCCAAAAGATGTCCCAACCCCAGGGCCTGTGAAGGTGACCTTATTGCAAATAGGGCGTTTGCAGATGATCAAACTAAGAAGAGGTCACCATGGTGGGCCTGGTCTAATATAACTGCACCCTTACAAAGGGACACATGCAGGGAGAAGGCCATGTGAAGGTGGCAGCAGAGACTTGGGGATGCATTCATAAGCCAGAAAATGTCACGGATTGCCAGCCATCACCAGAGAAAGCTCTAGAAGGATCCACCCCTGCCCACACCTAGCCCTTGGACTCCCAGCCTTCCACACTGTCAGGCAGCAGATAAGCTGCTGTCGCCTCCCAGGCTGTGAGCTTCTTCAGCAGCCAGCGGCAATGAACACGCTCGCCCAGACCTTTTATAGCAAGGGCCATGTCCCTCTGCCTCTGGGAGGCTGGCCTCCAGCACACACTCCATCCCAGCAGATCATGAGGCAAGGGCCTGTGCCACTGGAGGGACCACTCCCATGAATTCTCTTCTCCTCCTGTTTCCATGGCCAACACCTCCTTGTCTGCAAGATCAGCTCACATATGACATCCTCTGGACAGGCCTCTCTGACATCCCGGACTGCAGAATGCCCACATGTGGGGTCCCCAAAACCTGCTGTGCATTGTCTACTATAGCATCTGTACTACTTACAACAATTGACTGCCTTCTCTGTCCCCTCTTCAGACTAAGAGCCCCCGAGAGCAGTTGTACAAACTCTTTCACCCCTTCGAGTCACCAGCTAAGAAACTGTGCCTCAAGTCACTCAGAGTGGATCCTGAAATTTAAATATGGGAGAAGAAACTCTCCCATTCTCTATCCCTGGTCTAGTGTCCTGTTAATGAATAAGGTATATCCCTCCTTGAAGTTTAGATGGGGCAGATGAAAATCAAGGAAACACCCTGATCTCTGGATTCTCCTTACATTTGGCCTTCTTTATCTGCAGGTCTGCAAGGATTACCTCAAGCAATAGTGCATCGAAAATTTTCAGAGCCAAAATTTAAATAACTCTGTACTGCACATGCAGACTTCTTCCCTGTGATTCTCCCCTAGGCAAAACATCCATTTAGATTTTATTAGGATTTATGAGCAATCTATAGGTGATTTGAAGTACGTGGGGGGTGTGCCCAGGTTTTACGCAAACACTGCAACTTTGTATGCAGGGACTTGGGCATCTGTGGGCTTTGGTATCCGAGGGGCTGGTTCCTGGAACCAGTTCCTTGTAGATATTGAAAGATGGCTGAATTTCTTATTAAATAAGAAATATCCATATTTACTTTTTTGCAGCAGAGAGAGAATGATCACTGAGTTTTATGATGCTCCCTGTAAAATACGGCAGGTTTGTAAGTCCTCGTCTCTGGGGCTGGGCTGGGTGCTTGAGCAGGATGCTTCGCAGGGATGCTTTTCTAGTCTGACACTCAAGGACCCAGAGAATGGCTACATATGGCAACTCAACCCCAAGGATGCAGATTGTTTTGTCATCTGAGAGTTGAGACCCCTCCCAAGAAAGAAGATCCCCAATAGAAACGCTGTGTTTGCAGTGGGGCAGAGCGTCCCCCGCCTGGCCAGCCCTCTCTCCCTCCC
Organism: Marmota monax; assembly: GCF_021218885.2. NCBI lineage: Eukaryota > Metazoa > Chordata > Mammalia > Rodentia > Sciuridae > Marmota > Marmota monax. Next base: position 2,766,285 of record NW_026692321.1, on the reverse strand, counting down.
ACCTCTCATCCCAGTATTTCAATCTTGTGGTCAGTCGTCAATTACGCGTCTACAAAAGATGGAGCCAAGCAGGATTTTAAAAAGTCACCTGTATTCCAGCCAAAACATCTTTAAAAAGAAATCCCTTTGAAAGGGGGACAAACTATGTAAGACACAATACATTTAAAATATGTATCGAAGTTACAAATGGAACTTTTTCCATGTGATTCCAAAGTACAAAACACAACATTGAAAGGCGTCCAAACAGTTCTTTTATACATCACAGTGTTAGTGGCACAAAACGTACTGACATTTCAAAAACACAAACCAAATTTGTTTTTTGTTTTACCACCACTTGTCAAATACATAAAGTATACATGTGCATGGCTCACTCACGCATGCGTTTACACAAGATTCAAACACACCCACGGCAAAGTGAGCAAAGGAAAGACAGGTCAGGCACGTGGCACGTGGCACGTAGCTACCCTGCGCTGAGGGCTCTGAAACTGTGGAAGACAGACTGCGCACGCCAGGGGCGGCCAGAGACCACGGGACTGACAACCAGCGGGCATGCTCCCCAGAGGACGCACCAGCAATGGCGTCTCACGCGGACCCTTTCGCTCCATTGGGGGTTTTTGGCAATCATCAGTCATAATCCCTTCATGTTGCTTATTTTCATAAGGGCCTGGGTCAATTAAAAGGAAAAAACAAGCTTTGGTATGTTCTAAAGAGACTTTCATGGAGCATTGTACATGCAAAATGTTTTCCCTTGATGATTTGTGATTTATATATGTATATACATGTACACACACAGGTGTGTTTATTAATAAACAGTAATCTGAGAAAATACAAAAAGTCCACCCTGGTTCATTCCAACTCCCTCATGTTTACACTACCAAGGGAAATTTTTCTCTTGTAATTTGTTACGTAACTTTTGCTTTTTGCAACCTACATGAAAAAGATAAATTCATCTCGAAGTCATCTTTTCACCTCTGACATTCGCTCTCCTATGGCAGAGTGTGCCATATGGAATATATTGTAAAGCGAATGTGTTCCCTTGGAAGAGGTGCCAGAGGTTCCTTCTGCAGTCTGAGCTGCTCCTGGGAGCTGAGGAGGAAGAACTGATTAGACGTTGCTCATGCAATCAAGGTCTGCCTCAGCTCATCTGTGAAGTCAATCTCTGCCACCTGAACAGACTTGGTCTCCCAGGACATCTGTGGGGACACAGGACAAATGGCTGAGCCAGACAGAAACCAGGCACCTCTAGTAAAAGCCTGGTGAGATGGCGAGCTGCCTAAGGGCTTCAGGTAGCTACAGGTCAACCCTGGGCTCCCCACTGGTCCACCCTGCAGCAGCCCTGGCCTCTCACTAAGGGCCTCTCCCAGCCCCGGGAGTTAAAGGCCTCTCAATGAATAAAAGTACATGCTAGCAGGACATCAAAGAGAAAACCATCTGTGAAAGTGAATGTCACTTTCCAACCAGGACAGACCATGTCAAATAACAGTAATGAGTCCATCTACTGAGTGCAGATAAGACCCAAGTTCACACGGAGGACCATCCTCTCATAATCTATTTACATTTTACATCCAGCATGTGAAGATTGCATTGCTGTAACAAACAGGTATGGCATTCCTTACTAAGAGAAAAGGATTCTGATGAGGGAAGTGCTACTTTCAGTATCTCCAGGTGATCTTACTGGCATTTACATAGGTTTATATAAATCACACTGAGCAAACAGAGGCAGGTTGGATACAAAAGCTCAGTGCTAATCTGACTGCCCTGGTGGCCCGAGGACTGCTGTGGTCTGTACCTCACCAAACCACATGCTTTTGAAGCATATTGCACACGAAGGCACAGGATGGTTGGGGCTAGAGATGTGTGTGATGGGGCCAGAGACTCCTCCGAGACAGGACATGCCACCCCTCTAGGAATAAGGGGTCTAGGCTCCCATTCTGGGCTCTAACTCCCTCCCCAAAGATGGGGTACTGCTGAATGGACTCATGTGATGGACAGCAGCTATTCAAGCCTGGGAGGACAGGGGCATCATGAAGGCCACCGGAAAGACAGCCAAATGCCTGCTGCCTTTGATAGGGAATGTGGCCAGGCAACTGTGCCTACAAATTACAGGTTTAAGTCCCAAGTCCCCAGGCCACTGGCTCATGGAGTTGTTGCCCATCTCCAGAAAACCCCTTTCACGCATAACAACATCTCAGACTGCAGAGACCCACCTGAAAGACAGCCTCAGCTACGTTCTTATTTAGTTCCTGAACTTTTAATTTGCAATTACAAAGAAAACTTCTTGAACATAATTTTGATGCAGACTGATCTCCTAAATGGCTCTTGTTTCATAAAGAAAATCAATACTAGAGGTGAAGACAGAAGTGATTCTGTTTCGTAACTATTTGCTGTCAAGAAATAAAGAAGAAATTTTCAGGCAGGGAAGATATACTAGGACCTGAGACGGATGTGTAAATGTCGAGTCAAACACACACAAAATAACCTCATATTTAAAATGTGCTTGCAATGAGCAAACAATTGAGATAAAAGGACTTTGCTTTTGTTTTACTCCTTGGTAGAAGAATTCTTAATAAGTCTTAAGAAATTCCACTGTAATAAATCCACAATATTTTCTTCTTATTCCTGGCAAGCACACGTGGCTTTCATAATAAATTCTCTTTAAAGGAAACACTTTCTCCACCCTTCAGACAAGTGATGGAGTAACGTGCATCTTATTGATCCGTGCATTTCTTTGCCATGGAAACAGTCACACAGAGCCCTGGGAAAGACCAAGTGGTAAAATCCCCACATCAAAAATGAACTGCAAGTGTTTTATCCAGTCAGGGCAAACTGGTTAGCTACAGGGCTGGGAACTGTGTGAGACACACGATTTTTCAAAATAATTAAAGCATTTTAAAAATGTGAATATCCAGAAGCTTCTGCCCCTTCTCCAAGGCCCCCCCAGCCTCTGGCAGAAGGCCCTGGCTCCCAGGATCGATAATGCAATTTTCTTCTTACTGTCTGACTTGAAAACTGGGGCAAGAGGCCAAACCATACTCATTCTGAGTGGAACTATTTCTAAGTAAACCATTGGTTTAGAAGACATTAAAAACTATTTGCCGCTACCTGGGTGAGAAGGAACAACGCTGTGGGTATGCTGAATCCCCATAGCAGAAGGAACAAAAGGTGACTCTTGTGGAGACGTTCCTTTAAACATGTCAGTATTTTCCAATAAAAGCAGCGACACAAGAACCGTGTTTATAACAGTACACAGCTTACAGCATTCAGAAAGTTATTACAGCAAGTTTCAAGAAAAACACAGAGTGCATAAGGCTTTCTAAGTCTCCTGAAAAGTGGTCAAGCCAGAAAAGTCGCTGCACTATAACTTCTTAAAATGCACATTTTAAGAAAGGCATAGGATGGTTCATATGCACCTTGTTGGTTTTCACTACTCAGCTAGGATAAAAGAAAAGCCTTCTAAAAAGGACCTCACTAAATGCCATTAGTAATAAAAACAGTTGTCACGAACTGAGTGCTTTTTTCAAGTTGGAATAATTAAATTCTGTCTGAAGACAGATGTGATCCGACCTCCCTCAACATGGCGCCATCTTGAAGCCAAGGAGGAGAGGACGACATTTTGAAGGAGAAGGTCTCTTAGCCCCCACCAGATGTTCCTAGCCTACCGCCACGCCACGGGGAGGAAAGGCCTGGTGTGCTTCTGTCGACACTGTCGCTCAGGTCTGCAGAGACTGATGCTGTGGGGATGTGCCCCACCCCTGCCTGTCTGGCCTTCCCCAGACGAGGCGACCACACCCGGGGCCTTGGCAACACCTTGACATCGGTCCCTGAAATCACGGCATCCAGCCTGACACTGTGAAGCTCAATGGGGCACATAAGGCAAGAGAAATGTTTAGTGGGGGGCTGGGGGTGGGTGGGGAGCTACACGTCCCGGAGGTGGGGTCTCGGCAGCACCGTGCTTCCTCTAGGTGGGTAACGGGTCGTCGTCCCCCTTACTGCACTTGCACTTGCAACAGAGTACGAACGGGGTGGCCAGCAGCAGGAATGGAGAGGCCACCAAGAGCAGGAGCCCAAAGCCAGCAAAGATGCCCACGACCTGGAGAAGGAGCAAAGAGCAGAGGTAAGGAAGCCTGGTCCATGGGTTCCCTGAGTGTGAGCAATACCACCACCCCCATCCTCCATCCACCCACCCACCCACCACTCCCATGCAGTCCCTATCCCCCCCGAACCCCGTCCACCCGTCAACACGTCTGCTCAACCAAACACCCATGTGTGCATTCATCCCCAGTTCTGCTCTCATCCACACATATTGGCTTCCCTTCAGTTTTCCCCCTTCCTCCTAATTCCTTCTCTGCCTTTCTCCTCCCTTCCCTTCTCCCATCCATCTGTGCCTCCAATGAGCTGAGTTCCCTCTAACGATGTCCCAGGTGCTGAGAGTGCAAAGGTGCCTGAGATCTTGGCCCTCAAGAAGCACTCTGGTGGAGAAAGACCAAGATTTAATCGAATAATGCATCTTACAGAAACTGCCCTCACGCTCCAGGTGCAAGGGATTCCAAACAAGAGTCACCAACATTTTCTGGAGGAAAGAAGGGTTCCCCATGGGGACAGCCGGGGTTACAGAGATGTGGAGGTGGTTAGTATACAAGAAAGCCTGGGTAAAGCATCCCGCCTGAGTCAAGGGGAAAGACACAGGCATGGTAAGTTAGAGGATGGCCTGACACTTGTCATTCCCAAGGACGAAAGCCCAATACTATTACAAATTTTGATTTTTGTTTAAAAACATGTTTATCCCTTGGTATGTGTTAAATGCTGAAAATAATAAGCTTAAAACATAGGCATATTTTCGTAGAAATTAGATAGTACTGCTGTGCGAGGGAAACAGACTTTGCTTTGTGACCAGCTTGTCCACCAGCTGCACCCCTCCCAGGCTGCAGGGAGTGCAGAATTGAAATCCCAGGATGGAGTTAGGCTGCCATCTAGTGCTCAGAGTGATAAGTATGTGAAGGCTCTGGGCATGTGTTCTGACTCCACTTTTCCATGGGCCTGGTTTCTCAACTGTAAAATAAACACGTGAGCTAAAGATCTCGAAAAGCCATTGTCAGATCTAAAATTATCAGCTGCTAAAGCACCCCAGATGTGTGAAGGAAAGGATACCTTGAATGGGGATTTCTTCTGAAGACCACACACTTGCACATGCATCCCATGCACACATACATGTGTGTTTATAAGCAAGACTGCACTAAACAAATGGCATCATGATGATAAATTAGGTGGTGCACATGCTGGGGAATCACCACTGCTGCCCAGCCAGAGACCCTCCTCTGCAGAGCGTGAAATCAGTGACTGGATCACAGTGTGCATTGGGTTGTGCTTTGCTAAAATCGCCTGCACACTAATGCCTGGGCCCATAAGAACATGTGGAAGGTCTTATTTGAAAGGCTCTCCTGAGAGCCCATGTGACTGGTACACAGTTATCAGTCTCAAAGGAGCCACACACCCCGAATCTCTGACCAAACGCTCACATTCTTGCCAACCTGATGCCCCCTTCTCTTCTCACTTGGTCTATCCTGTCTAACTGCGCAGACTCTTTGACAAGTCGGGTTACCAGTCTATGCCAGCTGATGGTAGGTGGATGGATATCACCAGGAGAATGCGGCCAAGAGGAAATCATGAGACAACCAAACACCACGAAACAGACAGAATCACTTGGTGAGCTTGCTGGAGGTGTCGGGCACCAGACCACACGCTAGGAGACAGGATGGTACCGGTCAGGACCCTGAGAGGGTCACTGAGAAGCACAGTGACAGCCGCACCAGCAACTCTGAGATCTGCAGAGAGCCAGCCTCCATAGGTACCAGATGCTGCGTAAGAACAGAACTCACTCTTTGTAGCCACTTCAAGGCCCCACCCCTGGCCCAGTGCCTCTCATGATGAAGGACAGGAAAGTGGTCGTGGGACCCGCCCTCTGGAGGGAGAGTGACAGTTCTCCGAGGAGTCTCTCCAGGGAGTCCCCAAAGCACATTCAAAGGTTTGGGGAAACTCGACCACAATCAAAGACCCAGGAAAGTGCACAGGGCGCCTTTGATGTGCTGGAACATGACCTCAGAACACGGCAAAGGCAGGCGGAGCGCAGTGGTGTCAAGCCGATGCTGAATTGTAGTCCAGTCCAACTTCCTCACTTCAGAGATGCAAAGAAGCTATTCTAGACCTTCCAGTATTGGTTTCAGATGGCAAAGCTGGCATCCCAGGCCCACCTCACTGGCTCGTGAACAGCACCTGCAGAACACCCCCACGCGAAGCTTCCAGGAGACGTCCCAGGCATGCCCACGCTTGCGTGTGTGTGCGCAGCCCGGGGCTAAAACAAGTGCCGCCATGAGCAGAGCTGGGCCTGGGTGAAAAGCTCTTCATTGCCGGGAGACAAGGAAGAGCCAGCACTGGACAAGCTCCTCTCCTGGCAGAGGCCAGCGGCCTGCCTGTGGGTTCACTCTAGAGAAACAGAAATGCACATTCCGGCTCCTCCATGGGTCGGCTTGATTCTGGGAAGGCAATGGAAGAAGGAGGCAGGTGCCTCAAGCCATGGAGTCCACACAGCAGCCTCTGGTCCGGGAGTGGCTATGCAGATGCAGGAAGCCCCAGCAGCTCCCGCGTCCCCTCTAGATACAGCCCAGGCAAAAACAAGGGCTGAGAAGGATGTGACCCCCTATGGTATCCTACACTGTTGGAGAGGGTTTCTGTGGGTTGAATTGTGTCCCTCCAAAGTGACATGTTGAAGTCCTAAGCCCCTAGGTACACAGTGACCCTCTTTGGAAACAGGGTCTTTTGTGGATGTAATCAAGTTAAAATGCGGTTAACAGGATGGGATTTAATTTAATTTGATTGCTGACCTCATACAAAGAAGGACTTTGGACACAGAGCCAGACACAGGAAGAGAATGTGAAGCCCCAGAGGGGAAGACACCACCTGGGGTCAGGACTGGAGGATGCTCTCCAGCCAGAGGGCTCCCAGTGCTGGCAAAGCCCTGAGCTAAGGAGGCCAGGGGGGCTCCCCCACAGGGTCAGGGCGAGGCCCTGGCCACACCCTGGCCCCAGGCTTCTGGCTTCCAGAGAGACAATACGTTTCTGCTGTTCTGAGCCAGCGAGTTGGCAGAGCTTGGTCGCAGTGTCCTGTGCGCATGGACTCACGTGGAGGTGGGAGAGGAGCGTTCAGGTTGTGCATCCCCAGGAGAGAAAGCGCCTACAGCCAAAACCAAATCTCCTGATTAGAGGGCAGCAAACAAAGCCCTTGGGCCAGTCAGCCTCATCACCCCTTCTGGGTACTTCTGGACAGAAAATAGGACGTCCTGGAGGGTGTGAGGAAGGAGGGGTGGCAGGTGAAGCCTCCAGCAGGGCGGGGCCTGCTATTTCTCTAGGCACCACAGCTCAGGGTACTTGAGTCCACACACCCCGGAAGAGCTCATCTAGCCACCATTCCCGAAAACTTATCCACATTGAACTTGGTAAAGTCCCGGTTTTTTAAGAGGTGCATTTCCTGGAAGCCAGAGGACTTGCTATGGCCCTGTGTAGGGCCTCTGTCACCTGCTGCTTGTTCTGAGCTTGAGGAGGATGGGCATGATGCCTTGGCTAAGGTCACCCTGGCCCCCATGGCTTGGGGCATCCCAAAGCCTCCTGCACACCTGTCTGTAGCCTAGACTGGGACCAGCACTAGGCCAGAGACATGAGCAGCCACTGCAAAGGGCTGCCTCCAAGGTCCCCTAGGGCAGCCCAGGCAAGCAACAGGCGCCTCACGCTGTGGGGAAGATGCTGCGTGCAGCCAGTGACATGGGTCACCCACAAGGACGCCTTGCTTTATATAATAGTGCTCTTGAGGAGAACGCTCACTGCAAACAGCCCCTGCCTAAAGTGCACCACTTGAGGGTTTCCAGGGCACTCAGCTGCAACTGTCCTTTCCTGTCCCCATTCCCTTGTACCGACTTGCTGACCTCAGGCCTTCTCTGGAAAGCCTTTGGTTAAGCACTAGTAGACCCGGACTCAGGCCATGAGCAGCAGACAGGCAATGTGTGTGATGCTGCAGGAGATGCTCGGTCACTCACCATGGGGCCAGGGCACCCCCCGGCCAGCAGCCCAGCAGGACTGTGTTGCCATATTCCCAGCTCTGCCTTTCTACACAGCAGCTCTTCAGCCAACTGGCCTGTCTCCTAGAACACACACACACACACACACACGTGTCCAGATCAAAGGTCCAAGCCAGCCACCTCTTACCTGTGTCCGATGCCAGATCACAGAGGCCCGAGAGTGGCCCAGCTTGTTGCGGCAGGGTCCCTTGTCATAGTGTATCAGGAGGAAGTCATCCTGGGGAAGACAGAGGAAGGGACAGGGAGAGGGGATCAGATCACTGGGTCTCCACCGTGACCACACCTCCTTTGCTTCACACGCAACCAGTAGAGACAGGAGGGCAGGCCTGTGCCACACGCCTGGCTCCAGCCACCAGTATTCACGAGGAGCAGCCCAGAACGACAGTCACCTGGCACACTGGAGAGGTCCTGAGCCAGATGTCCCCAGCCCAAACAAAGCAGGGCCTCCCTGGGCACAGTGGCCATATCCTGAGCTTGCAGGAAAGAGCAAGTAGTGCCAGCTCAGAGCTTCTGGACAAGCAGGTCAAGTGCTACTCCCCAGGGCCCCGAGGCCTGGCCGGGCATGGTCCCAGGGGAGGACCCAGCACAGGCTCACTCCAGAGACCAGAAGATCCTCTTCACTTCTGCGCTGTCTTCAGCATCAGCTTCTCATCTAAAGCCACTTCCTCTTGACTCAGACCATTAAACTTTTCTTATCTAAGAACCAGCCCAGGAACATCTTCTCCCCACAGGGTCTCCAACTGTACAGAGGGAGCAGAGACTCCTTTCTTGACACTCATGGAGACATCTGCTCGATTCCCCACTCGACTCTCCAACAACTTCATAAGACACCCCCCCAGACCTCAGCTTCTTGGAACGGAGGCATGCAACGTGACACAGTTCAGTGCCTGTCATCCAAATCCCTATCAGCACTCCTGAGGCCGTACTCCACGAACCTCTGCTTTTCCATGAAGGAGAGCCCCTTCCCACCTACTGCTAATCCAGGAAACGGCAGCTCTTCAAAATGGCCCCATGCGGGGCCAGCCCAGGGCTGTCCACTCATACAACTGACGCTGTCAACAACCTCCTTCTGAGGAAAAGTAAGCAAACACAGGGCCCCAGGTGGCAGAGAGACAGGAAGCCCCTCTTTGAAATTGCAGCACTGGACACGAGCTGCTCTCTTGTGGCTCCTGGAACCACTCAGCCAGGCCGGCTGCTAAGCTCGCTTTCTCTCATCTGGAGAAGGGTGCCAGCCGCTAGGGTGCTGAGGCTTGTCTCCTGGGGTCTGCACGCAAGGTGCTGCGGCATGAATCCTGGCTGTTTCCGTGCAATCCCGTGAGGCCCTCACAGAGGCTGGCCTCACTCTGTTGGCCTTGGCCCTCTTCTGTGGAAAGGCCAGCGGCCTGGCAGCTGAACTCACAGCCTCTTCCAACCCCGCGCTTGCCTTCAATCACAGCCTCTTCCAACCCCGCGCTTGCCTTCAACAACGACATGTCTGGCCTTCTGTCCACTGTTAGAGCGCGCCTCCTCCCTCCTGCGGAGGACTGAGGTCTTCCCTTCACTTGGACGCTCATGCACACACCACCCAGATCAGTTCAAGTTCCATTCTTACGTCTCATCTCCCAAACTGCCTATCATGATGTCTTCTTCTGTAGGTTAAAATGGTTTTGAATCTGTTTTCTGGAAAGTAAACTAAACCACATGGCACCACTCAGTTTAGAAATCTTTAATGATCTCTGCCAGCCATAGTGCATTCTGCACATCACAATCCCCTGGAAATGAAGGCTCTAGGCTTTACCTGCAGGTACAGACCCATGGACCCAGGGCAGGACCCAGTGCAAACTCTCTAAGTGATTCTGACCCAAACTGTCCTTGGATAGGCGCTTGGGTGGGCGCACGGGACCCTGTGCTGAAGGCCAAAGCCCTTTGCCTGCACATAGAAACCTTTGTGGTGACCTGAGTCATTGGCCCAGCAGTTCTGGTCATGTTCCCTTGGCTGAGCACCTTCTGGTCTTCAGGTCCTTAGCTGAGACCCCGCCCCACCCCCCACATCTGGTACTGGGCTGCTCCCCCGGCTGCCCGTGGCCTTCACCCACGGTGACAGCAAGGACGTGGCCACTCTCCCACCCCGAGGAGCTGCCCACGCTCAGTGCAGGTCTTAAGAAGACAAGGACAGGCTATTTAAGACGTGCTTTCTTATCCCCTGACAAAAGCACTCTGAACGGGTCCCACGTTGTATCGATTTAATTGTGATTTTAAACTTACTGATGAAGCCCTTGGGCACAGTGATCCCAGCAGCTGCCGGGAATCCAGCAGTATTTTTATGACAAGGAGTACTTTCCTTCCTGTCGATCAGAGGTGTCACTCAACTTACAGGGCACGAGAAACAACAGGCCATGTACAGACAGTCACGGTCAGTCAGCTGCACAGGACAAGGGCTGAGGCTTTGGGCAGGTCCTTCTGTGAGGCTTAACATGTCCTGTCCAGTTCTGGCTTGAAGCCACCTGGCCCAGGCATCAGTGACAGGTTTTAGAGCTTGAATGGTCAGAGGCTGGACACTGGACACCAGGCCCCTTCCTTGGCAGCCAGGAGCTTTGGGGAAACACTAGTAACTTCCCTGGACTTTCTCTCAAGAAAAAGAATTCACAGTCCCAAGTCGTGGAAGTGCTGGGTGAACAGAGGGTCTGCAGAGCCGACTGACCAGGAAAGGCCCTCCTTAACACTCACCAACCCTCTACTGTCTGCTGACTAGAGAGGACCAGCTCCTGTGAGCAGTGGATGTGGGCACAGTGTGACAAGTGGGGAGCACCAGGGAGACTCCCTGAGGGGTGGGCAGGAGCTTGAGAGGAGGACCGTCCAGTCGTCTGTGTCCGGAGGCCTCTGTGTCGTGGCGTGGGCCTTGGTGGGAAATGGAGGAGAAGAGCCCAGAGGGAGCCTGCGTGCTGGGCTGGCCAGGGCTGGGCTGCCTTCCAGCCACACACTTGTGACCTTGTCTGAAACCACGTGACTGTCCTTGATAAGCTGCCCAAACAGAATCTGCTCCTTCAGAATCTGCCCTTTAGGGTCACAGGGCTGTTTGTCAGCAGCTCTTTGATCTGCCAAGGACACAAAGCTCACGGTGGGGCCGTGAGGAACGGAAGCTGCCCACACCCAGCCCTCGACCTTCTCTCCCTCTATGCGCCTTTGCCTACCCACCACCAGGCCCTGTCACATGCAGAATATTTGTGCCTCCTCCACGGACAGCCATTGGGGTCACTCTTAGCCCCAATGTGATGGTGTCAGGAGGGCGTCTTTGAGGGCAATTAGGTTTCCACGAGGTCCTGAGGGTGGAACCCAGGATGGGATTAGCTCGTGTCCTCTCTGCCATGTGAAGACACAGTGAGAAGGTGGCCAGGAAGGGACCTCACCAGGAGTGGGAACTGTCTGTACCTGTCCTGAGGCCTGAGGAAAACAGTCTGTGGCTCACGCCACCCCATCTGCACCATCTGCAGCTATGCAACACAGTGGCCAAGCTGATTAGGTAGCACCAGAGAACTGAGGCTCTCAACGCCCCTGAAAGCCAGGTGGGACCCCAAGCCTGCCGGAGCGTCCAGGCCCAGAGCTGCTGAACGGGTTGCCTGGACAAGTGGCACTCTGAGTTGACATTCCACAACTCAGGACAATGTCCGCTCTTGTTACTTTTCCGTTTCCAGGAATAACCTCCAGGCTCTCGGGGAATGGCTGGTCTTTTCCCACCGCAGCTTGACCCTCAAAGCCCCCTGGACCCGCGGCGGTACTCACATCCAGGGACTCCAGGCAGTACCAGCAGAAGGCATGCTTACAACTCTTGCACATCATCTGGGCGCACCCTTCATCTCGCTCGATGTAGACTTTGCACTTGGGGCAGCGCTTGATGGGCGCGTCATCCCCTTCCATCCTGAAAGCAGAGCTGTAGGAGAAAGTCCGTGAGGGACCCGTGCAGAGGGGCCCACCGGAGACCAGCAGGCAGCGTGGGCCACGCGGGAGGCACTGCTGACTGTGGTGACCAAGACCTCGGGTTATGAAGTGAAATAGAACCCAGCCTAAGAAGCTGGGACTTCAGAAAACCAACAAGCAGAACACTGCCCCAGCTGGGCTGGGTTAGCAAAAGCAGTGCATAGCTGCAGGTGGGTGCACAGAAAACACAAGAGACAACAAGGCAAAAGGCTTCAAGGGAGGAATGTGGGTAACGCGCTAGACTGAAACGTCATGTGCGTCTTCCTGTGCTCGTGCTAGTTTCCAAAGGGCTGATGGTAAACTTCATGCAATTCACTGTTGTCAGAAAGAATTAAGTTATGAGCACACATAAACAGTCTCTTTGCTTTCATAGATCTAGATGGCTCGTCTTACAAAACTGTTTTCCTGAGCATTCTGCTTGGATTTGCAGTGGCTATCAGTGCGAAGGGCTTGGGCCTGGGGCTGGGTGCCGGCTCTCCTACAGTCAACTGGGTGAAGGCTCTCCAAGCCTCAGTCCTCGTGGCAGTGTGAGCATGAGAGAAGGTCACTTACAGCCAGAGCCCAGGTGGCATCCTGCTTGTGTGCTGTGCTTCTAAAAGGGGCAATGACTTAATGCTGTGGTGAAAAGGTAGCACAGAGTTCAGGGAGGATGTCCAGAAAAAAAGCACAAATGCTAAGTGAAGTCACCACCTCTGATGGTGCATCTAGGGCAGTGCCTGAACAGACTGCGTCAGTTCAACTCCACAGGAGAAAAATGGGTGCACTCTGGGCCAAACATTCATTCACAATATGCCCACTGAGGCTGAGCAAACGCTGGCATTTTGCATGCATCCTGGCTGAAGGATCTCCCCCAAACATCAGAGTATGTACAGGAGTGAAACAGTCTCACTTCAGTCTGACTCATCCGGCTATGAGACGTGAACTTTCCTTATCATTTCATCCCCAGGTTCCTAAGTGCACTGAGGCCCATGCCCAAGCTGAATGCGATTCTGCTTTGTCCACTGGTAGAAGGAGACAGGTCATAAAGCTCTCCAGAGAAGCTGTGCACCCTGGCAGCTGGGAGCAGATCAACCCTAGCTAGGCTCTGACGCCTTATCTTCCTGGCCTCCTCTCCTCTCCCCAGAGCAGACTAACCTGGCTACCAGCATCATCTCTAAGGAGAGGAGAGAGGACCAAGAGGTTTACACAGGTCAGGTGCAAAACACAAAGGCTGCCCACACACAGTTGCTATCTGTGCTGTGACTGCAAGATGACAAAGCTGTCTGTAGCTCAAATTCTTAAATTTACAGGCAGATTGCAGATGGGACCGAGAGTGAGTGAGGCTGCCCTCATGACAGATGGACCAACACATTTGCAGGTGCCTCTAAAGGCGAGACCACAGTGGCCTCTGACAGTGGAGTTAATCCTGCAAAGAGCCTAAAGTCTCAAGGGACCAAATCCTGAGACTAAGGCTGATTGTCAGATTAGCTAGAACTGCTCTGGTGTAAAAGCCAGGTGTGGCCTTAGAGTAATGAAACCAACATTCTCATGTGACCCACAAGCTGATGTTAGAAGAAATGCCATGGGCAGAGGCAAGACCACCAGAGGCAAGACCATATATGCTTCAGGGATGTTCAAAACAAAACCTGTGGGAATACCCAATCTGATGCACTGTGTTCTGCCTGAGTGCATGCACGGTACAGACCGTGGCCTTGAACGATTACTGGTATCTGGATCACAGATAAAATTACTATTAATAACAAGTGTTAGCACTACTCAAATTTAAAAGGGTGGACTGGAGTCTGTGGCACTTGAACCACAGTCTACATGCCCTGGGGCCTCAAGGGGTGGCAGGAAATGCTAATGGGTACAGCTGGTCAAGTGGGGACAGAAACGTGGGCAAAGGGAGAATTTAACCTAAACAACAACAAATCTACTACAACTAAGTGTTTGCAGTCATAAATGGCAACAGCCTCATTTGGGGAGACAGGGGGGGTGTTAAAAGGACTATGGGTTTCCCCACAAGCCCCCTCCCGGGGCAGTGGCTGGGGCTCAGCTCCCACATGAGAACACAGACTTGGTATGGCCAGATACTCAGACTCCCAGAGAAGCCCCAAATTCCAATTTTTATGTGAAATGTCCTGATTTTTAAATGTTCACAAAATTAGACTTGTTACTCTTGATTCAAGTCGCCCTTGTGAAATGATTTAAATGAGGCTGTGATATCAGGGATGGAGAAAACTGAGTCATTAGGCCCTAACCTTTGCTCTTTCCCCATCTATGAAAGTGTCTCCCCATAGGAAACCCAGGGCTGGAAGCCTCGTCCTTCCCGCCTGCGGCAGATGCTCTTTTTCCCAACCCTGCTCCTCCTACACAGGATGGGGGACCCACTCACTCTCACCAAATAGCCACTTGGCTGCTTCCTGGGGCAGATGCCCCTGACCTGCCTCCTACTTATAATCATTTTTAATCCAACCAAACAAGAAATGTGTTTCTTCTAGCAAAGTTTGGAAGCATCTAAAACCCCGAGTCTAAATGAAGAGAGATGGCTGGTGTCTACCTGGCGTCTGAGTGCTGGACGCATGCAGCTCAAAGCCCCCTGTGGGAGCTCAACCCAAGGGAAGAGTCAGCCACAGAGACAGAGGATTTAAAACACAGCATGTCGAGAATGGCCAGTGCAGACTGTCTCCAGGGGGAAGAGGGGGGAGTCAAGACCCTGCGCTGGGGTCGGGCAAGCTCAGCAGAGGGGACTCAGGCCCTGTCTGAAAGGTGGCAAGGAGTCTGTGGAAAGCAGGAGCTGGGAGAAGGGGCACTAAAGGCAGAGAAACCAACAAGCAGACCAGGAGTGGGCCAGGGGTGTGGCGTGGGAACTAGAGGTCCTGTGGCAGGAAGTGGAGAATGGGGTCTAGGGGAGAGGAGGAGGGGAGAGAGGGAGACACGGAGTAGCTGGTGCAGATGCCTCAGGGTAGGCAGTGGGCAGACATGGCAGTCCCCCCTTCTATTGGGAACCTGGCCACTCTACCTAGTAGGGCCAAGTGACAGTGGGGAAAAAAAAGAAAAAGAAAAGACTTGGGTATTACCAATGTCTTCTGGTTCATTCTATCAAATTTCAAGATGTACAGAATGAGGCTACAAAGTCTACCTGGGCAAACAGCAGGATCACCTGGCTGTGAGGAGGAGCAAGGCAGAAACCCTGCCTGCTTCCCAAATCTCCCAACAGACATGAAGTTTTAGGGAGACATGGGTCCTCGGCTTCTGTCACCTGAAATCCTGGGTTGGTGATCCTTCTGGGGTCTACACCCCACCCTTGCTGAGTCCTGTTCCTACACCTCTATTCAGGATCCACTCCAACACTGCACTTGTGGAAAAACAGGCATGGCAGGACTCACAACCCGCATGGTGACAACTGTCCGCACATTCGCTATTGCAGGCAGGTAGTGCAGAGTGTGGTTCTTGTGGATTCTTATATTTTCAAAGCCTTGACTGGTCCTGGTGAATGATTCTCAAAAATCAACCATCAAACGCATAACTACAATCTCGAGAAGGAGAGTGCGTGTTGAGGCTGACGGATGCACAGCCATGTCCCCCAGAGGCACTTTCCTTCTCCCGGCCTGCAGCCCCCCACCTCCCCGATGCAGGACGTACCTGGTTTCTCCAGGGAGGAAGGTGATGGGCATGGTCTCTGGGCAGCCTTGCCCGGGGTGCCAGCGGGCTCTGCAGGCGGAGCAGAACTCCATGTCGCAGGCTTTGCACTGCACCAGCTGGGGGGTCTGTAGTCCCATGTCCTGGAGCTGGCACACAGCCTGGCAGGAGGATGCCGGGCACCATGTCCGGCACGGATCGAAGAGCACCTCTAGCAACAGGAGACAAGACAGGTGAGTCAGGCCTGGAACCAGGGGGGCTCCTGGGATGGGCCTGGAGCAGTTCTGTTGGGCACTGACCAGGGTGGGGAGCAGGAAGGAGGGTGTCTAGGTAAGGCGCCCAGACAGGTCAGCCCTTGCAACTCCGTCCTGCTCTCCCACCTCTGCCTCCTCCTGACCTCCAAGCCCGATCCTGTGGTGCAGCAGATCGCCAGACACCCCAAGTGTCCACGGGGATGCTGTCCCTGTACCTTTAACCAACTGTGTCCCCCAGGAAGGTCCTGCTCACCCTCTAGGACAGGCTGCCCTCCTGTCCCTGTATGCATTTTGAGTGCTGCCACTATGATTCCTTGTCTGCGCCAAGGACACAGCTTCCTGAAGTCAGGCCTGTGTCCTCTTATGGCCTCAGAATGAGGCCCAGGGCTCAGCAGTCTGCACTTGGGTCACACTTGTTAAAAGACAGTCAGAAAGGAGGAAAGGAAGGTGTCTGAATTAGATGGTTCATCTGCCTAACATTGTCTCCCTTCCCAGATTTAAAAAAGCCACAAGCTAAGTACTGAGTAAAATTAATCCTCTGTCGGCCGGATTTCACCTCTAAACTAGAGCCCCAGTCACTAAGAATCCCGATTTAATGGAATTAGTCAGGAAGTTTATTTTTAAAAACAGGATATGCTGACACTCCTATTTCTTCACATCCTTTTCCAAAAACTGCATTTATTTAAACAACTGGTCCTGGGCTGCCCTTTGCAGTAAGCCTGGCTGTTCCCTTCACCCACTCCTGCCCCGGCAGACACTGATTTCTCAGTGAGGCTGGGTGGGGGAGGAGGGGTCACATGGAATGCCTGCATTCTGCCAGGAGGTGATCAGAGGCCAGTAGCTCCAGGGCTCCTGTCGGCTGCTCAGTGGGGTAAGGCCATCCTTGAGAAGCAGTCTTGGGAATTGTGCTGAGGCAACTTGGAAAGCAACAAAAAGCCCCAGCAAACTTCTCAGCCCTGTGATTGGGTCCAGCTCACCTGCACGGAAGATGGGAGCTGGACTCACTGGGGATCTGCAGCAGGCTGGGGTGGAGGGGCCCAGACCTGGCCTGGACAACATGGTTACTAAATCCCTAGCTGCCCTCAGGTATGTGCCCTCCTGGGGTGAACCCATCCTTCAGTGAACCAGCAGCCAGCCTCAGTGCTCCAGAAACAAGGTCCTGTTGGGTGTAATCTTGCTAATGACCTAGTCATTTAGCACAGGGGCTGGAACCCTGTGGGAAGGGCCGGGCAGTGATTAAGTCTTTGCGGACCATGCGGCTTCTGTGGCATCTGCTCGGCTTTGCTGTTGGGGAAGACTATAAACAAAGATCCGGGAAACCCACATGACAGCATGGCTGGCCACCTGCTGACCCGACAGGACTATCTCCTGCCTTTCGTAACCAGGCGAATCAACCAATAGCACAAAGCCACCACCTCAGTAGGGCTGGTGGAGAACCAAGAACTTGATAGCAAAGGGGCCCTGGAGCTAAGGAACCTATGGACACCCTCGAGGCGCCCCTGGTGTGAGAGCATAGACAAAACCAGCCTCAAGCAGCCAACAGTTTCCCTGGGGCACACTCTGTGGAGGCAGAGCCTGGTGACACAGCAAGCACATGGTGTGCTCGTGTAGCTGGGGGGCATCGGGTGCTCCTTGCCATCTGCCAGAACTCAGGATGGTGCAGGAAGTGGCCTGGGCAGCTCCCACTGGAAGGACAAGCTGCTTGCTTGCCTGGTGGCCTTCGAGGCCCTGACTCATGCCTGTGCCTTTGCTTGCTGGCCCTGCCTGCCCTCTGTGCACTGTGGGTGAGTCCAGCCTGGACCCGGACTAGGTATGTGTCCTCCACCTGCACAGCTGCAATGCAGGCCTGCAGGACATGGGATCACACACCTGCTGGACACAGGATTCAGAAGAGGAGTCCTCCTGCTCCTGCCTCTCTGACCAGTGTGCTGTTGGCTGGCAGCCTGCCCAGAGCCGACTGTCTGCCTAGACCATCAGGTCCCCACACTGGCCCACACACCCCACCCCACCCTGTGTTCTGAGAGCCTCTGACAGCAAGACTTCCCCAAATCGGCCACCTCTCCTGCCCTTCCCAGAGCCTACCACCTCCCATCCCCACCCTCGCACGACAGTGAGAGAGAGTCCTGCTCCCTGCTCAGGGGAGGCCCATTCTGCCCACACGGAGGGGAGCAGAGGCCTAATGAAGGTTTCCATGGTAACAACTCAATTTTGTGACATCAGTCCTTACAGAGATGTGTCATGGCACTGACTGTCCCCATGTGAATTCCCTATGGGCAATGTGCTGACTGCCAGCTCCTGCAAGGCCAGGGCCATTAAACCCCAGGAACACAGCCCCTGGTTTCTGGCTTAGACAGCTATTAATATCCCACTGTCCTTCCCAGCTGTGTACAAGACAGGAACCGACGGACAAGGAAGTCCACAGCAGGCAGCTCCTGCATTGTGTGCTCAGAGTGCATGCATGTGTGCCTATCTACCTCCCCACCTAGGTATGTCTAATGACAACCAGCTCTAGATACCACGTCTTGCATATCATGTTATGTCCACCATATTCTATTCATGCATATATGAACCATATTTTCAAACAAGGCATTTTCTGAAATGGTAGAAGAAACTAAATAGAACTCTGATCCCCAAAGAGCTTTTAAGGCTGCTTGTGACTCAGGATGGTGAGTTAGCTCTAATATTAGTTTCTTAACTAATCTTAATAAAAGAGGGTCCCAAGAGCTTCCTATTTGTAAAAAATGTTCAATGTTTTTCAAAAAAGGTGTTTTGTTCCAACAAATTTGCTGTAAAGGACAAACCCAGCACACCCTCAGGGACTGCACTGCCCACTGGCTGGTACCCTGGTGCCAGCCAGTGGTGATGGGTGGGGCGCTGCTGGGAGACAGTGAGATCAGGCTCTTGTCTGATCGGGCCTGATGACCGGTGGGCACCGTGGCATATTGTTTAACCTTACTGACCTTGGCTTTCTTTTTAAAACACAAAACACAGAACTAGGCTTGCCCTTGGCATTCCTTTGCCCAGGAGCCATACACAAAGTGGGACAGGGTACCCAGGAAGGTGCAGTCCCTCTCCTGGGAGGACATGCACTTCAGATAGATGGACTCAGAAAAAAACACCTGCAGCCTTGCAGGGTGGGTGCTCAAACAGAAGCAGAGATGCTGCAGGCAGGCACACAGGGAAGGGTGATCAGCAGACCCCTCTCAAAAGCCTGTCCCCACCAACGGGCTAGAGGTAACCAGGAGGGAGGGAGGGAGGGAGGGAGGCGCTCAGGGAGGAAACCAGCTTGAGTGCCCCTTCCCTTGGTGCCTGCTGGCCAAAGGCTTCAGCTGGGGAGGTGGATAAGTTTAAATTAAAGTCAAGGCTGCTAAATCAGATGTGACACACTAAGTCTAAATAAAGACACATTTGCAACTTAAACTCACGACAGGATTTCTTGGTAACTAAATGCTGTTGGAAAAGCAGTGAAATTAGTTTCCTTCTAAAACGTCCTCCACTGACCAAACTGTAAGGACACAGAAAGTTCAAGGTTGCTTTCTGATCACTTCTCCAAGCCTGCTTGTTGAAGCAACTGGATAAAACTCATAGCTATGTTTTAGCTCTGATATGCTCCTGTTTCATTCATACAGGTCTTTTGTGGTATTAAGTATGAATTCTTAAAAAAAAAAAAAAAAAAAAAAAAAACTTCTAGCACAATGTCAGTAAATGTTTTCAAGTGGTAAGTTTGAGGGGTTCTTTTCTAACCTAAGTCTAGTTGGCTTCATTTTTATATAAGAAAAAAAAAAGAACATTTTTGATGAAGTCAACGTACTAAAAAAATAAGATACATTTATTAGGTAGGGAATTTGCACAGCTGCATTTTTAAATTAAATTTTTTTTTTTTTTTTTTTTTTTTTTTTTTTTTTATTGTTGGCTGTTCAAAACATTACATAGTTCTTGATATATCATATTTCACAATTTGATTCAAGTGGGTTATGAGCTCCCATTTTTACCCCATATACAGATTGCAGAATCACATCAGTTACACATCCATTGATTTACATATTGCCATACTAGTGTCTGTTGTATTCTGCTGCCTTTCCTATCCTCTACTATCCCCCCTCCCCTCCCCTCCCCTCCCCTCCCCTCCCCTCTTCTCTCTCTGCTCCCTCTACTGACATTCGTTTGTCCCCCTTATATTATTTTTCCCCTTCCCCTCACTTCCTCTTGTATGTACTTTTGTATAACTCTGAGGGTCTCCTTCCATTTCCATGCATTTTCCCTTCTCTCTCCCTTTCCCTCCCACCTCTCATCCCTGTTTAATGTTAATCTTCTTCTCATGCTCTTCGACCCTACTCTGTTCTTAGTTACTCTCCTTATATCAAAGAAGACATTTGGCATTTGTTTTTTAGGGATTGGCTAGCTTCACTTAGCATAATCTGCTCTAATGCCATCCATTTCCCTGTAAATTCTATGATTTTGTCATTTTTTAATGCAGAGTAATACTCCATTGTGTATAAATGCCACATTTTTTTTATCCATTCATCCATAGAAGGGCATCTAGGTTGGTTCCACAGTCTAGCTATTGTGAATTGTGCTGCTATGAACATCGATGTAGCAGTGTCCCTGTAGCATGCTCTTTTTAGGTCTTTAGGGAATAGACCGAGAAGGGGAATAGCTGGGTCAAATGGTGGCTCCATTCCCAGCTTTCCAAGAAATCTCCATACTGCTTTCCAAATTGGCTGCACCAATTTGCAGTCCCACCAGCAATGTACAAGTGTACCCTTTTCCCCACATCCTCGCCAGCACTTGTTGTTGTTTGACTTCATAATGGCTGCCAATCTAACTGGAGTGAGATGGTATCTTAGGGTGGTTTTGATTTGCATTTCTCTGACTGCTAGAGATGGTGAGCATTTTTTCATGTACTTGTTGATTGATTGTATGTCCTCCTCTGAGAAGTGTCTGTTCAGGTCCTTGGCCCATTTGTTGATTGGGTTGTTTGTTCTCTTATTGTCTAATTTTTTGAGTTCTTTGTATACTCTGGATATTAGGGCTCTATCTGAAGTGTGAGGAGTAAAGATTTGTTCCCAGGATGTAGGCTCTCTATTTACCTCTCTTATTGTATCTTTTGCTGAGAAAAAACTTTTTAGTTTGAGTAAGTCCCATTTGTTGATTCTAGTTATTAGCTTTTGTGCTATGGGTGTCCTATTGAGAAATTTGGAGCCCGACCCCACAGTATGTAGATCGTAGCCAACTTTTTCTTCTATCAGACGGCGTGTCTCTGATTTGATATCAAGCTCCTTGATCCATTTTGAATTAACTTTTGTGCATGGCGAGAGAAAGGGATTCAGTTTCATTTTGTTGCATATGGATTTCCAGTTTTCCCAGCACCATTTGTTGAAGATGCTATCCTTCCTCCATTGCATGCTTTTAGCCCCTTTATCAAATATAAGGTAGTTGTAGTTTTGTGGATTGGTTTCTGTGTCCTCTATTCTGTACCATTGGTCCACCCGCCTGTTTTGGTACCAGTACCATGCTGTTTTTGTTACTATTGCTCTGTAGTATAGTTTGAAGTCTGGTATCGCTATACCGCCTGATTCACACTTCCTGCTTAGCATTGTTTTTGCTATTCTGGGTCTTTTGTTTTTCCATATGAATTTCATGATTGCTTTCTCTATTTCTACAAGAAATGCCGTTGGGATTTTGATTGGCATTGCATTAAACCTATAGAGAACTTTTGGTAATATCGCCATTTTGATGATGTTAGTTCTGCCTATCCATGAACAGGGTATATTTTTCCATCTTCTAAGATCTTCTTCTATTTCTCTCTTTAGGGTTCTGTAGTTTTCATTGTATAAGTCTTTCACCTCTTTTGTTAGGTTGATTCCCAAGTATTTTATTTTTTTTGAAGATATTGTGAATGGAGTGGTTGTCCTCATTTCCATTTCAGAGGATTTGTCGCTGCTATACAGGAATGCCTTTGATTTATGCGTGTTGATTTTATATCCTGCCACTTTGCTGAATTCATTTATTAGCTCTAATAGTTTCTTTGTAGACCCTTTTGGGTCTGCTAGGTATAGAATCATGTCATCTGCAAACAGTGATAATTTAAGTTCTTCTTTTCCTATTTTGATGCCTTTAATTTCTTTCGTCTGTCTAATTGCTCTGGCCAGTGTTTCGAGAACTATGTTGAACAGAAGTGGTGAGAGAGGGCATCCCTGTCTTGTTCCAGATTTTAGAGGGAATGCCTTCAATTTTTCTCCATTCAGAATGATGCTAGCCTGAGGCTTAGCATAGATTGCTTTTACAATATTGAGGTATGTTCCTGTTATCCCTAGTTTTTCTAGAGTTTTGAACATAAAGGGATGCTGTACTTTGTCAAATGCTTTTTCCGCATCTATCGAGATGATCATATGATTCTTATTTTTAAGTCTATTGATGTGGTGAATAACATTTATTGATTTCCGTATATTGAACCAGCCTTGCATCCCAGGGATGAATCCTACTTGATCATGGTGCACAATTTTTTTGATAAGTTTTTGTATCCGAGTGGCCAGAATTTTATTGAGGATTTTTGCATCTAGGTTCATTAGAGATATTGGTCTGTAGTTTTCTTTCTTTGAAGTGTCTTTGTCTGGTTTAGGTATCAGGGTGATGTTGGCCTCGTAGAATGAATTTGGAAGTTCTCCCTCTTTTTCTATTTCCCGAAGTAGCTTGAAAAGTATTGGTATTAGTTCCTCTTTAAAGGTTTTGTAAAACTCTGCTGTA
This sequence comes from Marmota monax, assembly GCF_021218885.2. NCBI lineage: Eukaryota > Metazoa > Chordata > Mammalia > Rodentia > Sciuridae > Marmota > Marmota monax. Next base: position 2,743,584 of record NW_026692321.1, on the reverse strand, counting down.
TACCCATCCGGTCCTGGGCTTTTCTTAGTTGGTAGTCTTTTGATGGTTTCTTCTATTTCCTCAATTGATATTGGTCTGTTTAGGTTGTCTATATCCTCCTGACTCAATCTGGGCAGATCATATGACTTAAGAAATTTATCTATGCCTTCACTATCTTCTAATTTATTGGAGTATAAGGATTCAAAATAATTTTTGATTATCTTCTGTATTTCTGAAGTGTCTGTTGTGATATTGCCTCTTTCATCCCGTATGTTAGTAATTTGAGTTCTCTCTCTTCTTCTCTTCGCTAGCATGGCTAAGGGTCTGTCGATTTTGTTTATTTTTTCAAAGAACCAACTTTTAGTTTTGTCAATTTTTTCAATTGTTTCTTTTGTTTCGATTTCATTAATTTCAGCTCTGATTTTAATTATTTCTTGCCTTCTACTTCTTTTGCTGTTGTTTTGCTCTTCTTTTTCTAGGATTTTGAGATGAAGTATGAGATCATTTATTTGTTGGTTTTTTCTTTTTTTAAGGAATGAACTCCAAGCAATGAATTTTCCTCTTAGAACTGCTTTCAATGTGTCCCATAGATTCCGATATGTTGTGTCTGTGTTTTCATTAATCTCTAAGAATTTTTTAATTTCTTCCTTGATATCTTCTATAACCCATTGATCGTTCAGTAACCTATTGTTCATTCTCCAAGTGATGTATTCTTTTCCCTTCCTTCTTTTATCATTGATTTTCAGTTCCATTCCATTATGATCAGATAGGATGCATGGTATTATCTCTACTCCTTTATATTGTCTAAGAGTTTCCCTGTGACATAATATATGGTCTATTTTTGAGAAGGATCCATGTGCTGCTGAGAAAAAAGTGTAACTGCTTGATGTTGGGTGGTATATTCTATATATGTCAATTAAGTCTAGGTTATTAATTGTGTTATTGAGTTCTATAGTTTCCTTATTCAACTTTTGTTTGGAAGATCTGTCCAGTGGTGATAGAGGTGTGTTGAAGTCTCCCATGATTATTGTATGGTGGTCTATTAGACTCTTGAACTTGAGAAGAGTTTGTTTGATGAACATAGCTGCACCATTGTTTGGGGCATATATATTTATGATTGTTATGTCTTGTTGGTGTATGGTTCCCTTGAGCAGTATGTAGTGTCCCTCTTTATCCCTTTTGATTAACTTTGGCTTGAAATCTATTTTATTTGATATGAGTATGGATACTCCTGCTTGTTTCCGAAGTCCATATGAGTGATATGATTTTTCCCAACCTTTCACCTTCAGCCTATGTATGTCTTTTCCTATCAAATGCGTCTCCTGTAGGCAGCATATTGTTGGGTCTTGTTTTGTGATCCATTCTACTAGCCTGTGTCTCTTGATTGGTGAGTTTAAGCCATTAACATTTAGGGTTATTATTGAGATATGGGTTGTTCTTCCAGCCATATTTGTTTATTTATGTTACTAAACATGGTTTGTTTTCCTCTTTGATTATTTTCCCCCCTTTAGTGTCCTACCTCCCACTGTTGGTTTTCATTGTTATTTTCCATTTCCTCTTCCTGTAATGTTTTGCCAAGGATGTTTTGAAGAGATGGTTTTCTAGCTGCAAATTCTTTTAACTTTTGTTTATCGTGGAAGGTTTTAATTTCATCTTCCATCCTGAAGCTTAATTTCGCTGGAAACACAATTCTTGGTTGGAACCCATTTTCTTTCAGTGTTTGAAATATGTTATTCCAGGATCTTCTAGCTTTCACAGTCTGTGTTGAAAGATCAGCTGTTATCCTGATTGGCTTACCCCTAAATGTGATCTGCTTCCTTTCTCTTGTAGCTTTTAAAATTCTCTCCTTATTCTGTATGTTGGGCATCTTCATTATAATGTGTCTAGGTGTGGGTCTCTTATGATTTTGCACATTCGGCGTCCTGTAGGCTTCTAGGATTTGGGGTTCTGTCTCATTCTTCAAGTCTGGGAAGTTTTCTCGTATTATTTCATTGAATAGATTGCTCATTCCTTTGGTTTGAAACTCTGTCCCTTCCTGTATCCCAATGACTCTTAAATTTGGTCTCTTGATGTTATCCCATATTTCTTGGATGTTCTGCTCATGGTTTCTTAACAGTCTTGCTGATCTGTCTATGTTCTTTTCAAGTTGAAATACTTTATCTTCATTGTCTGATGTTCTGTCTTCTAAGTGTTCTACTCTGCTGGTAGTATTCTCAATTGAGTTTTTAAGTTGGCTTATTGCTTCCTGCATTTCTAGGATTTCTGTTTGTTTGTTTTTTATAACCTCTATTTCCCTGTATAGTTGATCTTTTGCTTCTTGGATTTGTTTATGTAGTTCATTGTTGAAGTGATCTTTCATTGTCTGATTTTGCTGTCTTATGTCTTCCTTGAGACTCCAGATCATCTGAAGCATGTATATCCTGAATTCTTTATCTGACATTCCATCTGCTGCAGCTATTACCTCTTCTAACGTTGAGTTGACCTGCAATGCTTGTGGTCCTTTCTTTCCTTGTCTCTTCATACTGTTCGCGTTCCTTTCTACTTGGTGAAACTGTTGTGCTATGGAATTTTCCCCCTATATATTTATATTGGTCTTGTATAGTTGCAAAGTCTCCCTCGCAGGAGCGGGCGGCGGCTCTGTCCCTCTGCGGGCCGCTAGGCTTGTTCTGTCGGTGGTCACAGTTCTGTCTACTCTGCAGGCGCAGGCAGCGGCACTGCCCCTCTGCAGGCCTCTGGGGCTGTACTGCCAATGGGTCGCAGGTGCGCCTACCTTGCAGGCGCGGGGGGGCGGCTCTACCCTTCCTCAGGCCACTGGGCCTGTTCTGTCTCTTGGTTGCAGGTCTGGCCTGCTCTGATGGTGGTCACAGTTCCGTCTACCTTGCAGGCGCTGGGGGGAGGGGGCGGCTCTGCCTCTCAGCAGGTCGCTGCTCCTCTTCTGCCGGTGGGTTGCAGGCCCGCCTACCTTGCAGGAGTGATTGGAAGCTCTGTCCCGCCGCAGGCCACTGGGCCTTTTCTGTCGGTGGTCACAGTTCCCCTACCTGGCAGACGCGGGGGGTGTGGGGCGGCTCTGCCCCTCAGCAGGCCACTGGGCCTGCTCCGTGCATGGTCACAGTTCCCTCTACTTTGCCGGCACAGGGGGAGGGGGCGGCTCAGCCTCTCAGCAGGCCGCTGCTCCTCTTCTGCCAGAGGGTCACAGGCCCGCCTACCTTGCAGGAGTGATTGGAAGCTCTGTCCTGCCGCGGGACCCTGGGCCTTTTCTGTCCGTGGTCACAGTTCCACCTACCTGGCAGGCGCGGGTGGTGGGGGGCAGCTCTGCCCCTCAGCAGGCCGCTGGGCCTGCTCTGTGCGTGGTCACAGTTCCCTCTACTTTGCCGGCGCAGGGGGAGGGGGCGGCTCAGCCTCTCAGCAGGACGCTGCTCCTATTCTGCCGGTGGGTCGCAGGCCCGCCTACCTTGCAGGAGTGATTGGAAGCTCTGTCCCACCGCGGGCCACTGGGCCTTTTCTGTCGGTGGTCACCTGGCAGGCGCGGGGGGTGGGGGGTGGCTCTGCCCCTCAGCAGGCCGCTGGGCCTGCTCTGTGCGTGGTCACAGTTCCCTCTACCTTGCCAGTGCAGGGGGAGGGGGCAGCTCTGCCTCTCAGCAGGTCGCTGCTCCTCTTCTGCCAGTGGGTCGCAGGCCCGCCTACCTTGCAGGAGTGATTGGAAGCTCTGTCCCACCGCGGGCCACTGGGCCTTTTCTGTCCGTGGTCACAGTTCCACCTACCTGGCAGGCGCGGGGGGTGGGGGGCGGTTCTGCCCCTCAGCAGGCCGCTGGGCCTGCTCTGTGCGTGGTCACAGTTCCCTCTACCTTGCCGGTGCAGGGGGAGGGGGCGGCTCTGCCTCTCAGCAGGTCGCTGCTCCTCTTCTGCCGGTGGGTCGCAGGCCCGCCTACCTTGCAGGAGTGATTAGAAGCTCTGTCCCACTGCGGGCCACTGGGCCTTTTCTGTCGGTGGTCACCTGGCAGGCGCGGGGGGTGGGGGGGTGGCTCTGCCCCTCAGCAGGCCGCTGGGCCTGCTCTGTGCGTGGTCACAGTTCCCTCTACCTTGCCGGTGCAGGGGGAGGGGGCGGCTCTGCGTCTCAGCAGGTCGCTGCTCCTCTTCTGCCAGTGGGTCGCAGGCCCGCCTACCTTGCAGGAGTGATTGGAAGCTCTGTCCCGCCGCGGGCCCCTGGGCCTTTTCTGTCCGTGGTCACAGTTCCACCTACCTGGCAGGCGCAGGGGGTGGGGGGCGGCTCTGCCCCTCAGCAGGCCGCTGGGCCTGCTCTGTGCGTGGTCACAGTTCCCTCTACTTTGCGGACGCAGGGGGAGGGGGCGGCTCAGCCTCTCAGCAGGACGCTGCTCTTCTTCTGCCGGTGGGTCTCAGGCCCGCCTACCTTGCAGGAGTGATTGGAAGCTCTGTCCCACCGCGGGCCACTGGGCCTTTTCTGTCGGTGGTCACCTGGCAGGCGTAGGGGGTGGGGGGTGGCTCTGCCCCTCAGCAGGCCTCTGGGCCTGCTCTGTGCGTGGTCACAGTTCCCTCTACCTTGCCGGTGCAGGGGGAGGGGGCGGCTCTGCCTCTCAGCAGGCCGCTGCTCCTCTTCTGCTGGTGGGTCGCAGGCCCGCCTGCCTTGCAGGAGTGATTGGAAGCTCTGTCCCGCCGAGGGCCCCTGGGCCTTTTCTGTCCGTGGTCACAGTTCCACCTACCTGGCAGGCGCCTTTAAATTAAATTTGATGTCATAGAAAGTTCATATTCTTGTAACCTAAGCAACCCCTCGTTTCTGTCAAGATTCTCCCTGGAAAATATTTTCAGAAGAGACTAAAAGCCTCATGAATCCTAATTAATCAATTTTATAGCTCCCCACACTGACTTCAGCACTGAGTGATATTACATTTAAGCTTCGAACTGCCCCAGTGTAAATGATAAATGCCAATTAAAGAAACAAATCCTTTAAAACAAGTTTCAGAGCCATGAAAACTCCCGCGTGATGTTCATGGGGCAGGACATGCAGGTGCTGCTGCTGCTGGGGACGCAGGCCTCGGGGGAAATGCAGCTATCCTCAGCATTTCTGCAGAACAATTTTCAAAAATGAAGGCCATGAGCTTTCAGGGACACGTGGCTTTGGCCTGCCCTGCCGTACACTGCCACCTGCCCACTGGTCCCTAGAAGCCAGTCATCCAGGCTGCAGGTCAGCTGGGTAGAGAATCCTGGTGAGGGCAAGACCTGGTTGGGACAGAGGGAGAGTGGGCCTCAGGGGCCACCAACCATGCCAAAGACCCCAGAGTCCTGTGCAGTGTCCTCACAGTGAGGTCCCACAGAAGGGGACCTGCTCATGTCTCTTCCACTGCTCTTTTGCAGATTTGTAGGCAGCCTGAGGCCCAGAACATACATGAAAATGAGTCCAATGGGGCTCACAGCCTCTTTCCGAGACATTTTATGATCTGGGGTACTATAGAGAGCAAGGACAGAGGCCCCTCCCTGACAGTCAGACTGTTTAATGCTTTGCCTTGTGACCCCAAACCAAGTCAAGGCTGCTGTCTACTGGCTCCCCACTCAACCCCGTGGTCCTAGGGACGATCCCGCGTCTGCATTAGGCTCCACTCCAGCAAGGAGATCTGTACATGGCCGAGAGGGGAGGGTGAGGCTAAGGGTTGGGGATCTGGTCCCCACCTGCCTGCTAGTGTTAGCTGAGACGTGGAGCCTGATGATCCATCAGAGTGATTATCTCTACCTCAGTCTCAGCAGGCAGGGAATCCATGCAGGCTGCATACCTGGACTCGGGCTGCTCTCAGGGCGGGGGTCCTGAGAGGTACCACTTTCATGATTTTCATCTTTTAAATTCAGGGCTAGACTGAGAGTTGAGTCATGAAACTGTTAACCTGCCTGCAGCAAAATGTCCCATGAAGGTCATATCCCTTTAAGGCAACCGCAAAAAACTCAGTCCCCATAAACAAATGGCAGTTCTTCCTGCTACCAAACAGATCACCTGCGGAGGCCTTCCCACTGTGAGCTGTTCAGAGAATTCAAAATGGCAGCTCAACTCTAGAAGTTCATTCACATAAAATTTTTTGATCCTATTTTATAGCTTTTTCACTCCTATCAAATGATATCCACTTACACTTCCCCAGAGAAGCCCCCCCCCACACACACAAAGTTGCCTACATTGTTACAGCATCTTAACTGGTCAATATACTGGGCCACCTACCTCTTTCAAATTGTAGCTTTTTATATCTTTGCATAATTTCAGCTGCGACCATGCACTCAATCTAAAAGAAAAGAACATACAAACGAATAGAATAAGCTGAGGGTGAGAACAGAAGGCAACATAAGCCCAAGCAGGATCCGGAGCGGGCGGGAGCTATGCCACCACACTAGTGCTGTCAGCAAACCAGTTTGCTCATCTGCACGTGCCTCATCCTCCTGCAGGCGTCCCTGTTTGGGGCAGGCAGCATCCGGGCAGCTAATTGCAGTCTCTAGTCCTTCTTTGATCAAGAGCTCAACGTACTGTTTCAGGCACTGAAAAAGAAGCAGGAAAACACATGTCAGCATCTTTCCTTCCTCAGTGGAAAGGCGCAGTGATGCGCTGAGACACTGACCGGCTGAGCACGCTGCTCCACTACAGTTTTACATTTTCACTGTGGATCTCATAGCAACCACCAAAGCAGAGATTTAGCAACAGTTTTTCATCTGCCAAATGACCCTAATCTGCGCCAGGGACTGTGTGCTGCCTCACAGGGCCGAGTGGGGCTTAGGCCCTGCACACAATCTCAGCACACAGAAGCCCATCCCTCATCCTCACATTAAGGAGTATCCCAAACAAATCCGATGTCGGGCACTTCCCTAAACTCTTTATCGTCCACCGTTCCACTTCATCCTTAGAACATTCCCACAAGAAACACCAATAGGATGGTCCCACCTTTCAGATGGGAAACTGAGTCGCCCAAGAAGAATGTGAAGCTTACCCAGACAGCAGGAGTTGGGTTCAAACCCCGGTTCACTTGTTGGAGTGTTCACCCCGTCCTATGAGAAGCCACGGACTGCAATCCTCCTTTAGCACACCTCACCTACCTGGCAACGACTGATTCCAACTGTACTTTTGGGGAGCACTGTTTAAAATTTGCAGTGAGCCCAAAATATCAAGCGGGAGACATTAGGCAGAGTGGAGAGTGAAGGCGATGACACCCTCTCAGCACCGGTTTCCTCTGGCTTTACCTCACTAGTTACAGAAACCCAGTGTCCCCAAACAGCACATCATAAGCCAGGCCTAGCCAGGTGGCCCAGACCTAGGGAGACCAGGGACAGGAACATGGAGAAGCTGAGCAAGAACTCAAAGAGCGTAGGAAAGTGGGGCCAGGTAGGGAAAGGAAAATAAGGTAGGACACCTCAGTAGAATCCCCAAAGCAACATCCAAACCTGGTCCCAGACAACACTGAAGCAACCTTACTATGACCCTATAGTAACACCATTAAAATGCATCGTGATGAAAGGTGATCAACTTCACTAAGTGCATGGTTACATGAAGGCATGGGTGCATGGGTGCAACGGCAGGCCAACTGAAAGGCCTGCTCTTCTGTGAGTAGCAGCCCTGTTACTGTCTCTCCACCAGTCTCATGTTCCCAGTCCACAGTCTGATTAATCTACCCTACAGTGGAGTTGTGAAAAAGCCTAGAAAAATTCATGGAGAAGAGTATATTCCCGATATAAAGAGAATCGTTTGATCTAAATGGGTAATTCTCTCCATTCTTGCAAACCAGGATATTTCATTCATCAAAGACTCAAGAAAGACATTTCTTTAAAAATGGAAATCAAAGCCATCCCCTGAGAAAGCTGCTTCCCAGAGCTTTTCTCCAGAGTGATGGCTTCCTGTGCAAATGAGAACGTGGGTGGCTGTGAGCAGAGGCCCTGACATTTCAGCCTCTATTCCTTTGGTCTGCTGAGGCTTTGATGACTGCATGGCCCTGAACTTGAACGGTCATGGCTACATCTACCTTTTGGCAGCCCATCCTTCAGGGACAGAGCCCCTGTAGCACCAGGCAGAGGCAAGCCTGGTCTTGGACACCAGATGGCAGGGTTGTCAGGGACAAACTCATCACCCCCCTGAGAAGGCCTTCCCCATGCCGAGGCCTGTGAGGAGGAAGAGTGGAGTCTTGCAGAGCCCACCATGGCTGCATCTGCTCTGGGCAGAACCGATGACCCACCAGGAGGCTCTGCTGCTGGTTCAGTAGATGGTGATGGGCCACGGCAATGACCTGCTTATAGCAGGAGGAGAAGTGGAAGGTCCTGCCTGTGTCCAGCCAACACAAGGGGCAGCAAGACCCTCAAGGGCATGGGATGAGACACAAGCAATGCTGGTCGCTGTACTAAGAGGCATGGCACAGTGGCTCAGTGCATTCAGGCCAGAGCTCCCTCGAGGGTAAGACAGGGATGCCCATCTTCCTGGGCTTTTGCAACAGTAAGAAACAGTACGTAGAAGCATGTGTCATACAGCACCCACTAGGAACAGTGGCCCTGCTCCCTCGTCTGCCCAGCTGATCAAGGACTTATGAAACCCAGGCCCTCCACAACAAGCTCATTATTTCACATTCTGTAATTAAGTTTGTCTAAGTTTGTTCTCCGTGGGACACCGGAATGTCTTAAGTCAATGGAATGCTAAAAACTCTGACACCATTGGGCAGAGCAGTTCATAATGACAGAGCACTATTATCCCTAAGATTCAAAACACAACAATTAAGACGGGTGTGAAAAGTCTCTCAACATCACTGTCCAAGAGCATGTGGCAAGGAGGCTGAGTGGCATCTGGCTGTGAGCAGCCCAAGTGTGGACACCAGTGCCCTCAGAAGACATCTCCCTGTACAGAATGCAAGAGGGTCCGCTAGGGAATAACAACTTGTTTACCCCAGAGAGCAAAAGAGGGTCTGAGTGGCTGATTGTGCCTCCATCAAAATCGGCCAGTCTTCTTGCAGTTATGAAGTGGGTCATGACTCAGCCATGTTTCTCAACCTGGCAGCAAAAATGTCTTGGAATGTGCACAAAAGCATGAACAGAGAAACTTTTGTGACAATAAAGATGCAGTTCCAAAGCAGAGAGGAACACAGTTTCTCACGATCCTATTCTATTGTAGCTCCCAGGAATCGAGTGCCTTCCAAGTGCCCGGCTCTCTGCTAAGTCACCTGCGTTACCAAAGAAGCATGCACGAGGGTCTAGGAGGTGTTACTGCACCCCCCCCCCCCCCCCCCCCCCCCGGCAGAAACCAGGCTCTGAGCAGCCGTGCTCTGTAAGCACAGCACCAGGTGTGCCTGACTTCAAAGTTGGTGGGTTTTGTTGAATGGGTTCTAACTTTTTGCCTACTTCTTCCTCAATTAAGAACTCTTCTATAAGCAACCATTTATTAAGTCTTTTCTGTTATCTCAAGCATTGTAGGGCAAAGAACCGTGTATGCCTTCATCTGAGGAGGCCCGAGTCATGGCGAGCACGGGGTGCTATGACTGCACTGAGCCCCCAGACATGCAGATCTCCTGGCCTGGAGGGAGGAAGGTGAGCGTCACCCACTGTGCTCTGTGCCATGGGCCCTGACAAGGGGTGGTGGGGCTCTGCCTGGCCACCTAAAGGCAGAGCTGGGGTCCCTCTGGGTGGGGCCAGGGAAGACTCTGGGAGATGAAGGGGGCCCGAGGGACAAAGGAATTCCAGGGAAGAGGCATCAGCTGCCCGAGGGGAAGAAGGGGAGAGGCTGTGGAGCCACAGAATGTTCTAGGCATTTCATTTTCCACTGTGGCTTCCAACTCTGAAACCCAGTGAGGAGACAGCCTGCTGATGTGCAGAAGTTTCCTGCCAAGAAGAAGTGGGACAGAGACGTAGCTGCCTCACTCCAAACTACAGCAGGTCTGATTGTCTCTTCTCCTCCAAGGCCTTGGCTGCCGAGGTCCCTACCCGCAGAGGGAAGCACTCAGATATCATACTCAAGGGTGCCTGAGTGCCTTTGGCCTACCAGGAACCACAGCTTATGAACATCAGCCACAGGCCGGCCCAAACAGAAGCATGGGACCCCAAAGAACAGGGTTTGAAGAGCAAGGGCCCTGGAGCTCCAGAGTTGGCTGGAACTCTGGCTCACCCACTTACAGCTGTGATGAGGCCTCACATCCTCTGGGTGCAGAGTAAGCCTGGCAGAGAGAAAGGTGGTCCCAGGACTCAGGCGCTCCCCGGGCATTCTTCAGCACGTCTGGAGCCATTGGTACCAGGCATCCATCAGTGTTTCTCCTCGACCAGACGGCAAGTTCTTTGACAGTAAGAACTGTGTATTATTCTTCTTACAGCTAGCAGTGCTGGTCGGCAGGAAGTGATAGGCTAGTGCTGTACATAGGGACAGGCGGAAGAAGATGGATGGACAGACGTGCAGAATGTGCCCAGAGTAACCAGCTGCCTGGCAGCAGGCATTCCTCTGCATCTCAGCAGAAGAGCTGGAGACCCAACAGAGTCCTCTACATACTGCTCTGGGCGACAGCTGAACGGCGGCACAGACTCGCCCTCTGATAGACCCCACAGACCATCGCAGAGGCGGAGGCTCCACCAGCACAGCCTTAGGACAGCTTCGTGGGACCCTGCAAGCAATCCTGCTGAGTGGTAGAGCTCGGGAGGGACAGTGAGCACCTGCTGCTGGAAGGCTGTGGACTTGGTCCCACATGACTTGGTGCATGGAGAGTGAGCTGTGCCTGCTCTGTTCTCTTTCCAGACACCTGTGACTGCTGCTGCCCTGCTGCCACCTCTTCCAAGAGGTCGGTCTAATTACTCAATGAGTTGTCAGGTTCAGAGGAAAGTAAATCTCTGTCTCATCATGTGGGATCAGGCTGCCCTGGTAAAAAGGAATCAGAGCAAACAGTTTTCAAAGTGTCCTTTAGCCCAGGGCCCCTGTGTTCTGATGAATGTCCACAGGATGACCTCATGTGTCTAGAACAGTTGGAATTAGGCTGTTCTGCTGGCTGGCAGAGACCATGACCTGAAACCCCATCCCTGCCTGCAGGCCAGCCCCCAGGGCTCAGGACCAGGTGCTTCCATGGGCACAGACCAGGCCTCTCCTCTGAGCCTGAGTAGTGCAGAGGTGGCAAAGTCCAGCAGCCAGGGCGGCCTCTGCAGAGGCCTCCCCTGGGGCTGGCTCTCAAGTGGGGACAGGCAGCCCGGGGGGTGTGGACAACTTGGCCTGGGCGTGGTGAGTCCCAGAGCTGAGAAGAGACCAGAGGACTGGTGGGCAGGAGCCTACAAGCAGGATAGTGGGTGGGGGTCCGCATCCTCAGAATCTGGTCCTAACCCCCAGCAGAGGACTTTGCTCAGAGCCTGTGAGAGCTTTAGTTAGTTTCTCCAGCCTGTTGTGTGCTTCCTAGTCTGTAGTATGAAAAATGCCATGAACATGGAAGATGAGGGTTCTGTGAGCCCTTAATGAGAAATGGCATTGGCTCCTCCCACTTGGTGTTCTGTGCCATCTCCCAGCCCACACTTTCACCCAGCACCTGTGGTCAGGCCCTGGTGTCAGAGCTGGGAGGGAGTCAGGGCTGCAGCAGTCACCACTGCTCACCTTACCTACCAGGTGGGCCACACAGCATGCTCCAGGGGGCAGAGGGGCTCCCTCGGACGGCACGCAGCATGTGCCTCACCCCAACTAGGGACTGTGTCTCTCCGTTTTGAGGCTGGAAAGCTTTATGGCGATGGAAACTATGCAGAGGTAGAGTAAGATTGGCAGGCGAGAAATCTCCTAGGGGTAACAGCAGCAATTGTTGCTGATGCCCTACCCTTCCAACCAGGGTACCACCTGTGGGAGAGTGCATCTTTATCCCTTTGAAGGGTGAGCTCCCCCTAAGGCCTCCAGGGCCCCTGTAAGCAGGGAAAGCCCTGGGTACAGGCGTCACGGCCGAGCCTGTCAGTAACCAGTAGACAGATGCTGTCCTGCTCACATGCATTTGGGAAATTCAGGCTGGGGAGTGCCTGGGGCTGTGCGCGCTTGAGTACCCAGAGGATCGTGGGGTGATCGGAGACAGGAACGCAGCACAGTGTGGGCAGGCCCACCATACCACAGCATCGTTCTGGGTGCTTTCTGGACAAATGTTCCTCAGGACACCCACCTGGAGAACGCTGCCCCAACTCCTTCACACCTGGGGTTCTAAGCTGACCTGAGGAGGAAGCCAGCCTTCAGGCACTGTACCTCCTCCTCCCGCGGGCCCTGGGTCCTCCATCGCCTGCCCAGGTGTGGATGACCAGAGACGCCCCAGAAGGGAAGGTGCAGGACCACAGAATCATGGCACAGGACACCTTCTCCCTTCTCAGGGCCCATCGCGCAGGGACCTCCTGTGCTTCTCAGTACCAGGTGGAAGGTGAGATGCTGTCGACACTTTAATTCCTAATTAGGGGTTGCGGGGGACAAGCCCCGAGGGTCTTGCTGCTTCTCAGCATTCCCATCAGCGCCCCCAGGACGCACACGGTTCTGGCTTCCTCTTTTCATGTTCCTCAGCTCCAGATAAGCTTTGGGTCTGAGGTGGAGTCGCTTGTTCCTGTGACTCCCGTCTTATGGAAGCAGAAAGCCAGCGACAGTGTCACAAAAGCCTTGGCAGGACAGCCTGGAAGATGGAATATTCCAGAAGAAGGAACACAGGATGGCCTCTGACAGCCTGTGGGTGACCAGAGGGATGCAAACATGCCGGGGACACCGCGGAAAAGGGGAGCCCAGGAAGGTGTCCCCTCCTGGCGAGGGAGGCCGCTCTACGTGCAGCGCACCCTCTGGAATGGGATGAGGCCCACTGGTGTGTCAGGTGGGTGGAGGCCATCGCTTCCCCTCTGTCAGCATCTCCCTCCCTCCCACCCTCCCCTTGGCAGAAAAATGTCAAAATCAGGTTCCTTCCTTGTGGGGTGAAGATATTTTCCTGGGGCTTTAACAGGGCATGTTTGTTGGTTGTCAATCCGGTACCGCCGCCATTTCACTTCCGTGAGCCTCTGCTGATTAGTTCTTGAGTCCCGCACTGACCCAGGTGTTTGGGGGATGGAGCATGAGCCAGGAAGCCTTCTGACCACGAGAACATCCGAGCAGAGCATCAACAAGAAATGGGAGAATGAGGGCTTGGATCGGCTCACCGTCCTTAACCACAGGACAGAGGTGACGACGGGGTGTGCTGGCCTGCGTCCCACACAGTGCCGGTGCTGCTGATGGTGCAGAGGCGGGAGACACTGTCTGAGCAACAGACTCTAATCCCCACACTTGAAAACTCCACAGGCTGCTGCCCTTCCACCCAGTGTGGCAACTGGATTCAGAAGCAAGAACCTTGGCTGTGTGTGGTATCGGGACGGAACCCAAACCTGGGGGCTAGGAAGCGCTCTGCGGGGGCCGCACCCCTGGCCAGTCTTCGCTACTTTAGAAAGTGAAGAAAGGTTTTCTTTTTTTCTTCTGCTTTTTTCAGATGATGACTGTGGTGTTTTCGTTTTCAGCTTCACTGAACCGTAACTGACACTCAGACCGAGCGTGCGAGGTGCGCAGCTCGGGGCTCTGGGGACGTGAACACCGTGGGCCACCAGCCTGCAGCTGGGAGAGTAACCATCGTCTCACGCTTCTGCTTCTTGGCTTGGCATGTTCTTGCTTTGCTAAAACCCCTCAGTCCATGGCCACAGTGAATCTCCAGGACCTGGTGCTGCTTTAGGAACTGCATTCACCCCGCCGAACGAACCTCTGCCCTCGGAGCCCATTTACCCCAGGCCCCGAGCTCCCGAGGACCTGGCAACCACCTGCCTCCTCTCTCCTGTGGGAGCTTATTGTCCCTCCCGAATGGGAAAGATAAACAAGGACACAGGGTGGACTTAGATCGACTTGAAGAGAATCACTCTCCTTTTTTTCCTTGCTCCCTTTTTTTTCCTGATGCATATGAATTTTGGATCTGAGTTAGCCCTGATTCCAAGAGCGTGAAATCCCCATACTCATTAAAAATAAATCATCGGGCCCCACAGGAAGGTTGGCTCCACCTTAAAGACATTTAAATGTGATTTCAAAATGTGGACATTCTCGTTCAGCACAAAGCAGTGAAAGACGACCCTAATAACGGAGGCTTCCAGCTACTACGGGCATCATCAGGTCAGCCCTGTCCTGATGTCAAGCGTGTGATTTTTAAACTAAATTCATAGGGAGATGTGGGGACGGTCTTCCTGACTGGCAAGGGAGAGTGTGTGCTGGGACAAGTCTTCTAGACTGTCCACCAGCCTCGACGACGCTGTTTAAGGACTGCCTTCTCACTACCAGCCACCATCACAGACATCTACTCTGATTACCTGCCTGAACGCACAAAGAATCCCAGCAACCTAGCGAGAGCCTTCACCAGGAGACCCCATCACCCACCAAGACCGTTAATCCAGTCACTTGTGAGGTCTGGAAAGAGAGGAAAAGGCTCATCCCGATGTTCTTTTGAACATGCACTTGAGCCAGAGACCAACCAGGGTACAGAAGATGCACTGGCACTGGGCGATGGTCGTCATCTGCTCCACTGGATACTCCCCGAGACAGAGCTTGCAGGACACCAGCGGGTCGAGGGCCAGGTCCCAGGTGGGCCGGTACCTTGCTGTGGTCATCGCAGAGCAGTCTGAAAACATGAGAGACACACAGGGTCAGACCTCCTCACCTGCAGCCTTCACAGGACCATAGCTGGGTCACATCTCCTCTCACCAGCCCCAAAGCTTATCAGGACCATAGCTGGGTCACATCTCCTCTCACCAGCCCCAAAGCTTATCAGGACCATAGCTGGGTCACATCTCCTCTCACCAGCCCCAAAGCTTATCAGGACCATAGCTGGGTCACATCTCCTCTCACCAGCCCTTGATGGGGCTGGAGTTCTAGACAGAGCTCCTGTGGATCCTCAGAAATTTTAATCAGGAGCCCTTGACTTGGGTCTGAGGTGGATCCCTTACCATTTCCATGGTAACTTTCATGTCTATCCTCAAAATGGCAATCGCTCCCCCTTCCCTCCACTCCTCTAAGGTACATTTGACATGGCACCTCCTTCCAACACAGCATCTACCCCAGGAGAGCAAAAACCTTAGCAATTTTGGAAGAGAAGCTCTCCTTGGATTTGGCTATTCTCCAGTGACCTCTGGAGAACATGCCTGGGAATCCCATCAGCAAAGCTTTTCTCCGCAGCCCCTGGGTCTGCACAAAGATGCACCTTCTCCAACCTCCTGTCCTGTGACCACCCTCAACCTCCAGAAACTGCCCTGTCCCATTGGCTTCTTGAGCCAGCAGATTTCCTGGAACATCAAGTTCCAAGCGGCATGGGTCTCGGGCAGCAGGGTCCACTTATTGGAGGTCAAAGTGTATAGTGGATCCCAGCACAACGCTAGAAATAACCCTCACTTCCCCAACATCCTAGGACTCTCTCTGGCCACAGCCTAGCCCAGCAAGGCCAGTGCCCTGGATTCCAAGTGGTTTTCTATTGCTCAATGCTGCACTACAGTACCACTGCTTGCTGGATGGTCTCTCTCCTGCCCCAGGCAGTCAGGAAGCCTGGGGGAGACAGGAAAGGTGTGTCTTTCCAGCCCTTAGCTCAGCACCTGACCACAGGGCCTCCCAGTGAGTGCCTTCATCTGCTTGCAGGAACAAATGCTTGTGTCTGGGATGTTAATTGTCACCTGGGCCCCTACCACTTGATTTAAGCCTCATGCCTTTATTTTATGCATTCACGCTGATTTTGCAACAGATAAGTACCCGTTTTCTTATTCCAGTGCTCCTGCTCTCCAAACTCATGCTTCCTAAACTCTGAACCAAGAAAAATTCAGTTAAGATTCTAGATAAGATCTCTGCTTGCCACCCAGATCTCAGGATCCACAGAGTGTAGATAACAGGTGGCTTCCTTGGCCCTCCTGCTCTGCACAAGCTTTTGTCTTATGCAACCTCTGACTTAGAGCCCAGGGCTGATAAGCACAAGGACCAACACAACACAGGAAAACACAAATGGCTTTGGACCTTGGAAAGATTCAAAGAGAGAGAGTTCCCCACCCAAATCCTCAGAATCCATTCAGGAACTTCCTCTACCAGTGAGAGGTTAGCTGATAACCAGGCAGCCTTCCAGGGTGTGTGAGTCTGTGCTGGAGGGAGAAGACCAGGAGAGAACATGCTGGACAGAACCCTCAGCCCAAGACCTCTGGGGTGGGCCTGATGTTGGAGAGGAGAAGAGGAGGACACGTCCAGTCGAGAGACAGGAAGATGCGACCATCTCTCACCAGAGGACAGGATGCGAGCCACGGGCAAGGGAGAAGGAAGGGACTCTGGCTGGGGACTCAGTCCACGGGTAGACCAGCACAGGAGGGCTTAAGAGAGAGCCACACAAGGCCTGCGTCACCAACACGACACGGAAAACCCAGGTGCTCCTGTGCTCTGCAGCTAGGGACTGGGTCTCAGGTTGCTCTTGCTCACGAAAGCTACCCCTAGGGTCAGGTTGCTGTCAGAGTTTTTCTTTTTAATTCACATCATCTCTTTCTCAAGTTTTGTCAGTCAAAGGCAGTCAAACAGCCTGCTGAATCCCACGCAGGGCACCGGAGGGAGGAAGCCAGCGACCCAGAGAAGCTGCAAACCCTGAACTCAGCAGATAAGACAGGGACAGGTGCAGAGCAGCATGAGGGCAGACACGTGATGGACAGGCCACAGGAGCGGAATGATAGGCGTGACCTGGAGTCACCCTGGAGACCAGGACAGCCATCCACCCAACGCTGCAGGGGACTGGCAGTGGCAAGGGCAGACCCAGCTCTCCCAAGTGCCTAAGAGTAACTCACTCTGAAGTACACGTATCTCCACTTTGAAACAAATTCAAGTGATTTTTGGACCGGGTGGCACCCTCAAGATAATCTAAACAAGCCTCCTAATTTGACTAAAAGTGACAGCTTGGGAAGACTTGGACAACTGGGGTCACTCAGCTCTCTGGAGTGAAGAGGGTGGTTTCTCACTCGACCTGGAAGTCATGTTCATTGGGAATGTTTGTCTGCACTCTGAATTCCTCACTATTGTTGCTGGTGTAAATGCCCATGAGGGATTTCTGGGTCTCCGATGGTCCTTTGCGGTTCTCAGTATCTTCTTCTGTCTTAACCCATAATGATTTTTTTTCCAAATCACATTCCTTTAAAGTTCAGTGTGCACAGCGACGGCTGTTTGGACTGAACATCAGCCAGCCCTAAAAAGGATCCCAGTCCTCAACCCCAACAGTGAGCTTAGGGTGGGCTTCAGAAACCACCTAAGGCTAGAAACTTTCCCAAAGGACAGCGGCTGCCCCCTGGCTTCCCTGGCCTGTAGAGTGGCACCAGCGGTTGCAGATGCCATGGCGAGGGGGCGGGGCATGTGGTCCAGACTGCAGGGCGCTGCAGCACTGGTTTTGGGGTAAGGGAACCCAGCAGCCCTGGCTCATGGCCATGGCTATTCGATGTCTGCAGGGATGACTGGCCCTCTTCTGTGCTCCCCCTCCCTGAGTCCCACTCACCGGCTCCAGCCCTCTACAGAGACGGTGAAGGGGGAGTGAGAAGAAGCATATTCAATGTCGGGGAAATGCTAGCTTGGTGAGAAAGAGGACGATGCCCTGTGGACTAGAGGACAACATTGTGCAGCCCAGAAGAGACATGATTAGAGTGTGCAGTCGGGAAGTTCACGGGCGAGGCATCCGTGGGAGAGAGCCTCCTGCCTGGGCATCAGCTGTGCCCTAGGGTTCCCGGGGGGACACGTGCCCAGAGTATGTGGCAAGGGGAAAAATTCCAAGGCCCGAGGCTCCTGCCACAGCCCACGCCTGCCTGCGAGCCATCTCCTATCCCGGATCCCCGTGCAGCCTGCGCCCCAGGCCCAGACCCATCCAGCCTTGCTCACTCCCAAGCCCTTTCCCTCAGCTCCAGAGCTTGGCTCCACTCCCCGGGGACAGCCTCGCTGCCAAGACCCTTGGCACAGCATGGAGGCTTGACCTCTCTTCCTTCCTCTTCTGCTGGACCATGATCTCTACGCACCCCCAGACGATGTGGCTTCCACTGGCCTTGGCACCGGGCAACCGCAGCCCTGGCCTCTGCTCCTATTCCAGCCCCACAAGCCACCCGTGAAGCAGGTCAAATCTCTATCTCAGGTACCATATCTGTCTCCTTTTGTTTTTTGTTTTGAGATGGGATCTTTCATGTTGCCCAGGCTGGCCTCAAACTCACGACCTTCCTGCTCAGCCTCCCAAGTAGCTGGGGATTACAGACGTGTACCTGGCTCCGTGTCTGTGCCCATTCCCTGCAGAGTGCGCAGTCTCTGAACTGCACTCAACATCGTGATTCTGTTGGTGGCCACAGGAACTATTTAAACAAGCCTATATTGTGCAAGCCCGCCACGGCCCTCCCTCCACAGCATGGCCTGAATATGATTCTGCAAACACCGGACAGCTGCAAACTGGCAACAGGAATTTGCTAAGAGAATCACAATGCACAACAAAAGAAAAAACAGTCTTTGTTTTCGTACTGTGAATGTTGAGTCATATGAAACAAGAAACTATTTTAAGAACATCTGGTCAATTATGAATATTATTCAATTACAGCAATTCCAAGTGTTTATAAGGCACGTTACTTATTTAGCATGACGGAGGACACGCGGTGGAGGAGGTATGGATAAAAGACAGCGAGACCTGGAGAGACAATGGCCCACCAAGGAAGACGTTCACCATATTAATAGAGGGGCGATGTGGCTCTGTGACGGAGCTGTCACTTCTCTCAGCTCCAGGGCTGCATCCCTTCCACCCTCTCCCTCCTGAGCAAGGCAGGTGCCAGCCATCCCTCTCCCACTCACTCTCACAACTTCCTCTGGGAAGCCCCGCTCTGCTTTCCTGGTGTTGGCTGGTCACCTCCATGTCTCTTCCCCACTGGACTCCCTTCTCTATCCTTGCCACTTCTCCAAATTCGGCAACCCTCCATGCCCAGCACCCACCCCCATGCCCAGCACCCAGCCCCCGGGGTCAGGGAGTCTGCCCTGACTCCTCAGAGCCCTCACCTGTCCCCCTTCCTCTGAGTCTCTGGTCCTCCGTGGATGGCAGCAGCAGCTCTTCCTGAGAGTTTGCTAGTACTCACCTCCTGGGCCCGCCCACAACTGCTGAAGCAGAACCCCTGGAGGTGGGGGCCCACAAGCTGGGTTTTCACAAGCCTTTCAGGGGGTCCTGATTCACAGTACAGTCTGAGAACCACTGGTCTCTACCATCCCACTCCATAGCACTTCCCACTCTCCACCTGACTCCAAAGTCCACGTGGGCTCAACTCACCAAAGCACAGCTCTCCACAACACCCAAACCAAACAGCCTGGGATGCCAGGCCTGGGGCTGGACTTGGCATGTCAGGCTTTATTTATTCTTTATCACAACTCTTTCTGGGTGAAATGTGGCTTCTGAAGCCCATGCTATGAGTTAGTTCATCTCCCCAGCTTGATGCATTTTTCAAGGGCAAGTGCCGTGATACCTCCTTGTGGGCAGTGTCAATCACGGGCGGACACTCCATAATTACAGGTATGTAGCCACACATACATGTGCAGAGTGCGAGAGAGCAAGAAGCTCTTCAGTGTACCAGGCACTGTGCTGATGAGCTTCCCACATTTCACACATGAGGTGACGGAGCAGAGCTGGGTCTGTTACTAGGAATTCATGTTTAGCTTAACATAGAGGCAGACGGTCGTGTGATGATATCTGGATGCACGTACACACACCGGCCAGCACACACCCTGCAGTCCTCGTGTCCACTGAGGGCACAGACACAATGATGCCTCCTGCCAGAAGCACTGCTGGTGCCCAGAGGCTGGATTCCAACGTGCTGCCCCAACCTAGAGGACCAGGGTGTGGTGGACACAAGGTTGGTTCTAGCACTAGGGTAAGAAATACTCTGGTTGAGCTCGGAACACCCTGTGGTGCCAGAAAGCAAGACAGTGCTCAAAATAAACAATCTCCCACACACTGATGATATGTCAGAGCATTGCCGGAGCCAACTGAGAGAGTTCCCAGTGGCTAATGCTGAAAAACTCTAAGCAACACAGTAGCACGCGTTCCAACCTAGAACACGAAGCAAGTATCCAGGAGGCCATAAATAAATGACTGAATAAATAAATAACTAAGCTAAAGGACTTTTCCCATGTGGAAAATTTCCCCACAGTTGGGGCAGCCAACCCTCCCCCCACAAAGAAGCAGGAGGAGCACAGCCTCCCGCATACCTCCAGGTGGGCTACACAGAGGGACCGCCAGGAAGGACTTCTGGTGACACTGCAGCAGGGATGCTCGAGCCCACAGTCTCAGTGGGGTGGCCATGGTCAGCAGCACACAGGGCCCTGGTAGATATGATGGGGACACTACCAACCATCACCCCAAACCATAATACAAAATAAACCCCGATTCTACAAACACCTGGCCAATACCCTCAGAACCTCCAAGGTTTCAAAAACTAAGGGAGCCTCAGAAACTCTCAGGCCCACGGGAGCCTACAGAGAAGTGACCCTCAGTCAAATGTGGGATCCTGGGGCAGAACAGGGAACTGGGTGAAATGTCCATGCAGTCCGAATGACCCGCTGAGCGGGGACCTGACACATCAGCGATGGCTCCGGGATCCTGACAGAGGCACTAGACAGATGCGAGGGGGGAGCAGAGGAGGCCCCTGCAACAGGACTCTGGCCTGCAGAGGAGGCTTTCTAAACCCAAGTCTATCAGTCTAGGTCTAAACTGCCCAAAGGAAAAGGTTATTTAAGAAGAGGAACTTTGCCAGTAAGCCAGTGGAGTGCAGCCTGAACAGGAAGGCACAACACCTGAAACCAGTCTGTCCCCAAACTGCACCGCACTGCACCGCCGCGGCTGGCATGAAAACGTACGTGAAGCACAGGACTCGGTTTCTTTTTTTTTTCTTTTTTTTGAGAGAAAGAGAGAATTTTTAATATTTATTTTTTAGTTTTCGGTGAACACAACATCTTTATTTTACTTTTTTTTGTGTGTGGTGCTGAGGATCGAACCCAGAGCCCGGCGCATGCTAGGTGAGCGCACTACCGCTTGAGCCACATCCCCAGCCCAGGACTCTGTTTTTAACCTCTGAACTTAGGGCTGATTTAGGCCCAGAAGGGTCACAGTAGGCCCAACTTGGCCATGAAACATTTCTCAGGGAGGGGAGCTCACGAAGGTTCTGTATGAGGAAGAAAAGGGACGCCAGTTCTCTGACATTGCACGGTGTGGGCTCCCCTAAACTCAGACTCTCAGGGGAGCAGGGAAGAGTAGACGCAGTCAACAAGGGAGTCTCCAGGGACCAGGGCAGGAGCCACTGCCTGTATTGCGCTTTCTGCACAGGGCCAGATGGTGACAGAGACACTGGAGGAAAGGACACCGTCCTGGAATTAAGCAGGGGCTGTAAGGATGTGGGCCTTTGGCATAAACCTCCCTAGTAAGGGGGCAGGTCAGCCTGCAGGGCAAGGCAGAGGTCAGCGTCTGACTGAACACTGAAGTGGGCGGATGTCTGCTCACACAGAACCAGGG
This sequence comes from Marmota monax, assembly GCF_021218885.2. Taxonomy (NCBI): domain Eukaryota; kingdom Metazoa; phylum Chordata; class Mammalia; order Rodentia; family Sciuridae; genus Marmota; species Marmota monax. The sequence continues at coordinate 2,722,090 of NW_026692321.1, read as the reverse complement.
ACCACAGCCTTTCCTGGACGGGGCCTCCCCCACTCCCCGGCACCTTCCCTCAGCTAGGGCACAGAGGGAGAGGGCCAGGCTCTGGGCCTCTGGCACCCGGACTCCTGCTGCTGCCCAGGAAGCATCTCCAGAGGGACACCCCGGCTCTGGACAGAAATCCTGATCTAAGCGGCTTTGAGAAATGGCCAGCAGTGGCCAAGGCTGGGTCTGAGCCTCCCCTCGGGCCTCAGCAGAGCTGTACGTGGCTTGGCAAGCGCCCCTCCTGCTGACTGCTGGGCCTGGGGAACCTCTGCCGTTCCGGGGGGTGAGGTTGCTCTTGCAGGACAGAACCCACAAGCCACCCTTCCCAGAGTGCTCGTCACACACGTCACACATGAGCTTGAAAGGCCCCAGGAGCTTCACCACTCAGGTCTGCTTCCCACAGAGGGGCCCAGATGATGCCTTCTGACCCGTCCAGGAATGAAGTGCAGAGCAAGACACAAAGGGCCTGTTATTCAGCTCCAGTTTATGTGCCCAGATCAGCATTACATTCAGGACTGACAGAGAGCGATGCTTTAAAATCAAACATCCAGCCATAAAATGCTCTCTGGCTCCTTCTCCCTTTCAGAGAGAACTGCCTTCCTCCACACTGCTTAGGGACTTGCTAACAAGCTGCAAAAACCCCACCCCTACCCCACCCCACTTCCTTCTCTCACACACCTGGCTGGTGACACAGTCACTGTCACTTTTGTTTTGTCATCAGATAAGGGCAGGTGATAGGTGTGCACTGCAGGGGTCACTGGTGAAGGCTCTGAAGTAGCCTGATGTGAACCACCACAGGTGGGTGCAGCAGTAGCTCACCCTCTGTCTGCAGTTCATTAGCTCCTTCCAGTCGCCACTGTGGATGGCCAAGGTGGTTTAGAAGGGCCTCCGGCCCACTCAGCTGGGGTGTGAGGGCTGTGTCCTTCTGCTGCCAGGGCCATGAGCCTGGGGAATTCCTGGGTTTGCAGCTTGTCTGTCCCCTGAGCTAATGGAACAGGGCATATGCTGGCCACAGAGTAGCAGGGGCAAGTCTAGGTGGAGAGAGGGCTCTCTGGAGACTCAGCCCTGGAATGGATGACCAGGGGACCCTGAGGCCTCACTGTGCTGTGGAGCCAGTAGCCTCGTCTGCATCCAGGGGGCTAGCTGGAGAGCCTCCTTTCACATTCCTTGAAGCACTGACCTCTAACCCTGACGCCCTGGCTCCTCTAGCTGGTCTGAAATCATGTGACTTAGTGAAGAAGTGACAAAGACAGAATGTGCTTCCTGAAGCTGAAACCATCAACACAGACCAGTGTCATGATAACACACACCAGTGGTCAGGAGTCGTGTCCTGTTCCGGGGTCATCAGACCTTCGGCAGACCCTCCTGCAATCCCCTTCCACCGCATTCCCACACTGCCTGCCCTAAGTCTTCCTCTGACCACTGTTAGCATCCCAGGAACAGGCATTGCGCTTCTAGAAAGTTCTACACACTGTTACAGCCTCGGGACTGCAAAAGCCGGCAGGGAGGGGTAGCCCCCCACAGGGCAGCCTCCGTCAATGGTCACAACCCTCCCTCTGGTCAAAGCGCCTTTGAAGACCTCAGGGTGATGGAAGAGGGAGGAAGAAGATGCCACAAATAGCCAGGAATCTGCTCACAGAAGCCCGGAGAGTGGCTGGAGCCCCCGTCTTTGGTCAATGTTGGCTGCAGATCTCACTTTCAGGTGGGCCTCCCGCCAGAAGGTGAAGTCAAACTTGAAACTCTCAAAGTGGATCCCCTGGGACACGGGGTTGAAAGTTCCCCCATGGAGTTTACTTTGTGGTAGTCTTTGCTTCTCCACAGCTGGTCAGGGAACGGGGCAGAGAATGGAGACACGGAAAACAGAGGCTGGACACCAACCCCAGGGGGACACAGCCCGTCCACTCTCCAGAGAGCGCCCTGGGAAGGCTCTCAGGGCCCAGCAGGAAGGGCTCCTAGAGTACGGGGCGGGGTGTTGTGTGACATGGCAAGCCAAGCCTGCCTTTGCTCCAGGCCAGGTCAGGACCAGCCAAGTTCCAGAGGTTGGGGACTCTGGGATCCGCAAGGCCACCCCATACACGTGGCTTTATGCTCCAAATTTCCCAGTATACATCACGGCTGTGAAGAGGAACACAGCACTTCACCCCGGGGAAATGGCAACGTCTGAGGACATCAGTGCTTGCCCTGCCTGACCACCACACCATGCACATGCGTGAAAACATCATTGGGACCCCACACACGTGGACAATCTGGGACCAAATCAAAACCAAAAAGTAAGGCCTGAGGGAAGTGAAAGGTGGCACTGAGTTCACACAGGCCACAGCGGAAGGTGGAGGCCACTGAGTTCACACAGGCCACAGCTGAGGCCTCTTTTCAGTCACCCATGGACAGAACCATGGCTTGGTGCTGCTCTAGTTGCATGAAGAGATGACAGAGAACAGAAGAGTCAGGTACCCCCTTCCAGGAACTGGGGAGACCAAAAATAAATAAGATAACCGCTTTGTTAGCTGGCCATGTGTGTTCAGCAGAAAACGTCAGCAAGGCCGGGCAGGGGCCAGAGACTGTCCTGGGCGCGCTTCCTCCAGGGGCAGCAGACACAGTGACAGTTCACATAGGAGACCAGAGGATGTGTCCTTCGTGGCACAATGACCAACAGGGCTGTGCCAGGAAGGTACCTTCTACATATACTTTGAAAGAAGAGTACCTAGAACCCGCTGGCCATGTGGGGCTGGGCTGGGAGACGGGCAGGGGGCAGCAAGGGGCTCTGGGGTTTCCCACCTCCCACCTCCACTAGCAGAAGGCAGGGGTCAGGATTCACAGCACCCCCACCTGTCCTCAAGGCCCCTGAGGGCCTCTGCAGGTGCTGGCTCCACGGTACCCCGCAGGCTCAGCAGCAGAGACTCAAGTCTGAGTCAGGCTTTTTTTGGGGGGGTACGGGGGCGGACGGTGGATACAGCCTGAAAGTTAAGAATTGTTTTTTTTTTCTTTTTTACATTTTAAAGATTATGAAACAAACAAGTCACAAGCAAACAAAAAATCAATCGGAGGCCCTGGGGGCCTACACTGTCCACTTTCCTGCCCTTCACAGAAGTTGGCAACCCCAGCTTTCTGAGTCTGGCCTCCATCAGGGAGGCTGCACAGGGCCCAGAGGAGCACTCCTGACAAAGCTTGCACAGTCAGGAAATCCCCCAGAAATCCTCCAGGACAGTGGGTCAGAGGTCAGGACCAAGGACAGGAAGGGAGCCACCTGCATCCGGAAAATGGCCCAGTATTTGCATAACAATGCGCCTGTGGAATCTGAGCTGCTGGGAGGAGGAGCTGGCGGCTGGGGCTCCTCTCTGCCTCCGCCACAGCTGTGTTCTCACAAGTCTGCACCTTCCCCTCTCACACCAAGCTCATGCAGACCCTGCCCCCCAGGGACTGTTCTAGAAAGAGGACAGCCCCAGGCACAGGCACGGAGCTCCCAGGAGACTTCTTACAGAAAAAGAAAACTGGGGTCTTGAACTCCCCTTCTGCCACTTGGAGCCTGCCAAGCAGCCCACAGTGGGCACACACGAGGCCAATGCCCGTCCACCTGGCAAGCTGCGTCCATCCAACTCCAATGTCCAGAGCTGGTTCAGGAACATCCGAGGGCACCACAACAGGCCACTCCCGCCAGGACACTCCTGGCTTCCCTGACCTGGACAAGGAGCCCTTTCAGGGCAAGTCTCTTTTCTATGCCATTTCCACACTCTCCTGTCCACCCCTGAACAGAGGCTGAGTGGACTTTTAATCACTCAGTTTTATGACCCACTGGCGCCATGGCTGGGCAGAAGCTAAGGCATTGTGTGTCAGGAGCCTCGACCCTTTTCCAATGAAGTAAAGGTCTGAGAACTGTTAAAGGCCCTCCTTCATATAAACAAGCACAATTTGCCTAAGACTCCCCCAGCCACTTCTGCAGAGCTAATGATGTGTTAATGCCACCAATTCTTAAGTTTCCCAACGTTGGCTACTCTCCATTAAATTACCCCCTCTCCCAACCGTCTGATCCTCTCTTTAAAACAGCCACCGCTGCAATCGTCCGTCCTCTGTCCCTCCTGTTCACTCCAGAGCCACCAGGGCACCTCTTCTTCCTTCTCAAAAGTGCCAACTCCATCAGGGAGGCAGTATCATGGGCCGACTGCTTAAAAACCTGTTCAGAGAAGAAGACTGCTGTATCTTGTTCTTCCCACTGCTGCCTAGTTAACTAGGTCAGGAAAATACTAGGCTCTTACTAGGCTCTAGTGGGCAGTGCCCGCTTCCTTGGAGGGAAGAGGCTGGCTCCTCCTCTCTGTGGAGCCCAGCAGGACCCCTGCAGCTGGCAACACTGAGGGGCCCCAGACACCTACTTTCTGACCAGTCATGCTTCACAGCCTCTTGGGATACACTTGGGATTAGCTGCAGTGGGTCTGCCTTCCACTTTATATTCTGAGAACAATTTATATTCAATTGTCGTCATCACCAGGGAGAGGGAAAGTCAATCCAATCATCTTCATTCAACAGATTAAGAACTAAGGTTTAAGAAAGATACTAAACAAATCACCCAAAATCCCAAGATCACAAGCAGCAAGTCCGGGATTTGGAGCCCAATGCCCCTCGACACCCACCAAGCTCCAGGGAGCATGTCCCCTGCTCCAGGCTGCGTGGAGCTCAGGAAAGCTCATGATGAGCAGTAACGCCTGTTCCCCACACAAAGGAGCAATTGCTAACGTGTCCCTTTCACCTTTAGAATCACAAGAAATTGCCCTCTGAGAAAGAGTGGGCATTTCTTGTGACTTTTACACATAAGAAGAAAATCTTTTGCATTAGGGAGTCCACCAGGTGTTCAATAAGGCCTTTGGCTTAAGAAGGTAAGGAACAGGTCATTCAGGGGCCAGGATGCAGAAGTAAACCCTGAGCTCAGCATCCCCGACCACACTTATACAGAAGCCCTCTGCTGTCTTTCCTGGCCAGTGCCAGCCAATGTCTGTCCTGACACCTGGGACACCTGCCATCTCACATGCGTGTCTCCAACCTGCAAGAAGAGGCACCATCCATCACCACATCCTCGGTCAGCACTGAAGCCCAAAGGCCGAGGCTGGATCTGCCACAGCTCTCACAGCCCTGCAGAGACAGCCTCTCTACAACACCCCCGAGCCCCACATCTCTCTCTTCCAGTGAGCACTCAGGAAGGCTCCCCCCCAAGGCCCCCTCCCTGGTAAGGGGACCCCACGGCAGAGGGATTCATGAGATGGAGAGACTGCAGTCACAGCTATACTGCAAGCCCCTTCCTATCCTCTTTTCCCAGTAGGCAAGACACCCCCACTCTCCATGTTTCTGGGAATGACACTGAAGATCCACTAGGCAGAACAGCCAACCCCAAAACTTACTCAAAATGAGTTCCGACATGGTGGCAACGACCCCTGCAGGTGCAGAAACAGAGCTTGAATTTCAAGGACATTCCCCAAAAGAGAAGAAGAGCCCAGACCCAGAGCATCGGAGCTCAGACTGCAGAAACCAGCCTGAGCGTCCTGGGCACGAAGGTCTGTGCGGAGCCCGGCCTTGGGGGAACTGAGCCTTGTCAGATGAACTGACGCAAGCCTTCCTGGAGGAAAACAGAGACAAACACTTCCAATTATTCCCAGGAAAACCCCGATGAGGACTGGGAACAGTCTTCAAGGGGAGAAGCACTTGTCTGGGAAGACCCATGAGATCACAAGACGAGAAAGCTTGCTTATTTCCAGCCCCGTTCCACACTGGGTCCGCACCCCGAGGACCTGGTCAGGGGTCCCTGTGCTTGCAGACAGCGGCCTGGGGAGAGGGCACAGTTGCTGAAGTGGTAATGGGTCTAATGGGACCAGGTGTTCTGAAGGACTCTCACTTGGCTCCTCAGTCACTCGAGAATCATTAGTACAAAATCACAGCATCAAAAACAACAAGCCCACTCCGTCCAACCAACGTCTCCTCACCCCAGTCTGTCACAGGGCGCTGCCACAGAGGCCAGCTACGAGGCTCCCGAGGTTGGGCAACGATGCAGATCCCTGCTCCCCAGGGCCACAGAGGGCCACAGGCCTCCTGGCCCTCCCCTGGCCTGTTTAGCCTTGTGTCAGGAGGAGGAGGTGGGAGGCTGGTGCAGACGCCTGGGGCTCCTGCTGACCACACACCTGGCACGCCAAGGTCTCATCAGTCTCTCGCGCTCCCTGGGAACAGTCCCGTGCCTCCCCACTGCGCGCACAGTAAATGCAAATCCCACCCAGCACTGACCACCCTCGCTGTCTAGCGCTTGGCTTCTCTCCTGTTATCCTGTTTCTCTCTCCAGAATTGGACATCCAGGAGGGCAGTGTCTTTGGCCTGCTTTGTTGACCACTGTAGCCCAAGAATTTATGCCAGGGCCAACACAGAGCGTGCACTCCATAAAACAGCCATCAAAAAAGTTTCAGTGACCCTCCAAAACTTACCACGTGGGAAAAACCTGGCCGCAGTGCTAGAAGTCACTTCCTGGGCCAGGGAAAGGCTTCCTAGTCCAGGGAGTATGGAGAGCCCTGTAGCTTTAACTACATGGAACAATGTGCCACGTGGACAGTAAATATTTACTGAGTGGATGACTTGATAACTGCCAGCAATGAGGTGTGATTTTCTCGGCAGCAAAATAAAAATGCTTGTTAAACAAGGACCACTGATGTTCAGTGTTGATTTGGGTCCAATAAATTTTCTGTTGAAATTTTCAGAAGGACATTGTCCAGTCACCTGCACGTGGGCGGGTTGCCCTTGTGTGGAGAGGAGCCAGCCTCCCTTCCTGAGATGGGGCAGGCCTGGCTCCTGGCCGAGGCCCGCCCTGGGCCAGCTCTGCAATCTTGGCCCTGCTCCTGGGTTTCTCTCTGCACTTTCATTTACTGGTGGGCAGAACGATGGGGCTCGTTTTCCTCCTATAAACTCAGCGGCACATTGTAAAAGCTGTGACAGCTTGGTTACGGTCCTGGAGGAACTAGTAAACACACGTGGCTGATGGCGCCACGGCCTGTCTTGAGAGGCAACATGCAGCACTGCTGGCGTATTTTAAAGTGTCAGATACTTCAATCCAGTAGCCCTGATTCTGGAAGTGGATCTGTGGAACTAGAATGTGGGGCATGAAGATGCTCGTCGCAGCTCTTCCCAATATCAGGAATTTGGAAGTGCATCAGTATCTTATTTCAAAAGGGATATCAGACCAGTCAAAACAGAAAAATGGGAGCCTGTGTGTGGAAGAACACTCTGCAGTTCTAACCGGGGCCTTCAGCAAGTGGTGCTGGTAGTGGAGGGTGAGCAGAAGAGCCGCGTGCTCATGATGGGGTCACTGCAGATGCAGGGAGACACATGAAGACACTGGTTAGATCGAGAGGTTGCTTTTCTTCCTCGAACATGCCTTTATAGCTATACATTTCAGAAACCACAAAGCCCAGGAAAGTCAAAATGAATAAAAATGCAAAATCTGCAAAACTTATCACAGACAAAAAGTCTCCTTAATATATACAACCTTCAGAAATCAGTAGATGAAGAAGCAACAACTTAATGAAAATGATCAAAGGACGAGACAGGGGTTCCTGATAAAAAAAAAATGACCCCAAGTGTATGCACTCTTAAGAGGATTGCAGATTTCACTACATCCAGATGCTGCTCACTAAGAACAAATGTGCAAACACTCAAACCGTCTGGCAAAGCCTTCTGTCCGTGAGGCCCTGGCTAGAGCCACCAGCACACCTCCCGGCTGGAGCGCAAAGCCCTGCAAACGGGAAACAGGGATGTGCCAGCGAATTGCAAAAATTTGCCTTTCCCTCGCTGACCTGATGATCCCCCGCGGCCAACACAGGCAGGCAGCCCTGGTGGTGCTTAGGGCAACACAGAGAGGCTGGAACCAGCCCACGCAGGGGGTTATTGAAACACGCCAGGGATGGCTTGCAGCAGGGACCCGCTCTACAGGAAGAATGAAGGGCCCCCAGTCTCCAGGGCACAGCCTCCTGGCGTCCAAGGAGCAGAGGGCGCTCACATCCCTGCGCCTGCGTGCGCCTGCACTCACATGGGGAACCCGGGGATTCTAATGACAACTGCCACCTAATGATCTGGGGAGACCTGGGCAGGGCAAGAAAGGATGGACACAGATGTCACCACATTCTCAGTATAAACTTTAAATGACTTCAGTCATAAACGTTATGGATTTTTAGAAATAACAAAGATTTTAATAAACATGAATGCCATTATGATAATTTAGAATAAACCGACGCTCTGGCTCCTCTTCTGGTCTCTCTCAAGCCGAGGAATCATGCCTGCTCATTCCAGACTCCACTTGCCGGCTCAAAGTTAGGAAATGTATTTTAGTATCGTATAAATTATGGAGAAAGTTCCAGATGATATTTTGATACACGTTTTCTTCCCTGAGCTGAGTTCCAAAAATGTCAGTGTATATCTGTTCTCCTATGAGTCTCTTCCTAATTTAAAATCTGAAATTTATTTTATTGTCAAAAGGTGTGATATCCTTGACTCATCCGCCTGTCAGAGCTGAGGAGTTAGACAGGCGTCTGTCAGATCAGGGAGCAAGAGAGCCAGGTGCCAGCCATCCAATGCGTTTGTTCTTCCCACAAGGGAAAAGGAAGCAATGTTAACGCCGACAGGAAACAGGAAAGACAATGGGCAGCATATCCGCAGGACTACGGTGCCAACCCCAGCCCTTCATCCCATAGAGCTGGTGAGGTGGGCGTTGTCACCCCCCAGAGAGAAGAAAACTGAGTTTGCTGATGCCACGGAGCCCTGCGTGGTGGAGACAGGGCCTGGACTGGACAGTGTGGCTCTAGCTACTTACCCACAATCCTCTGCATGATCACGCTCTGCAATGATACTGGGAGTGCCATGCAGGAGCCTTGTGCTTCTTAACAACACGAGGCCAGTGCCCAGCTGCCAGTCCTCCTGAAGGCTCCACCCTGCGGGTTGCTGCTGGTGAGCAGGAATCCGCCAGCTTCCCTTCCCACCTTCCAATACTGAGCTGGAGCTGGCACAGGACAGATCCGAGACCAAATAGTGAGCACCGGCCACCGCCCCAACAGGGACTGCACCCCTCGATCCTAAGGCCCACGCTCGTCCTTGTACAGGGAATACTGTGCTGCCCTGAAGCCCAGGAAATGTGGAGGCCAGAGGTCAGAAAACCTTCTCTGTAAAGGGCCAGGAGGTAAGTATGTCAGTCTCTGTGGGCCACGGGGTCTGGGTTGCCACCACCCACTCCGACTGAGCCACCAGAGATAGTGAGAGAACCAACGGCAAGGCTGGGCTCCAGCAAAAGTTACTTGGGCCCCCAGACCATAGGCTGACCTGGAGGGCAGAGACGGCTTTCTGTAGTGGTGAGAATCTTATTTTTCCCAGCCTCTGAACAGTGTTGAGTACAGTAACAAAGAGGTGTTATGATTCTACTCCCACGCCCAGAGCTTCAGCCTGCCGCGAAGGCACTTCCCGGTGTGGTCCTTCCCTACCTGTCTGCCAGGGCAGCTGTGCAGAGACTCCCAGCCTGGAACTGTCAGGTGACGGGAAGAGCCTGCTCTCTGGGCCACCTGACAAAAGCATTTCATCTTTTGGCTTGATGACAATATGATGTCCTTCTGGTGCCATTCCCACAGAGGAAACAGAGAAAAGTGCAATAAAATTACCCCAACTTGTCTATGACAAACAGGTGACAATCATGGGACAAGAGCCCAAGTCTCTTTATCCACAGAGCCTGAGCCCAGTGTCATAGGTGACACCCTGTACTGGAAAGCTTCAATCTTCCAGGATCAGGGCCAGCAGGTCTGAATCCCAGCTCAGCCACCCAGCCACAGCTGTGGCACGTCGCCTGGTAACCACAGCTCGCCACCCTGGTCTGTCTTAAGCTGTCCTGGATGCACACTGCCCCATGTGATCCTCTCAGCAAGATGGACAAGGAAGCTTTATCCCCATTTTATGGGAATATGGAGGCACAATTAGTGTCACAAAATTAGTAAATATCACAGCCTAGTTTCAAGCCAAAGCAATCCGGCTGTAGACCCCAACTTCTACCGTCTTCTGGGCGTCTTGGTAATGCTGCTGCTGTTGCTGTGGTCACCACACTGCCATCGTTAGAGGACTCACACTTGTCGAGCCACAAGTGACCTCATCAGCCTTCTTACTGATGGGCTTTGCCAGATTTCCACGTTTGCAGGACATTTTCCTCCGGGAGTTGAGGCCTGCACAAGGAACAGAAGGCTGTCCCTTGTCCCTATCAGCACACACAGTGCCCAGCCCTGGTGGGGACACAACCAAGACACAGGTGGCTGCCTTGTTAACTGTGGTCCTAAGAAACATGGGTGGCCAATGGCCAACCCCTAAGGTAAGACAGTTCATATGCTGGAGGCCAGGAAGAGAGGAGGCCACAGCGGGGTTGCCAAGGGGACTCTTGCAGGGCCACATTCCCACCCCAAGCAACAGCAATTAGCCCACAGAACAAGCCACGTGGGGCTGCTTCCGTTCAGTCCCACCCACCTGGAAAGTTGCTCTAAAAAGGAAAACTAGGTTCTAAATATTCAGATTCATGTGCAGTTCAAGAGCGTCCGTGGGGTGAACACGGGAAGTTACGTAACCGCTCTGCATCTGGGGAGGTTTCTCCCACCTTCTGACAGATACAGGAGGACGCTCCAGCAGTTCAGACCCACTCCGTCCTGCTACAGGATGGCCCTGCCCCGGGAACCTGTGCCTAAAGTCCCACTGCGAGTGGGGACGAGGAAGGGAAGAGGAGGTGGGCGGGAAAGTCAGAGCGCACTCTGCATATGCTTTTGCTGGTCTCGGCAGCAGTGGCTGTGCCCAGGTGCCCTACCTTCTGCAGCTACTTGGCTGAGACGGTGGGCAGGGCGGGGGAGGAAGGACCAACTCCACCCGGGGTCCGTGCAAAAGGAAATGAGCCTCCTCCTTCAAGGCCTCTGCTCATGAACCGGCCCGCAAACTCTCCCTTGTTTAAACCAGCAGGGAAAGACCAGAGAGAAAGCCACATGGAGGTCAAAAGAACCGGACAGGAAATCTAGAAATGTATGTTTTGCACTTTCTTATTGTCCTACAGTGGAGAGCATTCCAGGTCCTACAGAAAGGCGGAGGGGCAGGAAAGATAAGTGGGGAGTGGGAGCTCAATCCACACCCACACCAAAGTCGGTCAGAGCCAGGAGCACCCCAGGCACCCCGCTCTCCAATCCACATTTTTAAGTTTACCCAGGGCCAGAGTCAAACAGCAGAAACCGATTAGGAGGCAGGACTCCAATTCCCAGGTCAGCCTGGTGGCCACCCCACCACACGGAGACACCAGGGTTCTTTGTTTCTGGAACATGTGACCCTGCTGTTCAGCAAGCCGCAGTCCAGTCCCACAGGCTTGTGCCCTGCCGAAATGTGCAGAGGGCAAGAGGTCTGCTGGACAGCAGGGCTGGGAACGTCTCCCACTCATCCTCAAAGTCCATCTCGCTGTCTGCAGACCCTGCCCAGGCACACGGTCGGTGGGACACTGATGCTCAGGCCACCCCACACAGTAGCCCTGGGCATCCCTGAGCCTGGCACAGGATGAGCAAGATGGGAATCACATACAGAACAGCTGGGCACTGGGACCCCACCCTGCCCCTCTCTACCCACCAGGTCTCACAGAGCCAAAGATATTAGCCCGTCTCAAGAACCCAGACAAGGGAGCAGTATAAAATGGGGCAAGCGTCCAGAGGCTGGGCCACAGGAGGGGACACTGCACTCCTGTCCCTGGAGGGCCCTGTGAAGCTTCCTGAGGGGCTGATGTCCAGCCACTGCAGCTTCTGCAACAGGGACAAGGCAAAAAGCAGCAGAGATGTGAACACAGAGCACAGGGAGCCCGGCAGGAGCACTTCTGCTTCCCCAGACTGTCCAGAGGCTCCAAGGGCACCTGCTGCGCCTTCTATACAGGAAGGACCACAAAAAGGGAGGGAGACGTTCAGGAATGCAGGTTAGCGAGAGCCAACAGTGAGCGTGGCGGGTACACAAAGCTTGTGTCCTACAAGATCCGCTCTTTATTTTTTGCAATTAATTTTGTGCACTAAATTTTGTAGATATTATGATTTGGAGGCAATAAGTTGGGCTCAAAAATTGGAGAGGAGGCTGTGGGAAGGTCAGAGAGCACCAGGCCACCAGAGGAGTCCCTGCAGAGGAGGCAAGCGGCCCAGCCTGCAGCTGGTGCAGAGGGAAGGCGCGGCCATCCGCAGTCTGCTGGGTGGTGAGCACCACGGGTTTGCTCTGAGTCCTGAGCATTCCCTGCCCTCCTTCACCCAGACCCATGGAAAGGCTCCACCCACAGATTCCAGGATATTCTCAAGCTGTGTTTTCTAAAGCAAATAAGGAAAGTCAGAAGGTTCTAGACTGCATCTCTTTAGCCCTCAAAGAGGTGGCCCTGAGAGGGATGGAGCTTGACTAAGGGCTGGCCAGGTGGGATGACCACTGCACGAGGCCCGGGTGCCCCAGCCTCGCTGTCTTTGCGCAACACCATCTTGGTCAGTAACTTCTGTCTTCAGCTGCGATACCACTTTGTTCCCTGTCAGAATTGCAACACCCTCAGGAGGAACAGCCACAGTGCGAGAGGACAGTCAAAAACCAGTGTCCCATAGTCGCAGCATTAAGAGTCCTGAGAGAGGCACTGTCCTCCTGCCACAGACATCAACTAGAGACCCACAGCCCGGAAGCCCCAGTGCTCTGTGAAATGCTAACAGGAGTCCTCCAAAGAAGGAGTCCCGGAGTCCAGTGGGTCAGTGCTCCCAGCTTCAAGGGACGTGCATACCCTTTAATTCATCTGGTCCCCAGCCAGCCCTTGGGAGTGCCCTCAGTGTGCAGCTGGGAGCACAGAGGTCTGGGGACGTTCCTTAACCTGGCTCCACGCACCAGACCCAGAGACAGGATTCCTGTGCAGGTGACTTGCTGGGAGTGTCCTGGGAAAGGCCACGGCAAGGAAAGACCAGGGTCCACCCCCACAGACCACCTCCGTGGTAGAGGCTGCAGAGCGCCAGGGAGCCTGGGAAGCCACAGTCACAGTCTGTCTCTTGTCACCTCCTCTAAGAGGCATGGACCTGGGATACTGACCTGCCAAATGTCCCCCAGGCTTCCCTCCAGCCACAGGGGCTCTCTGCACTGATGGGCCCTGGGCACTGAGGGGCGGGCACACCCAGTGGGCCACAGGAGGCCCCACCAGACCTCATAAGTGTCCTCCTTCCTGGTGCTGTGACTGCCACATGCCTCCCGGGGGGGGGGGGCAGTCAGGAAGAGGACAGAGCAGCCCCCTCTCTGCACAGGAGGGGCCATGTTTCACACACCACTTCAAAGCTCCAACTGTAGTAACTTCTCTGATGACTTAGACTGTCATTGGAGGGACAAGGACCTACATAGACAGTGATGGGTGTGGACTGATGAGGACCTGGACACAGGGAGGGACGGGGACGGGGACAGAAGCAGCAGAGAACTGCCAGGACAGCCTGTGGCAGGAGGTCTTGGCCCTCAGGGGTGGCCACGAGCCTGTGTGGAGGGAACAAGAAAGCCAGTCTGCCAGGAAAGGGGTCTGCGCAGGGCAGAACCGTGCTGTTCAGAGGACAGGAGGGCCGCCAGGCAGAAATGCCCAGGACGGACCAACAGAGCACCTGCCTCCGCCCACCTGCAGCAGAGCCTTGCAAAGCCACGCACCTGCCCTCAAGACCCGCCTCCCGCCCGGCTCACAGGCCGCTGCCTACTATCCTTCTGACAAACAGCCTCCAGGTCAGGTCTCGCCCACCAATATTTACTGCACTTCAAACACACAAGGGTGGGGTAGCCAGTGAAGGGAATTCAGCTCCACCTATTAATCTTCACCTTAAAATACGCTCTGGACAGTGGGACGCTTTGGACACTCCAGGACTGGGATTTCTCCACTGGCAATTTATCCAGCTCCCCAAACAAACCTCAGGGACAATTTTCCAGGTTCAGGGCAGACACCGTGGTTACACCAGCGGGACTGTTCAGTCTTCAGTGGTTGTTGTTTTTAATTTCTGCATCGTAGCTGGAAGGTGAGAAAATAGCCAAGATTTGAAAAAATAACTACAACCTTAAAATACTCCAGAGATTCTCTGGCCAACATTGTCACCATGGTCCTTGCACAGTTCATTTAGCCACCACCTTCTCCTGCTGTTATTCAGTGTAGGCCTTAGGAAATAAGGCAAACAGTGGCTGGAAGGTTAGGGCAGGACAACTTTGTTAAGTGAACAACTCCATCAACAGTGACTGTGTGGTTCCGGCATTGGCTGGGTTTTCCTTTTATCCATTTTGTTTGTTTTTTGGTGTGTGTGTGTCGGGGTCTGCACCCAGCAGGGCTCTACTACGGAGCTACTTCTCCATCTCTCTTCATTATAGATGATAAGACAGGGTCTTGCTAAGTTGTCCAGGCTGTCCTCCTGTCTCAGCCTCCCAAGTCACAAGATTATAAGTCCATGCCTGTATGCCCAGCCCTTCCTCCCTCCCTCCCTCCCTCCCTCCCTCCCTCCCTTATCAATTTATTTTACAGTAGGATGCATTTTGACACATTGTACACAAATGAAGCACAACTTCTCATTCCTCTGGCTGTGCATGGTGCAGAGTCACTCCAGTGGTGTGATCATACATGTATATAGGGGTGATGATGTCTGTCTCATTCGACTGTCCTTCCCATCCCCACAATCCCCCGCTTCCCCTCAATCATCTCTACACATTCTTTTCTTTAACGTAGACTTTTCAGCCCTTTCTTTTTTGAATGACACTGAATTTGTATTCTTCTTGAAACCAACATGTGCACCCTGCTGAAAAGCTATGAGTTAACTAAATGAAAATCCCAATAAACATACAGGCAAATTGTCTGTCCATCCACCAAATAAAACCCCGACCATGTGGCAGGTAAAGGAGGGACAGCAAGAACGACTGGTCCGTGGCGTGCTTACTTCACTGTTTGCGTGGAAAGCCAGGGAAGCACCTTGTCCGGGACGTCCTGAAGATGGAATCTCGCAACACCTCCGCATGCACTTGGGGCCTGTCCACTCCACAATGCACTGTTGTCCATCAACTCCACAGGTGCCACCAAGTCACCCGGGCACAGCAAAGCCACCCGAGTTAACTCCACACCGTGTCCTCCCCCTCTAAGGCACAGTCCCCAGACTCTGTAAGAGCCCTGAATACACAGACCTCCCTAAAATCGGGTAACAGAAAGACAACTGTCCTGCCTGGCTGGGGGGTCGGGAGCCATGCTGCCACCTGGCTTGGCAGGCGGCCGGGGGCCACAGTGAACTCCTTCCTGTAAGTCCAGTTCCTCAGCAGGCGCCGGCCCACAGAGGAGTCGGGAACCAGGTTCTACAAGCAGACACAGGACGGGGCGGGACGGAGGGAGGGAAGCCGGTGCCGGTGCCTGCAGGTCCTCTTCCCGCAGGGCGCTCCCATTTCGCCTTCCTGGACCTGCAGGCGCCGGCCGATGGCTGCTAAGCAGACGTGGACGTCCCATCATCAACAGGCCTGAGAGGGAAGGAAGTCGGGACAGCGGTGGAGCGGGGGAGACCAGCCACGGAGGACCCACACACGACGGCCAACGTCCACGCGGTCAGAGAGCAGCCCTGTCCCAGGCCAGGTGCTACCAGCCCTTGGAGGAACAGACCACAGCAGCACAGGGCTGGGCTGATGGGAATGTGCGGCCAACGCTTCAGCTGAGGCTCCTCGCAGCCAGGTGCCCCCCAAGGCCAGGCTTGCATTCTCGGGTGGCGAAGGCCGACGCCTCCTGTGGGCCCAAGGTGTCACCTGCCACCCTTTCAGTCTAGACCTCAGTATCTCCCCGCGGAAGGCACATTTCAGAAGAGGTGTCCTCAAAAATGAGCCACAGCATAGACCCAAAGGACTTAAAATCAGCGTACAACCGTTACACAGCCACGTCCATGTTCCTAGAAGCTCAGTTCACAACAGCTGAGCTATGGACCCAACATGAATGGATAAAGAAAATGTGATATATATATATATACATACACATGGAATATTACTCAGCCATAAAAAAGAATGAAATCATGGCATTTGCCAGTACATGGATGGAACCGAAGACCATCATGCTAAGTGAAATAATTCAGTCCCAAAAAACCAAAGGTCTCAGCGTTTTCTCTGACATGTGGATGCTGACTCACAATAGGCAGCAGGGAGAGAGGAACGAGGGTTCGTTGGATTGGACAGGGGAGAATGGGGGGAAGGGAGCAGGCACAGGAATGGGAAAGAGAGTGGGACGAATTGGACAGACTTTCCCATGTTCACATGTGAACACACAACCAGTGAAGCTCCCATCGTGTACAGCCACAGAAGGGAAAGTTAGCTCCACGTGTGCACGGCATGTCAAGACACATCCTGTCACGGATAACCCAAAAGAACAACGTTTTTAAAGTTAAAAAAAGGGAGTCACAGGAAGCTGGGCCTCTAGAGGCCAACGGCCCTCCCAGGGAGGCCTGGCTCTAGCCGAGGTCCGGGCTTTCCTTGTCTCCTGGCTTCTCACACAGTCACCTCACCCACCCGTCTCTGTAAACCACCTTACAATCGTGTCATCTCCCCTCAGCGATGACACAAAGGCCCAAAAGATCAAAATGGCATCTGAGGGCCTCAACCTGGAGCCCTGTCCAGTCGATCCCTGACGCAGTCTCTGCAGAGGGCCCGAGCCCTGGGCGAGGGACAGGGCTTCACCCTGCCTCAGCGGGCTGACTGTGGCTGGTGAAAAGACACGGCAGGAGTGGCCAGGTTAGTAAGCCTCAGGGACTTCCAGATGCCACCAGACACTGCAATGAACACCGTTTCTGTGGCATTGTACCCAGCCTGGGAGTCCCCTGGCGAAAGAGCACCTAGTCCTAGGTGGCCCCACCAGGAACGCCCACACGAGAGGAAGCGGGCTTCCAGAGAACAGGGGCGCTGCCCCAGGAGTGGAAAGCAAGCCGGCAGGAGGACAGAGCGGACAGCCAGGTGCTCAGGGAAGACTGGAGAGCCTGCAGGGATCCTCTCCCAGGCCCCGTGGCTCCTGAAACAAAATACGAATCATGTCCCTACTGTGCAGACCTCATCTCTCCAGATCATCGACTGCTCAGGTTTGATCCCTATCAGACCTTTTTAGACACCAAGAGCTCAACTCCCAGAGCCCTGGGCACAGCAGGACTCAGGAAAGGCCGGCCAGGTCCGCGTTCTAAGGTGAAAAGCGCCCCGGACGGGATCCATCTCAAAAATACCTCCACCCTCAGAAAACATCGTGGTCTTTCCTGTCGGCCCCGGATGGTGCACAACGGTTATCACCATGACATCTGAGTGCAGTGAGGCCGAAAAACAGAATCAGAGCAGAAATCAAATACCTACAAGACAACCGTGGGCTGATCAACCTCAGGTCAAAGACAGCGCAACATTTATTATTTTTTCAATTCCAAAGGTTCACCTGCTGTCTTAAAAAAAAAAAAAGAAATGATGTATGAAAGACAAACCATAAATCCATGAACCAAGAAAGACACTCAGCAAACCGGAGTTCGTTTCAAACAACAGAGTACGCTTAAAAAGAAAGAAAGACCTTTATTCACTACCAAACTTGTGAGTGTACACACACACACACACACACACACACACTTTAAATTGGCATCATACTGACCAATGACTTCACACAATCACTTCATCGCCAATTTCAAAATCAAGCACAGGCCAGTACTCTCGTCGGTGTCTTCCTGCTAAAGGAAGTAAACAAGCCTCTTGTGTGTGAGCACAGCCCGAACCCTGCAGCGGGTGAGCTGGCAAGAGACGTGCGTGTCCTCACAGCCCCACTCTGGCCCAAGCACACTTGCCAGGGACTTCTCAGAGGTGGAGGGGCTGCAGATTGTCTGGCATGGCCGACGCCTCCTGTGAGTGAGGAAACCGAGGGTCCAAAGGGAGAAACATGCCTCGTCCAGGAGGGAGCAGACCAGTGGCTCTTCTGACTTCCATCATCTTTTCTCTGCACTTTGATACGTGCGAGTGACAACTGTTTGCTCCTTAAACTCGAGATGGCGCTCAGTTTCCTGGGTGATGTGTAGCGGTACTTGCTGCCCACAGTACCTCTGTGGCTGCTCTTGCTGACCCAGAAGCCCAATGGACTCGGTTCCCGAGGGACAAAGCAAAAAACTCTCTCCTTCGCCGGCAGCCAACTGCAGCCAGGCTCACTTAGAATAGTAAGGCCGACTGAAGAGGGCATCTGGAAGCCCCAGTGCCCGTGGCTCTGTGCAAAGATCCCATTCCAGACAGGTGTCCCCTCGGACCGCCTTCTCTGGCCCACTCCAGGGGGAAACCAAGAAGAATCCAGAGCTTTGCGGAGCAGAACAGCAGAGCCACACGCTCTCCCTCTCCTCCTCCCTCCGGTGTTTCCACCCAGCTCTGCGGCAGCTCCACTGCCACCCTCCCAGACACCAGGGCAGGCTGCGCATCTCCCCAGAGCCCCGGAACGTGAGAGCTGCGAGGGCTCAGGAAACAGAGGAGCACAGAGAGGGAGCGAGCTCCTAGGAGGGCGGATGCAGGTGGCACCTGCAGATGAGACACCGGCCCTGTGCTGGTAAGTCCCGAGAACCCAGGAGCTCTGCCCTGGGTGTGCACCCGCAGCCTGATCCGTCTCCGGAGCTCACTCTAGAATCCTGCTGAGGTCTAGGCTCACCTTTCCCTCCCACCACCTCCCACCTCCTGTTTCCTTTCCATATTTTCCATCTCCTGGCAACCCCCAGACATCCTGCGGGAAGAGCAAAACTGTGAAAGTTCCCAACCTGCATGGCACCAAGCCCCAGAGAGGGGTCCTGGGAGTCCCAGATGGGCCGGGATGCTTCTGAGTATCAGATGGCCAGCCTCACCCCTGGGTTTGGAGGCCCTGTCCTCCCCCAGAGGGGCATTCAGGATGGGTCTAAGGGTGTTCCTGTGTAAGCTTCCTCTGTCCCCTGCTCGTGGGCAGGAAGGGAAGCATCAGAGGAGCAAGGCTGCTGTGCAATGACCCCACGCGGGCTGTCCTGCAGGAGGGTCTGAAGTGCAACTAGGAGGCCCAGCAGCCGGAGAAAGGGCAGGTCTCCGTACGGCACCCAGGGCCTTCCAGACGGGCCTGAATCTCAGCCTGCACACCCCAGCTCCATATCACTGTGTCACCCAGGAGACACCAAGCCCCGGTCCCAACCTGCTGCTCAGACATCCTTTAGCGGGTGTGTGGGGCAAGCAGCAGCTTCTTAATACCAAGCTCTACTGTTTGCTTTTGCAACATGGGCACGGAAGAGCCAGTGCTGAGGCGAAGGCCCGGGCAGAACAGGCAGAGCTGTGCAAACTCCCCGGAAAAGGGGCCTGTTAAAGGAAGCACCAGGGACATCCCGGGCAGACCCTTACCCACAGGAGGGCAGGCCTGGACCTGCCCCCCATCGAGAGGGTAGATCGATGAAACATGTGAGTCCAGGGTGGTGTCTGCCTCGGGGGTGAACCGATCCAGGCACATGTGTCAATGCCATGCACACATGGCCACCGGAGGTCCTCATCAAGAAACAGTTCTCTAAATGACGTAGTTGACTATAGTCATCACAAAACTGCAGAGGATGGTGCCTTTTAAACTTTCTTTAAAAAAAAAAAAAGAGCCTCCCAAATATTAAACATAAACACGCCCCATCATAATTGCAGGTGATTCAGGAAGCAGCTGAGTGGGGCTGGCTGTCCCTTATGGTTGGGTGAAAATATCAGCCCCCCTTTGGTGCCTGGGTGACAGGAGGTGGGACCATGAGCCTTCAGGCTTCCTTACAGCCAGGCCCTTGGACAGGAGAGCTAATTCCTGGAGACCATGCAGGACAGTAAACTGTCCACATGTTCACAGTGAGCCTGCGTGGGGACAGAGGGTAAGCAGCTCAAGGGCCCTCCTGCTCAGGCACACCTGGGCCCCTGGACAGGCAACCGGCACCACAGGCCTCGGGCCACCTGGGACAACAGACAGCCAGTGCAGGACAGAGAAGCAGCCCGAGCAGCAAGGACATCGTGGAGGAGGGAAGGGCCCAGGTCCTCCACCCCAGCTCAGTCACACACGATGTTTGATTCAGGGGGAAAAATGCCAAAACGAAACCAGTTTGTGAACCCCTGGCCCACTTAGCACTGAGAGCCCTGCAGAGTGGACACACTGCGATTTCACAACACCATGTGGGCCAGGGTCCTGCAAAGGCAGTTGGGCCACCTGCCCCGAGGGCCAGGACCCTGTGGTTGGAAGAGAGGTGGCCTCCTCTCAAAGTCCTGTGCTGGCAGGTGCCTTGGACAAAGTGGGAACCGCCCCAGCATCCGTCCAGGCCCAGGCCTCTGGGCCTCCTCCCCCAGACTCCACAGAAGTATCCTGGGACTGGGAAGGAGCAGCCAGTAGGGACCCTCTGGGAAATCAATTATGGTCACATGGACTTTCCCAGAATAGTGGACCCAGAGGTTGTGGTTTGGCACAAAATAAGCCACATCAAAGTCCCACAAACTGACCACTGTGATTCAGGAGAGAGGCTGCCACGTAAGCAGGCTGGAGGTGTGAGTCGCCGCCTGGGGCAGATAATGCCACAAAGGGAGCCTGAGCCACCAAAAGCACCCTCGATTGGGCCACAAGGCTTGGTTCCGTAAATCAGTACTAAGGGGCCAGGGACCCCAAGCCATGGGGTCTGAGGCTTGCTTTTTAGAAAGCTGCTTGAGCCAATGTACAACATCCTTTTTTCTGTCCCTGAGCGGTGATAACCAAAGAAGAGGAAGTAAACAAGACAAGTGTATCCTTATTATAAACCAGTCCTTTCTGCTCTTCACCAGGAGTGTCAGCCCAGAGGGGGACCTGCAGATGGCTGCCCAGGCCCAGCCCAGTGGTGATCAAGTTCCGGCTTTCAGGGCAGACTCGGGCCCGCCACGCGGTGACTGCAGAAGACACACCGTCTTTCTCAGTCGCCCTGTGCTTCCATCTCTCATCTGTCACTTTCCAGGGCAACGTGACCACAGCCCTCCAGCAGCCCATGTGCATCCCTGGAAATCCATCCAGAGCCCCACCCCAGTCTGTCACTGCCTAACTAGACGCTTCCAAGATTAGGCAGCCTCAGCGGCAGCCCCAGAAGAAACACCAAGGACCCGATAAGGAGCTGCTAAAAACAGACACACGGGGACTGAGTGGGCAGGGAGCCTGCAACGGGCCACGGCACCTCCAGGCGACATACAGCTCAAGATTGGAAAGTCGGTAGGAGGAAGCAAAGACACTTCTTTTACTTAAAATAAAAGCATTTTTGCCAGGCATGGTGGAGCACGCCTATAATCCCAGAGACCCAGGAGGCTGAGGCAGGAGGACTGCAAATTCAAAGCCACCTTGGGAAACTTGGTGAAACCATGTCTCAAAATAAAAAATAAAAAGGATTGGGGATATAGCTCAGTAATAGAGTGCCCTTGAATTCAATCTCCAGTACTGAAATAATAATAATAATAATAATAATAACAATATTAAGCTAATTTAAAAATCTTTAAAATGCATTTGAAAAGAGGTAGCTCTGAGAATACGCCTCAGGTGTTCTCGAGGCTGTCACAAGAGGCTCACAGCTGAAGGCTCCCCAAGCCCAGGGACTCTGAGAGTCGACCGAGTCATACAGTCACACAAGCCAGGGTGCCCACTCTCCCACCAATGCCACAGCTCTCTGTGCAGCGTCTTTTGAGCCTAGGACTACCAGTGCCAAAGGGGACACCACTGGACCAGTTTCCTCTGAGCACACATTTGCTTCTTTCCAAACAGCCACACTTTGCACACATATCAGGGGATTTGAATGGGGTATTTTTAAAATGCAATTACTGGGGCTGGGGTTGGGGCTCAGCGGTAGAGGGCTCGCCTAGCACACGTGAGGACCTGGGTTCAATCCTCAGCACCACATAAAAAATAAATAAGTAAAATAAAGGTATTGTGTCCAACTACGACTAAAAAATAAATATTAAGAAAATGAAATTACTTCGTTCAGCAAACATTCACTGAGTGCCTTCTAACATCCCAGCAAACTCAGCACCTGGCAAATGCATGGCTTCTGCACGGAACTCAGAGCCCAGTCACAGCTAGGACATCCCTGGGAGCAGGGGCGAGGGCGTGGTTTCAACAGAGGCACATGGGACCGAGAAGGGGTTTCTCAAACAGACTTGCTCTCGGGAAAGCTTCCTGCAGACACCTGACCAAGGAGGGAAAGGACAGCTATGGCCTGTGGGTCGACGGTGGGTCCTCCCAGTTCCCTGATGGGGAAGAGCTGAGGGCCTGGGAGGTGAGGATGCACCTGGACCAGGAGATGCAGCCCAGGAAGCCACAGATGGGGCTTTCAGTAGGGTGTCCCTTAATACACTGTCATTTAAGAATGAATCTCTGCAGCATCGGGGCAGAGAAAACAGAACGTTGCTGAGGTGAGGAAGAGTCTAAGGGGCTCGGCGTGTTTTCCTCAGCACAGGCATGAGGGGTGCACACACACCCCAGCCCTTCCAGGGTGGAGGGCTATTTTCGGATTGAAGTGGAGCAGCATCGCAGGATGACACTAGATGAAAACAGCACCACCGAGGAGAAGGGAGGTCCATGGGAAGCAAAGACTCTCCATCTTAAGAGATTTCCAGACTCAAGACCCAACTGGAAGCTACCATGAGGCCAGGGGCTCTTCCAGCAGCCACGGACACCTCTGCCCTGCCATCCGCAGTGTGGGCTAACAGGAACTGCTCTTCTGCTAAGGGCACTGCCCCAGGATCCACGAGGTGACTCCAGAAAAGAGATGAAAGACAGCGCACAGAGGGGCCCACGGAGGCTGGAGCCGAGGAGCCCAGGGCCTCTACTCCACGCCAGCACCTCCAGCTCCTGCCCCCTGCCTTGCCACTCTTCCCCGTGCAGACTGTATACTGGATGGTGACCATGCTGAGAAAGGGGGCTGTCTTCAACGGGTTCACTGGAAAATAAAGCCTACTACCTTGCATCTGTTAAAAAAAAAATCCAGAAAAAAAAAAAGAAACAGAAATAAGAAAAGAATTTGCCAGTGGGCAGCCCGGACTCCTTGGTGTCAGACACAGTCGTGCATGAATCAGACTGCCCATCACACGCGGCCTGGGCTATTCTGGACCCCCAGTGAGCTCTAAAAGGCCAGGAGGAACCGCCGTGTTGTTACAGGCCCCACAGGGCTCACAGCCTTGTCATATTTTTATAGCTTCTTTCAGGGTCAGGCGCTGTACGGATTTTGTACTCACTGTGCATTTAACTAGTATTTAAGTGTGCCGATTATAGCTGCAAACACACTTCTCTTCCAGTGTGTGGTTGGAGAGGTGGAGGGGGAGAAGCTTTAGAAATTTACAGCCCAGAAATAGCAGTGGTCTGTCTGCTCGAGGAGAACCAGCTCCTCGGTGACAAACCGCGGGCGCTCCGCAAGGCCGGCAAACACCGGGCACAGGAGCACAGGGCTTCCGTCCCCACGCTCCGGGACCGAGGCCCTTCAGGGTCCTCCAGGCTAGACAACACCCCAGGACACCAGGGCAGCTCGGAGGCTACTGGACAGCAGGGGCCATCCGACCAAAGTGTCTAGACATGTGCTGACCTGAAAGGAAATAATTAGAAGGGAAATGTGCCCATCGTTTCCTAAGTGGCTTTGTGTGGGGGAACAACTCCACCTGGTTGTAGAAATAGGCCATGGGCAGCAGGGGGCCTGGACGGGGCCTGGGGGCCCTGGACTCCGGCCTAACCCTGGTGTAACCCTGCCACTCCTCTGGCTTCGGGTTTCTCCTCTGCTGAATGTAGGCACCGAATGTGATGCGAGCTCTCGGGGTCCCGTGGGTTCCCTGGCATGGCATGGGATCCATGCGTGTCCAATCTGGGCCTGGCTGGCATTTTGCTTTAACTCAATTTTAAGACAATGGCTTCCTGTGGAGAAAGGGCCCCTTCTCCACTAAGCCCCAAGGAACCCGTGAAACCCTGCACTGAACAACTCAGTGATCTGTAAGCCGAACCATCTCCAACCCTACATTTAGACTCCTGTGAGCCGTACAGTGAGTCATACAGAAGCAAAAGGCCACGTGCTGATCTTAAGGGGCCCAGCCTGGGGCCACACACACCCGACAACCACAGGCAGCAACAAGACCAAGAAGTGCCCCGCAGCTTCAAGTCACTAAAAACAAAGAGGGAAAAAGAGGTTTTCGAAGCATACTAGTTATCTGTGTGGGGAGGGAGGTCATGGGTCTCTCCACGTGTGTCCACACGATTACTCCAAAAAACGAGGGTAACAAAACTACCGAATAAATGAATCCAGAACACACTCGTAAATGACTCATGTTCACACAGCTGTGTTCCTTCTGTTTGTACAATGGATGTGGAAGCCCCCTGCGCCTTGCACAGATGAGATCTGCGTCATCCATCTGGTTCACGTCAACCAAAACATAACTTTTTTCCACCCTGACAATCTGATATTGCCTAGTCATTGACCGTCCACACCAGGGTCAAGAGAAACAGCAGCAGAAGGTCTCTACCCGCTTGGATGCTGTGACTATGGACACAGGCTTTGGACCAAGGAGCGCGCGTGAACCAGGCCTGTAGGAACAAGGAAGAAGGGTCTGTTAGGCTCCCTGACCACCACCCCCAACCCCCGGGAAATAACCAGCCACAGCAAAACTGAAAAGCACACAGCAGCAGATCCCCCATGTCTTTTTGCCAATCACAGAGTTCAGGGCCTTTGTGCTTTGGGAGAAGAAAGGAGTTAAGAAATTTTTTTAAATGTTTTTCTTTAATTTTACACATGGTAAAATTTCAGTGGTATCTATTAGAGAAGAGAAATAAAGTGTATAACTCCCCAACTGTAAAAGGACAAAGGGAACAAGAACACAAAGAAACAAATGTGTTCACAAAGAAAAAAACAAGAAGATCATCTGGAGAAAAACTCCAAACATATAAGACCATGAGAAATAAATGGATTAGGCTTGACAGCAAAAGAAAGAAATGTGAAAACTGGATTTTGAAAAAGAAAGAAATATATGAGGATCCAGAAGAAACAGGAGAGCAGAAGTTGTAGGGTAGAGGAAAATGCCGGTCAAAAATAAGTAATTAAATAAGCCTTACAGCCAAAAAAAAAAACAGGGAAACCGGAGATACACTGTGATAAAAGTTCAATTCATTATGAGCTGTGATAACTCTGACTGCATACACACCAATAGCTTTGAAATATGAAAAGCAAAAATAGTAGAATTATTGAAAAAGGATCAACTCACTGTCACACTGAGGAAATTCAGAATGCATTGCTTAATACAGCAAATGTGAAAAGTGGTAAAAATACAGAAGACACACACAAAAAAAACACCATAAACAATCTAGATTTAATAGACACATAAAAACCCACAGTCAATAAGCTGAGAATTCACAACACATAACATTTACAAAAACTGACATTTTACTAGGGCAGAAATGAGCACTCAGCAAATTTCAAATGACAGGTACCATATGGGCCATGTATCCTGTCCTCAATGCAATTAAGATAGACAGCAATAATAAAAAGATTTTTCATGTTTAAAAATCCTAAGAATTATCAATAACTCATGATATAGAAGAAATTATGGAAATTTAAAAATAAGAAATTATGGAAATTTAAAAATTTAATGGAAATATAAACTTAACAAAACCTATGAGATGCTATTAAAGCAGTACTGAGAGGGAAATTCATAATCTTAACTGCTTATAATAAAAGAAAAAGAGGGTTAGAAATTATATAGCAATTTCCAGCTTAGGGAAGTAGAAAAGAAACTACAGACTAAACACAAACAGAAAAAAAGCAAAGACCCTTAAGAGATAAGAATAAAATCAAACACCCACACACACACACGCAAAAACAAACAAACAAACAAACAAACAAACAAAAACCAGTTACATGAAAAGGCCAACAAATTCCAAAGCCCAAATGTTCTTGTAAAAATAATAATGAAATATACACTACCAGGCAAGTTGGTCAAGGAAGAACAAAGACAGACAGTCTATACTGGATTTGGCATGAAAAACAGAAAAGATTTAAAACTCTATGTATACACTCATGCTAATTAGCATGGGAAGTAAGGGACTGTGCATACACCCTAGAAAATACAAGAAAACTGTCTCCAGAGAAACAGGAGTGCAAGGAACCACATAAGGATCTGTGTAAGCTCTAAAACCATCGACTAGTCAGAAACCTTCCACAGAGAGATCATGAGGTCTTACTTCCAGTTGCATATTACCAAAATTTCAAGAGCAGATAATTCATATGATACACAAAACCTTCTGGGAATGGCGGAAAAAGAGAAAATGAGCGGGGGGGGAGAGAGAGAGAGAAAACTGTTAAACACACAAAAGCAGTTAAAGAAAGGAAAAACAGGCCAAACTCTCCCATGAGTAAAGAATCAAAAATTTAAAACAAAATATGAGCAGATAGAATCCAGATGTGCATCAGATGTGTATTTCAGCAAGCTGGTTTTTCCAAGGAGTACAAGAGAACTCGACATTGAGTAAATGGTAAGTAATATAACACAACCAGAAAAAAATCGTGAGACTCTAGGTCATCCTTGTACATGCAGAATAGGCCTTTGATAAATCTCCACATTCATTTATGATGGAAACATAAAACACAAACTGAAAACAGAAACACAAGGGAACTTCCTCAGCCTAATAAAGAACACTTAGAAAAAAAGTGACAGGAAATGTCATTCTTTATAAAATCTTTATAAAAATCAGGCACAAGGAAAATATATCTCCTATTGCTTCCATTCAACATTTACTCTAGGACCTAATGCAAGCAGAAAATGAGAAAAAGAAAGTGCAAGAATCAAAAAGAAATGAACTTTTTCATTATTCAGAAATGATTTTTATATACAGAAGAACACACGGACAAAATTAAGAAGATTAAAGGGTTTGTAAAGTGACAGGATGCAAAATCAATATATAAAAATTAAATTCATACACAAGAGCAATGTGCTGTTTCCAAGAACCAAGAACAAATTCCACAAATGATGACGGAGATGCATCTAGAGAAAAGGACAATCTTTAAAAGCAAAAAATGCAAGATGACATAAATACAGAGAGATAAAATGTTCCTGGGTGAGCAGACATGACACCAAACGCACACGTGTACACACACACACACACACACACACAGAGTATACTTTTTTCTTAATTGATTTACAGATTTAATGCAATCCAAACAAATTCTCAGTGATGTTCGCTGTGTTGTTTTTAGGAGCCGATGCTGTTAATTTCATAAACTATCTCTAAAATTTCACGGAAGGACATAGGCCCGAGTACAGCCAATCCCCACTGAATAAGAGGCTGCCCCTTCTCGGGGGACCATGGAGACCTCTTCCAAAGGTGACATCGTTCCCAGCAGGCTGCCCTGACTCAGAGGTGGCAATCCGACCCACAGATAATGGAGACAGAAGGAAACCCACGGACCTATGGGATCTCGACACAAAGCAGAGTGTGCATTTCAGATCAATAGAGAGGAAAGGGCTGTTCAATAAGAGGTGCCAGGTCCTAGGGATTATATTTCTTTATGGATTAAAAAATATCAGATTCCTACATCACACCCAACAATTAATTCTAAATAATTTTTAAAATGTTAAAACAAAATACAAGGAGGCGACTTAAGACCTTGGAATACAGAATATCTTAAATATAATGGCAAGGGTGATAGAGTCTGTGTTAAAATCCAGAACCTCTAGTCATCAAAAAGATACTTCATAGGAAATGAAAATATATGGCCCAGTCTGGGAGAAAATCTTTTTTAAACTCAGGAAGCTAACAACAGTTTTCAAAAAATAGGCAAGAACGCTTTCAAATCAATGGGGGAAAACTACGATCCAATGGCGACTCGACCAATGGACGTCACTGCACCATAGAGGAGCCGGTCAGCGACTGGCCAGGTGAAAAGCAGCACAACACACTGCTGTGCACTCGTCCCACTTTACTGCTAATGTAGCAAAGATCAAGAACAATCAATGACAGCTTCAGGGACAAGAAAGGCCAGAATTTAAGGAAACATTTACTACTCACTGCTAAGACCATGTGAACTGGAACCATCACACTCTGAAAATCATGACATTTCCTTGCAAATATGATCATGAATTCAGCTTTGGCCCAGATGCTCTTGCTAAGTGTCTCATCAAGAAAAATGACACTATGGGCCAGAGATAAGTACAAGAATATGCCCAGCAGCACGCCATGTGACAGCCCAACTGAAGACGGCCAAAGCCCCCGCCCACAGGAGAAGGCAGGATGGTTCTATAAAGCAGAAATGAACAGATACAAGGAGCGATGGGAGGACATCGTAGCCCCACCGACCAGGTCCACTCACAGCACGATGTCACGGCTGATGAGTAAAAGGATGAAGAGTGACAGGAGGCAGAAGTTGGAACAGCAAGGGAAGATGGGAGGTGATTTGGCAGCAGGTGGGACTTCAGGGCTGCGAACACTGGAGAAGGTTCACACCGGGAAGGTGTGGAGGAGGCTCTGTGTGGAACACGGGCTCATGGACATCCGCTGATCTTGCTTCATCACTGAAGTAAGGTTTCCTGTCATCACATCCCACTAAACTCGTCTCTTGAAAGACTGCTAGTAAGAGTACTGAGCCTTGATCACAGAAGCCTTGACACCTAGGACTGACCTTATGTGCCCTCAATATTTCTAGATGATTAAACACAAAATGTGTTTAATGTGTATTCATACATATGTAGACATATATGCATACAAAGCTCAATTACTTAAGCGAGTAATTAACAGGTAAACTTGTGAAACTAAAATACCAAGTTTAAGATGAAGAGCAAAGAAAGACTGTGAATGGATTCAGAAAACGCAGAGTTGATTTCTTATCAGGGGATTTAGAGAAAGCATGGCTGGTGTGGGCAAATCAGGTTTCTAGAACGGAGGTCCTGGTCAGTCCCCCAGCACCTCCCTGGCCAGAGATACCACTTGGTGCTAAAGAGGCTCAGACTCATCTCCAGGTTTCTTTTGATTCAGAGGCCATCCTCCAATTTCTTTCCCACTGAAGGCCTTTCTCAGGCCATCGGCTGTCAATTTATTCTCTATTTACTGGAAGTTTCTTAATTTCCTTAGGGCGGGGGTGGGGGGTGGGGAGGGAAGCAAAGTACTCCCTAGATCTAAATCCACAAAGGTTTGGCTACTGGATTCCAGCAGATACCAAATCCCTCTGTAATATGGCATAGTATTTACACAGAATCTACAGAATCTCCCAAAATACACTTAATTGGAGTATTTGTTTTGCTTTTTTGGTTTTGCTCCCTTTGGTACCAGGGACTGAACTCGGAGGCACTCGCCACTGAGCCACATTCCTAGATTTTTTTTTTTTAAATTTTGAGAAAGGGTCTTGCTAAGTTGCTGAGGGGCTCACTAAATTTCTGAGGCTAGCCTTGAACTTACGATCCTCCTGCCTCAAATCACTCGCATTACAGGCATGCACCACAGCAAAAAGCTTCCCACAATATCTTTTAAACCATCTCTAGATTATTTACAATACCCAAGACAATGTAAACGCCAAATAATTGCTAGATTATGTTATTTTCAGAAATAATGACAATAAAATATCTGTACACTTTCAATACAGACACAATTTGTTTTTCAAGTACCTTCAGTCTGTAGTTGTTCAAATCTGTGGATGCTGAACAGGGAGGGATGTGTTGTGAAATGCCACCCCAGGGTAATCCCTCCTCAAAGGTTCTGAAATAGGATATGTCCCCTTCCTGAAAGAAGTAGTATAGGATACCTTCTGCTTCTGGTTCATCAACACCTTCCTTTCCTACTCACACAGTGAAGAAAGCTTACCACAGCAGCCTCTTGGTTCTGATTTTTCAAAACCTCAAATTGCACTTAATTTTATTTCTGTTTGACTTCAGCCTGCACTACCACATTCCATCTGAATTGAATCCAAAGGACCCAGCACAGAATTCCACAGCACTGTGTGCTCATCTTGTGTGGCCTATATGTCCAGGGATGGACATCCCAGCATCCCAGAGCCCCAGAGCCTTCCTTCCACGCCCACCAACCTCATTCACTACTGGACTTCACAGCAGTGTTCCTAAGCTCTGCAAAGCTATTAATCTGAGCTCAATATCTGTATCTAGCAGGGCACAGTTCTGCTGGGGCTTAAGAGCTCTTTGAGCCACACCAAACACCAGCTGAAACTATAGGGTGCCCTCACCAAAATGCCAACATCCATAAATGACCCTGCTTTACTCCCAACACCCATGTCCACCTGAACCTTGAAAGGTCTTGCAAGCCTAAATCATTTTCACTCTAAATCAAGATACTTTCCCAGATTTTCTAATGCTCCCCGCTTTCCTGGTGCTAAGAGTGCCCTGTGAAACACTTATCGGGCACAATGATCACACGCTGTTTGGAAGCTGGGCATCCTGGCCAGATCCACCTCCACTTCAGCATCGTGAGCAAGCCTACCTCAGTCTCAGTGTGCTCGACAGGGAGATGGGAAGCTCTATAGCTCACAGGGCGCTGTTTACACTGATAAAATAACATATGGAAGTTCACTTACACCTTCAAGGAGAGAAAGAAATGGTAGCTTAGCCACAGCCATTAGTTGTTTCATGTCACACTAGGCCTTTGAACAGGGTCCAAATCTGCATGGCTCCAGAAGCCTGAGAGTAAAATCAAACTCCCGCGAGGCTGACCCTTCTCTCAGTGCTCTGATGATTCTTAATCAGATTCCCCCAATTCCTACAGCCCTCCATCACATGCAGAGTACCCCCCTTCAGAGACCATATAGACCATCTAACACCCAGCCCTCCTTGCAGCTGTGAACAACAACGCCCCTGGCCTCTTCCTCGAATCCTTTTTGGTCTTGAGATTTAGCACTAGGCATGCACACACTGACCTCCTCTCCCCTCCCTCAGGACCCAGGTGGGGCTGCAGGTGGTCATTTGAACATGTCTTCCAAAAATCCATGTGCTGGAAACTTAATCCCCAAATTGGAATGTTGATGGCATTTGGAGTTGGGCCCTCTGGGAGGTAGTTAGCTTGAGGTCATGAGAGTGGGGTCCCCATGATGGCATCAGTACCTTTAGAAGAGGAAAGTTAGCACTCCGGCTCTATCTTGCCATGTGATATCTTCCATCATGTGAAGCAAGGAGGCTGAGCAGATGATGACATCAATCCCTTGCAATTCCCAGCCTCTAGCACTGTGAGCTCAATAAAATCCTAGTCTTTATAAATGACCCAGTCTCAGGTAGGTAGTTATAGCAACAGAAAAAATGGTAAACCTTAGCCCATAATTAATGTTTAGTGACAGATATCTGTTTTACACCTCATTGAAACCTTCCCTACTCATCAACTCATCAGATTCTCCCCAATGACTTCTGCCATTCCCACTTTACACTGAAGAAATCCAGGCTCTTCCAGATAAGCGGGTCCCTGGGGTCATCTGGCCGGAAGGGACAGGGCTGGGACCTGCATCTTCTGTGGCTCTCGACATCCTTCTCTCCCACCACCTCACAGAGCCCCTCATTTACTCTAGGTGACTTGGAGCAGAGATTTCTTGGGTTTTTATGTTTGGTTGGCTTGAGTACAGCTTAAAATAGTTTTTAAAACTACACAGGCCATTTTACATTGGCTAAGAATTTAAAGCACGAGCAAGGCCCTCGGTTTGACCTCTACATGCCACAAACAAACAAATAAACAAAAATATAAAAAAAAAAGTTCTAAGAATTTCAAATAGTTAAAACAAGATGTAACTTATGGCATAACTGGAAATACCACCTTTAAAAAAAAGTTCATTAAAGCTAAAAAATCTTTCATTTCCATCATGTCAATCACTTTTAGAATATGTACGAACTTCTCTGACAGAGATTTTATGACATCACCTTATCCCTTGGAAACTATATTACCATTCTTATTCTCCCAACATAATTTTTCAACCTCATAATATCATCTGATTGATTGTCTACATTTATTATTGAAAGTATTTTATGTATTTTTTAAAAAAGAAAAGTATTTTATTAATTTTAAAAGTTTGTTACTATAAGGTGTTGTATATAAAATTAATGTTTGTAATTACTATGTTATATAACTAATCAAAATAGCATACAGATGAAATGAATATAATATACTTGTTAGGTCTAAAAAGCAAACATTTATTAAAAACAGAATGATTTGGACTTTTTCTCTTAATGTTTATATACCCATAGATAAATATCACTTGCATTTATAATAAGACCTAACTGAAGATCAACTTTGTCCCAATTTTTCATTGTTACAGATAAAATAAATTTCCCACTTTGTTCACATAAGTACATAAATGGGAACAGATGATGGAATTAAAAGTGAAACTCAAGGCTTTGAACTTCTTCCCCATGGACGCCCCAAATCACAGAGTGATCAAACAATGACCGATTTTGGTGATCATCTGACAACTTAATCAGCAGATCTTCCCACAAAAGAAAACCTCGGAAACCACCAGATCTGTAGGAGAATATACCTCCAAGACATGACTCACTCAGGTCCTGAATTCTGGGAAGTACATTCAAACACTGTAGAAAACTCACTCAAACCCACTCCTCCTTCCCTGAGAAGCACCAAATCTTAACATGATTTTAGTATAAAAATGTGTCATTTCACATTTGCCAGTATTATTTGCATGTTTAGGTCTTTCCAGACCTCTAAAGAGCAAAGGGGGCTCCCAAGGTCACACCAACTGGCCAATCAGAGTTACCATCTGCCAGAGGGGATTTCCCCTTGTTTTTAAGCTCAAGTAAATGTTTTTATATTTATTATATTTTATGAACACTTATACATATTATACACACACACACACACACACACACATATATATATATATACATATATATATAGAGAGAGAGAGAGAGGGAGAGAAATACTTTTTAAGACACTGGAAGATACATTAAGGAACACAACTGATACAACAGATTATTATAACCATTAGAGTCAGGATTAAAGTGAGATTGGTAACTGAGTTATGTTACCCATTTTATAACAAACTACATGGGCAAAACACTGATGAGTTTCCCGTTAATATATAACGAAGCCATGTTCAATGGAACTAAAATCGGGAGTTACTTACGAAGTTCTAAGTATGAGAGAAGGCTGTACCACAGTCTTTGGTAAATGTATATGCAAATGTTTACAAAGCTCTGTTAGTCTTTGGAGAATAACATCCTTTAAATGCGTTTCTAAATTGGGGGGACACAGTCATTCTTTCGAAGCATGTGACCCAGCTGTTCTTTGGGGTCTCTGTGCTGCCGTCAGACTGCTTTTCTTCATGCTAGATGGCCGGCAGCACCCCATGCACCTGTGCGAAGCACACCGTTTTAATTCCCTCCTTCATCTTCACATATCTTCGTGGCTCTCAGCCGCCCACCCTACTGCTGAGGCTGCAGAAGCTCACTTGGGTTCCGGCCCCCGTGTAGCCCCGGCACTGCTCCTCTGCTCCCCCTCCCAGGCTCGGGGTCTTGGCTGCGAGGGGCAGAAGCCAGGCCTCACTGCCTTAGATGTGCTCTGGCCTTGGCTCAGGCCTGCGGAGCTGCAGTTCACTTCCTGAGCCTGCTCACATAACTCTGAGAGACACCTGTCTCCACAGAAAGAGGCTGCCTGGGTCTCCTCCCACATCCAGCGGGCAGGTAGCCCTGCATGTGGTGGGGACTTGCTAACTCCACATCTACTCTTGATCCTGAAGAAGACCTCTTCATGTAGGTTGGAGGGACAGGCACCTCCTGTCCACTCTGCAGGTGCCCACCCTCCACTGTGTGTAGGCACCAAGGAGACTCAGTCAGCAGGAGTCAGTGTCTTAGACCCAGCAATGAGCGTCCATCCAAAAGGCCCTGAGCACTCAAAAATGGAAATAAACAAAAAAATGTAACCGAGTTCACTGTGCAAAATGTGGTTGTTGCTATTTATCATAATGCTGTCCATCACATCTCAGAACAGCATCTCCAACCACTTCCTTGTCTAAAAATATCACTCATTTCTCCTTGTCAGTGGCTCAACACCCATGGAGAACTGGAAGGGTACTGTGTTGATATTTGCATTTCTAGCTGGGGTTTTCAAGTGACCTTTGCCCTACGGGCCAACAGCCCAGAACAGAGCGGTGATGAGCACAGAGCAGCTGCACTTCTCCAGATCCTGGCTGTTCCCCAGGCCCAGGATGGTCAAGGCTAAGCCAAAGTTTCTCAGCCAAAGATTTCCTTTTTTAACCAATGATATTCTGCACTTGAAATATAAAAACATAATAAAAATAAAATAAAAATTATCTTTCTGATTCCGATACTTCAGTCACCTAAGTAAGAAGTCTGGTGTTTATCATGATGAAATATGTTTCATTTCAAGCCTAAACATTTAAAAATTTCTTTGTTTGTGCTAGGATGTCATTTTCTGGTATTTTGGCCTCTGACTACATCTTTTGTGAATATGAAGCTATTTCACAATTCTTACAATTTGAGGCAGATCCCAAAAAGGAGGATCCTGGGAAGTGGGTGTGGGCAGACGCAGGAAGGAACGGGAGCTTGACTTGGGCCTCGGGGCTCTTTCCCACGGTGCTCACACTTGCCCTCAGACCTGGGAGAGTCTAGGGACCCCCGGACCAGCAAGCACCTTGCAGACAAGGACACAACAGTCCCATAGCGTTCACGTTTAGGATTAAAAAGATACAAGGCTGTGCTGTACTCATCCTCCATGGAGAGGAGGTGGGAGGCAGCTTCGACAGCCCCCTCCCCAGGGCCAGGTCCTGACCTCAGCGACTCGGCACCGAGAGGGGCAGCAACAGGCAGCCAGGTATTCCCTGTTCACCAGCTGGGCAAACTGGTCATGTAGGTACGTGCAATGGCCGCCCAGAAGACTTCCCAAGTGGACACAATGAAAACCAGCCAGGCGGGGGGACTGAGGTGCCGGGCCAGGGGAAGGAACAACGGAACCGTCACCTCCCACAAACGCACCGTCTCCCAATTCCACACACCATGTCCAAGGCCTCAGCCCAGCAACCCCCGTGCCTAAGCCCATGGCACTTGACCGTCCTCCTGCATCGCTAGCCTAACGCGCTGTCTCCTCGCTGCCCCTGCTCCGTCCCCACTGTGAGGAGTGTCCTCTCTCACCTGCTCACTGAAAGCCAGCCTCACTCTGCTTGGCCAAAGGATCAACCACGTTCTGATGTAGGGTGAGCCTTTACCTCCCCAGCTGGGCTATCAGGGGAGGACACAATCCCCTGCTCGGGGACCTTCAATCTGTAGCCACAAGCTCTGGTGTGCTCCCTGCCTCTTGTCTGCAAACTTAGCGGCCCTCGGTGACTATGTTGCTCACTTCACAAAGAACAGATGAGCAACCATAAGAGGACCTGCCCCTCCAAGTGACAACCACATATCCTCCATTGGGGCCCTTCCTAGAGTCCCCCATGCCTCTCCTGAAGTCAGTCACTCACCCTCCCACAAGCCGACTTCCCTCCTGCACAAGGAGGCTTCGTCAGGCTCTGTCCTACACTGAGACGTCACTCAACCACTCCAGCACTAGGCTGAGCTCCCAACTACACTCATTCTCCTGACTGGTTCTCACCACCAGTTCCACCCCAAATTGTGCTCCTTCCTGCCCTGCTTGGCAACCGAAGCTCAGCACCTGCCCATCTTCTTGCTCCAACTCCTCCCGGTGGCGCTGCCTTCCAATGAGGCTTGTGCAGCCACAGCCACCAGACAAAAAATATCCACGCCCAAACCACCAGTGACCCAGATAGCAGGATCCCAGTGTCATGGGTCCCCACCCCTCTTGGGCCACGAGCACCTGGACACAACTCCTCATGCCCTCCATTTGGAAATGATTCCAAGTGACCTCCAAGAAGCCACACTCTTGCTTCCCTACCTCTCTGGCTTGCCCCCCCCCCTTCTGCTCCCCTCTCCTTAACTCCTCCATCACTCGGGACCTTCTGATCTTATTCCTTCAAATACCAACCACTGGCCAGACTCCCATCGCTGTCCGACGGCACGACATCAGCTCTGGAGACCACTGGCCTCCCCGCACCTCCACTGGGTGTCCTGGGATCCTTTCAATCCCAATGTGCTCCAGACCATCTCCTAGTCTCTTTTTGTCACCTTCTCTGGCCACAGTGGAAACTCACTGGAGCTCAAACTCTTGGCATCACCATTATTCCTCTTTTTCTCACACCCACGGCCACTCAATCGGGCCATCTGAAGGAAGGAATCTGGCTTCAAAACATTTCCAGAAAGTGACCACTTTGCTCCACTTTCACAGTCACCAAGGAGTGGTCCTGTCCACAGTGATCGCCTCTCAGATCCAACTCTTGTCCCCCACCCCTCCCGTGCAGTTCCCAGCCCAGAGGCCAGAATGAGTCTGTTAAGGTGGAATGCCGATTCCCCTCCTCCTCTGCTTAAAACCCCACGCACATTTTCCACCTTGAAACCCAGAATCCCCCTAGTGGCTGCAGGACAGGACATGCCAGGTTACTGCTCTCTCTCCCACCTCAGCCTGCTGCTCTCTGCTGGCTGTCACCTCGTCACCTCTCTGTGCCTGACCCAGCATCCTGTGCTCCACTCACACCTCCAGCTGCACTGTCTCCACAAGAGCAGGCACCTGTGCTGCTGTGCTCACTGCGTGTAGCACCGGGAACAGGGCGAGGCACACATGGGAGTTAAGCCACATGTTCTCACTGAATCAGTGAGCCCCTGAGACTCTGGATACATCTCTGTCCTCCTGCATCTATTTCCTGTCTGCAACATGAGATTTGCAACGTCAGTCTCACCTGCATGTTAAGAGCAGTAAACGAGGACTCATGAAATCTTCGCAAAGCACAAATTCCACAACAGCTGAATGTATTGAGGGTGTTCCTAAAAGTTCTCTCAGGGAGACATGCTGGGAATCTGCCTGGGTACTGCTGGGTAAGAGGGATGGAAAAATCCAGCCAGGCAGCCTTCACTCTCTCCCAACAATGGCTGAGACTCCTCTCAGAGGAGCAGCTGATGGTTTCCACACCTTCATTGACTTCCCAAACTCAGAGTTACCTGTGAGAAGTCCCAGGGGCAGAGCGCAGTACCTTCCTGCTGGGTCCTGGGGTCCTGCTGTGTAGATGTGCATTCAGCAGCAGGCTGCTCCCTCCTGCTGGGTGCCCACAGGAGAGGTGGTCCTGGAGGTCCCTGCAGACTAGGAAGGGGGCCCCTGGGAGCCTCAGACCCGGCAGGGAGTGAGATACCTGGGAAGGCAGAGAAGGGCGCAGGTGGTCAGGAGCTGCGTAGCAAGGCTGGCAGGGGCAGTGGTCCCCGGCATCCACCCCTCACACCGCCACGTCCAGAGGGAAGGCTGGGCATAACCACTAGTCATCTTACCACTCAAGCATCTGTAAGGCACAACAGTGAAGCGGACAAAGGACTGAGGTTTACTGAGGAAAAAACCAAATTCCACCAAGAGGTTAACAGATCAGGCCACCAACACATGCCATTCTCAGAACACAGATCACCCCAGTGTGTGCCCTCCTGTCCCCTGCTTTCCTTCTGCACCAAGCCTGTGCCACTGCTTCTCCTACAGGGAGGGTTTGACCTCAAGGGTGACCTTGGGAAAAAACCTCTAAAGTGAATAATAAACAAAAAGGGAATTAAAATGGTACAATAGAGATCAGCTATTTCATAATCACACAAAAAGCAAAACAGAGGACCACAGGAACACGAAAGAGAAGAGCTATGGGAAACCAAGCAATAACCGGACTGACGTAGGACCCACGGGGTCACTAGCCACATGACATGGCCGACACACTCCAGGCGAAGGAGGACAGTGGTAGAACAGGCAAAACCCAAACGCGCTTACATGAGACTCGCTTTAGAATAGCACCAAAGCCAATAAGATAATTACAAACTTAACAAAAGCTGGGAATGGCGTCACATGTCTGTGATCCTTACAACTCAGGAGGCAGAGACAGGATCACAAGTTCAATGGATCACAAGTTCAAGGCCAGCCCCAGCCACTTAGCAAGACTTTGTCTTGAAACAAAAAAATAAAAAAAAAAGGGTCAGGTATCTACTTAGTAGCAAAGCACCCCTGGGTTAAATCCCCAGTTCCAAAACAAAACAAAAAATTAACAAAAGACATGTAAGATTTGTATAACGAAAACTACCAGAACATCACTAAAATAAATAATAAATAAAAATTAAAAAGCCCTAAATAAAGAGAAAGATGTCCCAAGTTCATAAACAAGAAATCTGAATCTAGATGCAAGCCTTATCCTTTTCATATTGTTACGATAGTAGCACTTCTAAAATTGATTAAAAACCTAATTATATCCCATGTAATATCTAATAAAACTTCATCTTCCTTTTTTGCAAAAATTGACTAGCTGATTCTAAAATTCAGTCAGAGAACCAAGAAAACCTGAATAGCCAAAAGAACCTTGGGGAAAAAAAATAAACTTACAAAAGATACACTTCCTACCACCAGGTCTTACTTGGAAGTTATATTACTATCAGACAACGTAATACCAGCATGAAGACACAGATTGATAAATTAGAATTGGCAACTAGAAACTGTTTGTAGTTAACTGATTTTTCACAAGAGTGCCATGACATTTCAATGGCGAAATAATAGTTTTTTCAACTAATGGTGCTAAAAAAAAAAAAAAACACAAAAAAATCTGAATCTTGATGCAAGCCTTATCCTTTTCATAAGTTAACTTAAAATGATTCTAAAGCAAAACGTTGGACTTAAGCTTATAAAACTCTCAGAGGAACACATAAGAATAAATCTTCATCATCTTAGATTACCAATGGCACCAAAAGCAGAAGCAACAGGACAAAATACTGATATAAAGGCCTCCACCAAAGCTAAAAATGTTTGTGTGTCTAAGGACACCATCAAGGTGAAAAGACAACCCACAATATGGGAGAAGATCTTTTCAAATTATATATCTGATAAGGGACTTATATCCAGAATACTCAAAGAATACTTAACAATAAAAAGACAACCAGAAGGATTTAAATAGACATTTCTCCCCAAAGACAATAATCAAATGGTCAAAAACACATGAAAAGATACTTAATACTCAACACAATTAATGGTGTAGAGAAATGCCAATCCAAACCTCAATGAGATGCCACTTCATACCCACAAGCTAGAATCAAGACAGATACAGACAAGTGCAGGCAAGGACGTGGAGAAGTCAGACCTCATAAAACACTGCACGGGAAGTTAGGTGGAGTCACTGCTTTGAGAAAAGGTTCAGCACTTCAAGGTCATCCACAGAACTGCCAAATCCAGGAACCGCACACGGAGGTATATACCAGCCAAGGCAACAGAAGACAGCTCCACACAGAAACTTATTCATGAATGTACAAAGCAGCATCATTCACCATCGCCAAAAAGTGAAAACAACCTCCTTCCCCTTCAACCGGTCAATGGGTAAAAATAAAATGTGGTACATCCAAGCATTGGATGCAGCACAGAACAGACCGCAGCACGGATTCCCGCTGCAAGATGAATCCTGAAAATACTGGACTGACTGAAAGAAATCAGATGCAGAAGGCCACACATTGCATGAAATCAGTTATATGAAACACCAGGACAATCCATAGAGGCAGGAGCTAAGTCACTGGTTTGCAGAAGCTTGGGGCATGGGAGAACAGGAACGAGTGCTAATGGACAGGGGGTTTCAGAGGCTACTGAACTGTTCTGGAATTAAGTACTGGTGATGGTTACAACACTCAGAATATGTTAAAAAGCAGAAAAAAGTGTATTTATAATGGTGACTTTTATGCTATGTAAATTATATCTCAACAAAATTATATTTTAAAAGAAAGAAACACATCTACTGGAATAAAATTAAAAGGCAAGGCAAGATTACATTAGAATTTCCCAAGTGTTGTTCTCAGAGTATAGCTTTGCTCATCGGGATTGCTAGGCTGGTGTGTGAACTCTGCTTACTTTTAGGCTTTTCTGATCAGGAAGCAAAGAACAATGTTCATGGCCTCTACTGCCCCTCCATCCTGGCACCACCATCCCAGTCTCCAGATAGAAGGAAAGCCATGAGGAATCTGTGTGGACAGAAGACACATCTGTGGCTGGACAGACTCACACATCTTTGTGGTAATGTTCCTTCCTCGCTGCCCACTCACTAAGATAGCAACTCTGCCCCCACCCAGCCTGAGAGGGCTGATATTCTTGCAGGGTGGAAGGCAGGCTGCTGAGGCTAAAGCTTCAGAGTGACCCGACTCCAGACACCTGCTGGCCCTGGGCTGAGCAGCCGTCTCACCTACTTACCGCCCCGCCTGCTCTGCCCTGACAGCATCAAGACACCTATTGCACCACTAAGCTACGAGTGTATTTTCTGCCTCACTTGGCAATAAATTCTCACCTTCAGACAAAGACAAAATACATCCCCTCTGCTCCACCTTTCTGCCATTTTCTCCCAGGTAAAGAGTCTGTAAATAGAATGATCATCTCCAGCAGGAAGGAGAGCTCTCTGCTGAGCTGGCGCACCCGCAGTCAGAGCCTTTGAGCTGCGTCAAGAAAAGCTTTATGAAAGGGAGAGCGTCCACAGAGCCCTCTGCCAGGAGGGTGCTGGGAGCCCTGTGCACCCCCTGGGCCGTCGGCAGGTGGCAAAGCCCCTGTCCCCACCTTCCCCAGCCCACTGCCACAGGCTGGCTCCCGTCTGCACTGTCTCGGCACCAGCAGGCACAGCTCTAAAGGGCAGCAGCACTGTGCCTGGCCGCTGACCTGCGTCTTCTCAATGTACAGCCTCCAGCCATGGGCACCCTCCTGGGAACTAAGAACTACTCCCCTAGATCTTCAGTGATGAAGCAGCCACGACCCAGAGTCGGCAGTCCCTCTCCCTGGATTTCCGAGCAAGCCCTGAAGTCGTCCATGCCTGCTTCTGCAGAACAATTCATGTGGGGACTATCCTCCATTCCCCAACCTGCTCTTGCACCCCCACGACTCACGGAGATGCTGGAGGAGGATGCGGAGTGGAATGAGCCCCTACTCCCGAGTTCAGACCACACTGCAGCCCTTATGCCCACACGAGACCCTTCAAGATACTTAAAAACAAAAACAAAAAACCTACTGTTTGGCCAGGCGTGGTGGCACATGCCTATAATCCCAGGGGCTCGGGAGTCTAAGGCAGGAGGAGCATAAGTCCAAAGCCAGACTCAGTAATTTAGTGAGGACCTAAGGAACTTAGTGAGATGCTGTCTCAAAATAAAAAGTAAAAAGGACTGGGGATGTGGTCAAGCACCCTGAGTTCAATCCCTGGTACAAAAAACTACAAAGGAAAAACAAAAAGAACCCTGCTGTCTATCCACTGAAGCACATACAAGGAGAGGCGCCCCACTTCCTAACAATGTGCTCCTGGGATGACGCCACTCAACCTTTCACATGAACATGGACACTGCTTCAAATTAGGGACAAAAGACTCAAAAGTTTAAAATAACCTGAGAAAGCCAATCTGATGCAAAAACATGTAAAAGAATATAAAAGGGTCCTGTTAGTAAGTTACTTATAAGATTCCTCCTTGTTAAATACACACAGGAAGTAAGAACAGGTGGAATCGCTAAAATAACCAGGCATATGAGAAAAAAAACAGAAAAAAGAGTAGAGACAACCACTGGAACCATTGTAGTCTCAGTTTACACAAACACACACACAAGTACACACGGTCACACACAGGCACACACGCACGCGCGCACACGCACACACACACACACACACACGCCTTATCTTAGAGATAAAAGGAGAAACAATCAAATGAACCCAGGAGAAGGAGGAGGTACTATTTTCTTAGGTTGCTCTTCACGGCCTCTGATATTTTCAGTGAGACTCGAGTGGAAGGAGGAAGCTGGACAGGAGAACACACAGGGACACCTCGGCCAGCAGAGGGGCAGGCAGGACCTCCTGGAGCAGTGGGGAGATGGCGAGAGGAGAAGAGCCAGGTGGGTTTTGAAGGCAGTTGCAGAAGTGATTGACTTTAGGCAGGAGGAAAGGGGTCTTCAGCTACCCTGTGAACTGAGCTGTCAGAGGCTGGGGTAGCCCTCATGCCCACGGTACCCAAATGGGAACTATCCAGTGGCAGGCATGGGCTCCTGAGGCTCATCTTGCTGCAGACAGAGAAGCCCTCAGCGTCCATGCTATTACAGTCAGGAGACCCCGGGGCATGGGTGTCAGATGGAAAGGACAGCAGTGGTTTGAGGAGGAAGCTTCGGGGCCTCCAAGGCCAAGACACAGGTGCAGCACAGGGCCTGCTCAGAGGTCACAGGACAGGAATCAACCTGCAGAGTGACCTTTCCAAAACTTAAGGGGACACGGCAGGCTGCAGAGCCTGGGTGAGGGGGCCTGGGAGGCTCTGGTCACACACGGCAGGTGCCTGGGCAGCAGGAGCAAGGCTTTCTCTCCAGCTACTTTTATCTGCTAGCCTGCAGGAAGCTGGGCTTAGCCAAAGCTGGGGTTTTGCCAGGGATGATGAAAGTAGGGAAGAGAACAACATTCCAGAAAGAAGAGTAAGAACAGAAGGTGGCAGGGGCCACTGAAAGGGAAGAGCGGCCAGAGGTATGTTTAGAGGGTGGGAGTGAGGTCAGGTAAAAGGAAGTCAGTTGCACTGAGAGGTGGGGGTCAGAGACTAGGACATGATGCCCTGATGTCAGAATCCTGGCTCTATCACAAGAACGGGCTGGTCAGGGAGATACAGAGAGAGAAAAAGAGGGTCTCAGTGCTAAGAGGACCTGCTATGGGGATGCAGACATGGCTAAAGTAGGAGCAGCCAAAAAAAGTAGTGATTCAGCCGAGAAAGTCCTCAGCTAACATGAAGGAGGGCCTGGAAGGCACAGAGGAGACACAGACGAGGAGGAGGAGGAGGAGGAGAGGTCTGATGGCTGGTGCAGAGCCTTTGCAAGAGAAAACCTGGAGAGCTACTTAAATGTCCACCAATATGTAGCATTGTCCACCTAGTGAAGAACAAGCTGGTCCTGCAAGCATTGGCGTGTGAAGATGTCCGAGACACACACACAAATCAAAAGTGTAGAACACAACGATTTACACAGTATGGCGGCATTCATGAGCATAATAAAACACACGATTTCTCCAGAAGAAGGCGAAGGGGGAAAAACCTATTGATGATGGCTACATGGGACCACAGGGAATTGTACTTACTTTCACTTTATTACTTTTTGAACTTTTTTCTGACTTTCTGCATTTCCAACTTGAAATTGAATTTCAGAGACTGAAATGTTTGGCATAGCTTACTTTATCAATAAATTTCCACACACTGAGAAAAATAATTTCTTTTGTCTCACAATGGATCGTATATCCTAAATTCGATGTACTGCAAACTCTAAAATTAAAATCCCACCAAAAGACTCCATTTCTTTATATTCCCAGCTCTCTGAAGCAAATCTGTAGGGCTGGGTCTCTCCAAAAATCCAGAGGAATCAGGTTCGGGGAGCTCCTCCATTTCTTCCCTTACAGGCTTGTCTTCTTCTGGTGAATGGACACTTCGGACTGTGCTCACCTGTGACACTCCACTCACAAGGTGGCACTCACAATGCCTGACACATTACATACCAGAAATTGACAACGCTCTCTCTACATCTCCCCCAAGCTTTCAACCCCCAAGCCTACGACTTTTTAAGTGGCCACTGAGCTTCCAATTTAATATCTCAAAACAAAAACAAATAAACAGTGTAGTTCTCTGCAGTTAAGCTCGGCAGCCACCCTAAGTGGAGGTTCCCATGCATGATCTGTTTGACTGCGGTATGAATGGCGGTCTTGTCCGGCTTCAAGAAAGCGCCTCTCTGTTGACAGGCACCGTGTTCCAATGGGGCTGCACCCTGGGAAACCCAGGGCCTCACAGTCGCCCCTTCAGAGCTGCCTCGCGGAGAGTCATTTCTCATTTGTCTTCTCTGGGGGAAAATAAAGTACTCTTCAGCAATGAAGGGATTTGCAGAGTTATAACTATGGAGCACACTCATTGGCTCACTGGCTATCAAGTAATTAAATGAGTTTTTTTTTTTAAACTTCTCTGTTGTGATAAAAGGCACTTGGCTAATTCTAGCCATCATTCCTAATTCTAAGAAATTACTCATAAAAATGAAGCTAATTCTTAGGCTTGAAACTGCTCACAAAGAACCAACTGATTTACCGGACTGGATACTGAATCAGGCACAAAATAAGAAGCTTGTTTTAGTAGAGGCTTTACCCAAGAGGAAAAACAGTTTATTTAGAATGGTGAGTGAAAACACACACTAACTATACAGAACTCAGAAAGCAGCTCCCTTGACTAACTTTGAAAAGGAATAAGGTAGATTTGTATGTGCTGTTCAGGGTGGGGGTGGGGGTCCAAATAGCAATGCACAGTGTTTTCTATCTAAAGACGGTGTGTGGCAGGAGGTGGAGGTGGGGGATCTGACACTGGGAGAACCCGTACCTAAGCAAGCAGCAGTAACACACTCCTCCGGTTCAGAAGACTGAAGGCCAGGGCAGGAGGAAGATCGCCTTGCACCATAAGATTTTGTACTGTTACATATTTAATGTATTATATGTATTTTTAAATCAAAGTTAAATCCACTGAGCATAAAATTAACTGTTTTAATTTAAGTCAGCAGCATTTAGCACATTCACCATGTCACGCAGTCAGCAATATAACCTAG
The DNA here is from genome assembly GCF_021218885.2 of Marmota monax. Lineage (NCBI taxonomy): Eukaryota > Metazoa > Chordata > Mammalia > Rodentia > Sciuridae > Marmota > Marmota monax. Next base: position 2,677,420 of record NW_026692321.1, on the reverse strand, counting down.
TTCCAGAACATTCCTATCTCCTCAAAAGGTTCCTCGCCCCAGGAGCAGTCACCCTGCAGGCCCTCCTCTCCAGGGCAGCACCTGCAGTCTGCCTTCTGCAGGTGGCTCCACCTCCTCTCTGGATCTTACATATAAAGGGAGTTATACAATATCGAACCTTTTATGTCTGGCTTCTTTTTTAGTTCCTTTTTTAAAAACTAAAGTTTAAATAAAATATCTCTTGGAATAATTCCATCAAAGTCATTCATTACATTTTTGTTAAAGGTGTTTGGATGCCTAACAGCTGGAAATCAATTTTATCAAGTCCCATGGATGACAGAAGATGAAACTATCCATGCAAAGAGAATCAAGAGAATCATTTCCTGCGTAATAGGGCAAAAAGTTATCAGCCCGCAAGACATTTTAAGTTCCCAACGTATGCAGAAGAGCCGTAAGTAATTTTTGATGTTAAATTCAAAGCTGGAAGAGGGCACTAGAGTGTTCACACGATCAGCATTGGGTAGAAAATTACGTCCCCAAACCATTCAACTGTCCAGCCTCATACAGTGTCAGCTGAGCCCACTGCACTACCATGGCCAGGGCTCTCACGAGGCTGTAACTGAACACGGGGGACAGGGGCAGAGCAGTGCAGGTGGGTACAAACTGTGAAGGAGGAGATCTAAGATTTCACCAAGGTACACCAATCCTTAAAAGAGAAGGCTGGAGAAAAAGAAAACCAACCACTTCTGAGGCCCATCAGACAACTGAGGCCCCAGGACAAAAACACTCTCCAAAATCTGGAGAGAAAAGCGGAAACTGGAATCAGAGTCACACCTGTCCACATCACAGGGATGGGAGGGAGGACTGTGACACTCTGCCATAAGGTGCACGAGCTATGTAATCGGGTGGTGCCGTGCTTTTTAAAAGTAGATCTAAGTGACATTGCCAACTCTAGGGCGATCATTAAAGATAATGTTTAAAAATGTATAATTGATAGCAATGACACAGTAGACAATATGGGATCCCACAAACCATTCAACCAGAGAAGTCAAAAAGAGGAAAAACAAATAGATGCAATAAAGAGAAAAGAGCTGCCAATATGATAGGTATTGGTCCCACCATGTTCATGATCACTTTAAACATAAATGGCCTAAACATATCAGTTTAAAGATATGGATTTTCAGAGTGGATGAAAAAGCAAGACTAGCCGTGCACAGTGGCACACACCTGTAATTCCAGGGCTCGGGAGGCTGAGGCAGGAGGATCAAAGGTTCAAAGCCAGCTTAAGCAACTTAGTGAGGCTGTAAACAACCTAGTGAAACCCTGTCTCAAAGTAAAATAAATACATAAATAAAAAGGGCTGGGGATGTGGTAGTTAAGCACCCTCTGGGTTTAATCCCTGATACAAAAAAAAAAAAAGCCATACTGAACTGTTATTTGTAGTCTGCAAGAAACCCACTTTCAATACAAAGATTGCAGCTAGAAGTAAAGGGGTGAAGAAAGATGCATCGTACTAACACTAATCAAAAGAAAGCTGGAGGAGCTAGGTTAATTTCAGACAAAGCAGAGTTCAAAACAGAAAGCTCATCAGAAACAAAAAGAGACCATTACAAAATAATAAAGGGATCAATTTTCCAAGAAGACATAAAAATTCTTAACACGGACACACTACAGCAGTGCATCACAGTTCATGAGGCAAAGCTGATACAACTGTGAGGAGAGACAGGACAGTTTGCTATGGAGGAGCTGCAGATGTTAACTCCACTTCCTCAGAAATGGACGCTCCAGCAGGCGGAGCGTGAGTAGGGACAGGGCCCACCTGAGGAGCGCTGACAGTCCACCCGCTCCATCAAGAATATTCCAGCCACCAGCAGTGCTGCCCACTCCCAGGACATATCTGGGCCTCAGTGCTCACCTTCAGTGCAAACACTAACACGGAATCAGACCAAGGAGGCTTTCCCTTCACTACGCGCACAGGCAACACACAGGGTGGCCGGCCCCCAAAGCCTGGTTCTCCACGCGCAGACGTAGACAGCACTTGAGTTGCTGCCATGTTCATTCAGAGTTTACTGCAAAGTAACGATCCAAACAGAAAAATAAAGACAGGAGGAGAAGGCGTTTTATTTTTCATTTAGCTGTTTATCTTTAATTGAAAACTAGAGAAATTAGCAGTGGAGAAGGGTCCACATCTTTCCCTCTTTGGTGTGCTTCGTGGTGCTCGGGAAGGACCTCGGGGCGTCCTGTATGCCAGGCCAGAGCTCCTCTGCCAGCCTCCAGCCCCAGCCCTGAGGTTTCCCCGTTGGTGCAGGCAGGAAGGGTAGTCTTTGATTCAGCCAGGAAACTGTTCTCCAGATGGAGTCTGAAAGTTCCAGGCAGTGCGTCCTCTCGGTTCCCACAGCCCCTCTTCCCACTGCCTCCCACCTCCCCACCTGGCAGCTCTGAGGGCTACTGGAGAATCCACCTTTTGGACAAGCCTAAAATCCTTCTTTGAATTTCTATAGGCATGATCCCTTTAATCATCAGAGGAGTCCTTTCAAAACTGTGACCCTGGAGCCACTCTCACTTTATAGACGGACACAAGGGGAACATTTGCAGAGAGGTCTCTGCACAAGTCCCAGTGGGGCCGGAAGCCCTGGGCAAGATTCATAGAATCCGCCCCTCTGTCATTGTCTGGCACCAGTCTGAGCACAGACACCCTAGGGGATGCGCGCATCCTGGACTCACTGCCCCAGTCCAGTGGCCCTGGGCACTGTCTGCAGGGCAGCATGTGCCACTGGCAGCAGGGCCAGGGCTCTCTCCCCATGTCTCATATAATAACAGCAGGGCTTCTTCCTTGTTTATTAATCGTTTCTTTTTTGGTCCTTGCAACCAAACATCCACTTAAGATATAGGGCTTATCTGTGAAAACACACCACAGCTGCGTGTGAAATAAAGTCTGGGTGTGCACTGGGGGAAGTCAAAATTTACATTTAAAAATGCTTTAAACTCTATTTCATTATGTCATGCGCTCCAGACACTACTTAGCATCCAGTGAGGGACTGGCTCTAGCTCCCACCTGCAAGGACAGCAAGATCCACAAATGTGCAAATCTCTTACAGAAGATGTCACAAAATGTGCTTATAAGCTCCGGCAACATTTAAAACATGGTGCATAAACAGTTGCTATGCTGTGGTTTAGGGAATAATGACATCTTCGGTCCCTGTTCGGTACAGAGACAATGTGTTCCCTGAATACCTGCAGTCTGCCACGGATACAGAGGCCAACAGCAAAACCACAACAAAAACATCAAAAACAGAAAAAAATGTCAGATACCCTGTGAGTTATGATTCTCTTCCTCGGCATATTTTCCATGTCTGTAAATCATATTGCACATACAATTCGGTCTCACGATTATTTTCACTTAATAATATATTACAAACATTTTCCCATGGCCACAATCTCCCAAAATCTTATCTAATTAGAGCATGCTATTTACTTAACCATATTTAGATGTTTTCCATTTGGGGTTATTATTTTCAAAAACAACACACTAAGAGAAGCATCTGTGCATAAAGCATTTCTTTTTCTCCACTCTTAGCAGCATTTCCTGGAGCTGGACTGCCCAAAGAGCAGCTGCCTACGGGACAATGCCTAAAACGCACCCCTGAAGCCCCCCCTTCCCCAGCTCAGACCCAGAAGTCCACTCCTGCTGCCCGCCAGGGTAATTCACACCACTTCCTTCCTGCCCCAGTGCCCACTTCCTCTTAGAGAAAAAGCTCCTTTCAGCTAATTTCTCTTTGGAAAAAAAATTCTGTAAAAAATCATTTCATATTTCCCAAGAAAACCTTCATCTTATCTCCCAAGGTATTTATCATCACAAAATAGAAGTGACACTGCCACCAGACTGGTTCCCACATGAACAGCGCGGTGTGGGTAATGTACACAGTCAATGCAGGGGAGGACTCGAAGGCATTTTAAAGTCACGCAGGCTAGAGTGTGTCAACTTCCCAATGATTATTTTTATTAGCAACACATTTGGGGTCAGTTTGCAGAGGTGAATGTTTTTGAATACATAAACCTTCAGGCAAGATCTTAATCCCTTTTATATTTGTACATAGTAATATATATATATATATATATATATATATATATATATATATATATATATATATAAAATGTGTAATATATATATAAAATGTGTAATATATATATACATGTAATTCTATATAATATATGAATACATATATATGTATGCATGTGTGTGGAGATATAATATATATAGAGAGAGAGGGAGAGGTATAATTTTGTTAACAGTTCAGCATGCTGAAACTGGGTATACAGGGTCCTGTGTTGGAAATTCAACAGTGAGTGGGACACGGCCCTCTGCTCCACATGCCCCTCCGCTGCACACGCCCCTGCAGAACTGGGACTGACGGAGCTCCACCATCAAGCAGAGCTGGGAGAAGACGGTGCTCCACTCGGGGATGTGCTGTTTCCAGGCCTAACCTTTAGGCTGACCTTAAAAATTACCCTTTATTTCAGCTTAGATATGATTTCTAATTGTGCTCGAGTTCCTGTTGGCTCAAGGGCATTTCTGTTTGCTGAGATAGTAAACAGATGGGCCCACACCAATGCTGGGGTATTTTTCAGTATGCTGAAGCTCATGCTGATTTCCAGGTTTTTTAAGATCTTCCCCTTGGCAAAGCTCACCAGCCTTTGGCACCGTGCCTGTCCTGTCCTGTCCAGGGAGTGGAGAGGGACTCACTTCCTTCCCCGTCCTTCCCACAAAGCCAAAGCCATCAGGGAAACTGAGGAGGCCCTCTGGAAGAGGTACAAAGGGACGGGCCAGGATTTAACCCCAGAGCCGGGGTGCCTGGTCAGGACAGGCCAAGGTCAGCAATGACGGCAGGGAGTCTGCAGCAGGGACCACAGTGTCAGGTGACAGCAGGCAAGAATGCCAACCGTGGGAACAGGCCAGGGAAAGATACTCAGAAGACGCAGGGAAAATGTGGGGTGGCGTAGATGCAAGGACACAGCAAGAAGCACAGAGGTCCAGAAAGGAGGCCATCAGCGAGGCCGAGGTCACAGAGAACAGTGGGGCTGGCAAGAGGGTGGCGGCTGGGCAAGAGGGCGGTGGCTGGGCGAGAGGGCGGCGGCGGCTGGCAGGCAGGACCATTTATTATCCAGGATGCTGGGAGTGGACAGGGGTTTAGAGGGAACACCCAGGTGTGGAGGGATCCTCTCCACCCGTCTACACGAGGCAAGGAGGATTTGAGGATTAGGCAGGGGCCACTCATCCTGCCAATGGAAGGCAGAGACCTCGCCCACAGCAAGCACTTGAGGCGAGGCCGTAACCTTTAGAGAAACACTCCCCAAGGCTCTCCGATCAGTGGCCATGGGTCCAAGGAAGCAATGGGAGCTGCGCATATAATTTGGAATTTTCTGGTAGTAGGAAAAAAGAGAGAAATGAAGCAATTTATTTCAATAATATTTTATTTAACCAAGCATAATCAAAATTTAATGGCTTAATATATGAACTGCATAAAATTGTTATGTATACCTTACATTCTGTTTTTTTGCATGAGATCTTTGACACCCCCTGACAGCACAGCTCAGCTGGCACCAGCAGTGGTCCAGGGTGCAGAGCCTTGTGGGCCAGCGGCTCCGTTTGGACAGCCAGCTCCTAGACAGGCTGTGTTTCCCCTCCACTTGTCTGCATCCAGAGTCTCCTGCTGCACAAGGAAGAAGTCCTGCCGTCTAGGAAAGCAGCTCTCACCTGCCAGGCCACAGATGAGGCCTCCAACAATGGCTGTGGCAGCTCCTGCTGGGGAAGCCAGACCCGCTGCACATGGCCAGGGACAGAGAGAAAACAAGGTCACTGTCAAGGAAGCAGAGCGAAAGGCCAAGGGGGAACAAGTCCCAGGAGTGATTAAGGTATTAGCAGATAAGAAACGCTCAGCCAGCAGCCAATCCACACACAGGAACACCAGGTCATCTCAGAGGAACTGAAGGTGAGTCCTTGTGCGCGTCACTCAGGCAGGACCCTCCACAGCACAGCGCCTGGCTGAGGCTGGGCTCAGTAAATCTCTACACGGCACAGGAGAAACGCTGCTCCTGCCACGTCACACAAAGAGATGGCCACAACACCAGAGGAGGGCTTCCGGTGCCTTCCCTCTGGTGGTTTTTCCTAGAGCAAAACTGGAATGTATAAAATGGCAACATTTCAAGAGCTGAGTCCTTGCACTGCCGACCACAGAACACCACGCCCTACCTTGTTCCAGAATGCTGCACCAACCAGCCCCACCCTCCCTCTAGTCCCCAGTCTGCCCTTGAATCTCCAGTACCAAGTAGATCTTGCCAAACAAATAAAAGTAAATCAAATAATGACAATATAACTGAATAATACATGAACATTATAACAGATGGAAGTGTTCCTGGTGCATTTCAGCCCCTTCGAAGGGAAACGCCCTGGACTGGTCAACAGCTCCTCATGGAGCACCTGTTGTGCACAGCCTCGCAGGTGCTGGAGGCACAGAGGTGCAGGGTGCTGCCCTCCTGCTCTCTGCGCCCACAGACGACAGGCACAGTGGCCCCACCACACCAGGGCTACATGCCCATCGGCACAGACCTCATTCCAGGTGGACTCCTGCTTTTCCAGGAAGAGCAGGTGAGGGGAAAGAAGCCTGGCAAAGCCTCGCGGGGGACAGCACTCCTGGGCAATCTTTACATGCTTCTCCCTCGGTGCTCAGAGGGAGGCTCCCCCTCCCTCCCACTGGCTTTGGTAAAGATTTTTCTCTCCCTGAAGCGCGGTGGCAGATGTCATGGCCACCAACTGCCCCACCTCTCCGAAACCAGACACACAGATGTAAGTTCGCATCTGAGGCAAGCTATGTTGACCACGGGTGACCCGCATGAAGGCAAAGGATGCAAAGTCCAGGGAGGCAGAAAGAAGAGAGCCTGGGTTCTCAGTGGGACCACAGAGCAGCTGCACCAGCCAGCAGACATCTCCCTTTAACACCTTGTCACTGAGGAGACAGACATCTGGTGGTTCAAGTCCTCGTTAACAGGGAGTGTGCTGCCAGCCAAGCATACTAACACATACTCGTGAACATACAACTGACATGTGGGTGTGCACATGCACACTTATACGGTCACTGGATCGTGTCTCCCAGAAGACATGCTCAACTCCTGAGCCCGCACGGGTGTCTGTGAGCTCATAGGGTCTTGTGGATGCAGTCACATTAAGATGACCACAGTGGGGTGAGCAGTACTCCATACGACTGGTGTACAGAGGCGGGGAAAGAGAAGCAGCTTGGGGCCTAGGTGACACATCTGCCTGGGGTCTGGACCTTGAACCCTTTCACCTGTGGCTTGCTCACATCACAGTGCAACTTTCCTGCCTGTGTTTGTCCTAGGATGAAAAGGAGATCTCATGCTCACATCTGGCCACTTCTGCCCTGCGTGTGACAGCAGAGGAACGTAAGGAAGGGATCCAAGAGCAGCATCAGTGGACGAGAGACACACATGGAGGCAGGCAGTTCGCAGGAGCCCACAGATTGATGAGATTAAAAAATTCAGTTTCCTACCACCCTGCTGGCCTCCTGTGACCAGACTGGCTCAGAGCTGAGGGCCGTGGCAAGTGCTCCCGAGAGACAAGAAGAAGGAACTGTGATCTAAGGGCACAGAGAGCCAGCTCTTCCCATCTGTCCCCAGGGACTGGGAGCGTCCAACCCTCGCAAGTGATAAAGAAGAAATAGACACTGCGCAGCCAACAAGTGTCCCATCCTGGACACCAACACTGGCACCTTCTGAAGCTCTATCCATCCCATTGCCCTACACTCCCGTGCAGCAGTGCTCACAGTACCAAGAGGCACCTTGTGACACTCATAACACAAGGAAAAAATAACCAATGCGACCAGTTGGCTCCTTTGGGCTCTCCATCACATGAGAGTGGGTCCCACGGGCCTCCGCAAGCTTGCACTCCTGCCGATGCAGAGGTTCCCTGGGGCACACCCTGTCACATGCTGTGAAGGCACAGTGCCTCCACCACCACAGGAGAACACAGCAGCTCAGAACGCAAGCTCCTGGGACAGAGACCACTCTGAGTACCAGAATCTCTGCACACACACTGCACTATGTGGCCACTAGCAGCCCTTCCACTCCTCAAGAGGAGGCCTAGGAACCTCCTGCCCTCCTGTCATACCTGGCAAACACTCCTGCAAGAAACTGCCACCATGTACTAGTGACAGCATCCCAGGCTTTCTTTAGAAAGAAAAATGACAGTGACGATCCCACCTTCCTGGGATGCTGGGGTTCACACAGCAGACCCTGCTTCTCGGCATCCTTGAGAGCATCCCTTCATCTGCACCACCACAGCTGCCCAAGCACCCACTTCTCCACCTCTCACCTCTTCGGAGCCCACCCCTCCCTCACAGGGCCCCCAACCCTTCAGAGCCTGGCTTCCTCTCCCACGAGAGAGGATGAGCACAGGCCGGCACCCAGTCCTGGCCTAACTCAGTCACCCATGACATCACTCCCTCTGCAAGACCACAACATCCCAAGGCCAGCACCACATCTCCTGCTGCAAGTGCATCACAGGAGACCACAGGCTGCAGGCGCCCAGCAGCAAGTCCATCAAAGGCTCACCTGGGTCACACGAGCACTGAACTGGCCTGCTGTCTACAGGCCATGCTACCAGCCACAGGACCCCAGGGCCTAGCCTCCACTCTCTGGGCCTCCAAGGATGCCTTCAACCATGCTCACTCTAAACCAAGCCAGCGTCCACACCTGCCTTCCCACAGTCCTGCAGGGCACTGCTCTGTGACCTGACCTTCCGTAGAGAGGATGTGTATTATCAGTGAACTCTGCTCGTGCTAGAGACCAGAATTTCAACTCTCCGTCCATTTCCTCATGACAGTCAACCCTAGGTGTCCCTCTGGAACCAGGCCACTCCTTCATGTAGTCAACCACTTAACAAAACTTCATTCAGAAAGAGCAGGATAGGCGCCAAGGGAAAGCCAAAATGAATAAGTTCCTACCTTTGTAGAGCTCATAACTCACTAGAGGAACTAAGTTACATAAATCACTAAAATTAGATTATGTAAAGCAATTATAGGTTCTGAAAAATGTTGCTATGGGAGCACCTGGGGGAGAAAAGCCTTCTGCTTGAGGAGAAGAAGCACATGAGCCCAGAGCAGAGGGAGAGCTTGAGCCCCCTCTGAGCTGTCCTCCTCCTTCCGTGTGTGCCTCCAGTTCTCATCTGTAAAAGGCCAGTACACAGGAGTGGGTCCCCACAGCTCTCCACCTCAGTGAATCTCAGAGTCGCCCACCCGGTGGTCCTCAGGAGTGGGCCTGCACAGTCAGCCCACCCAGTGGTCCTCAGGAGTGGACCTGCACAGTCAGCCACCTGGTGGTCCTCAGGAGTGGACCTGCACAATCGCCCACCCGGTGGTCCTCAGGAGTGGACCTGCACAGTCAGCCACCTGGTGGTCCTCAGGAGTGGACCTGCACAATCGCCCACCCGGTGGTCCTCAGGAGTGGACCTGCACAGTCAGCCACCTGGTGGTCCTCAGGAGTGGACCTGCACAATCGCCCACCCGGTGGTCCTCAGGAGTGGACCTGCACAGTCAGCCACCTGGTGGTCCTCAGGAGTGAACCTGCACAACCGCCCACCCGATGGTCCTCAGGAGTGGACCTGCACAGTCAGCCATCTGGTGGTCCTCAGGAGTGGACCTGCACAGTCAGCCACCTGGTGGTCCTCAGGAGTGAACCTGCACAACCGCCCACCTGGTGGTCCTCAGGAGTGGACCTGCACAGTCAGCCATCTGGTGGTCCTCAGGAGTGAACCTGCATAACCGCCCACCCGGTGGTCCTCAGGAGTGGACCTGCACAGTCAGCCACCTGGTGGTCCTCAGGAGTGAACCTGCACAACCGCCCACCCGATGGTCCTCAGGAGTGGACCTGCACAGTCAGCCACCTGGTGGTCCTCAGGAGTGAACCTGCACAACCGCCCACCCGATGGTCCTCAGGAGTGGACCTGCACAGTCAGCCATCTGGTGGTCCTCAGGAGTGGACCTGCACAGTCAGCCACCTGGTGGTCCTCAGGAGTGAACCTGCACAACCGCCCACCCGATGGTCCTCAGGAGTGGACCTGCACAGTCAGCCACCTGGTGGTCCTCAGGAGTGGACCTGAACAATCGCCCACCCGGTGGTCCTCAGGAGTGGACCTGCACAGTCAGCCACCTGGTGGTCCTCAGGAGTGAACCTGCACAACCGCCCACCCGATGGTCCTCAGGAGTGGACCTGCACAGTCAGCCACCTGGTGGTCCTCAGGAGTGGACCTGCACAACCGCCCACCTGGTGGTCCTCAGGAGTGGACCTGCACAGTCAGCCACCTGGTGGTCCTCAGGAGTGAACCTGCACAACCGCCCACCCGATGGTCCTCAGGAGTGGACCTGCACAGTCAGCCATCTGGTGGTCCTGAGGAGTGGACCTGCACAGTCAGCCATCTGGTGGTCCTCAGGAGTGGACCTGCACAATCGCCCACCCGGTGGTCCTCAGGAGTGGACCTGCACAGTCAGCCACCTGGTGGTCCTCAGGAGTGAACCTGCACAATCGCCCACCCGATGGTCCTCAGGAGTGGACCTGCACAGTCAGCCACCTGGTGGTCCTCAGGAGTGGACCTGAACAATCGCCCACCCGGTGGTCCTCAGGAGTGGACCTGCACAGTCAGCCATCTGGTGGTCCTCAGGAGTGAACCTGCACAACCGCCCACCTGGTGGTCCTCAGGAGTGGACCTGCACAGTCAGCCACCTGGTGGTCCTCAGGAGTGAACCTGCATAACCGCCCACCCGGTGGTCCTCAGGAGTGGACCTGCACAGTCAGCCACCTGGTGGTCCTCAGGAGTGAACCTGCACAACCGCCCACCCGATGGTCCTCAGGAGTGGACCTGCACAGTCAGCCATCTGGTGGTCCTGAGGAGTGGACCTGCACAGTCAGCCATCTGGTGGTCCTGAGGAGTGGACCTGCACAATCGCCCACCTGGTGGTCCTCAGGAGTGGACCTGCACAGTCAGCCACCTGGTGGTCCTCAGGAGTGAACCTGCACAACCGCCCACCCGATGGTCCTCAGGAGTGGACCTGCACAGTCAGCCATCTGGTGGTCCTGAGGAGTGGACCTGCACAGTCAGCCATCTGGTGGTCCTCAGGAGTGGACCTGCACAATCGCCCACCCGGTGGTCCTCAGGAGTGGACCTGCACAGTCAGCCACCTGGTGGTCCTCAGGAGTGGACCTGAACAATCGCCCACCCGGTGGTCCTCAGGAGTGGACCTGCACAGTCAGCCACCTGGTGGTCCTCAGGAGTGAACCTGCACAACCGCCCACCTGGTGGTCCTCAGGAGTGGACCTGCACAGTCAGCCACCTGGTGGTCCTCAGGAGTGAACCTGCATAACCGCCCACCCGGTGGTCCTCAGGAGTGGACCTGCACAGTCAGCCACCTGGTGGTCCTCAGGAGTGAACCTGCACAACCGCCCACCCGATGGTCCTCAGGAGTGGACCTGCACAGTCAGCCACCTGGTGGTCCTCAGGAGTGAACCTGCACAACCGCCCACCCGATGGTCCTCAGGAGTGGACCTGCACAGTCAGCCATCTGGTGGTCCTCAGGAGTGGACCTGCACAGTCAGCCACCTGGTGGTCCTCAGGAGTGAACCTGCACAACCGCCCACCCGATGGTCCTCAGGAGTGGACCTGCACAGTCAGCCACCTGGTGGTCCTCAGGAGTGGACCTGAACAATCGCCCACCCGGTGGTCCTCAGGAGTGGACCTGCACAGTCAGCCACCTGGTGATTCCCATAGTGGACCTGCACAGTCAGCCACCTGGTGGTCCTCAGGAGTGGACCTGCACAGTCACCCACCCGGTGGTCCTCAGGAGTGGACCTGCACTGTCTCCTACCCGGTGGTCCTCAGGAGTGGACCTGCACTGTCTCCCATCCGGTGGTCCTCAGGAGTGGACCTGCACAGTCAGCCACCTGGTGATTCCCATAGTGGACCTGCACAGTCAGCCACCAGGTGGTCCTCAGGAGTGGACCTGCACTGTCTCCCACCCGGTGGTCCTCAGGAGTGGACCTGCTTAGTCGCCCACCTGGTGGACTTCAGGAGTGGACCTGCTTAGTCACCCACCTGGTGATTCTCAGGGGACTGGATCTCCACAGTGGCCCACATGGGTAAATCCATGCCTGTAAAGAACACGGTGACATTTGTGTGGGGCCTTCAAGGATTGCTAAGAGTCTGGCACCCGGACAAGACAAAGGATGGTCCAGTTGGTGGCTGTTGATAACACTTGCATGGATTCTGGCTTCAGCACACACCTGTGTGAGAGAAAGTCTAAACTTGAGGAAAGAGAGGCAGCTGGTTGCTGAACTTGTATATTTTTAAAGGGGGTGTCTCCCACCACTGTGGCTGAGTGGGGACACAGGAAGACTGCACCCTCTGAGAGCAGGCTCTTCTCCTTCAGGAGATGTGGGCAGATCTCCCAGGGGTAGGTGGTGGGGCTAGCTCGTGGTACCGGAATCTGAGGTGCCACTCTAGAACATGTGCACAGCAGACCAGTCAAGGCAGAGGCTGAGGGTCAGGAGAGGAGGCTTATGAGCCATGTTACCCCAGAGATATCCAGACTCTGAGGTGCACTGAGAGGCGGGGTTCCTGGCTGTCTGCACAGTTCACAGGGGTCAAAGTACATCTGAAAAACATTCTAGTTTGATGTTTCTGAGGTTCCCTCCTCCCAGGAAACCCTACCAACCATCTATCTAGCATCTAGCAGGCCCTGCTCCACAGGACTGCTGAAACCCAGCTCTTTGGAAGCCTAAAATATTCTCCCAACAGCTGTTGAGGGAGACATGTATGTTCCTAGGTCAGACACAAACCCTGCTCAGTCCATGACCTAGCTGTGCCAATGGTCACCAGGTACTTTCAGAACCTGAATGCTCCCCCTTTGCTCCACAGGTAGCTATCTGCAGGGCTGTGCTGGCTCAAAGCCTGCATCTGGGCTAGCTCCCGGCTCCATGGTTCCCAAACATGGCCTGAGGCCTGGAGAGGTCCCCCTGTCCTCATGAGCCACTCTTAGTAGGAGAGCCTGCCCCTGAACTCTAAGGGCAAAGGCACTTCAGGTGACAGCCCACCATCCTCCCCTGAGCCCTCCTCCACAAAGCCAAACTGGAGGGACAGGAAGAAAATGCAGGCAACACTTCTAGGGGCCTCCAAAACACTGCTATGAAAAGGAAGACATGGATGGAATTTTTTGGGAGACGCCAGCAATGAAGATATTGGGGCTAGAGGGGATCAGCCTGAGCAGGTCTCAGAGGCAAGGGGCCACCTGGAACTTGCCATCATCCAACCAACAGATAAGCTCCGCCCCTCTGTGCCATTCCTATGTTCTCTATCCACTCCAGGCTGTTTCTTGCCATTTTCAGGCCTCGAATTTGACTTTGACCCTCCAATTTATCTGGCTAACTCCAATTCATCCTACAAAGCCCAGCAAGCAGGGCCCCTCTGCACTCTGTGCCCCTCCATGCTGCCCTGACTTCACGGCTCAAGCAACCTGTGAATGAATGCTTCTGCTTCCCCTCCCCCGACAGCATGTCCTCCGGGTCATGGCATCTATCTATCCACAGGCCATTGAGCTCAAACTCAGACTTCAGCACTTAGCACGAGTGAGACCTGGAACACCTCGGCTCCAGGCTCCACTGAGGAGGAGGAACAGGCAAGTAAGTGTACACTGGGCTGGGTGAGAGCTGCTCCAGAATCCAAGCCAATCACCGATGCTGGGGCCTGGCGCACAGCCAACGCTTAATGAATATTAAGTCTGTCTCCTCCATATCCAGGGTCAAACACAGAGGAGACGATAAAACGCTGGTTGCCAAGCTTCCTCGGGCCCTCAAGGAACTGAGTGTTCCCGCTACCACTGCATCCAGCTCAGAACTGGCTCCCTAGAGAAAGCCCTTCTCCCAATCCCGCAGAACAGCCAGGAGGAACATTCCGATTCAGACTGCAGATTCACAGAAGGAAAGAATCTGCCTTAAAGCCCTGTTTCTCATCAAATACCATTGGAGAAAGGCCATCCTTATGAAAGTTAAAATATATATATTTTTTTCCTTAAAAGAGTCCTTACAAATGCTTGCACATGGTGAGCTGCTCTGCAATATTGGTTCTCCCCGAAAATACCACTGAACCAGCACAATTTTATTTCTGACTCTAGAAAAACATTTAGGCTAACATGTCAATGTTACCCTGAAGGAACTCGGGTCCTCGCAGGAAGGGGAAGACACTTACCCAAGGTCAGACAGCTGGGTCAGAGAGTCATGCAGCACCAGTGCACTCAGGTGTGTTAATAGTTGCTTCAATTTAATTTCTCCAACTAATTAAGAAAAGGTACTCCTGTGGACCAGCAAGGCCAGGTCAGTGAAGGAGCCTGGCTCTGAAAGCACCTCAAATGACATAGTTCTTGGATCTCGAAGGTAGAAAGGGACCCAGAGGAAACAGGGATAGTCTGAAAAGATTCTACTCTCTCACAGTCTCTAGGCAGATTCTGAGATCCCACTCTCCAGGAAATCAGGGGGGTCTGATGGCCTGGCAAGTTCTGAGGTGCAATATCCCCAAGAGGTTTCAGATATTCAGGTTCCCCAAGGAGCAAACACTCCCAGCCTGCTGCAAGAGCAGAGGGAGAGAAAGGACCTGAGTCCTGGTGCCAGACTAGACCTACTGCAGCACCACACCACTTGACCAGCACTACCTGCCCACTCTCCAGCCCTACTTCCTCCTGACCATCCTGAGGGCTGTCTGCAAGGTCCCACCTACTTCTGTGACTCCCAGTGGTAGAGAGAGGCATCCTCCCAGCAGGGAGGAGAAAGTTGAACAAAAGAAGGCAGCTAAGCCAAATAGGAACCACAGTGGGAAAAACAGCTTCTCTGGGCGGCCTGGCTCACAGCTTCTGGCCTTGATCTGCCAGGCTGGCTGGACACCGACTGCAAAACTCCACAGCTTCCAGTTAAGAGTGTGTGAAGGCCTTTCAAAGCCCCAAGCTACACTAAGTCCCCAAGAGAAGTTCTGTGGTCTAGGAACAGTCTGAAAACAGGGATTAGAAGCTAGCAAACCAAGGGTACCAGAATATGCTTATAAAATACATTTGTCAGGACTCTTGGGTTTCCAAAACCCCCATGCATTGCAGCATTCATCTGAGCGTACCCTTAGGTAGTTCCCCCCCCAGGGAGGGGTACCAACACCAGAACTAGGGCATCTTTAAGAGCACATACTGCAGAAACTCAAATTGTGCTGATTCTGGAAATTTTCCATTCCATTCAAACTGGACTCTGTATACCCAGTTTCTCAAGTGGTCCCCACTCCACGTGGACTCTGGCAAGTACTGTAGGTAGAAGGTCACACCCTTGGAGAGTCTGTCTCTCAGGTCCACAATGGTCACCGTACGCCAGGTCAGCCTGAGCCCCCACCCCACTGCAGTAACCACTCTGCAGAAGGGCTCAGACTGCCCACTTTCCTCCAAAACCATCAATGGCTCCCAACACCACGGAGTGAAGCCCAAAGCCCTGGAATTCAAAAACTTCAGGATTTGTCCCCAGTTGACCTCTCCAGCCATATTTCTTTTACACTATTTAAAGACTAATAATAAAAATAAAGCCGCTGAAGGCACTAGAAAAGTGCCCAGACCTGGTCCCAAATCACACACTGGAGAAGAGGACACAATAAGCAAGTCTCTGGTCTCCCCTTTGGAGTCACTGGGAAAGGTCAGGCGCACACATTCATTTGTAAGGCATTTCCCTCCCAAGGGGCCCTTCCTACCATCTTCACCTTGCCCACCTCGAACCCAAGGGCCCTCCCTCACATGGCCCTGACCCAGTTCTCCTTTGCTCTCCCTCCTGAAGACTCCCACAGCCCCCAGGGTGTCCAGACCCCCTGCCCTTTGCCTGGCAAGTTACTAACACACTTCATCTGCTGACTACTCTCACCCTGTCCCATTCCCTGGGACCAGTGCTCATTCCATCTCCCAGGCTACACTCCAGGAAAAAAACTGTCCAATGAAAGATGTCAGGTCTCCTTCCAGTGTGGGGTCCAGTCCGGCTCCCCACCACAGGGGCAGGAGGGATTCCTCCTTGATGCTTCCTTGGGGTCTTATCTAACTCTCCGTTGACCCTGCACAACGCAGGCTGGGAACAGCATTTCAAGGAGCACCACCCCCAATCTGGAATAAAACGGAGAGAACAAACTTTTGGAGATGACATCCTAAGACACGCCTGTGAAGACCACTGGAGCAAAATAAGTCATTCTTCCTCTAGGAGCAAGAAGCCTCCAGCTTGCACAAGCCCTCAAATCGGATGGTGTGGGTGGCCAGGGAGTGACTGTGGAGGGCAGAGTGGGACAGACCTGCAGGGAACTACTCCGGCGAGCGGGTAGTCCCTGCCACCAGGGAAGGCGGTATGGGGGCGGGCAGGGAGGGCTGGTGGCAGTGGCACCGGGAAAGGCAGGTAGGGGTAGGCAGGGGTGCGGAGAGTCGCGACACCGACCCTGGTGTGCACCTCGGGGGACGCCCTGGGCCGGACCTGCCCTTCGGCGCCATGGGCCCCTCCGGGAGCTCTCGCCCTGTCCAGGACGCGGTGGCGGGAGGAGCCAGCCCCGAGCCCGCGGGACCTGGCCCGGAGCGCAGGGACCCAGCTGCGCTGCAGACCCCCACCCCGCCGAGCCGGGGACGGGGCCCGGGGCGCGAGGTTTCGAAAGTGGCAACCGCGCCGGGGTCGCAGGCGCCATCCCGATCGGGCCACAGAGGGCAGGGCGGGTGTCCTGGGCCCGAAACCGGCCGGTCCCCACCCCAGGCGGCCGCTGCTCTCCCCTGCCCCGCCGGGACCCGAGCGCCCAGCAGGATCCGCTGGGCAGTCGCGGCCGCGACCCTGAGGCTGGCTGCGCAGCGCCGCGTCCCGCCTTCCCCGCGCCGCCGCCGGCTCCAGTGATGCCGACACAAAGGGACGCGCGCGTCACCCACCTGGTCCCGCGCGGCCCGGGCTCCCGCTCCACTGTGGCGTGCGGCTCCGACCGAAACCGGCTGCGGGGTGCCGATGCCCACGGTCCGCGCCTCCGCACCGCGCCGCCCGCCGGCCCGCTCGGCAGCCGCCCTTTATTCCCTCCCCGCCCTCCGCCCTGAGCGCAGCCCGCGCGGGGAGCGGCGGCCGCGGGGGCGCGAGCGCGCACACCGCGAGGGCGCGCGGAGACCGGCCCGGCCCCACCGCCAGCGCCCCCTGCCGTCCCGCCGCGCCCGCCGCCTCAGCGCCCGGCCAAACCGGGGCCCGGGCTCCCTGCCCCAGGCCCTGTGAGAGCGCCCAGGTCCCCCCAGGGCTGGTGGCCCCCTGGTTCTTGCTCAGGGGGAACCAATATCAGCAAAAAGGAAGGAAATGGGTGACCCCACCCTACCGCTCTTATCGAGGTGCTAGAGAGAGCCTCGAGCAGAGCAGCCAGGGCTCTAGAGGTGAATACTGCTGGCCAGGGGCCAGACAGATGAGAGCAAGGGCCTGCCTTAGCAGAGCCTCACCTGGATGGTCTGTCGTGGCAACAAGAATCGTGTTTTCACCCTACTACCTGGTCGTGTTCGGGAACGGAGAAGAGAGGGCAACCTGATGGCCAGCCAGGCTGTGACTATCTGGGATGCAGACAGAGTAGATTGTTTCTTAAGATTTCTGGGTCTTTAGGGTCTAAGATCTATCACTGAACGTGGAATTCCTAAATAGTCTTCCTACCACTCCCTCTCAAAGCTAAATGACTTCAGACATGCATGTAAGAAGCAAGCCTACAAAGGCGCATGAAACACAGGACACGCAGAATCTTCTCCAGGAGTCTAGAAAACACCTACTGCAGCATCGTCCTTCCTTGATGCCTCCACCCTGCCTGGTCTGAATTCAAGCTCCACCACCACTAGCCAGGTGACCTGAAGCAGGTTACTCAACTGCTTTGTGACTCCATTTTCTTATCTGGAAAGTGCAGGTGGCAATATTATGCATGTCCTAGAGTTCCTGGGAGGGATCAAATAAATCAAATAACATTTCTGGCAAATGGAGACTCCACAGTCCTTGATTTCTGTTCATCTCATTTCTCCCAAGATTTAAAACAGAAGGTTTTTAACCGTCTTGAAACTCTGCATAATTTGTCTTTCTCTGCTACATTCACATCTTTATCCCCACCCCACCCCCAAATCAGTCTCATCTGCATTGAGGAGTTTTCTGTTAAATAAGAACAAGCACTTGCCTTCTGATGTCTCCGTTTCAGTCAAATTCTTTGTAGAAATGTCATTATTTAAGAAAAGTGAACAATGTGAAGAATCCTGACAACAGCACTTTGTTACTCCAGCCTCTCTCCAGAAGATGAAAAGTTTTGGCTGATTGCCTGAGTTTGTGGGGGAATATATTCACACCTCCCATAGCCTGGCGGGGTCCTGGGGAGTCCTGGAATAAGGCCTACTTATAAATGAATGATTAGTGCACACGGGTGCATGCTAGTGCATAAAGAACGGAAGGTGCACAGGGCACTTACAGATCAAGCAGTCTCTGTTGAAGCACACAGAGGTATAGAAGTCAAGTTGGGGGGACTGCTGAGGGCCATATGGGGCTGGGTGCAAAACCAAACCCTCACCCGACTGTGCAGCTAAGACCAAGTGCTCATGGGTGGCGTGTACTTCACCACCTGTTCCATGTGCCCCTGCTAATGCCATTGCTGTTGGAGAGATTAGAAGGAAGCACATTGGCAGTGAGAACACAATTGGCAGCAGGCTGCAGAATGCACCTCTGGTACGAGTTTGTCTAGAAGTCTTCCAAGTTCACCATCACCCACTCTGTGCCTGGGTCTCTGAACACAGGTGTTAGTTTATTTCTATGTGGATTATGGCGTCTACCACCCTTTGTGTTTGGGGTATTTATGTTCTGAATCTTAGATCTTTAGAGTCTTAGCCAGGCATGGTGGTAAATACCTATATTCTCAGCAACTGGGGTAAGCAGAAGTATTGCATGTTCAAGGCCGGCCTCAGGAACTTATGGAGATTCTGTCTCATAATAATAAAAAAAATTAAAAAGAGTTGTGGATGTGGCTCAGTGTTTAAGTGCCCCTGGGTTCAATCTCCAGTGCAGAGAGAGAGAAAGAGAGAGAGAGAGTCTATAAGATAGTGATGCAGACATTTCATCCGTGGATTCTCCCACAGAGATTTGAGCATAGTAAGTGCTCAATGAACAGTGAGTAAAACTGTTTTTTTGGTGCCTCTGTGAAACTGTCCCAGTTTTTGTTAGCAACATGGCTCTAAGATCATGCCCACCACTCATGGCTGGTCTTCCACCCCTGCCCATGTCATGACTGACCCATCTCCCCAAGGGCAGTCATGTCTACTAGGTTTTAAAAGATGCCTATAGCAATTTAGATCACCAGTGCCCCCCAAGGCTCCTGTGCCGCAGGCCTGATGCCCAGCTGATGGTATATTGGGAAGGGGGGTGCTGGTTGGAAGTAGTAGGTCACTAGGCACGCGCCCTGGAAGGGAATACTGGGATCCAGGCTCTTCTTTCTCCTTCTTTGCTTCCTGACCAGCTTGAGATGAGCAGCTGTCCTCCACCACACACCTTTACCATGACACACTGCCTTTCCACAGACCTTAAAGCCTGGGCCATGCAATCACAGGTGGCTCTCTGAAATCATGAATCACAATAAAACCTTCCTCCTTGTTTCTCTCAGGTGTTTTGTGATGGCAACAGAAAGCTGACTGACACATTGCCCATTGTTAAGGGTCTGTGCCTGTCACAGCATGGCTCTGTCATCACAGACTGAACAAGTCTTGGTAGTGACCTCCTGTGGGCCTACTCTGTGCTTGAGGAAAACAACCCAGAGATAAATGGGTGGAAAAAATGGGAATCCATTTGGAAATTTTTTTTCTAGACACAAAATTGAGAGAAACTCAAGGAGCACATTCACGGCTTAAAATTTAAAAGTAAAAATAGACAATGGAATTGTGTAAATTTGTTATCACATTTTATAAGTAGAGAAAATTTATGTTCTTGTGATTTCTTTGAATTTTTAACTTAAATCCAATTTTCTGTTTCTAGAGAGTAGCCAGAAATAAATGTTAGAGCCCATGCCGATTCCCTCTCCTTAGAGACACACGGGAACCTGGGGAGATTTGTGGAGCTGGGAATGGGAAATGGGATGTACACTCTCGTCCTCCGCCCACCTGTGGCTCTGGTCTGCTCAGAAGCAGGTCACAGCTCCAGGTGAGTGGCACAGCCTCTCGGAGGCTTCTTGGGAAAGTTCCCTGTTCCTCATCACACTCCCGCCACTCCAAGGTGCCTTCTTTTTCTCAACTTTGACATTACTTCCAAAGAATCCCTTCAGTGGGTGTCCACCCTAGTATGACAAGTGTGGAGACACTGTCTTCAAGTGGCATCAAAAACACTTGAAGGAGAAAGTACAGGTGGAGAAGTGCCTTTATTCCTCCTGCTGTTCATTGACAACACAGGGATAGACTGAAATGACCCCCTAAAAATGTTACGTTTGATTTCTAACCCCTGGTAACTCAGAAAACAAACCCTTGTGAGATCAGGGTTGTTGCAGATGAGGTGACACCAGAGTATGGATTGCCCTAAGCCAGGAGGACAGGGGTCCTTATAAAAAGAGGAAATGAGGACACAGACACACCCACGGGGTAAGCAAGGAAAGGGGAACTCGGGCATGGGGTGAGGCTCCACAAGTCAAGACGTGCCCGGGAAGACCAGCAAACCACCAGAAGCAGGGGGTCCCTGGTGGGCTCAGGAGAGTCCACCTGCTGAACTTGAGCTCAGACTTCCAGGCCCTGTGATGGTTCACTGGGTGTCAGCCTGACTGGGCATGGGGTGCCCAGAGAGCTGGTAAAGCATTCTTCCTGGGTGCTCTCAGAGTGTTCCTGGAAGAGCAGCATTTGAACCCACGGACTGAGCAAGAAGCCTGCCTTCCCCAATGTGCACCACCCAATTCTTTGAGGGCCCAAAAGAACCTAACGGGAGGAAGGGCAGCTGGGCTCTTGCTTGAGCCTGGACATTCATCTCCCCTGCCCTCTGACCCCAGGGTTCCCGGTTCTTGGGCCTTCAGACTCCAGTTCCTACCCAGCGGGTCCTGCGCCATCCACCCCCCCATCCCGTCCTAGGTGCTCAGGCTTTGGCCTCAGACTGAACTTCACCACCAGCTTCCTAATGCTTCCTTCTTTAAGATGGTAGGTCAGGGACTCCTTGACCCCCAACGTCACGTGAGCTGAGATATACGGGTGGATAGGGAGGTGGAAAGACCCCTGTATCGACTCTGTCTCTCTGGAGAATCCTGGCTGACTTACTAATAGCCCTCCAAAACCCTGAGACAATAAATTTTTGTTGTTGAAGCCACTAACTGATCTAGCCAACTGAGGGCACCTAGGAGGTAACCACGTATGACCAAAGCATGGAGAATGAGGTTCTTGATCAAAACAGAAATGCCATTCAAAGGCGGTAAAGTAAGTGTTAGTAAATGAAAAGGCTGATTTGTCAGTAAAAACGAAGCCAGTTCTCCCTGGGGTTCTCCCAGGGAGAGCAGACGTGGTCTTCCGAGCTCACCCCCCGTGTTCACCTCCAGCAGGACAAGTTCAAAGGACCCAAATGAGTCTTGCCTGCGAAGGACATAAATGCCATAGATTCTGGTAGACATTTGGAACCAAAAACTGGCGGAGACAAGCTTCCCTGCTCTTGGCATTTCTCACGTGGAGCCTGAGGGCTTCCGAGTTCTGCTTCCAGCCGGTGGCTCCACTGCGTGTTCCTGAGGCTCCTGGCTGATTCATCGATCTTTTCACTTTTTATTACACCGCTTTTCTGTAGCAATCAATAGAATGTGGCCCTTGTGGCTTGACAATGTTTCTGAAGGCTTTCTCAATTCTGAAGGATGATTAAATGACATTCAACAGTAGGTGGACTCGGCCTTGGCAGATTGTCAATGCTCCCTAAATACCCATGCGCCTCTCCAGATTCCAACCCTGTTGCCATTAGACCAGAGCATGTGACTCCTGTTGTTCCCTGGACTGTGGATGGAGTTCACCTCTGGCTAAGGTCGTGAGTAGACCTTTGAGACCCTCTGACTTGTTGACCCCATCACAATGGCCTAGGAATCTGTACTGAGGTGGTGGCCCCACCAAATGAAATTGAGCTGCCCATAGTAGGACATTTCCCCCAGAAAATTACACCTGCATGTGACAAGCTATGGCAATCTGAGGGCTTGATACTGCAGCACAGTCCAGCCGAAACCAAGCAACGGGTTCATTGTGGACTGGTTTTGAGCAGCAGTAATTCATATGCACCTGTGTTTTACAGAGAAGCACAGCGCGCACGGCACTGGGTAAGTAGAGTAAGTCAGGCAGTCTGGGATGTCAAAGCACATGTGAGGCAGGGGACCTGGAAGGAATCCAGGCATCAGATAGACAAAAATAAGCCACACTGAGGAAACCAGGCCTGGTCCCTGACAGCTCAGGTGTCTGGAGGACCTTCCCGGGGGATGCCGCCACCTGTGATATTCCCCTAGGGGTTCCCAGAGGCACAGGGAAGACTACACTCATGCTTCACCACAGTGCCAGCTTGGGGTGAGCTGCACCTAGGTGCAGTGGAGGCTGCAGCACCTCCTGCTGAAGCCCCCATGCAAACCTGGGCACAGCCCACTCCAGGCGAGAGGTGTGGGATGCTGAAGGCTCCCTGCTGAGAATCATTCTCTGCCCGAGGCAGTCACTGCTTCCAGTGGCTGCTGCGTGAGGGTTAGATGCCGGGCTTGCCTCGCCTCGGGACAAGGCTGGGCCCTTCCAGCCCTGGAGGCAGTGTGCCCTGGTGCTCTCCAGCCGTCTGCTGCCTTCACTCTTCTGGAAGCACTATTCAGAGGGACAGCTTCTCCTTGTGGCCAACCCTGCCGCAGGCTGTCTCCCAGGAAACCAAGCTGAGATAACAAGACACGGAAGCGGGATCCACTCCAGTAAGATGCCAAAGGCGAACCATGAGACTTGCTCCCAGTGGCAGAACCGCGGCTTGCTCAGACCATCGGGTCTTCTACTGAGATAAGCAAGGCAGGAGGGCTGGGCCCGAAGCTGCAGGATTGACACAGCCTACCTAGGCAGAGTTCTGGGCACGTGGAAGCAAGGACCCGTGAGGGGCTGTGGAGACCCCTTCTGCACTGCAACATGCTCCCAAGGCTGTTAGAGATTGCTCGGCTTTATTGCCACTCCTTTCTAAGAAATATTTTGGTGTCTGTTCTTATTTAACTTTTATTCCATTGTGATTTTAAATGTTCCTCTAATCCGATTATTCAATCTCTCTCCACGCACAGCAGCTCCTGCACCACTACTGCGGGCAGCACAGCAGCAGTAACACAACGCAAGCCACGCAGCTTCCCCATCCGGTCAGCTGGGCAAACGTGTCCAATATTTCAAACTTTATTTTGGGACTGATACTCTGACATGGCCATGGCTCCTCTAAGTCATCCACTTCTCTGCCTCTCCTGTGTCTTATTGTAATGCCATGTCTGCCTTCTGCATTCAACATGAGCACAGCGTTGAGAACTCAACGTCCCCCCTCCTGCCCTCACTTTGCCCCCGTGTGGCGGTCCTCCTCACCCTTCACCATCTTCTCCTCCCACAGCACATACCTTGTGAACGCTGCACTCCTGCGTCTCCCATCTCCAGCACCCTAGTTTACCTATTAGTCTACAGGATCACCCTCCCCACTGAACTCTGGGCCCCTGAGCCAGTGAACAGGTGCTTAGTAAATGAGCAGGTTCAGCAAGTGGTCCTCTCGTGTTGCACATTCTTTAAGACGTTTTCCCCAGGCTTAAGGGTCCTCCAGTGGCTCACGTCAACTTGAGTCAGGACACTGAGCTGTGACACGAGGTTACACAGCTCACCCTTGTTGATCTCAGGTTATGAAGAACAAGGCTCACTTGGTGTCGTCTCACCAGTGGCTGCTGGTCACCAGGTAGGTGCAGGTGCTCTGCCACTTACAATAGCGCCAGGTCCCGATAGGCCCATCCCAGGCTGAGCGTAGCAGACATGGGAGAGGCACGCAGATGCATCACCTGGTGACACCACAGCTTGCCAGCACACTGAGCTGTCCACCGCGTCCCCTCAGGAACCTGGGTCTCAAGGGAGCTCCAGCATCAGGAGAGGATTGGACCACACACCCAGAGTCTGGAAAAGATGGAGGTTCACAATTCAAAGTGTGGCTTCTCTATCACTTTCAAATCACAATGAAGTAAAAACCTCTTGAGGTCCACCAGTTGCCCGTCAGGAGCACCAAGCTGCTGTGACTGCCTGCGAGGGTCCTGAGTCCTCACTCCATCTTTGTGCTACGCCCTCACTTTGCTGATGATGAAGTGAAGGCTGTGAAGGTGACGTCACTCCCTGAATCACACAGATAGAAAGGGACAGTCCTGAAGCCCTGTCCCCACCTTGTGCCCTCTGTGCCGCTCTGACCCTCTCACTCACTGTCTCCCTGCCTAACTCTTGTCCTAACATTTGCGGATTTCTTAAAGGTGAAAACCCTGACTCCTGGTCATGGGCATTTCCTGTGGTGTCCAGTCCAGGTTGGCTCGTGCCAAACTGTTTCTGAGTTGAACCTTTAAGCTCAAGGATTCAGCAGGTGTTGCCAAGAAGGTGAACCGGTAGGAAGTGGCTCAGACTTGCCTTCCTTCCCTCTGTCCCCGTGCCTGCCCTGTCCCTGGGAGGAAGTTTGGGCTGAGAATCCCTGCAGAAGCTTGATGGGAGTTGATGGGGGATGTTATGGGGAATCGGGGGTCGGAGGGGCTCACAAGTTCAGTTGTGATGAGGGACTTCAGGCTCCGTTGCAGTTGATGAGGGGACTAGTTAAAACACTGGAACCTTCCAGGAGCCACCAAGCCATTCTAGGCATTGTTATCTATCCAAATACCACTGACCCTATGCAGGTGGCCCTGTGCCGGCCATTAGTGCAGGGCTGCGGGGCACCCTGGGGCACACCACACCTCAACCTGCTTAATGCTGGGGGCCAAATCGTGCCCTCCACAACTGGCCTGTGAGACCTTTCCCCAGGGTGGCTGTATTGGAGTGGGGGTCCCTGGAGGAAAGGAAGGTCAAGTGAAGTCCTGAGGTAGCAGCCTCTCTGACAGGCTGTGGCCGTGGGAGTGCAGGAAGTGGAGGCCCCGAGGAGAGGCTCCTGATGGCCAGGAGGACCACACGTTGGGGGCGTCCACTGTTCCTGGGCCTCACACCTCCAGGTGCTCAGCCTGTGGCACTGTGTGGGGGTGGCATGAGCTCATCAGCACAGCCTGCACTGAATGCCTGGATCCGACAGGCTTCCTAGAAGACCCAGGAGGAGTCCATCCCAAGAACACACCCTAGGTGCTCTGACACCCAGCAGCAGCTGACTTGGGAAGATGATCGGCTCTGACAGAACTAAGAGGTCGGTCAGTTCAGAGTGTTGCTGGGGGAGTTCCAGGGACAAGTTGAGCTGGCCATGAATGAAAAAACAGCTTCTGGGCAGTTTCCCAGACCCTCCAGGAATGAGCTGCACAGAGAAGCTCTGTGTGCATACATATCTAAGGGTGTGTGCATGATATGTATGTGTGCGCGCGCGAGCGTGTGTGTGTGTGTGTGTGTGTGTGTGTGTGTGTACATATAGATACACATATGTGAATGTGTGTGTGCTTGCCAACTGTCTGTCTCTGGGACAAAATACATGAAGTCAGCAACGTAAAAGGACAGAGGGTTATTTCGGTTCATGGTTTCAGAGGTTCAACCCATGGTCCCTTGGCTAGGTTGCTTTGGGGGCTCTGGCGAGCCAACACATCATGATGGAGGAAAGACACCCACCTCTGGCAGCCAGGAATCAGAGGGAGAGGAAGGGGCCACGGCCCCATATCACCCAACCACCAGACTTCCTTGCACAAAGCCAATCCTCCTAACAGTTCCACCACCTCCCACAGCACCCTTGGCTGGTCGCCAGGGGTTCAGCATGAAGACTTTGGGGACACTCAGAACTCAAACCATGAGTTTTACACACAGACACACATATAGAAAAGTGAATTTGCAGAACAAGGGTGCATCCGCACTCCAACAAATATGTAAACAACTCAGAAAACAAATCCACCCTCTGCTTTCTAAATAACTGTGCTTTTAAAAATCCACCTATTAGTGTGAATTGTTAAGAACAGACTGTTCTCATTAAAGTATACCATGCTAATTGCCTTTAGAACCTTTATAAGATATTATGTGGAAATAAAATGATTGCATATGAACTCAGTTCTGTTAAATGATATGCATAACTGGAAGGGACTTGAGCTAAATTAGCAGCTACCACTGGGTGATGCAATTATAAGTGACTTCTATTTTCTTCATTTTGCTTTACACTGTTTTTCAAGTACTCCCCAAATGTGTAGATTTTACAGTTATTTTTAAAAAGGGTTAAGATCTTTCTGGTCTATGAAACTCATCTGAATGGCATCTGAGCCACACGCTGAACCTACACCAAGCACTATGAGGGTTTCTGTGTCATTAATCATGACCTGATGGGAGACATATTCATGAGCACTTGACGTGGCACTGTGCCCCGAAATGTGGCTGTCAAGGGCCTCACCACCATGATGAAAGACACATATTTCCCCCAGAGTCTCCTTGCCTGTCCTTGAGACCCTGGATCTGACCTGGAACACTGGGGAGGGTTGGCAGGTATTAAGGTGGGGACAGCAGAGGGCGGTGCTGCCCCTGAAGATGGGAGTGTTTATGACTGGAGTTCACATGCAGGGCTAGTTGGAGAATGGTGCAGGTCTCAGGAGGACCACATGCAAGTCGAGAGGGGCCAGGTGGACACTAGGGCCAATAAGCAGAGCCCCGGGCTGGAAGGAGGAGGCATAATCAACTCATGGGCTGGTGGCAGAGATGGCAAGGCCAGCAGGATTTTTCAAAGGAGCCATGGTCTGAGTGGACAGCTAGCAGGGTGCTGGGGACTAGCTCTGCATTGCCTCAGAATGCTGGTGATACCAGGCGCTGTCCCTCTGTGCTGGATTCGTCCCAAAGTTCAGGACTCTGCCTGGCTCCCTCTCCTCAGCCTGTTTCCCACCAGCTCTGAGGCTTCTGAGTCTTCAGGGAGACGCTCACTGCCACTTTGTGTGGACTGCTTACTGCAGAGGGGGGTCATGCTGTGGGGCTGGCCCCAGGCTTCTGAGTCGGTGCCTGGACACCTCACACGTCTGATGAGCAAGTCCTGCAAGGACGATGCTGGGACCAGGCCCCTGCCATCCTTCGGGGACCTGGTCTAGAGCAGCAGGGTTAGTTCACCCCAGCCCTCCGCCCCCCGGGGTCTTGCATCTGTGGTGAGGGCTGAGCTGCCCTGCCCCTGACCTCCTGCAGGAGTTGTCCCTCATGAGATGATCAGGTGTCGCAGGCTGGGTCCCCAGGGTGTTGGCTTTGATTTTAGACTGGAAAGTGTATTTTCTCCCGTGGTTCATCTCCATCCAGTCTTCTTTTACAGTGGGCTGTCTGAAGTGGACTTATTAATATTGATAATCTTGTTGATTAAATTTTAAAGCACACTGGCCGTTAGCAATTGCAGTCTGTGAAAGCACACACTTACTGTCAACACACAACAAAGAAAGACTTCATAACAGTCAGCGAGTGAGACAAAACTATTTTAATATATTGCTACATGTTACAAAACAGTCTCTGTCCAAACACAACTTACTTAATAGAATACTTTCAACAAAAGCATAACACACACAATACACTATTGCTTAAAGGGACCTTAATGCTACAGTGTTTGCTTATTTGGTTTTCTGTCTATGCAGCAATTGGACTCCAAAATCTGATAGAGATAAAATCGGGCCCATTTTTCAGATAATTCAGTGAAACGAGCTCAATCACCTTCAACTTGGGGAAAAAAAAAAGGATACTGCCCTATGATATATCATCTAATAATAGAGATGGTTAGTTCCAAGTGGACACTGAACTTAAGCAATAATTGAAAGCACCACAAAACATTTGTACTTACACTTGAAGTAAGATATATAACTAAACTATGCTTTATTGTCTCAATAAAAAGCAACATTTTCCACAAAACTAACACTCATATTTAAAACGGAAAAAAAGCAAAACACTGTGTAAAACACTATGTGAGTTTAAATATTATTGCAGTGTTAAAAATTCCCATTTCTTCCTTTTAAGAAAAAGGGACATTTAAATATTTTAAAAATCAATGCTTTACAAATCCTGACTAAATGAGAGGGTTAATAGCAGCTCAAACAGCTGGAAAATATACTTAAAATAGCTTATATCTCAAATGCACCTCTTGTTTTGCATCATATTTTCCTTAGAGGAAAGACAAGCAGTTTCCCTCAACTAGAAATAAATCTAATCCACTTCAGAAGATTTGGGCTTCAGTGAGACCTGCCTTCAGATCAGCTGGCTGAGCCCTGGCAGCACATCAGAGCATCTCAGGGCTTTCTCACACAGGGCCAAAGCACACTCATGCAAACGACAAATCCGTTTTATGTTCCAGCTGATTATTACATCATGGCAAGGGCTGCTTAGGTGCCATCAAAACCCCTGGGGAAAACGTTTCCTGATTAATTTTTTTTCTCTTGAAAAAGGACAAAAAGTAGAAAATACAAACAACTTATCTAATTTTGGATGGGACACACATATTTCAGTTGAATTATATGACTTAAAAACTAAAATAGGAATATATTTTAGAAAAAAAAAAATCACAAAACCAAACTTTTCAAAATCACCAAGCCCTGTAAAAGGCCCTGAGTTCCAGCCCCAGTGCTGCAAAAACAAAAACATACAATAAAAAATGGAAAGACATAAAACAAAAAAGAAAAAAATTTACCAAGTCCTGAAAATTGATTATGAACAGGAAATGTCTATGTTTCCTAATGAAATGAGACGCTAAAGTGCCCCCTAGTGAGGCCTTCTGGAATTGCAGTCTAATTGGCAAAAAATTTTTTTCTATGATTTTGCTTCCTTGAAACAATGATGGGAAATTATTCTATTCCAGGTAATGAGATACTATCTAAGTTACATAATGAAACCACATGATGTATTTATACAAGGAGAAAATGTTGATCAAGCGACATTATTTCCCATGCTTCCCTCTTAGAGCTAGAAAAGAAAGGAACAGTTTTCTCTCCTACTGGCCTAGACTGTATCCTGTTTCCACTGACTCAAAGTTAACGGAGAAATGCTATAAGGTGCTGTGGCTTCACTTGCATAAACTGCAGGTGCACTTGGCGGGTTTTTACCGAATAGCCCACACTGTCAATTTTCAGAGCTTTGAAGACAAACATCTGGTCAAATGAAAAGTCACGTTTTCACTTGACACGCCCATGCCCTGAAAAGTAGGTGGTCACAGCAATTGAAGTACCACTCTTGTTCCATATCAGGGAACGTGGAGTCTGCTGGTTGTGCCAAGGGTCTTTGAAGAAGAATCTGTGTAGCACAGACAGCACGGGCACCAGAAGTCCCTGCGCTCAAGGAGCAGGTGAGATAGATGAGTTTCCTTCATTGTTCTTTAAAATGTCTGTGGACCATTTCTATAATTCTAACTAAAATTTCCAAGATTTCAGTGATATAAAGACAGAAAATGAAGGAGCTTTACAATAAGCAGAAGTAACTGGAGGCAGTATTTGATAATATTTCTAAGGTGAAAAGTGACATTTCAATCAATATTTAGCAGGAAATAACTGATGATCAAATAAAAGAAAGACAAAAATGAAAACAGAAACGAAACTGGAAAAAAATAGCTTTGAAATAAAAACACAGCAGTCACGGGAAATTTTGCTGAAAATACCAAACCCATTGGAATTATGGATTGCCCCCCCCCCCCCAGGTATCCTTGTAGCTTATTTCTCACAAAGGCAACTTTGAACTGGATTATTGTGCTCTTGTTCACAGTCGGCTTAGACCCTTTTAAATAACAATACAGCACTAAGCCAACTAACTGAAGTGTGGACTTTAGTTACGCAGGTGATTTATATGTTCAGTGCCCACAGGCAATTCAATGTGATGCGCAGGTTTCTGGCCACTGAGACAGACCAGTGTGCAGGTCCTGCAGACCACAGCAGCCACACGTGGGGCTGGCCTCCAGTGGGTTGGCCCTTGCTCTGCTGACAGCGTCACCAGTCCAGTTTCAGGTCAGCCTTGCTCCAGACGTACTTTCCTCCTCGCTTCAGAAACATACGTTCATCAAACCCACTGAATTTTATAGCTTCTTCCACTCCAACGTCCAGGATAGACATGGAAGGATCCTTCCGGCCACTTCTGCAGTTTAGAAAGCGCATCTAGGAAATTCAAGAAAGAAATCAGTCTATTTCCATACAGTTTATGCTGTAAAACCCATTTTAAGGTATCAATGCAAAATATTTTTTTAATATTCCAATCATGTCAATAAATGATTACTGAGAACTGTGGCCAGAAACTGAGCTCCCTAAGCTTCCCCCCCACACACTCATGTAACTCAGGCACTGAGGAAGAGGTGAGGTCCGCTGAGAGCCTCAGGCGCAGGATGACAGCTCACTACCATGGCCCCCAGCAGAGGCGACATGCTGATCTGGAGAGACTTCTCCCCAGTGTCTGAAGGGAAAGATCCCGTGAAGGCTTGGGGGCTTGGGGAGCACTGTTGTGGGAAACTGTAGGTGATGGCATTGCTAGTGAGACAAGCACACAGCCATGTCACTCTGCGTCCCAAAAGAATTCTTTCAAGAGTGGGAGGAAGAGTGGTAAGAAAGCAGACGCTGAGGCAGGCAAAAGCACCAGAGCAGCAGAGCCACAGGGGCCGGCCTCGTTCTTTGCTTTCATCCTGTCTGTCTTATTTTAATTACTTCAGCCTCTTTTCCCTAATTCTTGTGCAAGAATGAGGTCTTTAGGTTTCGTGTGACCTACACTGAGAATTTCGTAGAGGATCGATTCATACATGTTGAATCAGAAAGTTGTCAAATTGGCAAAAGCAAATTTTGGATCAAGTACGTTTGATCCAGTTCTGTGGAGACCAGACAGGTTGTTGCAGAACGTTGGTCAAAGCCCCCGGGGCCCATCATGGCCACTTGCATTCCCCAAATAAATGGTTTCACTTTCCTCTTTACCTTGGACTTGTTAACTGAACATTTCCACTATTACTCTTTCCCTTATGTCCCACAAAGAAAGCTCATGTTGATAATAAGTGAAATTGCTATAAAGCAACACGGATGAACTTGAAACTAATGAAATATAAAAGTTATCTTAAATATCCCTCAAAGAAAATCCAATTTAAATATTGAACCCATGGTTCTTGTTTGAGCTCATTTCTTCTGAAAAACATATCTTTGAATGGAATTATTTGTCTTTTGTTAGACATATTGACAAAAGTTATAAATCTGGACCAAAAAATAAAAAAAGACAAAGGAAAAGAAAGTGGATTCTTTTCCACTTGTGAGAGGGTAGGTTTTCCCTTTCCTTAGGAAGATGATGAGGGAAGAGGATATGAGTGGTGCTCAGAAAGGAAAGGAAGGGCAAGGCCCCTCTGCCATTGCCAAGGTTAATCAGCAGGGAGTGAGCTGCCTATCAAAGGAGAATGCAGCCCAGGTCCTTTTCACGTGCTGGGGGTCCTTGTGAGGTCCACGGACACCAGGCCAGGCAGGAGCCACACCATATGGCAGCTAGTGCCAATCCAGGGACCTGGGCCCAAGCCAGTGCCTGCAGAGGTGCTGGGCGCATATGGCAAAGGGACCCCCAGCTGTATCATCTTAATGACCCTAACTGGCCCAAAACCTGTGACAGGCCATGAAGACGGACAAACGGGTCCTATATGATGGCATTCAGCTCAGAGCTGGACTTGCTGCTTAACTAGCTTTTCAGTGATAATTTCATAACTCAAGAGAAATACTCACATATTCATCCAGGATAAGGTAGGAGTCTTTCATCTGCAAAGAAGAAATTGCATACAAATTTAGTCCTAAGCATATTTTTCAGTGTGTATTTTCAACTGTCTATAATAAAATGTGCATTTGGGTTTTCTAATTCTGGGTTCAGTATTTCTTATCTCATTTGAGTGGCTTTTGGTGTGACCCTCATAAGGGGAGGAACTGTGTGTGTCCCTTCAGAGCCCAACAGGTTCAGCAGGCCTGGATGATCTGCATCAAACGGAAAGGTCAAGAGAAGGAGCCACACCACTCCACATTCCCTGACAGTGGCCCCCAGTGTTCCCTCGACTGTGGACCCTCTTTCTGATGTACCAAGCAGAGAGCACTCTTCAATGCTAGCCTGGGACTACAGGGTGGCTTCTCCCATTGATTCTGCCACGCTAAGCTGACTGACAGTAGTGGTGAATTGTGTGCGCAGAGGGATTCCTGAGCTAACAGCAGGTAGACAGACCTTCTGCCCTCACCAACGGGACACCTAAGGCGAATGTCCCAGCCGACTCACATGGGGGAAAGAAAACCTGGGTGGGGAGCCATTGGGGAGTTGAGATGCGCAGGTGGGTGAAGAGCTCTTCATACAAGGATGGAGACCGAGAACAGTGCCATCTTTCATTTTCTTCGCCCTCACACTATGTAATTAAGATGGAGGGGGAAGATCCCGTAAAAGAGACCCTGCGAGAGGGTTCCCTCCACTTCCTCACTGCTCCCTGAAGCCTGCCCTGCTCTCTCTCCATTTGGGGATTTTCTCACTCGTGCTTAGTTCAATATCACCTTTAAACTCCAGCCATCCATCAAGACCTCCAGAAGCCAAAGCATAAGGAATAAATTTCTGTCCGTGGAATTCCTAACATTATGCGAGCATCCGGGGGAGAGATTTTCTGTGTGTGTATTTTGGGGTGGCAGATGGGAGAACCTGTTTTAAAAATACTTCCTCAAATAACAAATCTTATCTTTTACAAATTGGAAGATCCAAAAAGTTATAAAATCAACCAAATTATTGGAATTTGCACTACTCTGGGGGATACGTATGGATATGTTTTTTTGCATATCAGCATTGAGTTTCAGATTGATTTTGCATGTTGGTTTTCAAATTTACTAATATCATGTGATGAGACCTTATCCTGGTAACATAACACTCTTAAATATGCTTTATTCAGTAGACATTTCACTATGCTAACGTACTAATGCACCTGTTCCTGCCCTACGGCGAAGCGAAGCTACCTTCAGTTTATTTCTATTGTTCTTAATGCTGCAGCAACAAACCTTTATGTAAATATTTCTTTGCATCTTTATATAAAGATTTCTTGTGTTTTGAAGTAGAATTTAAGAATCAATATATAAGAACACTTCAAAGATTATCATAATAAATTATCAGTTCATTGTCTAGGAAATCCTTAGAAATCCTAGGCATTGTCCTTCTACTAACCACATGAATCACCTCTTACTGCATCTTCGCATTTCATATTTAAATTTCCATTTTTTTGAATACTGATAATATCAGAGACTGTTAAAGTGTTCATTCACTCTTTGATTTTCCTTTGTAAATCGTCTGTTTGTGCCCATTACCTGATTAACTTTCTCTGTTAGCAGGTTCTTATTGATTTAAAGAACTTTTTATATAATACTTTATTTTATATAATTTGGTGTCATTACAAAAAAATGATGGTAGCATATTTTACTTTTAATTTTTATGATGTATGTAGCTTATAATTTTAACTTTAATGTACTCAAATTTGGCGTTCATAATTGCTTAAAAATGTTCATAACTTGCATTAATAAGGCATTTCCTCCACTGTGGCAGGAAGAACGGGAATCATTTTTCTTTAGATTTTGAGAGTGTATTCATCAGTGACTGCCTCTGGTAATTCCTGAAGTCCCAGCAGAGACATGCTTTGGCCAACCCTGCTTAGTCTATGAGTGGAATTTGTCCTTTTAGGATGCATTCAATTGTGCTTACACTAGACAACTAAAGAAGTGGCAAACCATTTCTTCTACATTCTACCCAACTTCTAAAGTTTTTCCTAGAAACGGTTCAAGTGAATCATGTGATGATGTTGATAGCAAGAGAATGGCATTCAAGAGCTCCCTCCTTCTTTCACAGAAGTAGAAATGCTAAGTTTATAGCAGCATGGGTTGAGATGGCACAGTGGTGATACATGAAGTCACATCACCTCTGGGTGGCACTCTGCCTTCCCGGAGGGAGACCCTGAAGCCCACTGAAAGCCCACAGTCAGCAGGTAGCCAGGGTGGACCTGTGCTTTTCTGGCTTGGGACTCACTCCTCCCTCTCTCTGTGCTGAATCCTCGGAAACCACAATCTGTCCACATGCAAGTCCTTGGCCAGGATTCCCTACTCTGGAATCAATCTGAAGGCAAGCAGGAAAGCCCAGTGAGCTGTATACAACCTTCTGGTTGGACTCGGGCACCAAGCAGGACACTCCTTTGTGACGCTCTAAGAATTCTTCAAACTCCTCGTCGCTAATGACGAATCTTTGTGCTTCTCTCAGGGCATCGTCTCCACAGTTCTCGCCCTCAATCAGGAGGCACTGGAACACCTGAAGGGAGGAGAGCCTGTGAGGCAAGGGCCGTCATCCCGCTGGTCCCAGCCCCACCCCTGTCCAAACTCCAGCTCCCAGGCCCGGCCCTCGGAGCTCAGCAGTCCTGGGGAGACCTCACGATGGGAAAGGAGAGCAGCCCTGGAATTCAGGAATATGATGTTAGAAACACAAACGTTCTTCAAATAGGAATTCCTCAAACTGCCTAGAGTGTGTTTGATCTAAGTTTATGATCCAATATTTTCAGACTACAAAATCATCAATGTTCTTTGAAGAAAACAGGGACTATTAAAAAGCATAAAAAAATAACAACTGTCATCTTCAAGAGAAAACTATTTTAAAAATATTGTTGTTTTGCTGATTTTTAATATATCCTAAGTACTTTTAAACCAGGTTTGCTTTTCACTTAATACATAAGGACAAATTTTTGAAGTCATTAATACAGTTTTTCATTCTTCTTTTAAGTAAATAAGTGTGTACATGACTGTGTGTGCATAGGTGTTTTTGTGAGTTTGTATGTGTGACCGTGTGTCCAAGTGTGTGTGTTAGTGTGTGTGCTGACTGTGTGAGTGTGCAAGTGTGTGTGAGTTGAGTGTGCACACTGCATTACCCCACCCTGAGCAGTCCTGTCATTTGAGCAGGGAGGTCCCAGGGAAGGCAAGCAACCAGGCAAGGTGTCCCAGGTGGCACAGGGTGACAGAGCTGAAGCAGAACCCGGGGCTAACAGGCATTTGTGGAACAGGTTTCTCTACATGGAATTAATCAATAGCATCTGAATTAATTTGAGGCTGTTTTAGTCAGTTAGGGCTAATATCATAAAGCTCTAAAGACGGCCTCTCGGGCTGGGGACATGGCTCAGTCGGTCGCGGGCTGGCCTAGCATGCGCAAGGCCCTGGGTTCAACCCCCAGAAGAAGATGGCCTCTCGCTCTGTGTCCTCCCTCTGGCACACGGTTGCTGAGGGCTGCCGCACCCATGGCCTCGTGGGAAGAGGGCACCCCAGGAAACCAGGGAGCAAAGGGACCAAGCAGGGGCGTCAGCTTCCATCTGCCAACAGCCTTTGAAGATCAGCCTCTCACTGAGCACAGTTTTCCGGAGGGGGGGGGGAAGCTCCGCCCTCTGAGAGTCAGGTCTTCAAGGGCAAGAAGTGCTCTTGTAGTGGTCAAAAGAGTGGAGTAAAAGTCTGGGAGATAAGAGGAGCCCAAGCAGTGGGGGAAGTCATATGAGAACAATGAGATGGCAGGAGAAGAGAGGAGGGACCGGGACAGAGGGACAGGACAGCCGGCTCCAGGAGGAGCTCTTAGCCTTGGAGGGCAGCCCCCCGGCTGCTGCCTCGGCCTCCCTCCTCCTCACAGTCCCCACTTGTCCTACCCACTGTCTTCCTTTAGCTTTCTCTCACTCCTTCTAGACTGAGGTGCATCAGCCTACTTACGTACTTCACCAAAAGTTCAAGTTCAATGTCGCTATTTACAATTTCTTAAATAGATTTTCTAAAAAAAGTATACTTAAAAAAAAAGCTTATACTTGCTTGTTTGCATACGGAAATGGATTAGGGGAAGATTAAAACTTGAATTTTTAAGTTTTAAGTTTTTAAGTAGCCAATTGCCAGTGTCTGCATGTTGCCAGGGCTCTCTGTGCTAAGCGGGCTTGCGCGTGTGAGCCGCAGGCTCTGAGGTGGGACTAGTCCCAAAGCACAAGTCTTGGGATAAAGGCCTGGTGTTGCTCCCAGGTGGGGAAGCCTTGACTTCTAATGCCTTCCGATAACTCAGTGCACACTCAGTGGCATCCGGCTCTGCGGAGAGCATTGCTCCCTGTCAGTCAACTCTGGGTTTTCCAGAGACACACCCCAGCACTGAGCATGACCTTCATCCTCATGGTATCTCAGGAGAACACCATTCCTGGGTTCAGAGGGAGCGTGAAGCACAGCAAGCCGTGGCTGGGAGTCTAAGGAGCCGGGCGAGACCGAGGACCGAGCTGGATGGCCTGGAGCTCTCCGGTGAGGCTCTTTCCAGCTTACGAGCCGAGCTCAGCCAGGAACAGCAGCAGCACTTACCTTCCAGCGAACAGGGTTCAGGGCTTTAATCTGCTCGTTCATGTCCTCGTCCACGTTGAACCGGTTGATGACCGAGTTGATCTTGAAAGCCACTCTGTAATCGTTGCACCACTTCCTCAGCTTTTGAAGATTCTCCACGTGGTTCTTCTTTCCTTGGCCACGGCCAATAAGGACGTTGACTTCCTCATCAAAGCTGTCACAGGAAATGGCGAGAATGTCCAAGTAGTCACCTGTGGTAAAATGGTCAGCTAAATTTTTCTGTCCAAGGAAAAGGCGTTCCGGGTCACATCAATCTCTTCATGAAACAACATATTTTGTTTGCACCTGGGTTCTAACTTTTTATGTGATACTTTCCTCATACCTATGAAACTCGCTGAGATGTGAACCATACTGGTACTTGTATAGAGCATTCATTAAAAAACCGCACATGTGCCTGGGTGCAGTGATGTACACCTATAATCCAAGCAACTTGGGGGGCCAAGGCAGGAGGATTACAAGTGCCAGGCCAGCCTCAGTAGCTTAGCAGGACACTTTTGCAAAATTGAAACAAGAAGGACTGGAGATATTGTGTCCCTGGGTTCAACCCCCGGTACCTCCCTACGCACAAAGTCTATACACATAATTAATGATGGATATACATATTTGATCATTCTAAAACCCTACTCCCCTACTTGCATGAGCTCCAATTAGTATGCTTAAGATTTTTCATTTATTTCTTTATAGAAATCATATAATTTATGAAGCAAGCAGATAGATATTTTGGACGCTTCCACACTTAGCTATGAGAATTATAGATTTGCTTTTCTTTTTCTACCACACAAATACAATTGCTTTGAATAAGAGGGAGCATGAAGCACAGCAGTTTTTTGGCCAAGTTCACCAGCTTCTTCCTGACGCATTTTGTACATTTGATTCACCATCTAAATATTCACAGCGACTCTGTGCGGTGTCAGGTACAACCACATTAGATGCTGAGCAAACCCAGATAAAGGGAGGCTGAAGTGAGGGTGTCGGGCCCCTCCCCGTCGAGCAGCTTATTGAGAGCTCATAGTGGGTCGTTCGGAACCCAGAACACGCTGAGTGTGATTCTGGCATTGAGCTCTCCTCCACTGGGTTCCATGACAGTCTTTTCTACCCTCTCGCTCTTCTGCCCCTGCCTCTGCCTGGGCTGCTCCTGCTCTTCTGGCCTGTGAAGGGCAGGCCTTCTCTGGGCCTGGGCTTCCTCACAGGGGGTTAGACCTGCACTTCCAAGTGACTTCCCAAAGGTGGCACCTTTTTCTTAAATTTGCCTTTGCTTTATGGGAACCAAATGTTCCGTTGCTCCTTCAACAGCAATTCTCTATATTACAAACAAAAAGGGTCATTTTAGCTCCTATTTTAAGGCTCATTTTGTGTTACCCAGAAGTAACAAGCAATTAGCACACGTACGAGCCAGAAACACTCTTTAACATGACTCTAAATGTCCCACAATTTGATCTTGAGTAAATTTGTAATGGGATATCATACTGGAACAAGGCAACTCACTGAGCATGTAGTCTCTAACCATCCAAAAAAAAAAAAAAATTGAAAACTAAACACACAAAGCCCTGTCGATTCTATGCAGGCAGCCTCTTCTGGTTGGCTCCCAAATGGGCTTCAGCTGTGCTCTGCCACCCTTCCAACTTCTGATGATTGCTGTGAAATGCCTCCCTCTAGTTCTCAGCTTCTCTGGTCATGTCTCTTGGGAAGAGGGATCTATCAGAGTGGATCTCTGCTCAGTCCTTGCATTTTTCTAAGAGAGTCAGAAGCTGTGATGGGGTCTTTCCTATGCCCTGCATGTGTGACTGCCACAACATGCACATGTCACCAGTGGATGGTGCAAGAGCCGGAGGCCCAGAGCCTGCTGCAGCCATCTGTCAAGACTCCTCAGGACTGTTGAGCAAGATCCAGGGTCTATCTGAGTGCAGGGTTAGGTCTCATAGCGGTATGTTCCCGAGTGACCTGCCCTGTGTGGAAGTCTTGGATCCTAAGGTTCCAATGAGATTTTCTGCATAGAGAATGTCCACACAAGTCTCTGCGCTTCACTGATGGACAGAAAGGACAGCCTCTGTGAGGTCAGATGGGGGTGGACTCAGAACAGTATGTTGGGTGTCTCTGGACTCAACGACACTCACTTTTACACTACCCTTTTACTCTATACCTTTGCTCTCATAAGCCCTGGCTTATGAGTCCTTCCAGAAGACGGACAGACTTGGAGAGGTGGGGACCTGTGGCATAGCCCCCTCGTCCACTCAGCACACAGGCCCATCCCTGGACCTTTAGATCAGAGGTGGACAATTGGAGGGGCCTGAGAGGGACACAGACACATTTTGTTGGTTCCTTGAGCATCTAAAAATATTTCAAATTATTAACTGGCAGATGGAACACAGAGTGCAGATTTTTATTTATGTTTAATAATATAAGCATCTGGCAAGATTTCATATGGTACAAAAAAAGTCAATGAAAGTTTATAATTGGAGGTCCTTGGCCTCTAAGAAGAGAGCCAGTGCTGCCCAGTCCCCGGTCCTCACCCCTTCCTACTGCGACCTTGCAGGAGATGCTGGGTTCTCCCGTAAACTTCCAAGTGCCTGAGTTCCCATCCCCTTTCCCAGACCCACACCCCAGGATTTGTCGCTGAGAGGCAGGAGTCCTTCTGCCCCTGCAACACTCTCCACAGGGATGGGCAGGTCCAGCCACCCTGGAGGGACAGAGCTGCCCAGGCACACACCAAGAGAAACCCTGTCAACTGGTCTCCAGTCACTGCCTCCTGGACACCTTCCCTGTCTCTCTGGGTCTGTCTGGCTCCCACAGCGCCCTTGCCTTTGTTCCTCCAAACCCACTTCCCCCTGGTGTCACTGCTTTCAGACATTGCCTCGACTCCTCCTTGACTTCCCTCCCCTGAAACTCTGACTCCTCTCAGATGGACCGCACCCGCCCTCACAGCCTTCTCCCCGCATCTTGGGATGGAAATTCAACTGGAGATTTCGGGCCAGTACTCCAACAGATGGAAAATGCCAGTTTCCTTCGAATGATTTTAAAGCTCAAATGGCTCAGGAGAGAGAGCGGGGGGCGGGGGAGAGGAGAGAGACTGTAAGAATTGTCTCCAAAAATCCCAGTGCTGCCTCAGTGCCAGGCAGTGCTCCATGAACATTATCCATGGGCAAGACTTAATGACAGCCTTCTCTGCCATGTTAGGACCTGGTGGTTCTTCATCCTGGCTATGCAGAGGAAGTTCTGACAGCACCAGAAATCAGCCAGTCCACACACGGTGTCTGATGTCATTAGTTCTGGGTGCAGTCCAGTTCCAGCAGAGAGAGTTTACTGCACAGCTGTATGCTAATTTTCCTCAGTGAGTGGCTAAGTGTGGGTCATAGGTCTGGATACTTGCTAAGTTTGGAAGGTACAGAAGAGTCAGGCTTCCTAACACGCTTAGTTCTCTGACTGGCCACCCTTGTTTACTGAGAGCCCTGCAGAACCAAGACGCCCATCACACCCAGCTGGAAGGGAGATGAGAATAAGCAAGATTTGTTTTTCTTTCCTTCCACTTCCCCTGAAGGCCTGGCCTGAGGCCCAGGATGGGAGGAAACACAGGAACCAACGATATCAGCAGAGACTCCCGAAGTGGCCTCCAGGAGCGCTTACCGTAGTCCCTGAACCACTTCTCCCGGATCAGGCTGCCGTTGCTCACGATGCTCACACTGGGCAGGAGGAGCTCCTGCTTGCAGAATTTCACCAGCTGGCCCAGGTACTCGCCCCGGTCCTGAAGAAAGGGCTCTCCACCCGAGAAGTTTATCTTCTCCATCCCTGCCAAAGGCAGAATGTGAGGTGTTCCACTTCACCAAATCCCACTTTAATTTTTGTTTTATTTTGTGTCTTGTGCTGCTGAGCATCTAACCCAGGGCCTCATGCAGTGTGGGGAGCACCTGAATACTGAGCTACACCCCCAACCCCATCCACTTTTGTTTTAGTGCAAAGGTCATATTTTCTCCATGTTAAAAAAAATAAAGAAATGAAAATTTCTCATTATCCTCTCCTTTCCTAATTTGTGTTCCTAACACCAACCCCACCTCATCAGAATAACCATGTATTTAATTCAGGGTATAATCAGGGGGAAGAAAATCACTCGAAGATTTTGTTTTTGCTTTGTTTTTCCCTCCTTTAAGCAGATGCCCTTGGATGTTGGGAGTTCTTTACATAGAGGAGCTGACTTGGTTAGAAGCCAATGGGTGCAATGGCGCAACCTGGAGTCTGCAAAGCAGAAACCACCTCCTGAGACATGGGTAGAGCAGGCTGGGAAACAGCTCAACATGCCCCTGACATCCAGGCTCAGAAACTGGTTGTAGTAAGACCTATGAGAGGGCTAGCTGAGGAGGGAAGGTAAAATATTATATTTTAGTAAGATGTCTACTTCCAGGGAGAGCAGAGTCAATGACAAGAATCCTGCTGAGGAATGACAAGAACTTGAGCTAGGTCACTCTGAGAAGGACAAGGTGATGGGTCTTTACTTGCAAGATCAGCTGCAGATAACCAGCCGACAAGGTGGAGCAAAGCAGGTCAGGGCCTGTCAAGTGCCGGTCATATGATCTCGTCCCCATAAAGCACAGAATCAGCAGCACCAACCAGGGACACCCCCTGTGGGGAGCGTGCTGGCCGTGGCCATTCTGCACCTAGGGTTCTGCTTTGCGAATCCACCTGCTGTGCACTTAGGCTGTGTGTGACTTGGGGCTTGTCTGCAAACATTCCATTAGAATGTTCGAAAGAAGACTTTGCAAAGTAGCCAGCGCAGGGGGCGTTCTAGGAAGGACAGGAGGGAGAAGAGCAGGCTTGGATTGGGAGACGTGGCCCTCGGACTCCACTGCTGAGGCTGCTCTGAGGTGCTGGAACCATATAAAGGTGTGGATGTCCAGTAAGCAGCGCTCAAGAGCAAGGCCTCCGACATGTGCTGGAAATAATTGTTATAAGTTTCCTATTAAGAGCACATACATGATCCCAGATAGAAGGCTCAGATGTTGCTGTTCTAACATCCCATATTTCGTGTTTGTTTTCAACTTTCCTCATTAAATGTTTCTGGGAAAAAATGAATTCCTTAGTGCCTTGGACAAACTCTGACAGTAGCATCACCCTCCCGACCTCCGTCTAAATGCTGGGGGAAAGGGGCCTGCCGTTGGCACAGACCTCGGCTGACAGGAGGGGTGGGTGTGCCCACCAACCACCTGGCCAGGACACCTCGGGGCTCAGGAAGACCAGGCATCTGCCCGCATTCCGGCCCTTGCACCTGGGACGGCGTGTCTGTGGTGGCTGGGAGCCCTCTCGCCAGGGTGGCTGCCCCCGGCCGGATTGGCCCCCTGGGGTGGATGGAGCATCTTGACTGCTTTCTGGGCCTGGGACTCACCGGCTTCCTTGAGCAGGAGCAGCCCCCTCTTGGCCTCCTCCAGGGGCAGCACGAAGGACGTCTTGGCCGTGTGGAAGCAGAAGCCACATCTGTAGTTGCACTGGCGCGTGAAGTGGTAGTTGACGCTCGTGGGGGTGATGGGCAGGTCGCCGTCCGCCTCTTCCTCCTGGCTCCCCTCAGCTCTCTCTCCGACCCGCTGCTGTCCCTTCCCTGTACCTGGCCACCAGAAGGCTGCCCTCAGCCAGTACAGCAGTGGGGCCAGGCCCCTCCAGAGCGAGCGGAGCAGGGGCTGCCTGAAGGCGCCGAGCAGGCGCGCAGCCAGAGCCGAGGGCAGCAGCATCCTCATGGTGGCCACGGAGTGTGGGAGGCCACGGCTCAGTTATATGAAGGTGGAAAGGGCCCGCCTCTGAGCACCCTGTCACAGCAGAGGGACACGCCCCCTCTGACTAACTCCCAGCTGAGTTAGTTTCGATTTTCCTCTTCAT
Organism: Marmota monax; assembly: GCF_021218885.2. Lineage (NCBI taxonomy): Eukaryota > Metazoa > Chordata > Mammalia > Rodentia > Sciuridae > Marmota > Marmota monax. Next base: position 2,634,981 of record NW_026692321.1, on the reverse strand, counting down.
GAAAAGGAAAGTTGGAACCGGGCCAAGACCCAGGCTCCGGTCAGCAGGCTGCCTTCCTACCCCGCCCTGTGCTCAGCACCTGAGCAGGTGCTTCAGAGACGTGGTGCCCATCAGTCGTGTCTCTGTGCCCCCAAGACACACAGCTACCTCTGTATGCTGGGCTGCTCCCACTCAGGCCAAGCAGCCTTAACCTAAAGGGAGGGGACTGGAAATGCTCCAGATTGGGGACTTGTTTGAATTGGGGAGTATTTGCATATACCACAGTGAGATATTTTGAGGATGGGACCCAAGTCTCCTTATGAAATTCATCCATGTTTCTATGCACCTTGCACACATCCCCAGAGGGGGGCTTACACAACATTTAAATAGCTTTGTGCTAGAAATACATCTTCAGGAGGCAAACTCTCCACTTGTGGTGTCTTGTCAGTGCGGGGTTTCCAGTTAAGTGCATTTTGGATTTGGATTTTCAGATGCTTAGACAGTATAACTGTGTGACGATGAGAGCCTTCAGAGGTAGGTGGTCAGGGTGAGTATGTCATGATAGTCAAAGAGAACTACCTTAAGACCCCCTGCTGAGCATTTCTCCAAAGGAACAGAAATTAGGGCATGGAAGAGACATCTTCACATCCATGCTCACTGTAGCATTGTCTGTGACAGCCAAGATCTGGAGGCAAATGAAGGGTCCATCTGCAGATGGATGGGTGGGGACACGGAGTACCCCCACACAATGGAATCCTACGACTCTGCCTTCAAAAAGAAGAAAAACCTGTCAAGTCTAATTGCATGGATGAACCTGGAGGACATGGCGTTAAGTGAAATAAGCCAGCAAACACAGACACATGCTGCATGAGCTCTCTGATGTGGGGAATGTAAGTGTTTACACTCCCAGAAGCAGACAGTAGAAGGGTGGTTCCCAGGGACAGAGGAGTAGAGGCAATGAGAAGATGAATGTCAGAGGCCACAAGACGCTAGTTAGAGAGGAGGAGGGAGTTCCACAGATCCAGTGCACAGCAGGAGGACCCAGCTCATGGCCATGTGTCATGACTGTTGAAAGCACATAATGGAAAGACCACTTGATCAGGGGAGGATGGCTCTGCAGGGACTTCAGTCACCCAACCTGCTTGTTGAGACAGGGTTAACATGTAGACATGTGTTCCTGAACTTTTAAACTATTTCTAATAGACATTCCCAGCTAGGAAAATAGGATGTTTTTCTAACCTGCTTCCTAATTGGGGAAAATCACTGTGGCTTGTAATTTCTTTGTTTTTATAGTTTTCTCAGGAAGAATTGTGATCACCCTTCTTCTTTATGGTCAGGGTGGTATTGATCATGTGTCTTCAAGTGTTCCTCAGCTGAGCAAAGTTGGAACAGGCCAGTGGCTGGGCTTCAGGAGCCAGCTGTGTGACACCGTCATCTGCTCGACCACACAATCACACACACTGCACACACATCACCTCTCTGCCAAGGTGTAGATGCTACTTAATGCTCCTCCGTTGGGATACCCCTGAGAACTGGATGTGCTCTGTTAGGGTTAGCTATTGTTTGTCTGAATGGAAATAGAAACAGCTCATTTTCCTGAACAGAGAAACTGAAAGCAAATTCTGCAAAACAAGAAGCACGTGTTTAACGATTGCCAATTATGCAACCATGGATGTGGTCCAAGACTTTGAAATCGGGGCAAAAGCTATTTGAAACTTTTACACCATGGTCTGGCTCAATTGAGAAAGGCATTTTGCTAGATTACATATGTACGGATAAATGAAAATCAGATCAATTATAGTTATAATACAAAGGATAAAACACAAGCTTTTTGAAACAAAACCTGTTAAAGAACTGAATCCTACCTCAGCCAATATCACAAAATTTTGAGTAGATTTCTTAACTTGCCTGATCTTGTTGGTCATCTGGGAGAAAAGAATGTCTAACTCACACAGGCATTTTAAAGATTAAGTGACATAACGTCGACATAGCCCAGTTGATTACTCATCTACTGTGATAAGGATTTGGAATGCCATTCCTGCACCTGTCTTGTGGTGCACATACGCAGGCCCCTATGCCGGGCCTGACCGACCACTCAATGGAATCCAGGAGTGGAATCCGTTGCTAAGACACATGAGTGTTCCCTGGAAGTGCAGACCTCCAGTTTTCCAAAGTGATCAGCTATCAGAACCGTTCAAGGGTTCTGTTGCTCCACATCTTGCTGACTGCTATCATTGCTAAATTGTTTTGTTTTGTTTAATTTTAGTCATGGAGATGTTGTGATGACTCAAGGGAGTTTTAGTTTCCAGTTTCCTGATGACTGATGTTGTTAAGCATCCTTTTATGTGTTAAGCCAGTTGGATGCTCTCTTTTTTGTGATGCGCCTGTTCAAATTCCTTACCCCCTAAATGAATGGGGTGCACATCATCAATCCTGATATTTGTATAAGATGATCCTGAAAAGTTGGTATGGCAAGGTTTGTTGCTTATCCTCTGCACCCAGAATCTCCAATCATTAACAGAAAGACCCTCTAGAGGGTCCTATTTCCAGGGTGTGGGCGGGGATGGCTCACAGCTCTGGGCTTCCATAGAAGTAATCAACAAATGAGTACCTGGTTCTGTGTGGTTCACTTTCTTCACAGGTAGTTACATGAACTTCATTTCTTATAGAAAACCCAACTCCACAACACAGTATAAGGATATCCTTCAAGTTGGAAATCCACAAATGCATAAGAAAAAAACAAAAAAACAAAAAAACAGATGATCTGAGCAGCAGAGGCTTCATCTGCTCCTGGCTGGGAAATGACTTAAATTCTCAGTGCTTTCTACCCCGTCCATTAGCTTCCTGCAGGGGACTCAAGCTGAGGAATCATCACTCCTTCCTGGATCTGCTTTGTGAATTCTCATTTTCTGAACTCCACATTTATTTTGTGATATGCAAATTTGTTGATATAGAGTTGTCTGAAGTGGGGTTTCTCTCTTCAGAATCCCTTTCCATTTGTGGTTCCCAACCCTAACTCTAACCCTAACCCCTAACCCTAACTCTAACCCCTAACCCTAACCCTAACCCTAACCCTAATCCTAACCCTAAACCCTAACCCTAACCCTAACCCCTAATCCTAACCCTAACTTAAACCCTAAACCCTAACACTAACCTCTAACACTAACCCTAACCCCTAACCCTGACCCTAACCCTTAACCCTAACCCTAACCCTAACCCCTAACCCTAACCCTTAACCCTAACCCTAACCCCTAACCCTAACCCTAAACCCTAAGCCCTAACCCTAACCCTAACCCTCCACTGTATCCTTATCACTCTGATTTTCATTTCCTTTTCCCCACTTGAGAAAACTACCCAAAGCACACCTATTTAAGCAGCGTTTCAAAAATCTAGGCTTCTTTTTGGGGTTTTATTATTTATTAGTTGCTGCATTTATGTATGTTACAACTCTCTGTGCTTGTTTCCCCCATGAGCAGAATGGTTAGAGTAGTTTTCTTTTTCCTTTTGTAATTCTGTAAATGTTGAAGCCTATAGTTTTTCCTAGGAATACAGCTGTTCTATTCATTCCTTCAAAGCCACCTCTTTGAAGAGCCTTCCCAGCCTCCAGATCCGCTTCGATAGCTTTCTAACTGGCAAGTTTATTCAATCTAAACATTCAGCTGGCACTATCAGAGACTCTGTCCTAGGACTTTAAAATTGGTGCTCAAAAATATGAACAGTATTTCTTTTTGAGTAAAGATATTGTATCTTCAATCTCTAACACATATTTAATATGCACGGATCTCATCTACTTTAGTGTCATTGAAGTACTACATCTCCTCATAGGACAGAAACAGGTGCAAATGAATATAAAAACTTACAGTAGGATGGTTCATTTAGCAAACTATGTGCCGGGTTGTATTTCTGTTGGATTCTCAGAGACGAGCTCACCATCTTTGTGCTTATCCCAAGGTGCTCAGGGAGTAAACAAGACTGGCAAGTGAGCTGTGACCTTGCGAGGTCCTCAGATACACGTCGAGGTGAGGAGAGGCTACCAACCCAGCATTTGGAGAAGTTAGGAGGTGTACTATGCTCCTGCCCAATTCCTCGGAATGTGGCTGCATGTAGAGACAGGGCTTTAATGAGGGGGTTAAGTTAGAGATGAGAACATTATGGTGGCCCTAAACAACTGAGTTCTCATCAGGATAGGAAATCAGAGGGCCATCTGCAGGCTCAGAGAGGCCCTGGGGAAACAACCCCTGCTGGCACCTTGGTCTGACTTCTGGTGGCCTGAGCTTTGAGGAAAGAAACTTTCTCTTGGTCTAGGAGCCCCATCTGGGTCTCCGTATGGCAGCCGCAGTATACCAATGTGCTAAGAGGGGCCTGGCTGGGAATGGCCCAGCCAGCCTGTGGGAAGACCTTGCAACTAGGCTTGCAGGAAGACCCTGGTTTCAGGCCTTATCACAGATGAAAACGTCACTGCACACTGTGTGCAAAAAACATCTTGCTCGGAAGCAAGAACAACACTTCTCAGAGAGCTTCCTCCACCCTCCACTCCTCATTGTTCTTAGCCTACTCACTCACACATCAACCACACTACTACAAGATCTTAGATTGGGTCAAAAGAAACATTTTTTCAGCATAAAACATATCCCAGGTGTTGATCCAATTTGATAGAGACATGAATTCAGACAATTAAGAATCTCAACTAAGAAATTAGGGAATTTGATTGCTTTTAGTTCATCTAATATTTTCTCTTTGTCTCAATTCTAAATTTTTGAGATTTTCCTTTGAGAAATTAAAGATTTTTTCATCTATTTCTTCTTCTTCATCTTCTTCTTCTTTTTTTAAATCTGTGCATTTTGATGTAGGCTTCACTTACCTTAATGCAGGAAACTTTAATTTGGTGTACCAAAAGCAATGCTGAGGTGTCAATCTGAGTGACAATCTGGGCAACATTCCGGTTTTCAAGTCAGCTAAAGGGGCAGAGAATTCCAAAGCAAGCACGTGAGGTGCACTCACTGTTGGGGTAGAGAAAAAACCTCTCCGCAGGACTGCTGGGTAGAGATGCATGCTCTGCTTGGGGGCTCAGAGTAATGGAAGAGGCTGAGCATCCACAGGGTCTCCAAAGTCAGGCCTAGGTCAGGAGTCTGCAGTGCTCACGGGCAGTGAAGAGCCAGGGAGGAGCTTCCCCAGGGAGGAGGCCTCTCTGCCACGGTCTCTAGTGTGCGTCCCCTGATGTCAGGATGAAGAGATAAGCCTGGGAGGACAGGGAGATGGGCCCCTGGGCAGCTTCCAGGGCAGGAGAGCACAAAGGGCACCTGCAGATATTTGTTAAGAAACTTACAAAAGGGCTGTTTTAAAATCAGGACTATGTGACTGGAGAGTTCCATGTCTCTCCAAAGAAGGGAAAGTGCCTGATTGGTATTTTGATTGGACTAAAGGCTGCATGAACACCTCCTGACACTCAGTGCCTTGCCCGGGATTGGGCAGGGGGCTGGCTTCCTTAAACCTATCCATCTATATAAACCCCTAGATAGTAGCCACTCTTTGATATCTCTCTTGGGACTCCTCCACTTTGAGAGCTCTGCTTTCTATTACTCTAATAAATCCTGTCACTTTACTCTCAAACTTGTGTCCATGGAATTTATTCAGCAAGTTCATGAATCAAAGAACCCAACACCATGCTCCATGCTCCATACTTTGGGGCTCCTCTAGTATCTACAAAGGGTGAGTAAAATGGGACAATGGCTTTTCAGGGAGCCCTACGCTCTATTCAAATGTGTAATCCTCTCTCTGACACACACAAAAAAACAGGTATCTGTCAGTCACTTAGCAAGTAGCAGAGCTGCTGGTCTCCAAGACCCAGATGACAGTCTTGCTGAACAGGCAAGGCCAATCCCACTTCACCCATGCATTGGAAATGTCGGTCCCGACTTGCTTCAGTTTCTTTTCTGTGGGAGGAAGTTGGTGCGGGGGACAGAGGAAGGTCTGAGACACTGAATGGGGTGACTCCCCATGCTTCCTGAAGGTCTCTTGTCCCAAGTCTGACCCGATGGCCTTCAGAGGAACCAAATTTCAACCACAATCTTTCTGTTTCTGACTTTGCCCAATGATGGTCGCCCCCTCACCTAAAGAACCTTGGACCCTGAGATGAAGTCATGTCTGATCTGAGGTCCTTGGGAAAGAGATGAGCTGTTAATCCCCAGAGTGTGAGCTCCAGTCTCTCCCGTCTCTGCAGGAACACCTCTTCTCCATGTATGCCCTGGGGTGCAGGCTCCTCCCACTGCTCTCTCCATCCAACCAACCCTGATTCTCTCCTCTCTCTCTCTCTCTCTCTCTCTCTCTCTCTCTCACCCGCTTTCTCTCAAGTGCCCAAATAAAGTCTCCAGGGACCTCCAGGCTTTTGAATGCTTTCTGGGAGTCAAACCCCAAGTCTGTCCATGGTGCCCACGTCTTAAACAGGGGCCCACTGTAGGAGATGACCAAGCACAGCTCCCTCACTTTAAATTCCCTCCTCTCATCTTTCACAAGCATTTTTTTTTCCCTGTCCTTCCCTCACCCGGCAGGAAAAAGACCAGAGGTCTGTCCCTCTTAATTAAAATAAACTACCACTTATCTCTTCTAGTTCAGGGAGCCAAATTATTTGCTTTATGATCACCCAGAGCACTAATAGGCCTCCATCTTACTTCAAATTGAGAAACATAGTATGATACCATGATCCTGTAAGTATGAGGACCCAAAGGAACACCCCAAAGTGTCAGCATGCCTTGCTGCCCTCCTGGGACCCCCACAACCTGAGGTGTCATAAATCTGCTCTTCCTAGCAAAACCTTTACCATTAATGACTCTGGCCTTGCTCAGACTTCTTGGATCTTGCTCAACAGGACGACGACGATCCATACCAGCCAGGGTCCCTGATGGCACAGACATGTGAAGCAGAGGAGTACACCCTACTGTAGGCTGTTTTTATCATTGGGCACCACAATTGGAAATTTGAGAGTGTCAGGAGGCCAGTAAAGGCCCCTGGGTCTTTGGCATGTGGCAAACAAAGACCTATCCATGCATCCTTTCAGGTAAGGCAGCAATAAATCCATCAGGACATGGGAGTTAGAGAGGTGGGATTGCTGACCAACAGAAGCCCATTAAGGAGATGCCCTCATGAGAGTGAGTAGATTCTCTGGCATGGGCACCTGAGTTCTGTTTTCTCATGTTCAGATGGGAGCTTCAATCTCCACAGTAACACTAGGTTCACTGCTAGTCTACAGACTGGGAAACTGGGACACGTTTGACCCACAGATGCTCAAGAATAAGCACATCATTTTCTTCTGCTGTCAAGCATGGCCTCAATTCAAAACCTCCATAGAGAATCATGGCCATCAGGGAAAAATATAAATTTTAATACCACCCTGCAGTTTAGCTTGCTTTGTAAAAATGGAGGAGAGTGGCCCAAGGTTCCCTATGTGCAAGCCTTATTTTCCCTAAGGGAAAAACCAAAATTGTGCCAACAATGTAGATTAGACTTAGCTGTGATTGCTGTCTTACTGGGAGAAGCCCATGCTCAGGAAGAAATATGAAAAAAATCCCCCAAATCTACACTTCCTGTCATATCTGTCAATAGCTCACATGACCCGCCCCCCCCATATCAAAAGTTATCAAGAAATTAGTATCCTCCATTCTGAGCAAGGCCCAGTTTTTCCCCAAAAAGTTTTTGACCAATAATAGGCTCAGCAGAGACAGACCAGGATTTATTACAAGATAAGAAAGGCATCTAAGGGTTTCATGGTCTCCCAGGTTCACAAGTCACACAAGTAAAGGTGGATAAATCTGGAGGCTTGCACCTTCTTCATGGTCACCCATGAAAGAGGAAAGAATACCCAGGGGCACTCTAATCACAACTGAGACAAGGATGACACAGGAGAGGATGGAAAGGCCCTAAGTCCGGTACCCCAGCAGTCTCTGGCATCTTGGAGACAGAGTCTCATCCTAGGTCCTGACCATGCTAAGGCAGCGGTTAAATCCTGCAGGTCACGGTAAGAGGGGCAGGAACTGCTGACTGCTAGTGGCTCAAATTAGGGAGATGTCCCTTAGCCAAAAAGACAGCTTTCTTGGGAGAGATGCCCATCTTTCATTGAGGTGAGAGCCTGGGCCTCAAAAAATAACCCATGTCACTAGCTTGCATTTTGAAACATTGGGATAAATTTGATCCTCAAACACACACAGATGCACAAATAGAAAAAAACCTGATAATTCTCTGCACCCAAGCCTGGCCTGACTACCCACCACTGTTGGGGGGATGCCTCTGAAGGAGAACGTACATTTTAACACCATCTTACAGCTAGGCCACTTTTACAAAAGGAAAAATGGTTGTAAGTGCCCCGTGGATACACTTTTTGTCTCTCATGCTCAAAACAGCAGCTTTCCTTTCTCCTTAGCTGCCTGCCTGATACCTGTCTACAATGTAACCCCCAATGAATAACTGTCGGAATCACTCTGAAATCAGAGAAGGGAACAGAGTCACTTTTAAATCCAAGCTGCTATAGAACACAGGACTGTTCTCTCTTTTCTTGCAATCTGGGATTCAGCTCTTTCAATAAGTTCCTTCCCAAATGACTTTCTCTTCTGTCCAGCTAAGCACAGAAAAAAAAGAAAAGATCCCATAGGTGCAAGGTTTCTTTTTCTTTAAAATCTTTTTTTGAGATTTCATGGGCTTCCAAATTCTTTGAATATCTGGCCTGACTAAAATCTGATCCCCAAGTGCTCTCTGGTCAGATACGCATGGCCCTGTGCTCCTTTAATAGAGTAATTATGGCCATGTCATTTTTTTCAGTCTTTTCATATTCTAAACTCAATTTTTTTCTGGTGAAGTCACCTTTGGTCGTGCACCAATTAGTCTGGTTTTGTCCAACCGGAGTTTCTAGTCCTGTTTTGTTGTTTTTATTCAGAGGCTAGGTTTTCAGGGGTTAACTCTCAAACATGCTGGAAAAGAAAAGAGACCTTCTCCTTTAATGAGTACTAAGCAGGAAAAAGAAACAGTGGTAGTGGTTGGAATGACAGCCAAAAAGACAGCTTTCTTGGGAGAGGTGCCCATCTTTCATTGAGGTGAGAGCCTTGGCCTCAAAAATAGCACATGCCACTAGCTTGCATTTTGAAACATTGGGATAAATTTGCCCCATGATGGATGAGTGGCCACCTGGACCTCGGATTTTAGCGTCTGCCTTGGATGACAGAATCTATCTCTAATCTCCCCAACTGTACAGGGCTGCCCTATATCTGAGTCATATTCCAAGAATCTGTGGTTGACTCTATTTTAATTTCTAAAGGGTTAAATCTGACAGTCTGTATAATTAAACATCTGTAATTTGTTTGTTTTCTACATGTGAGAATCTAATGCCTGGCAAAGGGCTATAAAATCTTTGCTTCTTGTTGATTTTTATGTATATGTGTGTATACCTGTGTATTCTATGTTGTGTCTACATGTGTGCTCGTGTATATGTATCATGTTTTTGGTACCACAATATAAATGAGCGCTCATAAAAAAAATCCAAATGCCTTTCAGGTCACGTGACTTAAACTGTTTAAAAAGATAAGAGCAAGACGTCTTTAAAATTTCTAATGTACACATTTTTTAAGTGGCCAGCCAATTAAGAAAACATTAGTATCTATAAAATGTTTAACATCCATTGCTTTTAAGGATTTTTCTTGGACAGCAATGACTTAGTTAAAATGTTAATTTGATTTGTCTGATTCATTAGTTTTCATGGTTGACATAATGTTAACAACTAGAATGAATGAATTAGATTTAACATAAATGGTACTAATATTCATAAATGTTTGTTAAAAGAGATATTTGACCAATTTATGAAGTTAAAATTTTCAAGCATCAAATGCTAAATTTAAATTTAAGTACTCTTCTCTTCTTACATTCCATAAGACAACATAGTTTAGGTTTATTAAATGTGCTTTTATAAATCATTGATAAATGGCAAGTCAATTTAAGATGGCTTTGTTTCTGGGTCTTCACTAAAAACAAGACAATTAAAGGTTAAAATTCTACTTATGTGTATTGCTGTATATGCAAGGAACAAAAAAACCTAAGCTACTTTTGATAAACAAACAACAACAACAAACTACAAGAAAAGTAAATTGTATTTCATGTCACTAAAAAATGTAATTTTATACACATTCATAAATTTTTAAGGACTGTTCAAACTATAAATTTAAAAAAGTTAACTAGGATAAAATACATAAGGAAGTTACAGAGACAAAAGTGGATTTTCTTAATAAGGAAAAAATGTTTCCAAAAGAGAAAGTACCTGGCATGGTAAAGTAATATTTTTTGTTCTAAAGTTCAAAATAAAAAGGAGTCAGGACAAAGCTAAGAATGTAAACAAGTTCTAGAGTGTCTAGGTAAGTTACAAAAGGAAAGTTACTTAAGGAGATTTCTAAAAGTCAACTTTGAATGTACCAATATAAACATCTAAGTATGCTCAAAATTTATAAGATTTTCTTAAAACATTGATCTGGACTTGTTTCAAGATAACTTCAAGATAATTTTGTTATCAAGATAACTTCTGTGTCTCTTAGTTTTTATTATTTAAGAAAATTAAGCCCTAACGAAATTAGGGTTCGTACTGATTTCAAAGTTTTTTTTTCAATGATTGTTTTATAGCTCTGTTTAAATAAACCAACTGTTATCTTAGAATATTACAATAGAGTTGACACCCTAAATTTGTGTGACTAGAGATAGATATGTATACAAATGAAAAAAAAATGTTTTTTCTGAGCTTTGTCTAAGTGTTACATAAAAGCTTATAAAATGAAAGCTACTTATGTTTAATCCAGGTATGGTAACCAATGAAGGTTCTCTTTTATACTTTATATCTGACATAAAGGGACACACTGCCAGGGTTAAAAAACCTAGCTTACATCTGTTTGTTGAAACTATGTAAATGTTTCATTGTCATATAAATGAGATGCATTTAACATCAGATAATAGTCTATTTCTGATACCTCATCTGAGTTAAGGCTCTGCCTCTCACTTTACTCTATGTTAGGATGCCTCCAAAGTAGGCCAGAATTAAGCTCATTTAAAGTTATGTTCAAAAGACAGATTTTGATTATAAAGATTACTGTGATCTCAAAATAAACAAGGGATATAATACAAAACTAATGAAAGGTTTAGGTGAATTTTAAAATGTATTTAAGGTTGTAAGAAAGTTATAAAAATAACAAAGTTTGTAAAGGATTTTCTATGTTATGAGTTTAAAAATTAATAAATCTTTGCAGAGGTTAAATAGACATTAAATATACTTTAGTGATATAATTGAAGCTATGTATCTTGATTCAAAGGTATTGTACAAACTAAATCCTCATACATCTTTGTAAGTGTTGCCTATTAGTATTTTATAAAATTACTATTTCTAACAAAACCACCTGAGCTAACTTAAGACTATAAACCATCAACCATAGGAGAGATAGTACATAATGCTGACCTTTACTACTAATACTGACCCAAAGTAATTAAAAAGGTAGCTGTAAAATTATAGACATTAAAGTTAAAACTCAGTATTCCTACTTCAAAATGGTGAACCCAACCTACTGGATGTTGAAAACCCAAACCTGGAGACAAAATCAAGGGCTTAGAAAAAGCAGCCAATATTTTGACCTTGCCCTCTAAGGTCAGCTGAAACTCAGGGAATAATGGGACGTCTCTAAGGACTCTAGTGAGTCACTCGGCCTCCAGATCAGGGGGATTGTGGAGAAACCTAGAAAACAGGAAGCCACCCAGTGCACATTCTGCAAAGAGGAGGGTCATTGGAAAGGGAAAAGTCATTGATGCTTCTGAGGGAAGCCCCATGTGGGCAGCAAGACCTGATCCATCCTGGCAGATGCATGAATGATAGAGGAGACCTTTCTTAGAGTGGTCCCTGACTTTTAATGGAAGATAAGAGCAGTCAAATTCTTTACCAACTTGGTCTTGAACACCTGGCAGGAAAGTGTAACCAAAATACAGTCAGACAGGGACACTTAGAAAGGCAATAGCTTTTGAATGTAACTGGGGATGTACACTTGTGTCAGTCCTCCCAAGAGTAAGTGAAACTGGGAAGCTATAAAGAGAGGGTCTTACATCAGAGTGTCTGATAACTGCTTGTTGTAAGTCAGTCTGAGACCTATGAACGTCCCTAACCTCCTAGGTAGGTAAGCTCAATTTGGTTTTCACTGGCATGGTTATTTAGCTCTGGGTTGGTCTAAAAGATGTAATGTGGCACACGAAAGCCCTAGCTGACTTTACCAAGAGAGTCCTAAGTTGCACAGCTAACAGGACCCTTCTGCTGACACAGAGGTAAGGCCAAGGAGAAAACTACTTTATAAAAATCCAATGGCCTTCCACAGCTCCAGGGGAAACCTGGGCCATTATTAAAGTTAAAAGTTGGACATGTGTTTTTAGCAACTTTGCTGATATTTCTGAAGCCTTAAATGGCCTCCACTCACAAGTATAAACGACACCACAGGCCACACCTTAGACTCTAACAAGTTACTATCTTCATGGTCTTCAGAGACTGGCTGTAACACTAATTGTTTACAGAAAATAATACTTTGCCATCTTTTTATTGTTCCAGCCTGATCCTTACCCTATGTCCAGTCACCTGCCAACTGCTGCCATGGACCCCTGTACTGCCCTGATGCAGAGTGTATTAAGCTGCAGATTCGATTAAGTTCCAGATGGTCATGGAGATGCTACCCACCATGGAAGTACCACCTGACTTCACAGGGACCCATTAGAGAGGCCTCTGTAGCGGGACCCTGACTGACACTCCCCTTTCAACATCCCTCTTCAGCCTGAAGCACGTGAGAGCAGTCATTGCCCAAATTCCAGAGAGAGAGAATGACGTCAGTGGGAAGAGATAAGCCCGGGAGGACAGGGAGATGGGCCCCTGGGCAGCTTCCAGGGCAGGAGAGCACAAAGGGCACCTGCAGATGTTTGCTAAGGAAATTACAAAAGGGCTGTTTTAAAATCAGGACCATGTGACTGGAGAGTTCCATGTCTCTCCAAAGAAGGGAAAATGCCTGATTGATATTTTGATTGGACTAAAGGCTGCATGAACACCTCCTGACACTCAGGGCCTTGCCCGGGATTGGGCAGGGAGCTGGCTTCCTTAAACCTATCCATCTACATAACCCCCTGGACGGTAGCCCCTCTTTCCTATCCTTCTTTTGCCCCCCCACCCCCCACTTAGAAGTTCTCCTTTCTATTATTCTAATAAATCCTGTTACTTTGCTCTCACTCTTGTGTCCATGGATTTTATTCTTCAGATTCATGAGATGAAGACCCCAACCCCACGCTCGGCCCTGCACGCCTAGCCCCACACGCTGGGCATAAGAAAGCAAGGAGGAGTTGGGGGAGGGGGCTGGGGGCCGCCTGTCACCTCCCGGTCCGGGCGCGGCTCCGGTGCTGATTTGCCCCCAGCCTAAGGGCTGGATTAGGGTTGAGAGGGACGTCCCCTGTAGAGGCTGCCGCCTCCGGGAACTGCCCTGCGCAGGCAGCAACGCGCGCCGGGGACGCGGGGGCCGAGCGTTTGCTCTCCGCGCGCCGGCGGTTTACGGAGCGGCTTTTCGAGGGAGGAGAGGCCGCGGGGAGGCGCCCAGAGCCGCTCCGCCCGCCAGTAGCTTTCGTTTCCCGCCGCGCTTCCCCGCCGCCCGCCCCCAGGCGAGTTTCGATTACCCGGCGCGGCCAAGGGCGGGGTGGCGCTGATGGCCTTTGCCGGGCGCCCGCGCGCCCCACCGCTGCTCTGGCTGCTCTCAGGGCGGCTGCGCGCCTGGCGCGGGCTCTGCGCTCTGGCCATGGCTCGGCCGCGCTGCTTCGCTCTGGAGCTGAGGGACTGCACTTTAGCTCACTTCGCTCTGGGCGCGGAGGGCTCCGATGCACGGCCTGACCCCCGCCTGGCTGAGCTGCTGGGGCCTCCGGGGCGCAGCTACTCGCTGTGTTTGCCGGCGGCCGCGGACGGCGACTGCGGGGCCCGAGTCCAAGCGGCTCGGGTGCACCAGAACCTGCAGCGCCAGCTGCGCAGTGACCCCTTCCAGCGGTGCCAGCTGCACAGGCTGCTCTGCTACTGCCCAGGCAGCCAGGCCCAAGGCATGCAGCACGGCTTCCTGCTGCGCGACCCCTCTGACTGCCTGGACACCCGGCGCGCTCTGCTAGAACTGCTGGGCAGAGTCCAGGAGGCTGGGCGTCCGCACCTGGGAGAGTTTGAGGCCGACTCGCAAGGTGTACTGTGGCAGCGAGTCTGGGTACTGCAGGAGAGTGGGCAGCTGCAGGTGGGCTGCGCACGCGTCCTACCCACCTTGGAGCCCCCGCTGCATCCAGTGGTGCCCCACCTCCTCAGCTCGGTGGTCTTCCGGGACCTGGACACTGCCAGGGCTATTTTAGAGACGGTAAGATTTTTTTTTCCCTTCAGGATGGCATCTGGATCCTACACACCAGAACTGGACCAAGCAGTTTGCTGTCCAGCAGGCTGACCTGTAATGAACTTCCTTCCCTCCTTAGTTTGTTTATTCCTGTTCACAGATCAGTTAGTGGAGACATCCTGTATGCCAGGCTCTGCATTAGGCACTGGCTCTTTCGAGATTCTTATCTGAAGGAACTTCCAAGCTGACACAGAACATATCCTAACACCAAGCAATGCCATGCTTGCTGTGGTGCATACAGAAAGTATCCCAGCAGGAGTGGAGAGGGGCTAGGAACCGGAGGATAATGACAGCGAGGTAATTTTCCTTGGTAGTGGCTGCCATTCAGGGATCTTGGGGTGTAGAGGAAAGGACACCAGTTTGGAGTGTAAGAAACTTAGGCATAAAGAGCCTTCCTCCTCAGTAGCTGTGGGCCTTGTACCCTCACTCCACCTGTGTGTTTCCTCCTTTCCTCCACACCCGTTTGTCTTTCAGGGTTCTTGTCAATGATTAAGGAAACAGGTGAGTCACAGCATCATTGAAAGAGACTGAAGACTGACCACAGGTGGGATCTGGGGCATGCAGACTGGCCCACTGACCTGTGATTCATTAGCCTTATGGGACAGGGTTGCAGAGTGGGTAAGAGTGCAAAGTCGTTCACCTGGGGTTGAGTTCAATCTCTGGCATTTATAGGTGCTTTCAATAAGTTTCTCCAGTGCTCTTTGCCTCAGTCACCTTGGTTCACAAGACGAGAGTAATCCTCGTCCCACTCTTACAAAGTTATCTTAGAGATTGGCTAGCTTCATATTGTGAAGCACTTGGAAGGTCTCCGTTTCCAATAAGCACAGAAATAAGTAGGGTCTGGGCCTCGTGTGGAGGTGTGGTGAGCATGGGATAGAGCACTGCGCAGCTAAGGCCTTGGAATTCTCAGGCAGACACTGCTCTGCCAGCCCTTGCACTTTTCACAGCTCCCTGAGCTCTTAGGACAGGACAGAAACACACTGCTCATTTACCAACTTGCCACCCTCTGTTCCAGGAGGGGCCTGTGGTTCCACTCTGACTGAGTTATACTGCCCTGTAAGTATGGGTCTTGACCAATGCAGGATGTGTGTGATCCAGAGAATCGAGCCTTTTAAAGCCTCAGTTACCCATTACGAAACTATGGTGGCCAGCCTGTCCCAGCTTCAGGATACCAGGAGTTTCATATGCCTGGTGGGGCCCTTGGTGTAATGTAGGCCTAGTCTTGGGCAACTACAAAAGCCCCAGTGCTTGCTGCTGATGGATACCCATTGTATTGCAGTGTACGTCCTCTATTCCGGAAGCCCAGGCAGTTCTTGATGTGGTTGACAAGTGCCCAAGGCAGGTCCAAAGAGGAAAGTTCCCAGTCATTGCCATCGAAGGACTGGATGCCACTGGTAAGAGACTTTGTAGTTACAGACAATGGCATTCACTGTTCAGTTGTGGAAAAAAAAGAAGTTCTTCTGAAACAGAACTTCATACAGAGCCTCGATCTGGCTGTACTGTACAGCAGGTGCTGGACTAGGCAGGCCATAAGGCTGGCCTCCCCAGGGGACACCATGCGGACAGGGCGAGTTCTGACAACAAGGCTAGTCAGGGGACAGGTGCAGGGAAGGCGCTCCAGAAAGAGAAATGGCCTGGACACTGGTGCACAGACGTGACCCGCATGGTGTGCCCAGGAACCCCAGGCAGTTCAGAGGACAATCTTGGGAAAAATGTGGAAGAACAAGGAAATGGAGGAGGAAAAGCCTTCTGAGCTGCACAGATCTCACGACTCGTGTCTGCAGTGAGACTCGGATGCCCAAGGGGAAGAAGTGTGGCTTCTGGGGCAGACAGGGGTGGAGACGAGGAGGCTGAGCTTGTAGAACACTAGCACCCGTGGGGCCTGGCATGAGGACCAGCTTCAGGAGTGTCATATGCCTGGTGTGGCCCTTCCTTGTCAACTTAAGGGCACACACTTATCCTAATAGCCTCACAGTAGTGTCCAGTGGGGCCCTGTGTCATGACCAAATGGACTGTGGTGCAGGTGGAGGGCTGGCTTTGACTGTCCTGGTTCCCTCTGAGTGATCCGGAGGAGAAGCAGTGGCTTTGGACTTCTGATGGCCATCTGTCACTCGTTGGGTGTGCCCGCTCTGCTGGATCCAGTCCTAGTTATGCGGGAGTCGCACAAAATCTCAACAGCATCAGTCCTGCAGCCAGTGCAGGCTCTGCTCATTTGTTTTATACTTAAAGCTAATTTAGATTCTGTGGGGTTAAAAAAGGTCCAAATATTTAACATCAGCACTCACGTGCGTGCATGAAAAACTCATGAGCAGAGAGCGCCGTGGGGAGACAAGGAGGGTTCACTTGTCACCAGTGCATTCTGGGTCCAGGCCCATCAGCAGGGTGTTTGGGTAATTTGCTACTTTTCTCTAGTACCAGATTGCTCCTCTATAAGGTGATTAATCAACACCTATTTTGTAGGGTCCTTGGGAAAATTAGATGCATACTGTGTGTCGAGCTCACAGCTCCTAAAGACACTGACAAATGCTAGGGTTCATCTTATCAACCCAAGAGAAAAATACAATCAAATAAAAGAAATAAACAGTTTGTAATAAATTTTTGAAAACTTAAGTGGAGAGAGAGGAGTAGGGAGGGAGAGAAAAGATGGCTAAGCGTTAGGAGCGCAGAGAAGCCAGCCAACAGTGTCCTGGAGTGGATGACTTTCTTATCCGCACCCATGCTGAGCTCAGCACTGCAGCCAAGGCTTATGGGATGGGTCCAGGGCAGAGGCTGATGTGAGTACACACCTGCAGCTGTGCAAAGGGGATCAGAAAGAGGCTGAGCAGGGCTGTAACTTTGAGGAAGAACCAAAGTCTAAATCCAGATAGAGCAGCTCCAACGGCCAAGCCCAGGGAGCCACGGCAGGAAGAGTGATAGAGTCAGGGTTGGAACTGGAAGGGGCTTGAGGAAGTGGCAGCAGGGGGTGAAGAAGTGAGAAGGGAGGTGGGACCAGGAGAGGCACTGGGGATGCCACATGTGTTCCTCAGCTTCTCTCCATTGTGACCAAAATACCCGGCACACACAATTTCGGGAGAGGTGATTTGTTTTGGCTCATGGCTTCAGAGGCTTTGGTCCATGGTCGGTTGGGTCCATTGCTCTTGGCCAGAGATGAGGCAGAAAGAACATCATGGTGGCAGAAGGAAAGCTGTTCAGCTCCTGGGAGCTGGGCAATGGAGGGAGAGAGAGACTGAGAGTGAGAGCAAGATGAGAGAGAGAGAGAGAGAGAAGACAGACTGGCCCAGGGGCAAGATTCAGCCCCTCAGGGCATGCTCTCAGTGGTCTACTTCCTCTGCCTCTGCCTCACCTCCTAATAGTCCATTCCAATTATTCACCCATCAAATGATGTAGGCAGAGCCCCAGGTCCAAACCTTTCCTAAAAGCCCCACTTCCTAACACTGCTGCACGGGGAAGAGGCCTCAAACACAGGGCACTGTGGGGGACTTCCCAGGTCCAGACCACAGCACTGTGCCTGGGTCATTCCTCAAGACAGGTCAGATGTGGGTGGCAGGGGTGAAGAGAAGCACGGGCCAGGAATAAAGGAGCACGTGAAAGGAGCTCTGGTATCAGGAGCCTGCAGACCCAAGTTCATCATTGATTCATAAAAATGAAGATCATTTTTTTTTCCTTCCAGATATTCTAATGCCAAGCAGAGGAATCCTAAGTTCCTCTCAGCCTGCAACTTTATATAAAATACCCTAGTGTGAGATAGCCTCCTTTCAATGACAGATTGAAATAATTATTTTGCTTCTTGATGTTAATGTGAACCTTGTGATACTACAGGGGCTGTGTCAAAAATGTGATGTCTTTTGTTTGTGACTTGCAGGTAAGACCACGGTGACCCAGGCAGTCTCCAAGTCTCTCAGGGCTGTCCTCTTACACTCACCACCCTCTTGCATTGGCCAATGGAGGAAAACCTTTGATGATGAACCAACTATTATTAAAAGAGCATTTTACTCTTTGGGCAATTACATTGTGGCTTCTGAAATAGCTAAGGCATCTGCCAAGTCTCCTGTGATTGTAGACAGGTGTGTATAAAGCTTCCTGGAATCAGGCATTTTCTCCCCGACGTGTGTGGGGTGTGGTGGGGCACATGCAACACCCTATTGTGTTAATCAAGTGAAAATTGTGTTAAGATTATAATAGCAACTGTGTCTGTCATTTATTAATTGCTTATACCAGTCATGGCATTTGGCACAGAACTTGCAGAAATTTTAGTGACATCTGGATCAGTAACTTGGGTAGAAAGATATCAAATGTTATCCCCAATTAACTGATTAGAAACAGACCCTAGAAAGGTTGAATAACTGGCCAGTGAATGAGAAGTCTGGGCTTCGCCTCTCTGTGCTTTTAGTGGTTCATTTGTTCACTGACTGATTCAACAAAGATTTATTGGACACCTAACGTGTGCTAAAGACTTCTTAGACCAAAAGATTTAGGGTAAATGAGATCGTCAGTACACTGCTTCTGTGGAGCAAAGTGACCAGTTGCAGAAGACAGTGACCACGTGGGCAGAAATGTGAGGTGATCTCAGAGAACGTAAATATGAGGAAGAGGGTAAATCAAGGTAACATGACACTGAAAACCTCCAAACTCCCAGTAGGTATGGCGCAGAGGGCCTGCCTCAGAAGGCATCTCTCAACAGTGATCAAAAAGAGTCAGGTGTGAAATTTCCAGGGGTGCAGGATGATCATGTAAGCCAGAGGCTGACAGATTCAGGGATCAAAGGGAGGCCCGTGTGCTGAAACACAGCCTGTGAGGCCGGCTTTCTGGAAGGACAGAAGGAAAATGTGGGGCAGGTCACGGGGAAGTGTGAATTTTATTCTTAGTGGGGAATTATCTGAAGAATTTAGATATGGGAGTGGCATGAACTAATATTTTAAAGTTTGTACATATAAATAATAGCTTTAAAATGCAGTAAAAATGGACAAAAGCTATATAGCAAGGGGTACCGAGTTTAACAGTGTCTCAACACGGAGTATAGAAATTGCAATCACACTAAGATGCCATTTTGCTCCCAGGAGTTTGGTGAAGACCTGGGTTGGAGAAGACACAGATCCATGGGAACTCATGTGTGGGGCTGACCAGAGATGGACACTGGTGTTGTCCCGTGCAGAATAGGTTGAGGAGATGTAGCAGAGGGGAAGGTTGCTGCCACTCACTGGAGGAACACCCTCCAGAGTTTATTTCAGCATCATTTATACTATCAAAAAGTTTGAAAAGCCAAAAGCCCACCAATATAGAAAGGAAAATACTGGCATATTTGTAAAATGGAATATCATGTGGCAATATACACAAGGGTAATGCATCACTGTGCACAGATTACAAAACCATAATGTTAAATGCAAAAAAAATCACATTGCAGAAATATGCTCAGCAGAATGCATGTGAAATAATACTGCAGAGTATGGAGAGATGAAGGAATGTTGAGCACTGAATTTAAGAGAGCCATATTCCTATGTGCAGAGAGAAATGTGGTTGCCAATGTGTCTAGAAGGGATTCATTTGTGATGTATTATTTCTTTACATTACTCAAGTATTCATTTTACTGCTTTCTGTGCAATTTTAGTTGTTTTTGAATCTAAGCAATTTCATCTAAGCAATTCAATACGTATTAAGAAGGGCATTAATAATAAATGTAAATCCCAAGGAATTTCAGGAAGTGAGCCTATCAAATAACCTGAACCCTGGGTTATGGTTTAGCTATTTGGTGTCCCCCCAAAAGTTTGTACGTAAGACAATGCAAGAAAGTTTTGAGGTGAACTGATTGGGTTATGAGACCCTTAACTTAATCATTGCATTATCCCCTGATGGGGATTAATTGGGTAGTGACTGTAGGCAGTGGGGGTATGATTGAAGAAAGTGGTCCCCAAGGGCTTGCCTTTGGGGTATATTTTTTTACCTGGTGAGCAAGACTCTCTCTCTACCTCCTGGTGCAGAGACTGACCATTCCCAAGGAATAGAGTTAGCCAACTACAGACTGAGACCTCTGAAACCATGATTCTCAGATAAAGTTTGCCTCCTCTAAAACTGTCCTGGTCACAGCAGTGAAAAAGCTGACTAAAACACCTGGTCAAGAATGGGAGCCTTGGGCCCGGGGATGTGGCTCAAGTGGTAGCGTGCTCACCTGGCATGCATGCGGCCCGGGTTCGATCCTCAGCACCACATACAAACAAAGATGTTATGTCTGCCGAAAAACTAAAAAATAAATAAATAAATAATTAATTAAAATAAAGAATGGGAGCCTTGCTGCACCCCATAAATCTGCTCCTTCTCCACCTGAACATGGTCCATTCTCCTGCCCAGTGGTAGCCACTCTCCTGATAGCATCTACCACATATTGGTTTTTCCTGTTCTTGAACTGCCTATGAATGCAACGCTACGTCAAATGCTATTTGCATTCGGTTTTTTTTTTTTTTCACACCACCTTGTGTTTGTGAGGTCTCCGTCTGGTAATGAACTTTCACACACCTTTGCTGCAATGTACATGCGATTCTGATGCATAGGTTTCCGGGAGAGGAACGGCAGGGGCATGGCATTGAGGTGTATTCAGCTTTCGCAGGTATGGAACAAAGTTTCTAGAGTGGTGGAAACAACTTACAGCCTCATCTTGTCCCACAGGAGGGTCTGAGCCCTCCCTTGGGAGCCCCCCTCACCCACAGTTAGTACAGCCTGACTCTGCTCTAGCCTTTCTGCTGGTTCATGTTGGGAAGCTGGTAGTTACAGCCGCTTTGCTGCACCAGGGAAGAGACTTCCTACTCCTTTCTTGAAATGATATCTTTCTCTGTGCTTTTTGGTATATTGGAAATATTTCATAAAGAGATCACCCAGATGGTTTTTAAGAATAAAGGATGTGGTGGTACTATGAGGATGAGAGGGAAACGGCAAGTTTAGCCTGAAGCTGTGGCTTCTCGTCTCAGCTACAGTGGCAGCTTGGGGTATTACTTTGGTGGTGGGGGATGGTGGGCTGGGTGGGGTTGGGTGGGGGTGTTTTAATTGTTTCCAAGTTGGCAAGTATGAGGAATGCTAGAAGAAATGGCAAAAGCTGTGGAGTCTTGTTCCTCTTTGGGACACTTGCCTGGGCGACACCTTTGCCTCATTGCCAACTTGCCCAGTGTTAGCATATCTATGGTCATTCCCTGGTATTTCAAGGGGGAAGACTAAAATTTTCCTGCAGACCATGACTTCAGGTGGGGCATATTTTCCTTGGTGCCCTGGGTGTTGAATCAATACCTGCAGTGGAGGCAGGTACTCATGCCCTCCGTCTCTTGGTTTGCTGATCTGTCAAAGCGGTATATTATACGCCCTCCCCTGCCTGCCCTCAAGGCCCGTGATGCATAGCAGTGAGTTGATTCATGAGCAGGGTCTCTGACACTAGCAAATCATTCTAAAAATAGACAGCATGATTCTAAAGCCATGTGTGATGTATTGGCCAAGGGTTCTGGGTTTGTGCTTCCCCTGATGGTAGGATCCAGAACGCCAAATAGTGCAAAGAGTGGAGGTGATGTCCAGGGGCATGATTATTTTAAAAGCACAGCAGGGCTGTCAGCGAGAGAACTTATAGAAAACAGGCTTTAATTCCATTTCTCTGCTTTGTGTCCCTGGCTTGTCTGCAATTTAGTTCTTGTCAGAGGAAAAGCAAAAAGCAGTTCTGTGTTGTCTGAGTGGGTTTGTCCATGTTTAAATATTCTGAAATCCATTTTTTAGGTAGCACCTTCCTCTGGCTGGATGATGTGTGGGTAGAGGTTGCTCAAGATTTCTATGGTAAAGGAGTCTTGTTGAATTATCAGCCTTTGTCTTCATACTGAGCATTTCACTCAGAGAACACGGAGTGTGCAGATGCCTGTGGTAGTCTGGGCGACAAGACCTGTCTGCTTGCCTGGCACTGACGGGCAGTCAGATGCCTGGAGGCTCGGGGTCCAGCCCAGGGTTCCCTGGATGGGCACGTTCAGTGTGAATAGCACAGGAGGCCTGACTGTCCAGAGTTT
Source organism: Marmota monax (assembly GCF_021218885.2). NCBI lineage: Eukaryota > Metazoa > Chordata > Mammalia > Rodentia > Sciuridae > Marmota > Marmota monax. The sequence goes on along the minus strand of NW_026692321.1, from coordinate 2,612,531 downwards.
GCCCAAGACACAGCACTCGACTAAAATGAAAGGCCCCCAGGTCTGTTCTATTGGCCCTCACCCCAGCACAGTACCAGCACCCTGTGGGCAAGCCCCGTGCAGCAGCCTCCGCTCACGGCAGGGGACAGTGGTAATCGAGTAAGGGCAACCTCACGGAGAGCCCACTCATCATTGCTCTTGTTTTCAAACTGTTTTGTGATTTTTGATAGAACTCAGTTTTACTTACCTTGCTGCATCACCCTGGGGGCCCGCAGGCCAGCCCTGGGTTCCTTGTGCTGACCAGCTGATCCCTGGGCGCTACTTGACATCTGGCGGGTTCAGGAACTCACGGCTGCTTTTCTTCTCAGGTTCTGGCACAGCACAGCCACCTATGGCATAGCCACTGAGTTGAGTGGGGGTCTGCAGCACCTGCCTCCTGCCCACCACCTCGTATACCAGTGGCCAGGGGACCTGCTCAAGCCTGACCTTGTCCTGCTGCTCACCGTGAGTCCTGAGGAGAGGGCACAGAGGCTGCGGGACCGGGGCCTGGAGCAGACCAGAGAAGAGGCTGAACTTGAGGCCAACAGCGTATTTCGTCAGAAGTAGGTGTCCCTGGGGCAAGGCAAGCGGTGGGCATCCCTGCAAGGACTGAGCCAGAATTGGCACTGGCTTTAGGCGCATGGAGAAAGTGACTGTGTCTCGTGTTTCCAAAGTAGAGGCAGTGCCCTGAGCTGCGTCAGGCCCCGTGGGCAGGCCCCGTACCGTGGGGCTACAGCTAAAAGTCCACTGACTGGAGATCAGACCATGCCGCTTGTCCTGGCTGTGCCAGGAACAGCACGAGCCTGGGTAAGACAGTGAGGTGTCCGTGCCTCGGTTTCCCAGTCTGGATATGATGGGCATAGCGCAGAGTGCCTACCCTGCGTCAGGCGGTTTACCTACATCTGGGTGCAGTTCTCCCACAGCCTCCCTCGAGAGGCCACATCTGCCTTATGTTAACAGTTGACAAAACCAAGGCTCAAAGGATTAAATGATTTGTCTACATTTCCGTACTATTAAGTAGTAAAACTGGGATTAGAGTCAAGATCTTTGTGCCTTCAAAGACAGTGTTTGTTTTGATCAGAGGGTTATGAGCACCGCGGCGAAGAGTCCAGACAGGCCTGCGGCATCACGGTCAAGTGTGGCTCCGTCTCCAGCCCTGGTTCTGGAGGCGAAAACCAAAGTAGCTTAAACAGATAAACAGTGATGTCATTGTCATCACACAGTAGTGTCACCCTACAAAGAATAAAAATAACTGTGCTGCATGTGAAGCTATCATGCCCAGCAATTTGCATTTATACAAATTCCATTAAGCCTCTTTACAAACTCCTGACAGAGGTATTATTTCAGCACTTATCACACAAATGACCCGGCCAGAACAGGGGATGTGACAGGCTGATGTAGCTAGTAGGTGGCATAGCAGATGCTCCAGCTCCAGGCCCCGTCTTAACCACTGTGCCACAGAGCCTGTGATAAACAGACAACTGGCCACGTAGGCACCTCGCTGCAGCTGACCGGAAAGGAGAGATGATAGGGGACCCTGGCAGGAGCTGTGCCCTCCACTCAAGTGCCGGAAGAGTTAAGTTCAGGCAGCGACTGTGCAGAGGACTCTGGCCCCTGTGAAGATCTTCCAGGGAACAGACTGGGAGAAATTGGCCATTGGCCTCTTTGAGCTTTGGTTTCTTTCTCTGCAGAACAGTGATAAAGATGGTTCCTCCCCTTAGGCTACTTTGCGTATTAAATGAGAAGAACTGGGCAGAACGCTAATGCTTGGCAGATGATAAGTAGTCAGTAAATGCTAGCTGTTAAACATTATTGCTAAGTTGTCATTTATTAAGCAAAATGCATTTACCGTTATCTGTGGGCAAAGCTAGCGGCTCAGGGGAGCTGGGAGGTGAATGAGGAGGCACTCGGCCTCATGTGGTTATTATCATGGTACAGAGTCTCTCTGCAGGGAGAGCTGTGCCAGCAACCAGGCTGATGCTTCCTTCTGCCTGTCCCCAGGGTGGAGGTGTCCTACCGACGGATGGAGAATCCCGGCTGCCTCGAGGTTGACGCCAGCCCCTCGAGAGAGAAGGTCCTGCAGACCGTTTTGGGCCTGATCCGAAACACTTTTCAGGACTTGTAGGTCTCTGGTCAGGTGCCCCATCTCAGCAGAGTAGGTGTCGGCCTGGTAGATCCAGGGCTGCGCTTGACAGGCAGCTCCCACTTCACGTTGCCCAGGTATATTGTGTGACAGAAAACGGGAGACTGGGCATTTTATTTGACTCCAGCCATTTATTTGCCTGAAGGCCCTGACAAGCTTGTGCCTGGTGGGGCTCCACAGGGACTGGCGATTTCCTTCTGCCATGTTCTCAGAACATGTTTTCAACTCCGTCACTGTCAAACTTCTCCAAGATGGATCTTATCCAGAAAGAATCAGGTGTGCAGAAGCCACCAGGAAGCTCTTCACAGCAGCAGCAGAGAGCCCAGCAGCCCCTTCTGACGAACACCTACGTCCCCACAACCTCACCTGTCATGACTTTCAGGTCTGGAGGCACTACGTCTCCGTCAGCCATGCCTTTCCACACAACACACCGGTTCACGGCCATTCCTACAGAGCTGTTTGTGCTGGGGGACATTCACAGAGCAGGCAGCAACCTTGTGCCTGAGGCTCCGAGCCCCTTGGATAGAACCCTGGGTTCACACTCAGCGTTGAACAGGAAGGTGATGAGCCAAGCTGCTCTCGCTGCAGACACTCCAGCCTTCTGTGCATTCCTTGTTTCCATCCCCTTCCCTTCCTTTGAAATATGGCTCTGAATGTAATGAGCAGTCTGCAAGGAGCTGGTTGCCTTTCACTTAGCCAATCCAGCAATTTATTTATATTGATGTTTACATTATGTGTTTCCTCAGTGTAGGAGCTATGAGTCACTAATTAAAATTGGAGTCAAGAAGCTAAATGCAATGTTTGTTGTGTATTTTCATTACACAAATTTAATTTATCTTTCTCAGTGAGCACAGTGCATCCTGGAATGGGTTTTCTTAGTAAATTATCTTGCACTTGAATGTCTTGTGATTGCACATGGAATCAGCTTTGAGATCTGCTTGGCTACAAGACAGTAGCTGAGGAAAGGGGGACTTAATAGCTCTGTGGCCTTGGCTGAGTCACGGAACATCAATAGTCTGTGTTACTTGATCTGAAGAGGGACAGACATTTTTGGTCAGAAAGAGATGCTTGAACCAGATGAGGACCTAAAATTCCTTCCAGTTCTAAGGTAGATGAATTTGCAAATTATTTCATCCTGTCTACGATTTCTTAAGAAAACTTTACCCCCAAATAATTAAATGTAAGGCCTTACCAGTTTTATCATATGACATCTTTAATTATAATCCAGTTTAGTAGCAACATCATGCTATTTTTCAAATGAACTATAGATAATCTATACACAGTGTATTTATTCAAATAGATTATACAATTGGTTTCAATTGAAAATATTCTTAAAGCTGATGAATAGAATTAGTGTTCTTTGCAGTGTAATATCCAACTATATTTTGATTTCATTTACTTTAAACATTTCAAAAGTTTTTGCTGGAAACCTAGAAAAACAATTACCTAATGCTTTGTTTATATCTCTTGCAAATGAAAAAAATTGCTATGGTTTTCTCAGCTGTGCTGTGGTCATGGGTGCATTTGTCCAAAAAGGTACCCACGGTTTCCCTCCAAATGCTGTGTAGCTCTTGAGATTAAGGAAATTGGATGGTGTGTGTTGGTAGTGACATGGAATTTGTGATCAAGGGGCTTCCAGATGAGAGGTGAGTGATCATATTATTTTAAATGCTATTTCTTCATTATAAATAGTAAAAGAATTTTTTATTATGCGTTCTTTGAGGATTTTTTTTAGATAAGACAGCACCTCCTGTCCCCAAACTGATGACAAGTCATCGTTTGCCTGGCTCTGCTCCCTGCGAGTGGGGCACTGCTCCCACTCTCCTGATAGGACATATGTTGTCCCCAACATCAATTCTCCCTTCCCTCCGTAGTAGCAGAATTTCAGGAGGGCCTGTGGTGGCTGAGAGGGCAGAGCACCTTCCCTTTCAGCTCAATGAGGTCAGCTGGCTAGGTTCTTGCCGGGAGCAGAAGGACAGAGATATGGCAGGATGGGGCCCTTTAATTTAACTTATCCTGCTGGCTCTATTCAGGGGTGGTAGTGAGCCCTGTAGAGACCAGGGGTTGAGGAGGACACTGCAGAGAGGTGAAGCTGCATGTCTGCGCTGCCACCCAGCCTGGCCCACCTTGGGCTTCTATGTGGGACGAGCATGCTCCTGCCTGCTACCAGCCATTCTTGGGGTGGTGCCGCAGTCCGGCTGCAGCAAAATAACGGGGGGGGGGGGGGGGCGAGGGGGGGTGACGAGCAACTTGTGTACATTGATACAGCAGGAGTGGGAGCCGTTTATTGCAGGACAGGAGGGGTATTTATACATTACACACAGCTTATCTTAATTAACATAAACTAGATACAGCAGTCAACCAATAAGGAATCTCCACACTTAATGGCTCGCTGGCGGCACCTCACAAACCACTCCCTCTGCAAAATGCCAGGCGCCATCTTGACTTGTTTACAGACCTTTACAGGGTGGGTTTCTGACCCACACAGGTGCATCTACGTCCTTTCATCTTTTGCAACAAGAACCTGGAACAAGCCCACTAACATACGGGACTGTTTTAAAAAAGCCATGAGATATTCAAAGCTCTTGTCCAAGAACAATAATGATATCAATCAATCATACACAGTTATTGTTGGATTGGCTCCTGTGAGCTTACTTCATGGGTCTTGTGGATTTTCCTTCCCCTGTGTCTGTGAATGGAGAGCCAGGAGAGAAGGAACCATGACCCTTGGCTGTGTAAAGGCCATTGTGCCCAGTACTGTGGCTGGCACAAAGTTAGCAGTCAGTTCTGTGTCCTGGACAGAGCGACCTAGAGAATTAGAACATGCTACGGAGTGCTAATTGTGTGGCTCAAACAATAAGGCAATTTTAGCTAAGGTGACCCAATAGCTAAAATACTGACTTGTTTAGAGCCTCATGATCCAGAGCTGTCTCTCTCATCCCTTATTGTACAGAAAATCTAATGTGCTCATTTACTGTGTTACCTTATTTGGAAATAAGGTTTTGCTATGTATTCAAGTTAAGGTGAGTCCTACTAGATTAAAGTGGGCCCTAAGCTATCATGACTAGTGTCCTTGAAATAAGGAAGGATGAGCCAGAGACACAGCAAGGACCATCCCGAGGAAGGGGCACAGGTGGTAAGGACATGGCTGAAAGTCAGCACCACCAGATGACAACCTCCTATAAAGTGGAGAGGCAAGGAAGGGCCCTACCCATAGTCTCCGAGGAAGCACATCCCTACTCACACCTGGATTTTGAACTTCCAGTTTTCAGAACTATTAGAGGGTAATTTCTGTTGTTTTAACTTACTCAGTTTGGGGCACTTTTTCATGGTAGAACTAGGAAGCTGCAGTCACATGCCACATAACAATGTTTTGGTTAATAACGGTGGTCCTCTAAGGGAGGGCGGCCTAGTGACATGGTACCACTTTAGTTGTGAGTGCACTCTGTGATGTTCATACAGTGAGGAAACCAGCTAGTGGTCATTGTTCAGAATGTAACCCGTCCCTAAGCCATTCCTGAAGGTGACCCAATAGCTAAAATACTGAAACAAAAATATCAAGAGAAAACCTTGGAGGCAGCTGGAGAAAAACCACTGGCTATGAATATGCATATGGTGACAAAGAACCCTAGAAACTATGGAGGAGACAGTGGAGAAGATCTCCCAAGTTCTGAGAGAAAAAAGATATCCAACTAGAGTCCTATGTCCAGTAAAAATGACCTACAGAAATGATGGTGAGGTCAAGGCATTTTTAGAGAAAAAGAAAATCAAGGCAGTTACCCACATATAATGTTCTCTACTAAAGTGGATGCTATGGTATATTATAAGCATGACCATCTGATTCACCAAAATACCTTAGATTTTGAGCCCCACTTTTGAGTTGCTGAAATAGATATCTGCTATGGACTGAGAATGTGTATCCTCCCAAAACTCATATGCAGAAGCCCTCTTAGAAACTGTAGCTAGAGACTAGGTCTTCAGGAGGAAGCTGGGTTACAGCGGGTCCTAAGTGAGGCTCTGTTCCCATCAGCTTAGGGCCTGGGTAAGGACAGCCCTGGCCTGTACCCACGCACACGCTTTCCTCTCCCTCCCTCTCCCCTCTGCATGAACAGGAGGTCGTGTGGGCACATGGTGAGATGGTCACTGTCGTCTCAGAACTAAGAGATGAAGCCCCATGAGAAATGGTACCTAGCTGGCACCTTGGTCCTGGGCCTTCCATGTCTGTGGAAGCGGCTCAGCCTGGGGTGTTTTGTTCTGGCAGCCTTCAGTGACTCATCCAGTGTCTTTTATTTAAAACAACTTCTTCCTTAGTGCAGCAGTTATTTTTGTTAGTGAATGGGAAACTCAACTAGTCTCATCCTTTACTTGTGGAAAAGCAGGCTGGGCTGGCTCCGGAAGGCCTGGTCTTCCACACTGAAGGTCCACTCGGATACAGTACTTTCCCTCCACCTTCTAGGAGAAACTGTGAAGCATCTTAAAAATGTTTAGACTCTGGGATCATTTTGGAATGTACATCAAGAAAAGAATCAGTAGTACATATGAGATGTTTTATTCCACATGTATCACATCTTCAAATAATTAGGTTTATGTATAGGTACAATCTATTTTATATATTTTATTTTAATATATACTGGTTAAATATGTCAGGCTAAATTCTTTTGATAGAATGCTAAGCACCTAAGTATCCAAAAATGCCTTCTCAGTTGTAACCAGTGATTTTATTGCTTCTTCTTTATTTAAAAATTTTCCATATTTTATACAATAATATGGAGAAACTGAAATGGCAGGTTTATGGCTATATAAATGGCATTCAAAGAACTTCAGACCTTTAAAATGTATGATTTGATCTATTTTGACACAGGTACAGTCTCACAACAGCCTTGGTGGAGTCAAGACAGGCTGCCCCATCTCCCCAGGAAAGCCCATGGGCTCTCTGTACCACCCTAAGCCTCCCTGATCTTTGCAACCTCAGGGCAAAGTGGGGTCAATTTCATGGTAGATTCATTTGTGTTTTCTGGGGTTTTCTGTAAATGGAATTGTCTAATATGTGCTCTTTGCTCTTTTTTTTTTTTTTTTTTTAACATGACTTCCACCAAATATCAGCACAGGCATTTTGAGATCCATCCATGTTTGTGAATTGATAATCCATTTTTTTTTTTTTTCTGTGTAATGTTCCATTTCTAGGACTTATCACCATTAACCTGTTACTGGGCATTTGGGTTGGATCCACATTTTAATTGTTGCAGATAAATCCACTTTGGACACTGTGTACATTTATGTTTTCATCTAGCAATTTATCCTCTGAGTGTCTTTCTTTAACATTTGCTGGTGATGAATTCATTCAGTTCTTTCATATATATGAAAAGCCTGTGTTTTCCCTTAGGTTTTAAAAGGTATTTTCACTTGGCTTAAAATTATAGGTTCCATGACTTTTTGTGGTAGTAGTGGCCGTTATTGTTTTTGATACTTCATGTCGGTTGCTATGTAATAGTAGGGTTCATTTTGGATGTGATGTACAAGCATGGGAGTTTCCTGAGTGCCTACATAAAGGTATGGTTCAATGTCGTCTCACTTTCATGGTCTGATGGGAAATCTGCTGTTGTCCTTGTCTTTGTTCCTCAGTACGTAACCTGTTTTATGTATCTGGTTGCTTTCTGTTTATTACTGGTTTGAATAATTTGATTAAGATGCTCCTTGGCTTAATTCATTTATGTATTTGTGTTTTGTTCTTTCTGTTCAGTAGGCTTATAGTTCTCATTAATTTTTTTGGAAATTTTTTCTTTCATTTTTCAGATTTTTTTGGGGGGGGTTCACCCTTTCATTTATTTCCTTCTTGGGGATACATTGCTTAAAAATCTCCCACAGCTCACTGATATTGTTTTCATTAGAACACTATACTCTTTTGCCCTGTGTTTCTTTTTGATAGATTTCATTGCCACGTCTCCATGTTCTTTGGCAGCTTCTCACCTGAGGCTAATCACTTTAGAGTACGTTTCTCTCAGATACTGAGAAGTCAAATTTTGAGATACTATGAAAGAGAGGAAACATTGAAGCAGCATTTTAAAAATTACTAAACCAAAAAGCCTTCAACCTAGAATTGAATATGACGTATATATCACCTACTTCTTTGTTTATATTTCTTAAATTTGTGGAATGTAGTATTGATAACAGTTTTCACATCTATGTTTGCAAATTCTAGTATTGTTGTCAATTTTGAGTCATTTTCATTGATTTTTCTTCCTATCCTTAGTCATTTTTCCTGTTATTGTTTTCTTCCTCCCCGAATCTGGTATATTTGGTTGGCTATAATACATTTTGAATTCTATCTTGTTAGGCAATGGATGTTTTCATTTTCTATTAAAACTCTGAAGCTTTGTTTTACATTGTGGTTTAGTTTTTAGAAAGTGATTGATCCTTTTTTTTTTGTATTGCATTTAAGAATCATTAGCTGGAACCATTCAATCTAGAATTAGTGACTTCCCACTACTGCAGGACTATTTGTGGGCTCCACCAGATCCCCAGTGGTTTTTGATGTTTTGTGGTCTGGCCAGTGAAGACAGGCTCTGTACCTGGCCTGTGAAATGCTGGGCTCTCTCCTCCAACCTTTGAGGATTTTTTTTTTTTTTTTACCTGAGTTTGGCCCCCAAGATGGCACCTGAATGCCTGCGGCTGAGAGTGTCACTGGACAACTTGGATGTGGGGAAGATGGGGTCGTGGTCACACTACTCTCTTTCCTCCTGGATGGGGACTGCCCTGATGGCTGAGGTTGTTGAGATTTGGTCTCCTAGCCCTTCTTGACTAACTGGGTCTCAGCTCAGGTCTCCATGGTGTTGGGATCTCTTGACCTCCATCTTCCATCCAGCCCTTGCTGGTTGGGGTGGTTCGCTCTCTCCCTGTGCTCTGTGTCACCTCACACAGCCCCTGTCAGGTCTATCACCATCAGCCCCTCCTCCCTGGGGCTGGCAAACTTTAAGGGTGCATTCAAAGGGCAGGGAACTGTGGGTGGTCCAAGAAGCAGCTGCCAGGGTGCCTGTGCTTTATCACTGCACACAGCCTGGTTAGTGTGGGTGTGGCTGGGCTCCAGGCTGACTCAGGGAGGCTGGCATGGGTGCCTGGGGGACAGATGAGGGCTTCTCTCTGTTCTAGAAAAACACTGGAGGGAGGAAATCGGAGATCACGGGTCTCACCAACTTCATTTTCCCTTTGGCAATTAATGGAGCACTGTTGCTTTGCCCTGTGTAACTTGTCCTAATCAGTCAGATGCTTTGGCCCAGGGATTCACACAAGTGAACTGATTTTAAGATGCTTGTAGGTAGAAAATAAATACAAAGCCTCTCATTGGGGCCTGCATATTTCATGAGGAGATCACGGCTGGTCCACATCTCTTGCAGCTTTTCATTGTTGATCTCCTATTTCTTTAAGCAAGTTAAATGCTTAGGACATTTCTGTGGAAAACCTGTAGCAAATGCCATTTGATTCAATTGCTGGCTTTGATTTAGCAATGCCAGGCTTTTCCTCTTTCGGTTTGATGAGCCCGTAAACCAGTTCCATCCAGAAGGACCTCATGTCATGGCCACTAGAGGGAGGCAGAGGGCTACCTTTACTCTTGGCTGTCTTGCAGGGATAATCACTTCCCTCATTACACACAAACTGCTGGAAAAACAACAGTGGTTCCTTTCATTTTTATTTAAATGTCTGCTCTAATGGGAAAACAAAGGACAAAACAGGGAACATTTCTAGGTCAAAGTAGCAAATCTTTAAAAGTAGCTAATTTCTTGCTTCAAGAATTCTAAGTACAGCCTTGGGGTCAGAAAAATAGTCAAAGAAAGACCTTAGTGATCATAGAGCTCAATCTCTTTCTTTAATAGTTGTGGAAAATGAGGCCCAGAGAGGGACCTGCCCTGCTAAGGGTCATATAATTTGTCAGGAGCAGATGCATGTAAGAAGATAAATAAATTCTGCGATTTTTTTCCAGTGCTCTTTATAATGCAGTATGTTATATCTGCGTATCTGATGCAGCAAATATTATCTATCAGATGCACATGTGTTTACATATATATTTATATACATATGCACGTGTGCATATTTTCTTCCTCATGAAGTTTATGGGTTGAGATCTGGCATTAAACAGCCTTCTGGGATTTTAATATGTCCTGTTCGCTTGCTCTTAAAATGTCACCATCCCAGGTCCCCTCATTATGTTGCCCTAGCTGCAAGTGGTACTGTTCATGGTGGATATGGCTAATGGATTCTGCAAGGTCCAAATTCTTGTAATTATTGGGCCTTCATCAAAATCCCCTGCCTTAGAAAGCACATTGTAAACTTTCCTGTGGAATTTCCAACATTTTTATTAACATGCATGATATTAATGGTTGTGCTTATTTTGCCATAATTGAGTGTGTGCCCCATGTCTCTAAAATAAGAAGGAATTCAAGGGAGCTGTTGAGTTCCACTGTTGGCTGAGCCTGCTGTTAGCTATTGCAAAGTTAATGTATTCTGCACTCATCTTCAAGATAGGGAGGATTTTCTGAGTTCTAATTGGTGGGGAGTCAAGTAGCTCCTGTTCATCACAATGTCTAATTCAGCACTCACCACAGACCTGTGGGGGAGTGAAGACCCTTCTAACTCAGAGATGAGAAGCACCTGCATTCCTCTATCGTGGTTGAAGTGAAAAACAGTATCAACAAACGCAAACTTACTTGAGGTCATTAGTATTTTTTTAACATTTCTGTAGTAAAAAAAAATCATGCAGTTTTTCCTGTGCCTCCAAAAAGCCAGACAACTACCTCTGGGCTCCTTTATTGAAGAGAGTTCTCATCAGAAGCAAGTGTTGGGGTTGAGGTTAGGGTTCAGGTTAGGGAACTTGGAGACACGTTTGTAAAGTGAAATGTGAGCAGAACTGTGGTGGTGGTCGATCTTTTAATTAAAAACTATTAACATTTCCTCTTTTATGTACATAAGGATGACATGATGAATGAAGAAACTCCCTCCAGTCTCAGGTAGATGTAAGCATCTTTCCCAACAAAGCCTGATGAGACTTTGGGAGGCTCTTTGTTTCTGACCTTTAGTTCTTGTACTTGCAAAGTAAGAGCACATGCCCAGAGGACCAGAGGACCCTTCATTCTAGAGGGCTGTGACTTCAGCTGCGTAACAATTGAGATTCACTTATAGTCCTAAATCCCTAATAATTTCTAATGGATTATAACCCAGGGCATGTGATTTTTGTGCCATTTTATGGTGGCTCCAGCAACTGGGGAAAGTTTGGCATTTGTGTGCTGTGTATTCCAAAGTGCATCCATTGCCACAAAGCTTTAAGTCAATCAGTATTTTGTAAGGAGTCCCTTTAAATTCCGCGGGGGCATCCAAGGAAGCGGCCACTTCTCTTTCTCTCTCAGTCCCCATGGTGCCCTTGACTTGCCATGGGAGCTAACTGCAGTAGTTTCTCCCCTGGTATCTGCTGGCCTGGTACTCGCCTGCCCCCTACAGTCTGTTCCATAAACAGCATCCAATGCAAACTTGACCCGACTTTGATCTATTCCCCAACTTGTTCTTCACAGGAAGGGCTTCATTCAGGTCTCCAGTTAGCACTGGTCTTTTTTTTTTTTTATTGAGAAGGATCCTCCCAATGAAGGATCATCTTTATTTTTTTTAATTTTTTATTGTTGGTTGTTCAAAACATTACATAGTTCTTGATATATCATATTTCAAGCGGGTTATGAACTCCCATTTTTACCCCATATACAGATTGCAGAATCACATCAGTTACACATCCATTGATTTACATATTGCCATACTAGTGTCTGTTGTGTTCTGCTGCCTTTCCTATCCTCTACTATCCCCCTCCCCTCCCCTCTTCTCTCTCTGCCTCCTCTACTGTCATTCATTTGTCCCCCTTGTATTATTTTTCCCTTTCCCCTCACTTCCTCTTGTATGTACTTTTGTATAACCCTGAGGGTCTCCTTCCATTTCCATGCAATTTCCCTTCTCTCTCCCTTTCCCTCCCACCTCTCATCCCTGTTTAATGTTAATCTTCTTCTCATGCTCTTCGACCCTACTCTGTTCTTAGTTACTCTCCTTATATCAAAGAAGACATTTGGCATTTGTTTTTTAGGGATTGGCTAGCTTCACTTAGCATAATCTGCTCTAATGCCATCCATTTCCCTGCAAATTCTATGATTTTGTCATTTTTTAATGCAGAGTAATACTCCATTGTGTATAAATGCCACATTTTTTTTTATCCATTCGTCTATTGAAGGGCATCTAGGTTGGTTCCACAGTCTTGCTATTGTGAATTGTGCTGCTATGAACATCAATGTAGCAGTGTCCCTGTAGCATGCTCTTTTTAGGTCTTTAGGGAATAGACCCAGAAGGGGAATAGCTGGGTCAAATGGTGGCTCCATTCCCAGCTTTCCAAGAAATCTCCATACTGCTTTCCAAATTGGCTGCACCAATCTGCAGTCCCACCAGCAATGTACAAGTGTACCCTTTTCCCCACATCCTCGCCAGCACTTGTTGTTGTTTGACTTCATAATGGCTGCCAGTCTTACTGGAGTGAGATGGTATCTTAGGGTGGTTTTGATTTGCATTTCTCTGACTGCTAGAGATGGTGAGCATTTTTTCATGTACTTGTTGATTGATTCTATGTCCTCCTCTGAGAAGTGTCTGTTCAGGTCCTTGGCCCATTTGTTGATTGGGTTATTTGTTTTCTTATTGTTTAATTTTTTGAGTTCTTTGTATACTCTGGATATTAGGGCTCTATCTGAAGTGTGAGGAGTAAAGATTTGTTCCCAGGATGTAGGCTCCCTATTTACCTCTCTTATTGTTTCTTTTAGCACTGGTCTTAAGAGCAGCCCATGACTCAGTCTAAAATAATGCCTTTCTTCTGTCTCTTTAGCTCAGTCTATGTCCGCGTCTGTCCCTCTTGTATCTGAACTCAGCCTATCACCAGGACAGCTGCTATCTCTACACCCACAGCACACGCCTCCCGTCCATGTCTCCCCATCTCTATGCTGTGTGTTCACCTTATTCCTGCACTAAAGTGAGCACTCCGAGAGGTCAGAGACTTTGTTCTGCTCACTGTTATAGTTCATTTTCCAGAATAGTGCCTGGCAGAGGATGGGCGCTCAGTAAGAACCTGCCAAACAATGAACACACTGCTGCATGTGGGCTGGCCTGAGCTGAGATGGGGATTTAGTCTCTCTCGCTCTGTGTAACTTCAAGGGACTTTTGTTTTCTCATCTCTAACTCAGAAGGGTCTTCACTCCCCCAAAGGTCTGTGGTGAGTGCTGAATTAGACACTGGTGATGAACAGGAGCTACTTCTGTCCCCACCAGAAAAGTCTCCAGGGCCTGCTCCCTCCCTCTTCCTCCTGTCTTAGGGAGCACACCTACACTGGCAAGTGTTTCTGGCCTCCAAGGGAAGGACACCGTGACTCTTCACTGCTGCGGTATCTTGAGCGTTGGCAAATGGAGCCCCCAGCCGTGGAAGATTCCACGAGAGCAGAGGATCCTCAATGTGATTCTGAAGGACGGTATCAATGGAAAGCAGATTTACTCAGGAGTTAAGTGGGGTGATGGTAAATATATATTTCCAAAGTCAAAAGTAATGGTGTGTTAGTATCCAATTTTATCAGTAGGCATTAGAAGAGTTAAGAAGTGCACTTTGGCCAGCTAGCTGGTGTTGGCTCAAGTCTACACCACCGACCAACAAACTGACCCTCACTTACAAATTAAAACCTTCAGAATGGCTGCTTTCCATTTGTTGTTAAAAACCAAGCACAGTCCCAATGGGGAGGTTATGGACTCTAGCCTACACCCACAGCAGCACCAGGCACCCCAAGTTCCACAAAGTCGCTGTGCTTCTTCCTGGACTCAGCTCCCATCGTCTCCTGTCTCTGAGGCTGCTCGGCCAGCCTGTGGTCCAGCAGCTGGTAAATGGAGGCTCTGGACCAGCGGAGGCTGGAGTCACTGTGCTGCCGTGCCCAGGGGATGGCAGAGCCAGCACTGCAGACTGCTCTGTGGCGACGTGGAAGGACAGATGCAGGCGTAAAGGCAGGAGATGCAGACGTGACAATGTTGGATTCGTAGAGCTCCTCCTTGTTCACATGCGTCCTCATCGGAGTCCCGGAACCGAGTTCACACTGTCCATCACGTGAGTCTGCACTCTATTTTCTCCAAGACCCGGGGTCAAATGTACTTTTGACTTTAAAGTAGTCATTTTTGACAGACTAAAGTCTTCCTGGCAGATCCGACCATTTTATAGTATTTCCCAGAAGATCTCTGATTCTCCAGGTCCATATATATGAATTATCTATAGTGCAGTTAAATGTCACAAAGTCATACAAGCCTTTTTAATTAATAGGAGTCATAAGTGCTCACTGGAAGTCGTGCGATGAAATCCATTTTTTCCCACTTGACATTTATGCAGCACTCTTTAACATTTAAAATATATTATCTCATTTTATTGTCACAACAAGTCTGAGAACTAGTTGAGTGGGAGAGAGATTTTCTCTCTTTCTCTTTCCTTCCTTGCTTCCTCTCTTCCTTTGAAATGGAAAGTTAAAAGATACTTGATATGATAAAGTGCTGGAATTTGAGTGGCCTGGTTCTAAAAATAAAAGGGTACATTTTGTATCTATCAAAATTAATGCATTTTTAAAGAAAGCAAAGTTTGCTTGCTGAACAGTCCAAGAGAGAGCAACCCCTGCCGCAGGTGGGACTAGGTACCAGCCTTAAATGGAAAGCTTCTTGAGAAAATGTAACAAGAGTCTTTAAAACATGTTTACCTCAGGACATAAAAATCATATTTATAAAAAAATCCCTAAAGACATAATTAGAACTACAATAAAAGGTTACTAATCCAAAAAAAATTATCCCAGCATTATTTATAGGGGAGTAGGAGAATGCTTACCAAGCTCCTATGTAAGGACGGGATGGTCACACGGTCGTGGGCAGAGGATGGTCACGGCGGTCGCGGGCACAGGACACGACCCGGGGTGCGGGGGCTGACTGTACCAGGTTGGTTGGAGGTAACAGCACCTGCTGGCTTCCACCATCACATCAGTGGGATGGAGTCTCAGGACGTGGGACCTGGCTGACGGAGTGGGTCCCTGGGGGTGCCTTGGGGCTATATCTTGCCCCTTCCCTTTCCCCCCTCTGCTTCCTGGCTGCCAGGAGGCGGGCACCGGGGCTCTATTACGCCTTTCTGCCCAACGTGCTGCTTCACCTCAGAGCCAGGGGCAATGGAGCCCAGAGACCACGGACTGCAGCCATGAACCCAAACCCAGCTCTCCTCCCTGAAGGGCCCTGCCCAGATGTTTCTGTCTCAGTAGCGGAAAGCTGACACGGACAGTGACGCTGTTCTCCCTGTTCCACTGGTCGGAAAACCGAGGGGAGAGGTTAAGTCACCTGCTCAAGCCCAGGTACCCACTGACTGGTGGAACTGGTTATGTTAGTTATGGGAAACGGGGTGAATGTTCAGAGGCTCTGTAACCTTAGGGATCACCCCCAAAGGTTTTTCAGCTCTCAGGGGCCTGCAGGAGCTCATTTGTGGGAGGTCCTGTGCCCCAGGAGCTCATCTCCTCTCCTGTTTGCTGGCCGCCTGTGTCTCTGAGGACCCCAGACGGCACCTTCGGCTGTTGGTTCTCTCAGAAGCCTCCCAGTGAAGGAGGAGCCACAACAGGGCTCCAGGCCTGTCAGCCTGGTGCCCGCGGCTCTCCCTGGAGGCTGGGATCTTGCCACAGTAGGCCACAGGAGGTTTGTCTCCAGGAGCCCGGGGCACACCCTGGGTCCTGCTGTGGCTCCTGCTGCACCCCTGGCTGCAGGTGCCCCTCCTCTGGGCGGCCTCTGGGGTGGCTGTCGGGGTTCTCAGGGGGGTGGTGGACAACACCACCTCTAATAGCTCCCTTACTGCCACGTGTCTCCTGTGTCCAGCTGCCACTCTCAGCCCAGCTCTGCCCCCCAACCTTCCTTCGCCCTGTCTCCTCTGTCCTTGGTTTCTGGGAGCCATGACCCTGCTCCCTGGAGTCTGAGATGCTCCCCTTTCCTTTGGGAATTTCAGGCACCCACTTGCTGTCCCTCCTCTGACATGGCCCGGGACTCTCTTTGCTCTTCTCCCTTCCCCCCACCTCTGCTCTGTTTGAGCTGGACGCCATTCCTTAACTGGGGCTGGACCCACCTCTTAACTGGGGCTGGACCCACCACACCAATCCATCTGCTTCTCAGCCACTGGCACAATGAAAACATCCAGCTTCTGAATGGACTCCCACAGGAGCCCCACTCTTACTGCCCTCCCTGACTCCCCTCTGCCCACGTCCCAGCTGGAGTCCTGCACAGGGGATGGGTGTGGCCAGCACAGAAGGTCCTCATTCCCATCCTGCTGGACCTGCCCTTCCATACTCAGTGCCGGGCCTTCCTCCTCCTCCCCACCATCCTCCTTTCAACTCCTCACGTGAGAACACGATCTTCTCCAGCCACCTGGGCCCACCCTGCCTGTCTTCCTGTAGATTTTCAGAACATGGTAGCTCCCAGTTTAACCTTTGACAGCCTTGGTCTCATATCTATTTATTCTTCTCAAAATGTCTGTCTTTCTGTGAAATAGCACATGCATAGACTCAAACTTCAGAGAGCTTAAAAGTTATGTAAACAAAAAAGAGTCCCCTCCCAGGACCTCAGGCCTTCTCAGGGCTGGTACTGGCCGTTACTAGTTGCCCTATGTGCAGAATGTGTTCATGAGCAAAAGGAGAATGCATGCTCTTTTCTTAATGTGATTGGTAAGCACATGCAGCTTTCAGTGCATATTTCTCTATTTTTCTGTTTTCACTTAAAATACGGGTTAGGAAAATGTATCTTGGACATTTTTCATGAGACAAGATACCTTTGTTCATTTTCACAATATGCTGTGTTTCACTTTAGATAAATCATAATGTATTTAATGGATTCTTTGCTGCTGAGAATCATCAGTGTGTGTTTGAGTGTGTCTGTGTGTGTGTGCACACCTGCACTTCTGCAACCTTGTGAGTGATCTGGAGAATAAAGGCCCGAAGAAGTGACTGTGGAATCAAAGCATACATTTATTTTGTTCATTTCTAATTTCTTCAAAATGGATCACTTTGGGATCCCCAACGGTTACCAATTTAGCCACACCAACAATGTATAATGCTTTCCTGTTTAATTTTCATGGTGTCTTCACATATTCTGCTGATTATCCTACTGGGGCTTTGGTTTTTGGAATACTGATCTGTCAGATTTCTTTGTGTGTTTACGTGTCAGTCCTGTGTCCTATGTACCGTACATATTCTTTTCAGTTTTCTTTTCCTGAAAAAGTGTTGCCTTTTTATATCTTCAAGTGTCTTACTGGTTCTTAATCACTTCTGACTTGCATGCTTTGCTGAGGAAGTTTTCCCGACTCTAAGATAACTTTTCCTGGCAATGCTGGGCATAGAACCCAAGGCCCCATGTGTGCTAGGCAAGTGCTCTACCACAGAGCCACACACCCAGCAGATAATTTATTTTAGTCCTGTTTTTCTTCTGGCTTGCAATTTTACTTCTATTTCTATTTTGTAATCCATCTGAAATTATTTTGGTGCTAAGATACATGTTGATTTTTCTCTTCTCCCATCTTGTGAGCTATTTTGATAATAAGAGCTGCAGTTTGCATTTGAAATCTACTGAATACATGATAAAATATTTGGCAGTAAATATTCAACTGATTAGCTGCAATGACACTCATTGGCTTTAATAAATATCAAACAGCACCCCTAATATTTAGGACCTGATAATGTAGTACTACCATGACATAGCAATACTTCATTAAGATGTGCTGGGCAAACTCTCCAGACTGTTCAACTCTCCTGATCTGCTAAAGACCTAGTAAAATCTAACATCTTATCTATTTAATCTAACAACCATTCAAGGTATGTATTCCTGTTTCCATTTGCTATATTAGATGAAAGCCGACCTCGAGATCACACATCTTAAAGGTCAGGGGGTTTTCATAACTCCAGAGCTTCTCCTCTCTGGTGCCGCTGGAAGGTGGCAGAGGTGGGGAAGGACGCCTGGACACCTGGAGCAACTGCTTTCCTGTCCACTCACTGGAATTTATAGTCCTAAAGGCTCAGGCTTTACATGAAATATTTTGTGGAAGTGGATTTAAACCTCTTCACCACCTACTGAACCCGATGAGGTAAGCTCTTAAGTGTTATGTGTTGGCTTCTGTCCCAGAGCAGGAGATACGGCCACTTTACAGTGATAATTTCCTCCTAATTGGTTGTAACTAATGCACTGCCATTCTGGAATTTGTCACTTACCGAAATGTACCTTAGCAAATGGACCATGTTCTCCATCTAAATGTAAATTCACACACAGTAAAACACAGCTCGGTGAGAGGCAAGCAGGATTAGAAGAAAAGGAGACCTGAAGGATGTGCCTGGTGGCCGCA
Organism: Marmota monax; assembly: GCF_021218885.2. Lineage (NCBI taxonomy): Eukaryota > Metazoa > Chordata > Mammalia > Rodentia > Sciuridae > Marmota > Marmota monax. Next base: position 2,593,933 of record NW_026692321.1, on the reverse strand, counting down.
GTGGCCTCAGGAGCTGGCCACCTTCTGAGAGATCTCTTCTGGATGAGGAAGGATGGAGGGAAGAACTCAGAGGTGGACATGGAGAGGCCCAGGCAGGTGTAGGTCTGGGCAGGGTCAGTGTGCTCCTCCTGGTCAGCTTCCTCCTGAGTGAAATGAAGAGGTGTGGCTGGATCCAGGTGACAACCCTGCAGAGCAGAGGCCCCGGTGAAGGAGGGTGCTGGGCCAGCAGGTTCCCGTCCTCTGCAGCCACCAGGCCTCCGCTCTGCTTGATTGAACATTCTCCGGCTCCTCTGATGACAGCCCGTTAAACACCAGAGTGGCGCTCTCCTGGGGCCTCCAGCTCAGACACTCGGAGGTCTGGCTGCGACGGCCTGGCCCCAGGAGCCCAGCAAGGCCGGGAGCAGAAGGCCCAACACAGCATAAAGTCAGCACGTGCCCTTTGTCCTAGCCGCGGGGCCACCTCACAGCCAGAACACAACAAAAGGGCAGCACAGGTCCCAGTGACACCGGGTTACCCTTGGCACCCCCAGAAGCCAGTAGGCCCATTCCTCCTACGGGAACTGAAGCTGCAGGAGCACCCGAGTCCCTGTGCTGAGCTTCCATGACTGGCAGAGACTGAGGATGTGGGTAGTGCCCTCCTGCCCCAGTGGGCAGTCTCCTGGGCCAGGAAGCAGCCACCTCCTGGAGGGCAGTGGGGACCCACAAAGACTGGGGAAAATTCACAATGAGGATTGAGATGCAGAGGGATCCCATCTTTCTTTTTGTTGAAGAAATAGAATATCAGTGGCCTCACCCACTGGGTCTCTCTGTTTCACCTGTATGCTGCTGAGCCCTGGTCTTCAGTACTCCCAGGGTCTCAAGGTCTCCACACCAAAGTAGCTAACTGCATGGGTAGGGCCGCGGTTGGCGAATTCTTGCTGCCATGAACCAGGCCGAAACCATAAGCCTGAAAGAGCCAGACTTTGTAGGAGAAGCAATTTAGAAGAGAGAGGGCAAAAAAAAAAAAAAAATTAGAAAGATCCTCAAGGAATCTCATGTCTGCCTTTGATGAGCTCAGGAAATTAGCAAATTATTTCACCTGCCTGATGACACTTTCCACATTTGTAAAAAAAAAAAAAAAAAAAAGAATTTTGAATAGCTTCAAATCCCCCAAGGTACTACGATATCTGTCTTATAAATGTGTTTGGAGAATTGTTAGGAAGTTGTTTGTGTCCTCTAATGTGTCTAAAGTGTAGTGGATGGCGGCTGTACCCCTGCACCTGTGAACACAGGCCCCGATGGGTGGCTCTGTGCGCGAGCCAGGCCTTGTTCTCATTGTTTAATTTTGTGTTCCTTTCCCTCCAGGCAGACAGCATCCATCCAGCACATAGTTTTCCATCAACATATAGTTTTCCTGGACCTGTGGAAAGGTCAAAGAAGACGATTTTGGAGAAAAAGTTAAGAGTCTTATCCTTCCTCACTGCCTTTCCAAAATACTTCCAGCCTTCTCGGGAAATGTTCCCAATCGTGCAGAGGTCGAGGTCTGCGCTGGCCCCTCACTCTTTCTCACGTTTGGGGTGTGCCACCTCTGGCTGGGCTTCTCCTTTGCTAAAAGCATCTCCTGCGGGTGCTATGACTTCTTCCTCCATCCAATTCCCAAGGAAGTTCTGTGATTCTCCTCTTCTGCCTCCCAAGACCATGGTTTCTCCGCCAAATTCAGGGACAAGCTCGTGCTGTGATGGAGGAAATTGGAAGAGAGAGCTGAAGTCTCAGGTCTACGGCCAGCACCGTCTCGGAGCCTCTCTTGTGCCTTGAGTGGGTTTTGCAGCCTAATTCTGGGCCTGACCTGCCAGCTGGTCTTTTCTGGGTGGCAGAATTGGCACTTCAAACTCTGCCAACGTCTTTCCCTGGGTGGTATGATGCCACCTAGACAGGTGCCACCCTTTAGGGTGCTGGCTGGGCAGCTCTGGAGGAGTGCGGGCACTCTGCTCTGGCCTCCACGAGGACTGAGAAAGGGCTGCTGATGATTTTTCAATTTCAGTTGTCATATTTTTAGTATCCAGGGTTTAAGTTTATTCTATCAATCTTCTCTTCCATCTTTAAAAATTTTTGTAAAGCCTTTAATTTTGTTAAGAAAAATATAACAATAAAATTGCCATATTGACCATTTTAGGAGTACATTATAGTAGTATTAAGTAATTCACTTACTTCTGAAATCCCAGAATTCTTTCTATTTTAAAAAACTGAAATTATATGTCCAGGTCAACAGCTCCAGATCGAGCCGCACCCCTGGCAACTGCCCTTCTGCCTTCTGGGTCTGAATTTTGCTTCTCTGGGTACAGAGCACAGGAGGCGTCATACAGTATCAATCTTTTTGTGCCTGGCTGTTTCACTCAGCACGATGGCCTTGAGGTTCCTCATGCCTGAGCAGGTGTCAGAATCTACTACTTTTTAAAGTTGAATCATATTCCCTGTGTGAGTAGACATGTTTTGCCTATCCATTCGTTTGTTCATGAGAACTTTGCTTCCACCTCTGGCCTGCCTATGTAAAAATAGCAAGTCTATTTTAAAGGAAATGAGAGAACTGCTGATTCTGAGCCAAATATAAGTGACCATGACCCAGGAACATGATTCAGGTTACCCTGAGTGATGTGTTCTGCCATCAAACGGATTACATGGATTTTACAACCTCAGAAAGAAGAAGGCCATGAATCAGTACAGTCAATGCATCAGGTCGGTGGCTACAGTAGAGCAGGAAACTTTTCTACTGGTTCAGGTGCCACCTGGCAGTTCCCAGCTTTAGGGATGGTGGAGGCTAGCAGGGCTAAGTTCAGCAACACTTTCTGAGAGTCTTAACTAGTAGTCAGTCGCCAGGAAGTCAGGTCAGATGGGGAGGCTGAAAGGAAGTGGTGATGAAGGGCCTGGGACAGCCGAGATGGCTTTGGCTCTCCACCTGCAGCACCCAGCTGTCCAGGCCCCACGTTCTCCAGGGCTGAGGTGAGTGGTCCGCGGGCTCCTGAATGCAGACATGGCTTCCCTGGAGAACTTCAGGCCACTGTGAGTCATGCTGCAGCACAGGGTGCACCCCAACCCCGGCATTTTGTTCCACTTGATGTATGTAAAATCCGCTTATTTTTTTTTTTATTTATCAGAGAATATTACTTGTATATTTTGGTAGGTTTTAAAATTTGAGTTTTCTTGTTTTCCTCATTCTCTCACCTCATTAACTTTCCCTCCCTTCCTTTTTTCTTTCTTTCCTTCTGGGGTGGGTTGAGTGATGACTCACACAGATAAGTGCACACCCTAACCTGCTGAGAGCCGTAGCCCAGTAAGAATGACGCATGGCATTTTTGCCAGAATGGAGTGGTTGAGAGCGGATGCCAGCAAGCCATTGAGATGATAATAGTTGTGTATTCAATTGTATATTAGACCCCTGCTGTCCGCCTCGGCCTGCTACTTTGGGATTCCCGGAGAGTTCCCTTTGGTTGAGGAAGTGCGGGAGGAGGGATTTCCAGAGGAGGGATTTCCGGTTGGTGTGTGGTGTGTCCCGGGAGAAGGCCACGTGTGTGTGGCGTTCGCAGGAGTGCGGAGGATAAAGGAGTTCCTGTTCTGAACCTACAAGGCTGTGTGGCGGCTCGGTTATTTTGTGCCCAGGCAGACTGCGGCACTCACCCCCAAGCCTGCTCCCAAACTGGACAAAAGCCCTAGCAGCAATACTTTCTGAGAGTCTTAACTGGTAGTTGCCAGGACCATTTTTCCTGAGATCCCTCATGTAGTATCTTAACTAGATACTCATGAGGGATCTCAGGAAAAGATCACCCTGGATAGTCAGGGTGGCCCTGCGTCCAACGGTAGTATCCTCTTAAGGTGTAGAAGCCAAGAGGAAAAGACTGGGAGTCAGGAGCAGGGTCTCCCACAGCCACCAGCAGTGAGGGTGCAGGGAGTTGGGACCCGGTGCGGCCTGCCTCCACCCTGGCTCAGGACTTCTCCCCAGGCATGGGAGAGTGCCCTCCACCTGGTGAGGGTGCCCCGCGTGTGGTGACGCCCCACCACACCCCTGGTGCTCCTTCTGTCCTCCTCCCCACTCCCTCCTGTTACCTTTCCTTTCTTTCTCCCTCCATACTAGAGGATTTCTCTTCATGGTCAGCGTGCCTTGCACATCCAGTCACATGAGTCAGGTAAAACCAGCAGTGAGAATTGGGATGTCTGGGAGAGTGAATGTGAGTGTGTGTGTGTGTGTGTGTGTGTGGTGGGGAATGTGTATGTGCATGCGTGTATAGTTGTGTGTGTGTGTGTATTTAGGGTTGTGTATGTGTAGTTGGGATTACGTGTATGTACGTGTGTGGATTTGGAGTTTTGTGTGTGTGTGTGTGTGTGTATGTGTGTATGTATGTATGTGCAGTTGGGATTCTGGGATTTTGAGTATGTGTATTGTGTGTAGTTGGGATTGTGTATGTGTGTGTGTGTGTGTGTGTGTGTAGTGGGCTGCTATGTGTCCTTGATGCTGCCTGTCCAGCAGCCCGTTGTCCCATTTCTGGAAGGGTCCATGATGGCCTGACCCCTGGCAGTTGGGGTGTGCGCTGGTAGGGCCCTCGGCATTCTGTAGATGGACATTCATTGCACCCCTCAATCTGACTATGGTGCCCTCTGCTCTGTGTGGCTAGTGCCTTGGACCAAGTCTTTGGTCCTAGCGTGACCAGTCTTTTCGCGGAGGCAGGGCCAACCCGTCCAGCTGAGAAAGCAGAGCGGGGTTAGACTCTCCTTGCATCTCCCGTCACTTCTCTGAAGACTCTTCTTGTGTAGACCCCATTGTCCCCACAGCTGTGCAGAGTGACACCAGCCAGCACAGTGCGTCCAGAGGTGGCCATGTGATTCTTCCTGTGACAAAGAGGCTGAGCCCTCAGGAAGCAGAATGGTGGTCATGCGTTAATGGCCTTGGACGCTCCAGGGTACACTGCTTGTAGATTCCTGGGAGGGAGGCAGGAACCCCTGTCCCAGGGTGCACTGGCCAGTTTCCTCTGACCTTGGCAAAGCAAGAATGCTTCTTAGGATACTTACTTATAAGGTGAAGACTGTGAATAATGGCTCTGGATGGAAGGAAATAAGCACACAGAACTTGCCCGCGACCTAACTCTTCTGTCCCAGCCGAGTGCTGTTTGGTGAGTGAGCTAGCTTTCCCGGCCCATGGCGGAGACACAGCGCTTATGAGGCTCCATGGTTCAGGCTCCTGTGACAGTTCTGGGCTGCAGATGTCTTCAGAACCACAGTGCAAAGCCACCAGAACCAGCTATTTCCTCAGAGGCCTGGAACCCAACTGTGTCTGCAGACATCAGCTGTCAATCAAAGGGGATTGCTACAGGTTGAATCTTAAATGTCCCTCTGAGGTCTGTGTTGAAGGTTGAACCCCGGTCAGTGATGCTCCTGGGAGGTAGGAAAGCTTTAGGAGGCGAGGCCTAGAAGAAGGAGGTCTGCTAGGGGGCGTTGGGGACACAGCCAAGTTGTGGTAGGCAGTGGAGTAGGTGTCCTTGATGCTGCCTGGCCGGTTCCTGAGTAGGTTCCTGAGAGACCAAAGGAAACACCTGGAGCAGGAGGGAGACAGTGCTCACCAGGCAGAGCCTCCGTCCTCGCAGCCCCTCGTCCAGAGGCACTCCACTGGACACATTTATTCTGTCCACAGTGCCCTCAATTCCACACAACTCACCACAGGGAGGGGCCTTCATAGGTTGGGTTACAAGAGCAGCACATCATGAGCTTGGTGCCGTTAAGGATGGGTCTGAGGTCCCCACTCCAGGTAGAAACAGGGACACACGGTGGAAAGCCCCACGGATTTAGGGGCAGCAGAGCAGAGCTCCAGGGTCACCCACTGGGTAACATTGCACAAGTCCTCTCATTCCCCCGAGGCTGTGCCGGCCTGGCACACACTGCTCATCTCTATGAGGAGACACTCGTGATTTCTGGGAGGGGTCACTGGGCTACCAATACTGGCAGGGGCATGAGGAGCCTGGGCAGCGAGTGGTCCGTGACTTAGGGAAGAGAAATTGTGGTCTGCAGCCCCTGTCTCCTGATTGGCAGACTCAGGTGGACCCTTTCCAATGCACAGACAAGGCAGCCATACCAGACAGCGGTGACAAAATGACAGCATGGGGCCTGACCCTGAAGCTGGAAGGAGGGATAGCCTCCCTGGCTTTGCCTCTGCCTAAAGAGTGACCGGCTCAAGTCCTGGGTGCAGAGGCTCGCTCGCTCAACTCTTTCCATCACAGAGAGTTTCCAAGCACTCACTGCCACAGGACCTAGGAGTAAGTGAGTAAGAATCAGCGCAGCACAGCCCCTGACCCGCTTGCACTCAGCTGGGAAGGCCAGGAAGCAGACAGACCCTCCGAAACCACAGAGCACTGGGGCTTTGTGCTACTTTGAGGAACAGGCAGTGGAGCCATAACTCTGGGGAGGAGTGGGAGGACTTCGTGGGGGTCAGCACGGAGCTGGAAGGGTCACATGCACAGGTGGAAGCTGGAGTCTGCAGAGCAGGAAGGGAGGTGAGGATCTGGGTGATGGCAGGTCATCTGTAGAGGTAGGTGGGTCAGCAGGGTGATAGCCAATGTCCGAAGCCTTTGCAAACCTGCCAAGGAGTTTGTGCCTCGGCCTAAAGAGAAGGCCACTGGGGGGGCCGGCAGGAGTGGGTGTGCACGTCCAGGGAGCCCCGGGCTGGAGCTGAGTGAGCTACAGGCTGAAGTGGGTTGAAGAGCAGGAGGCCAGAGAGGAGCAGATCACAGGGAGGGGGCCAGCCGGGCCACCCGGAGGTGAGTAGAGGGGAGATGAAGGTGGGCTTATTAACATACTTTAATTAAAATGTGGTATATTTGTTGATTCTATACTTTCCCTTAGCTTTAAAATTCTGGTGTGTGGATTCAACATTTTACCCAACATAAAGGATATCATCTAGTTTTTTTTTTTCCTAGTTGGAAACCCCTTTGGTTCTGAGCATCTGAGGAAATGAAGGAGAAACATGAAGCTGTTACTCTAATACACTGCATGAAAATCTCATTAATTTAGAACACAAGGGACTAGACAAAATAGATTTTGAATTAATTAGGTTTGCAATATGTGAACACACTGCTAAGAAATATAGGGCAGCTTGTTGGTGAGGATCCCCGTTCATCCCATTAACAAGGAAGGGGTTTAAGTCGCCTGATGGTGGTGGTGAGGTTCCCTATATTTTTGAGCACATCATAGGTGGTTTGGGACATGCATTATTCAGTTCTGTTTCTATATTAACGAATCTCATTGAATACTTGCCTGATGTCATAGTTGTGGGTTGCATCTTGTCAGCAATGTTTTCTTTCCTTTTTGATCCCTGATCAATCTGATGGTCCATGAGATATCCCATGGGTTAACCTTGGATTTATTGATTCCTAAAGATGCAACGTTTTTCTTATTATTTTTGCATTCCAGGGTCTTGCCTCCTTCCTTCTAATGTGGCTTGTGCTCATCAGAGAGTGGTTGACTTCTTCATGATTTTTAAGGATTTTGCGATTTGCATTCCATTTCCAGACACTACCACAGTGCCAGTGGGTTTCCCTGACACCCCCTGGTGTGTCCCAGGAGCCCGGGCAGAGGACCATGCCTGTCAGTTTGGGCTGCTGCAGCATGATGCACCGGGATGTGGATAGATACGTGAGCAATTGCCATGTCTGTGCTTATTAACCTTTCTTTCTGTGTTAGAGTCAACTTAACCCAGGGCTCTGGGATGATTACGCTGTAATGAAATCGCCGCATCACAGGGGAAGGTGTGGCACCCTCAGAAGAGGAGGAATGAGTTCAGCGGGAGGGTGGAGGGGGAACAGGACAGTGGGGCTTAGGACCACTTACCCTTCCAGAGACTGCAGGTCTCCCCCCTCCCTCTCGCCCAGGTCTCTGTCCAGTCCCTTCCCCTCCAGTTGTCCTCCAGGGCTCCCCTTGCCTGGCCAGGCCACCTTCCCTGCTCTTCCTCCAGGCTACACTGGGGCTTGGTAGACTGTCCCCGTCTCCCCATGTGGACACGGGCTCCTCCGTCAGCAGGCTGTGACATCCCAGTCTGCAGCCCCTGGAACAGCGCTGGTGGAGCTGAGGTGCTTAACAGTCACTGGCCAACGTGTCCCTGAACACTAGGGACGGAGGGCATGGTGCTTTCCTTGGAAGGAGACCTGCAAATAGGGGAATCCCTTCTCTCTTTCTAGTCAAGTTCCTCCATACCTTGGTGGCTCAGAAAGAAGGAGGGTGGGCCTCCATACCCAAATTACTGCCCCTAGGGCCCACTGCTCCTGAGGGGTTGAAGCCCTGTCTGGACACGATTGTCCCAGCGGCCTCCCACCACCAGCCAGCTCCCTCGTCTCTGGTCTCAGTGCCTTTATGCTTGTGGGTTTCTATTTTCTGACTTCCTGGAATGGGAAGGAAGCAGGGAGAGGCAGGCCCACGGCCCACGGCCAGGCTGGAGGTGGCTAGTCCCAATTCACCAATGGGTTGGAAAAGTGAGTAGGTGTGTAGGGCCAAGGAAGGGGAGCCGAGAGAGGGAAAGACTGAAGAGTCAAGAAAGAGCTGAGATTTGAAATGAAGGCCTGGGAGGTAGTGGAGAAGCCATGGCCAGGAGTACAGCTGGGCGCAGTGGCAGGAGGGGGGTTAGGCTGGGCAGGAAGACCCCCCTCTTCCACTGAGCAAGGAGTGAGGGCAGGAGTAGTCTGTAGGTTGAGAACAAAACTCTGGTGCAGATTGCGTCTCTTCATCTTATTTTAAAATCCAAGATGCTCTGTCACTTTATCAGTGTCTCCTGAACCTTCTTTCAAATACAACTCAAAATAGTCCATTTTGTATTGTTTCCTGGCTGAGCGTTTGTAGCACCCACTGTGCCATGGCTGCTCCCACTGTGCACCAGCGCCGAGGGGGAGGGGCTTCTTCCCTCCGAGTCTTCAGTGGGAGCCTCCAGGGCCCATGGATCAGAAGTGCGGACAGGTGGACCCCAGCCGAAAGGGAGCAGGCCTGCGCTGTGAAAACAGTGGACATTTAAACGCAAATTCCCCATCCCTTTTCACAGTCAGGAGATACTGTCTTCTGAAGGCTGAGAAAGAAAATCTATTAAGCTTTTCAGAAAGATCTGACTAAAAATGGGCGTGCCCAAGCCCTCCCTGGGGAGCACGGAGGTCCCTGAGGAGTAAAGGATGGAGATTGTAGTTTAGACTCCAAAATCGGGCACATGCCTCAGTTTCCCTCTTTACAAAGAGATGGGTGCATGGTTGGATGGAAAATCCTGTTTACATGGATAACTGGGTCATCCTGAGTCTCCTTTTAGCGCTAAGAAACCATGCATAGTGTTTCAAATTTAGTGCGTGAACAAACTCTCCTTGGACTCTCCAGACCCTGGGACTGGCAGATGGAATCCTGGCTCACTCTTCTTCATCCTCTCCTCATTACTGGCTTTAGGTTTTCAGCTCTGTGGCCCTGTGACAGCAGATACAGCTCTTCATGCTGCTCATGTCCTGTTCTCTCCTCCACTGCTGGTCTCACATACCATCTGCCACACACGGAGCCCCTTGCAGGGGGCATCCTGTTGCCTCAATAGCAGGTACTCATGAAAAGAAGCCCCTGCTTTTGCAGATGTGCCACCTGCCCACCAGCCACCCAGCAGGAGGAGGGGCCAGCAGGGAGGTGCTAGGACTTGGGTAAAGCAAGGAACCACCTTTCCTCAAACCGGTCTCTGCTATTTGGCCCAATCCTTTGCTTGGGTCCAGATTCCTGAAATTTCTAGCAAGATCTCTGCCTTTTGCTGGCTCTGCCTCTGAGCACAACAGCTAACAGACCTGACGCTGTCCCTGTCAGTCCCCCCCATCTCTGCTCCCAGTCCTCAGCTCGACCAAAATTCTTCCCTTTTCTTCTTGTGACTTGACATCGTTGCATAAAAGCATCCCCTGGGAATTGTGTGTACAAACTGGCAAAACCCAGGGAAACTCTGGAGACTTTTAGTCTACAAAGCCAATCCATCAGGAGTCTGGGAGTTCCCTGAATATCAAGAGTTTGTTTTCTTAACAATCAGAAAACTGGGGCAGACAAATTTACCTATGGGACAATGAGGTTGGGTGTCTCCCAGAAAATCCTGACTACTGAGCGGATGTAGCTTGAAACCTGACCACTGTGGAAAGGGACCTGGGCTAAGGGATACTCAGAGACAGGTGAATCTGGGGCACGGCAAGACTTAATGTAGCATCGAGCACGGTTGAGTGGTTTTTTTTTTTTTATATTGTGAATTCAATAAATGAAATCCACAGACATAGGGTGAGAGCAAAGTAGCAGGATTTATTACAGTATAGACAGCAGGGCTCCCAGAGGGGGAGGGGTCCCAGGAGAGGGTTGCCAACGGCTCTGTTGCCTAGGGGTTTACATGTATCTACAGGGTTAAGGAAGTCAGCCTGGACCCGACCCTGGGAAGACACTCAGTGTTCTTCACCTGCCATTTGGTCCAGTCAGGTTCCTGGGCCTGTTTTAAAAGGGGTCTGACCACTAGGCAGCAGATGTCTCACTATCAGTTAGTTTTCTGCTGACGCAGGAATCGGTCCGACCTTGATGAGGCTTGACTTGTGTCTGACTCGAGTTTCTCAGCCCTGGTACACAGAAAATCTGACCCTGCGGGGCCCCAAGCTTCCTGTCTGCCCAACCCACCTCTTTCTTCTGCGTCCCACCTGGGCTTGGCAAGACTTAGGGCAGTGGCCATGGCCCGGCGCACAGTGGCTCCACTGCAGGTGGGTTAGTATAGGTGGCTCCTAGTGTCTGTTATCACTAATCTTATGAAGGTCACCAGAGATGGTGCCATCTCCATGTGGAGCTGGAAGCCATCTGCTCAGATGTGTGAGTCCTGTCCAGAGTACCCTACTCCATGTCTGGCAGGTGGCAGTTTGCAAGATCTTCTCACTGCCCCATGCCATGTCTTCAAGCCAGGTCCCTTTGCTGGCCCAAGTCACCCTTCCAGGGACCATGTGACATGTACCCAGGAAGGACAAGGCTCAGATGTCTCGGCTCCCTTCACAGTGAGCTTGCCTCTTTCTTAACTTGGTCCTCTTCTTGGATTCTGCTGCTGGACAGCCTGGCTTGGGGTTTAGACTTCATTCCCTCCCTCAACTCCATCATCTTGACCTGAGGACACATCCACCTTCTGTTTTTTTTTTTTTTGTTGTTTGTTTGTTTGTTTTTTTGATACTGGGGATTGGACCCGGTGGATATATCCCCAGCACTTTTTAGTTTTTGATTTTGAGATAGGGTCTCACTAAGTTGTTTAAGGCTCATAAAATTGCTGAGACTGGCTTTGAACTTGCTACCCTCCTGCCCCAGCCTCCTGAGAGCTAGGCTTATAGGCATGGCCACCCTGCCCTGCATATCCACCTTCTTCAGTCAGCTTCTCCATGATCCACCTTCCAGAAGATTCTGGCTCAGCCTGGAGGCCTCTGGGTTCTCAGAATCCTGGCTGTCACGGACATCTTGGCCTCCAGGCCCACCCGCATTTCTCTAGGGGGATCCTGCCTCAGGAGGCAGTTATGGGTGAGGTAGAGCTCTCCTGGAGAGAGGGGGAAAAGTGAACTCCCCTAGAAGAGGGGGAAAGTGAACTGAGGGGGGCAGCCGAGCAGTGCGTGGAGGCCCATGGACATGGAGAGAGGAGAGGAGCCGATCAATAGGAGGCCTCTTGGCTGCCGTTCTGTCTTTATCCACTGGCTGACCCTCTGACCTTGTGAGTGGCTAAGACAGTGGTACCCTTGCTGTGCCCTTGTGGACTATTGCCCTAGAGTAGCCCATCAAGTAATAAATGGCTCAGTCGAATCTGACCTCTTAAGTGCTGACTTCCAGCTTGTGCAATCTGCCTAGGAGAAGCATTGAAGACTGGCTGTTTCAGAATATGCCAATAAAATTGCTCACAGGCTTAAAGAACCACTGGCCCTTTTGATTTATACCAAATGCACTGATGTTTGTCAAATGTACTTGGAGTTCCTCTCTGAAAATTTCAAGCTGTAAATAAGATGAGCATATTTGCCTAGGGAGTACCTGCCTCTATATACCCATTCTTAATAATTAGTACCATAAAATCAATATGTTGGAAACCGAGGTCCTGACAAGGTGAGGAATGGTGTGGCTAGCCCTTTGATTTAACCTTGGTGTTGGATGGATAGAAGGCCCTTAGTGACTAGGTGGAAGTGATTTGGGTAGCTTTTTGTAAATAGCTAGTAGATTATTATTTTAAAAATAATATAGGGAATGCCTGTGTTCTCTACCAGGAAGAACCAAATGAAGTCTTTGAATCAGCTGAGGGTAAACCTTCAGGTTAGTACAGGACGCTCAGGGAGCTCCTGTGCTCAGGTGAGCACCCGCCAGGACAGGTGTCCAATCTGAATGTTGCTATGAGCACATGTGAGCTGTTGCAGTTGGATAAGATGACTTCATATGTTACTTTGAACTTTAAGGTATTCTGATTTTTTTCCTAGTCAAGTTTAATAGGAGAGCAGAAGATGAAGGTAAAAACGAGTGGTTCTGCATTTTGTTTACCCACAATTTTTATTTAGGAAACAAGAACCACTCTGATAAGGAGAAAACTAATTTTAAAAAAAAATATATGTAATATACATAATATTTATGTCACAAATTTATGATACAGTGAAGGGAATTTTAAAATGTTCTTAATCCCAATCACATGACATCTGGTTTTATTTCTTTATATTCATATGAAGCCTATAATTTTCAGGTGACCTGACTTTGTGCAGTTGCATATGAAAAGTTTGGTAAGAATCTGCCTTGGTTACACATCCACGTTTTTACATAGTGCCATACTAGTGACTGTCGTATTCTGCTGCCTTTCAGATATTTAGGAACAGAATCATTCTTTAGGTGTCTCACTTTCTGTAGGAAGTGACCATAGCAGATATCATACGTGGACATGAGTAAAGGTATTTGGCACGCACAGTTAGGCATTTATAATGCCATCTTCAGATAAGTCAGTTTCCTGCTGGCCATCTTTTCTGATCTCATGCTACCTACTGTATATTTTTATAAACTAGGGGCAGGGGTCCACCAATGGGCCTCAGAGGGGCTGTAAAACATTGGAAATTGTATATAAATTTTTGCAAGAATGTCTGTGTGCTATTTTCTCACTCCCAGGGGAAAGATAAGAGCACTTTACCAGTTTCTGAAAGGTGGCTGTGGCCGCTAATCTCTTAAGCACCATGCATCCAGAATGAAGTTACGCTTCTTGGTAGCTCTGACGAGCACAGGAGTGCACACGCACGTGCACACACGCAGACACACGGACTTCAGCTCCATTTCTCATCTCCACTTCCTTCCTTCTGACACCCTTGTCTACAGCTTTGTCAAAAGTATCTCTGTTCCCCTAAAGCACCGTTCTCTGCTAGGACGAGTGGTTCCTCCTCTGGGATGCACAGCTTTGTCGGAGCCTTGCTCTACCCTAGGCTTTTCCAGGGCTGCAGGGCCTTCGTCTGCGCGATCCATGTTTGTGGGAGAGAAATGGGCTACCTGGCTCGTCGTGGTCAGCACCCTCTAAGTTGCCGTTGGAAAGTGCACCTTATTACCCTGCCTGTTAAGTAAGAAAAGCACAGTGGCTGCAGGTTGTAGCTGGAGTTTCCTCCACAGGCCCCCATGTTCAAGGTTTGACCTTCAGCCTGGGTGTCTGGGGAGGTGGTGGGACTTTCAGGAAGCGGACCCTCTCAGAGGTCTTTGGTCATGTTGGGTGTGATCCTGAAGGGGCTGAGGAATGCCAGCCTCTCTCTCTCTCTCTCTCTCTCTCTCTCTCTCTCTCTCTCTCTCTCTCTCTCCCTTTCACTCCCTGGCCCTGAGCTGGATGGCTTTATTCTGCCACATGTTCTCTGCCACAGTCTCAAAAGCAACATGGCTAACCAGTCGTGGACTGGAGCCGCCAACACTGTGAGTCAAAGTGAGCCTTCTCTCTTTATGGGCCACTCACCTAGGTGTTCGTTACAGTAACGGAAGGCAGATCAGCACACCACCCTCCCTATGTCTGTGCGGACTGACAGAGGACAATAGGAATGCCTATTCCTTTCGACAGTGTAAGCCACATTACATTTTCCATCATTCCACATGGCTATTTCCTTCCTTCCTTCCTTCCTTCCTTCCTTCCTTCCTTCCTTCCTTCCTTCCTTCCTTCCTTTCTCTTTCTGTTTTAAGTTTTTGTTCCTTTTCAGTGCTGGGGATGGGACTCAGGGCTCATGTATGCTAGGCAAGTGCTCTACCACTGGGCCCCACCCCCAGCTCTGACATACTGCTGTAGGTTTCAAAGAGTCTTGGCTCAGTGTTTTAAGAAATTGATGGGTATTGTTTTCCATGATTTTGCACATCCTCAATCTGCTTTCTACTTATTGTCTGTTCAGATGTATCCTATGGACTAGAAGTATCCAAAGCTCTCATTGTGGTGCTCTGGAAGTGTCATTCAACCCTCACAGTCTGGCGTGACTCTGTCTTTTTTTTTTTTTTTTTTGTTAAAGAGAGAGAGAGAGAGAGAGAGAGAGAGAGAGAGAGAGAGAGAATTTTAATATTTATTTTAATTTTCGGCGGACACAACATCTTTGTTGGTATGTGGTGCTGAGGATCGAACCTGGGCCGCACGCATGCCAGGTGAGCGCGCTACCACTTGAGCCACATCCCCAGCCCAGTGACTCTGTCTTGATGGAATCCATTTGTCTGAGCTGCACTTGTGCTTTGGCACTCAAGGACCATTCCCTTGCATTTTAATCTTGCAGAAACAGTTGGTGTACCTTCTGCATGGACTTCTGATCAAGGATTGACCGGCATTCTCTGAGAATTTTGGACTTCAGGAAGGAAAAAAGTTCTGTAGTGGGGGCTGTGCCTGTGCCTGCTGATGTGCAATCACAGCCTTAGAAGAATGAATGTGAGCCATGGACAAGACAAACCCAAGTAAAATAACCACATTGTAATGAATCAGTGTGTGTGTGTGTGTGTGTGTGTGCGTGCACACCCATTTACGCATGTGCACACCAGTGCCTGGGCTGTGTGCAAGAAGACAAGAAAGATCCGAGGAGCCTAGATTGGAATGAAGCAGTGGCAGGATGGTTGAGTTCTGCGTCTCCAGTGAATGCCTGCAAGCTGCCTTAAGGTGTGCTGCTGGTTCCACAGGGTATGAGAAGAACTGGTTGCTGGTAGGAGAGAAATTAAAATTTAAGAATCTAACTGGAGACTAAGAGCTAATGAGGAGTTATTTGATGTGCAATTTTGTAGTACTTCCCCCATAGATTTGTATTTTTGCGTTAGTGTGAAAACCAGTACTATGAAATTGGTCTTGGTGTTAATGCACTAAATGTAGTCATTTGCTGACACTTGCCACAGATTTTGATTTGTCACTGTAAAGAAACTCTAGCCTCACCATGTGGTTGGCCATGTGATGTGACCACCTCTGGGCACACACAGCAGCTCTGTCCCTCATCCAAGTCTCCCACCTCTCCTCTCCCCTCTGGACATGAGAACAGATAGCAGAGTGGATCTGGGGGGCTCTGTCCTCAGTGTGACGTGTCAGGCAGCTGGAATGCCAGCTGTTCCAACCTCTGCACAGTGTGGGAAGGTTTGGGGTGACTGCGGCGCCTTTGGCTTTGGACTGGGCTGAGCAGGAGGGAGCAGTGACGTGTCTTCCCATGCCTCTTCTTCTTCCAGAAGCTGAAGGTGTTTGGCTCAGAATTCTGGGCTTCTAAGGGCCGTGGAGGTTGCAGTTTGGAGAAAGGGCTTTGGACCTCTGGGTCGGTCAGCTTTTTATCACTCTGATTGACTAAGGACCTCGACTGAGGGGCCGAAAGGTTCACTTTGGCTCCCGGTTGCAGAGGATGAGTCCACCCTGTTCCACTGTCTCCGGGCCTGTGGGGAGGAGCACCGTGGCAGAGTCCTCATGGTGCACTGGGGACCCAACCCTCAACAGATGAGCCTTTGGGGACATTCTAGATGGAAACCAGCAGAGCCTCCAACAACATTGCCAGCCCTCAGAGACTCTTCAGGAATGTGCTGTGGCCCGGCTCACGCACACGCGCTCCTGCGCCACGCAGACAAGTGTTCCCACGCTCGGCCACCTGTGGGACAGCCTGTGTCTGTCCGGCATGCAGAATTGCTTCCTCCACCCTTGGCCTTTGACATTGGACTCCACCTAAGCCAGACCCTCCTTTCACTTTCAGTTGATATCTCAGACTTGCTGGGTGTGGCCATTAGAAGAATTAAAAATTGGGGGCAAACGTCAGCTGCTGTTCCCACGCTTCCCCTTTTCTTAGTTTCTGGGGTTGATGGTTAGAAAATACCCCATTCCAGGCAGCATATTTATAGTTCCTCTTTCTTGGTGCCTCGTCCATTTGAAAGGGCATTTTTCTCCACAAAACATATATGAGGAACCCAGAAGAAGCCAACCAAGCACGTTGGCCTGGTGACTCTGATTTGTTCCCACTTCTGGTTTCTGTGACTGCCATCATGATTGATAGAACCGCGTAGCTGAGCCTTGCTCAGGAGAGTCTCGCGTGTGCTGTTTTGACAACTCCTTTTGCAGGAACTTGTTTGGCTGAATCTTTGACCCCCACCCCTGCAGACTCAGTTCGCCACCTTACTGCAAAGACTCTGAGAACACCATCTCCCTCTGATTCTGTTTCTCTGGTACAGATGACAGACACTTGCTCATCCTCTGTAGAGGGCCTTGGAGCAACTCCAAACCCTGTCTTTCAGCAGTTTTCCTCTCCCACGTGCCATCCTGCGGTTGGCTCTCCTAGGCTTAAGGACACTTCTGGGCATGCCTGCACTGAGCCCCCCTCCCCCATATAGGTTGAATGGATACCTACGGTTCTTTCTATCACTGCTGCTCCCATTGGGTTCTGCTTTGTTTTATAAAGAATCATATCTTCTGCGTCTCACCTGATGATCAATCACGGCTGGTGCATATTGGCCGTGAGGAGGGCTCGCCATGGCAGGGCTGCTCCAGGCAGAGTCTGTGCCACAGAGGGGGCACGCGAGAAGCCATGGCTGTCTTAGTATCTTCCTCTTAAGCTAGGACAGGGCCCTCGTGCCACTGATTGGTAAGGTAAGGAAAGACAAATAAAATTATGAACATGATACTCTTCATAAAGGAGGCAGTGTTTCTGTTTCTAGAACAAGATGGTCTTGGAGAGCCCTTGTGCGTGTGAGGAGGTCTGAGATGGTTTTAAAGGGCAAGTGGTCTTTGCAGTCACTTGAGGGATGGAGCCTATTCCAGGTGGAGAGGAAAAAGCAGAGCTTCAGAGGCTGCAAGCTGCTGCAACTCTTGAGACAGTGGGGTATGGAACGATAGGGAAAGGCGTCGAGTTTGGCTCATATTTGAAAATCCTGATTGCTCCCAGGCTCCTGGGTATCTCCTCTCTAAGACCCCAATATAATGATCAACCTTGACGTCACATCCTGAGCGAGGCCCTGCTGCCTGAGACACCTGATGGTGCTATCGCACCCATCACCTCATTCCTGAGCATGTGCCAGTGGCCCCTGCCCACTGCTACCCTCAAATTTCACAGATTTTCACCGTTGATTCCCATGATCTATAAAGAGCACAGCGCAGGCTCAGGTGTGACAGCCTTTGCTGATGTTTTGAGAGAAGTAAGAGAGGTATCCCGTCCCAGAAAAGAGCAGGACCACGGCCAAGTGACCACTTCAAATTAGGCCCACTGATCCCCAGCCATGCTTCCTGGGCTGTTTTCTCCTGGGGTCAATCTGAGTCCATCGTGTCCAGCCAACTGTCTCTTTTGAAAGCTCTGTCCCATCTCCATCTCTATCATTTTTAAAAATTTCTAATTTGTTCTATGATGTAACAGCAGAATGCATTTCAATTCATATCACTCCCATAGAGAGCAATTTTTCATGTCTCTGGTTGTATCCAAAATAGAGTCATCATTGTCAGCCCCTCCACTGGGAGGAGGCTGCCGACCCCTTGTGTTTACATGGGGCAGAGTTCCTTCCCTAAGTCTCTCCCGTGTTGACAAGCGGGACCCTGACATCCACTGCTGCACAGGGCCACCTAGGACTTTTCCCTGAATAGACCAGCAGCCCTTTCCTTAAAGACATCTGTCTCCTTAGACCACTGGTTTTCCATCCCAGTGTTCATGGGTGTCCCTGAGCTGCACCCAGGTCAGATCACCGTCTCTAGTGATTACTAACTGAATCGGTCCAGGCGGACTGGAGCACAGATACTTTAAAAATTTGTTTTGATTGTTGCATTTATTTTTTATTGTTTTGTTTTTATTTATTATTAATTTCTTAGAAATGGAACAGGCATGTTTTAAAATGTCCCCCAGTGATTCTAAGGTGCATCAGGGCTTGAAGACCCAGGGCTTCCACCAGGGCTCAGCACACTTTTTCTGTAAAAGGCTCGACAGTGAGTGTCTTAGATTTTGTCTTATATTCTTTTCTGTTTTCATTTTTTGCAATCCTCGACAAGTGTAGAGACCCTGTTTAACTTGGGGCTGTGCCAAGATAGGCTGGGGGCTTGGCTGGCCCTGTTTTAAACAGACAAGCTCAGATTTTAGCCTGATTTCGTAGGGCTGTGCTTTTCTCTTCCTTAGGACAGGGAACTGCAGAAGACTGGGAGTTCTCAACACCTTGCTTTCTTATCTTGACGGCATTGGATTTATGGCTGTGTCCACATTGCCTCCAGCTCTGAATCTTTCTGATTCTGCTCTGGGGACAAGCACAGCCTGTCCTTGGGGTCCACAAGCATGTGCATTCTGAGCCTGTGACTGGACAAGGGAGGGTCCTGGGCTTTGAGGTGGTGAGACCTGGGCATCACCCAGGTCTGATGCTCACAGGGATCCCCACTGCCCACCCATGCATAGGACAGGACTTGACAGGGTCATTGTGGATACTAAATATCATGATGGTTCTGGGAAATGAGATTGTCCCTTTGTCCAAGTGGCTCAGGCCCTCCAGAGCACAGGGTGTTGGGACAGATCACCATCCCAAGCCAGAGTGCGCTCCTGTGTAAGGCGGGAAGTCACAGCACTGCTTCTCTCACAATCTGGATAGTTAGATGGGATCACTCAGGTAAGGCCCATTAGACATGGAGGTAAAGGGTCCAGGTCAATTGTGTGACCCAGTGTAGGATCCTGAGCACAGAGCCAGAAATCACCAAAAATCTGCACAGGGGCTTCACTTCTGCGTCTGAAAAGCCCTTGCTTCAATTCATTAAAAAATCTATGTAGAACAGGGGTCCCTAAGAAGATGACAGCTAGACATACAGCTATTGTGTGCCAGGCCCTTGGTTCCTCCCTGGGGACAGAGACCTGAATCAGACATGGATAGTGTGAAGGGCCCAGAGGCAGTGCAACACTTCTTTGTTGAAATCCCACAGAAATATGCCATAAAGAGTGCAGGGGGCTGGGAGAGACCCCCAGATCAGCCCTGTATTTCTCTGCTAAAGAGGTCAGGACTGTTTCTTTGCCAGGTGGTTTCAGGATACATAGATGAACATGGCTTCCGAGTGTTGTCTGCCTGACCTTGTGGCACTGGACACGCACAGAGGGTCAACCCCTAGGAGAAGATGAACAAAGCAGACATACGCTGTGTGAACCCAAGGCCACAGGGGAGGGCTTTCCCCTGAGGAGGTCCTCATGTCTGCAGGGCTATGCAAGGGCCTGGTCCCTCAAGAGCCTCCAGGGGTCCTCACTTCCCTTGGCAAAGAAGGACAGGCAGGCGATCCTGCTGAGCTCATCCTCTTCACGCACAGGGGCCACGAGCTTTGTGCCTGCTCTTTCCTGCTCATGCTCCTGGAGGAGCAGCGCAGGCTCCTCGGCCCTCACCAGGAAGGCAGGCTTTGTGCGTGTTTCTCGGAGCTGGGTCTCGTTTTCAGCATTTATCCTTGCACCAATTTAGGAAGCTTCTTGCAAAGTTTAATTTGCTCAGGGTCACAGATTAGGAAGTGGGAGAAAGAACATTCAACTCTGAACTCTTTCACGGGCAAATCCAGGTCCTTCTGCAATCCCGTGACAGTCTCCTCCTTGCCCACAAGTGGCGGAGCTCTAATAACAGATGCTATTTATGGAGTCCTGCATGTTCACTGTGGGTTCTGTACTTTCTCAGGAATCTCTGGGGGGGGAGGGCGTGTAAGCTACTTGCCAATTCACACTCCACAGATAAGGGAGTTGCCCTGCAGAGCAGCTGGATGACCTGCTTAAGGTGACACAATTAATAAGTGGGCAGGGTCAGCGTTTGAAGCAGGCAGCGGCAACTTCTTATTAACAGCTATGCTGTGTGATCTCCCTTTTCTTTGATTTTTGTCTCAAATCTTCTTGTTGTGGTCACAAGTTGCCTCTCTATTGACAAATTGAAGTGATTACCCAGAGTTTTCTTCCCTGGATTCTTAATAATTCATGAAAACCCCTCAGTCTGTTACTGTGGATAACACATTTGCCACATGGAAAATGAAGTAGGAGTCCATTCTTTAAAAATATGAGCGCCAAGGAGAAAGTCCTAAATCCTCTCTTCTTGCATCCATCTGGGCAAGATTCGCGGCCAGTGAGGCCCTATTTATTAAACTTGTTTATAGCTCCCCCCGTCTCGTGTCTCTTGGCATTCCCTGGTTGAATAAAATTCCCAAATGGACTTCCCTTCTTTTTCTTGGCCATTCCTCAAGTCAGAGAGCAGCAGCACAAATTACATGTGAGCCGCAATTGGAAGGATCCTCATTTCATGTAATTTAGAGGCAGAGACAGCCTGAATGGCTCGCTGATTTAATTACAGGATGTAACGGCGGGCGGTGCGCGGCGCAGGCCTGACAGCTGAGGGAGGCCTGCACTGGATACCCTTGTTGGCATCTCCTGGAATCCAGCCTGCAAATCTCGGGGGGAAATTCTGCTGTGACAGTAGTAAACAGACACTGTTCTTGATCTGCCAGGGTGAATTACCAGGTAATTTTGGTGGAAACTTGTGTCAATATAACATGATCTCTCTCCCCGTCTGTCTTATTTTTTCCTTTTCTGTCCCTAACATTCTTTCAAGACTGCCTATTAGAAGGTAAACTGAACAGGGCAGAAAATCCCTCTTTTCTAAGGCATGATTGGAGGACACAGTTTCTTCATTTACAGCCAGGCAACAGTTCTGAGCAGGGTGCTATGGAGCCCAGGGTGGCCCTGTGTAGGGAGTAGCTGTCTAGCCAGGGCGAAAAATTCCTCCAGGCTCTCAGGGGCATCCCGGTGATGCTGACCACCCCTGATTGCAGCTTGGTAGATGGACTTGCACAAGATGGAACTTGCGATGGAAACCTGTGGTATCTCCTCTCTAACATTCACCTGGGTCTCTACTTGTAAGGGTCTACCCGGAGGACTAAAGAGTTAATATCGGATCGTGGGAATCAAAAGTGCAGACTTCATTGCTCACTGGAAACAGGAGCAGCTTCTCTCATCCACGCCATTCTCCAGCACCCTGATCTGTGTAGTGCCCCAGACCATGCTGGGTCCCTGGGCCACTGCCCTCTTTCTCCACCACATTGTGGGTGAGCTCAGACACGGACTCTCTGAGCAACTGGAGGACATAGCTACCTGTGGGTCACTCCATGGGCAGTGATCATGGATCAGTGTCACCAATGCCACCAAGCCAGAAGCAGAGGGATGACATAGCAGAAGGACTTTTACATACTTCAGTGCTTTAGAAACAGCCTTACCTGAGCTCCAGGGGAGCTGGGACAGCTGCCAGGGAAGCCCTCCTCGCCTTCCCTGCACTGGCTTGCTGGCTGACCCAGTTACCCTCCTTCTACCACCAACTTAAGCCAGAGGACAGGCCTTTCCCCTCTTCCTAGGCACAGGGGTCCACTCAGGCTGCTTTGGGGAGTGGGATCAAGTTCTCTTTGTTGTGGCTGCATATCGCCTGCTGGCTGGGCTGGCGATATGAACTGGGTTCAAATGAACTGGCTGTATCAATAACTAAGAGTACGGCAAAGAAACCACGCAGCACACAGACCTAAGTTTCTAAGGCAGGATGGCTCAGTGACCCAAGGGTCAGCTCCAGGGTTAGAAGGAGCCAGAGAGCGAGCACACTTGAAACCTTCTATTTATTGGGGAAAAGACATTCTAGAAAGTTCCACCCAAATAAGGCAAGGATTGGGTTTTGAAGGGTGGAGTCTTGCTTGGTGATGCCTTGTGGTCAGCAGATTGACTGACATTTTGGAAAGCCACACCCATCTCAGGTGCTGTGTGGGGTCAAAGGCAGAGAAAGGCACACATTCGTCCGTCACACAGCTTAGGCAGGCCAGTCCCCTGATACGCTCAAATGGGCATAGCTCACACACAGCCCGTGGATGGCTCACGACAGCTGCATCTCTTTGCTCCTGCCAGGCTGCTCCGGTGATATCATTCTACCTCACACCCACATTGCCAACACCCTTCTGGGGCCTCTCTGACCTTGGGGATGACTTTCGGTGGTGGCACACACCCAAGGCTTCCTTAACAATGCCAGCTGTCTTGTTTGATGAAGCCACAAGGCTCGAAAAGTTTAGGTTTGCCTAAATCTATGACCCAGCAATGAAAAGCAACAAGCGTTAAGTGTTTATCAAGTGTCGTACAGTGAGCTATGTTTTTCGTAAATAATCTCATTTAATTATTTGAAAACCTCATGCAGTGGGCAGTTTACAAGCAGCTGCATCTTATAGGCGAAGAAGCTCAAGGATGCACGGTAGAGCCAGGAGTTGGATGATGGCCGGCTATCTGCCCATCCAGCCCCACAGCTCACGTTCTTAAGCACAGCGCCCGAATATTCAATAACTGGTGAGTAAGACAATCGTCATTTCTAGAAACCAGGCTACAGACAGCGGGAAGAACTCCACCTCTTCCCAACCGGCCTGTAAGGTTGTTCTTCCTGGTGAGGTGTCAGCCCAGGCATCGTAAGTGGCAGGACTACGCCGCATTACTCCATAACAGGACCGCGGTAATGCGGTGACCTATAGGTAGATGCTGATCCTGTGTTGACCAGACAACAGTGGAAGTGGAAATAAATGAACACATGAGGTTTCTTTTCACATTTTCTTAATTATCCTAATTGGCATATAAATGCATTGCTAAAATACATTTCTACCCACTCATACTTTGCATCTTGATTCCCCAGTTCAGCCTTTTCTGCCCCTAAGTAACTTTCACATACTTCAGTGCTTTAGAGATAGCCTTATCCAAGCTAATGACATGAAAATAAGGAGTAATGTATACTCAATTGTACATAATAGGATTGTCATTCCACAGAGGGATGCCTGAGTGCCCTGCTAATGCCACGAGAGACTCAGCATGGAACTCCAGGCTCCAGGAATTGAGCCAGAGAATCAGGCTGGGCTGTGCGTGGGCAGGACGGGCGGCTTGGCCGCAGGATGCCTCAACACTGGGCGCTCCAGGGACCGAAGCCAGCGGGGGCGCAAGCTGCCGGCCAGCCATGTCCTGTTGCCTACACAGTCATTCTCCTGTCCACAAGGAGTGAGACTCCAGGGACCTTCTTCAGTGGAGATTGACGTTTCCATGCAGAACAACGCAGAGTTATTTTCGATGATTCATTTGTTAGTGATCAGAAATCAGAGGCAAGGCATTCAACCCCAGAAGAACATCTCGTTCTGATGACTAAGTGCTGACTTTTTCTGCCACAGTTGCATCCTGCAATATCAGAGACTCCTGGTACAAGCCACCATGCCACACTGCAGTGACGCGGGAGTCCCCTCTGTGGCTAAGTGTGCCACAAAGGGGGCGGCAGTGTGGACGTTGTGCGGGAAGGTGAGCTGGTCGTTGACCTGAAGGGCTGGGCTGGAGCTGCTGCGGGTAGAGCCAGAAGCGCTGTGGAGAGGCGTGAAGACGCCAGCGGAGCCCGTGACATCTGAAGGAGGGTCGGGTGGAGATGAAAGCCGGGTGCACACCACACAGGAGAGTGCTGGACGGGGCAGTTGAGGGACCTGCACTGGCCGGGACAGTGGTTCAGCCCTGGGCGTGCAGGTGGTGGATGAACCCTGGGATCCCCTGGGGAGTACTTGGTATAAAGCAGCCACGGGAGGTCTCCAAGGAGAAACGGCAGTGATCGCACCAGGAACAGTTTACATTTTAGGATTTACACACTATTTTCACCTTCATGAGTACATGACTTCTTTTTTCTTTCTTTCTTTTCTTTTCTTTTCTTTTTTTTACAAAAACCCAAGAGTTTTAGAAATAGCTCTTAGGTCACTTGTCTAGACTCACATTGCCTAACTTGAGATTCCAAATTCTCTTAAGATGCCAAGTGGTCTTTGGGCCTGTGCCCTGCAGAGATTCAGAGCCGGAGGCAGGCTGCGTGTCCTGGCTCAGCGGTGTCACCCATGTGATCTCGGACAGCTTCCTTATCTCCCTGGCTCAGGAGCCTCATCTTCAAAATCAGAATCCAAGTAACACCTTCCTTACAGCATTGCCTGGATAGCTAAATGAGACCCTGAGGACCCAGGGCTTACTGGAAAGCCACCTGTCACTGGGTGCATGTTCTGGAGAGAATGTAGCTTTCTATCAACCTGCTCCTCCCCTAGTTCCAGAAGCTGGTTGAAGTGGAAGAAGGGATTGGACACAGTCAGCTAAGCTGCCCCCCAGCTTAGCTAATAAAGGGGGGCCTGGGCCTGGGAGGCAGCAGTCACTGTGCACCAGGCAGGAAGAGGGCGGCCTCTCCACCCGAGAAGAGGAAGGGCTAGCAAGAGAGCTGGCCGCGTGCCGGGAAAGCAGCGAGTCTGCTACACTCGGTGCCCCATCACTCCTCGAAACCCCCAAGGGGCCTGGTGCCATCATTATCCTCGCTGCAGAAATGAAGAAGGGGCTCAGAGAGGTGACCTGCAGGGGCAGCTCTGCTGGAGTCAAAGCCCACATCTTTGCTTACTCCCAGAGGCTTGGCACTAAGGGGCGGGTACAGGAAGGGTGGGTTGAGGTCGCACTCTGCTTGAAGGGAGACACTTCCTCTGCCCTTGATCTTTGCTTCTCTGCCGTTGGACACCAGGGCCCCTGCTGCACTGGGATGTCCCCTGGAGGATGCCTGGCTGGAGCTGGGGCCTGCTGGGCACACACAGGGTGTCCTCGCTCACTCTCCTCTCCATTCGCTGGGGCTGGTCACCCTTCTCCTTCCCAGTCTCTCTCTCTTTCTCTCTGGCTTTCTTGTGTTCATTTCTGTATAGCTGAGGATCACCATAGCATCCTCTACCACTTCATCCAAATATAAACCCCAAGTAAGTTCTCATGTGGACTCAGGGATTTCAAGGTCTGTTAAATGCCTGTGACCTGTGAATACCCTGCCCTTTGTTAGTCATTCAACAGGCAGTTCTTTTGCTGACTCTGGCTCTGCCTTCCTCAATGTGTGGGGCAACAGCTTTTGAAGTGTCAGTACAAAGACTTTTCCTTGCAGGTGTGGATGCTGAGATGTGCGGTGAGATGGGCGGGTAAGTGACATCTCAAGGTCATTTGGTAAATGAGGCTGGGTTTTCTGACTCTTGGTCCAGTGCTATTTCATCTCCAGCAGACTTAATGAATCTCGGTTGGGATGAGGGACTGTGCAGGTCAGGGAACCGGCACCCGAGTGCTCTGTAAGCCGTGGGCCTCCTAAGGAGCTCCCTTTTCATTAGGGTGATTTACAATGGGATTTTTATTCTAAAAAGCTACCAACTTCTGAATGATATTTGTGAAATGCTTAACCTCATGGGAAATCCTTCCTATATGCAGAAAAAAAAATCACCATAAATCATTTTGTTTTCTTTTTTAAATGAAAAGACGTGAATTATTTTCTTATGAGCTGTGCCAAATTAAGCATACAAGAAAACACTTTTATTAAAAATTTTGACTAAACAATGCAAAAGACCAATGAGGTTAATTTTTCTCTGTATCAAGATTTCTCAGGAGAGAGATGGGGAGGGCTGAGCCAATGACACCTGGATGCTACTGCCAGGTGGTTTCTGACCCGTAGTGCCTGGTTGCAGGTACAGCATGCATGGGGCTAAGAAGAGTGGGTACAGGGTTACACCCTCTTCTGTCAAAGCAGAGAGGCCACATCTGCTGTCAGCCAAGGAGCAATCATTTCCCCTAAGAGAAGAAAAGAAAGGAAAAAAAATAGCCTGATACATGTCTCAAAACACAAGGGGAGCTGGGCACAACGGCACAAACCTGTTATACCAGTAGCTTAGGAGCTGAGGCAGGAGGATCATGAGTTCAAAGCCAGCCTCAGCAAAACGAGGTCCTAAGCAACTCAGTGAGACCCTGTCTAAATAAAACACAAATAGGGCTGGGGATGTGGCCCAGTGGTCCAGTGTCCCTGAGTTCAATCCACAGTACCCACCAAAAGAAGCAAGAGGCAAGAAAGGAAAAGGCCCTCCAACCTCAGGCTCCTTCCTAGGTATTGGCCTAATTGGCCAAATGGTCTGTCTTGCATAGCTTTTTCCCAGTGGCCATTTTGGAGTTTGTCAGTAACCCTTGGGCACAGAGTTTGGGACAATCAGTACCTCTGTATGGGTGAAGTAGATTATTTACATGCTGCTTCGAGCTGAGAAATAGCAGAAATAGCTTGAAGGACCCAGAACAAAGTGCTCTTCTCCCCAGGGGTAGGCAGAAATCCTCTGCCTACACCAGCCATGAAGACCCCCGGGACCCTGCATCGGGATCTGGGAGCACCCTCCAGGAAACGTCTCACCCACCAGTCCCAAGCGGGATGCTGCAGGGAGTAGTGGTCTTGCAGGCAAGGTGCACACGTGTGGGACAGCACAGGTGCAAACGCCCACACCACGCGACACAGCACATGCACACATGATGCACACACAACACTGATTCACACGTGGCACCTCCAGGAGGGTCCGGGCCGTACAGTCCCCTGTGGGGTGGGGCAGGGGGGCACCAGGCACAGCACTCTCTCTTGCCCACTCTCAGGCTGCTCCTGTCCGGCTTGGGGAGCTTGATCTAGGTCTCGCCCTCTCTTGGCTGACAGCATGGGGTCAGGGTATGATTCCTAATTTTTAGGGCTGGAGTTAGAGCTAAGTAAGTTACTCTGTGTAGGTACCAAGCCCACAGCTGCTCATGGGGACACTTACCCAAGCTTGAGTTCACTCCCTGTAGGGCAAGAACCTGGGCCACCCCTGCTCTTTCCCATGAGGCCCAGCGTTCACGAGGAACTGAATGTAGTCTCTTCCCCGTCCCTCCACCTGGGGAACAGGCAGCTGCATCGCACTCAGGCTAGGGAAAGGGTAAGGCCCAGGGTGTGCCTGAGCATGTGGCCTGGCTTTGCCAGAGTTTTCTGGTCACTAATGATCTTTGGTGCTATAGGGTTCAGGCTGCTCAGAACCTGCCCCTCCTAGGCCTGTCCCATGCTCTGCAAGAGCAGCTCAGGGCACCCTCCTTAATGCCTCATTGTCACCAGCTGTCCATGGGCTGTGTGTGGACTGTTGTGCAGAGTAGTCTCCTGAGGGGACAGGTCTAGCACTGGGACTTCCCTGTAGCACCCCTCAAGGACTGATTGCCTGATGCAGGTGAACTTCCCCCTCAACTTCTGCCTAAGATCCCACACCGCACCTGAGACAGGTGTGACCTGCCAAGATGTCTCAATCAATCTGCTGACTGAAGACATAACAAAGCAAGACTCCACCCTTGAAACCTTTCCCCTGCATTTGATGTACCCCCTTAAATAATCCACTGGCATCATCTTGTCTTGGTCTAGTTCAAGAACCCATGGGGACTAGATGTATCAGGGGCTTCACTTTTGTACCTATGTTTCTGAGTGTTTGTGTCTTATTATTTGTTAATTATTTGAGATATTAAGATTTAGGGTGGCTTAATTATTTATGATATTAAGATTTAGAGTGGCTATTTAGGGTGGTTTGGATTCCTCTGGGCAGAAGAACCCTCCAATGAGATGCTGGCCATCATCCTCGTGAAACCGTTTCCTGGTCAGCTGTTGCTAAACAACCCAAGTCCACTGGCCAGCCTCCCTGTTTGTCCTCCATCTGGAGAGGACACTGAGGTCCAGCAGGCTGACGGCCTGAGGTCACGTGAATGGCTAACCGTGGCCAGGACGCACCCTGTGGCACTAGATCCTGAATCCTGCACTCCTTTCATCATTCCATGTTGCCCCCCCATGGGCTGGACTAACTAAGAAGGGACCCGCCCTGAGCCATCTCTCACAGCCTCTGACACAGTCCTTACAGGACTACTAATGAATGGGCGGTGTCACAGTGAAGCCACTGAGCTGGAACTTAAGAACCTCAGCAGAGGGAGGAAGCGCACAGGGCAAACACACAGTCCTGATGCCCTCTGTGACCACGCCCTCTCCATTGTGTCACAGTCCCTGCGGCACCGGGGCGGGGGCACATGCATCCTCTTCCCTTCTGCCCTACTGTTCCATTCCACCCGTTCTACTCCCAGAGGAAACAAACTCATAGAGTCCAAGTAACGTCCCGAAGCCTAACCGCCTGCACCTGCTGCCTCGCGGGGCGGAGATGCCAATTTGGCCAGCAGCCAGAGAGAACATCTGCTTCAGTAGAGGGGAATGTGGATGCCCCATCGGGCAGGTAGGCAGGCATCTGTTCCAGGTGGTGGTGCCTCCCTCTGAGCAATCCTCGGGTCCGGGTCTGATGAGAGCCACCCTGGACGTGGCCACCATGCTGGTCAGCAAAGCTGCTTGGAAACTGATCCTGCCCCTTCTAGGGTGTGGACAAATGAGGTCCTGGGGCCATCTCCGGTCACAGCAGGAAGAGTCTGGGAGGGAAGACCCACTGCCCAGAGGCCTTTGCTGTCCCACCCTGGGGCTTGGCTGATGGAATCTCTCATCAAGAGGAGGTGACAGCTCACTGTCTTTCCATTTCCTCTTTCTGAGGAGTGAGGACATGCTTTCCTCCTGGACATCTGGAGGGCCAGGCACTGGGACATGCATGGTGAGTCCTGCCAGCCATGTGTGGCGGAGCGGGTACTGGTGTTCCAGTGGTGGCGCAGCCGCTTGGCCCTCAGCAAAGTTCTTGGTAACTCGGGCCTGTTTCCTGAGTATAAAGCACAGATGCTGACGGCATGTCACAGGACTGTCGGGGGTGGGGAAGGCTACTGAAATGGCGCTTGGAGGGTGCCTGCCCAGACATGCTGGCTTCTCTGCTTCCGTGGCCCAGAGCCCTCTTCCTTCCTCTGCTGCTCTCAGCCTGGATGCCACTGTCTTCACAATCTTGTCCTGGCCCACCAGGTCTAGGAGAAAGCCTGAGTGTGCAGTCACTTCCTAAAAAGCAGCGCGCCAGGCAACGGGCCAGAAAAAAGCACAGGGTTTATTGGGACAATGGGGTGAGGGGCTGTTGCTGTAGATCTCCACCAGGACCTGGAGAAAACAAAACAAAGAAAAAAAAAAGTGACACAGAGACAGAGTGACCCCCAGTCACAAAATTCTAAAAGTCCCCTAACTTTTAAATGTGCTTGAAAAGAAAACTGGGTGGCACTGGGAAAAAAGAAACTCTAGTAGCTGAATTTTAACAAAATCAGCACAAGGACAGATCTCCCTGTGATTGCTGAATGGAATTAAAATGTGGGACCCAAATTGGGAATCACAGCACATGGTTTGGTTTGAGTTGGAATCATATACTTTTGTGAGGTGTATGTGTCAGCAATGAGAATGGTTGAATATTAAAAAGACTGCACCTAGTCCTTCTCCATTACAGCCAGTGTGAAAGCAACACGGAAATCACCTTTATCACAGGCATTACACTGAAAATTTAACTTGAAATGTGTTTATGAAACATAGACATTTTCATTTACATTTAGAAGTAAACATTTTTTAAAAAATCTAAAACTTTTTCTTTTTTATTTATAATGCATGCATCTTCAGTAGAACATACATAGAATTAATGAATATACCAATTCTAAGTAGATTGTTCTGTATTCTCAGTTTATTCTACCAAAAAGATTCACATACACACACACACACACACAAAGACAACACTGTCCCAGACCGTAAACCATCACTGAGCACACCCTTGGCCATTAGAGGGGCGCTGTGTGGTCAGACAGAAGGGACACCCTGAAGCATCCCGGGGTTCTCACCCCCAGTGACCCAACTGCAAAAGCATGGGCACACCTGTGTGATGACCACCAGTGCTGGGGGTCGCTGGTGTGCTTTTGGGGAACCATGTCTGTGTGTATTTAGAGGAGAAACTTACATTGATAGTGCCTCAAATTCTGAACTCAAGCATTTGCAAATGTATAATTTTTGCCTTCTTATTCTCGATACCTTTTTAAAAAATATTTCATCTTTAAAGACAAACAAGATGTAGATACACACTTTGATGTGTTAATAATCCTCTGAGGAACTTGGATTGGGTCCTGAGGGGTGGCGCTCTCTGTGTTGTCCTGGGGCTCTAGGTGTGGAAGGTGTCTACGCCTGCACTAATGGATCCTGCTGGTGGTTATCATGGTCCGCACTCTGTGGAGGCCAGAGACAGGGTCACCCACTGCTCTGTAGGGCAGGGGAGCAGTGCTAACGAGGCTTAGATCCTGAGGACTGCTGTGCACCATGTCTACCTTACCTCGACTCATCTGAGCTCTGTGTTAACCAACTCTGCTGGTTATGGTGTGAGTCAGCCTCTGAGTGCCCGTGTGCCTGCCTGTCCTGGCTGCTCCAGGACCTGCAAGCACAGCTCACTACATCTTCACGGTGATGGTGATGGTGTGTGTGTGTGTGTGTGTGTGTGTGCATGTATCTGTGCGTGTGTGTGAGTTTGTGTGTGTGTGCATGTATCTGTGCGTGTGTGCATGTATCTGTGCGTGTGTGTGAGTTTGTGTGTGTGTGTGAGTGCATGTGTGTGTGTGTGCATGTGCACGTGTGTGTGTGTGCGCGTGTGTGTGAGTGAGCAAACGGCTGGGACAGCTGGGCTTTCTGGGCAGGCCCTGAACCGTATTCCTGCCACCACGCCAGCTCTGTGGTGGAGCACAAAGAAGGGAGTCGGCTGAGACACTTGCTGGAACTCTGAAGAGGAAGCTCATGTCCCAGAAATGCCATTTCACAGCAGGGTGACTATGGGTACATTCCTAAACCTTTATAAGTTTCATTTTTCTCATACATAAAATGGGGAAGAGAGGTCCCTGAAAGGAAACTATGTGAGGACCACGGCACACACACCGCTTGGTGCCCTTGGCAAACAGGGAGTGTTCACTCTGAGGTAGCTGCGACTGGACACTGAATCAGCACAGAGGATAGTGGGCTCCCGTTCTGCTCTCCTCACGTGTATGATTCCCATCAGGTGTCAGGAGAGCTCTCACCTATGATTTTCAGGCTGGTCCATCCCAGAGCTCCGACACTCACAAGGGTGGGGCCCAGCGCCCTGCTGTGCACGTCAATCCTTCCTGCTGAAGTGCCTCCTGTGGCAGAGACGCTGGGTCAGTGTTTGTGGGCAGGCTGTCTGAGGGCTGATGACTTCAATGTAGTGCTCTCATGATCACGGAAGAGATGCTTCAGATCATACCTTATAAAATTTCTCACCATCGATGACTTCAAGCCAAAAGGAAAAAAAAAAACCCAGCAATTTTACAGGGTTTAACTCAGCAATTTATAGTACCCATTATTATTTTTTTTTTTGAAATAGCACACTGTGTGAGATTTGTTAAAAGTCTTCTAGGGGCAAAAAACACAAACTTTCCCTGGTCCAAGCTTGCACTTTTATGTAAGAAAAGAAAACTCTGTCTACAGAAGCTAAGCGATGCTCAGGTCGATGGAGTGACAAGGACAGACAGCTCAGATTCTGGGTTCGGGTACTTGACACTGCACTTTCTGCCTTAAAATTCAGGGCTTTCTAAGCTGGAAACAATAACTCACCTGGAGTTTTTATGCTCGCTGCTCACTCTGTGGCCAAGGAACCTGGGGAGACAAGAAGCAAGGACAATGACCCAGGGACTGAGGCTGGAGCTAGCTGCGGGAAGAGGCTCAGTGGGGGAGGAGGTCTGAGTGGTGAGTCCAGGTGTGACACCGAGAAAGGGACATCCCAGGAGAGAGAGGTGCAGCATGAATAATGGCAGGGGGTGGGGGGAGGGATAGGGCAGGAGTTCAGAAGGAGGCTGGATCACAGGCTCCCTGCCTTGGTATGACATCATCGTCTTCATAGGGGATCTGTTAACAGAGGAGCAAACGGTGACATTGACAGGCAAAGTGACTTGCCCACACTTGTCAGCTAGGGAAGGTGAACCTGAAAGCAAGATGTTTAACTGTCTAACCTCCAAATCCAGTGGTATTCCTGCCATTTTCTTTTGTTTTGGGAATTTTAATTGCTGAGATATTTGAGTTGAATTTGGTACGCATACTCAAATTAATTAAGCAATTAAGTAAACATATTTAATTTTATTTCTGCCTGGAAGAGGTAATTGCCAGGATAGCTGTTTGTGGGGAGCCCCAAAACAAAAGAAAACAAACAAACAAAAAAAACATTCTTCGGTTCTGTCTTTTACCGAAATTCTGATTTTCCCCTCACGGTGGCTCTGAATCAGTCTCAGGCCTTCCTTCATGATAACTGTTTAATGATGTGATATTCAGGGCAAAGAGTTCTACCAACTCATTTTCTCTCTGTCATCTCCCAGCCCACTGAGGAGGCAGAGGGAGGGAGGGAGTTGGGAGAGGTGGCCACTGGGGGGCACTGTTGCTCCATGGAGCGCCGCCCTGGCCTCCCGCCTGAGCAGGCCCAGCTGAGCTCAAAGGTAAGATTTCCAAGGTGTGCCCCTCCACGAGTTTCTTAATGAATTTCCCTCCTGTGTGCAATCTTCTTTTGCACCCACCCCTGCCCGGGTCGGTTTCTGACTGTGGATTCTGGGTTCAGCACCGGGTTGGGCGTGAGTGGAGCTGCCCTGCCCAGCTCAACAGCCCTGAGGAGCCTCGACTCAGGGAGCCGCATGGGCGGCAGTCCTGACATCACTTAGAAGATTAAAAATAAATTGAAGCACATGTCACTTCAAAGGGGGCACCAAAAGGACATCTGCATGATTTGGTGCATTAGAGAGAAGGTTGCTGGCTCTGGATTGGAACTGTAGGGAAGGAGATAGGATTTTAACGCTTGTAAGCTGCTCATATTTCCGAAGGAATGAATATTTTTTATTATTTAAATAAAGATGCACTTCCCTCCCCCATCTCTGCACTTTAATCCTGCTCAGCTTTGATTTGGGTGATTTGGTCGTCCAGGGAGCTTGCAACTCACGCTGGCGGCGCTCTGCAGAGTGAGGGGGCTGGGCAGACTGGGGTAGGGCCTCCATTCTCTGGCCCAGGGTGGAGGGTTCTGCAGAGCCAGCAGCCCAGCCGAGACCAGGCTGGCTTTATCGGCCAGTACCATCTGTGCAGCAGAGGCCAGCTACCCACGGCAGGGCCTCCATCTGCAGATGCACCTAAGACTCATCCATTTCTGACTGGTCTTTTGTTTCCAAGACCCTCCCCTCAGCCCTGCCCCTCCCCAGAGCCTTAGTCACACACACTCACATCCTCCCATCAGTCACTTCCTGGCTAATGGGGACTGAGACCCGATCATTCTCGTTTTTCATGCCTTGTCAGGAGGCCTGAGCACCGGGAGAGCGAGGGCAGCTCCGGAGGAGGGGAGCGTGGGCAGATGTCCTCATGAAAAATTTACAAGGAATAATCAGAGGCCGCGTCCCCCCCCTCCCCTCCGGTCTGAGCCCCCCTAGGCTTGCCGCCGAGGCCATCAGGAGAACACGGAAGAGCCCTGGTTCTGCAGGCAATCTGGCTCGGCTTGGCTAATGCGAGGCATTTGATGCACTTGGCCATCCTCCTGAGACTGGATTGCAAATGCAGTTCAGGCGAAATTGATGAAGTATCAGTTAATCTGAGGCTGACAGTTTAGAGAGGTCACAGCTGCGAGGGGCTGCCAGGGTCTCACAGAGGCAGGACCAAGAAGAGTTAAAGAGAGAGCGCGCCCAGTGGAAAGGAAGCATTTATCTTCTTCTGATGGGCATTTCTCAAACATTTCTGTATGGCCAGCGTCTCTGACCCTCGCCCCCATGTCAGCAGTTTGAATCAAGAGACTCACTGCTTTCTGACTCCAGTTTGTGTGCAATTACACCTCCTCTCTAGAAAACCCCAGCCCTCGGCAGGAAGGGGACAGCTGAGGCTCCTGATTGAAGCAGGCAGTTAGGTCTCCTAATGCAAATCTCCTGGTTTTAATTGGCTCTGGGCGTCGTCTGCTCATTCCTACTCATCCTACGCTGGCTTCCTGCTACAGGAAGGTTGGCCTAGGTGAGCGGTGTCTGCAGATGGTGGCTGGGTGCTACTCAAGAGGAATTTACGAGGAGTGGTAGGGCCCCTCTGGAAGGCCATAAGAAGGGATGCAAATTTGTGTTTATCCGAGACATGTTTCTGGATGAGTCTCAGGCCTCCAGGTCCCCTGCCCTCTACTATCTGGGGATAACTGTGGTTGGCCCTATCATCCAGGTGCCTGCTCAATACTGAAGTGGCCTTAAGGCTAGATTCACAAACAGCTGGGCTTTATGGAGTAGAGTGTGAAGCAGCAGGACTTTGGAGATGGTCAGCCCTGGGTTTGGGTCCTGGCTTCCCTAGCCTCTGTCAGAGGTCTTCATCATTACCACCATCTGCCTTTGGGAAATCAGGGCAAGAAGTGATGAGGGACCTCCTGAGATGAGGGGCAGAGCTGGTGTTCTCACCCCATCACTCATGCTATCTCCCCTTTCCTTAATAAGGAGAGTGGATTGAGCTGGGAAGGTGCTCAGTGGCAGAGCACTCCAGCACTGGGGAGGAGTGTCTTTATTAGAGTTATCATTACCATGCTGCCTCCATGTAAAAGGAAGGGACATTGGGGTCTGGCAATGGGTGGCAAGATCCATCCCTTGCTCTTGGGAGCCTGGGCCTTGCCCCATTCCTGGGGTAGAGTGTGGTTTAGTGCAAAATCTGCTGATTTCCAAATCAGAAAAAGTTGTGGTGTGGTGATTACAGTCAGATTGAAACGCCCACTATTTTCAGCAGGAAAAACATCTAACAGAGCATCAAGGACTGTTCTTCAGAATTACCCGGGGATGCGCAGTAACAGAAAGGTCCTTCTAGAAAGGGACCTCTTCCTCAGGAGCCTGTGAGCAGAGGTGCTATGCGGACGGTTCTGCAGTGAGGTGCCCAGGCAGTCCCCCTGTGCCTACCCGCCTCCTCCCTGTGACTGGCATGGGCCCGACCATGTGGCTCCCAGCCCTCAAGCCCACAGCCCAAGGGAGGGGTCCAGGGAGGTGCCCAGAGCCTGCAGGAAGCACTGTGACTCTTAGGGACCCTTAGGGACATGTGTGCACACAACCCCCTCCACCCCCCTCACCACAGGCACTGCCCCCACCACACCCAGGGGCACACCTGCCCACTCCAACTACACCACACACACACACACACACACACACAGCACACACAGCACATATGTACACTTAAACACACTCCACTCCTTTTATAATAGTTCCTTTTTTATAAATAAAATACTAGTCACACACTACCAACTTATTATGCGTTACAGAATAACTCAGGTCATTCTCAGCCTGGGTGATTTCGCCCCTGAGGGTACTTGGAAGAGTGTGAGAACTTTTGGTTGGCGCATCTGGGAGGTGCTGCTGGCATCTAGGGGCAGAGACGGCATGCCATTCAACACCTAGGAAACAGGGATGTCCGCGTGGCACACATACACCTGCCCTGTCAGTTGTGCAGAGCTTCAGAAAACCCAGGGAACCTCACACCAAGGAGGAAAATAGAGCATGGGTTGGGCAGCAGGAGTGGGGCGTGCGGGGGACAACACCCGAGGCGCTGCCTCCCGTCTGGCGCATCGGCCTGGCTGGGCGATGCGGAGGCAGAGCCCGGGTCCTTGAACCGCACCCTCCCCAGGATGGCTGGGAAAGCTGTGACTCTTTTGGCCTCAATTCCCTGGTTTATAAAATAGGTGTTTGGACTAGATCAATCAGTCTCAGGAGCCAGAGATGTCTTGGGGCAGATGAAGAAGACAAAACAGCGGAGAAATGTTCACGAAGAATCGTGAGCAGCAGCAGCTGCAGGTGGGGCTGCTGGGCTGGCAGAGGAGGAGCCAGCTTCCTCCTCTCTGCCCTGGACAACGCCTGGCTGGAGATGTCCTCTGGCCACACACCTCCAAGCCCCACCCCTGTGTCATGAATCCTGCTCCTTTAAGCTCCAGACTTCCTTGCAAGAAAGAAAGCGCCTGCGAGTGATGGTCAAGCAAGTTTCTGAAGTTCCTGTCAGAAGACATGGCCTCAGCACCTTGTGTACTTCTCGTCACAAGCCACCAGGGCAGCTTCCAGGAGAGTGGCCTGGCCGATAACGTAAGGCCAACCTGGGTGTCAGGAGCAGCCTTGGTCCTGCTGGGCACGTGGGGCTCCAACAGCTTCCTGTGTGAGTCCAGCCTGAGAGTGGACGCCAGCCCCAGGGTTTCAGGACACCTTGTGTGACTTGCAGGTGCAAGGAGAGAAGGGCCTGTGGGCTCTTGTCACAGGGAGCCTGGCCCTTGGGAGACTACTGGCTGCCCTGTCACTCATGGAGGTGCTTTGAGGAGGAAGGTCCAGGGAATGTCCCCGGGCCATGCTGCCTTCCTTCAGCTGGATGGGATTTGGGGACAGCTGAGTCTCCCTATCAGGATGGCACACTCTGCCCATCTGCTGTGGTGTGGAGACACAGTAGTAGCAAGGTTATGGCATTTTTTTAAATTAGTAAAAATAGGTTTCTAATTTTACTGAGGAACCTGAAGTTTTGTTTGTAAGAATCCTTTCAAGGAAGGGGAAACAATGAGCAGTTCCCCAGCTGGCCACTGGTGACTTCCACTCAGTGGTGGAACTAGATGTGTGTGGTGCCAAGGATGCTCAGTCTGCCCCTCTGGAAGCGAAGTCAGCCCCACGGGAAAATCTCAGAAGTGGACACCCCCCACCATGCCCCGGGGCTGCCTTCAATACAAAACCCCTCCCTGAGCCATAGCACATGTGAGACTTTGTTGTGTTTCCTTTTGCCTCATGTTAACATGCACACCATCAAAAGCTCAAAGGGATACAGTTAGAGAAGTGAGGGGGAATGTTACAGAGCTGGGGTCTTCCAAGAAACTGAGGCAGCTCAAAGACCCCCCCTCTTCCAACCCCAATTCTTGGGATCAAGTCAGAGAGGTTTCAGACATGTCGCTCAGAGTAACAGGAATGAGTTTATTGAAGGGCTGGGAAAAGGGAAAGGGGACACTCTCAAGGATCAGAGGTGGTCCTCTCAGAGAGGAGAGGGACATGTGCCTCTCCTACACTCCAGTTTTAGAGGGGATCCCAGAGAAGTTTCCAGAGAGTCCCACCAAGGTCCACCTCTTGACTTTTGCCTGACAGCAGGGTGACATCAGACTTTCAAGTCCTCACTGCCATGGCAACTCTAGGTCACCTTGGCCTGTGCTGACCTGTTCTAATTGGATTCTTAACCATACAGATTTTATAGTTAGGAGGAACTCTCCTTATTTTCCAGAGTTTCAAGATCTGGTCACAAAAGTCTCCTGGGTTCCTCCCATCAACATTATCTGGGGCCTGCATTTCTCCTTCAGCTAATAGGTAATTTGCTGAGGAATGTGACATATTCTGTCCACTGAGGCCAGGCAGGACTGCAGGTAAATGGCTTCTTGGAGAAGAAAGCATGTGGGAGTCAGCACAGTGGCCCATTTGTAGAATTATTCTATATCCGTGTCCCCACCATTCCCGTCTGTCTGTTCCCTAACAGGAACCCCAGTTCTTTAGGATGCTGCAACTTCCCTTTTTGGAACCCAGCTGCCATTTTGGATTTCCCTAAACCAAAGCAGTAATCAGTTAGCATTGCATAAGGTTAAAAATAGCTAAGATGTCCTTATCTTGCATGTAACTTGAGCCTGAGAGAGGCTAGTGGGTCACCTGGGAGCACCGCCTGACAGCTGGTCAGGCAAGAATCCAGGTCTCCATTCCCAAATGAACGGTGTCTTCATCCCAGGATCTCCATCCTCCTCCTAATGCAATGTTTGCAGGATCTAAAAAACATTGGGTTACACCTGAAGGGACGTCTCGTGAAGTATGTCCAAAGGAATTCCATGGACAGTGGAGGTCACAGCTTAATTTCAACTTAGCTCCATCTTCCACTGATACACTTATAGATTTTCTAATTTATGACATATCTTAAAGAAGGAGGTTTCACAATGACTCCACAGACATGTGTTCTCTCAGCCTGCTCAGTCTTAACAGATGTGTGAACCCAGCTCACAATAGGCTTTGGGAACGGGTCACAGGAAGTCCAGGGCTGAACAGGTGACATCTGAAAGGGTCAGGAAAGGGCTCCTCACTGGGCAGGTTTCTTAGCCTGAAGGCGTTTAACCCAGCAGTTCTGCTCTAACTGTCTAGGGCCCTGCAGGGCGTTTGGGCCCTTCTGATGGGAGAGTTGGTGCTTGTTGGGCAGTCAGACACCACTCATGGCACTGATCCAAATATAAGCCCACAGCCAAAGTCATCACCCACAGCAATCTGAGCAGGAA
The DNA here is from genome assembly GCF_021218885.2 of Marmota monax. Classification (NCBI taxonomy): domain Eukaryota; kingdom Metazoa; phylum Chordata; class Mammalia; order Rodentia; family Sciuridae; genus Marmota; species Marmota monax. Next base: position 2,555,445 of record NW_026692321.1, on the reverse strand, counting down.
GTAAGTGAGGACATTGGAACACTGGGTGGGGAAAGGCGACCTGTCCCGAAAGTGCCATGCCTGCTGCTGGCCTCCTGGATCCCACTACCGGAGTCCTGGCCTGCACCTTTGGATGCAGAAACCAGAGGCCGGGCGCTGGAGGCATCTTTAAGGCAATGATTTCCTTTGAACGAAGACAAATAGCTTCAAAATACAGTTTGCATGTGAATCAACTTGAAAAGTACACAAGCCCCCATTACCAAGTTGTATTGGAGCAGACCCATTTCAGAGTAAATTTTAACATGTGTTCAGCAGTGATAAGAACCGTGTCTATTCTCTGACTCCCCTGTGTACATAAATTACAGAGTAGTCAGGTATTGACATGGAGATCAGGTGCAGGGCAAACCAGTCTCACTGTGGACTCATTTCCATATCAATGCTGGGCCTGGGCTCTGTGAGGGCTTCACTCCCATGAGCTCCCTGAGCAAACAGGGACAGGGAGACCTGCTGGTGGGTCCAGAAGCGCTTTCTGTCACTGGTGTGCTTAGGCACATATGCTTTAAGGGAGGGTCATAGGAGAGCTGAGCTTCCTGGAGCCGTCCTCACTTTACAGAGCATCTGAGGCAGTGGACTGTGCTGGTGTGTGCCATTTGGATAGCAGTGTGACACAAGCAGCACAAAGGTCCTGAGGCCTCCCGCGGGCATCTTAAATTGTTCTCACCAGTTCCAGAGGAAAGCAGTCTTCGCTGCTTTGGTTCTTCTAGGCCCCGTCTTCCAAGGCCCTACTGCACCTGCCTACCCAACCCGCAGCGAAGCAAGGCCCCACAGCAGGTGGACACAGTGCCCTGGGGCCGTGCCCCCGGAGGAGCACCCTCACAGCTGGGATACATGATGCTCATGAAACTTACTTGTTGGGGACACTGCACAAGATCTCCTTGGCGGTCAGGTGCTCCCGGGCTGTGTGAGGTGGAGTCTGGTCTCTCCCACTGCCCAGCAGGCCCTGCCTCTCTTCCTGGGCACCTGTTCCACCCAGGATGGTCTGGACTGGCCACTCCCTGCTTTCTGCCTTTTTAACCAGGGTGGTTAATGCAGGGACCAACATGGGTTGAGGGTTGGGAGCAGTCTGCCAATTGCAGCATCAGGGAGAAGCATCTGAGAGCAAGACCCTTTCTCCTCTGTCCCTGAGGTGACGTGGGGAGATCCCGGACTTCTCTGCAGTCTGTCATGCCTCGTCCTCCCCTGCCATTCAGAGGAAGAACACGATACTCAAAGAAAGTTCCAGTAGCCCACCGAAGGCACTGAGAGGCACTTAGGGTCCAGAGTCTGCCAAGCGACTCTATGAAATCGTGCTGACCTGAATTTCTCCCTTACTGTGTATGAGTGTACTCCCCTTTGCTTCAGCTAGTCTAGATTGCGTCAGATACTCACTCCTGCCAGAATTCAGAATAATATGCTATCTTAGAATATCACTTGTCTTTGTGTATATCTTGTCTATGATACTAATTATAGATGAACCTAAAGTTCATTCTGGAAATTTCTAGAAACCTTCAAAAGTGATCAACAGCAAGTTGGCCCTAAGCGATTTCTCTCCATTTTTTTTCTTTTTAAGAGAATCAGAATATTGCCTTCAGATATCATCTGGACTCACCTAATACGTTCTTCTTCTTCTTTTTAAACTTGGGATCCCTAAAGATAGCAAAGAAATAACCAGCATTATGAAAACCAAACACAGTCTAGTAGATCTTTAACTAAGGAATTGTATAAATGCATACAGTAAAAGCTACTGTGGGTTGGGAGTGCTGCTCTGTTGTATCAAGGTGTCCTTTAACGCTGAGTCCCTCTCTGGCCCGGTTCCTGCTCCCACCCACAAGTGGAAATCCAAACATGGAGGTGGAGGGTGCTACCATGTTGGAACCAAATTCCAGAATGGAAACAGAATAAGCTGGACTGGACAATATGGAAGATCTCATTTTTTTTTTTTTTTAATTTGCTAGAGCAGCGTTTCTTAGCAAAAACATCGAGTGTCCACTGCTAACATCAGCACTGCTGTACAAGGTTTAGAATCAAGTATTTTCACCTTGGATGATGCAAACCATATGCTTTTGAAAAGTGCGTCTCCATTGCATTTCTGCTTCAACAGAACATTTCCCTCTTAGGTCTGCATCTGTTTCATTTGCGGTTATTCATGTTCAGGACACTTGCAAGGTTATGTGTTTTGTCAAACTGACCGGAGGGGCCTGAATACCTGTGCATGTAAAATTGGCTTGTGGCATTTTTTCAAGTCACAATGGGAAGGTGAGGAACCTCTGTAGCAGGAGTCGTAAAGGGCAATGCTCAGCAGGAGTCGGGGAATTAAAGACATGTTCTTCTGGGTGCGGTGTTGCACATCTGTATTCCCAGATCCTTGGGAGGCTGGGAAGGATGGCCAGCCCCAGTAATGGGGAGACCCCTTCTCAGAGCAAAAACAGCAAGTGTGATGGTTCCTGTGGCCTCCTCTTGCTTCCTCCTTTCCCTTAAGTGTTGTTTGTGGGAATTTAAATTCTCCTTCTTTCACCGTCTTCTCGGTTCAGCTGCGTGGTGATCATCGCATCCTTCGTAGTCTAGAGACGTGGTCTTTCTTTGTCCCATCTGCCCCACGCTCATGTCCAATGTGACTGTGGGCCTGAAATGGTGATCTCGTCCCACCCAGTGTCAGGGTGTCTAGGAAAGCCGACGCTGGCTGTGTTTGTGGGTGGCTGCTGAGATTCGGAGCTCAGAACTCTCAGGTGGACTACCCACAGGACTTCAGGGACTAACCCTCCTAAGTGGGGATCCAGGTGCTGAGTCCCTTCCACAGCCATCACAGCTGGAAATGCGGGGAAGGTCCTGGACCTGGGGGGATGTGAGGAGGGACCCTGAAGGGAGAAGATTCTTGGAAGCTATGTATGTTTTGGACACAGATGCCCCTTTGAGAAAGGCTTTGGGCTTCACACTACCTGTCTCCAAACCTGGTTTTAGAATGTGCAGGAGATGAAGGGGTCAGTGTGTGAATGAACAAGGGGAGAGAGGCCCAGGCGTACAGCCAGACGATGTCTAAGAGTCGACACAGCTGAGAGCATGTGTGTCCCCCATGTCCACAAGGCTAAACACCTCACACACACCCCAACATCCCATGTCTACAACTCTACATCACCATGCACAAATGCCCCAAATCCCATGCCCACAACCTGCATCATTGCCGCACAAGCATGCTCCAACACCCACGCTCACAACCCTACAATACCACCACACATGCATGCCCAACACCCCACACCTCCTGGACCCGTGCGCTCCGCCTCCCCACACAGCACACCCTACATCAACAACACACACACAGTTGTCATCTCATCACTAAGGGGAGAAGTTGTGTTTTCATACAGTATTGATTTTGTGTTGCTGGTATGGCATGAGTGGGGCTCTCAGATGGGGAACCCTCAGCACCACACAGGTCTGTTGACAGACTGGAGGAGGCTTAAAGAAGAACTCTCGATGGACCACTGAAGAGACTGATTTGTCAGCCAAATCAAACATGCAGACCTGCTGGGCTTGGCTGGAAGCCTGCAGAGCGTGCGCAGGAGCTGATGGGGAGAGTGTGGAGCGTGAACAGCCAGGACAGAGCCTGCCTGGACACAGACAGGGAGCTGATGGCCGAGGCTGGGCCTGCGGGAGCATCAGAGGGTAGGAGCCCTCCTGCCATCTCCTGGGGTCCTGCTGCTGTTGGGAAAAGCCACTGAGGGCAAACATGGAGGCTGAGCTTGCTGCTTCCGGCTTTCCCCAGTTTCTAAATGAGACCCATATCCTGAGCGTCTTTGACACAGGAAGGAACATTCTGAAAAAACGTCATCCCTTTTTTATATTCATTCTAATTCCTTATTAATCTTATGGCTCAAAATTTATGGATCTCAGCTTCTGCAGAGAAGGTCACACGTTCAGATTAAATAAGGTTGTTTGGAGGAGGAACGTGAATGTGTGGCTTCTTCCCCTTCTAGCTGGGGGAACCCCACATTCCTGGCTCTGGGCCCCTCTTGGTCCTCACCCCACCTTTTCTTCAGTAGTTGTGTGTCCTTCTAACTCTGCTCTCCTCCTCATGCACATTTGAGGAGCTTTGGGGACAGTGGCTCTCCCAGCCACCTGGATGCCCTCCTGATTCAAGGCCAGCTAATTAGCATCCTTTATTCCCTCGGTAGCCTCATTGCCACCAGGTAGCACAGCGTGTTCTGGAGTCCTGGGGACTGGGGTGAGGCACCTCTGGGGTCATGATTCTGCTGACTCAGGCAGCAAGGGAATCTGTGCACATGGCGAGGAGGGGAGGAGAAGTGGGGCCTGTCGAGAACTTTCTGGATCTTGATTTGAGGGCCCTGAATCTCCAGGGACCCAGATCTTATTTAAAACCCAACGACTTCATGGTAAGGTATGTGCTAAGGGTCTGGGGTGGGTTCTACTATTCACCTCACTCACATGTACATAAGGTAAAACACAATCAAACAAGCAAACCACTGAAGACAAACTGTGGAGCGGTTGGTGTCATTCAGGGGATTGGGGGAAAGAAGGGGTGTTCAGAAGGAGTGCTTCTTTGTCATGAACCTGCAGGAGGGGCAAGTTCATGGTTGAGAATGCACTGAGCTGCCACCACCTGGAAGGGGCAGGGGACAGATCACTGAACTTCTTTAGAATGGAGAGCCTTGTGGCACCCGGGGCCTGGGTGGAGGAACAGGTGTTTTCTGTGAAGAATCCCATGGACCCAAGGAAGCACTGCAGGGGAGAAGCCAGGAAAGCAAGACCTGATGTCACTCTCCTGTCCCATTTGCCGAATCCAGACAGGAGCAGGGCTGGTTGACCTGGGAAGGGGTGGGTGGACCCCCGAGTATAGACAGGGAGCATTTGGCAAATACATTTTAGAGATGAAGAGGGAAAGCAGAGACAGAAGTCGGGTCGGTCTCTGAGTCTGATGATTGGACCCAGGTTGCCTGATTCTAGAGCTCGGTTCACTCTTGCTGTAATTTGGATCTGAAAAGTCCCTAAAGCACTGTGTATTGAAGGCTTGGCCTCTAGCCTTGATACCACGGGGAGGGGGCAGAACCTTCAGGAGGGGACCTGGTGGCGGTGAGTGAGGTCACTGGGATGTGTCCTGGAAGGGGATACTGGGACTCTGGCCCCTTCCGCTCTCTGTTTTCTGGCTGCCTCAGATGAAAGCCACCTCCATGGGCTCCCACCAGGGCACACTGTGCTGCCACAGTCCCAAAGCAACAGGGCCAAGGGACCGAGCAGTGATGCAGAGAGCCAGGGAAAGCTTCCCTCCTGTGGGGGACCACCTCAGTGATGGACAGCTGACTCTCGTCTCCTACGTGCTGAGACAGGAAGCGTGTCCTCCTTTGGCCGGCTGCCCTTACGGTAGATAAAAGGAGGCCAAGCAGAGGCAGGAGCACTGTCCCCTGAGGCAAAAAGGAAGATCTGAGGAAGGATTGTGAGGGGCAGAAGAGTGAGTGTTGAGGGAAGGTCCTCTGAGCAGAATGGCTGCATGTGAAGTCTGACGGCCATCAGTGGGCAAAGGGCGGGTGAGCTGCTCACTTTCCCCAATATGGGGAGGGGAGAGAGGCCAGAGGGCCAAGAGGATGGAGAGGAAACTGTGGAATGGTTTTGTGTGCAGGTGGACAGGCCTGGCTCACGCCAAGGAGAGGACGCTGGGCAAGGGCTGGTGGTGGCCTGTGCTGATGGGCCCAGAGCATGGACTCCTTTTCCTAAGAGGACCTGGCACTGGCCACGACTGAGACCTTGGATGGCCAACCCTGCCAGCAGCTGGTAGAAACTTGGGAACTGCTCAGGATGGTTTGGGATTCTAGTATTGTGACATTTCTTTTGATGAGATTAAAAGCTCCCCCACCAACCTGCTCTGACCATAACAATGCTATCAGATTTTATCCCGATCACGAATTATGCGTGAGTTCTGATTAGAGAACTCGCAATAACTCACCGTCATGTCCTGATGAACTATGGGATGTCCTGCTGTGATCTGTCTGGGTGAAAGTCACTTCTGGCTCCTTGAACTGGACGTCTATCTCAGTAAGATCAAAATGTGACTTCTAAAAAACCCTGCACTTCTCTGCGTGTGGTTGACAGGTCAACACTGTGACATTACGAATCCGAAAGGCAGCGTTGAAACAGGTGGGGTGCTTTCCCCTCCCTGCTGGTCCTGGGAGTGCATGGTCCCTCATGGAAAGGAAAGGTCACCTTCCCATCACAGCGGTGACCTGCCTCAGGTTTAATTTTTTTTTTTCTTGAGGCATTCGTTCACAGGGAAGGTGTTTCTGAGAAGCTGTGCTTGGGGTGGAAGTTGTGGGGGGGTCCATGTGGCCTACCTCCACACCGTTCCTCATGCGCCCCCTCCCTTGTATAGTAAGCAACCGAGGAGGCCTTTTCCTGGTGAATCAATAGAACAAAGCCAAAAAGAGAAAAGAAGTACCAAGGAGTCTTTGTTCAGCTGCCATCAGTAGATGACTTTTCTTACATGAAGGGAACATTCCTGGAAAAAGATTTCATTAATTTCCGACAGCAAATGTATGTATTTTTTAAAAGGAAAAAATATAGCATTACCCATCCAAGCCAACAAGACTACTGCACAGGGTGATTTATAAGAGCATAAATCTAGTTATTCCAATGAGCATGGAAAGTATAATCTAAGGCGATATTACTCTTACGTTATAAAAGGGCGCATACGCCAGCTCGCCTGGGGACTGCCTGAGACCAAGATGCATGGCACTGGTTTCTTTTTGGTAAGAAACGAATTCCATATATCTCAAGATTTCCAAACAAAAAATGCAAAGCTGGCTCATATTTCAGGGCGAAAGCCCTCTGCTGACTAAAGATACTTCTGTTTTTATTGCGATTGTGGTTCTTGCTCTTTTTATTTTTGTAAACTTTTTCCATCATGAGCTGATGCATGGATGTATTTATAGTTGGGTTTCATTTAACTGTGCTCATTTGTACTGATCTGTGACAGATTTATATGATCCTAGATTCCTGCTGTCACTGCTGCATTATTTATGTTTCTATAAATTAAAGCCATTATTATCAAAGATGGCCCCTGACAATAGGATGCGGTAGTTGGAAATAGCATTTAATATTTTCCTAGCCCTGATGAATCCTCTATGGATTGCATCCTGATGCCGACTAAGAAATCATTGTCTTTGCTGGAAAAGAGTAGGTCTGAAGTAATCATAATAATAAGTCACTAATGAAAGACAAAAATTCCAGGACTATTTGTAGACACTGGTTTTTAATCTTCCTAATGATAGGCCTGACGATAAATAGATGAGGGAGATAATACATGGCTGATAACACCAACAGACCAGCTCCTCTCCCTCCCACTGCATGTGATTAGCCTCTAGGACAGATTCACATCATGCGTTTTAAATCTTCCTTTTATCTCTGTATTGGAGTATGATGACTCTGCTAAGCGATTTTTAAGCAAGGGCTTTGTGACAGATGGGGTACCAGAGAGCCTTTATCTCCCCAGCACCCAATGAAACAATCAAACTTAATTGGTGGCTTCAGCATAAAACAGTTTATTTGTGACGCTAGAATACTGCAAATTAATAATCAGATTTTGACGATGCATATAGAGAAGACAGAGAGAAAATGGTTGTCCCAGACTGCTTTTAAAAATTGCTCCGTAGGACCAATCAGACTGTGAAAGGTAGCTAGACCAGGCTGGAATGCTGCCCTCCTGCATCCTGGCTGCGTGATCCCGGTCAAGTTGGGGCAGCTCAGCGAGCTTCCACTTCTACCTCAGAAATGGAAGGGGCCCCCACTCACTAAATCAAGTCATGGAGATTAGACCAAGGTTGCCAGAGCACCTGATCTGCCAGGCGTCCCCCAGCACGTAACAGCACAGCGCTGGCTCGGGTGTCGACGATGTGAAAGTTAGACGGTTTGGCAGCGACGCTGGGCGACGAGCCTGCAGGAGACGTGGGGTGTGTGCAGTCTACCACCGGCACGTCGCGTCCCCAGACGGGACTCTCTCCCGGATCCGTACCGGTTCTCTTCCTAATCTGGTTGCGTGGTGAGAGCCACGGTTCCTAAGCAGTCAGCCACACTCTCTGGTATAAATGTCAAAAATAACTTTGTAAAGAGGGACAAAACCTCATTTTCTGTCTTTAGTGTTTCTCAAAGGACCTTTCTCCTGCTGTAAAGAGTTTCACACCTTAGTGGTTCAACTTGCTCTGAGCTGAAAAAGCGATGGTGGTCATGGTTCAGGGGCTCTGGCTAGGAGACAGCTGGGGGAAGGGGAATACCTAGAGCTTCGGGGTCAGGCACGGCCACAGCCCAAACCCGGTTCTGGGTCTTACGGTCTTCTGCATCTTGGCTTTTCCAAACCCTGGCTTCCTTGTCTGCGGAATGGGAGCAGTGGTGGTTGCTACTGCCATCCGCCGTCGGGAGGAATGGAGACCCTCTGGGAGTCCCACTCTCCTGGGTCTTCCCTCTGCACCCCATGACACCCCACCTGGAGAGAGATGGTTCTCAGAGTCACGTGAGACCAAAAAAGGAAACTGAGCGCACTGTGACAGAAGCTGCCAAGAGGGCAGGGGGACTCAGTGCTCAAGCACGTGGCCCACGTGTGTCTGCCCTTGCCCTGGCCCAGACGTAGTCTCAGACGCTGTCGTCTCAGCTACCCTGTGCCCAGGGTGAGAAAAAGAGAACAGAAACAAAAAGGGCTTGACTCTCATGAGGGAATTAGGTAGGAGAGGAACTGGGATTTGTTTTGAAATATTCTAGAAATCGAGACTCACCCACGGAGAAGGAAACTCAGGTTTTTTGAAATAATAACAGAAGGCAGGAGAGATGGCCAGGTGGGCCTGAGGTGCTCGGTCCTCCACGGCTTCTGTTCTGATAAGCTGCAGGAAATTGCCTGTGCTTCACCGCCCGGAGCAGCAGAGATGGCCATTCCTTCAGTTAAAACGCGTGTAAAATGCGATGATATCTTGGGAAGTATTCTCCTGGATGATTGCTCTGTCATTTTTAAGTATGAAGTTTATTTTTATCTTACATCCTTTGCAATCTAAGACTTCCCTTCTTCTTGTGTCGTAGGTCAAGATCTGCTAGAGTTTAACCCTCTGGAGGATAAATTAGTATGTAGACTACAAGGTTGGCAGAGAAATAGGTAAAGGTGTTGTAGGACTTGCACTTCCGGGAAAATGTTAGAGAGGTAGATACATCAGAAGCTGGAAGGTGTGCCACATGTGCATTTGCTTAATCGTGCTATTCTGCCATCTACACTTGGTCATTGTATAGTGCTTCTGCATGAGAATTTACTCACAAAAATTGATACAGAATTTGCATTATAAGAATATTCAGGGACCAGGCGTCATGGCACACACCTGTAATCCAGTGGTTAGGGAGGCTGAGGCAGGAGTATTAAAAGTTCAAAGCCAGCCTCAGCAACTTAGTGAGATCCTGTCTCAAAAAAAAAAATAACCAAAAATAAAAAAGAGCTATTGATGTGGCTCAGTGATTAAGTGTCTCTGCATTCAGTCTCCCAGTAACAAACAAAACAGCAAAACAAAACAATATTCAGAGCCTTATGGATTCTTGTGGGCTCAGTAGAAATGCAAGAACAGGTAGCTAGTGAGAACTTGGGGGCAAAGCTGTTTTGTACCTATCTGATTAAAAATATGAATATCTTACAAAAAGTGTGCAGGGTAGTGCCCATCAAGTCACTGAGTAGGAAAACTGAGCTGGCTCGGGCACACGCTGTCACTATGATCTCAGCAAAGCTCATCACACTCCTCATTGCACATCCTCTGTGCCTTGCTGTTCTAAGAGGGCTACCCCCACCCTCCCCAGGCACCCACTCTCCACAGGAAGCTTGGGGTTTCTTCCTGGGACTATCTGCGGAAAGCACAGAGGCAATCCTTCTCTCTGTCCTGCTCTGCCTCCACGTGTCCCTGTCTGGTTCGGGGCCCAGGGTATGCAGCTCCTGCCCAGACTGGACCTTGGAACTTTGTTCCTGTCAGTGCTTAATCTTTCTGGGTTTGAGCGTGGCTTGGCTGTCAGCCCAGTGGTGTGGCTGTCATAAAACACACTGGGTTGGGCAATTTATGGAGAGGATAAACATATTTTCTCACAGTTCTGGAGGCTGAGAAGTCTAAGGTCAAGGGGCTGCAGGTTCGGTGCCTGGTGGGAGCTGCGCCCTGCTCCCAGGGTGGCTCCTTGAGCACTGTGTCCCCACAGGGGGTAGGCAGAAGGGCGGCCAGCAAGGGCAGTCAAGGCTGTGTTCCCAGGAAAGAGCCCTCATGGCCAGTTCATTCTGTGAAGAACCCCCCCCCACACACACACACCTGATACACCTTAGTATTAGATTTCAACATGAATTTTGGATTCAGTTCTGGATTTTTTAATATCTTGTGCTTCCTCAGAGACCCTAATCTCCCAGCCCCTGACCTGGGCCTCCCCTAGTATCCAAGGAAAGGGATGGACCCTGGAAAGAGGACTATTTTGGAGGACTGAAAGTCAAATAAAGTTTGATAGTATTGCAAATCTGTCCCAGTTTCCCATCTCTGTCCTTATGTTTTGTTCACAGGACTCTGTTCAACTGTTTTCCAAGTCTCCAGTGGGTTGAGATAAGAGCCTGAAGAAATGAATGACTTTAAGTCTTACATTATGCATATTATACAGTTATGCATATAGTAATATCAATAATGAATCTCTATATTTTTTAAGTACATTATTTTTGCTTAAGTTCAAAACCACATAATAGTCCATTCTTGTCAAAGTGAAGTCAAATAAAATAAAAAGAAATTTCTCCTAAGGAGATATAGGTCATGTAAGTTCCTGAGAAACTGAGAACAGCCTTGGAGAACCCCATCTCATCTAGGGAGCCCTGTGCAGAGGAGCGTGCCCCATAAAGAGCCCCTCATCACCCCTGTGGGGAACGCGTGCTGTGAACGTACATGTTGTGTGGGCCTGGGGTCGTGGCTCGTGGTAGAGCACTTGCCTGGCATGTGGGAGGCCCTGGGTTCCATCTCCAGCTCCCCCACACTCCGTGTCTGTGTGAGCCAACCCTCTATCCTGGGGCTCCATTTCATAGTTTCAGTGGGATTTCAAAGCCACCTCTGGCCTTGAACTTTACTACTAATGTGAAACTTTGGACTTGCAGACAAGGGCTCCTAGCCCGCCAATGTCACTGGGTGAATTGCCATCACAGTAGGTAGAGGACTCAGGTGTTGTCCTGGACTGTTGGATGCCCCAACCTCAAGGCGCGAGCTCTGCAGCAGAACATGGCTCTGGGAACAAGAATCATCCATCAACAGTTGTGCGCTGTCTCTCTACTCTAGCTGGGAATTTTAGGTGGTGAAATCACTTGAAAGCCCTGGTTTCCAAGTTTTATAAATGAAGACAATCATAACAACCCCATGATAGGCTGTAAAAACAGACAGGAACGTTCTGAGCCTTGAGGTAGGATTTACGGGTCCTTTTGCTGGTTTCCAACCCCCTGAAGCTACAAGGAATCTGAGGCTGAAAGGCCAGGTAAGGAGGCCAGGTGCCTCCATTCCCTGAGCCCCAGCCCCGCAGCCAGCTTGAGGCTCTTCCTTTTACAGAATTCACTTATTTCCTGAGGAGCTGGCATTGCTCACTTCATTACGGAGAGCCGAGAAAGGACTCCGGCTCACAAACACTCTTTAACACGTGTTTTTTCTCCTTATCTTATTGACTCAACATGCAGATATCTCTGCCAGAAATGTCCAATTGCACCTTTGTCTAAAGAAGATTTTATATTGATCTTAATCTAATTAGCTGGTCTGAACTATGGTTCGTGTCACAATTCCTGTCTTGATCTAATTAGCTACTGTCGCCCAAGCAGCATGCATCTGAAATCATAATTTCCCCCGTGGCAGCCTTTCCCGTCGGGGGCTGCGTGCTCCAGGCAGACAGTTCTGAACCCTGCAGACCTCTGCGTGCGATCTTGGCTCTGAATTCTTCTAGAAATGCCACTGGATTGGGAGCCAGGCATATCCAGAGCTCTGACCTTGGCTCAGTCTGGTCTCCTGTGTGTCCACAGGCAAGTAAGTCACCTCATCTCTGTCAACTTCATTGTCCTTTTCTTGCCTGAGGAGTAAAGGACAGAGCAAGCCGGGGAGCTACAGAGACAGGGTTCTGCTTAGTGCCTGGCACCGGGGCCTCCAAGCTTCCGATTTCCTGCTCTCTTTGTACATTTTCCCAGGGGTGCCTGAGAAGACAGATTCTGTCCTCTCTGGGTCATTTCTCACTAGGACAGAGATTTTCTCCCCCTGCTCTGCTCCCTCCCAGAGCTCCCTCCCCCTGACCCTTCATACCTCTTTCCTTTCTCACTCCCTTCCTCCCTCCAACTCTAGGAATGTCAGAAATGCCCCTCTCCCTTCCCTTCCTCCCCTCCCTCTTCTGCCTTTTATTTCCTTCATCTTTGATTTGGACTTGACCACATTCCCTCAAGTGTACTCACCAGATACTCTCAGTGAAGCCTTAACAGCACCGGGCTGTGGCCACCCTTGAGGAGGGTGGAGGCGGGTGTGGGTAGCTGAGCAGTGACAGTAAGGCCCTGTCCTTTAAAGGCTGAATTTGAGTAAAGGTAGAAAGCGCAAAAGTGCAGATGTGGATGAGCAGGTGGGGCTGAGCAGGGCGAGGGTCTTCCGCACCTGCCTGTGGGGCAGGACACCATCAAGAGCACAGTAGGCCTTTGAAATGATTGACCCATTTGGACACAAGAGGATGCGCTTGCACACAGTTGTGGAAACAAGTTCAACAGACTTCCAAAATCTTCAGAGCCAGGAGTGTCCTCAAGCCAAACCCAAAGCCCAGGTCGTCCAGCTGGTGGGGGTCTGCCCTCAGGACAGTGTCTGCTCCTCCACACTGTGGGTGGGGCTCCTGTGCACTCTGAGGAATCTTGTCACTGCAAAGTGAGGAGTGGGTGACATTCTGGTGTGAGGCGGGGCTTGCTGGACCCAGGTACCTCTGTGCATTGGAAATGCCATATACACTCTTGGGTTGGAGATGTTGTCCCCAGGAGGCAGCAGATTTCTAAACACATCAGAAACTAGCAGGAGGTCAGGCCAAGGTGGTGGAAAGAGCACACACAGCCAGGCTCCCTTCAAAACTCTGAAATGACAAAAATGTGATATTTGAAGAGAATGCATTAGCACGGGGACATAAGGAGGAACTGTCGTTGATTGTGGATTGCCTGGAGTCTGCAGCACTCCAGGAACCAGCAAACAGAGGGGACTGGATTCAGACAGGCAGGGGGCAGAAGACCAGTGTCCGGGATGATAGCACCTGCTCGCTGCGTGCCTTCTGTCACAGCGTCACCTCCACCAGTCAGGCTTCTACTTCACCACAAGCCCCGGTGCAGGCTGTGTCTGTTCTGCACTTGTGGGTCTTCTCTATTCCCAGCCTCAGCTGGTGCCCAACAGAAGGCAGTGAGTGATGCGGTGTTTGAGGAAATAAAGTGAATAAACACCTTGCAAATTTGTCCCCGCTGCCCTCAGTGTCAGCCTCAGCCTTGTCTTCCTGGACATCAACTTGGCAATGAGATTTGCCTTAGCTTCGGCCAAAGTCTCAAAAAGGTCTAGGCTAAGTCTGGACTTTCCTAAGCTTTACAAAAAACCCTCTTTTCCTTGTGCTGGTTGTTTGAACTTTGGGTGTGATATGTCATTTACAATCCAAAAGCAAGAAAAATACAGAGTGCTTGTAATAGTGGGGTCTAAGCTCATTTTGAAACAGAAATCAGTAATCTCCATTTTGCAAAGTAATCTGCAATGTTTTCTCAATTCCAGGTGTCTGTGTTAGTTTTGAAAAATGCAGGGCAAGTATTCAAGAAGCATCCAATTTATCTGCATTTGTTGAGCAGCTAACTGGTAGCTAATGGGCTAGTTATAGGAACAAAATCTAACTAGTGGGAAATGAAGACAAATCTGCTATCTCTAACTGCGAACTCCAGAAGTGCCCCTGGGCACTTCACCATCAGAGAACCCTCATGCTACCTCAGCTGTCCCCCAAGCCAAGCAACCCTTTGACAGCTGTGCACTGACTCATGCCCAGCAGCACGCTTTCTTCCTCCAGTTCCCACATCAGCTGGGTACTCAGGCTGGTGCCCCCTGCTGGTCATCTGGGAACCATCCTGGCTTCCGTCCTCTGCCTTGGTCTCTTCAGACTCCAACCCCTGCTTATTCCCGTAGGAAATCTCCTCTACCAACAGCTGAGGCTCTTGCTCAGAGGCTTTGAGAGCCAGTTAAATCGTTTCCTCATCTTTCTTCTTGCTCCTTAAATCAGTTCCCCAAACTGCATCCTGAACAATCTTTCTAAAATGCAAGTGAGAATTAAATTATGTAGTGCCTCCAATGCCTTTAAGCTCAGGTGTCTGACTTTGGGTCTGTCTCTGGCTGTAGCTCATCGCGACTTTCGCACTTCAGTTAGTACTGAATTGTCCTCATGCATGCGTGCACCCACGTGTCCTGGTGTCGTGCTCATGCTCAGGTTATTCCCTGTCCTTGGAACTCCAGCTCCTCCCCTTTGTTACTACTATAAATTGTGTCCTTCCTCCAGACTCACATGCCTGGTCATCCTCTCCAGGAAGCCTCCCCTGAAGCAGATGAGGTAGAACCCGTGTTTGTCACCTTTCCAAGTACCTGAAAGGAACAATTAGCAAAAGAAAGGTTTATTTTGGCTCACAGCTTTAGAGGTCTCAGTCCACAGTCAGTTGACTCCATTGCTTTGGACCTGAGGAAATTTGCAACTGAGGAAAGGCTTGGCTTATGGCAGCTGGGATGCAAAAAGAGAGGGGGGTGGGGGAGGGCCAGGGACAAACATAGTCCTGAGGCCACACCCAGTGACCTACTTCCTCCAGTCATGCACCACCTGCCTAGGTTTCAACTCCTCTGCAGTCCTTTCAAATTATTAATCCATTAACAAGATTGATCCATTGGTGAGGTGGCGCCCTCATGACCTGATCCCTTCCCTAAACCCCATCTCTGGACATGCTGTGCTGAGGACCAAGTCTTCAACACGTGAGCTTTTGGAAGACGTTCTAGATCCAACCATGTCAGCCCTGAGTTTCACAGCAACTTGTTTGTTTGTTAACACCTGCCAATCTTCCTCCCTCCCTCCCTCCCTCCCCCCCCTTCTCTTTTTGAATAGTGTCTTGATGACCTTGTGAATTGCTGGGTAGGGTGAACTCTCAGGCCTGGCTGTATTTTGCATATTTTGCAATTTCCAGAACCTATCTTGTTTCCTAGATGGAAAAGATTCTAAATACCTCTTTGCTGAACTTATGTCAACCGATACGTATAAAAGAGAGGTCCTGCTTGTCTGCACCTTGTTGTGTCAGGATGAGGCTGTGAAGCGGAGTGAATCCTTGTCTTGTAGACATTCTCTCACTTGACCTTCTCATGGTTCTGTGGTATATAAGGATGGATTCCTGATTGGGGGGACCATGACCCAGAGCATCCAGGAGAAAGGGTGGGACTTTACACCTGGTACTTGTGCCACACGCCAGGCAAGGCCCAGGGCAGGCCGTCTGTACTCTTCAGAATGACCGCACAAGGTCATGTTCCTCATACATGAGAGGAACCTTGCCCAGAGCCACCCACCCCAGACGTGCGGAGCTGTGCACAGAGCACAGTCTTCTGACGTGGGCCCTGTGTCCTTCCTCTCACCAATGCAGGCCGCCTGCTACTTTCCCTTTACAAAGCACAGCAAATTGCCTGGAGAAAAACCTTAGCAGGTTCATCCACACGACCATAGCCAGTAAGTTTGATAGAGTTTGGGTTACTTTGTGAGTAATAACCCAAATTAAATGTCTGTCATAGCAAACGAGATGCTGACCACCAAGGGGAAAATTGCATCTTTCAAATGATCACATGAGGACCATTTCCCAAGGAATGCAGATGCCGGCTCACCAGTGTGATGCCGGCCCTTCCCACTGATGGATTCCTTCTACAGGCAATACATAATCTTTCCAGGACATCCTGATAATATTTGAAGCATGTGACATGTCATCATGCATATTGCCATTAGCCTCCAATGCCAGGATAGAAGGGATGCATAATTCCATTAATCAGGCTTTTGCTGGTATCTGTGGTTTGGCGCCATTTATTATTTGGATAGGGTTAGGACGGAGCAAAAGAGATCTTTCTCACAGCCACAATTCATGCACTAAGAGCCAAGTTGTGCACAGGACTGTATTAGGAACCAAACAGAACAGTTGAATGGAATAATACCTACGATTTTTAGGAAGTTTTAGGATTGGAACCACTAATCCAGGTGGCTGCATAGAGAATGACCAGTGACAAGGCACAGTTCTCAATTATATAATGCACTATGTAGTAATCCCAAGTCATTATATGCTTTCTAGAATCCCATATTTGAGAGACGGAGGAACTTGGCTGTGGACAGCAAGGCAGCTGGCCACAGAGGTTGTGTCCACTGCCCTGCCCGCACTGCCTGGGCCTGTCGCAGTCATGCAAGCACACCCATATCTATTCTCTCCCTGGAATCCTACAAAGTTTTAGGATAGAGACAGGGCATAGATTACTATCCTCTTTTCAGGTAAAGAAATTAAAGCCCTGGAAGTGTTTTTTTTTTTTTTGCCAAAAGCAGAGAATGATGAGCAATAGAACCCCATTGAGAAACTATGGCTTGCACCTTGGACGAATTCCGCAGCTTCTACTCGCTGCCGTCAACGGGAACAAAGGGCTCACAGGTGATTAAGATGGCCAGGAGCCTTGAGGAGGTGGGTTCCTATCCCGGGGGGGGGGATGCTTGACACACTTGTGGGGGCCACCCCCAGCTCTAACAGGGAGCTGAGCCTCTGTGGCCTTGCCAAGGACGGCCATTCTAGGAGCACCAGGATGGGCTGCCCTTCTGTTGAGGTCCAAGAGATGTGCACCCCCAGAGCCAGCTGTGGGGAGACGGTGACCCATCAGGGGGAACTGGGGCTTGGACAGCAATGAAGGGACTCTAAGTTGGAAGAAATGGCACATCCTGTCATTGTGGGGTGCGTGGGGGATAGGACAGCCTCTGGAGACTGTGTGATGGCTATTGCTATTTTCTAAAGTTTGATGAAGCAAAAACATGTGCCTCCAGCCTGGAGTGGGTGTCCCAGGCCCCCATCCCCACGAGGTGACATCTGCAGGAGCTCCCTGCCACCACCCACCCCACACTTTCCCATAATTGTTTTGTGATGGGGGAAAGAACTAGACAGCTTCAAAAGGCAATTTAAAGGAAAAAGTCGATGACACAAATATGAAAATAGACCAAACATACAGTTGAAAGAGAGAAACCTCACACTGCTTTCTTGGGGGCGGTGAGTAGATGGCATTGAAGAGTCAGGTTTTCAAAGAGACATCGACTAAGAGTTCGTTTTGTAAGTTTTGCTTTTGCTTCTGACTATTACATAAAACTCTATTAACTCAGACATTTTGATCTATAAGCAACAGATGATGATTTATTAATTTGTTTTGTTTTTGTACATTTATAGAATTCCACAAAATTGAAAGTCCTTTGAAAAATTTTTTGAGGAAAATTTTGTTCCTATAAGAGAAAAATACAATCTTTGGCTAATCATTGTTCATCTGATTTCTTTTGTAACAATATAATAGTAAGATTTTTCATGAGCACATATGTGCGTGTAACATGGTTTCATATATATATATATATCCATACGTATATGCACATTCATATATATACACACCAACACATGCACACATGTTTTTGAATGTGCGTGTGTATGTATGTACTTATTCATTGGTTTTATTTTAGAAATATTGATATTATGCTTTTCAAACTTCATATTACAAACACATATTCTTCCAACATTATTAAAAATTTTCAAAACACTTTTTAATAACTTTGTATTATTTCATAAGACTTACATGTTGCTACTCTCATCATTTTATTTCATTGCTGATTTTTATGCATTGTTATTTTTTTCTATTTTATCTTTTCCCGTTTGAGCTATGTCTTGACTGCTATTATCTTATTTTGTGATTGAAAAGATTTAAATATTATTTGAAAGGTTACTTGTAATAATATTTGTGTATCTCAAAAAGTTTAAAGCTATATTCCTGTGATTATTAAGGTTCAAAATTAAATTTTATCTTGAGTTCCCTAACAGTAACACAAAAATTTGGGAATCTGTCCAAGATCCAGGCAGATTTAGTATCTGGGGAGGGCTCATGACCTGGTTCCCTCCTGGCATTGCTCACTGTCCTCAGGTGGTGGAGGGGGCAAGGCCGTTCTCCAGGCCTTGTTTAAGAAGGGCACCATCCCGCCATGGAGGCCCTGCCTTACAGCCTTTCACCCAACCCCAAAGACCCCTCCTAATACATCATTTCCACTTATGAAATTTCTGGGCATTGACATTCGGATCATAGCAATACCCTCTTACTTCCTCCTTTGACTTACAGGTTCTACTAACACAATCTGGTATTTTGAACTCATGTTAATGCTGTTAATTATTTCAGTATTGTTTTTAAAATAAAAAAAATAGTTTGGGACAATTGCAATTGCTTTTATAATCAGATTCTTAAGCTCTTAGATTTACATTTAATAATTTTCAATATATTTACATATAATCTAGTAAATATCTAATTTAATATATATGCCTGGTATTGAATATGCATGCTCAAAAATATTTTAAATCACAATAATGATATGAAATTTGAAAATAACAGTAATGCCAAATTTTAGCAAGCTGTAAATGATGGTGTTCAGGAACCAGGTTGCCCTGACAAAATGTGTGTCCAGAAAGCACAGGCCAGCAGCTCTGTAGAGCATAAACTGCTCAGGGAGGAAGGACCAGAGGCTGCAAGGCACATCTGAGTCCTACACGAGGAAGGTCATGGACCCTGTGGTTTCATTGACAGGAGCTGACTTCCAGCCATCATCTCTGTTGGAGCATTTCAAAGAGAGTTATGCATGTGGCTATTAAAAACAAAACATCCACTCATCTATTGAAGGACACCTAGGTTGGTTCCATAGTTTAGCTATTGCGACTTGAGCTGCTATAAACATTGTCTTGGAGAATATCATGCTAAGAGAAATAAGCCAATCCCACCAAACCAAAGGCCAAATATTTTCTCTAACATGCGGATGCTAATTCACAATAAGGCGGAGGGCACTAGGGAAGAAGAGTGTTACCTTGGATTAGGTAGAGGGAAGTGATGGGATGGGAGGGGAGGTAGGGATAGGAAAGATAGCAGGATGAGACAGACATTATTATTGTATGTATAAATATGACTACATGACCAATATGATTCTGCAACATGTACACTCAGAAAAATGAGAAGTTATATTCCCTCTATGTATGATGTATGAAGTGCATGAATGCATTCTGCTGTCAGGTGTAACTAATTAAAACAAATAAAAAATTTATTATAAAAATATCAAGTAGCTCAAAGGGGCACTTGGGACCTTATGAACCTGCTCCTCTCCGCAGCTGTAGCACAGCCATGGTGTATCTTCCTTCCACCTTGGTGGGTGACCTTGAGGACGCCGGCCTTCCAGGAGCTTCTGGAAGCCTGGCCAGAGTATAGGAATGGCGTGGGCAGAAGCCCTGAGTTCAGGAGCAGTCTGGGGGAGACAGGTAAAGGGTGCGCCAGGCCACAGATGGGCGGGGGCTGCTGATGAAGCTGCTGTGCCGTGGTGCGGGATGTGCTCCACGGAGGGCCGGTCGTGGATCAGACCTGCAGTTCTCTGTCCAGGACTCTGGATGCTGACCTTCATACCTCTATATGACCTCTGCCTAATGCTGCAGGAGTCTCATCATGGGGAGCTCATCCAGCCCCTTAGAGCTCAAACTTGGCTGTGCCCTGCTTCCACCATCTGCCCGAGGGGCAATAACTACACCTCAGGTCACCCACTGTGGCTCAATTATAACCAGGTCTTTTCCTGGGAGCTTCGCTTTGCTGAGCACCCTCCCTACACAGCCAGCGAGGTGTGGATTCCTCTAAAGCTTTTGCGAAGAAGGAAGTGCCTGTGTTAGCCTGCTCAGGCCTCCAGAACAGAACACCACCCACTTGGTAACTTAGACAAAGATGCTTATTTTCTTTCAGTTTGGGGGGCTGGAAGTCAAAGATCAAGGTGGGGCAGGGCTGGTGTCCTGGGAGTCTTCTCTCCTGGCTCAGTGATGACAGTTTCCTCCCTCTTCCTTCTTGGGGCTCCTTGTGTGGGGGTCTGGGGTGTGGCTTCCTCTTCTTGACCCCAGTCATGCTGGATTAGGGCTCACCCTTATGACCTCATCACCCTAATCATCTGGTGTTAAGTATAGTCACATTCTGAGGTGCTTGGGTTCACACCCTATGTATGGGGGACCCAACCCAGCCCTCCACAGTAACCACAAAGCACCAGGCACAAAGATGTTAGTAAAAATACTACACATTTACTATGATGGAAGCTTCCCTAGCATTCCAGTGGTGCTAGCCCCTCAAGAAAATAGTGGGTGTTAGGAGTTCTGCTTGGTGGAGGAAGACAAGCAGACGAGAAGGACATGCACTGGGGAGGGCCACATCAGCGGAGGCCACCACGGGAAGGCCAAACGGAGATGGTATAGCAGCTCTGCGAGGTGAATAAACAGGGCGTTCTAGAGAAACTGTGCTGGGAAGCCGAGCTGCGCAGAGTCCTGCATCAGCTCACCCCTACCCTCTCCAGGAAGTAAAGTCCTTGCTATGCTCTGGGACACTGGTCAATGGACAGAGGGTCCTTGGTCTGTGACCACAAGCTGAAGTTGGTCCCACAGCGTAGCTCAGCCTCTTGAAGTCCACATCGGTGAAGAGCAAAGAAGAAAACGAGTGTGGCACACGCCACCATTCAGAGAAATTGTTCACCGCGCCACATGCGTTCAAAATTAGTTTTCTTTCTTGAAAAATCAGATTGGTAGGAATGCCAATTTTGTGGTCTGTCTCATATTTTTCTGAATTAGGTAAAGTGCCATAGAAATGATTTAATAAAAATATTAGCATTAAAATGTTAATATAACCAGAATACCTTCATTAAATCAATATGTGAAAAGTGAGAAAAGATATTTAGGAAATAATCACTATATCAGAAAATAGTATGCATCGAAAATTAAAAAAAATTAAGTGACCAGTTTTTTTTTTTAAGTGATGAAATGTCTATCATTTCTTCTACTTCTGCAGATATATGTGCGGGTGTGTAAATATATATATATATATATATATATTCCATTTTTTCTTCTTTTTGGATACCAGGGATTAAACTCAAGGCATTCAACCACTGAGCCATCTCCCCAGCCCTATTTTGTATTTTTTACTTAGAGACAGAGTTTCACTGAGTTGCTTAGTGCCTCACTGTTGCTGTGGCTGGCTTTGAAATCGTGATCCTTCTGTCTCAGCCTCCCAAGCCACAGGGATTATAGGCGTGTGCCACTGTGCCCTGCTCTATTCCATTTTATTCTTCAATAGTAACAACAATATTATGCCCAACTACACACAGTTCTGAATTTAGATCAGATGTATTTAGCTGAATTTGACCCACTTCTTGAGCTTGAGCCAACATTCAGAGGCAGGATGGCTGTGGTCCTGAAACAGGGCGCTCTAAAGTTAAGAGGAAATAATTCCTGTGGAGGGCAGGGCAGTTTGGGAACAACAACAACAAAACAGGTTAACAAACAAACAAATCATCTTAAAGAGAGAACACCATAATGTAGAGGTACTAAGGAAGAATCATCTAGAGATTCAGACACCAGAAGAGGCAACAGGAGGATTTCAGATGGGGAGGTGGTCTGGGACATTAGAATGCAAATTGTTCTGGATTCAAGGTCAACTGAGAGGGGGCATTCTAAACAAATGTCCAGCCCGAGCAATGGTCTGGGGTATAGCATGTGTTAAGGGGGGTGTCCATCTGGCTTTCCTTACCCCCTCCAGTACTGATCCTCTTCTCTTGGAGCATGGTTTCATAGTATGACAGCTGACTGGTGCACCCTTTTGTCTGCATGTCACTAGGAACTTGCTAAGGAATGGGACAATACACCCTGTCCCTTCCCAAAGAGGCGGGGAGTCCTGGCCTAGATTAGCTTTTCAGTATGTTCAGTGAATAGATTAACAGAACCAAAGAATATTCAATCGTGGCTCTGCAGTGTATTGGCTCTGTGAACCTGGAAGTCCTTGGAACATTCCAGAATTCTTCTCTGGTCATCTGTGCCACAGACACAAAACAACACCTTTATGTATTGTTATTTTGAATATGAAGTTAATTGTCCTTTTTAAAACCAAAAAGGATACTCATTCTCATAATCATGGAAAAGGTTTTTATTGTTTCTGTTTCTCAGCTTGGTTTGATCTTTAAAAAAGGGCTTCCAGAGCCTAATGATTTTCATCTTCAATGAATTTTTCAGACAATATACATGAGAACCTGTCAATAGGATTGAAGGTCATTTTATACCCTTGGAAATATCAATAATATATTCCTCACGAAGAAACGTTTTCTTAGATAAAATGGCAAATGGTGTTTGAAAGCAGAAAGATCAAGAAAATGTCAGGACCAACCAGCAATTACCATGCTGCAGCCCCTGCTAGTGAATGAATCCTGAGGTGTGCCCATCTGGAAGCCCACGGCTCATTCTGTGCTTAAATCCTGTGCTCTTTCAAAACAATAAATGTAGGGAAGAAAGCAAACTGTCAAAGGGTGCTGGAAATAGCCAGAACAGCTCATAAAAGCATATAATTCTTGAGCTGTCATATTCTCTACCAGCAGGATAAACACTAGAACCCCCTGCCCTCTCCCAAACGTCTCGTGATGTTGTGAACTTCCTGTTTGCGCTGAAGTTTCAATTCAAGTAGTTTGGGACACATGTGCACCTTCCCATAATGTAAGTAATCATGTCATGAAAAGGAATCTTTTTGAAAAATGTGTCTTGAGTTAAATTCTGTGACACAGTTCTCAAGTGGGAGAGGTGTGTTTTATTTGCTGAATGTTCAAAAATATAGCCTTGAACTAGACAATGAAAGGGTTTTATTTAGAACAGCTCAGAGTTTGGCATCACACATTTGTCAAGGGAATGTGCTTGAAAATTATCCCTATGTTTACCTCAAACTATGCGTTGGATGAAAAAATAATCATTACTCAACCTATAGAATCATAGGCCTTTCCAATGTGAAATTTCTTAATGCAAAAAAATTCTCTATTAGATTTCTAATCACTATCTCAGAACACGCTTGGACCAGTTTAGATAGACACACGTCCCCACACAGACTGTAGAGAGGGGGTTTCTTTGAATGCTGGAAGTAAAGGAGAGAATTCCAGTATTAACAATGAAGCACAGAGACCTTGGTCCTGAGCCCTTGGGCCTCGGGTCCCTGATGAGGGGTGAGTCTCAGTCTAGATTGCCATGACAACCTCCTTTCTTCCACGTTTTCTGGAAGTAACTGGGATTCAGATTTAATGGGATTCATAGGTTGAAACCATCACCTCACATTAACCCTGAAGTAAGTGGCTCCTCAGTGTGGGAAGAGCTGTGCGGCCTAATACCGAGAACTTAATACTGAGTGCTCCGGGGTTGAAAGCCCAGCTGGGCAGAGGCCTGGACGTCCTGGACACTGCCCCATGGAAGGCCACATGGCCAACATAAGGGTGTCTGAAAATAAACTCCACTTTACCTCCCTGAAGCGCTGTCCACTGCAGCTGCCCGGGGCAGGGAATCTGGTGCCCACCCACAGTGCTCCCCGCACTTGTTCATGCCCCAACACCCTCCCCTGGTGACCCCGGACGTGCTCCAGCTGGAGAAGCTGCGTCCCAGGCTGGATCCGGCCTCTGGTTCTCACTGCAGCCCGGACCTCACCCAGGCAGCGGGGCCCCCCCGTGTGGAGTGCCAGGCGCCTGCTGGTTAGCAGGGCTTCCCGGATGCCCCAGACAGACTGGCATTCAGGAGAAAACCGAGCTGTGTGTGGCTGCAGACAGATCCTGCTTTGAAGCCTTCCCTGATGCTCTGAGAGCTCCCGAGGTCCTGAGGATCCCCGGGTTCCACCATCCACAGGTCCACCCTGTTGGGTTTTGCTTTGCTTGCTCACCTCTCTCCTCTTCCCAGGGCCTCAGGGAAGTCTGGCAGGAAGGAAAGAGGCACCTTCTCCCTGTCCCATCCAAGAGCACACCCAGATCCATTCTTCAGGAAAAAACTGAGAAGCCGCAATGGCTACAAAGCTCTGTTTTAGGTGACATGAAAATAATTCGAGCAGTAACTTAAAATCTGTTGACCACTCTGAGTGTTGTGGTCGCTTCCCTTTCACATACATTGTTTTTTTTTTTGCTCGGGGTTCCCTGGTGGCTGACTTCCTCCCTGGCCACTGGCCCATCAGCCCGAGTGTTTGGGTTCCTTCCTCCTCAGAACAGAGGTCTTCCTTCTGGCTTTGCTTGATCCCTCTCCTATGTTCCTCACACCTTCTCTCAGATCACAGTCAATCAAACTAAAATCTCTGCAGGGATGTGAGATCAGTTTGCTGTGGAAAAAATAGGCCAGTCATCTCTCTCTCTTTCTCACTCTCTCTCTCCTTCAAAGCTTATAATTAATAATGAAGGAGGAGGAGGAGGAGACTTAATTGCTTCTGGAAGCTAAAAGTCCAAAATCAGGGTGTGGGTTAGAGTAGGTTTCTTCTGGAGGTGTTGAGAGAATATGTGTTAGACTTCTTCCAGATTCTGGAAGTTTCCAACCATCTTTGGCATTTTCTCTCCCTTTTCCTCAATTTCCCTCTCTGCTTGGCTCAGTTACTTAAGATCTTTACATAACCCCAAGACCATGAAAGTATTTCTCAAGTGAAAGATCCATGCTCCCACTAAAATAAATTATATTGTCACCCCTCAAATGCAGATAGTGCAATTTAAAAAGTAGCCAGTTTTAATATAATGCCCCCACAGTTCTGAAACATATATATCTACCTACGAAATTATGTTGTCATCTGACAGCATGAGCTTAAGGAAAACACTTTAGGAATTGTTTTAAGAAGGATGTGTTAAGGTCCGCCATGTATAGCTAACACCATCATGCTCATTTGACTCTTCCCACTACCCCAAAAATGGTCTGTGGACACAAGGACTGAACTCCCAATTCACATGTGAGGAATCTGGAGCCCAACAATGTAGAATATTCTCACAGTTTAGCTCCGGAATGTTCAAATTCCCATGTTGAAAGCGTGGTCCCCAATGTAGCTAAGTTTAGAGGTGGACTTTCAGGCGATGATAGGGTCATGACCTCATCAGCAGGTTAGTCCACTTGACAGATTGATTAATCAATCCATCGATAGCTGGCTGGACTACTGAGAGAGGAGACGAGACGGAAGAAGTAGGCCGTGGAGCCAGCTGTCTCAAAGGGTTTTTATTCTCTTGGCCCCTTTCTCTCTCTGCTTCCAGTGGCTGTGGGCGGAGCAAGGGAGAGGGTCAAGTCTCCAGGTGGGGAGAAGCAGGCCCGGGAAGAGTGTGGAGGAGGCCTTCTGGGGCAGGAGGCCAGGCGAGCTGTCTTTCTCTAGGAAAGTGAATGTGGCCCACCTTGGGGAATGAGCATGGTGACTGAGGAAGCCAAGGTGAGGCTAGATTGTCGCAAGAAAAAAACCCAGAATTTCTTAGGTAAGATGTTTGTTGTGGAATTACAGAAAAGTAGAGAAGACAAAGTTGGCCACAGATCTGGAACTGCACCTGAAGAAGGTGCAGCATCCTGACTGTGGGGTTGCCTCCCTCCTGTCCTTAGGTGACCGGGCTCTGCTGGGTCCCCTCTTTGGTGGATATCCTCTCTTGCACAGCACACAGGCTGGCGGACGTGGAAAGACAGAGTTCCTTTCCTCACAGTTCTGGGGCTGCAGGTCCCACGTCAAGGCCCTGGAGGGTTGGAGTCTGGTGAGGGCTGCTCTCTGCTCCTGAGCTGCCACCTGGTTGCAGCCTGCTCCAGCGGGCAGAGCCCTGTGGCCTCACGTGGCAAAAGGAGAGGAAGGGCAAGAAGGAGCCAATGCTCGTTCCCGCCAGCTGTCTACAAGGCTGCCAACCCCATCACGAGGGCACATCCCGAAGGCCCCGCTTCACGGGTGAATTTTGGGAACTCACTCACTCCACGGGGCCCCCTTTTCTGCTTCCCCAGTGCCATCCTTCACCCCCTGCCCTGGTAATGGCTGCTAATGCCTTGGCAAGGCGTCATTCACACCACACAAGAATGGATTTGATTGATGCTGTGAGTCACTGTCTGGATTACTGGACAAAGTGCTCTCGTTGACCATTTTATGGGCCATTGGTCCCTCTGTGGCTTGAGAGCCTCTGGCTCAGGCACCTGCTCCTGGCTAGTTCCTGCTGGCTCTGCTGGCAGCGCAGGTGTGAGCACCATGTGTCAGAGACTTTTTGAAGGGGCAGTGGGCAGGTGTGTCAGAGGTGTGCCCAGCAGGGAAGCAGCACAGCAGGAGACGGTCCAACCTACTTTGCAAGACTTGGCCAGGCCCTTTTCTGGCCAGCTGGGACCAAGATGGAGACTCAGGAATGAGTCACCCAAAGGAGTGAGCCTCAAGTCACCCATGTTGTGGGGAGCCACCCAGTGCTGGCCATGTGCACCGAAGCCTCAGACCTCTCCACATAGGGCATAATTTTTACCATTTTAGCTCATCGTGTGGATGGACAAAACCCAGATATGAACCTGACTCAGCTGTGATTTACAGAGGGAGGTGGGCTTGGCTCTGGTGTGCCCCAGCCTGATGGCCTCTTTTTGCACAGCTCATCCTGGAGTCTGATCCAGGTTCTAGAATGCGGGGTTGTGAGGGGTGTGGGAGGGGAGCAGCCGCTACCTGGGTGTTGGGTCCACGTGGAACTGGGATCTTCCTGAGCTGGCAACGATCAATTGTCTAAGGAAATGTCACATGTCCCTCGCAATGCATCCCTTGCATTCTGCAGCAGGGCAGGGGACAG
Source organism: Marmota monax (assembly GCF_021218885.2). Classification (NCBI taxonomy): domain Eukaryota; kingdom Metazoa; phylum Chordata; class Mammalia; order Rodentia; family Sciuridae; genus Marmota; species Marmota monax. The sequence goes on along the minus strand of NW_026692321.1, from coordinate 2,528,535 downwards.
TGGGCTTGGTGGCTTAGAACTGGGTAGGCCACTAGAACCAAGTTGGTAGTACTTTAAAAATCTGCCTATTGAACCAGGTGAACTGAATGCCCCAGACCTGCCAATGATACCTGTCTTGCAAATCAGGATGTGTTCAAGATTAAGCGCCCGAGAAAGCAAATTTTATTTAAAAAAGAGAGGCAGAGATAGACTTCTGGAGAGAAGGAGGCCAGAGCGGGTATCTTGGGAGTGGGTGTGTGTCTTGCCTTTTTATAGTTCCCAGGTTTCCTCTCCCTCCCCACCTGCCTAGTGACTAAGGGCCAGGAAAGAGCAGCCCAGGGGGTGGTCATTACCATTCCTTGGGCTGGGCAGAGCAACTCCCTGAGGCCCTAGTAACCCATTTCCTTTTCTTTGATAATTAGTCAATTAGCCCCCATCTCTCTAACCCTGACACTGGTGTTGGATACTGTAGACTCTCATATCCACGACTCTCCTGCTCAGTAGCTGTTGGTGTTTGGTCTCAGGTAACACTTGAGAGTGTCCTTCACCTGTCCTTACAACAGCAGTACTCCCCAGCTTCCACAGGGCAGAGCCTTGTTTCCAGACCCCCAGACGGGGCCTCACTGAGTTGCTTACTGCCTCACTTTTACTGAGACTGGTTTTGAACTAGCTGTCCTCCTGTCTCAACCTCAGGAGCCACTGGGATTATAGGTGTGTGCCACCGCACCTGACAGAACCCATGCTTTTTGATAAAATGTCAAATTATGGAGAATTGAGAGTGAAGTTTATGTTTTTATTCATCTTGAGGTATGGCATCCTCACATTACATTGTTTAAATGTGTTCAGTTGGAATTCCAGCAAAATCGCACAGAGACTGAAGTTAACCCAAATATCCATTTGGCATAGGTTATGGCTTGCATGCGAGGTGTCCCCCAAAAGCTCATGTGTGAGACAATGCAAGATTCAGAAGAGGTGACTGGCCTTGATAGCCTTAATCCAATCAGTGAATCAACCCCTTGATAGAATTAACTGGGTGATGGCTGAAGGCAGATGGGGTGTGGCTGGCAGGAGTGGGCACTGGGGGCGTGGCTTTGGGGTATATATTTGTACCTGACAGGTGGAGTCTCTGCTTCCTGATCATCATGTGAGCTGCCTCCTCAGCCTCACTCTCTGCCGTGATGTTCAGCCTCAGCTCAAGCCTGAGGAATGGAGCCAGCTGTCTATGAACTGAGACCTCTGAAACTGCAAGCCCTTAAATTCACTTTCCTCCTCTACAGTTGTTCTGGTTAAGTCTTCTCAGCAGCAAAAGAGCTGACTGAAATAGCATCTAACGCAGTTCAGATGTTTTCAACATGTTGAAGGTAGAACATCACCAAACAGATATTTGGGTTTATGTACGTACTCACGCACATGTGAACACTGTTTAGAAAAATGTTAAAAGTAGGCATTTACATCAAGGGTGAGATAACTTGTTTCTTATGTTCAGGGAGGAGGACAGTTTAGGTTTAGAAACGAGGGGATCACGGAATGTTCTAGGCAGCTACATAAGTACTTTTTGGGGTCATCTACCCCATTAGAGGTTGACTCTTCATAAAAAGCAAAGAAAATGACAAAATCCAAAGCTAAAAGTTCCAAACCTTTTCATTACAGAAAGGGGACAACATTACATAAATTTTCAATAATTGAAGCATCATGTGGAGGCCCATAAGATAGAGGTTGATGGTCTGCAGACAAACACCGAATCTGGTTCACTGCTAACTTTTATAAATAAAGGTTTAGTGGAACCCAGCCTCAGTCTCTCATTTTTGTCTTGTCTAAGGCTGCTTTTGTGATAGGTTTGTAGGGTTGAGTGGTTGATTGCACCCAAAGCTGCCAACATTAGCTATCTATCTGTACTTATGCAAAAAAATCACTGGAAACCATTCAAATAAGTGAAGAAATGACGTCCTGGGGTGAGGGTGGGTAGCCTTGACTGAGATAGGAGGGGATGTTAATGCCAGCTTCAGTCTTCTCCAGAGTCCCAACCAGTCTTCCTCCCTTGCTGAGCTCCTCTTTAGATACCACACTGGGCTGCATTGCCTCTGTATCCTGCAGAGGTACACAGCCTCTGATTGTCCCCCAGGGGCATGATATGGACATCATTATGATCTTCCACCTGGGACACCAACATACAGGCCAGGGGACAGAGTGCAAGGATCAGGGAGGGTTGCTCATAACTGAGAAGTCCCCGTTCTCCTCTAGAAGGGGCCGGCTTTCTGTGGGTGGCCCACTCTTCCCCCCGGCCCTCCCTGGGGCCTATGTAAGGGTGCTGTTGCTCTCACCCTCCACACAAGTCCTCCTGCCACTAGTCACTTTTGCCCCTTGTTCTCACCCCTTTGTGGTCCCTCACCGTAAGGGTGGTAAAACCAGGGGGGTCCCCTGCTGTGGCCTCTGGAATAACCATGGATTCATCCCTGTCCTCTCCACAGTGGGGGAGGCCTCCCTCACCTCACAAGGATGTGGCACTGCCCTCTGGACCTGGGCTCAGCCTCGGGCTGCTCAGCCCGGCACTGAAGCCTGGGCCTCGCCATGCTCATTGCTGTCCTCTGCTCAGGGAACAAAGCCCATTGGTCTGACAGGTTCCTCTCCTGCCCTCCAGCCACTCATCTGGGAGGGTCCTGCACACTCTGAGCCCCCTTGTTTCGCCCCCTTCCTGCTCCCCTCCAACACGCGCTGCTCTTGAGTTCATGTGTGTGCTTCCCCTTGCACGTGGCTCCTGGGGCACAGACTTGGAGCAAACCCAGCTGCCAGCTGTGGGAAGGCTGAGACTCGTGTCTAGATGTTCTGTTGGCCAACGGGGACGAGGCTTGACTGGTGTGTGACGTATACCACTGACATTGCCCATTTAGATCGTGTCCTGACTCTGAAGTCATGTTCTGATCCATACTAAATGAAGCACGGATCCTAGGGCATTGAGGATATATCCTGGTGACCTGCACCTCTGCCCAGGTGGGGCCATCAGGGATACGAGAGGAGTTTTCTAATTGCTTCTCCAAGAGTCATGCTCGGAGGTGAGACATTAGAATTTTGACCAAGTAAAACTTCTCAAATTGTTTATTCATGGTAAGAAATGACCTGGATTCATCTTAAAGGTACAAATTTCAACAGTTGGGATGTCACAATCTCTTCAGTGAGATATAAAAAATAAATTAAGAAAGTCTTATTTCTCAATTTATTAAAAATAGGGTTTAAATGTTTCTTGATAAGGGATCGGAATCCCACATCTTAGAATGAACTGAGAATGCCAAGCCTGTGATTGTGGTTCTCAATTTCCTGGCCAGTGAGTGAAAGACCCCATGGGTCAACCACATTCCTAGCATCAGGAGATCTTGTTTTCTCTGTACTGTTATCCAAGATGGTGGCACTTGGAGTTGGAATGACTTCCTAACAGGATGCAAAGAAATGCAGATGTATTGATGACCCCACCCAATTTTTTAAAAAAATCATAGACCATACAGAGAAGCATAGCTTGAGAATTACATCATACTTAGCTTATTTGTATTATAAAATTTAGCCACATAATAATGCCAATTAATTCCCTATTTTATTGTAAAAATGGAGAGGAAGTAATATTTATTAATTTATTGATGTCCTTTTATAGAGCAGCACCTTTAAGTACATCTCCTCTTTTAGTCTGGATCTACTGAAGTCCATAAGCAAACTACAAGTTAGACCACATGTTCAGTAAACAGTGGAACAAAATCAGATCTGTTGGGCTACACAGCCTATACTAATTTTGCTATGAGAGAACACTGTCCTTTAAAGAGGGAGGAGTGAAACAGCTATTTTTAAAGAAGTATTAGCAAATTAACTTTCATACGACTGAAATAAAACCAGCTTTATTTAATACACAGTCCAAGAAATTCCTTAGCAAAGTCAATTTTTGCCAAAGGAGTGATCACGGTTTTGTCCATAATGATCCTCCCATCCTTCTTCCTCTGGGTGGAACCTGGAAGGGTCTTTGCTACCTAGAATCTGCACTCTACCCCACACTTGTTGGGTAGTTGGATGTGACCAGGTGATGGGAGAAAGTGCCGTGAGCAGGTTCTGATTTAGTGCTCAGAGAAACTGGGCGTGGCCTCTCCTTCCTTTCCCCCATTCTTTCTGGTTGGAATCCAAATCTGAGAAGTTGGGAGGGAGCAGGAATCTGGGAAAATGAGTCAGGAAAACTGTGTTAAGACTTGCTTGATCACTGACAGGCCAAATTGTCCTCAGCTCTGAATCACCTTCTGAGACTTTTTTTGTGTGTTCATCAGCATCCACCCCACTGTTGTTAGCATCTGTATATCAGAGAGAACATTCAACCTTTGAGTTTTGGGGATTGGCTTATTTCAATTAGCTTGATACTCTCCAGATCCATTCACTTACTGGCAAATGTCATAAAGTCATTCTTCTTGATGTCGAGCAACATTCCACTGTGTGTATGAACCACGTTTTCTTCATCCCTTCATCTGTGGAAGGGCACTCCTGAGACTCTTTAACCATGAAGATGTAGGATGTTAACTGCGCCTTGCTGAAGATGAGTCGCTCAGGTCGCTGGGCTATTGTGCTGTGACTCCGGGCAGCCAAGGTGCTCTGCAGACCTGTCTTTGTATGTAAACGAGTGTTACTTGGCTGTGGCCATCCTCACATTTGCATACTGTACACTCTGGTGCCACAGTGGCCCAGGTGAGTAGCTGCAGTGAAACAGGATGGCTGCAATCTGAAAGGTGCACCGCCTGCAGAAAGCCTTTGCTGTCTTTTGTCCTAATGCGGGTGATGACCTGTGAGTGGGTAGCACCTTCCTCACATTGGTGCCCACGCACAGCCCTAGCCCTGCTTCTAACTAGCTGTGGAACCTTGGGCAAATGTGTTCATCTCTACATCTGCAAAACGATTGGGCTGATTATCACCACATGTGCATAAGCCAAGGCTGTGGCCTGACCTGCTCATCTCACCGTGGGCTGTGAATCAGGAGCCCTCTCCAGACTTCTTTGTGTACCAATATGGCCAACTCCCAGTGCTTTTTTTCACTTCTCTCTGATGACCCCTAGGGTGAGGCCTATAGAGAGTCTGACAGAGCAACTCAATGTCCAATGCTGTGGAGTAGGAACAAAGGTGATTTCCTTTCTTTAAGCCAACAGTCCTTTAGGATCTGCTGTCACTTAAATGATACTGTATTCTGGCTTTCTGTTTGTTAGCTGCTGCTAAACATACTAAAATACGGATGAGCTGAAACAAAGCAGAGTACCAGTAAGCACTGGGAGGAAGCTCTATCAGGTTTAGGAATAGGGAGGCCTCTGTGTTTCCAGGGGAGATGTGGAAGATCATAGCAAGCAGTGATATGTAAGAAAATCAATAGTAATGTCTTTGCTTACCCAATCTCTCCAGAGCAGGAATGCTTGGCTCAAATGATTTTAAGGCACTACTTTTATTAGATCACTTAGGAGTGAGTCAGACAGCTAGTCTATAAGGTAACAATCCATGGAAGGTTGCTATTTTAAGAAAAAAGAAAGTAAGTTAGGAAATTCGGTTGTTCTTCTATTATTTTTCTCCAGTATTCATCACGCCAGGTCAGTAACTGCCCAGAAAGGAGAAGCAACAGAGCTAAATCCTTTTTTGGTGGAAACAATGGTCCTTCCCTTTGTACCAGCACCCAGGGCTGGGGAAGTGCCCGTTTCCAGGAGGACCTGCCGTACTTCATCAGGCCGGAGAGTTTGCCACCCAGGTGCTGAGGGTTTCCTTCTGGAGAACTCCCGGGCTCCTATAGGCCATAAAGGAGGGGAAAAAGAACCTTATGCCTCTGTCAGAGGAGGCTTAGCCAGGACAACAGGGATCATACAGTTATTCTATCAGAGAGAGTGCAATTCAGGGAAGGAGTTGGATAGACCTTGGAGGTTGGCAGAAGGACCTGCGGGGCAGGAAAGGTAGAGGGAATGTGGGGTAGAGGTCAAGACTAAGGAGGGTGGAGGCTGCTTGACGTAGAGTTCAAGGCTAAGGAAGGCAGAGGGAGCTTGGGGTACAGGTCAAGGCTTGGGGTTGGAGGGAACTTAGGGAAGAGAAAATGGCTGCTGGTTCTGAGCTTTTGGGGAGGGGCACTGATTGCCCTCAAGGGCAGCACACTGAGACTGTTGAAAAAAGGAACCACCACCCACCCTGGTGCAGGATGAAGAGCCATTGCTGGGGTGATGAGGACAAAAGCCAGAAGCCCAGCAGGAGGCTGCAAGCCCCTGCTCCCCTTCCTCCATTCCTCTTATGCCCCACGGGCCGAATCTTAAAGGAATACCTGGCAAAGAGATGATGGCACTTGGGGGCCAGACCTGGCATCAAGGCTATAGGGCTGGCTTGGACCACAGAGCTGTGGGCTTAAGGACCGTGTGTGCTCCTTTGAGCCTCTGGGCATGCCTCGGCAGTCACTATCATTGTTTGCATCCTGCTTCTCCCTAGGTCAGAGTAATCCTGAGTGAATAAGGAATTCGAGGGAGAATTTCCAATAAATAGTGCGTTATAGTCAACAGCAGCACATCACCAACTCTGCGCCCAAAGCCCAGTCATGTCCAAACCGTGTGCTTGTATTTCATACCTCCTGCACTGTGAGTACTTAGAGACTGAGGAAACGCAAAGTAGATAAGATACAGAGCTTTTCCTTAAAGACCTCGGACTATATTGGAGAGAAAGGCCTATGAGAGGAAAGACCCATTAGTCCAATGTGCCCAGTTGGTAAGAGTCCAGTGACTGCAGGACCCATGGGGACAGGGATCTTTTGTGCTTTCTGCCACTTAGGAGTAGTACTGTTGGGACAGTCACTTAACTTCCCTGATCCCTGAGTTTCTCATCTGTCACATGCAAACGTCATGCCCTCCTTCACAGGGCTGGGTCTGGATGAGGCAGGGTGCACCTGGCAGGAGTTGGGATAAAGCTGACACTAGCGAGTGCTCAGAAGGTGAAGCTGCTGGTACCCTTCACTCCCCAGGATTCTTACTTCAGTGAATACTATTTACTCCCAAATCTGTCAGCCTGGGTTCCCATCTTTCCACTTCCCTCACATCTAGTCAGCATCAGGAACATCACTAGGAATGCCACTGTCATTTAGATATCTCTGACACCTTTCTTGTTCCACTGCAAATGTTCCAGCCTCACTTTGCCAGGGATCCTGACTGAGACACTGTCCCATGTCCAGCCTTCCCCAGAGCAGGCTCTGTCCTGCCGCAAACTGACCCTCACAACCAGAGCCGCACATTGCCCCTGATGCTCTGAAGCTCTTATTACCAGAGGTCAGGAGTCACACTGTGAACGGGAACACTTGCCCACACTCGGGTCACTGCCTACTTTTCTGCTGGGCTTCTGTTCCCAGGTCCCCTAAATCCATGGAATTCTTTCAGCCTGTGCCTGCTGGTCTCACTCCATGAAGTCTTCATGGACCCCCAGGGAGCACCCCCGGGGTCCCCTCAGTGACTTCCCAGCAGCCTTTTCTGCCTGAGAACCACGTGACCAGACACTCTCTGCACGTGGCTGGTGGCTGCCTCGAGTGCAGGAGTGGCCTTGGCAGTTAGAGGGCTGCTCACTCAGTGCCGAGTCATGGAAAAGCGAGCAAGTGACTTTTGTATCAGATGCCACAAAGTTCCTCAATGGTCTGCACGTCGACACACTTGGCCACAGTTTGTGAATTCACACTGAGAAACACTGGCTAGCACCCCCAATTCACGTTTTTCGTAGCCATGGAAGCATCTATGAAGACTCATCGTCTTTTCACAAAATACCCCAAGTACGTAAGCTGTTTGATCCGAAGCCAAAATGGATTTTTCTGGAACACTGACCGGTGAGGGATACATCACACGCAGACCAAGCGTCCGCTGTAGAGGCCTGCCATGCTCCATGCCTCACCTTTTCCAAGGACTACCCCACCCGCAACAGGACCACTGATTCAGAATCTATCTTTAACTGCACTTAAGATTCTGGTCTTACCTCCGAGGAGCTGCAAAGAAAGATGGGCGGAGTGCAGGGAGAGATTCTAGGAGATGACAAACTGCCTGAACATTAAAATGTCATTGTCAGGCAAACCTCCAAGCTCTGCTGCCCACCCTCCCTCCTCAGAGGACAGAGAAGGTGACCAGGTAATGTGCCAGAGGTGGAGTTGTGAGAGCAATCAAGATAAAAAATAAATCAGATTTCTCCAAAAATAACACCATAAAGACAATTTTTGCCCACTCTCTAAGCATGTTAAAAAGGGGACCAGCCCTTGCTGAGCGCCCATGGCCCACACCTCATTTTTCAGGACTTAGCAGGGAACATGTGGTTTCTCTTAAAAGTGGCCCAGAATCAGGGCCCTAGGGGCTACCGGGACTGAGGCGGCCACAGCCATTTCCATGATCAACCCTCCTCACAGGAGCTCACGGGGTCCTCGTGATCCTTTTAATCTGATAGGGTAGTTTAAATTGTAGCCATTTCTAGCTTTGCAGCAAGGTCTTCAGCTCAGTGCTTGTCATAATGTCATTGAAGTTGGGTGTGGCCGGCTTTTCCTTATCACCCCAAAACACCACCTGTTAAGACCCAGCCACACCTCTGTTTGCAACAGAGTCAGTTCTTTTCCAAGCACAGAGCTTCCAATACTAGGAGCTTTTAAAGGATCGGGGCCACTGGCAACTCGGGAGTCTTTCTGAAGTCCATTGATCATGTATTGTATCCTTCTCAGGAAGATGATTGACAGGGACAGAATTGTATCCATCAGTGTCACTTGCTGGACTTGTCATGAGATGTAGGCACATGTTTTGAAGGATGATTACAATAGAGCATTTAGCCTTTATAGACAAGTTAGTGGAGCTTCCCCCACATGGTCATCCCCTTTTGAGTATATGAATAGAGAAGGACAATACAGAGAGGCCATTTTCATTACACAGTCACTCACCTGGGAGTCTTACCTGTCTAACTCTGGGAAGAACCTTTAGAAAACCTAGTGAGACTAGGTTTGAGCCCTTGGAATCCACCTATTGACTCAATGCAACTTCCCTATTATAAAAACCCACAGGGCAGTACTCTTTACCTACTTAGTCTGACATCAGCCATCACATTCAAACAGCTGTTCCTTAGATTTCACAGTTTACCTATCAGGAGAAGAGGAAGATGAATGGCTGCGGCTTGACATATGCAAGCACACCAACAAAGCAAGAGTTGATACATTGTAACATTATTTTTAAAAAGAAAATACAGCCAGGCTTGGTCTGTAATCCCAGAGACTCCTGGGGCGAGGAAGGAGTCGGCCAGGCTGGGAAAGTTAGTGAGATGCTGACTCAAAATAAAATAAAAAGGCTGGAGTGTGGCTGAGTGGTAGAGTGCTTGCCTTGTGTTCGCCAGGCTCTGGGTTCCATCCCCAACACCACATAAAAAGAAAATGCAAGGGGCTGGGGTTGTAGCTCAGTAGAAGAGCGTTGCCTAGCACGTGTGAGGAACTGGGTTCAAGTCTCAGCACCACATACAAATAAATAAAATAAAAGTCTATGGAAAACTTAAAAAAAATAAAAAAAAGAAAATGCAAACTCTTCAAAGCAAAGACAAAAGGACTTAGAGATGCTTGTCCACTGAAGAGGAAAACGGTTAGACATGATGTAGGAGGCTTTGGAGCAACGCTGTGTTATTATGGAGTTCCACAAGCATGATTATCTTCGTCTCTGAAGAATGGGTTAAGCTATTAGCAATGCTATTCAAATTTACAGAAAGAGCATTAATAAACATGCTACATAATATTCTGTAGAAAATGTTTTGATTTTAAAACTTATATATGAAATTTTCAATTATTGGAGTTATATCATCAGAATATCTCACTCTTCAGAAATACAGAATAAATAAGGTTATCTACTAGATTTTTTATTTATTTTTCTTTATTTATTTTTATCTACTAAAAATTAAATGAATCTCTTGGACTATGTAGCTAAGATTTTCTCCACTGGTAATACAATTAGTTAAATTTGATCTTTGGTGAAAAGATACAAAAGTAATTGTAGTTGGAACCAACTCTTGAAATAAAACTAAGACTTGATTCTGTGTTAATTCTGGATATCTTGCATCTGATATTTTTGCATTTTTCTATAATTGTACAATCTTCTATCCGAATTCTGATGAAACAGATGTAAATATTAGGGAGAGGACAGCCAGTGAAAGTACCAGCCACCCTGTGTACGGTGCTTCCTCTTGGAGTGGCCTCCCTTACACTGAAGTCCTGCATTCTCTGTCTCCACACTTGCTCACGGGTAATGAGAATGTCAGGTGGCAAACACTGTAACACCAGTAAGTGGTGGCCAGGGAGTTTGTGCAGAACCAAGTGCATTTTGACCCCAGAGCGCTCAGCATTAGCACAGGTGTGAAGCGAATTCGAGCTGTGAGAGGTGGAAGACTATCATGGCCAGAGAAGAATTGCACACAGGGGGTTAGAACTGAAGTTTCTGTTGTGTCCTCCACTACTGCATACTCCTCAGGCCTCTTCTCCAGGGTCATTCTAGTCCCCAAGACCCGAAGTGACCAGCTCAGGCTCCACTTGTAGCATGAAGCCCGCTCACCCCAGTCTCTTACAGAACTGGAGGGACTTGACTTTGGTGATGGTGTAAGCAAGTCCCTCCCTTCTCCTCTCTCCACCACTGCACATCTGGGACGTTTTGTTATCCGACCTATCTCCTGCTTCACCACATCAGCTGACCTGTTCTGCGATTTAGCAGTTAAGGACTTTTCCTCCCAAGTGAACCCTGGGCTCATGAGCACTGAGGTTGGGTTCACTGTCCTCTGCCTGGTCTCTGTGCCTAGCCCTCTGCTCAGTGGTTACTCCAAGCCATTGTTGGAATGTGAGGGTGGCTTTGGATTTCCAATGGCTTGAAAGTAGTAATTCAAGGGAAAGTGACCTTCAAATCAATGTATGTACAGGAAGTGCTAAGATTATTTCAATTTTCTTTTCTATATACTAAATTGAAATAATGATGCAGAAGCTGTTATGAAGATTACATTCAGAAATAAATGTAAATATATACGTAAATGTAGTCTCTAAAGTGTAGCTCATTGGATAAGTGCAGGCAGATGGATAAGGTCATGAGAGGACAATTTTCAGTATCTTTGGGTTCATCATTATCTAACGGGAAGAGAAGTATGATAGGACCATCTGCAAATAATAATATGAAAAGCCTTTAGAAACAAAAGTAGGCCCTCCTCTCAGAAATAGTGATCTGGTCTTCCAATGGGAGTTTAGGAGGAGGAATTGCAGACACCAGCGTCTCCAGTGACTCAGGAGGTCTACTGCCAAAGGCACCCTACTGCATCCTCCCGTGTCCTCGTCTGATCTGAGAAGTTTGAGCGACACGGGTACATTCTTCTTTATGGGTTTGAATACATCATCTGACCTTCAAGTTTTCAGGGCTCAAGATTTCATAAAGCCCGGTCATGGGTAACTTTGTTTTAAAGTTATACTTATTTTTGATATTAGGAAAAATTTGGTATAAAATATTATTTATCTCCTATTCACTCTGATAGTGAAACCTTGTTCTTTGTCTTGGGTACCAAAACAAACAATGAGGACAAAGTTTTGAAAAAAGGAAAAAGAAGATTTGCTGATTTGCTAGCAAATGCAGAGAGCAAGAGAGTAATGTCTCAAAAGCTGCATTTCCCTTCCAGGGGGGAAGAAAAGGCTTTCAAGGGACACAAAACTCATCTGGGAATATTCATAGCACTTTCTAGTCCACAACACTGACCCTAACCCTGACCATACTCCAAGATTGTGACTTCTCAGGCTCACATTTGCCTCTTCTTCCTCATGACATATATACCTCTGAATTACATGCATCCAATTTCATCTTTTTATTTAACCATTATGAAAGCTTAATTATCCTTTAAGTGCTTATTTCTAATGCATTTGAACAGATAGGCTGATATGGATAGAGTACTCTAATTTGCTATTTCTAACACTCCCTGATCATGAGAATCACCTGGGGAATCACAACTCACAGAGTAAGTGGGAATCTCCCCCAGAGAGATTGGTGGCAGGAGAAAGAAAACTTTCAAAATTAAGCCCCACAGGTGATGGAAATGTCCAGACTGGTTTAAGAGCAGCTGATCTAAAAGAGGATTGTGATAAAATATATCATTCTGGAAGTCAACAAGCATTTGCAAAAGATAATGGAGGAAACAAAGCTATTATCTATTTCTCTTCCAGTACATGCTAAGTACAATGACCTGCAACTTAGGTGCTAACACTTGTGGCTATTGAAAGGAAAGCAAGGAACCGGGAGACGGGTGAGGGAGAAAAGCAAAATTTTTCTTAAAATTGTGGCTGTCACTTAAGATAGCTGTCCAAATGCTAAGCAAGGGCTTTGCACCTAAATATTTTGGTATAAATTATGAGAGAAAACCTATTAAAATATAGAAACTATGAACATATCTGTGGCATTGCCAAAATTTGATCCTTACAAAATGTTCTAAACTTCTCCTTTATTATCCAGCAAAGATGGAGAGTTGGAATGGTAGGAAAAACCATCCACTCTATTAGTCCTTCATGTGCACATCTCTGCCTGATGAAGAGAATAGTGTGACCTCAAGATACCATATCACCTAGCCACCATCTTGAGTGGGGAGGAATTAAACCTCTGCTCATTCATCAGTCCACAACCACAACTCCATGCCGTTCTAAAGTAGGAGGAAATTCAAAGGAATGAAACCTCAAGAAAGTCAAACATCCTCTAGCTCCTGCTTCTTCCTAAACCTTCACAGTTCCTTAGTCCTCTTTCTCTCCTCCCTCCCTTTCTGCAGCACAGCATGGGGGAAATCCTGCTCCTAGTCCAAGTCCTAGGTTTAAATTTGGTCCTTTTACTTACCAAGTGTGAGAACTATTTGTGCAAGATATTTAGTTTCTTTAAAGTTAGACCCTTAGAGGGTCTCTGTTGTCATTTCTATTGTGAGAATCAAATGGGTGTATGGACTTGGAAACTGGAAATGAGGGATTTTTATATTACTTACCCTTTCCCTAGATCTCCTTGAACCTTCTGCTTTCCTTAGTGCTTGTGAGACAAGGACCACCCTAGGGACAAAGGGCAAATGCAGGGGTGGGTGTGGCTCATGGCCTGACAGCAGCCCCAGAAGTGTGATGTGTGCCATCTTCAGCCAGTGTCAGCGTTAGCAGCATGGAGGTCAGGGTGCCCTGTATGTGTTCTCTTGAAAAAACTGAAGGAATTTCCCTTTAGCACAAGGCAAAATTCTGGAGGTGAGCATACCAGAAGCTAATGAGCATTACCACTCCTGCAATTAGCAGTAAAAGGGGCTCCCTTCTTTCATTCAGGAAGCCAGCTGGACACCTTCTGGTTGGAGGTGTGTCTCCCTGCCTAAAAGGAAATCCAGATAAGAGCCGTACTGGTAGGTCCCCTTACCCACCTGGGTCCTGTTTCCCTTGTCATCAGGTCTGAGATCCCAGCGCCCAGCAGCACTTGCATTTACAGGCTCACATTTAGGGGCTCCTCCCCTCAGAATCGCTCGCCAACTTCTTCCTGCACCTGCTGCAGAGTTAGAACAGCCTCAGAGGACACTTTCCTTAATCACGCTTCTCGATTACCCATGAACATGGCCCCCACCCACCCAAGTGCGCTGCTCTCTGCTCATATTTCCAGCAAACACAGCCTATATTTTAGCCATTTACGTGTGTACTATTTTTATGCATAATATGTCTACCCACAAATTTATGAGCAACTTGATATCCTGAATGAAGTCTAGTCATTATTCTACCCCAGGATTTCTGGTATGTAGTAGATGCCCTATGCAGGCACATCTATTTGAATGAACCTTCAAACTTTGTCAGGGGCTCCTGCTACTTTAGAGTTTGCTGTGAGCAGGAAGAAGCTTCATTTAAATCTTCCTTGATATACGTACAGCAAGTGAATTTCAGCCAAATGTTGCAAATTATCTTATCCTCCTTTGTGTAAATATGTGTAAAATTCTTGTAACAAAAAGTAAAAATAAATCTTTAAATTGAGATTCCACTTTTGGACATCCCCAAGCTTATTAAAGTTAGAATTCATCACTTTACATCCTAGGCTAATATCAAATATGAATGTAAACTCTTTGTGAAAACTAATAATTGAATTCACCAGTGTTCTTTGAGGCTTAATGCAAACTTACCTTCACTATCTTTTATCTTGGCCTCTAAGTAATGAAATTTTATCCTCTGGGAGTTTACATCTTAAAGGATTCTTCTGAGGTTCAATGTGCTATTTTGGGGGCTAATTTTTCAAAAAATAAACTTTAAGCTTCAAGAGAATGTGTTAATAAACTGAAAGACTCAAAGGAATTCCAAAGATCTGTTTACACTTTATCTTTCTGAAAATTTTTCATTTAGTCGTCTATTTAATAAGCAATGTTTTCATAGCATTCCTTTGGTTCTTTCTTTATTTTTTCCTTTGTTGACATCACATTCCAGGTTTCCCTTGTTTCTGAGAATGTTTCTTCTATAGGGTGAGTATCTTCAGGAAGGAGTGAGTCTGTGATTTACATACATCCTTAGCAAAGCTGCTCAGAAGGTTTTGGCCAAGGCCAGGATCTGAGAGTAAGAGCACAGGATTCACACAGTCCAGGGAGGTTTCTAATTGTAGGAAAAGTGGGCTCTTGGAGTTTGCAATTTAGGAACATAATAGAAAGATTGGACACTCACAAAAGTCACAGAATTCCAAGATTTACGTGGCTGTGGACTACTATAACTCATTGCTTTGGGATACTAATTTGGGTAACTTTTAGCTGCAGGAAAATCGACTCATATTCTGCCAAAGGAGATTCTCCTTCTTTTCTCCAGGTTCTCTCCTTTTGGTACAAAGGGAAAATAATTGAATTCCATCCAGAATTTCAGGCCAGGTATAAATAACCTCAAAGACAAAAGCAGAACCCAGGCCATAGCGGAGCCTTCTGAAATTCCATCTGCGTGGGCAGGACTCTGTCCTGGGGACCCTTGAGCAGCTTTGCAGGAAGGCCTGCGGGAGCCGAGGAAGGGGAGCCCCTGGGAGCAGGAAGGAGGCCCCATGTTCTGTGTTGCACGGGCTTGGGAGATGGCGCAGGCCCTGGCCTCAATGTATTTTCTTGGGAAGGAGAAAGTTCCTCTTTCAGGAGTGGGTCTGAGACTCTACTGAGGTGCGCATTGAATGTACTCCCAGAGACCCCTTCTCCCCAAGTCCTGTCCCCAGGTCAGGGTCCAGGGGTAGTGGGGCGGGAAGAGAGGTGGGTGTGGATGCTGCACCTAGAGCAGCTCCCTGCGGTGGTGCCCTGAGGGCTTCGTGGAGGCCACTTCCCACAGGGCATCTTGGTCCCTGGAGTTGTGTGTCCACTGCGGACTTCCCATGAGGCTCCTGCAGCCCATCAGAAAGATTCTGATCATCATGAACCTTAGAGGAAAAGCCAGCATCTCAGCCCCTTGCTGTTGGGGTTCTCTGCCTGGGGACCACTTTTAATTTTACCTCCAGAAGCCTCTGGCTTTTTACCTAGGGAGGATGTGGGTAGAAATGGGGCAGGACTGTGCCTTCCCAGCCAGGATCCTGGAGGTGCGAAGGGGGAAACTGTTCGGCTTGCCCTAAGGGCTGCGAGCATAGTTGCTCCCACCTCAATACTTCCACGTCAAAATGGGTAATTGTTATTTGTTGCTTCTGCTGTAAGTGCTGTTAAATGGAAGTTGATTAAACTTAAAAAAAAAAAAAAGAAGAAGAGTGAGTAAAATACTTCCTCAAGCTGGACCTCTCCAGGCACCTTTGATTAAAATAATTAAGTTCAAATGAGACATTCAGCCTAGGGGATATATTTGTCCCAAATCAAGCTGTCCCGGGCCGGTAAGCACTGTGCCTGGGACTCTTAACTCTTCAGTTATGTCCTGAACTTAGGCTATAGTGAGAGCAGCAGACACCTCCCAGGTTGCCCCAGCCCACAGGGCCTCCCAGCCACAGAGGCTATGCCCCGGTTTCTCTTGCTTAGGTGTGGCTGTGGCTGGGCTTTGGCCACAAATGTCTTTATTCTCACCATAAAGATCACCCTGTGGCCCTCCTCTTTCTTCCTCAGCTGGATAGAAATCACTCACTGGTGGATGTGGCCTTGCAGAATGAGGGTGACACCAAGGGAGGGTCCTTGGGGCCCTGACCTGTGGACATCACCGCCCTACCCATCTGCCGGGGCCTTGGCAAGGCATGAAATCAAAGCTCCTGCTGAGCACTGAGGACTCAGGGCTGCTGTCTCCTTCACTTTCACCAAAACTTCATGGGCTGATTAATGGAGATCTTTCCCTGCATCCTTAAGGGGCAGTGCCATCAAGAAAACAGCCCCCATGTGCTCCACAGGCACTGTATGTGAAGTATGCACATGGATGTCAATGAGATTTGCATTCCATAAGAAGTAGACAAAAGGAAACGACAGTGAGCAATTATTCTCTGCCTTCAGAGACGTTCCACCAGCAACTCTAGCCCATCATCTGAACACTACTAGTTGGAAGATTTGAAGTCAATCCTTCCTTCCCTCCGTGTGCTTTGGAATCACTACTATTTATTTTCATATAAATCAAAGTGAACCTCTTCTAGATCCTTCTAAATATCGTGTAATTTTCTTACCCAACTTTTTTATTTGATCTCACTTTTATACTAACAACTCTGTGATACAGGAGTGAATGCAGTTTTAGCTTCATTTTATGCATCAGTAAATTTATTTAAACACAGTATTCACAGGCACCTGGGGGCCTGTGGTCCCTCACTTTCTTGCTACTTGTTAATGTTTAAGTGATATAGTTACATTAAATCGAACATTTCTGTGAGATGCGAGAGCTGCTAACAGCCAACATCCATGTGCATGAAAGTGAGGTCTCAAGGTTAGTGTACCTTTCCTGGCATGGCATTGCTCTGGCAAAACTGCCAAGTATCAAACCTGGGCGTAGCAATTTGATGACCTGATACTTTTCCATGAACCTTGTTAGAAAAGCCAAGCCTCAGAAATACACTTGCATTTTTAAAATGCTCCTATTGACATTTACTCAGGTAATTCCTGCTCTAAGAATACACTGTACACCAGGAGCACCAGGACACCGTCTGCTGTACTCCCCATCTTAGGGTCCTCCTGGATTCGAGCCATCTCTTTCTTTTGCTTGCCACCTAGCTTTAAATACGGTGTTTATTCCCAGGTGCATTGTTTAGGTGCATTCTTGATGACAATGTGCATAGGGCAAGTCTTGACCTTTATCCCAAGCTTCTCATCTTCTCTGCCCTCATGACTCTCCCAGTTTTTTTTTTTGAGATTGTATGGAAATTATAATTTTTTTTATCCTCAAAATGCATAACACTTTAGATGTGCTGTATCCTGTGTGTTAGCCTGAAATTCAATTGAGTGATAATTTACTTTGTACCTAGTAAAGTATAAGAGGCATGGAAGGAATTTTTGTCAATGACTTGGTTCAGAGAACGTAAAATTGTCTATTGGGTCTCAGTATCCCATCCAAATGACCCTGGACACAAGTCACATCGCAGTCAATATCTGTGCGATGGCTATCCCTCAGTACATCTCCTCAGGCCAACATGCTCTCACCTGTTTCTGAAGGAGACCCACGTCTCTGCAGGGTTAGCCCCCTTCTGGCCATCACACATAAGCTTTTGACAAAATGCCAGTTATACTTGCTAATTTGTAGGTCAACAGTAATAACTGATCTAACGACCTTTGAGAACACCTGTGTTGAGATATCCTTTACACAGGACGCAGTTAGCCACCCACAGTGTAATCCAACAGTGGCTGTGCTTACAGATAATGCTTACACACGCGAGCATCACCAAGTCTCAGAACCTTTCCCTGACCTCCCAAGCAAACCCGTCCACTTAGCCACAGCCCTCTGCTCTGCTCCCCTCGCCACCCTCCTTCTGACACTATAGGTTTGCCTCTCCTGGGCATGTCATATGGATGGAGTCAGGTAACACGTAGTCTTCTGTGGCTTGCTCCTTTCACTTAGCACAGTGTGTCCAAGGCTCATCTCAGGGCTCCACTGCACTCCATTCACCTAAGGGCTGAATCATAAGTCTGCGTGTGGTTACAAGCCACTTTGTTTACCCTTTAGTTGGCTGGTATGTGCATGGGTTGCTGCTGCATCTTAGCTGTCCTGAATAACGTTGCCACAAACATTTATGTACAAGTTAGTGTGTGTGCATGTGGTTTAATTGCTCTTGGGTGTACAACTGGAGTGGAGTTTCTGCTAACTTCATATTGAACCACCAGAGGAAGGAAATGCTGGGCTGTTCTCCACACTGACGGTGTGATCTTGCATTCTTAGCAGCAGTACAGTGTGTGTGTGTGTGTGTGTGTGTGTACACTTTGGAATTCTTTTCTAATTCTGTATGAATTTACTATCAGCTTATTAATTTCTACAGAGTCCACTGGAATTGGATAGAGGATGTGTTGAATTTGTAGATCTATTTGGGAAGCATTGCTATCTTGACAATATTAGATCATTTAATCTGTTAACATGAAATATTTCCCTGGATTTAATTTTTACTTCTGTAATCAATGTTTTAAAGTTATATGTTTTCCATAGACTTTTAAAATTTGTTCCCCCAAATTTTATTATTTTTAATGCTATTGTGAATGAAATTATCTTCCTAGTATATTTTTGGATTTTTCATTGGAAAGATTTAGAAATACAATTGATTTTTGTATATTTATCATGTATCCTGCAATCTTGCTGTGCTTGTTCATTTGTTATAATTTTTTTACATGATCATACCATCTGTGAATAAATGTTAGTGTTATTTCTTTCTTTTCACTGTTGATCACTTTTATTTCTTGTATTTGTCTAATTATCCTGGCTGGAACACTAACTGCAATGGTGAATTGAAAAAAGCAAGAGGGATTATTCTTGTTTTGTTTCTCCTTTTAGGGGAAAATCATCCTATTTTCTACCATTAAATATGATATTCGTTCTGAGTTCTTCATAGATTTTTTTTATCAAATTGAGAAAATTTCTTTTTAGTCCTAGTTTATTGAATTTTTTTATTTGTGTGTGTTGTGTTTTATTTGAAAGGGTATTGAATTTTCTCCAAATGTCTTTTTTTTTTTCCTGTTGATTGCAATAATCATGTGGCTATTGTCTATTACTTTATTGACAGAGCATAGCATATTAATTGTTTTGAGGATGTTAAGCCAACATTGCTTCCTTGGGATGAATCTCACTTGGTCATGTTAATTATTTTTGTTTGTCGCTGGATTTGGCTTCCAATATTGATGAAGATGTTTGCATTCACATTCACAGGTAATGGTGGTCTATGGCTTCCTTTCCTTATGATGTCATTATCCGATTTTGCTGTCATGGTAATTCTCACTGCATGGAAGTAGCTGGGAAATGTTCTTTTCTATCCTGTTCTTTTAAAGAAGACTTTGTAACAAACTGGCATTACTTCTTCTTTAAACATTTAGTAGAGCTAAGTGTCAAGGCATCTGGGCCTGGGTTTGTGTGTGTGTGTGTGGGGGGGTGTAGCTCTTAGATTGCTAATCAATATGTTCACCTATGACAGGCCTGTCTACATGGTCTCTTTCTTTTTTAACCTCTGTTAACAGTTTGTACCTTTCTAGGGACTCATCCATTTGATCTGTTGTTTTTTTCTATATCCAGGCAATTCTTTTCAGTTCTCTCTCTTGGTTATTTTTATTTCTGAAATACCTCCTTTTTCATTTTTGGCGTTAGTAATTTGAGCCTTCTGTTTCTCTTTCTTGGTAAATCTGGTTAAAATTTTGCCAATTTTGTTGATATTTTCAAGGAAGCAGTTTTGGATCCACTGATCTTGTCAAATTTTTATTTGTGTTATAAATTTGCAACTTACATTTATATACATTTATGAAATAGAAAGGAAGGTTGTGATTCATGTATATGTTGTGGGATAATTAAATCAAAAAGTTATATCATTTCAAATACCTTGTGTTTATATGTTGCAAGACAATTTGAAATTTACTATACTATCTATTTTGAAACACACAATATACAGCCATTAACTATATCTAGCACACCTCAGTAGGTCTGAAAACACTTCCCTCCTGTGTAACTGGGATTTTGTACTGTTGGTCATCATCATTGTCTCTAATCCTACCCCATTGATTTTTCTCTACTATTTTTCTGTTTTCTAGTTCATTGATTTCTGCTTTAATCTTTACTATTTTCTTACTACTGCTTTCTTTGATTCATTTTGCCACCTTTTTATTGTATTTTAAGCTGGAAAGTTAGTTTATTGATTTGTGATCATTCCTTGTTCCTCTAAATAATGCCTTGGCTTCATTCTGTAAGTTTTAGTATATTGTGTCTTCATTTTTATCCATTTCAAAATATTTTCCAATTTTCCTTGTGATTTATTCTTTGATGCACTGGTTATTTAGGAATATTTTTAAAAATAATTTCCAAAGATCTTTCAGTGTTTCAGTTTTTTTTCTGATATTGATTTCTGCATTCATTTTATTGTGATCAGAGAATAAAGTTTGTATTATTTCTGTCATTTTAAAATTTGGTTTGGTCTATACTGGACAGAGTTTATGAACATCTGAGACTATTTTTTCTATGATGTTGTGTGGTGCATTCTATAAATATCTCTTGGTTAAGCTGATTTATAGTGGTTCTAAAACTTTTTATTTCCTTGTTGGTATTCTTCCTGGTTCTTTGATCCACTACTGACAATATGCTATTTAAATTTTCAATTATTATTGTTGATTTGTCTATTTAATCCTTCACTGCGCTCAGGTTTTGAGTCCTGTTTCTCAGTGCTCTGTTGTTGGTGAATACATTTGCTGTTGCTCTATTTGCCTTGTGTACTGACCCTTTTATGATTACACAATGTGCACCTTTATTTCTGGTAGCAGACTTTAAAGATATGTTTTTGTCTGATCCTAAAACAGCTACTCCAGCCCCTGGTGGTAGCCTTCTGCCTGATGCACTGTCTGTCCTTTTGCTTTCCATCTGTTGATATCCTCGAAGCTGAAGTGTGTCTCTTGTAGACAGCCAATCTCTTGGCTTTTAGAAAATACCAGCAGACATGGCTGCCTTGCTTGGAGGGTGTCCTGCGCTCCTGTTCAGTGCTGCTGGTTACAGTTGGATTCACGGCTGCCAGTTTACTTTCCGCTTTCCACATGTCCTCTCGCCCCCTTGATAGACTCTTCCTTCTTTTGAATCAGGTGAACATTTTCTAAGAGCATTTTTGAATTGTTTAATGAATTTCCATTGTAATTTTGAGTTATTCCCTTAGCCGCTGCTCTGATTCTTCCCATAGGTATCTTATTAGATTTAGGGAAACCCAGTTCCACTGTGGTATGGAAACATGGTGCCCATACAGCTCGTTGGCCTCTTTCTGGAACACTATTGTTTAAGGTGTTGCACCTGTAGTTACAGAACCAACAATGCGTCATTATACTCTTTACTTGATACAATTTTATGTCTTTTAAAGAATCAAAGAGAAGAAAGGATAATTGGTATATATTTCTAGATTTTGTCATAAAAAATTTTTTGATTTATTATTGCTTTTAAAATTGTTCTCATGGATTCCAGGTATCATCTTGGGTCATTTACTTAGCTTAATACAACTTTGCTCTCACCCACCTTCTTTGTGCTATTTTTGAAAAATATATTACATTTCCATATGTTATAAGCTAAACAGTGTATTTGTGTGTGTGTATGTGTGTGTGTTTGTGTGTGTGTATGTGTATATATTTTAGTGTTCTGTTGTTGGTGAATACATTTATTACTGTTATATTTTACTTATGTTTTGAACTTTTTATAATTCTATAATTTACACAAATTATACGATTATATAACTTCATGTTTTCTAATATACACACATACCTGTATGTCCAAATATATGTGTATATATGTGTATGTTAATTCCAACTGCTTCTTAAATCAGTTAAAAGAAAAAATGACATAGATGGTGCTTTTTAATTTCACATAATCAGTTTATCAATCCTCTTTGTTCTATTACATGGATTCACATTATTGTCTGGGGCCATCTGGTTTTTCTTGAAGAATTTCCTTTTTTATTTTGAAAATAGGCCTTCTAGAAGCAAAATTTCTGGTTTGTTTTCTGGGAATATCTTTATTTCATACTCATTTTTCCAAGACAGCTCACTGCTGTGGAGACTTGGTTGGATTTTGCTGAGCCTTTTGGGTGTGTCGTCACACTTCCTGGAGGCCTGAGCTGTTTCTTAGGAGGACTTGGCTGTTAGTCACACTGGAGTTCACCTGTGAGGGAGGAGAGGGTCTTCCTTGCTGCTTTTCAAATTTTCTACCTGTTTTTGACTTTCAGCCTTTTTACTATGACCTTTCTTTTCTCCCTTCTTAAGCTCTCCTTACCTTTATTTACTGGCTGTTGGTTGATCTTTATATGTCTATGTTAATGTTTTCAGTAGATTTGGGGATTTTCCTGTAATTATTGCTTTGAGTATTTTTCTTTTTGGTTCCTTCTTCTCCTCTACTTTAGTTATTACATGTATATTGGTGCATTTAATGGTGCTCCACATTTCTCTGAGTTTATTCATTTTTTAGCACTTTTTTTCCTCTTTTCTTTGGACTGCATAATATCTAAGAACTTTTTTCCATGTTTGCCTATAAATATCTTCACCAGTTCACATCCATTGTTGAACTCCTCTAGCAAGTTTTTCAAAATTTATTTCAGTTACTGGAATTTCAATCTAGAGTTTCCATTTGCTTCCTTGATTTCTATTTACTGATGTCCCTGTTCCCATGTTGAATCATTGCCCCTGTGCTTTCCTTTCTAAATTGTAGTTTACTTTAGCCTACTGAATGTTCCAATGATTCCTTGGAAGTCTCTGTCTCCTATCTGGTCCTCTCACAGGCTGCTTGCTTTCCCTATTTTTAATTTTTTGGTGCATGGATCAATTGTTTCTTCTGTCTTGCATGTCATATGATTTTATGAATACATGTAGCAACCCTAGGTATTGTCACCCATCCAAGGCTGGTTGCTGTCATTTACTTTGATTTATTTTAATGACTAGAGATATTATTTAACAAAGTCTGTTTCTCTATTGCAGGATGAAACCTCTGGTACCTGCTTAAAGCCATTGGCTTGGACATGCCTACAGTCACTGTGGATGACAAGAATGGGCAGAATTCTCTGCCTGTCCACAGCCAGCTGTTCATCTCTACTAACTGCTCACTAAAGGATCTCCTGTGTTCATCCCTGCCTTGGGGTATGTGTTGCACAGACTGATCCAATCCAATGTGGTCTCCTCGAGACGGTAGTCCCCAGGTCAATGTTTGAGATTTGTTTCCCAGAAGATTTCCTCTGAGCTTCCTCTTCTCCTTGCTTCCAGAAAACTAACCCTGCAGTGAGTCCACTGTTCTCCCTCAATTGCTTTCACCGCAGCCTCCAATGTTTTGGAAAGCAGCCTTAGGTTTGAGCTTCTCTATGTCCTCTCAGCTCTTTGGGGATGTGGAGCCCTTGGTTGCAGGCCTAGTTCTCACCCTCCACCGTAAAATCCCTGACCCATGGCTCTGGAACTGTGGGAGACAATGACAAGTGTCTCTGCCACCCATGTTAGAAACAGTGTGTCTGGCCTACCTGTGTCCAGGGGCTTCTGGCTCTGGCTTGCCTCAACCACCATGTGACATCCAGCTATGAGCCAGGGCAAGGGCCCGCAGGCTCTGGGACTCTCAGCAGTACACTACACAACATGGAACTCTGTGCACAGTGGAGGCTGGACACCAGGGTGCCCCACCTCTGCTTGGCTCCACTCCCTGGGAATGTGGCCTCAGCAGAACGGTCAGTGCAACAAGAGGAGAAGTGCTGGTTTTCTGACCCCCTGGGGAGGCAGCCTGTGACTCTCTAAAGTGAAATTGTCACCCAGGGAGCCACCAGGTGGAAGGAAGGAGCACAGTCTTGACTTGAATGCCTCAGACTGTTGCTGCTCTTATTTAATTTTAGTGTGTGTTTAGAATAAATGTTTCTTCATTTCGTGTTTACATTTAGAATCATTTCTACAGACGTTGTTGTTTCTAATAAATCATTTTTGTCAGTTTCACTGAGGGAAAAAAATAAAGAGTTTCATGCACTGTCGTGCTGGAAGTGAAACTTTCTAACAAGTTTTAAAATTCTTCCCTTTGCCTATTTCTGTAGGATTTTGGAATATGTTGAACATGCTTCACTCCAGTTGTCACATTGGCTTAGGGAGTAAATAGGATAATGCATGAAAAGGTTTGTGAACTGCAGAGAACAACGTGTCTCAGTTAAATTTTCCCCTTTGTCGTGGACGAAGTGTTGCTTAATTTCTGAGCTGGTGCAGCCCTCGGACCTCCCAGGGAGGTGTCTAGTGCTGGGCCTCTTGGGCTCACAGGCACAGGAGCTCACAGGTCCTGCAGTAGCATTCCCCTCCTTGTCTGGGTGCTGCTTGGCTCATGTGCAGGTCAACCTTTATTCAACTTTGTGCCCACCCATCCTGTCCAAGTGACAAAGTGACAGAGGTGAGAGCGGTGCCTTCTTATCTGGGGCATCCCCAGTGGAGGTCAAGTGAGGATAGAGGGAAATGTGGGTGGTTTGTTCTCCAAGGAGAAAGCTGCTTTTGTAATTTCAATTATTTGGATGTCTACTATGCACCAGGATCTCTGCCAGTTTTAGGAGGGGCTACAGACACTTTTATGATGTGATTCTTGCTTTAAAATAATTCTAGACAAGAAGTCAGTTATGTACACACTAAGTAGGTTTTTATGTGGGATAAAAGAAAGCAAAGAATGGAAGGAAAATTTTAATCAGGCAGAGGAAAGGCAAGAGTACCAGGGTTCAGGGATGATAGTCTGAGGTGGCCCCATGCCCTGAGCTCCGCAGGTGGTAAGGGCACCTGCTAATAACACTTGGCCTTAGTTTGCTGTAACTGGTAAATGGGGGGGTGTGTACTTAACTAACTTGCATTATACTTTATAAATACAGTTTTCCATGCATCAACTTATTTAATCATTATAACCAATGCCAATGTTAAACCTGAAGCCCGGCAAGTTTAACAAATTCCCAAAATCCTACTGCTCATAGGTTGTGTAGGACTTCAAGAATCATGCTAAGGAGTCTGTATCATATCCTTGGAAAATAGACAGTCATAAAAAGTGGTAAGCAGGTGCTGGAGACGTGGCTCAAGCGGTAGCAGCGTGCTCGCCTGGCATGCGTGCAGCCCAGGTTGGATCCTCAGCACCACATACAAACAAAGATGTTGTGTCCGCCGAAAGCCAAAAAATAAATATTAAAAAATTATCTCTCTCTCTCTCTCTCTCTCTCTCATTCTCTCTTTAAAAAAAAAAGCGGTAAGCAAGTGAGGGCCATCTTGGGTGCTTCATACCCCAAATAAACTGTGGTGGATGTGTGATGATGGATGCTCAGGGAGAGGGTAGCGGGAACACAAAAGAAAGAAATAATGTCTAATCCTGCTCTGTTGTGAATTGGCTGGTGTTCCCCTGCCTCTGGTTAGAACATCATTTCCTAAACTTCTAGAAGGAAGTACTAAGGTAGACGGTGCCCAAGGTCTTTTCCATTTTAAAATTTTCCATAATAATTCAGGCGCTCTTTTGGTGGCTCAAATGTGACATAATATCCCCCTTCATATTCATCCCAGCTGTTAGAGTTTGAAAATGCTGTGTTTGGTGAGATTGCCAAACACATTTCCTTGTGTCTAAGAGGTGTTTGATAGACTCAGAATGTTGGCAATGTATGGTAAATATTTAAATGGGATCTTTGTGTTAAGTTGTTCTGTCCCGTGGTAAGCCATTACCCTAGTTCAGTAAGGGCCATTGAGGGACTAACTGCACCAGGAGTGAGACGAGGCAGGGACTTGCAATCTTCTGGAGTTGCCGATTGGAGAGTGATCAGAGAATGGAGATGTGCATGCAGCCTGGGCCTGCGGACATGGCACCTGAGACAGATGGCCACCCAGCTCCAGAGGTGACACTGCTTTTTAAGAAAAGGGATCAGTAATCTTGAAGGAATCTGGCATGTAATTCCAAGCATACATTTCTTATGAGACTGTCAGTTAGAGAAGAGAAAGAAACATTAATGCACCAAATGAATAGTGACCTCCATCCCCACAAGATACACAGCTTGGGAGCTCACTCGGCAAGCTCGGACTTGTTGCTCTGAAGTGTTAGTGGAGGCGTTATATTACGAGGTAATTATGAAGATGAGTGTGCTGAACAAAGAGATAACGTTACCAAAAATAACGTTATTATTTTAATACCTGTGGCAAGTGCATGTTTCAGGGTTTAAAGGATCATTGCCATTTCCAATGTTCTTATAATCCTCCTGCCTAATTCAGACTTGTTGCTGATTTTCTGTTGAGAATCATGCACGATAGGTTAGGAAAAGATTAAACGCAGAGTGAGTGGAATGGATAAAAGCTCCCAGAATAATGAGTTTTAGATAATACTGTTAAAATGAGAATGTAAAAGTCGAGGTGCCAGTTTAAAAAGCATTAGATGCATGTATCATGAGAAAGAAGGTGAAGGGCTCTGGCAGGTGTCTCTGGAAGATAAGTTACGTCACATGCAAACATTTTTTGCATTCATGAACAGGAAGCAGTCAGTGTCACGGGAAACTTGGGAGGAGAGAGTGCAGATGGAGGTCCCTAGAACACGGAAGGATCCCTGCTTGGTTGGGGCTTGCAGGCCTTATCTTTGCTCCTTGATATTCTGTGGTTAGGGGTAATGAGGGTGTCCAGCAGGGACAGATGGGTCACACTTGGTTGTTTCTTTGCTTGTTTCATGTATTTTATTAAAGACTGAATATTTTAGGTAATGCATCCTGGCCTCTGCCTCCACCCCACAGCTCTTCCCCTCTTCCCATTCATTCACTCTCTGGACTTCTCACCCCTTTTTCTTTAACTTTCTTCCAGATGGAGTTATTTTTCTTAATCCTGAAATTTTCCTCTACTATTTCTTATCAGTCAGGTTTGCTGGCATGTTTTATTTGCTGATTTTTTTTTTCTATTTTCTTATTACCTTTTCCCTTCTCTGATGCTGCAGTCTAACCCTTTCTATTGACCTCTCTTCAGTTTTATAAATGTCATATTCTGCCACTCTAAATTTACAGTTAGATCCATCTAATGTGTTTTTAATTTCAGATATTACACTTTACATCTCTAACATGCCCATTTAATAAGTTTACATTTTCTATTAAATGTTAACTCCTTGAGTCTTTTCTGTCCATTTTCCTCCTATTATCTTTAGTATATTATTTTTTTTTCTGAAGCTCTTGTAATCCCTCTCACAGCTGGGACATGTATTTGTATATTTCTACTAATAACATCATGAGATGATCATTCATTTCTTCCTGTTGATTGTCTTTCATTTATATGTTAGACATTTTATATAACAAGGCTTTTCTGATTTATCATTTCCTAATATATATATATATATATATATATATATATATAATGAGTTTTAGATAATACTGTTAAAATGAGAATGTGAAAAAAAAAAAACAATGTCAATTTTCTACCTGACCCCCTTTAGATCTGTGGCCGCCCACTTTAGTCTTGTCAAACCTGTCTCAGGTTCTTGTAGAGCAGATGTGCCTCAGTGAAACTTTTTCATGGAGTGTGTCACCCCTTCTCAGCATGTGATTATCACCGTGTGACATTACCTCTGCATGGTCACAATTGAAGCTTTAGAGTGTTTGCAAGGTCAGCGTTTGGATGGCCCCAGAGCCCTACATCTCTGCGGGGTTGGTGATCTTGAAGCCTTGGTTGAACACTCAGGGGAGCTCTCTTCCTGGCCTCCTGGACCTTTGCCCTGTGTGTGTGGAAGGAAATGCACTTGATGCAGGTTTCTTTGGCATCCTTCTCTGCAGCCCACCCTTCTCCTTTAACCTTCCTCTGACATCATCTCAGATACATTACTACCCCGAGATCTGAAGTCCGATTCTCCCAGCAGACTGTTGTTCTCTTTCTGGGCTCTCTTTCTCTGCATGGCCATTTGGAAAATGCTCCAGGGAGAAAGGAGAAGTGAATACAGGGCTTATCTCCTGCAGTTTCCTTCTTGGGAGAAGAGTAGCTTAGTGTTCGCTGGTGCACAATGCTCGGAAACCATTATTTTCTGTATCTTGTTCACATATTCTTCACTGAGCGCAGTGGAGGTTAAATCTGATCCCAGCTCTTCTGTGAAGGCTCCACAATTGGCATTTAACACCACGGGATTGGGGGAGACTCCTCAGTTAACTGGAGTCAAGAGCACAGGACGTAGAGCCTTGGAGCACTGCCATTTAGGAGACCTTAAGGATAAGAAAAGAACTGATCCAAAGAAACTGAGGAGAGCGATGGGAGGGATAAAAGGAAAACAAAGAGTGGGATGTCCTGAGAGGCTCGGGAACCTCTCACCCGAGAAGATGTGATCTACCAGTTCAGATGTTGCTGCTAAATCAATAAAATATGAGAACTGAGAATTAACCGTTTGACTTAGCAACTAAACCCATGCCATTAAGTCAGCCTCTGGTTCCCAGATTATAAACAGTAGACGACATTCTTTTTTTTCAACAAAGGGCTCTTTTTATTCCTTGTCCGATGCAGCTTAAAGGGTAGGAAATGGCCATGTGCTGAAAAGTGCCCATAGATACTCGAATAGCTTTGAAGTTCAGGGTCTCTAGAATCGTTCCAATCCTTATTTTGGAAATTAGTGAGGACACATTTTTCCTTCATTTTTCTGTAGTACTTTTTAAATTTTTATTTATTTATTCTTTTATTTATTTTGATACTAGGGATTGAACCCAGGGGTACTTAATCACTGAGTCACATCCCCATTGCTTTTAATTTCTTTATTTTGAGACAGGGTCTTGGTAAGTTGCTTCGGGCCTAAGTTGCTGAGACTGGTCTTGAACTTGGGATCCTCCTACTCTGGCCTCCCAAGTTGCTGGGATTACAGGCGTGTGCCACCACACTCAGCTTCTGTAGAATTCATTGGCTGCCCATCCTGACCTCGGAGCTGTGATGAGCAAGCATGCGTGTGGGAGAGCTTTCTGCATTTCTGGAAGGCAGACCCACGAGCCCTCTTTTCGATTCCCCTGGGTCTCACTGCTGCATCTCCAGCACCCAGAACAGCATCTGTTCCACAGAAGATGTTAAATAATAACTCAAATGTGTTATTACAAGGTTGCAGTCCTTCTGATTAGGGGCCTTTTCAGGCAGATCAACTGAGAGTGTAGACTGCACCAGGTGGACTCCCAAGTCACATGTCCCTGGGGACTAAGGCTGGAGTCAGGTCCCCACCATCAAGGATTGCAGGTTGGCAGAAATGGAAGGAAAATGGAACTCCTTTTGTTCCCACGGCGAGCTTTGCTCATTCTTCTCTTCTAAAAATTAAATCGTCTTCTGCAGGAGACAATTTCTTCCTGGTAACTATCTGTCAAGCAGGTGAACAAAAATATAAGCCATAATTATGTTCCTAGCTTCAGCTCTGGCACTCAAGTTAATCTAAAAAGCACTCAGGTTCTTAGGAGATGTTATGTAACCAGGGCCTCGATTCAGCCCCCTGCTGGGTTTTGTTCTACTGAAGTTCCATCAAAGAGTGTGACGCGATGACTGAGGACGCGTTGCTTTGCCCCGTGTCTACAAGAGCGAGGCCTTGAAGAGCCTCGCATTTGTCAGATGAAGCTGTAATCAGACGACACTATTTTTAGGTCCCGTTCATAACTCCAGGATTGAGCGTTGGGGTGGTGCAAGTGAGATGCTGCCTTCTGTTTCCGCAGAGAAGGGCCCAGGCCTCGATTCCTCGCACTGGGAAAGCCCCGAGTCCTTTGGACACAAGCTGCGTGTGTGAATCCACAACAGGCATGCCCGCCCTCCTCACTCCACAGCTGCTTCATCTTTGCTACATCAAGGCCCATTACCAAGGCCTCCATGAGGGTCCAATGGGAGCAAAGTGCAGCTGTGACAGGGCCCTGAGGAGAGGACAGTCCAGGGGGCAAAACAGGCACTCATAGCCGAAACAGCACAGAAGCTATAGGAGAGTTAAACAGTTAGAAATGTTGCAGGTATTTTGAGCCACACCCACATCTTCTGTAATGGTGTCTGAGGATTTCCAATCACGGCTCTGTTGCGGGAGCCTACTGACAGAATGGTGTTAAATGGTTGGTGATACATGTAACAAACCTACAAAATACCTGTGTTTAGTGGGTGGGCAACAGATGCCAAGTTTCACCCCAGCCTCCTTCCTTTGCCATAGGCAAAAGTAAACCAAACCCAAAATAAAATAAAATTTAAAACCCAACAAACCCTGACCTATGATCTTCCCACATCTGCTGTTTCTGAAATTCTGAGTGATGCTCAGCTGTTAAGCGTAGGCTCTGTCAGCTTTGTGGTGAAGAGGTCACAGTGGGACTTGTTTGTCACTCACTGAGCTGAACATCCTGAGGTCCTGCTGCTTCATGTCAGTGGAACTGAGAGGGAGGCCTTTCCTGGCTGGCCACTGTCCTGCAGCTGTGTCCATGGACACTTCTGAGGGTTCAGACACAGATTTTGTGTGGATTCAGGATTCTTTACAAGAATATATGTTCTACCTTCCTACCTACTTACCCATCTATCTCTCCAAGGGTCACTAAACTTCAGTTTCAATTTCTAATGTGTTTTCTCACACAACACAGTCTAAGCTCTGTCTATCTTCCCCACCTCTCTTTCTTCTCCCTATGTTCCTCTTCCTATGCTTAATTCACTGAATGAGTTTGGGTATTATAGCCCAAGAGTCCATTACACTTAGCGTGCATCTTCTGACCCTTGGATTTAGATTTCTCTGTCTTGGAACATTGTTCCTTTCTTCACTTCTCTTTTCCTCCCTCCTCTCCCCTCCCGTCCCGTCCTCTCTCCTCCCCTCCCCTCCCCTCCCCTCCGTTCCCTTCCCTCCCCTTTCCTTCACTTTCCAGAAGAGTGACATGTGAGAGGGAGCGCATGCCTATGTTTTGGAGAAACCCTGTGTGTTCCTGAAGGGACGTTTTGTGTAGGGTGGGGGTCTCATGCCAACTTCTCCTGTGCAGGGGAGATGTGGTTGGCGGTCCTCAGTGTGGGCTTTGTGTGCTGAAGCCTGAAGATCCCGGGCCTTGGGGCAGCATCTATTGAGATGGTCTTGTTAAGGTCATAGCAAACCATACACGGGGTCTTTATTTTTATTTATTTTTTTGAACATTACAAATGACCTATCCCATTATGGCTCACAGAAGTGGATTTTAACTTGAACATGCTCTGGGACAGAGTAGGGAGGAGGGAGGGGGAGGGGATGTGCATCCAGGAGAGGAGCTCCTCCTTCTTCAGGGCTGGTGGTAGCCGGGCAGGACTCCATGCTTCAGTGCTGTGTGAGGGTACTCCTAGGAGTAGGGAGGCATCATGTTGGGGTGGGTATCTGGACAGACCAAGGAGCTACTACTAGAGAGACATCATAAGCCCTGGGAGGAACCACTTTTAATGACATCTGTCAGATATTCTTTGGTTTAACCCCAATTATACATTTGCAGCCTGAACTTGGTGTTTGGACCAATAGAGCTACGGAGAATGAGGGGAGTGGGCCTCTTCCCAAAGCTGGGGATAGGTGAAGCAGCAGCCACTGTAGGGTTGCCTACATGGCCCCAAGGCAGGGGAAGTGGGAGCCATGGCCACCAGGTAGCAGAGTCAGTACATCATGCTGTGAGGCTGCAGACACTGGGACTGGGGCCAGGGCGTGTTGAGGAGCCTTTCAGAACTCTTTAGGAGCTCCAGACACCATTTTATGGAAACATTTGAGCTCTAATGTATGCTGCATTTTGCCCATCTTACCTGCAGAGTGCCACGGGTTTGGAAACACTTCCAAATGATGCTGACACAGGCACTGCCTCCGTTGCCAAGCCCCTTGCCCTCTGCAGTCAGAATTTTCCCGCAGTAACACGCCTAGCCATTGGTCTGTGTCTTTACTGTGTGCAGTTTGAGTTTTCTTAGAGTTTCACATAAGTGCAGCAATAGGGAGAGCTGCACTCGCCCTGTAGCTTTGCCAGAACGGGTGCTATTGCAGTCTTCTGTCTCCTTAAAATTTATTGTAGTTATTCTGATGGATACGTTTGGGGCTACTTTGAATTTACATTTCCACTGGCACATACCTATAATCCCAGCAAATCAGGAGGCTGAGGCAGGAGGATGCCAACTTCAAGGCCAGTTTCAGTTACTTAGTGATAAGCAAGTTTGTGAGACCCTGTCTCAAAATAAAAAATAGAAATGGCTGGGGATGTTGCTCAATGGATAAGCACCCCTGGCTTTAATCCCTGCTACCAAAAGAAAAAAAAAAGAATCCTGCATTTCCTTGGCATACTGTAATCTATTGATCAGGCCAGTGGGGACGCCAGGTAGTCATAAGGTCTTCATGAAGACCTGCTGTCATCACATTTTACAATCACAGGATGATGAAATGGTGACACACTGTCTTCACCAAGTAACGATTTTTCTGTTTAAAATAAATATCCAGAGAAACAGAGGCTTAATTGTTTGCTCCTTCCCCATATCTCCTTCTTTCTGCACCATATGGAGATTGGGGGAAAAATGGGCCATTTTTGTCAAGGAACAATAATTCAGTACGTGGTAAAGCTGAGGTCACTCTTCCTGTTAATGGGGTCTGGGCACTGCACGCAGAGAAGCTGCTAGTTTTCTTGGTCGTCCCTGTCACTCCAGAGTTATTCTGGAAGGTTTTGCTGGACTGTGGTTTCCAGGCTGC
Source organism: Marmota monax (assembly GCF_021218885.2). Lineage (NCBI taxonomy): Eukaryota > Metazoa > Chordata > Mammalia > Rodentia > Sciuridae > Marmota > Marmota monax. Next base: position 2,495,837 of record NW_026692321.1, on the reverse strand, counting down.
TGAGACGATAGAGATGTGAGGTCTGTTACAGCCACGCTGCCCATTTAGCAATAATTTAATAGCTTGGGGAGAGTCGAATGTATTCCCAGATCCTTCAGCAGAGTAGACATTCTTGCCAGAATTTGATGGGGAGAAGTTTCTCAGAGAATTATAAAATATTGTCCACAGTGCTTGGATGCATTATTATTATTATTTTGTAGGAATTTAGTTTAAATAAAAACCAGATTCTGTCACCTCACTGTGGCTTTAGTTGGAGTAAATATGCATTCACTTGGGGCTCATCAAATCATCAATTTCTTTCTCTTTTTTTTTTTTTTGGGCGGGGGGTCCAAGGCTAGCAGGAACTAAATCCTTAGAAAACAATGTTTGGAAAAGCACTGCAAATCTGGCTTGGTTTTGGTTTTAGAGCGTTTTAAGAAAACATTATTGAGCACAACAATCCTCAGTTAGAATTGCCCCGTGGGGAGGTGCAAGCCATGTTAGATAGAAGTCAGGTTATGCTGAATTTGTTCTTCTCATCTGCATTCATTGGTCACTGCAAACCCCTCAATAGTTCCGGAGAGTCCCCGCTGCGGGATATGGGGAAGGGTTCTATGCCAAGGGGTCACTCACAGCTGATAAATGAGCAGCCTGTCTCTGAAACAGGATCCCTCCCGTCTGAAGCACATGCTCACGTTTCCACAGCCTGCCTGGTCCGCGTCACAGCTGGTGACCTGGAGGACAGGGGTAACAGAAGACAGAGGGTACAGTGAGGGAGGGAGCAGGGCGCAGTGAGCAAAGCAGAGGTGTGGAGGGGTAGGGGACTTTCGTTGGCAGTTTGAATGATCCACCTAAAGACCAGGCTGTCGAGAGGTGCAGAACAGATGGTCCAGCCAGAAACAGGGAAGGCCAGCAGGTGCGAGTCTAAGGAGCCAGCGGCGGAGTCTTCCCTGGCCTCCCCTGGGCCCTCTTCCTGATCCAATGAGGCCCAGCTCCAGTGAAGCCACTGCCCCAAAGCCCTGCCCTGGAGAGAAAGGCATGGGATTGGGATCCTGGAGACTGGCTAGATAGCACTGGTAGGGGCTGGGGACGTAGCTCAGCTGGCAGAGGGCTTGCCTTGCATGCATGAGGCCCTGGGTTTGAACCCCAGCACCACACACTCACACACACTCACACACACACACACAGCACTGGTCCACGGCTACCCGCTCTCCCCTCTAATGTTTCTGAGCACTGTTTCTCACACTGACCAAGCAGAGGTCGTAAGCACCAGCTGCATGGACCAAGTGGAAGGAATGCCGCATGCTTTTAAACCACGGAACAGCGAACACATATTAGTCATGACAGAGAGGCCCTGAGATGGACCCTCACAGAGACTCGTCCACCCGGGAGACTTACTAAGGAAGAACCCCCCTGCCGTGACATCGTCTCCCACTGCCAGCCTTCGTGTCCAGCCCTCGTCACTCTGGGCCCCTCTGCCCCTCAGCTTCTGCAGTTGAGAGACTTCCCCTCCCACAATGCGAGGTGCCCGGCCCTGCCCTCGTCCTGTCCTCTCCATGTTGACAAGCACGCTGGCGGGATCAGCAGAAATGGGTGATGGAGAAGGACGAGGTGGGGGCGGGAGGTCGCACCTGCCAAAGCCGAGTGCCACTTAGCTCTCTGGGTCTAGGATCCCTGGTGCCCATGCAGGGGGACCCTTCCAATATGAGGTGTGGCACTGTCAAGCTCTTGTGAATTCTGTGAGTGACCAGCCACATCAGAGCACAGGACACCAGATGGCAGAAGGTCACAGGTCCTGGAAGCCACATGTGTAAACTCAAGAGGGCGCACCATTCCCGGGAGCTTAAATATACGTATACTAGTAATTTTCATGATAACCTTAACAAAATTTTGCTAGTTATGAAAAAAACAGTGTCTCTTCTGGTAATCATCTTCATGGAAAACCCTGTTCCTCTAGGAGGACTTGTCTCAGATGTCTGTGGACTCCTGCAATCCATGAATGTATTCTGTGGGGCCAAAGGAATTTCTTTCCTTGAAATGGGATCTTTACATTATTTGTATTTTAAAAACGCTGTGGCACATTTGGGACGATTTACTTCAGAACATAAAACAACAGGAATATCTGGAATTGTGATTATGATTCTTTTCTTACACTGGTCCCAGTCTCTGCCCTGAGCATCAGCTGTAGATTGTGACCCTCCTGGGGAACTTGGGGACACTGCCTCCCCCAGTGGGCAGTGATTTCTTTATAGACTCTAAAGCGCTCACATGTTTGCGAGGGACACAGCAGAGCAGTTCCGGCAGTTGCAGGTCTTCTTACTGAAGTACAGTGGGAATAAATTTGATTCTTCAAATGAGTTGTGCAAGCAAAGTAAGGTTACAATATTTTATTTAAATCTAATTAAAATCAGACTCCAATCTCCAGGATATTGAATCCTCATGATGGAAACACGAAACCGAGCATGATTGTATCCCCTTTCTACAGGGCCAAGGTCCAGGGTCTGAACGAAGCAGATCATTCTGGAAGGCTCCCTGGACACCATGGAATAGACGGGGTCTGAGAGTCCACCCTGTGAGCCTGGAAGTGCCCACACATGTGTGCCACATAGGCACGTAGGGGAGTCGTCTCTCAACCAGGAGCTCCTCAAACTCACTTAACCTGCCTGTCCACTCTGAGCAACGTGCTCCTTGGGGGTCAGACATCTTTAGGGACAGCCAGGAAGATGGCCTCAGTCCTGTTACTACTTGGAGCTCTGGGGCCAAGGGTGCTCCTGAGGCAGCCTTGCACCCTGTCCTATTCCTGTGAAGCTTTTGTTCTCAAACACACCCTCCTGGTACTTCCTTTCTGAGGTGTCCAGTATACTCTCTTCAACAAGTTTAGGTGTGCAGAGGTGGAGTCTTTGAGATTCAGGAGGATCTGCTTACTCTTTGATCAGACTCATTCTCTCTCTGGATTAGGGGTTGGGCTTCTTCTTTCTCTAGATTGCGTGAAAACACAAAAAGCAGAGACTTTTGCAAGGCCTCACCTCTGTGGTTCTCAAACGTCATTAGCCCTTCGTGCCTGCGGCCATCCTGACTCTGCAAAGCGCATCAGTGTCTGAGATCAGCCCTGCTCTGTGGATTTTGGGCTGGGCTTGGGGCTTGCATATTTTTTAAGGATGAAAACCCTCACATCCAGACCCAGCTGACTTCTGAGTATTTGGGAATAGAGGAAAAGGTACCAAATGTTAAAGTCAGTGCCCATAAATAGCTGGGGGAGCATGCAGGAGCCACTGCCAGCTCTGAGAGGTGTGCCTGTGGACACCAGGAGGGCAGTGCCTAGGTACAGGCAGAACTGGCACAGGATTATGCAACTCCCCCACCTTGCCTTCAGCCTAGCCCCGGCCACTGTAAACATGAACGCTCCACACCAAAGGGTGGTGTCTCTCCCTCTGGAGGTGCCCACATTCTCCCTTGAGTGGGTATCCACTTCCTAAATGAATATCGGTCTTGGTGTTTGAGTGGCTATGGGCTGAAATCTTCTCTATCATATATGCCAAGTCCCAGGTCATGAGGCAAGATCCTCCTTTCTCTGGGGACTCCTCAGACCTTTCTTCGGAGACATGTCTTCTGCCATGACATCAGTACTCACCGGGTCTGCAGGAACAGCCAGATACAAGTTCCTACAAATAATAACTCACCATGTCCACAACCCTTGGGAGATTTGGGACTTGTCATTTCTCTCTTTGAGATCTTGTACCTCTTCCTCTTCACCAGCAGAATCTGCAGCAAAGCTGCCTGTCTGATTGAAATGGAGTGGAAAAAAAGAGCAAAACCAAAAACAACAATTAATATCTCAGGGAATTTTGCCCGACAATTCTAAGTAGAGCACTGGGGAGATGAAAGTTTTCCTTCCTGCTCAGATTGTGAGGTTGACAAATGGTAGTCCAATATATAATGCTGTATCCATTCATTAAACCATTTAATGAAAATGTGTTGGAGACCTAACCTATGCCAGGAACTGGGCAAAAAAATCTTAAGAAGCACAGTGTAGTAGAGCAACAGGAGACGATGGTGCTAGGACCTGTCACATGATCTATACAACCAGAACTTGAACTTGGGGCTTGGGCCGCCCTGGACCCAGCTCTGTCACTTTCCACGTGTGTGATCTCAGCTGCTTCCTGAGTTTCAGTTTCTTGGTCCACCCAGTGGGGCTTCTGGATCACATCATAAGGAACATGGGTGCACAGGCGGGTGCAGGAGTCCTCAGCACACGTGAGCTCCCACCCTCTCCCTTGGCCCCTGTGGGGATTCCAGTTTCAGCTCCAATTTTGTGACATACTTTTCTTTCCTAGACATGTGTGAACAAATGCTTTTATCTTCAGAGTTCATCAACACTACTTCACCATCCCTCTTAGAAGGAACTAGGGAGTTTGTGTTTCTAAATGGTTTCTTTAAAGAGTTACTTACAGGTGCCATGGAAGCTCATGGATTTCTTTGTAGAAAAGAGTGGATACAACTCCCCTGACTCACACCACATTCCCAGTGGTCATGTTTTGAGATATCTATGAGCAGGCCATCAATAGACATGAAGTCTCCTCTTTTTCAGAATATCTGCATCCCCGAGGGACCAGTGAACACAGGGACAGTGTGATCCTTGAGTTGGCTCCTGGTGGCTGGGTGCCCTTCCTGCGGGCACAGCATCCTCTGATATGTGGTTCCTGCAGAGGTCTCAGCCATGTCAGCTGGATTTGAATTGATTTGGGGACAATGTGGACACTTGACAATGCCTGCTTCTTCTTTCCTCATACGTGTGTGTTTGTGTGTGTGTGTGTGTGTGTGCGTGCGTGTGCATGCCTGCCCATTGTGTCATTGTGTGTCTGTGGGCAAGGATGTGTTTAGATCCTGCTTTTCTTATCATCATATGGAATGTGGACTGTTTATTTATTTAGATGTGAAAGTACATTTGCCTTGGTCATTTCATTGCCCAGGCCATTGCAGATGACCTAAGGTGAAAGAACGAACAAGGCTTGTCGTCAGAGCAAATGCCCATTTATTGAGGAACAGCTCTGCATATTTATAGAGCCAGGGATGGTTTGACAGTTGGCATGTGGTGCTTTTTGATTGGAGGGAAGGATCAGGTGAGCCGGCAGGGCTAGTCTGATTGGTGGGTAGGATCAGGTGAGCCAGCAGGGCTCTGATTGGTGGGTAAGAATCATGTGATCCAGCAGGGCTCTGATTGGTGAGTAAGGATCATGTGAGCCAGCAGGGCTCACCATTGGACGGCTCTTCTTGGGGGATGGGGAAGTTAGTCTTTGGAGCCAGGGGGACTCCCAACATAGGGCATTGTTTATTCAGGGGGAAAATGATCGTTGTCATCATTACAGAGCTACAAAGCATGGAGCACTTCCTCTATGCTCAGTGAAGGTTCCAACATTTTACACCCCTCTCTGTGCCCACCTCCATCCACAAGGGCAAACAGTATTCTCTCTCTTCTGCAGGTTAAGGGATTTAAGCTCAGGCCTGAAAAGTAGTTTGTCCAAAGCCACAAGATTCATTTGAGACTTTATGTGGAATTTGATCCTGGTTTTATCTGAACCTAATCTACATGTTATTTCCAGTTTTCCACCCACTATTCTTTATGACCTGGAAAAAAAGGGTCTTGAAAATTGAAACGCATACAAAATTATTGCCCAAAGTTCCTGGAAGAGACGCAGCTCTGGATGAAGCTCCCCAGGAACTGGCTCTACAGTTTTACAGGTGTTGGGAAGGCAGCTCCTGGGCTGAGGGTCATCCAGGTGAGGGAGCACTCTCCTCCTTTGCTGAGGCACCTGTCCCCTTTGGTGTGCCCACTTCAGTGGGTCTCTGAAGACCTGTATCTTCACTTTACTGTGAGCTGATGAAATGAGTCCTTTTGCCTTGGTCATCTCAGGATCCTTGGTATCAAATACTGCACCTCCTGGCATATCAGAGATGTGAAAAGATGTTTGCTGATATTAAAAAAATAATAAGCTAAGTATTACAAACCCTGTAGTTTATAATTGAAATGGTTTAGTGTTTAGTATATATTTAGAGCATGTCTGTTGTCACTTAGTATTGCTCCTTTAGCCAAATCTATTAAAATCTGTTCTGTTCTCCTGCTGATTCAGAGTTTGGGTAATTTTCTGCTTCATCTATTTCATATAATTCCTTTTGAGCAACTCCTGACAAAGCATTCACTGTGAAAAACTGTCTTAAAATATGCCTTGGTTACAATTAGGAGTTCAAGTTGCCTGCTGCAATATTATTTCAGACCTTTGCCCACTGTGGGTTGGGGCTGGCCTTCAGCCTGGGTCCACCAGGGCCAAGATTCATTCAGTGGACTGTCTTGGCCCAGGATCTGATTCCTGAAACCCTTCCCCCTCATCCCCCTCATCCCGATAGTGCTCCTTGTGTTCTAGCCACATGTCTACCGTGTCTTCCTGAGCTTTGCTTCATGTACTCCCAGTCTGATTGTTCTTCAGGGTCCTGAGAATTGGTTCACAAGTGCCCACCTGGACTGAGCCTTCTCAGATTCTCTTATTCTGCCTCAGTTTCTTTCCATCTCCATTTCCAGGTTTGCATGAGAGACTGTGCATCCATGTGCTGGACTAGAATATAAGCTAGTTTTGAAGGAGAGAAACTCATCTAGATTGCATGGTCTCTGCTTTCCCTTTTATTTTCCCTGTCCTTGTACATAAAAGATGCTTAACAATTGGTTTTCAACGAATTCATGAAAGCAAGTACCTTGGCTCCCTTTGGAGGCACAGTGGAAAGAACATTCACATCAGCAGGGGCCAAACTCCAGCTCTTCTGTTTACAAAGAATCTTGGGCTCAAAGGCTTCAAGCTCTTCTTACAACATGTGGGAAACTGCTGAGGCCTTTTAGTTAATATCGCCCGGGACACCCTGTGGCCTCTTTGTCTCTCAGGCTCTCCTTCTGCTTTCTGCTTCCCTTTCCTGATCAGAGCAATGCCATCTTAGACTTTGATTGCTTGTTCACATTTTCTTCTAATCTTAGGAATTGTCTCTATTGCTTTTCTTGCATCTCTCATACATAGTACGTATTCAATAAATAAAGTATTTCCAGAAACATTTGTCTAATAAATGAGTGGAGGGGCTAATATCCTGTTAATTTCTGCCGGTGATATTTTCTAGTTATTAAAGGGCTAGATAATGCTGGAAGATATTTTGAAATCTTGTTTTCTCCTCTTCCTGTAAAATGGACCATAAGGATCTACTCTCACACACAGATGTCAGATTCCTAAGCTGATATTTCCCAAAAGTGTTTCATGGAAGAATGCTAGTTTTCCAGAGGCTTGGGTGAGAATGTGGAGTAGGACCAGGAAGAGGAAGAGGAGGAACAGGAAAAGGAAGAAGAAGAGGAGAAACAGGAAGAGGAAGAGGAGGAACAGGAAGAAGAGAAGGAGGAAAAGGAAGAGGAGGAACAGGAAGAGGAAGGAAAGGAAGAAGGAGGAGGAGAGATGCAAAGTCAATGAGTATTTGACCAAAACACTAGAGACAGTTTGCAAAGCACAATTATATATGTTGATCACTTTTACTACATAAAACTCTTCTCATTTGAATAGTTTTTTGAAAAAGTCCCTAAAACATGACAATTTTTGATTTGAAAATTCTAGTTATGTATGAGAACCTTAGAATCCTTCCTTGACGATCAAGAGACAGAAAATCCATGACCCATTGAGTGACTGAGTGACTGGATGTCTCAGTCAGTCAAAATTCCATTATGTGGGTCACTTCTTTCCCGATCCTTTAGGGATGCATAGGAAAAGAACCCCAAGATATTTTTAAGGCTGTATTGGAACTAATGACTTTTTCAAAGATATTCTTTAGGATATATTCAAATCTTGCAAGAAATAATAAATGAGGGAATAATGAGGAACATTTATTTCTCAGGGTATAACTGTAATGCTGCCTCTCTACACTTACAATTTATGACGAGTAAGGATTTTTTTCTGTGAGTGGAATGCATTACATTAGAAAAAAAAATAACGGCCATCTGTAAATGTAGGGATGGCTGGCCAATCTGTTATGTATGTTGCAATAAAAATGGTTTATTGGGCTATTGAAATTAGACACAGGAGCCCAAAGCTGCACACACCACTGGGTAGCACGCTTGGATTGCAAGCTGCCTCCACACACTGAAGTTTCCCTGAGCCTCGTTCTTCTGGCCTGGTTCTTTTGAAGGCTTTTTTTTTTGAACTGGGTTTCTTTTAAGATCTGCTCTTGGACAGTGGTTTCTTATTTTGAACACTGGGTTTCTAATTTGAAAATGTTAAAGTGGTTTACACAGACATAAATTTTGGAATTCAGGGGCTGGGGATGTAGCTTAGTTGGTGGAGTGCTTGCCTTGTATGCACAAGGCCCTGGGTTCAATTCCCCAGCACAATAAACAAATAAATAAATTAGTTAATTAACTTTGGGTTTTAAAATCCTCTCTCATGGATAAAATCCAAAATAAACTTATTTTGACTGTCAAGTTTATTTACATACTGTGTAAAAAAAAAAAACAGGGATGATGTATTCATCGTCTTTAAAAGCTCCTTGTGCCAGAGAACAAGGAATTGCTCAGGGAACTAGTACACATGTCACAAAGCACAGGGACCAGCTCAGAGGAGATATCTCTGGGCACACTTGGGACAATTTGAGAATCAAACAGTCAACCAGCAATGACAGAGATGGCTTATAGAACCAGGGGGTGAGAACCCCTAAGTCCACACTGACTTAAGTCCGTCCATCAGGAATCACTCACCGCTTCATCCTGCGGCGTTCACGTTGATCCTTGGAGAAGGTGATTCTGCCACGTTTCTCACTGCAAAGCTACTTTACTTTTTCCCTCATTATGTTGTAATATTGGGAGGAGGCACTTGGAAATTAGGTGAATATTCTGTTTCCCATCAAACCTTCACTCTTCGTACCCACCCACGATTCTTTCCGGAAGCAGTCACCACCATGATGGTTATGATGGTTGCCAGGGACTGATTCTCTCATTTGATCATTTCTTCTCCACTTGTGATTTGGCATTTTACACTAAGGCAGAACAACCCCAATTCCCCTCAAATTCTTTCTTTGTTTGTGCATTTATATCAGAGTGAACTCACAGACTGAGTGAAGATTGCATGGGCATGCACTGTTCCATTCTTCCCAGGTGTCTGTATGTCTGGAGTTATCTTAAGATAAAAGGTTCTTAATAACTGTACACCTGTGTGCCCGCACACAGTCACACGGGTCTTGGGTGTCAGCTGGCTTCTGGGCTCACAGAGGCCCTGGCTGCCTTTACCTGTACCGTCACACCCAGGTCTCCTCAGGATCACCACCTGAGAGCACAAGGGTTGGTCCACAACACAGAGGGACAGGGCAGAGCTTCTCTGCCATGCCCACAGCTGCATAGTTGTGATTCAAAGGGATTCCTTTGGGGTCCCTAGGTCAAGGCCATGGAGTCCCCAAAGGGACTTCTTGGGGTGCTGTATTCTTCCATAGTACACAGAGTGAGGGTTCTTCTCACACCCCGATTTTCTCCAATGCTGGCCATTCCGAGCCTCTGCTCATAGTGATCTACTCACTCTTGGCTCCAGCCAGTGCCTTCCTTCTCCTGAGGAGGGTCACATCCTTGGTGTTCACTTGTGCTTTCCTTGTTATATGGGTAAAAGATAAGTCATGGTCCGAATGTTGGTCCCCATACAACTAGGTGATGATATTGGGAGGTGAGCCCTTTGGGGTGTTGATCACGAGGGTGGAGCCCTCATGCATTGAGTGCTCATAAAGGAACCCCAGAGAGGTACTTTGTGCCTTCTGCTTTCCTAGGGAACAGTGGGAAAGCAAGGCCAATCAGCCAGGAAGCCCTGACTAGACAATGAATCTGCTGATGCCATGATCTTAAACTGTCTACCTCCCATCTTCTCTAGGCCACCCAGTCCATGGCATTTTGTTATAGCTATTGGAACAGACTAAGATATGGACTGCTGCTATCATTTTGAGATTTTTTCTTCTAGCTGCTCCATTGTTGTCCCTGGTCCTATCATAGCCTGTTGTGGAAAACCTGGATCCAAGGGAGACCTGTGCACTCTGCAACTCATTCAGTGAGGGCTGCCTTTGGATCAGATGGTGCTCTCAGACTCTGGTTGCCCATAATTCTCATGTTTCTATTTATAGGTTCCTGGTGAACAAAACTCAAATTTATCTGAGGCTAAAATTCATATAATTCTGCATTCTGGTTTTTGATAAAATAACAGCTTATAACTACTGTTCTGCTTTGATTAATAATAAAACCCTCTTTGACTCACAGACGTCTTTGTTTAGATGACATATTTATGCCATGGTCCACCTGCCCAGGGAGAATGGTCAGAGCCTGTCCTGGACTATTTTGGTTTCCCCACACTCCTGATCAGCTAGCTAGAGGACTGAGACTGAGGAACACAGCCAGGATTGGGACATGAGTACAAGCAGGGTTGGGAAACCCTACTCCATAATGTTTGTTGGTTCTGCCTGAACACAAAGTAGTCAGGTAAAGTGGAAAGGTGAAGGAGAAAGCTTGAGGAAAGGTGTGCATAGATGGAGTTCCCATGGCGAGCCTGGGGCTCATGATCTTGGAGAAAACCTGAGGAGGAACTGTGGAGATAGGTGTGATACGCTCAGGCATAACCTCCTGCGTGGTCTCCTCCCAGGGTGGGCATTCTGCCAACTGCAGAATCTTAGCATGTGGCTGTGATTTGGGGAGAGGGTTGGAGGGTTCTAAGGCACATGTTCAGGGGATCCTACCATATACAGCCTGAGATACACAGCAGGCCCTGGGAGCAAGCCCAGTCTTGTGGGAGCACAGGAAGGAGCTGCAGAAGGTCCCGAGGGCCCACGGCTCACAGGCCCTGGGCTCAGGGAACGGCTCAGCTTCCTTCCTGGGAGGGTGCCATGTGTGGAAGGTTGGGTGTGGCTGACCACAGAAGACCTGCAAAGTCAAGCAGGGGTAGGGCTGGACAGGGACTGGGCCTATGTACAGTATGCAGCAGTGTTGTCCCCGAGAGACAGAAGAGTGCAGGAGGCAGACATGGCGCCCTTGAAGTTTCCATCGGTGATTGTGTGCGTGCCTTGAGGAGCTCCTTCTTGCTCATGGACTGAATATTGATGATGAACAGGCACACCACAGCTTACCCTGCTGAGCACCTGGAGTGAATTAGCCAAGCAGAGGTGGCTGGTCCTTGCCCCAGGCTTCCCTTCTGTGGTGGGTGGAGTTGGGGCAAGAAAACTCTGACTTGGGTATTTCTCTCATCTCAGAATAATGGGAGGGCACGGTCCAATCTTATCCCAGGCAGGAGAAAGCCTAATCTCTTCCAGGCATGCAGCCTCGACCTGCTCCTGAGATGACTTTCCTCCGCTCTAACTCACCTGCAAGAGCACTGCTGTGGACTGGCTTAGACTGTGGTCTCAGCTGAGTGGCTTAGAGGTATCACTTACAGGAAGGGAAACTCATATTTTTGAGCACTTGCTGTGTGTCACTCAGGCTTTCACAACCATTATCCACCCATGTATTGATTAACTTCTACTGTGTGTCAGGTGCTGGGCCAGGTCCTGGCTACACAGAGGTCAGGAAAACAGAAATGGAGCCCTTGATACTCACTAAGCCCCCAGGAGTGATGCATTTTTCTCAATTAGCCAAGTGAGAAAGCCAAGCATAGAAATGGTAACTAATTACCCCCAAGTTACTCAGAAATATGGTAGATCAGGGATTCATATACTCTTCTTTGAAGCCTCCAATTGTCTTTTCTGGTAAAAATAAGATGATTGGGCTGAGGTGCTTCTATTGGTCTCTCTTCTGCTTACATTCTTTGGTACATTTTCTAAATATTCCATGCACCACCCAATGCGAGAGGAGGGCCACTTGGTTACTCCATCTATACCCAGTGCTTCGGGAGCTGTGACAGGAACCCCGTTCTGTCTATCACATGGCACGGAGTTGGCAGGCTAGACCAGCGGGCATTGCAATTTTCACAAGATCAACCTTTTGAGGATATGTTGAGGATGTACCCCCTAGTGAAAGGCTTTGTTCCTTATCATCAAGGCTGGTCTCTAGGGACAGGGTAAAGGAATCCAAGGTGAGAGTCACAGATCTCCTAATACATAAGTGGAGTAGGAATAATTTGTCTTGGCTCCATCTGTGAAAGGCTGTCAGAACAACTGGGGGACATCTGGTCAACCAGCGCAAAGCTTTGAAGCAAATTCTTACACATGCCAATGTGCCACCCTGTGCCACCACAGGGGTCTCTGCTGGACTGCAAGCCACACTCAGGAGCCTTCAGTTTGCAGACTTGCTCCTCCTGAGTGCAGCTGAGATCAAGTAGGAAAGTGCTTGGGGAATGTCTTTAGGAGGAGGCCCTCCTCTGGGCCTGAAGTCCGTGTCCTCCCTGCTGGTTCCTGTCCAGGAGCCTCTCAACTGTGAGTACGCTGGAGGGTCCCTGAGCATGCCCCCTGGTGTAGTGGGCACATCCTAGGTGCTGGAGAGAAACTGCCTCGAGTGGGAAGGGAACCTCAAGGCTTGGACACCAGGCACACTGGCTCTGGATGGCTGATGATGGTGGTTCACTGAGGTAGTCCTCTGAGCTCTGGTCTCATCAGAGAAATGGAGCAATAGCCTTTCAGGGATTTTTTAAGAGAAATAGAAATAAGAAATTATGAGAAAGATCATAGCTTATGACTAACACATGGGCCCAGCTCTTTAAATGACAGCTGTCATTATGTCTCAGTCTGTCAGGGCTCCTAAAAGAAAATGCCAAGGACGTGGATGCTCAAGCCCCAGACATTGTCATCTCGCAGCTCTGCAGGCGCAAGTCCGTGCTCAGGGCAGGCGTGGTGTCTGGGGGCTCTGCTTCCTCCTGGAGGGGATTTTTCTGTGCTCCATGGTAGAAGGGCAGCAGAACTCCCTGCGCCCTGTTCAGAAGGGGACACGTCCCACGGAGGAGGGCTCCACCCTGGTGATCTAGTCACCTCAGGAGCCCCACCTCTGGGACCATCGCCCTGGGGGACAGGCTTCCAACCTCAGTTCTGGAGGACACAAGCCTCCAGACAGGAGCATGTGGCTGGCTCCTTCTGTCCATTGCCAGTATTGGGTGGGGTCATGCTCCTCACGTGCTCAGTTCAGGGACCTTGAAGAAACAAGACTTGACTTTCAGAAAGCAAGGTTCTGGGCCGTTCATCTTCTCTCTCTGGGAAATGTGAGCAGCAGGGGTGGCCTCCCCGTCCCTCTGGTCGTGCCCACACTCTCCTTCTGTGACTGCCTTGGGAAGAGCCACCTCTCTCCGTAATGAAGAGGCCTCCAGCTCACACCCCGACGGCATATGCATAATTAGCTCATTTTCTTCTGAGGTTCTTTGTTTAAGAGGGTTTGGTAGATTTGCTAATTCAGTTGCTTATGTGTGACTCTTGTACAGTCAATTACAGAAGCCTTTGAACAGCATAACTGAAGATGTGTTTGGCTTAATCAGTTCTGACAGCTGTGGGGAGGGGGCTGAGAACCAGCACCCGGCACAAAGAAATGCCACTAATGGGCTGGTCTCAGGGCTCAGATCCATCCCTCTGCACCTTATCAGGGTGACTGTACTGATAAATGTCACCTCTCTATGAACCAATCTCCCACCTCTATTGGAAAGTTAAAAATAATTGGCACTTAGAAGTTTAAGCGGTCCAGGGATCCTCAGACTCTCAACCACAGTACGGCACAGCACCACCAAATTACGGGGAAAGTCCAGAAGGGGGCAAGGCTCTGAAGCCAGCCTGCCTGGTGCCAACACCAAGGATGCCATCTTCTAGCTTTGTGTCTTGGGCAAGGGCCTTACCCCCTCTGTGCCTCAGTTTCCCTCTCTCTAAAACATCATCAGAGAAAGGATAACAGAACACATGGCTGGGGGGAGGCGGGAAGCACTTGGTGCAACACCAGGCCCGCAGTGAGCACTGGGCAAAGACCAGGACTCACTGTCACTCCCTGCACAGGCCTGGAAACCCTGGCTATGTGCACATTCATGTCGCCATCAGAGCTGACGCGTGCTAAGAGCTTGTTTCATGCTGGACTTTGCTCTAAGTAATCTGTACGTGTGAACACATTTTAATCTTCAGGAAAATTTGATGAATGTAAAACCAGTTCTGTCTCATAGCAGAGGAATCTGGGTGCTTGCAGTCTGTCTAGGAAGCCAATGTTCATCTGACTGTGATGTCTAGGCCTGCGGCCCGAACCTGACAATCACTCAGGTCACAGACCTAGCTTGTCACCTGCTCTGGATCAGAGGCTTGGGAACAGAAGCGTGCGTGCATGGGAGCTGCTCGGTGGACATGCCTGGTCCTGGGCGCGTGGGAGACACAGGTGCCTCTCCGTCTTCTCAGGGCCTGGCTCCCTTAGGCAGAACTGTGTCTTCCTCTCTCTTTCCTACTCTTTTTCTCCTTCTTCAAATTAAATTCATTGTTTGCTCCGACCATTCATTCTTTAAGGAAGTTGCTTGATAAGAATTCAGAATGTTCTAGAACCTTGCCCATCATAGTACTCCCACAGAATGGCAGGGTTTGCATCACGTTGGAAGTTTGGAACCTCAGGCTCCACCCTGGTCCTGGAATCAGAATCTGCTCTTTAGCAAGGTTCTCAGGTGATTTGTATGCTCATTAAAGTCGGAGAAATGCTGGGTCAGAAAGAGCAGGATCTTTGGCACCTGACAGAAATGGATTTGAAATGCAGATCTTCCCTTTATCATCCATGCTGTCTTTGAGGAACCACATCACATTTCTGACCTTGGTTTCTAATCTGTAAGTTGAACTTAATAACAGCTTGCAAGATTGTGGTAAGAACTGCTGATAATAGAGTTAACTACACTCATTTCCCTGAGCCTGACACCACGCGGAATGTTTAACACCTATATTGTTTCTCATTTCATCTTCACCAACATCTAGTAAGTAGAACTCAGGGTGTGAGAACTCTGCAGGTTCACTTGAATCCAGGGGAAGGAGTCCTTCCACAGAATGTAGATGCTGGGTCCATCTCTAGATGCAAAGAAGAAAGCTCAGGATAGGGTGGGACGCACCATGCTCAGGGCTGTGAGGCAGCAGTGACAAATCAGCGCTTCTCAGAGGCTTGCTTCCCCAAAGAGTAGACTGGTATTGTTGTAATTACTCCATCCAGAATGCAGACGTCCAGGTATTCACTTTTTTATTTCTTTAATTACACCGTGTCCTGCCAAAGCCATTCAAATCATTTCTGGGTCCTTATTTCATCAGCTGTTACGCTGCCATGCACAGAGCCCCATGACTCAGGTGTCGAAGGACAAACATGGTCTGTCATGGCAGAAACGTGTTCCCAGGCGTGGGGAGCGGTGAGCCCGGCTGGGGAGAGAGCAAGCGGAATGTCCGACAGTGGCCCCAGGCACGTTCTTCCCCTCAAGGAGCTCCCTTCCTCTCCTCCAGGGCAGGTTCCTCTCCTGCTGAGACCAGGCCCCTCCTCTGCTTCTCCCAGGTGACTGTCAGAAGCCTGACTGTGGCCTTCCCCTCGGCCACGCTTCCTCAGACCCTCCCCAGTCCCCCAGAGCTGTCTGGGGAGCGCAGGAGTGAGAGCCATGAGACCCACTGTTGTGGCCAGTAGGGATCCTGCCCCTTCTTTAGAGGGAGGCTTGGCCCCAGGGCTGGGGACCACGACGTTGAGCAGGTAGACTCCTTACCAGGTGTTCTGAGCAGCATCTTCTCATATTCTCATTTTAGGAATCAAAGTGACCCAGACATGCTCTACTACTACGGGTATGCTGAGTGGTCAGGGTGTGAGAACTCTGCAGGCTCACTTGGAGCCAGGGGAAGCAGTCCTTCCACAGAATGGGTGCTCTATGCTGCAAGATCAGAGCCAACAATCAACGAGACTCCTACAGAAAGAAGGCGACTACGTGAGATGAGATCTGAGTTTGATACTGCTGTCCAGTGGGGCTCATTTCCCCAAGCCCTTCTCTCTGGGAATCTGAGAAGGATGCACCGCCCCTCCATGCTGTGTCTAGGGTGCTTGTGACCAATGCAAGAGGAACAGAGGGAGGGGCTGACGTTGGTGACCTGAATTGCAGAGTGACATTTGCTATGGGTGGTTTTATGCTTGGCCTGGAGGCCCCACATACCTATAGCACCCTGTTTTCATCCGAGTGTGTTTGTCTGAGCTCCCTCAAGATGAAATCACTTGCACACTCTTAAATGGTTCTGCCCTTGAGGTTTAACTTGATTCCAAATTTCAGAGGCTGAAAGTAGCCCACCTGGAAATAAAGAAAATATATGTCAGGTATTCATGCATTTGGGGTCTTCAACCAAGACCTCTTCACTAGCATAATCAAGAGCTCTGCGTAAGATATCAACTCTGTGGACCTTGGGCAACTTTCAAAATTCTGACTTTAAATCTGTCTTTACTGGGCTTCCACGAGGCCTTTGTATTGGAGCCTGCAATCCTGGGTGGGTCTACCTATCCCCTAAGCCACCCAGACAAGAGCAAGGCTGAACGCCTGGGGTGAGCGGGCTCCTTCCCTCTGAATGATTCTCCTGCTGCTGTGGAGATGGGCCTTCATTTCTCGCCTTGTTGTGATAAGTTTGGCAAGTGAGGTCGTGAGGGATGCTCTGGCCTTTACTCAAAAATGTTCCTCAGTATCATACTTGAACCTTTTAGAAATGTGTTCTTAATGATGTTTTCCCAAATTAGCAGGCACACACATTTCAGATATTTTAATAATTTCTATTTGGGGGAGCACATGCTGCCAAGTTGCTGTAGAGGCCAAGAAATTCACAGTTGGCTCTCAGGACTGGAGGAGGCTGGGGTCCTCGGGGTCCTTGGCCAAGGCAGGGCCATGCAGGCCTCCAGGGTCCTGCTCTGCTAATGGGCCCAATTATTTTTCATTTTTATAAGATTGTCTTGCTGAACATTTGAAAACTGATCACTCCACATTTTTACTGCCTAAAATGTCATGAAAACTTAGATATATTGTGCCAAAAAAATCGTCCCTGTGACACACCAGGACCAGACTATGCAAGGCTCTGCCTTCAATGACAAAGTCTTCCTCAAGTGTCCAAGAGAGGGGTTGAAGCAGTCATGAAGGAAATGACTCTCCAACCTTTGTGTGGAGAAAAAGTGATTTATTTTCTCTTTTAATAATAACTTTTAATCTTCTTAAAAACTATGTTAATTACCAAAAAATTGGAAATTTTTATGAGCATAATGCTAATAAGAAGAGCAATGCAATGACAGTCAAGGCTATGGCTAAGTAAAATAACCCGTGAGCGCACAGCACAGTGGTGGTTGAAGAGATCATCTCTCCAGCACTGCCTACGGCCCACCATGTCTGCATGACCGGCATGAGGCTTCATGCCTGTTACATGGTTGCCTTTTTCATTGAAAATATAATTCTCCAGGTTGATAATTCTTCCACTGCAGAGGTGTGTCTGTGCCAGGCCAGGTCGTGCCTTGGTCTCCCTTTCTGCTGCTCAGACTGCTGTGAGCTAATGGGAACCTCCACATGCACCACGAGGTGCAGCTGGGTTCCAATAAAACTTGTTATGGACACTGTAACTTGAACTTTGAATGCTATTCAAGTAACATCAAATACTCTCCTTTTAGATTCTTCAGCCATTTAAAAGTGCAAAAGCCATAGCTTGCAAGCCACCCAAAACAGGCGGAGGCGCATTTGTCATGTTGGCAGTGGCTCGCTGATCCTTATCCTATAACATCACTTTGAGTGACAGCATGATATTTCATGTCACTCTGCACATTATCTATTTATGCAATTGCTGAATGTTGGACACGTAGCTTACTTTCATTTTGTTTTTTGCTCTTTTAAGTCACATCATTAATTGACCTCTCTGGAGAGCAGTTCCCTTTCCTGAGATTCAGCTCTGTATTCCAGTCAGCCCCAAGGAAGCTCCCTGCAAGCCCAGAACTCCTTGGAGGGGAGAGGAGGACACGCAGAAGGGGACGGAAGGACAGCGGAGGGCATGTGAGTGGGCAGGTCCCTAATGGCTACCAAGAGAGGCCTTGTAAAGGGGAAGGGAATCAAGCTCCCAGACAAAGGAGGCCGTGGAATTGATGCTTCACGCACCTTAGCAGACCTCCTGGGAGGGAGCCAGCTCCCGCCAGCTCCTGGTTTCCAGCCCCCCTGCTTCCCATTGGTGCCATCTGGGAGAACAGGGGGCCACAGGACTGACTGTGCCCAGTTCCCGAGTTCCTCACAGAGGTGTAGCCCCTGCCTCGATCCCACACATGCCTGTCAGACCCCGGGGACCAGACCCAGAAAGCCTCGCCTCCCCTTCCATGTGGAGAGTCCCAGAGACACCTTCACGCCCATGAAATTGCCCCCACCTCTCTGAGACTGGCCGTGCAGGCCCAGGGCACTGGCAAAGAGCCCCCTGATGCCCACATAGATCCAGAATGCCCCACTCCAGGGTGAGCCTCAATTATCAGCCACTCTCAAGAGTCTCTGCAATTCTGGAACACTGATGAAGATTGCATGCTGTGCTCAGAGTATTTCTTACAGGGAAAAATATAAAAGGACCAATTTTCAGCAATCGGCTATATGAGCCAGTAGGGAGTGTTCAGTGAGTGTGGAATGGTTCCTTATTTATTGATTCCAGGCATTGGTACTTGGCTTGATCCAGCCACATTCTTTATGTTTCCTTATCTCTTACACATCAGCCACAGCTTGTCTAGAGCAGGGAGCGAGGACCTAATCTCTGCAAAAGCTAACAGGGCTCAGGTCCTGGCTCACTTCCTGGGTACAAGTCACTGTGCTTTGGTAGGACTATCCCGGATGGGCTCGCTAGTGCTTCTGTACCAATATATCACGAGATGGGTGGCCTAAACAAGTGGGCCAGGGCCTAATTAATTGCGTCACTTTGGAAGGCTGGAAACCCTGTGAAGACCAGCACGAAGGTCCCCGACAGGCATAAGGCAGCATCTGTCCAGGCATTTCTCCCATCTTCTGTGGTTTGCTGGCCATCTTTGTCATTTCTTCATTCACAAACCAATCACCCAGTCCTGCCTTCTTCACATTCTTCTCCTAGTGTACACGTGACAGTGTCAAGGTCATGAGTCACACTGAATCAAGGGGACATGTTATTCCAGTATGACCTCAACCTTAGCAGACTACATTGCCTTACTGCCATTGCCAAGTAAGGTCACATAGGGAGGTCCTGAGAGACTTCAACCTATGAACAGGATTCCCATAGTTTGGATTCCAACATTCCAAACTTTTGGGAAACAAGTAGCACTTAACGAAACCTGTGAGGTTCACTTTGCTATCTATACTCTAAAGATGAGGGTGACAAAGCCTTAAGAGGATTAAGAATTTGCTACATCCACCTAGTCTGACTTGAAGCCTGCACCTGTCTAGCAAATCTTGCTTCTTTTGGAGAGCATGTGCCCAGGACATTGGCTTTCTGAATACACTGCAGGATTTGCTGTGGATACACCTGCAGGGACTGAAGTGGGTTAGTTCTGAGGGTTTCTAGTCTGCCCCTCCCCTACCATGTGGCCTTGTCTCTCATCCGTGTGGACAACTTGCTTACTAACTGCCTTTTCCCCAACAAAACAGAGCTAAGGTTTGTATCAGAAATCGCTGATTCCAGGGGCTTTTAGTTTTCTGCCAAGTTAAATTGTGGTGAATTCTCTCCAGTGTTTTCTTAGCGGGGAGGTAAGGGGCCCACTTAGATGCTTTTTGTGGGTTGCCTTTTTAAACAAATGCAGCTGGGCATTTTGTTTAAATGCATATTGGAATCACTTATAACTAGTGAACCAAGGCAATGAAAGGTGCTTTGCGGCCCTAATGCAGGGCCGCAAAGCACCTTTCATTGCCTGCTGAAAGTGTTCAAGTTAAACAGTTCAACAGGATATTGCTGTGTTATGATGTCTCCTGAAATAAAACACTGTGCCCTGTGACCATTGGGGTGCCCCAAAGAGTCCTACCCAACATAGAAGGTCCAGGCCACCGGCACTGCCTCATCTAGAATGGAAATGTCTGCTGGGACAGATGTGAGGCTCTGCTTGACCTGGCTCCGGTGTTGAGTGAATTATAAACAGAGTAACCAAAATGGCTTCACACAACCCAAAGCCATCTGTAGTTGGGTGTTTTGTGTCTCAGCTGAACAGTGGATATGGAGCCCCCTGCCCTCAAGGCCCACTGACTTCTGGGCATTCTTGGAGCCATTCCTTTTCTAGGGATCATACCATTTGGATATTGCAAATGCTGTGGAGGACACTGTGCTGTGTTTGGCTCCAGTGGACAGGGAGTGCTCCATGTTCACTTAGTTGGTTAGCACACTTCGGTGTCCACTAGGAGTTGGGTGCTGGGATTACAGCGACCAAGGACATCCTTCACAGTCTGGAGGGGAGACAGACGGGTAAGTGTGAGCCAGCGTCAGGGCTGGCTGAGAGCAGAGGCTGGGGTGCAGAGGGAGTCCAGAGGAACAGTGCTCACCCTCACTAGGCACAGGGCGAAGGCCAGTGCAGAGAGCCTGGCAGAGAAGCCTGATGGACAATAAGGTTTAAGAAGAGACGACTGAGTGCCAGGGGCCTTGTGAGCAGGAAGACCTCAGGAGAGGGTAATGGGGTGTGTTCTGAGAACCGCAGAGCAGTCCACAGGGACAGAGTGTTCACGACACAGGGAACTGAAGCATGAGGCTACAGACCTTTGAAAGTCCTGAAAGAGAAAATTAAGCAAAGGATCTTCAAGTTCAGCAGCTCATTATTTACCTACCAGCAGCAATAAAAATCTCATCCTCTTTTAGAGACAACCTAAGACTAGAATAGTTGGGCAATGTGGCTTCCAGTCAAATGGTAGATTGTGACTAAACAATCTCAGACCTCCTGTCCTCCCTCTGAGGGCCTTTTTTTTGTAAATCTGAAAGTCCTGAGTCCAGTGAGTTTTGAAGAACCAGCTACTGGTCTCAAAAACCACCACAACAGCGGACAATTTTGGGATGCAGGTTGACCTTGAGTGCCGTCTGATCAAGCAGCCCAGGTGACACCTTAACAGCAGTCTCCTCTGCCTTGCCTGGCTCTATCCCAAGGACTCCAGTGCTTGTACTATCTGATATGTGTACAGTGCTCTCAGACCTGCCCACCCCATTGGTAACATCCTTGGCTTAGATTTTTTTTCCTTTTATTAATCTCTTCTGATGCTACCCTGAGTACGTATCGTATCTCCAGCCTTCTAAGGATGCTTATTTTTACACTTGTTAATCTTTGTTGTCCTGGTGTGTTAGAAAGAACATGCCTTAAGTAGTTGGGAAGACTGAGTCAAACCCATCATTGTGCTAGTTACTATTTCTGATGTGGAGACTCCTTGATTAACTGAACATCTGGGGTTTCTAGTCTTTCTACATTGAATAATCTATTGTCACATCTAGATGAAGCCAACCCTTTTAAATTTGTCCCATTCTTGAATGCATGTCAGTTTTTAGCTTTCTTACACCTTTTTCAGTATTTGATTTTTATTTAGTTTTCAGAATTCTAGAGGGAGAATACCTTTTTGGAGATTGTGCAAGCTTCATGAAGACACCTCATAGTCAGGTTTGCACACCATGGTCACACACCAGAGCTCACCTCCCCAAGGGACCCTGCAGGTGACCTAGATAGATAATGATTCACATACTCCTCTTTTGAACTTCTAGAATCTTTCCTGTTTAAAACTAATGACAACTTTAAGCAAACTAATGTACCAGCCATTCTGCTAATCACTGTTCATACATTATTTTATTTAAACTGTATGATTTTCCCAGGCAGGTAGCTCAGTGATTAGGGCGTGGGCTCTGCAGTCAGCCGGTCTCACTGGCATCCCTGCTCTGGGCACTGTGCTGTGCATCCTCGGAGTAATGGAGTGCATACCCTGAAAGGCCCTTGCTATTAATCTTAGGACATGAAGCTGATCTCTTCTGTGGATGTTCCAAAAAGCATTTGAAGAGAGATGGTATGTCCCCCAAATCTTTAACACTAGGGACCAACTATATTTAGACTTTCTTTACATATTCTTTTTCACATAGCTTCATACTATTTTTCCAACATCTACCAGAGCCTCTTTTCTTGGTACTGTCCTGTGTTGAGGCTAATTCTTTGCTTCCCCTGTGTTATCATGAGCCTGGAGATGGGAAGTCGCATCTTATTCTCTCTGCACATTGTTGAAATCCTAGTACCCAAGGAGTCTGCTCCTCTGACTCAGTTCCTTATGAACCTGGCCCTATGACCCAACTAACAGCAGCACCTCAAGTGCCATTTCTTCACCTGTAAAATGGAGGCTACAATTTCAGGAGGACTGAGGTTTTAGGGCCTGCTCACAGCTCCCTCCCATGGGGCCCACTCTATCTGCAACATGGCATGGCTCCTCCAAGGTGAGCAGGGCTGGCCTTGGTCCACTACAAGGCCATAGCTTTTAGGGTTCTGCAAAGGGAAATGGACACAGTCTGCTTCCATGATGAGCTGTCAGGCCTGCATTCCACTCTGGACTGCACTCCAGAAACTTCTGAAGGCTCCAATCTTTAGCAAAGCCTGGACTGAGGTAATGCCCTCTTCATGGCCCTTTAACATGGGGAATTCCTGGTAGTCAGTTGGACCTCCAGGCCTTAGGGGAGGGGGGACAGGCCTATGGAAGCCCTCACAGATATTGGGGTTTGAAGATCTGAAATTTGGGTCTACCTCTTGCTTAATTATGTGAACTTCAAGAAATTACTTGACTCCTCTGAGCATGAAAAAAAATAGATAATAACTATCTGTTGAGTGAAGACTGAGATTAGACTATGGAATTAGACTATTGTACATGGAGAAATCAGGGCACAGTCTGGTGTCCCAGGATTCATTGGTGGTTCCTTAACAACAGAGCTGTTCAGGAATCACAAATCATTGTAGGAAATAAAGTTCAGAAGGTCATGACCAGAAATTTTTGAATTTTTAATACCAGGATAAAAAGTCTGGATTTTTTCCCTCTGAATCAAAGTTTCCAAAAGCAGGATTATTGTACCACTAGGTGAAAGAAATATTGATAGAAAGGTGTGAACAAGGTTGTAGGGTCAGTTGGAAAACACTGGCTCCTGCTTTGTGGCCTGTGCAGGCATCTTCCTAAAGCCTTTAACAAGTGTGTGATGTCTGGGGATGTGTTTCCCTAAACATATTTGATCACTCCCCCGCCCCCCCAGAGAGCACATCCCAGAACTAGTAGCTTGGAGCCACCATTACTTAATGGGAAACTTTCAAGAATTTTGAGCAGGGGCATGTTATGCTACGCCACAATCTGTTTTCCTGGAAATGACCCTGTTGGCCCTCCCTCTTTCTGTATGGCCACCGAGGGATGGCCACCAAGAGCTGGCCCCCATGCCGCTCTGCTGGGACATCTGTCTCTTAGATCTAGGAGGCAGTCATTCCCTCCCTCCACATCATCTTTTGTCCCTGCTGAACATATCTGCATCTGTAATCTGTCTCTCACATGTTAGCCTGTTTGGATTTATTTCTCTTACCATCTGGTGATCAGGAGTTTGGATTCTAGGTTCATTTTGGTTTGGACAAAGAAGAATGGGCCCAGTCTCTGCATGAATAAAGCAAGTTGGGTGGATGGAGCATTTCTTTTTTTTCTTTAGTCTTTTATATAACTTAATTATGGAAAAGTTAGCTGTTTTCCAAACATAGCCATGAAATCTGGACATTTTTTCCTTAGGAAAAAAAATACTGATTTCCTTCCTTGTGAGCTCAGCAGTCTGGAATATTTTAGGCACAAGGACATTAAGGGAGGGTGGAAGGAGGGCACATGAATTTTGTGCATTATACGAAAGCCAGGCTTTTTCTGGTTTTACTAATGGAAGGTGATTATAGAACATTTTAATGTCAGAAAGGTTTGAAAGCCATTATGCTTCTCGACAGATCTTAAAGCTCTCCGACTTAATGACTAGTGCCTTGGAAAAGTGCTTGCTCTCTCTTAGACACGCGCGCGCGCGCGCACACACACACACACACACCCTCTGAGTACAACGGCAGAAGTCGGTTCTGCTACTACCTGTCATGCCTATGACTCCCATATTGCCGTCAGGTGGCTCTGAGCACGTGGTGCATCTTCACCTCTACTGAGACACGCTGACATAAAATACAGAGATGATCCATTACATTTCCTGCAACTGCATCTCATTCTGCTAATGCTTACAAATTAAGGGTGTCTGTCACTGCCTATATGAGACCATACCCAGAGCATCTCCCATCTCATGAATTTCAGAGTATGCTCCATGGAAATGCAGGAACCAATCCAATGGTAAGGATGATGCACAGCTTGTGATCTCTGTCTAGTCGGTATGAAAATCTGTCTGTGCAAGGAATGTGAACTCAGTCGTCCTTGGAGCACAGGATGTCAGGAGTGTCAGTTCTACAGACCAGTGGTGTTCTTCACGGACATAAAGTCACCAAGGCAGAATTACACTCCTGGGTTGAAAAATGTGAATGTACTCAGCTCATTGCAGCACTGTTTGGTAGGTGTTTTTTGCTTTTTAAAATTCTCAAAGCCTACTTACCTGCTCAACTGCCTCCATGAGATCTCTTCCAACATATAGCCTTCAGTTTGTCTCGGACTCTGATTTTGAAGACAGGTATTGACAGGGGCAGCTTTCCCCTCTGACCTGGCCTCTCCAGTGAGTTCAGGACCCCAAGCCACTGGACCTACACATACGTTTTCCCCAAATTTCACCTGTAGCTGGCTCTGGGTGTTTCCTCCAGTTGGCTGTCCCAGGTGGAAGCCCTTCTGTGATGGCTAAAGCGTCCTTCAACCCTACACATCATGCCCTCGCCTCCCTGGGCTAAATGTTCACAGGCCTGTCATTCGTTGTTCAGACACAGCTCAGTGCTCAGGCATGTATGAGCCAGTCAAAAGCTCTGCTGTGGGTAGCGAGAGCCCAGATGCTGATTTTCTCATCAGACTCCCTTACTTGGCCTAAGGGGCGCTCCCCTTCCCACCCATGATTGACATCTGCAGACCACCTGGCTAACTCCAGCCATTCCACCTGGTTATGTTTAAGGTGCTGTCTATTAAACCTTTCCACTCTACCTTCCTACAGTCGCATTCGGCATCCAAGCCTGGAGCACCACAGTTCTGCTGCTGCAAGACTCCCTCCGGCATGTCTCTCGGGGGGCTTCCAGCCTTTCTGAATGCTGTCATTGAGTTCCTTTGCTTTTATGATTTCTCTCACCGCTGCACCATGAACAAACTGCACAAGTACCCCTTCCCTGCCTTTGCGAGTGTGTCCAGGAACGCACGGTCTTCTTTTTACATCAGTGAGGGCCATGGCCTTCATGAGCTAGCCTGTGACTTCTGACCGGTTGGATGAGCCCCACCGAGAGCCTGGAGCACAAGCATGTTGCTACGAGACAATGGGACCGGACACAGAAGCTGGGGTCCTCTAGTGGTAAATCCCTCTTGTCCCCAGCACTGGGTGTCTGGCTGCCCCCATGGACTCAGGAACTGCCAGGACTGGGTCAGAAGCTGGTGTTCTGTCCAGAACCTTCCTCTTCCTGTCTGTGGCTCTGGGCAAGTCCGTTCTGTTGACTTTCCTTTTCTACCAGGTGTATTACTGTCTGGTTCATCTGACGAGTTGTTTTGAAACATAGTCTGTGTATGCACTGTTCAGACACACGTAGGCCAGAAATCACAGCTCAGAGCTCGTCCTTAGCTTCCTGTCTCCTCACACCATGGGCGTCGGGGTTTGGCAAGGCCACTGGAGGAAGCCAGTAGCTGGCCGCTGAGTTTCTGTGTGTGCCGCTCACCTGCTTGGTGTTTCTCAGTCATGGACTTTGAGATGACCTCTTGGCTCAGCACCTGCTGCTTTAGGATATGCGTTGCAGGCAGTGGGCCAGTTGGCAAGGGAGTCCTCTAGTTCTGGGTAGTGCAGGGACTTTCTCTTAGTGTCATCGAGGGACCTTCAGAGGATACTACCCCGAGAGCAGAATGAAATGAGGTTTCTTGAAATCTGGGCTCCTGACGTGGGACAGATCAGGCCTGTTTGGTCATAAAAGCCAGGCAGTACTAAAATAAAACATAAAACCTGACAGAAAGTGACGGCTTTCAATCTCTCCTGGCCCTGATTTTCAGAATGGATCTAAATGAGATGCCCCCATTACTGGGGAAAGGCATTGTGATTAGGACACTCCCAAGGTCTTCTAGGGCTCAGAATGCTCAGTTCAAGGTACAGATGTTGGATTGGATGGTATCTTCAACTCCAGCTCTTGGTGATAATGAATGTTATTGACTCCATGAGTGAATTCCTTGTGTTCTTTGGATATTTCTGTGGAAACAATTGGGCTACAGAAAATGAGGGAGGCCAGGATTCTGGTATGGAAGTACCTGCAAGGCTGTGGGAGTACTGGCCAGGGGCTGATGGAGGCACCCCGCTGCCCACCCAGGTTACCCGTGTGCTCCTTCTCAGCCCTGAGGCTGCTATGCCGCATGGCAGGCGTGGTGGTGCAATGAGCCGGGCTCTTCCCTTGGGCCTCCCGTGCAGAGGCAAGAGATGCACTTCCACTCCCTCCTGGAGCTTACCATGACGGTGTGAGGTAGGGGTTTTCAGAGGTACCTAGACTAAGGCACCCAAACTGAGGAAGTCAGTTCCCCTTCACAAGGGAACACACCTGTGGGGTCCATAGGGCAGCACAGAAGAGGGACTGTGGGAGACTGTGGGCAGTCACAGCCCTTCACACCTGGGTGTGCATTTAGGAGGAGAGGGCAGCTTGGTCAGTGGAACATTATGGAATCCGTGCCTGGCCACATGAGCCTGGGCACTTGGAGTGCTCCAGGCTCCCACATCCCCCTTTAGGGCACCTGGCTTCCTATGTCAGAGCCACTGACTTCTTCCATCCCTGCTGAACCCACTCAGCCCACAGAGTGGTTAAAAATAAAGATCATAAACCACTGTTGTTTTAGGTTAAGTTTGAGAATGGTCCGTTATGTAAGAATGTCTAATTAAACAGGGACCTCACTATGTTTTCTTCTCTGAACCGTATTTGGATCAAGATCTGAAGTGCTGTCTCCGCTGACTGCGGACGGTTGGTCTGGTATCTCTGGGTCTTGGGCTCTTTGGCATAATGAGAACATGGATTAATGAAGAACACTCATTCCAGACACAGGTGTGGCCCCTCCTGCTCTCCTTTCCTCATCCAAGCATTGCTTTCAACAGTTTGTCCCAGGGCTGGGGACGTGGCTCAAGCGGTAGTGCGCTCGCCTGGCATGCGTGCGGCCGGGGTTCGATCCTCAGCACCACGTACAAACAAAGATGTTGTGTCCGCCGAAAGCTAAACAATAAATGTGTAAAAATTCTCTCTCTCTCTTTAAAAAAAAAACAACAGTAGGTTCAGAGTGGGCCTCAGAATCCTACTCAACCCAGTTTCAGAGAGAAGGAGTTATCAATGTTCACAATCACTTGGAATTGACACTTGATATGGGATATGTCACCCCTTGACCAGACAATATCTAAGTTTCTTGTCAATTCTAACGTTTGCTGTTTGATTTATCTTTTGGCCCTGTGTATGTACTAGAAGAAACAAATTATCTCTGTAGCTCGCAAACTCCTTACTCCTTGTTCAGTTCTCAGTCTGCTTTTTGTAGCTTAATACCTTTTTTTTTTGCTTTGAGGAGATGGCAGGGTGATGAAAACCGAGCTCCTGTCCTTGCTGATACTCCACTCTGCAGGGCACTAAGGCTCGCTCAGCCCTAGAGAAGCCCGAATTCTGTGGACATTTCCACTCGGAACAGGGAAAGAAGAATGAGGAGGATGAAGAAGAGTAGGAATGGGAGGTGGGGAAAAGCAAAACCAAGAGCAGTGCTGGTCACACCCGCAACACTGCAGGCTGATCTACCCTGCAACATTGTAGCGCTGGTCTATACTCGCAAAATTGCAGTGCTGGTCACACCCGCAACACTGCAGGCTGATCTACCCTGCAACATTGTAGCGCTGGTCTATACTCGCAAAATTGCAGCGCTGGTCACACCCACAACATTGCGGTGCTGGTCACATCCGCAACAGTGCAGTGCTGGTCACACCTGCAGCACCCCTAGCTTCAGAACGCATGGTGGTCCTGTGCTTTGCTTTAATAACAGGTCATGCCATGATTCTCTTTATTGTTGTGCTCTTCTCACACCAGCTCAGCTGAAGCCAGAGAGTGCTGGAGTCAGCTATTCCTAAGAATTAGTCTTTTCGAGCTGTCCGTAGAGACTTGATCAAAGTCGTGGGTTTTAATTGAATCTCTCCTAACAGCCTCCCTGGGATGGAACGTGACTGATCTGACTGACGTCCCCTTATCCCTGTGGCAGAGCCCGATTGCTTCCCACCAAACAGACCATACTTCATGCTCTAACGCGGCTTTTCACAGCTCCTCTGGAGGCTGCAAGAATCCTAGCCCTGGCCAAGACCTGTGTCCTCAGATGGGACGTTCTCTGTCCACCCTCCGCCTTCCCCGGAGCCTTCCCTGATGAAAGGGAGACACTTGGCTGGCAGTTTTATAGAAATAAACACTACGATCAAAGTCAGCGTTGCCCCTGCGGTGGCTGTGGGGACCTGCCAGAGAGGGTAGACGGGGGCTTCCACGGTCTGGTCCTCGGTGATCTTCCGTCTTTATCTGGCAATCTGGACCTCGACAATGCTTCCTGACGTGGACTCAAGCCTTCCCTGCTCAAGTTCATTTCCATAATTGTCCCTCTCCCACCATCCGTGAGTGCCCCCCTTGCCTGCTCCTGCTGTCTGGTCTGTGCCAGCAGCATGGTGACTCCTCACTCCCCCTTCGCTCTTCAGGGTGACCAGGGTGGGGGGTCATTCTGAGCCCAGTTTTTGATAATAGAGAGCAAATCCCACTTCTCTTTATGCCCACTTTGGCTCACACTGCAAATCCTGAGCCACGGTGTGGACATGTGTGGAGAAGTCCACACTGTGGCGGCGGGCGAGCTGCGCGGGTGGGGGAGAGCAGTCTGCGCACACGGGCACCCGACGCCCCTCAGGCATCCTTTCTTTATCGGGTCTCAGTCTCTCTCAGAAAACAACAAAACTAACAGTCTTCAAGTGATCCACGCTTCTGTCTCCATTGGAAACAGGCTCAGGAGGCAGAGTCCCTCGGGAGCCTCCCCCCTGAGGTCCCCGTGCTCTCAGGTTCTCTGTGATGTGGACTTTCACTGTGCACACACAGAGTCATGTCCACTGCCTTCCTCCTCGCTTGGTTGCGTGTGCACAATACACATCCTGAGCTGGATGTCGGTGTGGGGGTGTCAGCCACATTTCCCCACTGGCTCTGTGCTCCCCTGTGCCAGCTCCAGTCAGAAGAATCCTGACTTCTTCTCTGTCTCTTCCTCTCGTCTTCCATAAATAAATGCTAGAGACAGGATGGGGGTGGACATTCTGTGACAAAGATGAGGCGGAGCACCCACAGTGCTGCCTGCTGAGGTATTGCCATAAATAAGACTCACGATCAGGTTAGGGGTCAGGCACGCAGACCGGGAAAAGCTGGTGACTTGAGCAAAATTGCATTTGTTGAAAGTGTGGAGCTGCAGCCCTGCCCTGTTCAGAGCCTGCACAGCTGCCATACAGTGCTGTACTCTTGCACCCCTGCATCTCAGAACCTCCAGAAACAAGGCTGACACCGCCCAACCTGAAGTGGAAAGATCTGAGGTTCAAGAGGTCTTAGTCTGGCTGTTGATTCCCATCCCTGCCCCACATGGCTGCTTCCTGCACCACTGCCATCCACGTCACACTGCCACATTGCCTTCTTGTAGAGTCCCCACCTTCTGTGGGACAGCCTTCCTCTGGAAGGCCAGGGTGGATTTATGGAGCTGGCAGAGTGCACTATTGGTCATTTTCCCGGCGCTGTCATTATGAGGGGCACAGGGCCAGCCAACAGTGGGGTTTTATGATCAATTACTACCACGACAAATTGCTAATAGGCATGCCATTAGAAACTGGAGGGAGATATTTCACAGTAACTGTTTCTCCTCTTTGCTTTTTTCCCACTTTTGAACCTCATATATATAGGCTTCCTGAGAGCCGGCTCCAGCAGTGAGCCACGGGATCTGCACCAGAGCATCACCCAGAGGCTTCTCCAAAGTTACCCGCAGAGGTTCGGGGGTCAGCGACAACTCTTCAGAGAATGCCGGACACCTAATGGTGGCCAGTGTCTGCTACAGGCAGGTCATAGCCTTGGGGACAAATACATGGGCTCAAACTCTGGTTCTGTCTCTTTCAGGCTTAGTGTTCTTGGGAAAGTTTCTTACTCTTCCAAATTCTCATTTGTTTTCACATCTCTGCAATGGAATCGACACAGTCAGTCTCAAAATCTATAGATGAAACTGGGCGATGTGCTTTAGGCATGGCATGTGCTGACCAATTGCAGCTCTGAGGGTGAGCTGGCTCTCATTTTACATGAGCACAGTGTGTCCAGCCTGCAATTGGTCAGTGCATGCCATGCCTACACACATAGCTGAATGCTAGGAAAACGGAACTGAACTTGTCAGCTACCTACATTTGAGATGCCTGGCTGCAGGACATGGCCATCCAGAGACAGGAGGATTCCTAGAAGGAGCCTGCTGTGGGGCAGCCTGGGATCAGCCCTTTCAAGAGCAAGAGTCCTGAGGACATAGGCACAGATCAGAGCTGCCCCAACAGCTGCCTGCTGAGCTCCTTCAACCCTCCTGCAAATGGCACGTCCTGGGGGCAGTATTCTCTGCTGCCTTGGGGCAACTCCAATGTCTTGCAGATGGCTGAGAGTAGTGAGGTGGCCAGCTGCTAAGAGCTTGCTTTGCTAGACACCCAGCTTGGCATTCTGCCTGTGACGTGGTTCTCCTAATTACTGTCCAGCAAAAATTCTGAATTGTTGCCTCCTTTTATAAATGGCAATGTGATAAAGCCCAGAGAATCAGTTCTTCCATGGATTATGCCTTTAGTGTCATATCTAAAAAGTCATTGGTATACCCAAGGCCATCTAAATTTTCTCCAGTTTTATATGCTAGGAGCATTCTGCTTTTGTGTTTTCCAATTAGGTCTATGATTCGTATCGGGGTACCTAATTTTGAAAACTGTAAATTCTGTGTCTAAATTCATATTTTTGCATGTGGACTGTTGCCCCAGTGGAATTTGTTAGAAAGTATCTTTACTGCTTTGTCAGGACCAGTAGACCTTATCTATGTGAACCCATTACTGAGCTCTCTCTTCTATTGCACAGGTCTGTTCCTTCACCAGTACTGCACGGTTTGGATCACCGCAGCTTTATGGTAAGCCTTGAAGTTGGTGTGATTCTGCAATATTAAGCTGGTGGTTCTGTATCTTTTTCCTCTTCACATAAACTTTAAAATCATTTTGTTGGTTTCCCGAAATAACTCACTAGGATTTTGGTTTGGATTCTATTTAATCTATATATCAAGTTAAGAAAAACAGACACTTTGGAAAATTAGGTCTTCTTATCCATAAAAGTGGAATGACTCACTATTTAGATCTTCAATTTATTTTATGAGAGTTCTATAGTTTTCTCCTGTAGACATCTGTGGACTGAGTTTTTGTGTCCAACCAAAATTTGTTTGTTGAAGTCCTAACCTCCAAGGTGAGGATATTAGGAGGTGAGGCCTTTGGTAAGTGATTATGTCATGAGGGAAGAACCTTAAAAGAGGCTCTGAAGAGCTCTCTCACCCCTTCTGCCATGTAAGGCTGCAATAACATTCATGCCTTCACAAGGAAGTGAATCTTCTGGGGCCTAGATCTTGACAAGTTCACCCCCAGAATTGTGAGCAGTCAATTTCTGTTTTAGCCAACCTGTTTGTGGTGTTATTTTTATAGTGGCCCAAACTGGGTAAGATAGAGACTTTATGGATATTTTGTTATATTTATATATAAGTATTCAAATTGTCACTTGTTCCTTGTTGAAATATAGCAGAGTTATTAACTTTTGTATATCAACTTTACATTTTGTAATCTAGTTGTAATTGTTCATCAGTTCTTTCAGGATTTTTGCGCAATTATACCATCTGTGCACAAAGACAGTTATTTCTTCTGTCTCTATCAATAGACCTTTTATTTCCTTTTCTTTTCTTATTGCACCAGCTACAATTTCCAGTATGCTGCTGAACAGCGTGATAAGAGGGGACATTCTTTACTTGTTCCGGATCTTAGTGGGAAAGAGTAGAGATTCTCACCCTTAAATGTGATGCTAACTGTGGGATTTTGGTAACTGTTAAAATTCAGGTCCTCCTTTTTCCATGCTGCCTCCCCCATCTGCCTTGTGCTTTCCAGAAGTGTGTCGAGGTGGCCCTGCTTTCTGTAGCTGTACTCTAGCATCCATTCTCCTAGGCTCTCTTGGAGGTGGTCCCCACGTAGCACAGTGGAATTCCAGTGTTCAGCAGATGGAGTCCTTCTCCCAGTAGACCTTGCTGGCTGTCCCTGGGCTGATGAGCCTGAGGCCAGTTCTGAGACTCATTTTGGGGGATGAGATTGTATTCCATTGAGCACACACACAGGGCTGTTCCTTGCAATGTACATTTTTTACAACTCAGGATCCATTGTGGATGAATGGAGCTTTACTGCTTACCAGAAAATTTAATTAATCCATCACCCCAATTCTAATCTATGGGAGATGATTGGAAGATTTCCTTTTAGTTCGATCACATACTTTATTTGTACAGCCATCTGTTCCAACAACCAAGTGTCTGGTGAGTGAGGCTGTGTGACTTTGGTAATGCTGCTTATTTAATTCAGCTCCGGTTATGATTCTCAGAGAACCATGAACATAACCCACAGAAGGAAAAAAGTGAATAGTCAATGTAGTAGGCTCTTTGTTTGTTTGTGTGGGGGTGTGTGTGTGTTGCACACGCCTATGTGTACTTTAGCACAGAAAAAATATAGTTAGGATTTTCATGTGTACCTGGAAAATTAGAGCACAAGAATAATTTGAAAAGGACTTATCAGTGTTCTCACAGATGAAACTAAAGCCAAACCCTGCATCTACTGACAAGACTCCACCACCTGTGGTCAGTTTACCTTTGAACTTGCTGAGATTCTTTAAGGAGCTGGAGAAACCTCAAACTGCAGCTCCGTCTCCTCGACCCCGGTCCCTCAACTCTCCTCTCTCAGCTCTGGTTTCTTGACGGCTTTCTTTTCCTACTGCTTTACTTCACAATGTGCAGGAAGGCCACGTCTGAACGTGCTTGCTGCCCTAACGGTCGCCAGGGTCGCCCTGGTTGCTGTGGTCTCATTCATACTTACTAAATCATCATGGATCTCTGCCTTTCCTTTCCAAATATCAGTATTATAACAGTGTTTTCACCACCATTTCTCTTCCTCTTTTTTTCTCTCTCTTAAATACACACAATTATACACCCCCCCCCCCTTACACACACACCCTCACACATTCTCACGCACAAGTGGCCAAACGTGCACTTTGTGGTCAGTATAAAAGTAGTCTCTTAATCAAATGGGTATGTTTTCCTGAGACGATGAAAACATACACCGTGTTTTATATTTCAGCCATCCCCAAGTCTACTCAGCTTTTGGGGACTCTGGTCCCCCAAATGGTTTGGGTAATAGCCTAGCAATTTTCTTGAATAGCTTCTACGAAAAAGTTCTGGAAAAGGTCAAAAAGAAAATTTTCCCTATTAACACTTCAAAAAAACCCAATTAATTGACTCAAAGTGCCTCAGGGAGAATCTTTGTCCCAATTATAACAAGCTCTGTTTTGAATGGAAATTTCAACCCTTCTCTCTATAGAAACTTGAAGGTGAGGCTGCTCTCATAGATTCTGCATGTTGTTCACAGGGCTGAAAATACAGCTGAACCCGCTGATCTTCATGTGCAAGGGCCTGAGTTTGGCAGTCCAGGGCCCCTGCAAACAACCCAGAGACCAGAGAGCCAGAAGGGTGGGGAGAGGGGGGCATGGAGGAGGAGGTCAGTGGGGGGGTGCCCCAGGGAGGGACCAACCCACCATCTGCTGTCCAGCCCTGCACCAGCACCTCGCACACTGTGCCCTGCTCCACTGTAAACTGATAACTGTGACATATGGATTTAAGACCCTTGAAAACCACTCAGGAACAGGAGAGAAGGGCCCTCCTGCACATTATTGTACATCTTCCTGTTGGCAGGAGTGACCAGGTCACCTCATGTGCGACTTGTTCGCTTTTGTGTACCCAGTACATAGTCGCATGCTGCAGACAAGGCGAAATGATGATGAGTCTCTCCCTAATTAGGACAGCTGCGTGAAGGGGGAGAACACCTAGCGTTTAGCAGTTATTTTTTCACAAGTAGAATTTGCTTTCTCTCCTCATTTTTATGTTGGAAAGTAGGGAAAAGCCAGACTGTAAGCACCACCCCCTCCCACTCTGGGCTTTTGTGTCCAGGGATTGGTGCAGGAGAGACTTGCCTGTGAGGTGATCACAGCTGTTAACCCCATGAGTGCTGGAGGACTGAGGCTTAGGCTCAGACACGGAGCTGTCAATCTCCTCAGCACACAGATCCACGGGGGAGGCGGCTATGGGAGAGCCTAAGTGTTCTGTCCACAGTAGTTTTTAAAGTCTGTGGCATTTCCATTTCCAAAAGCAATATTTTATTCCTCTATACGACTCACAGGGGAAAATGAAAAAGAGAAAACATAGAACACCAGCTTCCACTGGCAACTGTTAAGTGCCATGGTTAAAGAGATTATCTCTGATGACTGTTAGTGTCATAGATGATGTAGTGAGCACTGTGACTAGCCTATACTTTCTATCACTGCTTTAGAGGGTAGGTATTACCTTCTTCACTTGACCCACAAACAAGCATATTATTGCATATTTATTTCCAGTTTGCATTCTCTGTGAGTATTCATGGGGCTTAGTCTGGGCTTAAGCCATCTATATTCTTTTTCTTCCACGTAACAATGAGAGAAATCCCATATTTCCTCAGACCACAGTTTAAATGACTGCGTAGCCACAGTGTATCATGATAAGCTGACTCATCTCTCTGGGTTTTTCATTTTTTTATTTGTTCTTTCTAGAACACATGACCCTAGAATGTATTGTGACAGATCACACATGCATGGAGTGTAATTCCCATGCTTATGGCTGGCTACACAGGTTGTGGAGTTTCCCTGTTTGTGCATTCATATATGGACATAAGAAAATAATGTTGGATTCATTCTACTGTCTTTCCCATTCTCACTCTAGTATTTTTATATTTCTGTGTTTGCAAATATTTCTCTTGTAAATAAGATAACGTTTTAGATATATTTTGTGCGTATAGCCAATTATCCCCTTAAGCTGGGTTGCCAGAATCTGCCC
The DNA here is from genome assembly GCF_021218885.2 of Marmota monax. Classification (NCBI taxonomy): domain Eukaryota; kingdom Metazoa; phylum Chordata; class Mammalia; order Rodentia; family Sciuridae; genus Marmota; species Marmota monax. The sequence goes on along the minus strand of NW_026692321.1, from coordinate 2,460,570 downwards.
AGTTGTTGAGCACTTTTGACACTCCTGATAAGCATCCAAATGATTATAGAAGAAAACTATAGCACTCTACCTCTGCTGGCTTTGTGTAAAAACACAACCCAGGCAGTCTCCCCAGCCTTCTGCTGAGGTGATGGCTGCATGCTCTAGCTTTGCACATGTTGTTTTTCCTCCCACCAACAAATCAAAGGTGCTAAATCATCCTTAGTTAGTCCTAAAATACATTGATGTTGAAATGATTATTATTTTTTAGCAGGTGCTCTGCAAGTTGAGTATGCTGTTTCTGTAAATTTCACATTTTTAAGTATTACTAATACTTAAAGAACAATAGTGATACTTAAAGAACATAAAAGTTCTTTAAGGAGAGCAGTAAATATGTTTTCTATTTCCCAAAAGGACATAGAGGTACTGTCATCCCCCATGATCTGCAGGAGATGCATTCCAAGACCTCCTGTGGAAGCTGGAAATCATGGAGAGCATCCAACGGTATATCCACTGTGCTTTCGGAATACGTACATACCTTTTATAAGGTTTTATGTATAAGTCAGACACAGTGACAGAAGAACAACAACTCACGGGAGGAGCTATGATAGCAAAGTGATGTCGTGAAAGTCTCTTCACCGTCTCGCTACTCGCCCTCCCTCTTGTGATGACGTCGTCTTGAGACCAGGCTCCTATTGGCTTGAAGGAGGACCGCGGCTGACTGCAGATGCCTGGAACTGAGAGTCGGGGTATAGGCCACGCTCAGCCCCGTCCTGAACATGTGCATCCATGTTGGGGAGTTGTGGTTCTCCCACAAACCAGAGATCCAAGTGCCCCTGGAGGTCGTTACTTACTTTCTGAGCCAAAGAATCTGACTGAGGGCCCATCAAGAAGAAGAAAACAACAGGCTCTTATTCTCAGGAGGCAAATCAAGAAAGAGAAGAGGCAGCGGGCTTTCTCCACCAAGACCCAGTTGCCAGTGAGGGCTGCTTCGGCCAGTGCCTTGGCCTGGATGGTTTTGTTTTCCTTGCGGCACAGCGGTACACCCCACCCCGCTGTCTGGTAACTGTGACTGTTCTTCAATCTCGACTCTATCAGAATCCATTTTCTGGTACCTGATGTAAATATTCTGGATTATTATCTGACCTCCGTTGTGATTGTTTCATTTCCATCACGATAAGTTTGGGGGCAGAACGCTCGCTTGGTAATGTTGGTATCCGTTTCAGCAATTTGCTTTTCTTTTTGGGCTTGGTTCCGAACTTGGTCAGCCATGTGACTTGGCTGTAAACAGAACAGCTTTCAAGCCCCTTTTCCAGGAAAACCCGATCTGTGGTTCTGGGGAGGATCCTGCAGTACATTAGTTGATTAATGAACTTAGGGAGTAGCAGAGCAAGGAGGCCACTGCCCAACATGTGCTCCGGGCCTCGCCTGGGAGATGTTCAGACATGTGGAGGCGTGGGCCCCACTTCAGAGCCACAGAACCAGAGCCGTGGGTGGTCTCTGGGACATTAAATGGTGAGATGCTCAGGGCTGGGTGATTGGGAAGGTCTTTTCAGGCTCAGAAGCAGCCAAGCTCGGGTCTCCTTCCATCTCCCAATGCTCTTCTTCTCTCCCTCCCCTTCTCCTCTGATGTGCGGAGCAAAAAGTTCTCTGTGACCTATGCAGTACACTCCATGTTCAGTGAACCCAAAGAATCTCTGCAAGAGGCTTCACATGTTGAGGGGCGGCGGGACTCAAGGGGTTAAATGCAAAACACATTACCACAGGACAGCTGCCAAGCCTTCGCGTTCTGAAATCTGATAAATGAAAAATGGGCATGGTATCAAATTTAATCACATTTGTATTCAGATGTTGTTGAGAGCAGACACTGATTTATGAACTAGCAACAGACACCAGATTTCCTGCCTGTGTTATATACATATGAATGGGTGGACGGGTAGATAGATAAACAGACAGTGAAATTATGCCGCAAATTACATGGCACCAGACCTGTTTATAACCTAGATCTCATCAAACCGATATTAAAAAGTGCTACAGATATAATTTTTCCTGGGCAGTGGTTGGTTTACTTTGATCCTGGAGAACAGACTTCTTTTCAAAAGATTCTCTTGCTTAATTTGTGCAGTATTGGAAATGCTTTTGCTTTGCTCCATAGCTTTATATTACTTGTTTATACAGAACATTCTTTATGAGATGGGAAGGGATAGAAAGATGGTCAAGCTGTGGCTGCACATCTCCCTTCTCCCTCTCAACTCCATTGAAACCTTCACGGAGCTCAGGGATGCTGTGACCATGGGGACCTGCCAACCGGCTGTCAGAAGGGCTGCGGGTTGCCCAGGGTGTGGACATTCATGAGGAGGACGAGCAACTTCACTCACAGTCTAGAAAAACAGGAAGCTCAGGAATCACTGCTCTTAGACATTGGATTTTTTTTTTTTTTTCAGTTGGGTCCCACTGTATTGCTCCCATGGTCTTGAACTTGTGAGCTCAGTTGTTCTTCCTGCCTCAGCCTCCCATGTAGCTGGGACCATGGTCTGTGCTACTACACCGGGCTGCATTTAAAGCTGAGGGTATCACCTGGATGATGAGGTTGTCTGTTCTAGCACAGGCCATTGTCAGATCCCTGAAGACATCACATCTATCCACCTTTTCAATGTTTACTGTCTTCTGTCCATGCCCGTAGATGCCTCAAATTTGAAAACCTGGCCAAGTTTTTATTAACCTTTCAAGGGTCACATACAGCCACTCGTTCACTTCCAACAAGCTTCTTGTGTGGGATTGTACGCAGAAGAGATGGGAATAGGTGACCCATGGTTTCTCAACTGTAACACGCAAGCAGCTAATTCTCTAAGAGAAAGTCAGGCAAATGGGACGATTTTAATATGATTACAGGGTGTTTTCTTCAGCTTTTTCATGCTGTGACCAGAGGACCCGATAAGAATGATTTTAGAGGTTGAAAAGTTTATGGTTCCAGAGATCTCATGTCCATGGACAGCTGGCTCCATGGCTCTGGGCCCAAAGTGAGGCAGAACATCACAGTGGAAGAGTGTGGCAGAGGAAAGCTGCCCAGACATGAAAGTCAGGAAGCAGAGGGACTGAGCTTGGCTCGCCAGGGACTATGTATATATATTCCCCAATGCACGCCCCTCCTCCAGCCACCCCAACCCGCTGACATCACAACCCAGTCAATCCCTATCAGTAAGATCCCACAGCCCAATCTTTTCTCTTGCAGTGTCTCATCCGTGAGCTTTTAGGGACACATCACATCTAAACCGTAACACAGGAAATAATCTATTCAATCCCGAGGGCTGCAGGGGCCCAGAGAAGCACTTGCTGCAGACTGGGGGGGGGGGTTCAGCAAAGCCCTGGTGGCAGAGCTGGCACGGTGTGGGACCCTCAGAATGAGACCCCTCTCTGCTGACTTGCAGGACACAGGAGGTGGGCTTCTGGTGGAGAAATGGGGTGGAAATCACATGGCAATCTGGGGACAGTAAGCAGCTGCAGGAGCAAGAGCTGACCAAGGACCAGCCTCTGGGTGGGCCTTTACTCTTCGGGAAAAAATCCTGGTGGCCTTCAGCTGAATGACAGTATGGGAGACATAGAAGTTAAAGAACAGAAGCCATCAAGGGGATGATGTCAGCGTCCCACGAGAACTGGACAGTGCCAAGGGATTCCAGAGAAGACCCAGATGTGGCCGACCCAGCCAGGATGGAACAGATGTGGCAGATGACAAGAGCATTTTGGAAAGGGCTCTTCTTTGGAAGTCTAGGTAAGTAAGGAGCCATTTACTGAGAGAGGACGTCAGAGCAGAGTGTGGTCTGATTTGGGTGGAATAGGTGTGACGTGGTGACCACTGTGAGGGGTAGGACGGACACCAGCTGACACTGCCTTCCCCAGGAGCTCTCCAAGGAAACCCAAGCTGGGAAGAGGCTCCTTCTGCACTGCTTTAGCCAACAGAGCCTTTGCTCCCCATGGAGAATGCACTGTCACTTTGAATTTCTAGTTCTATTTTCATGGGTTGCCTTTTCTTCTTAATTAAATTATCTCCTGGAGGGGGAGGACCCTGTCTTCTTCTTGTTGGATCATTCGTAAGGCCGGAAGCATTCTGTTGTGTGTAGAAAGTATTGGTGGATGTTTGTTAATTGATTTGTTGAAAAAATTCTTTTTCACTGAACACATTCCCCAGAAACAGCCAAACCCAGAGTTAGTAAGCCATCTGGCAAAAACTGCTCGAGAAACTGTTTCTTGGCTCTCACATTTTAAAGGTCTTAAAATAGCTAACATTTATTGAACATTTTATCATGTGTCAGGTATCGTGCTAAGCCCATTATATCTGTTATCTCATGTAATCTTCAAAAAATCTTGCAGCATGAATGCTACAAAGATTCCCCCTCAAATTAAGAACACGGAGGTTCAGAGAATGTTATTATTATTTTTAGGTCAGTGAGTTGTAGACATTAAGAATCAAACACAGACTCCAGCAGACTCTAGTGTTTATGGAATTTGGCCACCAATGGAGAGAAACTAACTCTTCGCCATCTCCTTCCCTGTCCTTTACAAAACTGATACACACACACAGGAAAAGCAAGTGGCTCCCCATCGTTCATGTCCAGGATGAGAGGCAGGATCAGCACCCAGATCTTCAGACAACGAGCTTCCTCCCTACTGCACTGGTTTTAAGACAAACATATTGAACCAAGTTTTCTTGGTAACAGAAGGAATCCAGGGCCTGCCGTTGGTCTCTAGAGGATGGACAAGCAAGCTGAGGAACCAGGTAGCAGAACGTATAAAGTTAGATCCTAGAGCTGAGCAGCCTGGTGACAGCCACACAGGTAACACTGCAGGACAGCGTTTCACACAGCGATGTTCACCCTTTGGAAAATAAAGGAATGTGCAGTCTTTCCTTCAGATATGAACACCAGAACAAGCCGAAGGAGTCCTAGCCCAGCCGGGTTTCAGCCAGGCATCCTCTGTTAATAAGTAGCTACGGACAGGTATTCCTACAACTGGAGTTTTCTGAGGGGGAGTCGGTGGGCCTGAGTTAGGAAAAGTCTTGCTTCTGCAATTTTTCAAGCTGAGGCTGCAAAACAAGATTTGAGACACAGGAGAAGTTATTGAACTGAGTGAATGGGGCATATTGAGAAGGGGCACCTGAAAGGTCTTTCTGCAGTTCTTCCTAGGGATGCAGTTTGTTGTTAGAAAACCTAATCACCTAACACTTGTTCTCCATGTTGATTGGTGACTTTCCTCTAAAATGATTCTTATCACCACCAGCCTACTTTCTAGGGGAAATGGACCTGGGAGACATTTTCTTCCACTTGAATTGGTCCTGGATCTGAACTTCATGTGGATCTAAGACTTTTAGTCTTGGTGTCAGTTCTACAAGCCTAGAAAAAAGCCAGGTTCTCTGTAGCACACGAAGCCCCTGATTTTAGATCCCAAGAAGTTCCTCTTCCCTTTGGAGGGAATCAGCTCAGATTAGCAGGTGGAGGCCCTACCAGATTCTGCTTAAAATTTGAGTTATAGCCTGAACAATGAGAAGTCTCCTTTTGGAATCTTTCTGTACTTAACAGGTGCAGGAAGCTGAAACTTCCTAAAGATCATCCTAACCCATCTGGACCCTTCACAACGACACTATTGGTGACTTATTTTCATCCAGGAAAAGTCAACTGTGGGACAGGCAAAGCATGGAGAGTCACACTTGCTAGTCTGAAGACCAACCAAAACTGCAGAGCATGAGCTTCAAGTGGGACTTTAAAAGTTGTATAGGCCAAAGAGCAGGTGATGCCCTGCTGGTGTCACCTCTAACACAGCTGTGACCTGCTTGGGCTCAGAAGGTAAGGCGGGGGCAAAGGGGAAGTTATTCTTGTGAGACCGGCTCTCAGGTCAGATTGCAGCATGGAAGGCTGGCACTCATGCTCAGCTCTGTCACTCTAGGCAAGCCACTCACCTCTCCACCACCCACACCAGAAGTAAAATATGCAGTGAGCTCAAAGAGTCAAGAGTGCATTGTGTGTAGAAAGTATTGGTAGATGTTTGTTAATTGATTAAGAGCCAGTGCCCTGGAAGCTTAGGACAGTGTGGCACAAGATAAGCACGTAGACAAGCTCTCCTTTTAATGAAAATTGTGGTGATTCCTGGGAGGAGAAATAAGGGTGACTGCCGCAGTCTGGCTGGGCACACAATCACGAGCCACCACACAGCTTGTAGATTCAAACAGCAACTCTTTATTCCCGAACTCACACCAGCCGTCTACAATCACGTTCTGGGGAAATCCACGTTCTCTGCCCAAATCCACCTCCACTGGGCTTCTGTCTCCCAAAAAATACTGTCTGAATCCCGTGAGAACTCAAGGGGAACTCAGACAGCAGGATACGCCCTATTCCCAGCAGGAATAATCTTTTTTTTTTTAAATTTTTTTTTATTGTTGGTTGTTCAAAACATTACATAGTTCTTGATATATCATCTTTCACACTTTGCTTCAAGTGGGTTATGAACTCCCATTTTTAGCCCATATACAGATTGCAGAATCACATCAATTACACATCCATTGATTTACATATTGCCATACTAGTGTCTGTCGTGTTCTGCTACCTTTCCTATCCTCTACTATCCCCCCTCCCCTCCCCTCTTCTCTCTCTACCCCCTCTACTGACCTTCATTTCTCCCCCTTGTATTATTTTTCCCTTTCCCCTCATTTCCTCTTGTATGTTCTTTTGTATAACCCTGAGGGTCTCCTTCCATTTCCATGCATTTTCCCTTTTCTCTCCTTTTCCCTCCCACCTCTCATCTCTGTTTAATGTTAATCTTCTTCTCATGCTCTTCGTCCCTACTCTGTTCTTAGTTACTCTCCTTATATCAAAGAAGACATTTGGCATTTGTTTTTTAGGGATTGGCTAGCTTCACTTAGCATAATCTGCTCTAGTGCCATCCATTTCCCTGCAAATTCTATGATTTTGTCATTTTTTAATGCAGAGTAATACTCCATTGTGTATAAATGCCACATTTTTTTTTATCCATTCGTCTATTGAAGGGCATCTGGGTTGGTTCCACAGTCTTGCTATTGTGAATTGAGCTGCTATGAACATCAATGTAGCAGTGTCCCTGTAGCATGCTCTTTTTAGATCTTTAGGGAATAGACCAAGAAGGGGAATAGCTGGGTCAAATGGTGGCTCCATTCCCAGCTTTCCAAGAAATCTCCATACTGCTTTACAAATTGGCTGCACCAATTTGCAGTCCCACCAGCAATGTACAAGTGTACCCTTTTCCCCACATCCTCGCCAGCACTTGTTGTTGTTTGACTTCATAATGGCTGCCAATCTTACTGGAGTGAGATGGTATCTTAGGGTGGTTTTGATTTGCATTTCTCTGACTGCTAGAGATGGTGAGCATTTTTTCATGTACTTGTTGATTGACTGTATGTCCTCCTCTGAGAAGTGTCTGTTCAGGTCCTTGGCCCATTTGTTGATTGGGTTGTTTGTTATCTTATTGTCTAATTTTTGGAATTCTTTGTATACTCTGGATATTAGGGCTCTATCTGAAGTGTGAGGAGTAAAGATTTGTTCCCAGGATGTAGGCTCTCTATTTACCTCTCTTATTGTTTCTTTAGCTGAGAAAAAACTTTTTAGTTTGAGTAAGTCCCATTTGTTGATTCTAGTTATTAACTTTTGTGCTATGGGTGTTCTATTGAGGAATTTGGAGCCCGACCCCACAGTATGTAGATCGTAGCCAACTTTTTCTTCTATCAGACAGCGTGTCTCTGATTTGATATCAAGCTCCTTGATCCATTTTGAATTAACTTTTGTGCATGGTAGAGAAAGGGATTCAGTTTCATTTTGTTGCATATGGATTTCCAGTTTTCCCAGCACCATTTGTTGAAGATGCTATCCTTCCTCCATTGCATGCTTTTAGCCCCTTTATCAAATATAAGATAGTTGTAGTTTTGTGGATTGGTTTCTGTGTAGAAGAACTTAAATTATCACTCTTTGCAGATGATATGATTCTATACCTAGCAGACCCAAAAGGCTCTACAAAGAAACTATTAGAGCTAATAAATGAATTCAGCAACGTGGCAGGATATAAAATCAACATGCATAAATCAAAGGCATTCCTGTATATCAGTGACAAATCCTCTGAAATGGAAATGAGGACAACCACTCCATTCACAATATCTTCAAAAAAACTAAAATACTTGGGAATCAACCTAACAAAAGAGGTTAAAGACTTATACAATGAAAACTACAGAACCCTAAAGAGAGAAATAGAAGAAGATCTTAGAAGATGGAAAAATATACCCTGTTCATGGATAGGCAGAACTAACATCATCAAAATGGCGATATTACCAAAAGTTCTCTATAGGTTTAATGCAATGCCAATCAAAATCCCAATGGCATTTCTTGTAGAAATAGAGAAAGCAATCATGAAATTCATATGGAAAAATAAAAGACCCAGAATAGCAAAAACAATGCTAAGCAGGAAGTGTGAATCAGGTGCTATAGCGATACCAGACTTCAAACTATACTACAGAGCAATAGTAACAAAAACAGCATGGTACTGGTACCAAAACAGGCGGGTGTACCAATGGTACAGAATAGAGGACACAGCAGGAATAATCTTAAACCTGGAACGCTCTAAACCTGATTATCCTAAACCGGGAACACCCTATCCGCCCTGGTCCTTGAGCAAAGTCACCTACATGCAATGTCACTGCAAAATGTCCTATTTCCACGAGTCCTTCCACTAAGCAACATGAGGTACGCTGGCAAGGAAATTGTCATACCTACTTGGCTAATGGCTCCCAGCAGGTGACATCATTAGAATAAAAGGAAAGGAAGAAAAGAAAAGAAAAAGATAAATTTCAAGGAAGAGGTGAGGTGTTGGCTGCAGACCGGCATCCACAGCTCCACTCTAAAATCTCCAGATGGGACTCAGGTCTTTCATTCTTGGCAGGATTTGCTCTTAGCACACGATAAAGTGTCACACCACTGCTGCTCCTCTGAGGTGACAGATAATACTGACTGATCCTCTGTGGGCTCCACAGTGTATTTGCCATCTGGCTGTGTGGCCTGGCTCCTGGTTAGGACTCTCATACCACATTCCCACCTGAACCTATTTAAGGTCCATCTTCTGGAACATGAGAGAACCTTTTCATAACTGGGGCATGGGGAAGGTACTAGTGGATGCAATATTTCATCTGCAACTAGGGGCTCTGCTGGTTCACTCTGAGTTAGCACAGATGTGCATATATAATTGTCTTTTTAAATCACTTTTATCATTTTTCTCAACAATATCCTGATATCCCAGGCAGATGTGAAGACCCCAGAGTAGTTGTAGGAGGTGATAGGATGTTGCAAGCAGGCCGGGAGGTTGCGGAGCTTTCCTTGAGACCCTCAGACATGTGGGCATGCAGAAACCTCCCCACTCACCCTCATCAGGGCCCCTCTTCTCTGTATACTGCAAAGACACACCTGACTCCAGCCCTCGCTCTGCACTTTGAAAACATCCATCAAACTCACTTACCTCTGATGCCTCGCTTCTGGCACTACCTGGCAAACAGAGCCTCAGGAGTTAAGTAGAGAGAAAAAAAACGAAAGCAGCACTAAAGGAAGAGGGTGAAGCCCCCCATCTCAGGGGGCGGCCGTCCTGGGCATGTTTTCATGCCTCCGTGAATGCCGGAGTTGCACTGTGCTTTCCCTGTGAATGACCACGTACAAAGGCTCATTTATAATTCATACACTAAGTCCTTAATAAAGCATACCAAATGTCATCTTTCCCTTTTTCTACAATACCAAGTCATTATTTCCACTGGGTGAAAGCACTTTTGACCCATAAAAATAAAACAGTGAGTCACTCGTTGGATGATTTCAGTGCATAAAAATATTGTTTCTTGTTATCAATAATATATATTCAGCTACCCTCATCACCTTTATCATGGTCTCAAGGCAGGGGTTGCTGAGAGTTCCTGTGAGCACTTTGTTCACTGGAGTGATTCACATTGAAAACTGAAGGCCTGTGTTTCCCAGAGGAAGCCCGCCCATCTCCCCATCCATCTGTGAGCTTAAGATCCCTGCTCCTGATGCCAATACCTGGACCTCACATGGTATTGACTGACTGTCCAAGGGGCACTAGCACCATAGACCTCAAGGTTCATATCAAACCGTTTTTAAAAAATGAGTCCCCAGATGCTTTGGTCTCTGGCTACAATGTGAACTTTGCTCAGTGACCCTCTTCCGGTCCTTGTCAGTTCTATCTGTAAGCCAGGGAAGTTTGCGAGATGGGTTTTAAGGTTTTCCCAACTCTGGCTATAATGATATGAGTCTACCCATATTGGCACACAATGGATTTTGTATCTTTCTGGGCAATGAACTTATAGAGCTATTACAGGTAAATTTGTCTAATCTGGAGAAAGTTGGTGATCACAAGTATTTGAGCACCTTTTGTACTTTCTTAAAGACAAGTATTAATAAAAATGTATTTATAAATCCAGGTTGAAAGTACTTATTCATATTTCTTTGAAGAATTCTTATTTGCTGAGGCTGATCTATAAATTCTCAGGAAGCAGAAAATACAATTCTACTAACACTATGTGTTGAGAAAATAGTTTTTTTTCCTAGTTTTGAGCTTATACCAGAGACAATACAGCCCCAATAATATGTGGTAGCATAGGAGGCACTTTGATCTCAAAGGTCTTTGAATATGACTTTTCACCTTCTTTTCTGTCATGAAATGAAGGAGGATGGGCCCCTCTCTCTGCAGGCACATCTCATGCAGCTTTTTGGATGAGCTGTTAGGATCTTTCTGGACTTGAATCAGGAACATTGAGGAGACTCTCTGCCACCAACTGGCTGTGTTGATGGGCAAATGTGTCCCCTTCTATGTATTTTATTTACCTTCATTTGTTAGGTAAATGTATGATGTAATTTCTTCTCCCTTTCTGGATAAGGCTTTCTAGTTCTCTATTTTTTAAACTGAGTTTTAGAGAATTTCTCTGAAGGATAATTGAGAAAGTACAGGAGAGCTGGGCACAGTGGCAAATACGTGTAATCCCAGCAGCTCAGGAGGTTGAGACAGGAGGACAACAAGTTCAAAGCCAGCCTCAGCAATTTTGTGAGGCACTAAGGAACTCAGCGAGACCCATCTCTAAATAAGTTATTTTACAAAGAGCTGGGGATGTGGGTCAGTGTTTAAGTGCCCCTAGGTGCAATGCCCTGTGCCAAAAATAAAAAAAAAAAGAAAGTACAAAAGAAATATCTTCTGTGGCTCACTATTGCACCTATCTGAGTTGCTCTAAATTGCACTCAAGTGTATTGCAGTTTTATCATGGCTCAATAGTATAAAAGAATACAAGCTGGTTGGATCTTAGTAAAGTGACTATGGTAATCTGGCTCATTGGAAAGGTAGAGAAGTTTCTAGTTGTGGGATCGGCCTCCATGCGGGAATGAGAATGGCACAGAATAGAAACGTGCTTTCCGAGTGCTCCACGGGGAAGACCCTGCATCTTCCTAGGATACAGGAAGTCCGGTCCTGTGAGATGCTGGTGAGCACCAGCAGGAGTATTTGCTTCATGCGTCCTGTGAGCACTGGTGATGTGGGAGCTCATCTGAATATAAGAGTCTCTGGGGCCCAGGAAAGTCCTATATGCATGGCTCTGAAATCAGATGGAAGAGTCCCGCTTGAAAAAGGCTTTGTGTGAGCCAAATGTGTAAAGTTGCAACTTCGTTCAACTCGACTGGAGATCCTCTGAGAGGAAGCCAACTACTCCTTCCATGTGACCTTGGCTCGCCTTGAATGGCCCCATGTGGCCCATCTGCCTTCTTCAGGAAAAGGAGCCACTGGAGACAGGAAAAGGACCAGCACATTCTTCCAAACAATGGACGCTCAGATTTTCTCAGCTTTTTTAGAAAAGGGTGGAATTACCAGGGCAGAATCTCTACTCATTTTTAAGGGACTGTTTTTGGTGGTGGTTTTAAGCAACTATTCCTTCCCTTGATCAAGTTAAAAACCAATCAAAGCAGGATGAGAGAGGAGAGAGGACAAGACTCTTGCTTCCTTCTCCCTGATTTTGGCGAAGTAAAATCATGCATTGTTTTAAAACACTACTGAGTGGAAAGAGAAGATACATTAGTGAATACAAAACAGTGAGAAAAGCTTATATTGACCGTATCTACTGGGTCTCCTGGAAGTCGTGATGTTTTAAGTGAGTCATTGAATAGAAAAAAACTTTCTCAAATAGGTGGCAGGTGCCTGGATTTGAAATAGAGTTAGGTCCTCAGTGTGGGTGAGGAAGAAGAAGAGGCATTCTGGTGGTGGGATGGAGGAAGATAGAAGCAGCAGACCCTGAAACAGGCCTGGGATGAGCCAGAATGTAGTTGCTCACAGCCCTGAGCATTGAACCAGAGCCTGGACCCCTGGGTGCAGGCTGCAGGGAAGACACAGTTGGTGAATTTTTAGCAGAGCTAAAACATGATTAGGTCCATTCATTAGAAAGGCCACTCGAGGACAGTTTCTGCTAGAGCTTGGAGAGGGGCACTTGGAGAGAGGAGGTGAGCTCCGCGGCCATTCCCTCTGATGTGTGAGCAACGTGGCCCGGCAATAGGGCAGCCGTAGGCAAGAAAGCAGGTCTGCAGAGATTTTAAGGAGGCAGGATGCACAGGACCTGTGACCAGAATGACATCAAATGATGAAGAAGAGAGGCAAAGAATGCTCAGAAGTCTCCATGGACACAGAGAAGGACCAGGGAAAACCCCATCGACTTCCACCGTTAGAGATACCTAACAAAACCAGCAGAACATCAGGAAGGGATTAATACAGATCGCAGTGGAAACAAAATAAACAGAAAAAATACAAATACAAATACTTAGCCACATGTGCAATGGAAAAAGGGAGAAGTAGTTTTAAAAAGAAGTAAACAACATCTAAGTAGGAATATTTTCTTCATCAACAACAACAACAACAAAACACCCACAGCAGATTGGCTTGTGGAGAGATTCTAACGATTTTTAATAAACAAGGGATTGTAAACAGGGTTAAATACAGCACTTATAAGTTTTATTTATAAAGTTCTATCAGCATTTTCTAAGTTAACTTTTATCTCTGCTGAGTTGTAAAATAGTCCAGAGACAATCACAAGCAGAGAGACTGTGGATGAGCTAGACAGAGATCTACTGAATCTCACAGTCTTGCACTGTTCCCTAAAAACCACAGACTGCAGAAAAGCCACCCAAATGGTTTGGTTTTATAAGTGTTTAGAAAATTTAATGACCCTGAGGAAGCCAGATAATGACTGAGACTAGATGTTCTGCCAAGCAGGTGGCTGGATCTCAGATTCAGAGTATCTTTGGTATAAAGGAAACAAAGTTGTTGATATTTCTTTTACCTCCCAGTTAATGTAATAACATTCATATTTCTTATAATTCAACTCCCTTGAAAACAGAGACTTCGTCTGATCTATCTGGTTTCTTGGGATTGATATAGATAAGTAAGTGAATAAAAAATCTTTACTAGATAAATTGAATATCAATAATCAGAATAAATATGTTAAAGAATAATGGAAAGTAATTTAAAAATAAACACTAACATAATTCACTGTTTTTGTCATTATTTGGAATTATATTTTTGTTGTCTCTGTGAATATAACAAAATACAATGGTTTTAGAGAGTGTCTTTCAAAAACATTTTCCAACACAATTTTACTAATAGACTCTGAAAAATTTATTAATGATGAGAATTTGGGCTCCACTAAGAAGCCACTGATTCTATTCTGTGGTCCTAAAAGAGGGGACCATTACCTGTGAGAGAAGTGAGTCATTACCTGTTAGCCTCAGGTAGGGTCAAAACTCGTTTATTTATGTTTCTGTATTTCACTTTATTCCACATTACTTTTACCAGTGTCTCTGGGAGAAATGAGGCTAAAACTAAAGGCAGTTTCTTTCTCTAAATACTTACTCCAGATGATTTTTGCATGTCAGTTTTATTCAGTGATCTCTGTGCTGAAAGCTGGGTCAGACTGTGGTGCATGATTGTTATGGAAAGGTAAAGGGAATCCAGGTCAGGTGGGAGGCGCGCAGGGAAAGGTCTACAAGTGGCTGTAGCAGAAGGAAGCCAGGGCGGGTGGTACGGACACGGGAAAGAAGGAACGCAGGCTGGAATATAAAGGGAACGGTTTTGCAGGCCACAGAACAGGGTCCCCGAGGCGCCTTTGATTCAGAATGGACCCAGGAGGCTCTGTACTTCATGATCGTCACCTGAATTCTAATGCACAAGTTTAAAAAGCAGTCTCCGAGATTTAAATTTGCCACGCTTGTTGCTAAAATGCTCCCCTGGAAACTGGCCCAGCTCTCTGGAGCTTTACCTAGGGCATGTGGACATGGGAGGCTGACCCTCACTCGGCACCACGGGGACACGCTGTCCTCAGAGCAAGTCAGCCGTCTGGATAAGCCACGAGTCATTACCCTCTCGTTGGCATAGGCTAAATCGTGGAGTTTCCCTTTTGAGTAATGAAGTGTAGAATTCTTTTCAAAGTGTCATTTTCTGGTATTCTGTCCAGTCCTTCTCTCACTTTTCTAATGGAGACGTGAACTTGAAAGCAAGCTGGTCACTGAAGGTGAAGGGCGGACCTCAGGTAAGGAGTGTGCGGAGCTCTGAGACGGGCACCGTGCCAGCCCCAGCCAGGAGGGGCACACAGCTAGACGGTGCCCTCCACTGAGCACAGGGCAAAGGAGAGTCCATCAAGAGGGAGAGCAGCCAGGGCGGCTGAGAGACCGGCAAGCCCTCTGCCCCCTGTAACCTCAAAGTGACCAAGTCTCAGAATCATTTCAGGACCCTGGAGGGAAAAGACAAGCTCCTCATAGAGAAATGTTTACTCATGAAAAATGGCTACAACTTTGAGTAAAATAAACCTGATATTCCACACACACAAATGTCTCAATGAATATAAGAGAGCTGGAATCATACCAAGTGTGTTCTCTGACGTAAATTAAAGTATATTTGAAATTAACAACAGAATAAAACAAAATTCAACAACTCACTTCTAAATAGCACAAGGGTATCATCAGGTTTGAAGGTATCATCAGGAAAATTACAAAGGAGTTTAAACTAAATGAAAATAGAAAAAAAGTAATGTAAATGTTATGGTTTGCAGTTGAAGAAATTCTCAGGAAAACTTATAGCTTTAAATGTCTCTATTAAAAAGAAGAAAGTTCTCATATTAGTACCCTAAGCATCTATGTTAAAAAACTAGAAAGAAAAGAACAAATTATATTCAATCAAAGCATCAGGAAGGGATTCATAAAGATAACAGTGGGAACAAAATAAACAGAAAAATAATACAAATACAAATATTTTACCAAAGTTAATGAAAGCAAACATTGATTTTTTTTTTTGGGGGGGAAGTGTTTTTTAAAATATTAATAAACTTTTAGAAAGTCCGACTAGGAAAACAAGAAGTGTTTTAGTCAGTGCGAGCAGCTGTGACACAGTACCATAGACTGCTTTGCTTATAAACAGCAGAAATTTATTTCTTATAGTTCTGGAGGCTCAAGTTCAAGTTCAGAGTATGGCAAGCTGGGTCCTGGTGACAGCAGAGAGCAGCCTTCTTACTGCATTCTCCCTTCCTGGAAAGAAAGCTGGGCAGGTCTCAGGCCTCTTCTGCAAAGAGTCCTGACCACAGTCATAAAGGCTCTGCCCTGGTGATCTCCTTACTATACAATGCCAAGAACCTACTGCAGGAACAATCACCCTGGGGAGTAGATTTTAACCTGAGTCAGGGAGGGGGACATTTAGCCCATAACAGAGAGAATATGCAATTTTCCAAAATCAGGGGTGAAAGAGAGGTCATTATTCTACATAAACTTTTAAAAAAGGAAATATTGCAACACCTTTATGACAAAAGTTAGAGAACTTATGGAAAAGTTCATAGGAAGACTTAAGTTACTGAAACTGACTCAAGAAGAAATAGAAAACATGAATAGGCATGTAAAGGCATTGAACTTGTAATTCAAAATTTTCTTTTAGAAAGAAAATCTTAGACACAGATAATTTCACTATAAATTCTGATATATTTAAAGAGGAAATAATATCAATGCCACTCAAATTATTCTAGAAAATAGAGGAGGAGAAAACACTTCCAACTCATTTCGTGAAACTCGTCTTGCTTGGACAAAAATCACACACAGATATTAAAAGATAAGAAAACGTACAGATCGATGTACATCCTGGACCTAAATGCAAAAATCCTCAGAAAAAATTAGCAAACTCAATCTAGCAATTTATAAGTATGTGAAGATGAAGCCCACTTATATTGCCTTAGAAATACAAAGTTGATTTAGTATATGAAATCCAATTAGTATAATGCTCACATTTATAGATAAGATCATCTTAATTAGAAAACATTTGACAAATACAGTACTCATCACTCTCCTTGTATAAGGACTAGATGTGAATGACCTCGAAGAGCTTTAGGGGACCTGAGAAAGCCTGCAGCCCATGTTCTTCTTTCCAAAGAAGATGGAAGGCTTTCCCTCAATATAAAGCATCCAGTAAGGCTTTGTTTGGTCCCCATTTGTCTTCAGGAATTTGTAAGAGTTTCCACCAAATATAATGATGCCAAAAAAGTAAAGGAATCCAAAAGAGAAGCAAAGAGTGTTTATTTGTAGATTGCATGAGAATGTGTGTAGAAAATCTCAAAGAAGACAATTTCAGAAGTTGCTAAAACCAATATATTTGTTAACAAACTTTTAAGATATGATATCAATATACTGTTTTTATCTGCAGACACATATAGAAAAATCCTAAAGAGGATAACAAAAACTTGACCACAACAAATAGATAAGTTTCCCAGTTTCACAGAATGCAAAATCAGTGTACAAAAGCCAATTTTATGCCTTTATACTAGCATTGAAAAGTAAGGAAACTGATTCTATTCACAACAACAGCACCAAATAAAATACCTAGGATAAATTTAACAAAAGACATCATATATCACAAAACTTGTACACTCAAAATAAAAAAAAATATTGCTTAAAAATTGAGAATATATAAATAAGGACTTTATAGTTAAGATAGAATATTTCTGCCAAAAAATTCCAGAAGAGTTTTTAATGTAAAAATCAACAAGCTGATATTAAAATTTATAAGGAAGAGCAAATCAAGGTATATAATACCAAATTTGAAAAAGACAATTAAGACTCTGTTATTGATTCAAGGACAGACATATATTTCAAAGGGACACAACAGAAATATGAAAATGGGTTCTGAGACATCTAATGAGAACAGGATAAACGTTTTGGCAAATGGTGTGAGCCAAGGAGATATCTAAATAAAACCATGAAATTAGACTGTTACCCCCACCATATGCAAATATCACTGTAAAATACTTCTTGGACTTATATGTTGAATTAAATGATAGAAACAAAGATTTTTTCAATGCCCGGTAAGATAAAAAGATTTCTCAGACAAGGCATGAACAATATTCTTAAGCAAAAATTTGAGTAATGAATTTGATACATACAAAAAATGTGCACCCTGAAATAGTCTGTTAAAATGAAAATTCATGCCCCAGAGTGGGAGAAATGTTTATCACATATCTGCCAAAGGGCTGCGAACCTCCCCACAAGCCCTAACAAGAAGACCAGTAACACGGGTTTAAAATGGTCAAAAAAATTGAATAGACTCTTCACCCCCCTCAGATAAATGTGGCCGGCACTGTTCCTCATCACCAGTCACGGGCACAGCACAGTCTCTCCATGGAGCCCACAGTGCGCTGTGGGACAGTGACTAGCAGCTGAAGAGAACGTGGGGAGGTGGACCACTGATCCAGGGCAGTGCAGAGGCCAGCATGTGGCCACGCTAGCACATGGTTCAGCCATCCTTGGAGATTAAGCACACGACATGTGGCCCAGCAACTGTGGCCCTTGACACCTGCCCAAGAGAAGTGCATGTGTCCACAAAATGACTTCTTCAAATATTCATCCCGGCATTGTTCTTAGGAACCCCAAACTGTGACGCTCCAAGCGACCAGTAATTGAGGAATGGATAAAATAAATGTGGCCCATAACCACATGCAATGTAGAACACTACTCAGGAATAAAGGGAATGGGTGACTGATACATGCTGCAAGATGAGGACCTAAAAAACGTAAATGAAACAGACCTAAGAGACTACACAGTATGTGATTTCATTATATGAAATTTCTAGAAAAGCAAATCTATAAAAAGAGAAGACAAATCAAAGTACTGGTACCAGAGGTGGGAGCTGAGGGAAATGAGAAGACTGTGGGCAGTACTGGGCATGTAAAGCCCGCCCTGTGGGCAGCTGAAGAACTCCATCGAATCATGAAAGTCTCTCATGAAAAGCACTGACGGGTGGCTTCCTATTCCCACCTTGCACACATTTCACAGTGGAATGTCCTCCTGCCATCCGTGTCTTGAGATCCTGCAAAACCCATCTCAATTGCAATATGCATGTTAAGGTTTCCTGAACATTCCAGAATGATTCCAGAGATGCTGAATAATTTCCATTTTTATGAAGTGCGTTCATTAAATAGGCTTGTTAGACCATGAGCTACAGTGGAAGGATTCCTGTGTGTCTTACTGATCAGTAAATTCCCCGTGTGTGGCATGTGGTGGGAATTTAAAAACATGCCAAATAAATCTGACCATGACAGCTGTAGACATTCATATTGAGAGGGAAATTCAGCATTCATGGATCCCATACTGAAATTGAGAGTTTTAGGATAAGTTAGAGTTTAGCATGTTTCCTTTTCTAATCCTCACAGAACATTCTGAGGTAGGGATTCCATCTCTGTTATGTGGATAGGAAGGCTGGAGTTCAGAAAGATCCTCACTGATGATCGTCCCCAGCTAGTGCCGTGGGTTGAGAGCAGGGTGCGCCCTCTGTCTCCGGGATGGAGGTGGGTGTGCAGCTTGTCTTGCTGTGTGTCAGCTACAGCATGGCCAAGGCACGGCACCTCTCTATGCCCCAGTTTCCCTGGTGAAATAGACCTGTCCTAACGCCTTGGAGGGTCACTTTGACTACTTTATCATATTACCACATAAAATGTGTTACACCATGTTTAAAATATTCGTGCTCCACTGCGGGAAGCTGTTATTATTTTCTCTGTGGTTGTCCCTTGTGGACTGGCTGGTCCCTCTCCACCAGCGTCTCTCTCCCTGCAGCTTGGAGAAGAATGCAAAGATGAAGACCAAGCCTCTGTTCCCATCTCACCCGCCATTGTCCTCTCTGCCTCTGAAGGCAGAGAGCTGGAGAGCCTCTCCTGAGCTGAGGACATAGCACAGCCCACCTCTCCATTCAGCGAGGCACACAAAGCTGAGGCCAGGAGGACATAAAAGCAGCAAAGAAAACTCGGTCCTTCACCGCTTCACATCCCACTTCAGAATAAATGTGAGAAATTATTTTATGCAAAGCTTGAAAGAGGGTTTGCCGAGAAAGATCAGCTACAACAGGGAGGAACCGGAGCCAAACCCTGGAGCCCGAGCCCCACGTGCTCCTCCCAGGCAGAGCCGTGATGATGTGTTGTCCTCCTGGCTCCTGACAAAGAGAAACACCCAGGCTGGTGTGGAGCTTGGGATGTGATAGATATCTTTAATTATATGATAATCAGAGATGAACTAATTAGATACCACTTGATAACTAATCAGTGGCAACATTCATAAAACTGCTCCTCATTTCCTCCTCACATCAATTTAACAGATGGTGCTGGTGTTTGAAGGGCACAACGTATAGGCAGAGCAGGAAGCGTGATCATGGTTGAAGGATCAAATGTTTGGTGCAGGCATTAGGGAGCCAGCAAGCCTGCGATGCCGGAAACACAGGTGATTTACTATTACACTTAATGTACTTGAAAAAAAACCTGGAGAAACCAAAATGTCATCAGCAAACACCTGAAATTCCTCAGCACCATCTGTCTACGGCATTAAACAAAACCCAGGAGGCCCTGGGAGAAAGAAAATGGGAAATTTAATGATGAACCTCACCTGGGCACCTTGATAGACGTCACCTCTGTGGCTGGTCATTAGCCAGCAAGTCCCAACAACCTCGGCGGCGCCTGCGGAGGATTTTGCCAGGGAAGGGGCGCTCTCTCTGGGCACAGCTACCAGCCTCCATGCCAGACGACTCTTTCCTTCACCCAGCTCCTTGGAAAGGAGTTTCCTTGTCTGTAAACTCACCCGCCTTCTTCTTGGTCCCTTTTCTTTGGATAACTCAACCTCGTGAGGCACCGAGTTCTGATCGCGGGTCTCCACACAGCAGACCCCACACTAGTCACCAGCTATGGAAGGTAACCTTGCATAAAAATATGACTTTTTAAAGGGACTATAATTTTATGAATCAGTAAGGAAAAGAAAAGGCCACTCTGTGATTAAGGTGGCATTGACACTCATGTGCCTCTAGATGTCAGAGCTGCTGGAATAGGGGACTTCTGCAATGTGGCGGGTGAAGGCTGCCCAGGGGGGGAGTGATGGCCGCTGCTTCTGCTTTGGGTGTGGCCTTTCCACTATTTTAGTAAAAACCAAAGGAAGAGGCCATCAGGTTGCTTGTAAGTCTGTTTTCTCACTGGCTTTTTGTTGAGAGCCATGGCCAGGTCAAGATAGTGCCTGGAATTTTGCCAGAAGGGGTGGCTCCTGCTGCCTCCGGTGCCCGCTACTTTTGGGTTCTCCTGGAGTTCCCGGTGAGTTCCCCTTGAGTTCTCTCCCGTTGAGTTCCCGTGGAGTTTGCGTGGGTTCGAAAATAAAAAGTTCTTTCCTGTTTGAATCTACAAGTGGTCGTGACCTCCTGATTTTGTGCCCAGCCAGACTGCGGCAGCTTTTCAAGTGCTGTGGACTCTGCTTTCCATGGGCAAACCTACTTCACAATTGGGAAAAGACTGACAGAAGTCGCCTTTGATGAGCTTGTGTCGAATTTGATTTTCTCGAATCAGTTAGCCTTTGACTTACCTGAGTAAGCCCGGTAGAATGACAGAAGACAGGCTGTTGCCACTTCTGCTTAGGTGTCTCTCATAAGGAAAGGGCTTGTTGGTTTGGTATGTAAAGTGATTTAGAAACCAGAAGCAACGCCCCCTAAGTCTCTGATGCTCATGATAGAGGCACATTGCTGAGCAGGAAGAGTTCATCCGTTTGAAAAGTAGTTTACAAGGTATCCATAATATTCCAGGAGTTCTGGGTCCTGTATAAACAGGGAAAAGCTAAAGATGCCCCATGACTTTGGAACTTGGATTTATAAGAAGCATCTGAATGAAATGCTTTTTGATATCCAAAGGTTTGTACTGGGCTGGGATTGTGGCTCAGTGGCAGAGCACTTGCCTCACATGTGTGAGGCACCAGGATCAATCCTCAGCAGCACATAAAAATAAATAAACAAATAAATAAATGTATTGTGTCCATCTACAACTAAAAAAACCATTTTTTTAAAAGAGGTTTATATTAATGAAGCTTACTCTTATAAACACACAATTAAGTCACTGAGAATTCCTGCTACATAGGGCACAAAGTAGAAAATAATCCCTGACTTTGGGAGGGTCCCAACAACCCTTGACTCCCTGGAGATTCAGGAAAACTATGTGGACCTCAGTCTTCTCTTTTAGAGGCCAAAGAACTTGAATTTAGAGTAACTAAACCATAAGGATCCTCAATAGTAGTATAAACTTTCAATACTTTTAGATGTATGAGTTAACAATGCAGAACTTACTAATTAATAGAAAATCTCAAAATCCCCATTCCCCAATTTGTTAGGCATGGGACACAGTGGTAGGATACTCAGAAGGTTCCTCAGCCTCCTGGGAACATCAGGCACCTCAGAGAGAGGAAGCTTGTTCTCTTTGACCCTGTCCCCTGAAAAGTCTTTGTCCTTCCCACGTCTCCTCCTCAATCTCCTGTTTTCTCTTAGATTTCTCCAGTGTTAATTTCATCTTATCTCCCTGCTCATGTGTCTTTCACAACTTGAGATGGTTAAGAGGTTTTGCTTCTGCCATTTTGGCCACAACATTTCCTCTCGATGGAACTTGATTCTGATTCTCTGGCACCAACCACTGGGCAGATCCCCATGTCACACAGCCATCACATCCTGGGCAGATCCCCATGTCACACAGCCATCACACCCTGGCTCCAGCCTCAGGCCCCTGCCCACCTACACCTGCTTGTCTACATCTCCTCTGGACCCCACTTCCTCTGGAGACAGGTGAGTACAGGATAGACAGAGAGCCTGGGGGCACTTGCCTCAAGTACAGTCATGATGATCCTCCACTCACTTTTAGATCAGGTCGCTTCCAGTTTTGATACTAACTTGATTTTTATTCATTTGTTCGACTTTGTGAGCCTCATATGAAAATTCCGTGGAGTTGATCATGTTTGTTGGCATAATTGTAATGCACTTAAGAAGTAAGGACATGCACAAGCGGATTTACCATTACACTGTTGGGTAGCTTTTGGAAAGAGCATGCTTTAATCTAAGGAAAACGTTTTGAACTAAGGGAAAAATAGTCTAGCTTTATCTTTACTCAAAAATCCTCTCTCCTCTCTGTGTCTCTCCTTTTTCTAAAAAAATAAACAAGGATAGATAGACTATAACTTTTAAGAGTTCTTCCCAACTTGAAAATTTCATTATTTTAAACCCTATGTGTTCAGGTTCTCAGGAATTAAAATGCGACATTATATTTTGTATCCAAAGACTATCAAAAATTAATTGAGAGATATTAAAGAAACTTCTATTTATTTATTTATTTTTTTTACATGTGCAGTTAAGGCAAAAATCACCTAGAATAGTTTACAGACTTGGCTACACGAGGTCTTAAGCTGATGATCATCTCCCACGCACACATGCTGTCTCCGGGGCCTTGGGCTGCATTGTTGCTTTCTATTACGGTTATTATTCAGGAAAGGACTGATCTCTTCCCTTCTTGCTCTCCCACGTGAGGGAGCTTGCTTCCAAGTCACACAAGTGGATGTTTGTCGACACACAGGGAATGCAAGTCATGCTCAGGACACCCTCAGGACACCCTCAGGAAACCCGCGCCACCAGGCTGTCTACGTTAAAAGGTGAGCTCTGGGCTGAGTTTGGATGAAGGCATGGGAGGGAATCTCCAGCTGGTAATAATTATAAACTGGGCAAAATATTGAAAAATTATTTGAGGGCCCTGAAGTACAACCCCTAAGAGTCAGAAACTGGAGGGACTTGACCTTCCCGAAGGAGAATGCCCTGGATTGGATCCACATCTAAGTCTTTCCCCAGAGGCCCGCCCCCAGGGCACATGGATTGCTGTGGCTCTAGCTTTCTGCTTGTGTCTGGCACTTTTTCTTTGTGCACCTGGATCCTGCTCTTCACCAGGAGGAGGCTCGTTCATCCAGCCCACTGCCTTCCCACACCATGACCGCCCTGGGGGTGATGTCCCTTGTGTTCTCACTGAGAGTTCCCACAGGAGTCCCAGCCTGACCAACCCCCGGCAGCCTGAGGTGGTGATCTCCTTTGCTCCATTCTGTGTGCCATTCCTGTCTTCTTGTCCTGCAGAGAATCCTCCCCTCCCCTTCCTAGACTTCAAGGCCTGGACGCTGGCCCTTGGCTCTGGATTGCACTGGCTCTGGGCACTCAGGCTCACTGAGGGGCGACTTACCTTCCTCCATCAGCGGGTTTCAGGTGAAGTGCGCCTGGGTGGAGCTGTGGCTCTGAGGTCTACCATGATAGGATTTCAGAGGCTTTCCCATTTTCAACTGTGAAATGACCCGATAACCACTTCTCAGGGTTCTGTCAAGTGAGACAACTAGACAGTGTCCTAGAGAAGCTTGCCCAGCCTCACCTGGACGCTGTGTACAGCCGCCCCCTGGCCTCTTTCCCCTGGTCTCCCCCTTCCCCCTACGGCTCCCAGGGCAGGGCAATGGGGAGAAGTTTGGGTCTGGAATTCCTTTGACTCCTCCTCTGACATTGCTGTGCATGGCCACTTGTTGAGTCTCCATTTAGGAGACGCCCTGACTGCGGCCCAGCCCCACGCACCCCAGGATCCCTGATGCTCCACTGGTGCCAAACATCTTAGCTGCCAACCAGCCTCGCATTATCTCGTGTACCAACAAATAAGCACCAGAATCCTGGCATGGCTGTGTAGATAAAAGGCAGACAGTACTTCAGAGCAGGAAGCATTACCAGAGGGGATAAGGGACTTGACATAATGACACTGTGGCCTTTGATCAGGAAGACAGCAAGGAGGGCTGCGCTGCACCCAGCCACGGTGCCCTGGAGCACGGGACCAGCCCTGACTTGGGAAAGAGAAGGGAGAAATAGACAACACAGCCCAGAATTCTCTTCTTCTCTTTCAGTAACAGGAAAAGATGACAAAAGATTAGTAAGGATCCAAGTTGAACCACTTTATTGTAAGGTGAATACAATTAGAATCCAATAACAAGAGATTTAGAAAAATCTCCAAATACTTAAAAATTAGAGAATGCACAACATGGGGCAAAAAATTTATCACAAAGGGATTAAGAACCCACTGAACCCAATTGTAATAAAAATACAACAACACAAAATTTGTGGACTACATCTTAAGAAGGGCCTATAGGGAAATTTATAGATTGACATGTTTATAGAGCAAAAGAAGAACATTTTAAAGACTGATGATCTAGGTAGCTATGTTTCCATTTAAAGATACTAGAAAAATAACAATTAAGCCCCCATCCCCCCCAAAAAAAAAGTAGAAAAAAGAAAAGATACAACCAAAGATTAATAAAATAGAAAAGAGTCAAGGTATGAAAATAAAATTAACAAATCCAAAAGTTAATTCTATGAAAACTGATTAAACAAGAATACTTAGGAAGAAGTAAAAGAAAAACACAAATTACCCACAACAAGAGTAAGAGAGAAAAGATAACTATGCTATGGGGTAAACAACTTTTTATTAATAAATTCAACAACCTATACAAATGAATTAACATATTGAAAAAAACTATTTGCCAAAGCTGACATAAGAAGAAATATAAAGTATGACTAGTTCTAAAATTACTGAACTATTGTATTTGTATTAGAAAAAGAAGCTTCTGTAAGAAAAAATTTGAATACAAGTTTTATTTATAGATAATAAAAAATTTAAAATAGAAATAGTAGTAATCTTTCACAGAGCCTTTTAGGAAATAAAAAGGGAGGAAGATCTTGCCCCAGATTAGTCCACAAAGCCAGCATAAACCTGAAGGGAAAATCTCTAAATGATCTCAGAAGAAAAGGCATTTAATTGTCAATATCTATCCATAAGCATACATATAAAAAGCTTCAGTTTAATATTGGTAAATAGGTATATATATATATAAATGTCCTCACTTTAATATTAGCAAATAGACATCTGGGGTTTATTCCTTGAATGCAAGGTTGGTAAAGCATTCAAAAATCAATAATTGTAGTTCACAGCTTTGGTAGAATAAAATAAATAGAAAAATAGAGGATAATCTCAACCCAGAAGATGTGTATGAAGACGGTTCTCTTACTTCTGAGAAGACTTCTCAGTCTTAGGAATCTAGGGCTCTTTCTCCACCTGAAGATCTCTAGCTAGCAGCAAACCGAATTGTGAGACGCTGAATGTGTCTTTACTGTGATGAGGGACAGGCACAGTTGGTGGCGTTGGGCACTTTTTCTTTGTGCTTGTCCTGGATCCTGGCCGGCTAGTGCAGAGGTGATCCAGGACCAGCAGTCATGTTTGGAACTGGAGAGAGGGTCCTACTTTTCTCCCAGTGGAGCAGCATGTGGTCTTCTCTGGCCCAGGGATCTCATAGGCTGCCTTTTCTCAGCCTCTCCCAGCAGAGGCTCACCTGGGCCACATCTCCATCACAGGACCCCAAGCCTGGGGTCTGCAACGCACACCCACCCTCACTAGCTCCCTAGGGGCCTTGGCCCCTTCCCCTTCTCACACTGTCTTGCTTGCTGCTCTTTCTCAAACTCCCAGCTCTGAGGACATCTGAGGATACTGTCCCACTGAGGTCTGGCAGCAGGCACAAGGGGCACTGATCAGCGGCTTCACCAGTCACTGTGCTCAAAGGGAGGCCAAAATGCACACCCAGGGTAAGTGACAGCCCCGGAGCAGACCCCGGGGGCCAGGACAAACTGGGCAAAGGGTCCAGGGCGGGCCTGCCCCTGCCCTGGCTGCTGTGGCTCGTCCCCACTACCTGTTCAGACTGGCGAGGGGAGTGGGCTCCTGGCGGCTCAGGCTGTCTTGGGACCTGGACTGGCAGCCTCTGTTTTTGCTCAGCAGAATTTTGATCTGCAGGTTCCAGGAGCAGTGGGGGCCCTGCTCAGCTTGGGCCCTGACAGGCAGCAAGGAGCCCTAGCACAAAGACATTCGTGAGGCCACCCTCCGAGGCCCCTCCAGGCACATCACACTGCTCCCCAGGTGGCGGAGCAGCAAGCCGGGCCACCACAGAGGAGGCCAAGGCTTCTGTCCCTCTGTGGCATCTCCGGCTGCTCTGTCCCAGATGGCAGCCCAGCAACAAGGGGCCTCTCAGCTCTCATGGTCCTGGGGTAGGAGGCTTCCTCCTGAAGGAGGCTGGCAGGGCCCAGCAGCTGACTATCGTTGTGTCCCTGAATTTAGCCAGAGCGCTGGCGACTTGGTGAGGACTTCAGGTGGAGGTGGCTCCCCTGGCAGGCGGACACCAGCTCATGGGCTCTCAAGGCCGTGCTGGGTCTGGTCGCAGCACCACTCCTTCACACGCTGCTCTGAGAACAGGGTGCTGCGAGCTCTGAGGAGGTCACCTGTATTAAGGCAGGCGTTTTGTTCCACTCCCGGAGCTTCCTTTAGGATTTAAGGTATGGAGCCTTTGTTGCTTTTGCTCAAAAGGAGCTGGGTTCAGAGAAAGGGCCCTAGAAGCTTCTCAGGCCGACCTGACAACCCGACGCGCTGCTATCTGGAGGCCTGGGTCCTCCGTGCTGGCCAGTGTGACAGGGACAAGGGAAGTATGGATGGCTCATGCAAGCACTAGTGAAATGCACCCCAGCAGCCCCTGGACAGTGAACTTCCTGTGCACCTGGGGACCATAAAGACAGCACAGCCACCAGAGGGGTGAGGACAGAGCTGAACATGGCTGCCAGGACCAGCTTTGCTCACGCTCCTGAGCAGCTTCCTGAGGACATCATGCCCCAGGCCCTGGGCTTGGTGCTGGGACAAGCCATCAGCATCACCCTGCTCTTAGGGATATGGTGGTCCATGGCTGGGTCTTGACACTTTGTGGATTCTATTCCCTGC
The DNA here is from genome assembly GCF_021218885.2 of Marmota monax. NCBI lineage: Eukaryota > Metazoa > Chordata > Mammalia > Rodentia > Sciuridae > Marmota > Marmota monax. The sequence goes on along the minus strand of NW_026692321.1, from coordinate 2,433,371 downwards.
AGACAGTTTGTTCCTTATCTCTAATCCCCACATGGAGCAGTCACCCTGAACAATCGCGGGGTGACATCTGCAGATGAAGACATGGTAATGTTTCTGAGAGGTTCGGGAACCTTGAGCCTGGTCAGGGGTGTGGGATCTGGGTGTGGCAAAGCAGCTATAAAACCTTGGAGCGTCACTCGTCACTCATACCACCGTTTCTCAACTGTAGAACAAAAACACTAACAATTTTAACTCATACTCAATCTAATATTCACACCAAGTACTTCCCACTGGGTGGTGGACGGTGACCACTCAATAACGCCAGTTTCACTTGTGTCGTAACTACACTGCTCCTGGAGCACAGAACTCTTCTGCTGAGTAGCTAAGATATTCAGCAGAAATAGGAGAGCCACTCTGTAAGAAATACATGAGAGACACTAGACAAAGCTGGCCGTGCCTCCACAGAGTCAGGTCTGTCAGGGTGGACAGCCCTGAGAGCAGGCAGTGATGCCTCCTCTGGGGACACGCTCTCCTGGGGTGCTGGCCAGGGCAGATGTCAAGAAACTGCTGGAAGGGGACTGGTGTTCCAAACTGTAGCCAACCAGTATGGAGGTTTGCGGGAGGCCAAGCTTATGGGTGACTGAGTTACACTCCCCAGCTGGGTACTGAGGCGCTCAGTCACACCCCATGGGTGAAGCTATGCTCACCTGTTCCTTTGTAATATAACCCCTTGCCCTGTTTAGGATAGAATCTTCCATGGAAGAGCCTTGTGTGTGTCCCCTCCTCTTACTGTGCCCTTGGGTGTGGCCTACCCAGGTGTCAGTCAACCTGCTGACAGTGGACATCACGAAGATAGACTCAGCCCCCTGAAACCTGACCCCTTGCCTCATTTGAATAGCTTCTCAATAAAAGGGGTCAGCGCGTGTGCTCTCGCTCTCTCTCTTTCTGCGGACCCTTAAGGTCAGAGGAGCCGTCACAGCAACCCCAAAGAAAAAGGTATTTGTGTCTCTTGTGTGGTTATTTCGTGCAGCCCAGTTAGCCCAGTTTAACTAGAGTGACCCCTGAGCCTTTTAGTCGTGAGAACAGAAACCCGGCAGAGGTTGCATACAGTAAGAGCAGAATGTCTACCAGTGTATTACAGTCACAGAGCTCATGGGAGGGTGGACAGGCACATGGCCCCTTATGTGTGGGGAAGAAGGCCCTTTCCTGAGGGACATGACAGAGCCAGGTGGCATGGGAACCAGGTCTGGGCTGGGGGCTGAGGGAACCATCTTCAGGGCACCATGTTCTTGGAACCTACCTTCTTGATCCCTGTCCTAGATGCTTCATCTCATTAAAAAAGCTTCGGGTTGATCTGCTGCTACTTAATTAGCACACCAACAAATCACTCATTGTGCATGAATTCTATCACATAATTATGAATAGGCCCCTAGGAAGCCCTGCCGTATTACTTTCTCTGAATTCCACACTTTCACACATTCAACAGCAAGGCACAGGAGTTCTGCAAAGAAATGGAAAATGTGCAGTTGCTTTCTTCCTCTGGATTTGAGAACAAAAGCCAGTGGAAAACCTTGCCCATATGTATGTGAGGGTTAATGCTACATTTTTCCATTCTGCGGTATTTTTAGATTTGTTTCTTAGATGCATGGCAAACATTGACATGCATTAGAATGATTTCTTATACTGTTTTTTTTTAAATTAATCTTTCTTTATTTATTTATGTTGATCAGTGGTTGGTATTTAGCTCATTAAGTCCTTGATGTTCATTTATATTTAGACTCCTTTTCCAAGATATTTAAAATTTTATCCAATGATGAGAAAAATAAAAGCACATGAAGAAGTACAGCCAATCAGCATTGATTCTGACTCATCTTAAACCACCCTGAGGATTTCTGTGGCCCTCAGGGGGAGGATTTCATGTTCAGTTTTTACTCAAAGATTCCGGAATCATTAAAAACGAACTGGAAAACTCCTGCAGAGTAGACTAGGAGTAACCGGGGCGGAGGATATTGTTTCTTTCACTTACGAATTTTCAATAGTTTAAAATATCACATTGACAAAATACTACTTTTGCCAGAAATTTTGGCAATAGTACTCAAGCTGTCTTTAAAATTTAGTTCTTCCTAAAAATCTCTGATTTTAGTGATTGATTATAGAACTCTCACATTTTTATCTTGATAATAAATGCAATAATAGGCTGTCATTAAGTAGCCAATAGGGATAATTTGTCATTTTCTATATCCTGAAAGTTTAGTTCTGTTTCATCTCGGGGTAAGAAAAAAGGTCTACCTGCTTCTCATAAGATGAAATATATACAATTTCCCCTATTCCTCCTAAGTTTAGGTAAATCTGTGGACATTACTCTGAAAATAAATTTAAGAAGATTGAAACAGATACCAGCAGGGTACTTTAGAATTCAAGAAATCCTATACTTGCAAGTTCCCAGGTTTGCTGGCTGGTTGTTTTTTGTTGTTGTTATTGTTTTGTTTTATTATAACTATGATGATGATGATGATGATGATGATGATTAGTTCTACTTAGTTGTACATGACAGCAGAATGCATTTCAATTCATTGTATACAAATGGAGCACAACATTTCAATTCTCTGGTGGCACATGGTGTAGAGACGCACCATTTGTGCAATCATACATGTACCTAGGGTGATGATGTCCACCTCATCCCACCACCTTTTCTACCCCCATAACCCCTCCCTACCCTGGTTGGTTTCTGACTCGTATATTTTTCCACATATGGAATTGAAGCTGGCAGCCTAGAAACACTTAGGAGCACTGAGGGAGAAAAAAGCACCCCTCCTAAAGTCTACTCTCTTTAGCCAAAAGAAGAAGAAATGGGCATCAGAAAGGACAGAAAACTTATAGGTAATACCTGTTCTGCTTTAGGTAAACAGCAGGAAGGCCTGAAGCCACCCCGTCAACACCAGGAAGCTGAGGGGGGAATGGGCTGCCATGCTCCCCAGGCTCTAAGGAGGACCCTCAGTGACAATTTTCAAGGGGATGTTAGAGAAGTCAAATAGGAATCCCGGATCTTCATCCATCAGACAGCAAGTCCTCCTCCTCAGTGAGGAGTCTGGAGATTTCCATTCCCACCCATCAGCAATAGCCCCCTCCCCCTGAAGCCTAGTAGACAATCACCATCACAAATGGGGGCAGACCCATTCACTGATAAAGCAGAAGCTACCTGTGATGCAGAACTGGCAGTCCTTGTTTTCCTAGCCAGGGGAAGCATCAGCAATGATTCACCAGGAACGAGGACGCCCGTTAGACCCAGCAGGCACGAGTGTGGACGAAAGCAGAAAGCAGAATCTGAAATTCTACCCCTGGGTACAGTGAGGAGGCATCACCCCTTCCCCACCCTGGCACCAAGCTTGTCCGAGAGTAAGCCTGCTAAAGGAAAAAAATTAAAGTAGATCCATAATCTGATTACCTGATACCCAAATATCTAGGTTCTAATGAAAACCTCTCATCACCTCAAAACTTGAAATATTCCAAATATCAAACCTGATGAAACTCGACGATGAATAAATGCCAACATCATGACAACACAGAAATTAGAATTATCTGACATATATTTTAAAGCAGCTATAATAAACATGTTCAATAAATAATTATAAACGTGCTTGAAACAAATGAAAAAAATCTCAATAAGAAAAAAATAGGGCCTGGGGATGTGGCTCAAGTGGTGGCACGCTCGCCTGGCATGTGTGTGGTCCGGGTTAGATCCTCAGCACCACATACAAACAAAGATGCTGTGTCCGCTGAGAACTAAAAAATAAATATTAAAATTCTCTCTCTCTCTCTCTTTAAAAAAAATAGGTGAAAAGAAGAACAAAATGGAAATTTCAGAAGTAGAAAATGTATTAATAAAAAAAGAAAAACACCTTGCTGAGCATAGTGGTACGTGCCTGTAATCCCAGTGGCTCGGGAGGCTGAGGCAAGAGGAACATGAGTTCAAAGCCAGCCTCAGCAAAAACAAGGCACTAAGCAACTCAGTGAGACCCTGTCTCTAAATAAAATAAAAAATAGGGCTGGGGATGTGGCTCAGTGGTCCAGTGGCCCTGAGTTCAATCCTTAGTACCAAAAAACCCCCCAAAACCTCAATACATGGATTCAACAGCAGAATGGAGGAAATACTCAGTGAGCTTGAAGACAAAACAAAATAAATCACCCAATCTCATCAACAGTGACAGCAAAACTAGATAAGTTATAAGAAATAAACACAATGTCCAATATCTCTGTCATTACACTCAAGAAAGGAGAGGAGGAGGAGGGGCTGAGAAGGGGCTTTAAAAAGAGGGGCTAAAACCATCTCAAATTCAGCAAAAAACCTGCACCTACAGGCTCAAAACCCAAGTGAACCTCAGAGAGAAACCTGCCCTCAGCCATATCAGTGAAACTTATGAAAACAAAGACAAAGAAAAAATCTTAAGAAAGGAAGGATACTTTACCTCCAGGAAGAAACCACTTTGAATGACAGTTGAGTCCTTATCAGAAACCCTGGAGGCCAGAAGGAAATGGCACAGTGTTTTTCAAATGCTAAAATAAAAGAACTGTCAAACCACAATTCCATATCCTACCCAAACATTCTTCAGCAAAGTAGGAGAAATCACAACATTATAGAAGAAGGATACTAGAAAAACTTATTAACAGAACTACTATTAAAAATAACTAAAGGAAACTTTCTAAACAGGGGTGAATTGATTAATGAAAGAATTTGGAAATAGCAAGGAGGAAGAAAAAAAAGTAAAAATATGAATAAGTATATGTTTTCCTCTATTTTAGCTTTCTAAATTACATTAAATGCTTGAGACAAGATTATAATGCTGGCATGATTTAACATAAATGGAGAGAATTGCTATAGCTTTCCACTATAATTTGAAATCAGGAACTGTGATGTCTCCATATGTGTTTTTCTTTTTTAACATTACTTTGGCTGTTGAGGGTATTTTGTTGTTCTATATGAATTTTAGTATTGCTTTTACTATTTCTGTGAACAATGCCATTGGAATTTTAATAGGGATTGTATTGAATCTGTGTGGCTTTAGGCAGTATGAAATTTCAGCAATATTAATCCTTCCAATTTAGGGACAAGAGTGTCTTTTCATTTTTGTGTTACTCAATTTGTTTCATCAGTGAGACCCTGTCTCTAAATAAAATAGAAAATAGGGCTGGGGATGTGGCTCAGTGGGCCAGTGCCCCTGATTTCAATCCCCAGTACCCCCCCTTCCCCCAAAAAAAGTTTCATCAATATTTACATAATATTTACATGTTGTATATATTAAAATGTGTATATATTTTTACCTTAGTCCAATTTATTTCTAAGTATTATTTTCATACAATCCTAAATGGAACTTAGTCTTGAATTTCTTTGTAGTTTGTTGTTAGCTACTGATTTTTATATGTCAATTTTGTATCCTACAACTTGCCTGAATTTGCTTATTGGTTTACTTTTTTTTTTTTTTAATCCTTAGGGCTTTTCACATTTAGGATGATGTCATCTGCTATAAATAATTTTACTTCTTCTTTTCCAATTAATATGCATTTTTTTTTTCTTTTTCTTATCTAATTGCTCTCCTACTTGCATTACTGTGTTGAATAGAAGTGGCCGGGGTGACATCCTTTTCTTCCACTAGATCACAGAGGAGAAGCTTTTGGATTTCCTCATTGATTGTGATGTCAGTCACAACGTGTATTGTGTTGAGGAAATTTCCTTAGACCTATTTTGTGGAGAGTTTCTTTTAATCATCAGTGATGGTTGAACATTTCAAATGTTTTTCCTGAATCTATTGAGATGATCATGTGGTTGTGATGTTTCACTTCGTAATTGTGTTATATCACATTGATTAGTTTGGGTGTGTCAATTTGATCTTGCATCCCTTGGAACAATCCCACTTGGTGGAGCTATGTAACCTTTCAGCTCCCTTGTTGAATTTGGTCTGCTAGTGTTTACTTGGGCATCTCTGATCTTGATGAATCAGAAATATTGGCCTGTGGTTTTTCTGCACTCCCTCTGGTATCTTTGGCTTTGATATCAGAGTGTTGCTGGCCTAATAAAACAAGTTTGGAAGTCTTTCTTCTACTTCTAGTTTTCTGGAAGTGTTTCAAAAGGATTGGTATTAACTCTTCTTTGAGTGTTTGGTAGAATTCAGCAGGGGAGCCATCTGGTCCTGGGCTTTGCTTTGTTGTGAATTTTTTTTTTAACTGAACTTGTCTCTTTCTTTCCTTGTTGCTGGTCTGTTCAGGCTTTCTATTTCTACCTGATTCTGTCTTGACAGGTTATATGTTTTCAGGAATTTGTCCGTTTTTTCAATGTGATCGATTTGCTGGCACCTAACTGTTCAGAGTAGTCTGTGTTGATCCTTTTTACTTGGGGGGCATCCGTTTTTAGTCCTCCCTTTCACATTTTGTTCCTCTGAGTCTTCTATTTTTCTCAGTTTAGTAAATGGCTTATTTGGCTATGTTTGTCAACAAAACCTTTTACCTTATTTAATTTTATTCATTTTTTCTTTATTTCTTTCTATTCTTTGATGCTCAGGCATATTAAATAATCCAGCAAGGTTAACTAGCTGGCATGGGAAGAGCTGGCTTTCCACATGCTACTTGTGAATCTCTTGCTTTTGCTCCAGTATCCCCTCTTACACCAGGACACGGAGAACTAGAAGGAAAGGTGGGGTCAGCACATATATGTGGGGGCAGGTGGAGGCACAGAAAGCCACTGTAGAGGTGGAAAGGTTTCCTTGAGTGGGTCTCACACCGGACAGAATCTCGTGACCCAGAAACTCACATGGGAAATGTCACGTTCCTCACAGCCCTAGGCACCCCACAGATGCAGCACTGAGCCAGGGACAGGTTCTGTGTCCTCAGAAAGAGAACCGCTCCGTCCCTCCTCCCATCAGTCCTCCCCCCTCCTCCCCCCTCCTCCCCCCTCCCCCCTCCTCCCCCCTCCCCCCTCCTCCCCCCTCCTCCTCCTCCCTCCTCCTCCCTCCTCCCTCCTCCTCCCTCCTCCTCCCTCCTCCTCCTCCCTCCTCCCCCTCCCTCCTCCTCCCCCCTCCTCCTCCCTCCCCCCCTCCTCCCCCCTCCTCCCCCCTCCTCCCCCCTCCCTCCTCCTCCTCCCCCCTCCTCCTCCCCCCTCCCCCCTCCTCCTCCCTCCTCCCTCCTCCTCCTCCCTCCTCCTCCCTCCTCCTCCTCCCCCCTCCTCCCCCCTCCTCCTCCCTCCTCCTCCCTCCTCCTCCCCCCTCCTCCTCCCGCCCTCCTCCCTCCTCCCCCCTCCTCCCCCCTCCTCCCCCCTCCTCCTCCCTCCTCCTCCCTCCTCCTCCCCCCTCCTCCTCCCGCCCTCCTCCCTCCTCCCCCCTCCTCCCCCCTCCTCCCCCCTCCTCCCCCCTCCTCCTCCCCCCTCCTCCCCCCTCCTCCTCCCTCCTCCTCCCCCCTCCTCCTCCCGCCCTCCTCCCTCCTCCCCCCTCCTCCTCCCTCCTCCCCCCTCCTCCTCCCTCCTCCTCCCTCCTCCTCCTCCTCCCTCCTCCCCCCTCCTCCCCCCTCCCTCCTCCTCCTCCCCCCTCCTCCCCCCCCCTCCCCCCTCCTCCTCCCTCCTCCCTCCTCCTCCCCCCTCCTCCTCCCCCTCCTCCCTCCTCCCCCCTCCTCCTCCCTCCTCCCCCCTCCTCCTCCCCCTCCTCCCTCCTCCCCCCTCCTCCTCCCTCCTCCTCCCTCCTCCTCCTCCCCCCTCCTCCTCCCTCCTCCTCCCCCTCCTCCTCCCCCCTCACTTCTTGCCTTCCTGCCTTCTCTCCCCACTCCCTCCCTTCCTTTATCCCTTCATTCCTTTCTCTATCTTCCTTCTTTTTTGCTTTTTTTCCCTCAAAGAGGCATGAAGAAATGAAAATCATGTATGTAGTTGGCATTTCTAAAGCACGGATTGGTCACTAAAGGGCCCCTGCCTGCTGCAGTTGTACCTGGGGGGCTGGCTGCTGAGGGTGGGCTGGAGGGTCTGCAGGGAGCAGCCTGCTTCACATGGCGCCACAGCTTCCAGGCCCGCGTGACCCTCATCAGATGTCCCTTGTGTCGGGGGCTGGGTGGCTCTGAAGCCACCCTCCTGGTCTTGTCACCAGGTGGCCATGGGATGGCACAGTGCCAATATTGTGACTTTGTTTTGGGCATGGAACTGATGACAATGAAATATCTCCAAATCTTGAAGGTTTCAAAACAATAAGAGTAAAATCATATTGTTCTGCTAGTTGCAAAGCATGATTTTTTTTTTTGTAATTGTTATTTCAATCTATTTCTTGGAATTGTGGGAAAATCATGTATTCTCCCCTCTTTGCTGAGTTTGCACTCAGTTATTATAACACACAGCAAGATTTCATCCTAAGGATATTTGTCAAAAAGTAGAATACAAATACATAATTTTGTCTAGAAATAGTGCGGTTGGTAATCCCTCCTCCAAAAACTGGGAAAGACCAACTCGGATTAGGTTTCACACAGAAGTAATTCAGACTGAAGCACAGGACAATCAATGGAATTCCTGGGAGGGCAGGGACTATTAAAAGTAATGAAGAGTGATAAAACATTTTATTGTGATCTAAGCAGTCTCACAAGAGACCAAAGGACTGCGGCATTGGCATTACCTAGTCATGAGATTTATTTTGACATTAATTCTGGTGAATTGAATTTTAAAAATTTGCTTTCTTCTCTAATTCCTGGCTGAGGAGTTGGGGTGAAGTGAGTAGGTGGGGTGGAGAACAAGGCAGCTTCAATATTCCTGGAATCATCAGTGGTCTGTGGTAGAGACCAGCGAGCCTCCCAGAGCCTGGACCCACTGAGCAGGAAGGGGGTGCTCGAGAGAGTCCAAGGAGACCAGGCTCCTGTTGTCACAGTGTCCTCAGTGGGCTGAGTTGCATCCACCATCTTTAAACTGAAAACTTTTTGCCATGGTCTCTTGCTTTTCCTGCCTTGATGGTGGGGACACGTGCAAGCCCAACGTCCATTTAAGGAGAGTATGTAGAATCCTCACCTGTGCAAGACCTGTGCTCATCTGCTCTCCCAAATGTTTAGATTTGAAGTACTTTTGCCTACTCAATGACATCTGAAAAGTAATCACACTTTTATTATCTCATGTTTTATTCATCAAGAACTATAAACCTGCCAATCAAAGCCCCTGATCAGCTTGAGATTCCCAATGCTCTCAACACAGGGTCTACGCCAAGGGGCAACTGTGCTGTGGTTTAACAGGCTAGGATTCAACGCCAGTCTCCAGCTTCGTGCTATTGACAAGTTATTAAATTTTCATCTCCCCACTCCTTCCTCATAAGATGTAAATACTGTCACAATGACCTTGAGAGATTGTTACAAGGTGGGGAGACCTCTGGTTGGGATCCACTGTAGTGCAGCCTCACATAGAAAAAACATTTACAGAAAAGGGGAGATGTGTAAGCATGTACCTTGTTAGTATGTGGAACAGCTCGCCCACATGACCCTCTCCTAGTTGTCACCAAGTTGACTAACTAAAGTAAAGGTAAAACTACCTCAGGGACATGGTGGCTGCACCCAGGGTGTCCTGAGCCATGAAGGCAGACCACCGAGGGAAGGAGGGGATCTACTTCCTGCTGGGTTGGCATCTAGGGACTCTTATGCCAGCTCATTTATTTCAGAGTGAGGGAACTGAGGATCAGACCCTTGAAGTCAATAGTGAGGTGACCTGGGCTGAGTCCTGATGTGCACACAGGGAGTTTGTTGCAAACATGTACCATTTATGAATATAAGAAAAATACAGGATGAAGCACATTGTAGCATGTATTTTTCTGGTAATGAATAATAAAAATAATAGCCACTATTTAAAAACCTCTATTATGTACCAGGCTCTCTTCTCAGTGTTTCAGGTACATTAACTGATTATACACATCCAGCTCACACACACACACACACACACACACAATCAGGAATGAAGGCCCATCAAGATATGTCTCCCTTATATTTTCACAGTACATCCATTATAGATGAACTTCCACATCTGTGACCCATTACACCCTTTTCACTGTGAGGCCACTAATACTCACAAATTGTGCAGTCCGATGGCTTCCAAAAGAGGGAAGAGGGATGTCAATCAGAGTTTTCCGCAGTCGGAAGCTGAGCCATTTTTACTGTACTATACACCTGCCTGGGGGTGGGGGAGTAAGCAGGTATGTGGAAAGATCCCTTTTGCATTTCTATCATAGACATACCTGCAGCTTGATATTCTTATAATGAGTTTTAATATTTAAGTTATCATCTCTTTCAGATAATTTCGAAGGTGAGCGATTTGCGTTTTTGTCCTGCCAATGCTGAAGAGAAGGGACCCCACTGCCACATGCCTCCATCCAGGCTCTGCACTCCCAATGCTGTAGTTAATGCCGCACCATTTCCATGGAACAGGCTTTGGGCAGGGAAAGTGAGTGTCTAGTCCTGGCCGGTGTGAGTGCCAGCCCAGGACGCAGCCAAAATACCTCATGTGTGATAGATTTGTCAGCCTCAAATTTTTGAGGACTTACATTTTATCTTATTTCATTAAAAAATTTGTGTGACTTCCCATAATATTCTCAAATGTGCTTCAAGATAAAATTTTTTAATGATCAAACATTAAAACAGTCACCGAGTCCCTGATCCGACTACAGGAGTCTCCAGAGACAGAGAGAGATGTATTTTGCAGCTTGGGACTCCCTGCTGTGTCCTCCGTTTGTATTCTGACCTCATTTTCGACATACCCACCCCTGTGTCAACCCGTGATGCAGTGGTTCACAGCTCTTTAGATAACAAATGAAAATGATGTCTTCTTTGGTAATCAAGAAGTTTTAGGAGTCAAATGGAAAAGCCAACAGAAATGTAACAACATAGATAGTTGTGGGTTCAGGCTTCATCTCAAAGAACAGAAGAATCTGACAGACATCTTGCCCAGGGCTTGCACTTGACAGCTAATACAGAGTGGAATTCTGGTCTATAAAAGCAAGTATTTTCAAGGGCATTGCCTTTTTCCGAGTGTTTTGGCCTATAACACATCTTCAGCATGGGTAGCTCATCCTGTTCTCTAACCCTCTCCCTTAAAATGTAACCCTGCTAGGAGCTGTCCACAGTGCACTTTGCTTTTGTTTGGACACCACCTGATTTTCAAAAAGTGAGGGGGAGGACACTGTGCATGCCCAGAGAGTCACCTGAGACTGCAGACATGGTACACCTCTTTTCAGAGAATAGAAAACTGCGAGAAGTACTTTAGGCCAACCCTGGCCTTCTGTCTGTGCCTCAAAGCTCCCGCTGCTGGTGGGAAACTCCAGCTGTCTGTCCTAGGAATCCAGTTTATGATCAATTTGCCACTCATTGGTTCCATGTGCAAATAATCACATCCATGAACCCAAAGTTAAATATTATTATTGTTGTTTTTATCATTAATATGTTTATTCCTCTCCCTTCTCTATTCCTAGTATTGTTCCCCAGGTTAGCAGAAATATCTTGCTTGGGTGGGAAGACAGTAACTGAATCATTCAGCAGGGGTGAATCTTAATGACCTTCGATTTGCCCCAAGTTATTTATTTTGGGTAGTATCATTTTCTTACAGTTGGAGATTTGAGGACAGTAAGGGTTTATAAACCCACTTTCTCATTGGTCTTTCACTTCTGTTAGGAAACTGTCAATTCTCTCTCCCTCCTCTTTCCCCCTCTAATACTTGGCTAAATGGAATCAGTAATAACCAGTGTAGCTATGAACATTTAGTTTTCCTCCTCTTTCCCTAGAACTACAAGCTCATAGACTTTGCCAGGAATATTTTGACACCTGTCAGTTTGATCAGCTCTTGCTTTCTTCCTTTTCCTAAGAGATCTCCAGCCTCCCAGGTTCCTGGCCTCCAAGATCATGGACTACTTCCACCAACTCCTAAGCTAGGGGCACATCTTTTAAGCTTTGGTCATGTCACAACTCTAATTCAAATAACTGACTTTTATATTGGGCATAGAGGCTGACAGACCTGGAATTGCAGTGGCCTCCCACAAGGACCATCACGTTTTGAGATGTCACACTCTGGGTGGGCTCAATGAGGCTCCCAATTGCTCCCAATCGCTGGCTGGACTTACCACATCCTCTTCCATGCTGTCTCTCTTCCATTCCCTTGGAAGTTACAAAAGAGTCAGAAATCAAGGTTGACCAAGAGGAGGAAGTTACAAAAGAGTCAGAAATCAAGGTTGACCAAGAGGAGGTGTTTATGGGTCCATTTTTATCCATATTTGTTGGTAAGACTCCACCCACAAGTGGAAATTACTGCAAATAAGAGTGAAAAACAGGCAGCTTAGAATTTGTACCGAGAATGGTAGGCCCAGGAGGGCCTGGTCTGGCAGGACCTTGTAGGCCTTCTCCAAGGTCTGTAGAAACACAGAGTCAAGGTGTCTTCTAGGTGGGCCTCCACGGCATGGGGCCCTTGGCAAGGTCAGGAGGAGCAGAGCAGGCTTGCTTCTCTACACCACAGCGACTGCCTCAAAGCTCAGGATGCTCAGCTCAGTGCTGAAGACACTGGCAGTGTCAGTGCAGAACGACCAACCCATGGCCCAGTCTTGCTGAGGACGCCGCTAACAGGCCCTTCCTGTCCCTTTTATAAGGATGCATTTCTATATCCAGTAAATAAGTTGCAGTGGACATGCCACTTGGTCGTAGGGGCCCAGCCACTCTGCCTGGTAACCAATCTCTTTTGTTCAGTACAGATTAAGTTCTCGTTTTTCCCCTCCTCTGATCAAATATCCATCCAGAAGTCAGGGGGACAAAGTTCTTAAGGCTAAAAATTGACTAATCCAATGAATTGGGTTTAGATTCAGTAAAACTGGAGTAGAACTTAATCTCTACACAGACATTCCGTGTGTGGCCTTCCTTTCTTTCCTGAGATTTATTTTTATTATGATATGGGGAAAGAGCTAAAGGTTGATGTGATCATGGTGTGTACCTCTAGGGTGTTAAGGTATGCACTATGTGCTATGAAGAAGTCAATAAGAAGTACAGATCCTACAATATGACCTTCTTCAATGCAGGTGAGGTTTTACTAGTTTTGGGAAGTGAGAATCCATCCATTTGTCTTTCTCTTGAACAAACATCCAACTGATATTCTTTCTTTTTACATGCAGGTATTTTCACAGACACTGACATAAAGAACCCTGTGCTGGGGACAGAGTGGGTGGCTGTCCTTGAAGCTGATAAGCAGCATTCCTGGCCATGGTAGTTGACTCAGGGATGGGCATAGGATGGGTCTGAATTTCAGGAGCATGCAACCTTTCAAGCCACTGTGGTCACTTTGGGGCTACATTAGGACAGGAAATACTGAGGAAGCAGATTTAGAGATAGGAGAGCTGAAACAGTTTCTGAGACCTGGTTTGACTAGCAGGATCAAGCTCAGCCTTACCCCAGCTATAACTTAGGCACAAAGGCCATGGATTATGTATGTTATTTAAGATTACGTACGTTGAGTTGTATGCAATTTGCAAAGGCATTCTGATGCACTGTAAAAGTTCTCTGGAAATTTCCTCTTAGGTTTTTTAGCTTCTTTAATAGTGAATGGCATTACAAGGAATTTACCTGGGAGCTGTCTCAAAGTATGCAAGGGGAGCATGGTATGTGGTCATTTTGTAACAGTGAGACACTGACACATGGCCTTGAGTTTTATAACTTAAATTGGACAGAGATATATACATGCCTACACAGCTGTAAGTCCATACATTAACACACGTGCACAGACACATATGCATGCGCACTCTGTGAGGGCACCATGTAGCTCAGAGTGTTGGAAAGGAATCCAGCTTGAAGCCTCTTGGCTCTGCAAATCATCATTTATATGATTCTGGCAAATCAACTTACAGTTCACTCTGACGAATTCACTGTAGATGAGATGAATAATTATTAACATCTCTATGACCTTAGCAGGACTTGCATAAATGAACTCATTTAACACCCCAAAAGCTTTTAAGAGAAGATGGGACACTTGTTAACAAGGCAGATTCTCTGGCAGGGCTCCATGACCCATGGTTTTGAGTGCCGGAGCAGTGGGCCTGGAACGTGAGCGTGTCACGGTGCTCCCCGTGATGGTCGGGCTCAGGCTGGAGACCCATGCACCCTGCAGTGGTTTCTCAATGTCCCTGGCATCTGCTCAGCAGCTCTGGGTAAACAAAAACTTTCCTGGTCCGTGTGGGTTGTCTGGGAATGTGCCATTATGTCTAGGTTGGGCACACTTGAGACCAGACCTGGCTGTCCTTGAAGCCTGTGTACTTCAAGACCTTTGGTTCTTTGAGTCCACACATTTCCTTTGATGCTCCATTTATTTGATGGAGCAGCAAAGAGACTGTTACTATGGCAACTGTGCCCCAGTACAGGAGGCCTCACAGCCTGCATCCCCCAGACTTGTGCAAAAGCAGACAGTTCTCTTTCTCATGTGGAGAACTTCCCCTCAGTTCTTATTGGCTCTTTGCCTATAGCTGTGCGCACACGTGTGAATGAAGTTCCTCTCTTCTGTGACAGCCCGATGAGTGTGTGCACGCCTTGTCGCAACTCCTCTAAGTCTGCTTTTTCCGGGCTGAAAACTATCAAGATTTCAGAAAGTCATAGTGGGAGGTGTTATGTGTTTAATATTGAAGCTTATACCCCAGTGTATCTGATGCATTGAGTTACTAGGTAAGAGAAACCCATTTCTTTTCATTCACTTCTTGTAGGTACTTAGACATTTTAGTCTCCTCCTTCGTAAAAACCCTTCTCTTGCCCAACACAGAATGTTCACATGTTGGACAGTTCCGTAGAGAGTGGTCTCATGCGTTGCAGAAGGCTGGGCAGAGAACGCAGCCTAGTTCTTTACTGAGGGTCATCGGCCCTCTGTGCTATGGGCTCCTTCTAGACAGAGGTGCCCGCCCCAAGGAAAGGATCGCACATCCTTGCCTCCTCCAGGAGAAATCTCCTGCTCAGGTTGGTTTTGAGATTCCCAGTCCAGGTTGTCAGCGGGCTTCTGGTGGCACATTGTCATCAAATGCTGTTCGCCACTTGCTTCCCTGCACTGGGATCACACGGTTTCACCGACTTAGGGAATCTCAAGGTCTGTAAGGTCTGGAACAGGCAGAGCCTTCAGTCTGAGTCCTTTATAGACGTTTCCACATTCCTACTGAAAAAGAAAACTACTAACAGCGAAATGACCGCAGCGATAACAAGAAAAATACCTTAAAGTACAAGGACTCACTCTGCGGGGGCAGCATGATGCTCTTATTGCATCTGTCCTTTGATGTGGTACCTTTGAGTCCCCATGGGAAGCTTTTATTACGTGGAACATGCAGATGAGGACAGAGAAGATCCCAGAGTGGAGGTGGTCCCCCCAGTGAGTGGTGGACTTGGGGTGGGGTACCCCCAGGCTCTCGCTGCCTGCCCTGTTTGCTCCCACTGAGGACTGGAGTTGTAATTCTGTGCTTCTGATGTTAACAGATGATGTTTCTGTCCTCCAGTTTCCATCTCTCTTTTCTACTCTTCACAGTTGATTTTAGAAGCATTAACAGGAGCACAAATGTAGGGGAGCAAAACCACTCGACTTATGGCCAGGAAGAAAACAAAAAGAGGGGGGGGGGCGTGGGTCCCATGAGCCCCACCAAAGACTCACGGCCATGCCCCAGGACCCACCGTCTCCCACTGCTTCCTGTGTCTTAACTGTTCCTCTGTCTTCCAACAGCATCATGTGGGCACCGAGCTCTGGAGGGACAGTCGAGGTCCAGCTATCCCAATTTCCTGCTCTGGCAGCTGAGGGTTTGATATTCTTATATATGTTTTCCTTTCCCTTCGGCGAACACAATAATGCTTATACTGTTTTAACTACGTGAATACTATTGACAACTTAGACATTTAGTATACTAATTATTTTTTCTTTTTTTGTACAAGGTATTTTTCTTTCCTAAAGGTCAATAAGTGTCTAATCTCTTTAGTTAGATTTTTCCCCCTTTCTTTTTTCCTCTGTCATTATTTAATTTGCCTACAAATCCTATTCCAGAAATACAATTGTCCTATTACTGTGGTCAGTGATCAAGTGAGCATCAGCCTCACGCCAGCCCAGAGTTCCCCCGGACTGCTCAACAGCTGCTGCGTACAGGCACCTTCACACCCACGCGAAGACCCCAACGTTGACCTGGAAGTTAAACCTATATTTACTATGTCTCATCCCTTTGTTGGCTTATTTTCTTATTTTGGTGGAATACATCTTTTCATTTTTTAGTACAATGCATACAATTCTTGAGTGGCTATGAATCTAGTGTTTCACTAATATCCTGAATGGATATAAAAATGTAGGATGCAAATCATTATTTTGCATACATTTGGGGGCAACAACTAATTTCAACATTGTAGAATTCTGAAGTCACTCAATTTCCTAACCCTCTCGGTATATCCCACTTTTCATTTTTATGTGGAAGACTCTAAGGCCATTTTTACCTCTTGCATTCTTAAATTAATGACGATGTACTTCCCGGGGTGGGTGGTCCTTTTCCTTCAGCGGTGCTGGCCCAAGAGGGGAGGTCGTTAACCTGCCTGCGGAGTGCTCTTCAGGATGAACACACGTAGAGAGGCTTCATCTGGTCAATGTCTCCAGCAGGACTCGGAGGCTGACAGCCTTATCCTCCTGCAGGGACTACTCCGAGGGCCGTGCTACCTCTAACGCTCAAAGGGACTTTGTTGGGAGTCCCCTTCTTCCTCCACCCAATCCTGCTTCCTTGGCTCCCTCCACTAACGTTCTGCTTGTGCCGTGCACACGTCTGTCTCTGTGCCTGTCTCCCAGAGATGGGTCTTGCTCTGGTGAGTGGCGTCACCATGCAGCTGCACACTCTGCAGTCAGATGTGGAAGTCCCCTTCCATCACCAACTCAGGCTCCTGTTCCCATGTGTCCTCTTCCTTCCTCAGACGACCTGCTGCCACTCGACTTTCCATCACCAAATCTGTGCCCACCTCTTATTGTGATTCATGGTTTCCGGCCTTGTTCCCCTCTCTTGTCGCCTCCTTTCCTGCTCTCTCTGGTCCTCTCTGCATGCAAACATTGTGTGCTCTTATTATTTTCTGCTCCGGATGACTTCACAGTCTCATTGTTTGGCTCTGATACAAACTCGCCAGTTTCAGGTGATCAAGAACCCTCACTCTGGCTCAGCCGCCCTCCCCGCCCCTCCCAGGATCACCTCTTGGCACATCCTCACTGGTCCACATTTTCTGTGTGTTCAGCATTTCTGAAACTCGTAAAAGCACCACTGCCACTTGCAGTGCTTGACGTCCCACGATGTCATTCTCCTCCCTCTTCTTCTCTAGACGATGAAGTCCTGCCCTGCTTTCAGGGTTCTGCTCCGTGTGTCTTCCTTTGGGAGCTGCCACCTCCCTTTGTGGACTCTGAGAGTGGTTCCATCCTGGGTGAATCCGTGGTCTTCTGAGGTGAGGTCCATCCTGGAGCATGTGTCCCGATGGCGTGCTAGTCCTCACATTCTTCTGGCTCTCCACTTGCCTAAGATGCCTGCAAAGGCTGAGACGGTGTCTTCCTCATGGAACCTCATCCTGATAGGAGGCACCACCCACAGTCAGTGGCCACTACGGCTGAGAAGATGAAGGCACAGATTCATCAATGTCATGCTAGCGAGTGCACTTATTAACTTGACTACATTTAATTAAACTGTAATTGCGCAACGATTAAAAATACAGCTTGTGTTACTATTTGCACATTTAACAAAACTATCCAGAGATTTCAGACTCTGATTCATGTTACTGAATATGTGAGGAAAGCCCAGCTTCTAAGAATAAGGATGCACTTAATGTTTGTTCTTCTGGGCGGACAGAACAGTGAATCACATCGGCATCTGCTGCCCTCACCATTTCCCCCATTGTTTCAGCATAATCCTGTATTTGTTCCGTTGATGTGGCTCTTCCACTAGACTGAGTGTAGCTGCTTTATACTATGTCTTATTTCCTTGATTCAAATCTAGACTGCTAGACAAACTGTCTCTTAGGTATTTACTACGACTCACTGTCATATGGAGGAAGATATTAAAACGTGTTCTCTTTTTCACTCACTCATGTATTCTTCCATTTCATAAAAAATATATGCCATTTAAGAGTTGATGGAGTCAAAGGAACAGGTGTGGCATAAATATAGATAATGTAGATATGTACACACACAAACACACACACAAACACACACACACGCACGATTTATTAACTACATTAATAAAATAGAAACCCCTGACCTCACCATCCAAGCTCACACCTAGAAGGAGCCCATGAATTAAGCAGCTCCTACACACCCTGCCCACTTTCTCCTGGAACTACTGACCACCCTTACTTTTGGGTGATCATTCTTTTGTCTTTTGAAACTAGTTTTGCTACGTAATCATATTTTATTCAACAATATTTTGCACTGTTTTGTTTCTGGGCATTATAAAAGGAGTATCATGTTGTATTAAAAAACTTGTTTTTTCACTTAATATTAAGACTGTGAGAGTCAATATTTTTGTTACATATACCTTTTTTTTTTAAAAAAAATTAATTGTTGATAGACCTTAATTTTATGTATTTATATGTGGTGCTGAGAATCGAATCCAGTGCCTCACACATGCCAGGCTAGTGCATTACTGCTGAGCCACAGCCCAGTCCTACATATAGGTTAAATTCATTATTTTCTCCTTAGTATAGTATTTAATTTTGTAAATCTACCGTAATTACTTATTTTATATTTCGTGTTATTAGATATTTGAGTATTTTTTCTATTAAAAATACTTCTATGACCATTATAAGATACAGCACATCTTTTGAGAATTAGAATTATCCTTAAATTCGATAAATCTTAAATTCCAACAAACTTTTATATTTTTTCCATAAATGTGTTATATAGATTTTTTGGAATGATTTTTCAGTTTTATATTGCTATTGCACATGCTATTTGTAAATTTTACATGGATTTTTCTGTTTTGTTCCTCAGAAATAGAAATTCAGTTGATTTGGTGAAATCTGTCTGCAGTGGTCCCCAGATGCTCAGCACTATTCTGAACACTGTGGGCTCCCACAGGGACCAGGAGCCTGTAGTTGCTCTTCCCAGACTCCTTGCCTGACTAAGACTTGGCCAAGAGTATGCCCTCTGAGCATAAGAAGTGAGGCACCCATTGTGCCCATGGCTGCCATTGGCAAATTGGAGTCTCCCTCCTGCAGCAGATGTAAGTGTCACATGTCTGCCCCCAATCCACACACTTTGACACTGCACACGGCTAAGATCATCACGTTGATTTTTGGGTTCACTGAAGCAACTTCCCTTGTTTGTGGTCCCCAGCCTTTTCAGAGTTGTCATGAGTCACTGGTGCCCCAATATTTCCCCAAAATATTTGGAAACTGATTGTAAGATATTGTACTTACAGGCTGTAATTAGTTCAGATGAGATCTGACTGAGTCAGGATGGGGCCTACTCCAATACCGCTGGTGTCCTTATAAGAAGAAGCAAGAGGCCAGCGGCACACGGGGAAGAAGGCCACGTAAAGTCCAGCAGAGGTTAGAGAGGTGCAGCTACAAGCCAGCAGCACCAAGGATTGACATCAGCCCCAGAACTCAAAGCAGCTAGAGGGTTCTTCTCTAGAGCCTTCAGAGAGAGAGTGTGGTCCTACAGACACTTTGAGTCTGGATTTGAATTTTGCATTATAGTTATATAATGTTAGTATTTTAAATTTGTACCTTCGAACTTACTAAATATTTTTATTAGATCTGGTAATTTGTCCTTCACTTTTTGTTTTTCTCTATAAGAACAACATACTCCAATATTTAAACTTTTATTAATTTATTGACCTCCTAAATTGGTGACAACTTGTACTGTAGTGTTGAACAGGGACATGGTAATTAACATCCTTCCTGATTTTAAGGAGAAAACATCTACTATTTCAGCATCCATGGTGCTGTTTATTATAAATTTTTGGTAGTTACACTTTGCCATGTTAAAGATGGTGTCTATTCTTGATTTGTTAAAACATAAAATGAACATAAATTGGCATTTAATATTATCAATTTATTGTTCTCCAAGTATTGAAATGATGAGAGTTTCTCCATTTTGATCCCCAATTGTGAGTTATATTCATAGATACTCAAGAGGTGGTCCACAGCTATGCCACAGTGTCTTGCTACATCCCGTTCTCTCATCATGATTTCTCTTTCCAGTGAACCTCTACTCTTTATTTGGGCTATAAACTCCAAACTCATGCTAGGAGATTTTACTCCTTGGTTTCCCACAAACTAGTTCTGGGATTCAGCTTTTTAAATCATAATATATGATAGTAATAGTATGAATTTCCTGGGATTATTGCTTATAAATAAATTAAATGTTAATGACAATCAAAATTTCTTAGGAGTATTGTGATGATTAAATTAGTTTAGATTTTTCAAGTCTTTGAAACAGTTCTTGTCTCCAAGTAAGTGCACTATAAATGTTAGAAATCTTCTCATTGGTTGGTGCTAGTTAAAGTGACCCCACAGTAACCATCAGGCAGGGACTATGGGGACAGAATGCATGGGAAGCACTTGGTTATAATGTGATACTCAGGGTTTTCCAAAGTGTACGTTTATAATTTTTAGATTACTTTCAAAACAAAACCATTCAACTATTAAAAGCACATTTTCGTTTATTTTTCTGTTTTCTGTGGGTATGTGTATGTGTGTTTCTGGGATAGAACCAAGGCCTTCGCACATGCTAGGCAAGCACTCAACTACTGTGCTACACCTCCAGCTCAAAACCCATTTTATTAAAGATGATTTATTAGATCACTGATTCCACATTCTTGGCTTTTTATCTTAGAGAGAAGTGACCATACTAGTATATTTCATCATGTCCAGCACTGAAAACCATGTCTACATAGATTCTGCTTGTGTAAAATAAATGTATGCACTTATACCTATGTTGTACTCAAAAATGCCTTCTGGTAGACCAGAAGTCCTTTGCCCTTGAGCAGCTCTCTATTCCTTGCAACTTTCTTTTTTAATTCTATAAAACTTCTTGGCTGATTTTGGTGATCTGGGTAGAAAGATATAGTTAAAATACAGTAGTGATTCAGTATGTTTTAAGTAATACAAAAGTAGCTGGTATATTTTTGCAATGCATGTTCCTTCAAAGACATTGAATGAGGTCAACTTCTGAGGTCAGCCTCACAAGTTAGTAAGTAACTGTGTCCTCTTCCAAAATGTAGGTGTTTTGGGGGAAGATGGTGGCGAATAGAGTGCATCACCCCCGTGTACTGCGTCACTGCGCAGGTGAATAATGAGTTAGAACAGCCAAAAGCTATCTTGTTAGGAATTTCCAGCAAAATTGGGGTGCACCGAAACCTAGAGGAGGATTTCCATCACCCGAGGATCAATTACTGGGGCTCAATCATGAGTGAACCATGTGCCTGGAGATTCAGGCTGATTGATCGGCGGCCCGCCCCACAGCCAGAGACTGCGGAGCTCCGAGAAACGGCGTGCCAGCAACACAGAGAAACAGTGCTGTGGATTATGTGGGGTCCTGCCAACTGTGCCCTCACTGTGCTCCAGGCTGAGTTCTGGGTTTGAGACGGGGGAGAGAAACAGTCCAGATCTGTCCTCCACAATGGACAACCCACCGAGGAAGCCAGCGGCCACCATCTTGAAGAACTGACATCACCATCGCCAGTTTCCGACAGATCGCAGCAAGTTCAGCAATAGAACAGGTGTGTGACATTTAGCCCTTCTCCCATACAGCGGGGAAATCACATAAAAGCTCTCCCCAGCTTTCTGGGGGGTGTGATTATCAGAGTGAGTGTGAATAAAGACGTGGGGAAAGGTAAAGTCACCTGACCTCCAACTCCCCCCTCCCACCATCTGCGAAAACGAAACCTGTCTCGCCAGCTCTAGGAGGAGTGGCTATTGGAGGGAATCAAAACAATAGGGGGCCGGTTCCCAATAGCCGCGCTCCACATCCAGGAAACTGCAGGCCCAGAGTGTATCTTGAACTGCGGACAGGTATAACACTGGGGAAGGCCTGTTTGGCAGGAGAAGCGAGGAGACTAGAGACCAGGAATAAACCTAAGCTAACAGGTTTGGAGAGACACCAGGTGGGGGAGGTGGGAGCGGCCTCACAACGATTGTTTCCTATAGCCAGAGGGCAAAATCTTGGCCTGGAGGGCACAGCACCACCTACCGGAAGCAAAGAAAACAGAAGCCTAACAGTGCTTTTTTAAAAAAAAATTTAATTTTAATTTTTTTAATTAATATTTTTAATTGTAATTTTTATTTTACTGTATTTTATCATTTATTTTTCTTTTCTTTTTTTATTGGTTGTTCAAAACATTACAAAGCTCTTGACATATCATATTTCATACATTAGATTCAAGTTGGTTATGAACTCCCCATTTTACGCCAAATACAGATTGCAGAATCACATCGGTTACACATCCACATTTTTACATAATGCCCTATTAGTAACTGTTGTATTCTGCTACCTTTCCTATCCTCTACTATCCCCCCTCCCCTCCCCTCCCATCTTCTCTCTCTACCCCATCTACTGTAATTCATTTCTCTCCTTGTTTATTTTCCCATTCCCCTCACAACCTCTTATATGTAATTTTGTATAACAATGAGGGTCTCCCTCCATTACCATGCAATTTCCCTTTTCTCTCCCTTTCCCTCCCACCTCATGTATCTGTTTAATGTTAATCTTTTCTTCCTGCTCTTCCTCCCTGCTCTGTTCTTAGTTGCTCTCATTATATCAAAGAAGACATTTGGTATTTGTTTTTTATGGATTGGCTAGCTTCACTAAGCATAATCTGCTCTAGTGCTATCCATTTCCCTGCAAATTCCATGATTTTGTCATTTTTTAGTGCTGCGTAATACTCCATGGTGTATAAATGCCACAATTTTTTTTTATCCATTCATCTATTGAAGGACATCTGGGTTGGTTCCACAGTCTAGCAATTGTGAATTGTGCTGCTATGAACATCGATGTAGCAGTATTCCTGTAGTACGCTCTTTTAAGGTCTTCAAGGAATAGTCCGAGAAGGGCAATAGCTGGGTCAAATGGTGGTTCCATTTCCAGCTTTCCCAGGAATCTCCATACTGCTTTCCAAATTGGCCGTATTATTTATTTTACTGTATTTTATTATTTTTTTTATCATTTCTTTTTCTTTTCTATTTTTTTCTCTTTCTTTCTTCTCTCCCTCTCTCTTTGTTGGTTTGCTTCCTCACCTTTTCCCTATCTTTCCTCTTAAGCATGACCACCTCGATTATGTATAATTTACTAAATGCAAATAGATAAATACTATGAGTCGGTCTATAGTCCGCCTAAGCCCTTAACTACCAGTAAGTACTCCTGTCTATTCTCTTATTAATATCTGCCTGCATTTGAGCAACCCCCCAAAGAAGCTAACATATACTAACCTCCATACCATCAAATCGCCCGAACTTAACATAAAATCCTAAGTTCAAACCTCAATTCTCTATATGCCATCAAAATCTATAGGCCTTTAATGAAACTAATGAATTTACCTTAAATCACAATTAAATCCAACATCTCTAAACATTGTCTCCCAACACAAAGGAGAGATCTTGGAGCTATAAAAACCAAAACAAATTTATAGGAGAAAACAGAAACACAGCAGTCAAACAGAGTTGGAAAATTATGTGAGCACCATGAAAAAACAAGGGAAAAAAGGATTACAAACAATGCAGGATAACTTAAATTTACAGGAGAACCTAGAGGCATCAGAAAAATGGACAGAGAAAGAACTCAAGGCATACCTGACTCAGATGGAACGGAATCTTAAAGAAGTCATGAGTCAGCAAGTCCAAACAATGAAAGAATACTTTGAAAATGAATTACATAACCAGATTCAAGAAGCAAAACATGAACTCTACCAGGAGATAGAGATTTTTTTAAAAAAAATCAAACAGTAATCCTAGAAATGCAGGAAACCATAAACCAAATCAAAAACTCAAATGAGAATATTACAAATAGACTAGATCAAATAGAAGTCAGAACATCAGATAATGAAGACAAAGTTTATCAAATCGAAAAGACGCAGAAAGGCTGGTAAGAAACCATGAGCAAAACATCCAAGAGATATGGGATGTCATAAAAAAACCAAACTTAAGAGTCTTTGGGATAGAAGAAGGTATAGAGGTCCAAACCAAAGGAATGAACAACCTATTGAATGAAATAATCTTAGAAAACTTTCCAGAAATGAAAGATGGAATGGACTGCCAAATTCTGGAAGCCTACAGGACCCCAAACATTCAAAACCATAATAGACCAACTCCAAGACACATTATTATGAAGATATCCAACATACAGAACAAGGAGAGAATATTAAAAGCTACAAGAGAAAGGAGGCAGATTACATTCAGGGGTAAACCAATTAGGTTGACAGCGGATTTTTCATCACAGACGTTGAAAGCGAGAAGATCCTGGAACAACATATTTCAAACACTGAAAAATAATGGATTCCAAACAAGAATATTGTATCAGCAAAATTAAGCCTCAGGTTTGACAATGAAATTAAAATATTTCACGATAAACAAAAGTTAAAAGAATTCACAGCCAGAAAACCAGCACTGCAAAGCATTTTGAGCAAAACACTACAAGAAGAGGAAACGAAAAACAGAACCCAAAACTAACAGTGGGAGGTATCTCAGTAAAGGCGGGAAAAATAACCAAAGAGGAAAAACAAGCCAAATTAAAATAAAATAAATAAATAAATAAATAAACATGACTGGAAGTACGAACCATATATCAATAGTAACCCTAAACGTTAATGGCTTAAACTCACCAATCAAGCGACATAGGCTAGTAACTTGGATTAAAAAAACAGACCCAACAATATGCTGCCTTCAGGAGACTCATCTGACAGGAAAAGACATACACAGGCTGAAGGTGAAAGGTTGGGAAAAATCATACCATTCATATGGTCCTCAGAAGCAACCAGGAGTGGCCATACTCACATCGAATAAAATCAACTTCAAACCTAAGTTAATCAAAAGGGATAAAGAAGGACACTATATACTGTTAAAAGGAACCATCCATCAACAAGACATAACAATTATCAATATGTATGCACCAAATAATGGTGCTGCAACGTTCATAAAACAAACTCTCCTCAAGTTCAAGAGTCAAATAGACCACAACATAATAATTATGGGTGACTTCAACACACCACTCTCTCCTTTGGACAGATCCTCCAGACAAAAGCTGAATAAAGAAACTATAGAACTCAATAACACAATCAATAACCTAGACTTAACTGACATATATAGAATATATCAACCCTCATCAAGAGGGTATACGTTCTTCTCAGCAGCACATGGATCCTTCTCAAAGATAGACCATATATTATGCCATAGGGTAACTCTTAGTAAATATAAAGGTGTGGAGATAATACCATGCATCTTATCTGATCATAATGGAATGAAACTGGAAATCAATGATAAAAGAAGGAAGGAAAAATCCTGCATCACCTGGAAAATGAACAATATGTGACTGAATGATCAATGGGTTATAGAAGACATAAAGGAGGAAATTAAAAAATTCTTAGAGATAAATGAAAATACAGACACAACATATTGGAATCTATGGGACACAATGAAAGCAGTTTTAAGAGGGAAATTAATTGCCTGGAGGTCATTCCTCAAAAAAAGATAAAAAAAACAACAAATAAATGAGCTCACACTTCATCTCAAAACCCTAGAAAAGAAAGAGCAAAACAACAGCAAAGGTAGCGGAAGGCAAGAAATAATTAAAATTAGAGTGGAAATCAACGAAATTGAAACAAAAGAAACCATGGAAAAAATTGACAAAACTAAAAGCTGGTTCTTTGAAAAAATAAATAAGATCGACAGACCCCTAGCCATGCTAACTAAGAGAAGAAGAGAGAGAACTCAAATTACTAACATATGAGATGAAAAAGGCAATATCACAACAGACACTACAGAAATACAGAAGATAATTAGAAATTATTTTGAAACACTATATTCCAATAAAATAGAAGATAGTGAAGATATCGATAAATTTCTTAAGTCATATGATTTGCCCAGATTGAGTCAGGAAGATACACACAATTTAAACAGACCAATAACAAAGGAGGAAATAGAAGAAGCCATCAAAAGACTTCCAACTAAGAAAAGCCCGGGACCAGATGGGTATACAGCGGAGTTTTCCAAAACCTTTAAAGTAGAGTTAATACCAATACTTTTCAAGTTATTTCAGGAAATAGAAAAAGAAGGAGCTCTTCAAAATTCATTCTATGAGGCCAACATCACCCTGATCCCGAAACCAGACAAAGACACTTCAAAGAAAGAAAACTACAGACCAATATCTCTAATGAACCTAGATGCAGAAATCCTCAATAAAATTCTGGCGAATTGGATACAAAAGCATATCAAAAAAATTGTGCACCATGATCAAGTAGGATTCATCCCTGGGATGCAAGGCTGGTTCAATATACGGAAATCAATAAACGTTATTCACCATATCAATAGACTTAAAGATAAGAACCATATGATCATCTCGATAGACGCAGAAAAAGCATTCGACAAAGTACAGCATCCCTTTATGTTCAAAACACTAGAAAAACTAGGGATAACAAGAACTTACCTCAACATTGTAAAAGCTATCTATGCTAAGCCTCAGGCTAGCATCATTCTAAATGGAGAAAAACTGAAGGCATTCCCTCTAAAATCTGGAACAAGACAGGGATGCCCTCTCTCACCACTTCTATTCAATATAATTCTCGAAATACTGGACAGAGCAATTAGACAGACAAAAGAAATTAAAGGCATTAAGATAGGAAAAGAAGAACTTAAATTATTACTATTTGCGGATGATATGATTTTAAACCTAGCAGACCCAAAAGGGTCTACAAAGAAATTACTAGAGCTAATAAATGAATTCAGTAAAGTGGCAGGATATAAAATCAACACGCATAAATCAAAGGCATTCCTGTATATCAGCGACAAATCTTCTGAAATGGAAATGAGGAAAACCACCCCATTCACAATATCCTCAAAAAAAATAAAATACTTGGGAATCAACCTAACAAAAGAGGTGAAAGATTTATACAATGAAAACTACAGAAACCTAAAGCGAGAAATAGAAGAAGATCTTAGAAGATGGAAAAATATATCCTGTTCAGGGATAGGCAGAATTAACATCATCAAAATGGCGATATTACCAAAAGTTCTCTATAGGTTCAATGCAATTCTAATCAAAATCCCAATGGCATTTCTTGTAGAAATAGATAAAGCAATCATGAAATTCATATGGAAAAATAAAAGACCCAGAATAGCAAAAGCAATTCTAAGCAGGAAATGTGAATCAGGAGGTATAGCGATACCAGATTTCAAACTGTACTACAGAGCAATAGTAACAAAAACAGCATGGTACTGATACCAAAACAGGTGGGTGTACCAATGGTACAGAATAGAGGACACAGAGACCAATCCACAAAATTACAACCATCTTATATTTGATAAAGGGGCTAAAAGCATGCAATGGAGGAAGGATACCATCTTCAACAAATGGTGCTGGGAAAACTGGAAATCCACATGCAACAAAATGAAACTGAATCCCCTTCTCTCGCCATGTACAAAAGTTAACTCAAAATGGATCAAGGAGCTTGATATCAAATCAGAGACTCTGCGTCTGATAGAAGAAAAAGTTGGCTCCGATCTACATATTGTGGGGTCGGGCTCCAAATTCCTTAATAGGACACCCATAGCACAAGAGTTAAAAACAAGAATCAACAAATGGGACTTACTCAAACTAAAAAGTTTTTTCTCAGCAAGAGAAACAACAAGAGAGGTAAATAGGGAGCCTACATCCTGGGAACAAATCTTTACTCCTCACACTTCAGATAGAGCCCTAATATCCAGAGTATACAAAGAACTCAAAAAGTTAAACAATAAGAAAACAAATAACCCAATCAACAAATGGGCCAAAGACCTGAACAGACACTTCTCAGAGGAGGACATACAATCAATCAACAAGTACATGAAAAAATGCTCACCTTCTCTAGCAGTCAGAGAAATACAAATCAAAACCACCCTAAGATACCATCTCACTCCAGTAAGATTGACAGCCATTATGAAGTCAAACAACAACAAGTGCTGGCGAGGATGTGGGGAAAAGTGTACACTTGTACATTGCTGGTGGGACTGCAAATTGGTGCGGCCAATTTGGAAAGCAGCATGGAGATTCCTGGGAAAGCTGGGAATGGAACCACCATTTGACCCAGCTATTGCCCTTTGTGGACTATTCCCTGAAGACCTTAAAAGAGCGTACTATAGGGATACTGCTACATCGATGTTCATAGCAGCACAATTCACAATAGCTAGACTGTGGAACCAACCTAGATGCCCTTCAATAGATGAATGGATTAAAAAATGTGGCATTTATACACAATGGAGTATTACTCAGCACTAAAAAATGACAAAATTGTGGCATTTGCAGGGAAATGGATGGCATTAGAGCAGATTATGCTAAGTGAAGCTAGCCAATCCCTAAAAAAACAAATGCCAAATGTCTTCTTTGATATAAGGAGAGCAACTAAGAACAGAGCAGAGAGGAAGAGCATGAGAAAAAGATTAACATTAAACAGGGACGTGAGGTGGGAGGGAAAGGGAGAGAGAAGGGAAATTGCATGGAAATGGAAGGAGACCCTCACTGTTATACAAAATTACATATAAGAGGATGTGAGGGGAAAGGAAAAAAACAAAACAAGGGAGAGAAATGAAGTACAGTAGATGGGGTAGAGAGAGAAGATGGGAGGGGAGGGGAGGGGGGATAGTAGAGGATAGGAAAGGCAGCAGAATACAACAGTCACTAGTATGGCAATATGTAAAAACATGGATGTGGAACCGATGTGAATCTGCAATATGTATATGGGGTAAAAATGGGAGTTCATAATCCGCTTGAATCTAATGTATGAAATATGATATGTCAAGAGCTTTGTAATGTTTTGAACAACTAATAAAAAAATGTAGGTGTTTGAGGGCCAGCTTTCTTTCTTTCTAGTTCTGCATTTCCATGATGCTTGGCATGTAGTAAGCTCTTGAAAATTGTTTGCAAGTCAATAAGTGATGAGGTACCTTGCTTGTAAACTGCAGTTTAGTCCAGTTTAGTCAATAGGTCAAAATTTACATTAAATACCTGAGCACTAGACAGACTTCATTGCCAGTGCACACTTCCAATCTGGGACCTGCTTACTATTGGTTCAAGTTAGCAAATGCTGGACTTCTCTGAACCTTTCACCTAAGTGATTAGAGGGAATTAAATGAACTACATATGCAAAATCATTACCACTGTATCACTGCATTTGCTTATTGAAAGTAATAAATGATCAATGACTTCCTTCCTAATCTCTCTCCTCATTGTCAGAAATTCATCTCTTTTTCTGTTCCTTTCTCTTTTCCATTTTCTCTCTCTTGCCTTTCTTTCTTTTTCACTACAGCAAAGTCTTTATCTTCTACAAAATTAACAGAGTCAATATTCTAATCTCAAGTTCAGATTTAGTTATTAAGGTTCAGATTGTTTATTTCATATTGGTTATAATGAATTCCAAATAGATTAATATATAAATGCACTTGAAATATACCATTATGAGTGTCAATAAAACATATTGGCTACCCCAGATTGCACAGCATTATACCAGCAAGATATTTCATCACTCATTGATTTAGCATTTCCTAAGGGGTTACTGTTTGCCAAACATCTTTCAGTGCACCAAGGGTATGCAGAACTAGGAAGGAAGAAAGTTGGCCCTCAAGATTCTTAATTTGTAAAGGAAGCAAAGTACACAGATATTTTCCAACCAGGTGTGTAACTACTGAACGTAATGAGTAGCTCACGGAAGGAAATATCAGGGAAAGCTTTGTAAGCTTCCAGGTTTTGGTCTCGCTGGATAATTGTCCTGTCCAAATCAACCAATGCATTACAATTCCAAGGAACCATCTGCCCTTTCTCCAGTTAGTGGAGGTGGGAATGGCAAAGACTACCTGAACACTTCGCGAAGAAGGCCTGCAGTGCTCCGTTATTAAAGGACAAACTGAACATTTGGTCCACGATTCTGCACTAGCTGGATTTAAGACTCAGCACACGGAGCTGTTTTCCTGTAAGAATGACAGATCAGTGTGTAATGCTCAGAGGCGATCCACAGACTGGCTCCCAGTGCTGCGAGACGCAGCTCCCATTGCTGCACATGTGTTTATTTGCATGTGAGAGGATTAGTCACATGTCTTCCAAATCACAGGTTTTAGTCTCCGAAGTATGCTTGGTAGATTATCTTCCTAAATTAGTATGGAAAGCAATGCTCTGTGAACACACCAGATGAAGACCAGAGATTCACAGCTCTTTCATTCCCACTCAATTATCTGTTTATTTTCTGTATACTGTGCATGGTTCATAGATGTCTGTCCATCTAGTCAGGGAGCTCTCGGAAGGACTCAGGAAAGTGTTATGCCAATGAAAAAATTACCTGAATGTCACTTTTTAGTGATTGAAATGCATTGTTTTACACTTGATTGACTACAAATGGCTAAACAGGATTTCTCAAGTCCAGAAAAATAAATTCACTTAAAAAAAAAAAGAGGCATCAACTATACAATGTCAACAATGAAGTGGATTCCCTAAGGGGAAATGACAAAGTAATGAAGATTAGCACTTAGCAGGCCAAAAATCGCTAACTCAGCAAAAGACCAGATTTATTTTGCTCTTGGATTCATTTGCTGTGGCAAGGCTATTTTAGAAGCAAGAGGCAGCACTGAAGAGTTTAAGGACATATGTGCACTTGGGACCAACACTTTGAAGTTCAATATTAAAGAAATGTACTTTACACGAGAATAAAATATGTAGGATCAGAGATATATAAAAGTCATAGAGTTTATATTTGCATATTCAAACAATTTATTCTTTGGTTTAGTTTGCCTGGGTTTTAGTGACCTTGACACAGACTAAAAGTGGAAAGGTAGACAGAGAATTCCTCTTGGCAAGTAGGTTGGACCCTGGACAGATGGTGGACCACCGGGCAATGTCCAGGTCTAATTATAAGAAGGATTGGAAAATAAGAGTGGAGACAGGAGAAGAGATGACTCTGTCATCAGTCCTGTGAGTAAAGTATGAGCACACATCTTCATATTGTAGGAGTGGACAGCATGTCAGAGAAAAGAGGTGCTTCGTGACCATTACCTCCTACAGCTAATAAGTCATAGAGTGGGACGAGAAGCAGCTCTCATGGCTACACAGTCTTCCTTCCTCCATCTCCCCTGGCGATGGGTGGGTCACGTGCCCGTGTCAGCAGTGCAGGATAAAGGCATCTTTCCAGCAGGGTTAGGCTGGGAGACTGCTGGGCAGTCATGAGGCCTTCCAGGGAGGCTGGTTCCGACCATCAGGGGCTTCAACAGCAGGGAACTGAGTAGTGAGGAATCTGGACTCTAGAGCAAGCATTGGTAAGTTGGTGTTCAGGGAGAGGGCTCAGTCAAGGGCCCAGGAGAAAATCAAAAATAAAAACAAAGCCCATACAAATTATCACAGATAATGAGAGCACTCCCATGTGCCAAAGAGATTCGATGGTTTGCACAGAGGTTTGGAAGAGAGCAAGTGTCCATCCAGGTGGCTGCTGTATCAGATGCTCCATCTTCTCCCTAATTTCCCAGCAAGTGACTAGCAAAGGCCCTGTTCCACCTGTCACGGGTGGTGCTTTCCTTGGCCCCTTCATGGGTAGCAATTGCCTTCTTCACCCCAGGAAGGTGTAGTGTTCTCTACTAGGTATCCTTATCCTCTTCTTTGACAATGGGATCCCAGCTCTGGAAAGGGTGACAAGGACTCCACAGCCTAAAGGAGGAGTTTGGAATCTGCAGCCCCAGCGTGCAAGAACGCTTCATGAATGGTATATATATATCTTCAAATAACCTCGTGTCTGCTCATTTAATTGTTTGCCCTTAGTATACTTCCTTCCCTTCCCTTTCTCTCTTTATTCATTCATTAATTCATTCCTTTCCTTCCTTCTTCCCCTCCCTCCTTCCTTCCTCCCTCCCTCCCTCCCTCCCTCCTTCCTCCCTCCCTCCCTCCCTCCCTCCCTCCTTCCTTCCTTCCTTCCTTCCTTCCTTCCTATCCCTTCAGCTGGCAATAAAGCCTTAAACATTGGAGTTCTTGGGGCTGATCTCTTTGCATCCTTAATTACTCTTCTTTGCTTTTAATTGATCTTTGGATAAGAGGAGAGGTCCTCGGGGGTAGACTTTGCCATCTCCAAGTTTTAGAGCAATCTGGGGTATTACTTATATTGTTACCCACAGAAATCTCTCTATTAAGCATTAGTACTATTTAGCACTATTTAAATATTAGCACAATTTTAAAAAAGTGGGGTCTGGGGTTGTAGCTCAGGGGCACAGTGCTTGAATAGCATGTGTGAGGCATTGAATTCGATTCTCAGCTGTTCATAAAGGTCAAGAAACTGGCCCAAAATAAAATATAAATAAATAAAATAAAGGTCCATCAACAACTAAAAAAATATTTTTTAAACAAAGTGTATTCATTTTGATAACATTTAAAACATCTCTCCTACCCCACCCGACCCTGCCCCATCTTACCCTCCTCTCCTGCCCCAGTGCCGTCCTCAAGTTCAGCACCCATGGACCGCCTGGAACAACACGGGTAGAGGGAGAGGTGTGGTGAGAAACAAGGGCAGGACCAGGGAAGGCTCCTGTTTCTACCAATGAAGTGCTTAGCAACAGGACACCCTTCACATTTTGGTCAGGGAAGGAAGCCTGAAGGTCTCCTACGCATTGTCAGGTAACATTTTATTGAGATCAAAAAATAAAAGGGAATGAGGATGAATACTGGTAAAATACAGTTGGTCAATTTTGGATTTCAGAGTAGCAATAAATAAATCATATGTAAAAATATTTCCCAACTATTACATGGAACACATTTATTCTAAAAATTTATTGATCCTTTTACCTGAAATTCAAATTTCATTGTCCATCCTATATTTTTGTTTACTATCTCTAACAATCTTGAAAATGATCCACAAGAATGAATGAGTTTTCCTTCATTCGATGCATGAAAATGATCAGAAAGGAAAAAAGAAAAAAAATGTTGGCATCCCTCAAAACTAGACATTTCTTCATGGTACCTGGGTTTTATGGTCATCTTTGATGTTATAGCATAGTCCTCAGAAGTTTTCAAAAGCTTCTCATAAACATTATTTATAAACGAGGTAAACTTCTCATTTTTTGAGTAAGGAGACTGCTGTTCATAAAGGTTAAGAAGCTGGCCCAAAATAAAATCATTTCTAAGAGACAGAATCTATTCTAGTATCTGGCTCTTTTGATTCCTAGTTCATCTGTTCTGACATAGAAGATTAATTATTAATTAGATTATAAATAATCCAACCAACCTAGTCATCCTAGTCACCATCGCCTGCCTTGGGCAGTAATGATACTTCTTGGCAAAGGTCATTCTTTTGAATTGAAAAGTGACTGGGGACCATCCTAACTAGCTATGTGCAGAGAACACTGTGCACTGTGTTGAAGTCCTGAGCCAATATGAAAAAGCCTGACCTGCTGGTGGATGACTATTTCTAGAAAAATCTACAGCTTTCCATAGAGTTTATGTATTTTCATTTTCCATACAAGTAGAAATATAATTTGGTGTCAAGTAACTACTTGGTTAAGAATAATTCACAGGAACTATTGGTTTTCTAGCCATGAACGGATGAAAGTGGTTTTCTGACACTTCCGTTCACACATCTGAAGACTAACGGAGAAGGGTCTCGTATCTGGCTGCCTTTGGAGGGCTGGCATTCACAGCGACGTAGACTTCTCATTTAAAATTCAGCCCTTCTGTGAGATGCTGAGTGATGTTCTTGGAACCAGACAAAATTGACCGGCATTTGTGAAAAGGTAATCAACTATTCCTTGCCTACTGAAACCAGCGAATATGTACACACTGCTTTGAGAATCTGTTCTTTTTGTTACAGAACAGATGTCTGCGAGGTTTTTGGCAGGCCCCACTCTGTCAAACAGTCCAGTTTTGACAGTTACTTGCTTGAGGGATGGCTGAAATGCAAAGTATTTCTGATCAGAATATCATATTCATCTGGATGTTAATTACCGTGTCTGCCTTGGTATAAATAATTAATTATGCAAAACCCACACAGCTGCTGCTGGACAGAGCTAAGTGACTTGCTGTCAGTCTCACAGTTCTGAAAAGGAAAGGGGATTGAGAAAAACAGGCTTTGCAACTGGGGTTGGGGCGGGGGGTGGGCGGCTTTTCATGATCTCTGTGGTCAAATGAAAGATCATAGCCAAGCATGGTGTGTGTGTGTGTGTGTGTGTGTGTATGAATGTATGCACGTATTTCAAATAATGAAATATCTCCTAATTTATATAAGTTGGTTCTAAAAGCAATTCCTTTTTCAAGTTCTGTGGCAGCTTCCTAGGAATCCAAATACTGTATTAGAGAATCAATACAAACCTGACTCCTAAATCTTTCACCG
Source organism: Marmota monax (assembly GCF_021218885.2). NCBI lineage: Eukaryota > Metazoa > Chordata > Mammalia > Rodentia > Sciuridae > Marmota > Marmota monax. Next base: position 2,398,869 of record NW_026692321.1, on the reverse strand, counting down.
CCTCATCCCATCCATCTTCCTAACAGTCCCAACTGTCCTGTGGAATCCGAGTTAGGTGAGCTTTTCTTGTTTATTTGTTTCAAACAAGCTGACAGAACCGGCTCATTCTATCCATTTTGCGCATTTATATGAGCATCACTGCTGTGGTCAGTAATGAATGTGTGATTATCTCTTCTGATGAGAAATGATAATGCATCCATTTAAAAATTTTTCTCTCTGCTTTAATTGACCCAAGTGCAAATGACTATTTTATGTTTAAATGTAACTAGATGATTGATTTAGGATAAATGCTAATTCCATGTAATACTTTTTGGCAAAATACCATCACATGCAGCAACAGTAATAGAAAAGGGGGAAATCACTTCTAAGACCAATGTTTTTGTAGATTTATCGGATGGTTTGGTTTCGTGCAAATATTGATATTGCCGTAATGGAAGCAAACTGCCCCAGCATGCAGGGAATTTTGATACAGACAAGGAAGATCATCTCGCTTTGAGAATGCAGGGCAGTGCAGTCAGTGAAGGCTGGTTATGGGGCCGTGGGCGCAGGGCTCCTGCCTCTGTCACTACTTTTTCACTAATAACCTAGGTCAAGTCCCATTCATGAGCCCTTCTTCTGCTTCTACCAGGGTTATTGATGGAATAAAATGAGATAAATGATAAAAGCACTCTTCAAATGGGGATGTTACTTACAAATATGAAATACTATTTTGCATTCAGCAACTGATTGCTGAGAACATCAGTAGGAGCTTTTACCAATGCTCCCCGTTCCAGGCCCCTCTTCCCTGATGCATCCAGCAATCTTTCACTACTTTTCTTCATGCATGAGACCCTGACTTAGGCCTGGGACACTGCTGCAAGTAGCAGACATCATGTTTATGTTAGTGGAGGACAGACACAGAAGAAGATGATTAATAAAATATTGGCACGCTGTGCTAGGTGCTAAGAAGAAAAGAGCATGAGGTGGCAGGTAGCAGGGACGCACGTGTAACTTTACAGGCCGGGAGGCCAGTTTTCCAATGGGCCATGTTTTCTCTTTGGGGAAGGATATTTGAACAGTTAAGCAGATGCAGAAGTAAATAGATGGATGATGACCTGGTGAAAGCTGTGAGAAAGATCCCCAAAGAGGACACGCAGTGCACGTTGAAATCCTCGGGGGAACTCAGTGGGTGTCTTGGAGGGAGTGGCAGGAGGTGAGGCCATCTCCCTCTCTTCCAGCATCAAGCAGAACCCCTGCATGCCCTGGGTCCCCCACCTGTCACTCACAGAGGACACACCATGTGGCTGTAATCAGTGTGGTTTTCTTTACAGAACAATTGGATTGTTTTTGATTGGATAAAATTGGCATTGTACAGAAATGTTGGGGAAAAGTACATGTGCCTTCAAGGAAATACAAGTCTCTAATGTCTTTATTGATTTAGTTTTTTTCCCCATTGAACCTTGACCTAATGATTTCCAAAGTCTTGTCACACATTATAAAACAACCCATCAAAGCCACAGGGAAGTAAAGAAAATTAGAGCACATTCTTTAAATCCTTCCACGTGAGACATTTAACAGGAGACCAAATAAAATATACATACTGAAATTAGACCATTTTTCACTCAAGCGTCTTAACAGGTGTGTTAAAATCCAAGTCTACTTAGAGGAGGAGCCAGCATACTAAGGAGGTCTAGACTCACTGAAAACCCCCTCCGATCCTCTTGGCTTGGGGTCAGCTCCTCAATTCCTGCAGGTTCCTGTCTGGATGTCATCCCTGAGTGCAGACAGAAGGTGGATCTAGGTACAGGCGGGGGAACCTGGCCCTTCTCCTTCCTTCTTGCCCTACCTTGAAACTCCATTTACTCCTTGCTCCCAGCAGGTCCTGCAGGAGCGCTCTCAGGGGACCCAGTCACTAACCCCACCCCAGCCGGAGTGGAGATTTTCTTCCAACTTTCACAGATGAGAGACAACGTTCCGCCCTTGGCTTTCTGAGTCCAGCTTGTTTCACTCAGCAGGATGCTCTCCACTTCCATTCATTGACCAGCAAATGGCCATAATTCATTACGGCTCAGAAAACTCCAGTGTGTATGTGTAGCATATTTTCCTTCTCCTTTCATCTGCTGATGGGCACTTGGGCTGGTTCTATGATTTGGCTTTTGTGAATTGTGCTGCTGTAAACATTAAAGGGTATATGTCACTGGAATTACGGATTTTAGTTCTTCTGGATACATATCAAGGAGTGGGAGAACTGGGTCAAACGGTGGTGGTTCCACTCCTAGTTTCTGACATATCTCCAAGTTGCTTTCCAGAGGGGTTGTACTGATTTGCAGTGCTACAGCTAGTGTGTGAGTGTACATTTTCTCCATATCCTCACCAACATTTAGTGTTACTTGTGTTCTTGATAATTGCCATTTCAACTGGAGTGAGATAAAATCTTGGTGTTGTTTTGATTTATATTTCCTGATTCCTGAACATAATTTCACAGATTTATTGATCCTTTATGTTTCTTCTTTTGAGACTTGTCCATTTTTTATTGGGTTATTCGTTTTCTTGGTGTTAAGGGTATTTTTTTTTTACTTATTTAAATATTATGAATATTAATCCCCCATCAGAGGTAGAGCTGGCAAAAATTTTCTCAATTTCCTAGGCTCTATCTTCATGCTGTTCATTGTTTCCTTTGCTGTGAAGAAGCTTTTTAAGTTGACGGCTTCCCTTTTATTGATTTTTAGTTTTATTTTTTGAGATTTGGAGGTCTTGTTGAAGAGATCGGTGCCTGTATCTTAATGATCAAGTGTTGACTCTATGTTTTCTTCTAACAGTTGCCAATTTTTGAACTAATTCCAAAGTCTTCAAATACATTTTGATTTGACATTTGTGCAGGGTAAGATATAGGGATCTAAATCATTCTTTTAAATATGGATATCCAGTTTCCCCAGCACCATTTGTTAAAAAGTCTGTCTTTTCCCAATGTATATTTTTGACAGCTTTGCCAGGTATCAGATGACTATAAAAATGTGGATTTGTCTCTGTATCTTTTATTTCACTGCTCTTTGTGTCTACTTTGATGCCTGTGCCATGCTGTTTTTGTTACTATAGCTCCATACTATAACTTGAATTGGGCATTGTGATGCTTCCTGCATCTCTCTTTTGCTCAGGATTACTTTGGCTATTCTGGCTCTCTTTTTATTTTCCAAATGAATTTTAGGACTATTTTTTCCCTAGTTATGTAAAGAATGTCATTAGTATTTTAATGGGGATTACATTAAATCTGTATATTATTTTGGTAGTATAAACATTTTTGATGATATTAATTCTGCCTATCCAAGAGCATGGACTATTTTTCCATTTTCTAATGTCTTCTTCAATTTCTTTCTTCAGTGGTCTATGATTTCATCATAAAGATCTTTCACCTTGGTTAGATTAGTTCACAAGTATTTGTTTTTAGGTTATTTTGAAAGGGATGGTTTTTCTGATATCTTTCTTATCAGAACCCTGTTGGAAAATAGGAAATCTATTGACTTATGAGTGTTGATCGTGTATCCTGCTGCTTCTCTGAGTTCATTTATCAGCTCTAGAAGCTGTAAGGTAGAGATTTTTGGATCTTCTAGAGACAGAATTATGTCACCAGTAAACGTAGATAATCTGACTGCTTTTCCTGTTTGTATCCTTGTAATTTCCTTCTCTTGCCAGATTGCTGGAACTGGATTTTGGAGAACTATATTGAATAGAAGTAGTAAGAGTGGACATTCTTTCTTTGTCCCTGATTTTAGAGAAAAAAACTTTCAGTTTTTCTCCATTTAGTATGATGTTGGCTTTGTGTTTGTCCCACATTGCCTTTGTAATGTTGAGGTAAGTTCCTTGTATCCTTAGTTTCTCCAGAACTTTTAATGTGAATGTTACTGTGTTTTATCAGACTTTTTGTACATCTATTGAGATGACAATGTGGTTATTTTTCCTAATTCTGCTTTTGTGGTGAATCACATTTTTTGATTTGTGTGTGTTGAACAACCTTGCATCTCTGGAGAGAAGCCCACTGGAGCACCCTGTATTATTTTCTTACTGTTTTTTTAGTGAAGTCTGCTAATACTTTGTTAATAATTATTGCATCTATGTTCATCAAGGATATTGGTTTGTTTTCTGGTTTTGGTATCTAATTTGGTTACTGATGCTGACTTCATAAAATGTATTTGGGAGTGTTCCATTTCTTTCACTTTCATTCAATGATTTAAGAAAGATAATGTTAGCTCTTCTTTAAAAATCTGGTAGAAGTCAAATGAGAATCCATCTGGTTCTGGGCTTTTCTTTATTGGAAGGCTTTTAATTGTTATTTCAATTTCATTACTTGATGTTTGTCTGTTTAGATTGTCTATATCTTCCTGATTCAAATTGGACAGGTCAGTTGTATCTAGAAACACATCAATGTCTTCAACGTTTTCAAGTTTATTAGCATAAATTTTCAAAATAATTTTAAAGATCCTCTGGATTTCAGAAGTGTCTGTGATGATGTCTCCTTTCTCATTTCTAATTTTGTCAGTTTAGGTTTTCTCTCTCTTTCTTTAGTTTGGCTAAGGATTTATTAATCTTATTTATCATTAATTTCAACTCTGATATTTATTATTTACTGTCTTCTGCTGGTTTGGGAATGAATTTTTTTTTCTTTTGTAAGGCTTTGAGATGGAGAATTAGCTTATTTATTTGGGAGCATACTCTCTCTCTTTTTTTATTGTAGGCACTCAATATCATATTTTTTCCTCAAAATATGGTTTTCCTACTGTCTCAGAGATTTTGATATGTGGTATCTCTCTTCTTACTCATTTCTAAGTATTTCTTATCTCATTTCTTCTATGATTTGTTCTTCATTTAAAAGAGTTTTGTTCAATCTCCCATGTGTTTATATGGCTTACATTCTTTTGCTTGCTGTTAATTTCTATTTTCATTCCATTATCTGATACGATGCATGACATTATATCAACTTTTTGTATTTGCTAAGAATTACTTTTTGACCTAGTATGTGGCCTGTTTTGGAAAAGGTTCCATAAGCTGTTGATAAAAAGGTAAATTCACCTGTTTTGGGGTAACATGGTCTGTCGATGTCTGTTAGGTTCATTTGATTTATAGTATTCTTTAAATTGGAAATATCTTTATTGACTTTATGTCTGCATGACCCATCTGTTTGTAAGATGATTGAATTGGGGGTCTAGCTGGGATTTCATATGAAGAAGTAAATAGGTGCACTGACATTTAGGACACATATATTTACTATTATTATATCCATAAGGAGCCTTCTTAAAAGAGGAAAGAAAATCTGAAATTCTAAAAAGCAGTTGCTTTAGTGTGTCCAAGGAGATGAAAGGTTTGGGGTTGGGTGGGCGTGGGGAGCTTGGCAGTGGACGGGTCACCCTGGGATAAGGTGCAGGCCTAAATGGAGAGCTGTCAGGTGGGAACAGTGTAGCTAATGGTGACTTCTTCAAATTCTTTCAATGTCTGTGAGGAAGCTTTGTAGGGTTAGTGAAGTAAGTTTCTAGCTGGGCTTGGTGGTGCACACCTCTAATCCCAGTGACTCGGGGGACTGAGGCAGGAGGATCAGAGACCGAGGCCAGTTTCAGCAACTTATCCAGACCCTGTCTCAGAATAAAACAAAAAGGGCTGGGGAGATAGCTCAGTACCCCTGGGTTACATCTTCACTAACAAGAAAAAACATTTTCTTATTTATGAAAACAGAACAAAGGCACAGAGCTGTTCTGTATCCCAAGAACACAGCTTGATGGATTTTCATGACTTGAACAATGCCAGATCCAACAATTTAGAATTCAGTGAACCACAGAGCTAGTCTCTTCTCAACTCTCCTCAAGGGTAGCCATGGTCCTGACTTCTGTCAACACGGACTATTCTGAACTTTATGTAGAAGGGACTGTACAGTATACACACTTTTGTGTCTGGCTATATTTATTCAATATTTTATTTATGCATCTCTTCTACCGTTTGGCACATGGCAGTAACACATCATTCCATGTCTAAAGAAGTGTGTGAAAATCTCCATTTTGGACTGTGGATTTGCTATTTTCTCATTTATATTCTATCAATAAACACCTTATATACCTTATATATTTTGAAGCTGAGTAAGTAAGTGCATACAGAACTGCTATGTCTTCCTGTGGGTTTGACTTCATTCTGGAATATTCTCTCTTTTCTCCAGTAGTGTTTCTTGATATAAAGTGTACTTGTTCTTAAACGCAGGGGAGATGTAGTGGCTTTCTTTAGATTATCTTTTTTTTTTTCTTTCCTCAGTTTTTACATTTATCTTCCCTTATATTTAAATGTGCAAATTTAGGCAGCATATAATTTTTAAAACTCACTCCTAATTGGAGCATTCATTGTGTTTTCATTAAATCTAATTACTATTTCAGGGGGATTTAATCCTCCACCCACGTGTTTCACTTGGGGGATGAACTAAAAGGGTATTTAGCTCACCACCAGGAGCCAGATGTTCCTCCACTGGCATTTCTGCATAGCAGTTAAACAGCCTATGTGACATCAAACATGACAAATACAGTATGCTCAACTCCTCATCCTCACAGGTAAAGACAACCACACAATCCAACATTGCTGTGTTTATCAAATTAGAGAATGAATTTAATGTAAAAATAGGAGACAAATATTAGCTCTTATGCTAATTTGGAGTAAGACTTGGTGTGCATTTACCATTATTTCTCTTGATTTGTCTAATTACATTTTTGTTACGTGGCATATCATGGTCTCGTGGCATTGATGGATTTTTCAATTCAAAACGCAAATCCATCACAGCATCTCAGTGCAAAATGTACACACTATTCAGACACTGCAGTGTGGGTTCCAAAGAAATCCAGGTGGCCCGAGGATGACTCCCTCCTCGTGGGCAGGTATGGCTGCTGGATGTGAAGTCCATATAGCAATGTCACTCTGTCTTTCAGTTACATTCACAGAAGAATGGTGCATGGTGGAAGAACTAAAATCCCTGTGTCTAATATGGGGGTAAAGAAGCAGCACCTCCATTCTGGGGGTGGGTGCACCAAGGCTGATCAGCGGAGGTCAGATGACATCAGCGGCTTTCTGGGATCAGCTGCCTGGGGTGGGGGGTGAAAGGTAGTATTAGATACTTGTTTTCCTTTCCGTCTATAATTAAAGTGAACATCTTGGAGTGACGCGTGGATGTGAACTTCCATGGAGGCTTTGAACATACTGCGGGGGGTCTAGAGAGCAGCACACCAGGGCCAGCACTGTGGGTCGTTTCCTGGTCTTGCCACTGAGACTGAGCTTATCGTCTCTGACAACAAACTGTCTCTGGACCTCAGTATCTTCCTCTGGAAAAATAAGGACCCTATTCCTCACACTGTGAGGGTTTAATAAGGATCAGTGAGCTAACTCATGTATAGTGGGGACTGTATTTCTGCAGCTCTGCCTTCCTCTAAACATAACCAAGAAGCAGGAGTTGCAAAGAAGCTCTTGGCGGGGGAGAGGTGTCGGGTACAGCAGGTCGGCCATGAGTGACGGGCGATGAAGGCGGATCTTAGTCTACTGCAGTGAGGAGGACACCAGGGAAAACAGGGCCTGTCTTTGGTTTGAGCAGAGCTGTGAGTTCTAAATGAGGGTCAGGGAGGAGGGAGAAGGCCCTGCTGGGGGCTGGAGCAGAGACAGGGAGTGTACATGTCTGATATTTTGTTGGCCAGTGTGATTTGTCCTTCTGTGTTTGCTGTTGGTGCTTAAGGGGTTAGGCCCCCAGCCTGACACAGAGACTGGGGGACACATGCCCTGTCTTCAGGTGTGGCCAGACATACCGTGAATTCTGGCCGCCTCGAGATTTCCCACGCAGGAACTCAAGGTGTCTGCCGTCATGGTCCCTGCCAGGTAACAGTGTGTGTGCAGGTCTCAGCGCAGGGAGGAAGGCGGAGTCAGCTGTGTTGAGAATGTGGACCCCAGGCCAGGTGTGGCCTAGTTGAGAGCGGGCTCTGGGGAGCCTTGTCAGGAAGGGTCTGACAGAACTCGGCCCTTGTAGTGCCACTGAAGGAAAGAAGAAGAACTGGAAACAGGAGAGGACACAGGACTGGTGTGCTGGAGGAGGGTGTGAGGGCAGAGGGCAGCCACAGTCTGTGCTGACTGACACGGTCACCTCCATCACAGTGTGGCCCAGCCACACGGCTCCATGCTTGCTTCATGAGTGGTGAAGAGGGCGCTGGGGCACTTGGGGCCTCAGTGGGAGCCTGGATGTGCAGTGTGGGTGGGTGAAGCCTCGGCCTCCCTGGCCCGGCTCTGGGGCAGGTGAACAGCTGCGGAGCCAGCAAGGTGCAGCCTCCTGGGCCGTGAACCAGGCGGGAGCTGCTCTGCAGCTCCCCTGCTCTGGGGCGATGCCCGTGAAGCTCCCCCTCACCTTGGCAGGGAGAACAAGATGGGTGCAGTGCCAGGGCCAGTCCTCCACAAAACCACTGCCAACCGGCTCCCGGGAGGAAGGCAGAATTGCCCTCCACCACCGAGGAGCGGGAGGACGGTGAGCACGCAGCGAACTTCGTCCATGGGTTCCAGTTCATTTTGAAAAGTCTGTGTGAATGTTTGAGTTCTGCAAGTATGTGAACCTGCAGTTATATTACTTACAAAATGGAATAAACACTGTGATTTCCAAATCCATCGTTCTCTACCTCTATTAAGAGTTTGTTGATTTATTATTTCATCTTACTTAAAGTTATAAATGTATGTGTATATATACAATTATAATATTATGACACCAAATCTATTTAATACATGTGTAAATTGTGTATGGTGATGTAACGTCTCTATACATGAGCTCTATGTATGTCTGTAAAGGACAGAATTATTGAGCTACATGGCAGAGTTTATTTTACATATACAGAGTTCTAGTATGTCAGCTGCTTCCTTCAATTAACATATAGGACACCTTTTAATACATGTACGACCTACCTCACCATTCTTAAGAACTCTGTGATATTCATAGTGTGCATGCACTTGAACTCATTTAAATGTCTCGTACTAATGAGCATTCATGTCATTCCCTTTTTTCATAAGATTAACAGGGTCACACATATTTTGCCCATGTTATGAGAAGGACATAGATGTTTCTAGTCAACAGTGTGCCAAGTTGTGGCTCTGTGTCTTAACTTTCAAAAGACTCTCTGTCAAATTTTATTCCTTAAAGGCTGCTTTCGATGCTCCTGGTGGACTGTCTATGGAGTGGAAGCCTCAGAGGCCATCATTTCTAAATCACCTTCCAATTCCGAACTCCTAGGATCTAGTAGAGACCTGAAAATAAATAAACATAGCATGAAGAAAATGCCAGGTATTCACCATTCCAGGCTTAGCTGCAACTGGAGGCCAGGCTCAGGAATCTCAGAGAATAAATAGTTGGGTGCACACAGCTGGCCTCTCATGTACTCCAAGCATGGAAGTTTTCCATTTATAAAATCCTCATGTTCTGGGTTATGTAGGCAGCGACACTCCCTATTTGTAAGAGTTCCAGGGCAGGTCACTATCGACATGGGGGCTGTTGGGTCCTGACTGTGTACACACACCCTCAGCTCGCCCCTGCCATGTGCCCTGGAGGAAGCCCCTCCTGTCCTGGTCCACTGTGCCTCCTGGGAACCCCACTGATGGTCTTGGGAGCCAGGGTTGTTTGGTTAGTTTTAATAAGGTAGTATGTGTTAAAGCATGACTGACAGAAATAATAAGTTAACAGTTATGAGAGGAATCTCAGTCCTGGAGCTGTGGTAGGCAGACAGCCAACAGAAATTGTTTTGTGGATGAAATATTTCCTAAAAATAGCTCTCCCAGCTCAGCCTAATGCAATTAAAGTTAGTGATGTACATAATATGAAAACTGGGAGCGCTTCCTGCTAATAACCACTGTGGAACCAAGGCAATCCATTTCATTAATTTAATATACACATTCATAGTCCCTGGGTAATAGAAGTATAATTAAAATGATATGCTTTGATAGGCTTTTCTTTCCAAAATGAAATTTTGCAAGTACAGGTTTTGAAATATATAGAGATATATTTTTTCCTGTAATTATTACTCATCGTACATTTATTTTGGATTCTCCCTCTCTCACCCCCTCTCTGAAGCACTTCCCTAAAGTTGAATCCTCTTGAGACAGTAGTGATACATTTTCTGATGCAGGAAGCTGATTAAAGTACTATTGAGAATGTGAGGATGAGGTGCTGGGGATGATCTTAGATTGAGTTTGAATTTATTGGAGATTTTCACACTATCTTTGTACAAAGAGACTCCGTTCAGCTTATCAATTAAAAGAACACAAGACTTAAAAGTCAAAAGGACCAGAAACAATCACAGTAGGTGCACTCAGAAAATGCACTCCAACAATTAACACTTGGATAAGCCATCCTTTCCTGTAAATTTCTAGGTGATTTTTAGAAACTTGTTAGAATTGGTGTCATATTATACTATTTTAGTAAAAAGTCCTCTCGCTGGGATTTATTGGGGAATGCATTAAGTCTTATTACTTATCCCGTTCCATTTTATGGTGCCTGAGTTTGGCTTTCTGTGTCCTGCTGGTCTCAGCGTTGTAATCCCTGAAGGGCGTCCTGGGCAGAGCAGGAGAGGGAGGGGGCTCCCTTCTCATCCTCCAGAAGTTCCCTCCCTTTCCTCTAGCACAAGAGACCCCACAGGCCTCCGGGAACTATAAAGGAAACATCCTTGCTGCTGGCAGAGTTGAGGTCTATTAGATGGGGGAGGAGACACACTGAGAAGATGTAGGTTCACAGATGTTGAATACTGCCAACCTGGTGGCACCTGCTGGTCCATGGTGCCTTTGGAGACATCAGTCTCTCTAGGGTGGAAAAGCAGCTGATGGCATAGAGAAACGGCCCCCTCTTCCCCCATCATCAGGACCTACCCAGCAAAGCCTCATGCTCACCTTCTGCTGGCCCTGCAGGGAAGCCACCTGCCCATGCCAGGTGTGGAGGGGGGATCTGAGCACAGGCTTTGGACACAACATTCACTTTCTTAATCTCTGTGACTTACTACTCAGGCACCAGAAATCACAACCCGCTCGCTGTAGTTTGGAAGGAGACACTCTTGGAGATTGCAGAACTTAATGGTTTTCACATAATACATTCTGGAGGTGTTCCTTCACTACTTACTCACACAAGGCAGAATTTCTCAACTAACTTCCGCCAAGAATGAGGGGCTTCATAGCCCTGAGAATTCTTTCTTTTCCTGACACTAGGGCCTTCCCATATTTATTCCTTAAAGGAGCCTCAGAACATCCAGTGAAATCCAGCCCCTCTGCTAAGGTTTGAATCCAGAATGTCCTCCAAGAGCTCCTGTGTTGAAGGCTTGGTCTCCATGACAGCAGCGTCCAGGAGTGGCGCTGTGGGGAAGGGAGTGGATCATCAGGGCTCCGACCTCATCAGTGGATCAGTCCCCTGATAGCTGGATGGACTGCGGGGGAGTGGTGGAGATGGTAGGCAGGAGGGGACGGGGTGGAGGAAGTAGGTCCCTGGGAGAGTGCCCTCGGGCATTCTAGCATGTTCCTGGATCCTCTCCCTATCACCCTTTCTCTCTCTCTCTCTCTCTCTCTCTCTCTCTCTCTCTCTCTCCCACCCGCTGCCTGGAGTTGAACAGTTTCCCTCAACCGTGCCCTTCCACCGGGGTGTTCTGCTCCACCTCAGGCTCAAAGCAATGAAGCCAGCGCAGCACTAAGGAATCTTTCCTCCTCCAAGTTATTCTTGTCAAATGTCTGATCATAGTGTAGTGATAAAAACTTAGCACAACTTCCCTTCTTAAAAACGAGAGTGGGAAGGTCCAGTGATTCACAGTGATCCCAGAACTGGCTGACTGCACAGTCAGGGAGGGAGATCACAAACCGATCCTCTAGTCCAACGTCTTCCCATTGATGAAGTAACATTCTCAGCTGCCTCATCTCTGTGGCTCCAACTCAGTGAAACTGTGCGTTGGCCAGGGTTCTCCAGAGGAACAGAGACACAGGAGATGTGCAGCTGCATGGAAAGAGATTCATTCTAAGGAATCGACTCAAGCAATTACGGAGGCTGCCGTCTGTAAGCTGGAGACCCAGGAGAGTGGTGATATCGTCCGGTCTGCATTTGAAGGTCTAAGGATAAAGTGAGCAGTGTCGAGAAGTCCAAGGGCAGGAGAAGACCCATGTCCCAGCTGAATGGTCACACAGAACAAGGGCAGGTTCTCCCTCCTTTGCCATTTGTCCTGTTAGGCCCTGAGTGGACTGGATGAGGCTCACCTACATTGCGAGGGCAAACCACTTTGCTGAGTCTGCTGATTCAAGTGCTGACCTCATCCTGAAACACCCTCAGGGTCATACCTAGGGATGACACTTAGCTTTACCTGGGCACACTGTGGCCCAGGCAAGTGGATACAGAAGATTCACCTTGACAGAGCTGTACTGTGCCATATGGTCACGCTATTCTCTGGGAGGACCTCAAATAAATCAGTGGCACTGTTTTTCTAGTAATAAAAATGTAGTATATAAATGAAGTTAATCAGATTATGACATATTCTTCTCATGACATATGAAGCCAAAATGTGGTGATCATGCATCAGTATTATATAATTATAGGCAAAGCTAGAATATAAATGAACAGTAACTGCAAATTAAAGAAGTTCATCAAAAGAATGAGACAGCTCTGAAAAAATGCCTGCATAAGGATAGACATAAAGAAACAGATAAATAGGAACTTTCTCTTTTAAAAAAAATTGTCAAGTCATCTTTTCCTGTTTTTAATCTAGCTTGTGAAGGTTATCACAGTTTTTTTTTTTTTTACATAACAAAATATTGGATGTAAATCTAAGTATGGATCTAAAAGGGGTGGCACCTAGATGCCTGACATGTCTGATTCTCTTGATGAAGAAACGAACATTAGAACACAAAGCTGTGGAACCAGCGTCAGGATTTAGAGAACTCCACATAGTGCTTGTGCATCTCACTCTCGGCTTCTAATATCTTCAGTTGATGAAGAGACATATTGATGTCTGCGATCTCTCTTGCTCCTTGGAATTCGAGCCTGTGGCTCCTTGGCCCTTTTCCTGGATTTGTCATGGATCTGGGGAACGTGACATGTGCAAGGGCTCCAGGTGCACTCCAGCTCCAGCCTCCAACTCCAGCCTCTGTCCCCCAGTCCTCTCCCAGCAGTGGCGGTTCCACTCTTCCTCACTTTCAGGACATGGAACACAGAGCTGCCCTTCACTCCTATCCATCACACCCCAGGTGCAAGTCACTGCAGCCCTGGGCGGCTTCCTCTCCTCCCACACCGCCCACCTCTGCCTTTTCATCCTGCACCAGGGGCTGCTTACCCAGGTCTGGCTCTGCTGCGTTCTTGCAGTTGCTTGGGAGAAACCCCCTCTGAGGCTTCAGTGGTTCCTTCCCCCTATTTCTTTAGGCATCTGCTCAAAGGTTTCTTTATGAAAAGCAGCAGTATATTGATTGCCACCTAGAAATAGCCACTACACCACATCCGTCTCCATTACTTTATCCTGCTTTGTTTTCCTGTGCAGTTCTTAGCAACCAGGCACAGATGCATTTTATTCATCATCTATTTCTCCTCTTCAAATATGTGCTCTCAGAAAAAAAGAATTTTCCCCTATCTTATCCTAGTCCCTAGAAGAATGACTAGCACAGGATAGGTACTAAGTTAATACTAGTTGTAAATAGTAATTTTCCCCACTTCACTGTTATTTTATTAGTAAAATTTAGTAATTTCTAAAAATTGGAAATGCCACATAATGAGAAGTCATAATCCAATTAATAATACAAATTTTCAGATACACTGTGTTAGTTTCATGACTTCATTATCAAGCTTAGAGATTGATTAGGCATAGACTACACATTCTTCACATTACTTTTTAAAAATTTAAAATAAGATTGCTGATTATCCCTGCTAAATCCAATAAACTTAGTCATCCTGGGCATGACACACTACATAATCTCTCTATATATCAAATAAACTTACTTTTAAAAACATGATTTGAAAAATGATTAATACAGATTGACAGAGGGTTTAGCAGTGTGCTGATTATATCTTTCATTTGAATACTAATCTTAAATTAGCAAGGATCTATTTTCTGATTGGTAATTTAGAAAAGCTTTCTCAGTGTTAGAGGTATATTTTCACTTGATTGAAAACAGTTCCAGATTTTTGAATTAATTTTTGAAATGCCATTTACAGTATTAGAATTTTAAATATATATTTGGGGCATGTGACAGATGTATGCTCGTGTAGTAGTACTTCTCGGGTGTGGGCCACATCTTAAGAATGGCTGGGTGACAAGGGGACATGGGTGTTGTCACCTGGAAGCTGTATTGCAGGTGGGAGTGCTGGTGCTGGATGCCGGTTCAACTCATATGTCAGTGAAAAGTCTGAAAACGCGGCCTACAATCTTCACAGAGTAATTAACCATATTCTGGCTATTGTAGTGTCAGAGTTTTATGAAGCAACACTTGTTCTTTGTTGGTTTTTCATGAACTTGTTCACTTTACCAACTTGGTTGTAAGGTTTTTGATCACTGGAACCACATCATAGCTGCATTATGTATTTCTAGATTGTCTAGTCCTGCACTTCATACATGATAGACGCACAGAAACCATTTGGTGGCTCATCAGTTGGTTCTGCAGGTTAAAAAAGGAAAAGAAACTAGATTAAAATCTCTTTAGGCTCAGGAGTCCAAGCTGTGGGCTCTGTCTATTCACTTCTGCAACCTCAGTACTTAGAACAGTTCTGGCTCATAGCAGGCATTCGTTTCACAGTGTTAGTAGTATCACAAGACAGAATGATTGTCACTGAAGACGTATTGACATTTATGCAGTTATCACAATGAAAAGTTGGGGATGATTTGCTGTAAAGCTGTGTTATACCTGACTTCTCATTCCAGGTTAGCAATGATTATTCATTGACATGATTGTTTATGAATGTAATTCCACTTTGTTAAACAATGGGTCATTTGGCACAATTTTGGCAAATCCTATATAGTTCTTACAATTATTGAAAGTTCATCACCACAATGTGTTAATGTCTATTACATGAGCTTATAAGTATTAGTGTCATAACTTTTCTAATTTTCTGCTATTTGTACCTTTTTGCATAATCTGCATATCTGTGTGATGTTCCTCTGGAATTTCTATCATTAAATTGTGGTTGTCACACTGTCATACTAGGAATGCTATTTTCAAACCAAGGCCATCTTCGTATTATTTAATGTGGAAGAGAACAAGATAAAGAGCTGTGCTTGCTTTCCCAAACAGATGGAGAACCAAATCCCGACGGAGGTAGGCAAGGTACACTAGGCTAGGCCATCCTGTGCACCATCCCCACAATCTCAGAGGGCCTCTGGCCAGGCCCACAGCACCCTGACGCATGGGCGATGCTGGATATGCATACAGCAGGGTTTCCTAGGAGCACTCTCCATGTGCTAGTCCCGGTTCTGAGCCTATCTGCTTCTTGGGTTAACGTGCTGTATTTTATGAAACTCATATATTCTCACTGTGGCATCCCTGGGCAGCCGATCCATTAGATGGTCAACCTGTGCCTTGGTTCAAAAAGTATTAACTAGATAGATCATGTTTCTCTCTTAGGAATTGAGAGGAGTGCCATTATTTATGGTAGCAGAAACAGAAGATGAAGGTACCCTGGAAAATGCCATGATCCATAAGGGACAGGGAATCTCTAACTAGCCATGTGCAGGCAAAAGTCATGTCTAACTAGCCATGTGCAGCAGGGGGTGGGGTGCAGACAGAGAAGAAGGGAAATGTATCACCTCAAAAAGCACATGTCAGGCTGACCCTGGGAGAGAGAACCGGGTGGCGGCAACTTCTTAGTAAAAGTCTCAAACACGTGGGTTCACACCGTTTGGCCAGCTCTGAGTTTGCTTGAAGCCCTTAATCGGAATGTGTTTGGGAAGCCTGGCATCCCCACCCATCACATGCTCCACTGAAACTCGCCCCATGCTGCCAACCCCTGCATCACCTACCTGGCTCTCGAGGGATTCTGCAGGATGTCCAAGGTTGCTTTCTCTCCAGATCAAGAGACTTCGGTTTCCAATCAGTCCAGCTGCACTGCAAATCCTGTTTCTAAAAGTTGCCATTATAGATATAGGAAATACTATACCTATATAGATAGATAAATATATTTGACATATTACAAAAGCTTTGTTTGATCCCTATGACAACCCTGTAAAGTTGGTATTATTTCCATTTTGCTGGCAAAAAAACTGAGATTAACTTTGTGTGTTTCAAAGGTTTCCCACCAGATCTCATGATGCAAGCTGAGAGTTCTCGTCCTACACCAGACCTGCTTCCAATATGTCAGTGCCAGGCAGAGATGGAAGGGACAGGTGCACGTGGCTGGCTCCTCGGCGTCCCCTCCCTGGGCGCTGCTGTGGACAGGATGGCTCTTGGCTGGACCCCTGCCTCACTTACCACCCGCGTGCCTTCTCAGCACCCGGTCATGCCTCCCTAACCACGAACCACTGGAGTCCCCACTCCCATCCAGAGCAGATATAGATAATATCCTCAAACCATGAAGAAACTTAGAAGAACAGATAGCTGCTAACAGGAAAAAGGAAAATGAGTGATCTGAATTCAAAGGTGAAAATGCCAACTACTGACAGGATCGACTTAACAGAGAAACAAACTAAAGGCAGGGGACCAAAACATCTGCCTGTTATATTCTCACTGAAACTTCTCAACTGCAGCTCTTCAGCAATATTTTGCTTGCAGTCCCCCACAGCGTCAACTGTGTGGTTGTCACATTTGGAGGATAATATGTTTGATGGAAAGAGGCCAACAGATACAGTTACAGGGTGTAATGTTGCTTTAATGGTAAAGGATGTGGAGCTTCAAATAGGATTACGGAAGTCAGGAGATGATGCAATGTGCTCAGAGATGGGTTCCAAGCTCTCTCCAAGTTCACTCTGGATAACTGAGTGCTAAGGGTGATACCCTCATGTGGAGTGAGATTTTGCCATCCCAAGGCAACTCTCCTTGCTCCTGATTGTTTGGAGACTCAGTCTACATTGAGGAGCTGCTATAACTCAGGCAGAATAGTCTTCCATAAAATCATGAATGTTGTACTTCCAGCCATGTTAGAGACCTGGAGAGGGGCTTCGGAGACCTGTGCCTGGCAGCTGGGCCTCCGGCGGTGTCGCAGGACCTCTGTGCAGGCAACACAGTGGAATCTGTTGAAGTAGCTGCCGTATGGAGAAAATTAACCTGCATCTCAATTTGTTGCTATGATTGCATATTCCGAGGTTTGAAATTTTAATGGTCTAAGAGTTTTTTCAACTAAGAAGAGAACTTTAATGTGATGCAAAGTATCAATGTCTGGACAGGACAATCTACCACACGAGTCTCCTTTGCTGCTGTGGAGATACGCTGGAGAAGGGAGCCAGCTTCCCTTTGGCCTCCTGGGTAGTGATGTAGTGACTCAACTCCGATGGCAGAGTGCTGGTAGGGCTGGAACCAGCGTGTTGTGACTAGAGCTCTCAGGCCACACTGAACTCTACTGCTGAGCAGGGATCTTGCTGGAAAGGTCTTTCCCAGTAACACTGGCCAGATGAATTCTGTTCTTTACAGTTCAGAGACATGGCCATTCCATATGTCTCCAGTGGTACGACATGCCCCCCTCCACACTGAGCTACACTCCAGGCCTTTTTATATTTTAAAGACGTTTGAGACAAGGTCTCACTGAGTTGCTCAGGGTGGCCTGGAACTTGGGAGCCTCCTGCTTCACGGCTCTTACTCTTCAGTACATTCAAATGATCGGATGAGGCCCACCCACACTGTGCAGGGTGTCTCAGTCTATTTTGTGCTGTTTTAACAAAACCATAGACTAGTAACTTGTAAAGGATGGAAAACCACTTTTCACAGTTCCTTCACAGAAGCATCTAGGCACAAGTTTGAATCAAATAACTAAATGCAATAATCAAATCAGGTTGGCATATAAACTAATTGTTGCAGGGTATTAAAAAAGAAAGAATCCTTGGAAATGAATTGACGGTTAAAGTTATAGATTCTTTACCAAGGTCTTGGTCATTAAGATGTTCCTGGACGTCCATAATGGAATTCCTTGTGCTCCCGGCTGGGTCCCTGGCCTCTCTGCTGCTGAGAAGCAACAGGCTTTGGCTTTTGACTGCACTGGGGATGCTCCAAAGTTCCCCAGGATTGCTCCTGTGGAAGGAGAACAGTACCCTGAAGCAATCTCTGCTGGGGACTTTTCTAGAAGAAAGCCTCTCCTCCTGCCAGTCACAGCAGTCACCACGCTCATGACTAGGGGAGGAAATTCTGGTTATGATTCGACCTGGAACTAACTCCTCTTCCCAAGCTTATCTCCTAAGACAGAAGGAGCTCGGAGGATGCCCAAGACAGCGCAGTGGACACCACCTAGTGCTCCTTTTGTTTGGTTCTCGGGAAAGCAAGCGGGTAGGAGGTGGAGTGTAGGAGCGAAGGCCAGCGTTTGTGGGACAGACCCCTCTTGCTCCTCACAGCTCCTTCCCTTCCTGCGTCCCTCATCCTTCCTCAGACAGCTCTGAGCCAAGAGTTTCCATTCCCTAGAGTGCTAGACTTGCAGACCCCGGAGAACAGGCAGGAGCTCACTGTTAGCCTTGAGCCTTGGAGAACCGGCTTCTTCCTTCAGAAGTGCAAGCAATGGCTGCCGTGTGCGAGGTCCGTAGAAGATCTAAGAAGTGAATTTCTACTACACAAAATGAGTATTTTGGAAAGAAGGAGGAAGGTGACCAGAAGGAAAAAGGAAGGGAGGAAGAGGAGGAAAGAGAAAGAAAGAGTGTAAAGCAGAGAAAGCCAGGAAGGAAAAAGGAAAAGGAGAGGAAGAAACGGGACCTTGAACATGACCTTCTACGCAGAGCGGAAGTCCTCTGGGGCCTCGCTGCATCCCCCTGGATGGAGCTCCTGGGCATTCTGTGATTGGGAAGACTGAAGACTTGCAGGAACTCTTCCTTCAGAAGCAGAGGACTCACAAGTGGGCATCTTCCAGGCAGAGCAAAGAAATCCTTTAGAGCCACGAACCTCCTGCGTGCATTTTGTTTAACACATTTGTAAGAACTATGAGTATTTTCAGAAATTGAGAGAAAAATCTGAAAGATAAATTTCTAAAACAATGTAACTGGACAGAAGAAATTCTTTCACTGGTGTTCTGGGGGTATTGAACACAAAAGAACAGAGGCGGGAGGATTACAAGTTCAAAGCCAGCCTCAGCAACCTAGGGAGGCCCTAAGCAATGTAGCCAGACCCTGTTTCAAAAACTAAGGTCTGGGGATGTGGCTCAATGGGTAAGTGCTCCTGGGTTCAATCTCTGATACCAATAAATGAATAAATAAATAGATAAAACCAACAGAAGGGCACTTGTCACATTTTGGGGGGCTGGGAAGTGAAAGATCAGGGCAGGTTCAGAGCCTGGTGAGGACCTGCTTTCTGGTTCCTAGCTGGTGCTTTAGCGGTGTCCTCACAAGGTGGAGGAGAGAAGGAAGCCCTCTGGAGCTTTCCTCTGATCCCATTCAGGAGAACTTCTCCCTGTGGCCTAGTTGCCCTCCACAGGCCCCATCTCCTACCGCATCACTTGGAGGAAAGCATTTCAACCTACGGATGGACAAACGGTCAACCTTTAGCAGATTCCATAAATGGAACCTTAGTGACCTGCAGGCGATGGAGTCCAGGCAAAGACCATCTGAGAAGGGAGAAGGTAATGTTTTGCCTTGAAACATCATAGTATGGAACAGTTGGGAATGAGGTAATGCTGAGAATGAGAAACAGAGAGATGGGTATAGCCCAGGCCGAGGAGGTGGAAGACTCAGAGCAGACACATGGAGGAGGGAAAAGAAGTGCGTGGGTTTTTCTAAAATTTTTATTTGTTTTACTTAGTTGTACATGGCAGCAGAATGCATTTCAATTCATTATACACAAATGGAGCGCAACATTTCAATTCTCTGGTTGTAAATGGTGTAAAGACGCACCATTCATGCAATCATGCATGTATCTAAGGTTATGATGTCCATCTTATTCCACTATCTTTCCTACCTCCATAACCCCTTCTCACCCTCCCCTTTGCCCAATCCAAAGTTCCTCCATTCTTCCCATACCCTCTCCCATCATATCAGCACCCACATTTGGCCTTTGTTTTTTTGGGATTGGCTTACTTCACTTAGCATAATGTTCTCAACTCCATCCATTTATCTGCAAATGCCATAATTTTATTTTCTTTTAATGATGAGTAATATTCCATTGTGTATATATAGCAGTTTCTTTATCCATCTGTTGATGGGCATCTAGGTTGGCTCCACAGGTTAGCTATTGTGAACTCAGCTGCTATGAACATTGGTGTGGCTGTGTAACTTTAGTATGCTGATTTTTAGTCCTTTGAGTATAGACCAAGGAGTGGGATAGCTGGATCAAATAAACGATGGCGTCATTCCAAGTTTTCTGAGGAATATCCATTCTGCTTTCCAAAGTGGTCACACCAATCTGCAGTCCCACCAGCAACGTATGAGTGTGCCATTCCCCACATCCTCGCCAACACTTATTATTGCTTGTATTCTTGATAACTGCCATTCTGACTGAGGTGAGATGAAATCTTAGATCAGTTTTGATTTGCATTTCTCTAATTACTAAAGATGTTGAACACTTTTTCATATATTTGTTGATCTATTGTATATCTTCTTCTGAGAAATGTCTGTTCAATTCCCTAGCCCATTCATTGATTACGTTGTTTGATTTTTGGTATTAAGTTCTTTGAGCTTTTTGTATACCCTGGAGATTAGTGTTCTGAGGTGCATATAGTAAAAATTTGTTTCCATTTCTTCACCTCAATGATTGATTCTTTTGTTGAGAACAAGCTTTTAGTTTGAATCCATCCCATTTATTGATTCTTGGTTTATTTCTTCTACTTTAGGAGTCTTGTATTGTTCTTGGTAGACAGAAGGGGTTATGAAAATTCAAAATGTTGCTGTTGTTTTTCCACAAAATGTGTATAATAAGCACATAACAGTATGTGTCCATTGACATAGTCAATACTCCTTTGTTGTTGTTTTACCATTGAATAAAGGCTGGCTGCCTATTAAATTTCATATTGCTTAGTGAACATTTTAAAATAAAGACCTTATTCATGTTTTTTATGTAAACAAAGTTTTACCCTTCACCCAGGAATCCAGGAACTCTGGGAAATAGGAATCCATGAATTTTATAATGTTGGTGAAATTGCAACAGCCGTCTTGGCGATATGCTTCATGGAGCTCAGGATCACACCCAGGGAGGCTGAGGGGACAGCATGCAGTGCTGACCAGGCCATGACTGCAGGGCCCTCCTGCCAGGCCAGCTGAGGAAGGGCACTGTTTCTGTGCTGCCCCAGCGGAGTGAGCGGCATACCTCCAGTCAAAGCTCGCAGTATCTTCTCCTGGGAGAAGCACCTGCCCTGCCCCCAGGGGAGGCTTACATTTCCCTTCAGATGCCATCTCCTGAAACTCCCCAGTTAAACAGATGACTCCACTGTCTGCGGGCTACACAGGTCTGTGGCCTCAGGAGTGCATCCTTAGCAAATCAGAATTGTTCACTTTTCCCATAGCTTTGTCACCTGCCCTCCATGACCAACACATTACTGTACTTAAAGTCAGCATCAAAAATAGTGATAACAGCCCAGGGGCATCGATGATGGGATGCAGATCTAAGGTGCTTCCCATTCTGCCATTCTAGGTGACCGTGTGCAGTGTTTAAAGTTCAAGACAGGGAAATGCTGCAAACTTCAAGGCATGATAGCTTTGGTTGTGAATGCAAATATCAATCCCGTTAATTCTTCATTAGATCTACATGATATATTTAGAATTAGACTTTTTTCCTTAACCCCAGTCTGGGTTGTCTTTGTGTTCCTGTGACGTAGCACAGGGTTGGGGTCAAAGTTAGGGACAATCTCTATTTGCCGTATGAATGAACAAATTAGTAGCCTTCAGCTGATGTCACCTCCAGGAGCCAGGAAAGCAGGGCAGGGGACCAGCCAGGAACAGCTCTGTGCCCACGTGCGGTCCATTCTCTTTGCAGTTTCCTTGTTACTACTGTGGGGCCCCAGGAAAAGCAGCTTGGCTCCTGGCTCTAAAAAAGTTTGTTTAGAAACTGCAGAGCATGGAACGTCACATCTGGACTGAACAGCCCTACGAGAGCAGCAAGTTCAAACCAAATGGCTACTTTTCCCCTGGGCGTGAAGCACAGACTACCCTTAAAAACTAACTCTCTAATGAACAAATAACCCAAGGGTTTTCTTAATAGGCTCTGTTCTTATGCAGATTAATTCATGTATGCACTATACATCCACATAATTGTAGAACATCTCTTGTTATCTTTATTAAATAAGAACGGGTACTGTAAGGTAGGAATGAACTGATCTTCCTTCCCAGATTTCACCTTAATTTCAAAGTACATGCATTCACCTAATTTGTAGAAAAACCTTTTATTTTGTAGAAAATCTGGATGGTGTGTTTAGTACATGCAGTGTGTGTAGTGTGTGATATTTTTTGTGTGTATAGTGTGTTTAGCACGTGTAGTGTATAGGTGATGTGAAGTGTGTATGCTATGTGTGTATGTGGTGTATGTCTATGTGGTGTACATATGAGTATGTGATGTGTTTGGTGTGAATATATGTGGTGTGTGTTTGTGGTGTATGTAGCATGTGTGCGATATGTATATGTGGTGCATGTGTGTGTATCTGGGGATATATATGTGGTGTATGTACGTTGTGTGTGTGAATATATGGTGTGTGTGTGTGTGTGGTGTATGCATATAGCATGTGTGTCTGGGGATGTATATGTAGCGTGTATGTGCGGTGTGTGTGTGTAGGGTGTGCATGTGCTCTGTGTTTGTGGGCATGTGTGTTTGGTGTGTATGCAGTGTGTGTGCGTGTGTCCAGGGTGTGTGCCCACACGGTTGCATCACCAGGTCTTGGTGGAAACCCAACCCTGAGATCTTATTCTCACCCCCCGCACCACGGCACAGCCTGGCTTGGCTCATGCTCTGGCAGGGTTGGGAGGGACGCCGCGGTATCTCAGGTGCTTGGAGCCAACAGGCGGGTGAAGTGAGGCCCTAGGAAGCGCCCTGACACCCCAGCGGCCCAGGAGAAGCTGCTCCTGGCCAGGAGGTAGGTACATGGAGAGGAGACACCTGGGCAGGGAGCGCACACCCGGCAGACGGTGGGAACGGGTGGAAAGACTAACCTTCACCTTCAGGAAAGTGGGCCTCATCCATACTGGACCCTCCACAACGCCCAGAGCTTCCACTTCTGCATTTGGTTTTGTCTTGAAGCCTTTACCTTCACAATTTTACATGGAAAAATTGATTTATTTAAAAGACTCTTTGTTCAATATTTCTTCAAAACCCATGAGTCTATTTTTCTTAAATGTATCAATGTATTTAGCTGTTTTAGGAACAATTAAGATTAAGAAGAGATCAATATAAATGAAATATAGGAAATTGTTGCTTCTCAGTTTTTGGTGAAGAAAAATGCACACACATAGAAACAGGCCCACGGGGACCAGTACTACAGAGGTCAGTGTTCAAAACCCAGTCCAGCAACAAAACCGTGCTGGCTGATGGTTTACTGTGCTGCGGGTACTGGTGAGATTTAAGATCTCAGAAACTGGCTGTGTCCCTTTCTCCCTGGGCCAAGGGCTAATGTGATTTGTAATCCAGGGACAATGGCCAGAGTGGTCAGCTTGTGTCCCCACAAGATTGGGGGTGGTACAAGTGGCTGGAGTTTTGCTCACCATGGGAGAGGGGTTACCAGGAAGCCGTGGCCCTCCCCAGGAGTTTCCTGTAACTGGAAACCTCCCAGTGCTCCCCAACCCCCAGCCTGGCTCCTCAGACAAGCTCATCAGCCAGAGGAGATGGCCCTGCTGCCTCATTGATCAGAGCAGGACGGCTGCTGCCAGCGGACTGCTGATCAATAGGTATTGAGCTTGCTATTGCTCTCAGTGCAGCTGGGTTAGTAATGTCCATGTGGAACAGTGGGCTGGCG
Organism: Marmota monax; assembly: GCF_021218885.2. Taxonomy (NCBI): domain Eukaryota; kingdom Metazoa; phylum Chordata; class Mammalia; order Rodentia; family Sciuridae; genus Marmota; species Marmota monax. Next base: position 2,374,853 of record NW_026692321.1, on the reverse strand, counting down.
TACACCCTCCTGTTCAGGGACCAGGCGTGGATGGTGAGCAGGCAGCTTGGACCAGAACTGGACTTGGCCTGTCTGGTGAGGTGCCTTAGAGGCAGCCACATGGAGGGGGGGACTGCCAGATCCAACAACGGGCTTGCTCTCCTCTCTCTCAGGACACTGCTTGTGGTTTTCTGCCCAGACCTGTGGATCTTATGTCTTCTGGTACAGATGCCTCAATGGGCCAAACTCTGTTTTTTGTTTTTGTTTTTTTTTAATATAGTCTGCTCTTTATTTATTTATTTTTTTTAAAATTGAGATTAGATTCACTTTAACTGATACAAGGAAACATAAAATTTGTACCTGTGCCTGGGGCACCATGTGATGTTTTGATACAGATCTACACTGTACCGTTCACAAGGTATTAAACATTTCTATCTCCTTAAACATGTATCGCTTCTCTATGGTACAAATACTCAAAATATTTTTTTTTCCCACCTTTCTGAAATGTGCAGGGCATTGCAACAGTGCCAGGCCTCCTGCTCCTGTGGGTACCTGCTGACATAGTGGGAGCCCTCCCCGCCCCACTCTCCCATTCTTCTCTCAAGTTCTATGAGAGCAGCCTTTCTGGACTCTAGACTCTTCCTAGAATATAAAGCATTGTTGGCGAGAGGGAAGAGGGAAGGGACGGCGGAGGGAGGGAGGAAAGAGGACAGGAAGACAGTCTCTAAGTTGTTTTGTAAGTTGTGTGACCTGGGGAAAGGCTGACAGGGCTGGGCCAACGTGGCTATTCAATCAAACCCTGTCCAGGAAAACAGTCGTGGTGCAACTGTGCGCGTTCTCTGGCAAGGACAGGATCCAAGCTGCAGAATCAGAGGAAACAGGCAGGTCCTGCGATCCGCCGCCTTGTGCAGAGCGCGCCTGGGGTTCCAGTTACTCCCCCCGTAACTGTGCAGTGTGGAGGCGGAGGAGACTTTGAACTCATGCTCCTGGGCTAGGGCTGCATTTCCACTGCAGGGTCTTGCCCCAGAGAGCCCCCTTGGTATTCTAAACTCGTCCAAACAGGATGAAGAGTTCAGCCTTGCAGATCCTCAATAGTGTTTCAGGTCCTTGTATGGAAGGTCCGTTTTCAAGAACACACTTCTCAGGTGTGTGGTTTGTAAATGATAAAAACCTGAAGATTTGGGAGCATTTAGTCATATTATAGGAAAGGGGGCGGATGGATCTGGACACGTAAACAGGCAGGGTTAGCCACCTGCCTTCTAACACTCATTTTTCCCAAATGTGACATGAAAGATAACTACATAATTTATCAGCTGTTAAAATTTTCAAATGACAACCTCATTCATTTTTAACTGGGAGGTTTCTGTCTATATTTGGACTCTGACTCTTTACTCCAAGTCCTGGTTGGGCATTGCGAAGTCATCAGAATAAAAGGCAGGCGCTTTTCCCTGTGCTGCGCCCCTCCAGTGAGGAGCAGCCCTGGGGCGACATTTGTGCTGCCCTGGGGACTCACTGTGGCCTCTACTCCTCCCTGAGGGCCAGAGGCCAGCGAGCCCTCTTCTGCTCCAGATTCCTGTGAAACAGCCCTTCTCTTATTAATGTTTTAACACAGGAATAAATAAAAAAAAAATCACGTTTCATATCAGATGTTAACTCTCTGATGAATGCTTTTAGAACCACCTTATTTTAGTTCATGAAAAATGGAATGTAAGCATCTGGATGTTTTAAGCTTTTCATGAATTTGCTCAGTTACGACCGAGCTCCCTGCCTCCTCAAGCCTGTGACTCTGTCTGGGGATGCCACCCCAGAGGCTCGCGACAGCAGGAGGAGCAGGGTCACAGAAGCATCCCCACCATGGTTTCGATCATTTTCATGCTCAGTGTGAGGACAGGGAAATAATACCAATCCCACAACCCAGAATCAATGCCTCAGTTTATGGGGCATTGTTCCATGTGTGTGAGGAGGTATCTGGGGGAGGAGAACAGCCACCAAAGTGTGGGCCCATTCCCTTCTCTCCCCCTGGCCAGTGACCTAAATGAGCAATTCATCTTCCTCTGTCTCTTTTACATCAGAATGCAGGTGATAATCCTGTCCCTATAGGGATGCTTTGTGCTCACAGATAAAAAGGCCTTCAATTTTTAAAGTTATAGTAACCATACATATTTTTTTTTTATTTAAAAATTGTACCCTGGAAGTAGGATAAGCTGTTTTAAATCACAAATATTCTGAAAACTCCTCATAGGAATAAAACCCTAATCTACTGCAGAAGATTGTCATTTATTTTTTCTCCTTTGTAGGAAGAATATTCATTATACATAAGTCTGATCATTTTCCAAAGTTAGTATTCGCAACACGGTCATTATTGAATTTTTAAGCATGCGTGAATTTCACAGATAACTGGTACTGCTTTATAGCTTTTGAATAAGGTTATAATTCTGAGGTTGTGATTTGGGGTCGTTTTTCTTTTATTTCTTCCAATAAAGGAGCCTTCATGTCTACAGGGAGCTATCATCTTGACTAATCTGCAATGCCAATTTTCTGCTTTTTACTTCAGCAAGAGCCACATGAAATGAGGTACAGACCCAGTGAAACACAGTCAAGAGTGGAAAGAGGTAAACTGTGAGCATTAAAAAATATTATTCTTGTTTTCTTTGGATTTCTTCACTGTGCTGAGTGTTTGTTTCTCACTGTCCTCTGCTGTCTTGTCTTTCAATTCTAAACAGAGATGAGGATTTGAAATCAGAAACAAAGAGAACTTGGAATATAAGGAAAACAGTAGGGAGTCTGTGACTGGAGAAGTCAGGTAAGCTCTCCTGGTTTATTTTGAGGGCTCAAATGGCTACCTTTTATTTTTGTTATTGTGATGTGAACACAAGGTACTGGTACTGATCCAGATCAACAAGAAGACAGAAGGGCCAAGCGGCCTCCGCAGGCGCTGAGTGTCCCTGGGACTCACCATTTCTGGAGGCAGCCAGGCGAGTCCTCTGCCTAGAACTGCAGTCGGAGAGGCAGAGGCTCTACACTGAGGAGACTAGGTGTTCTAGGAATCCAGTTCTACAAGCCACTCCGAATTCCATGCAGCCCGTACTGTATCTCTCTCTTCCTTTGCCTAAAGAGTTTGAAAGAGACTTATCTAGCCAGGTGTGGAGACACACTCCTGTAATTCCAGCCACTCGGTAGGCTGGGGCAGAATGAGCACAGGTTTGAGGCCAGCCTCCGCAACTAGAAACTTAGTGAGAACTTGTCTCAAAACAAAAGAAAAAGGTCTGGTGACGTTGCTCAGAGGTAAAACACCCCTGGGTTCAATTCCCAGTTTAAAAAAAAATAAAAATGTGTAGCCAAGGTATTTGTCATGACAGAAATTGGAAAGAAATTGCCATCAAAGAAATTGGAGCAATTTAGCAATCTACAGCAAATGACTCTTCCAGCCTCAACCTGGATGTCGTGGTCAAGGTTGTCTCTGGCCTGATTCAGGCTTGAGGGCGGGATTTAGCTGAATTTGTAAGTCAGCAGACAGACACCCCTGAAGGGAGTTTAGCAAATGAGCTTGTTCTCAAAATAAGCAGGTTCTCAAAACGAAGTGGCCATGGGTCATACCAAGAGCATGGTCCAGGTCGGGTGCTTCTGGGTCAGCAGTAATGGACCTGTGGGAGGACAGAAGTGATTTCTCAGAGACCGGTCATTAAGGGAAGCTCTGAGAGCTGCCCTTTGCACCAAGACCTGGCAACTCAGTATCAGGAAAGGAGGACAAATTTGAGGAAATGTCCCGGGAAACTGAACAAAAAGACGAAGAGATTGATATGGAAAAGTTAACAAAATTAGGGTCTCAGCCCACACACCGTCCAGTACTAGGGCTCTCGGAGAAATCAGAGGAAAAGGAGAGACGTATCCCAAGACCACTTCTTAGAAACACGAGCCTCCTGTTTTAAAATCGAAAGGAAAATCCTCCACTGAGCCCCACTGTCACAACATTTCAGACACCAGACAGGGGCCCTAAAAGTTTGCTGTGAGGGAAGAAGGAGCCACTCCACTGCCTTTGAATTCAGAGCACCCTGGGTTCTGTGCCACGGCACAGTAGGTTGGGGAGGATGGTAATGCCTCCACGTGCTCAGAAATTGTAGTCTTCGATTTTTATTCCACAGCCAGAGAAAGCATCTGTTGACTGTGTGGAGAGAGTAAGGACGTTTTCAGGCACACAAAGTGTCAACGATTTACTGCTATGGCTTAAACTCTCCACGATAAAGTATGCAGACTAAAAAAAAAGGATCACAGGGATCCTGAGATTAGAGGATCTCATGACAGAAGGGCAGGCGTGAAGGGGATTCTAGGCGTACTCGGGTGGTCCCTGCAGCAGCCCATCCAGGTGCGGGGGGCAGGGAAACACCAGAGCATCGGGTGGTTTGAACAACTTTAGAGGAGTTCCCCGTGCTTAGGGAGGCTGGGAGAGGAGGCCACGGGGAGAGAGTTGGCAGCCAAACCCGTGGAGACAGGGTTGGAGTCCAGGGCCAGCAAGTCTCCCTGAAGCCGCTGCACTCCATCTGGGGTCCACTCTCAGCTGGCCGCCACACTGGCACCATAATCCCACCGTGGGGTCTTAATGTGTTCACATCACAAAGGAACCTCTTGGGAGTGGCCACCTCCCTCCTGCCCCCTGACAGGCCCTCCAGGAGCAGACCTGGCTCGCCCTCCTCGGGGTTCCTCTGCAGGCAGAGTGGCTCCGTGGTTCCCAGTGCTGCAGGCTGGCCCCGGAATCGAGTCAAGTAGCCCTGGGACACACTGTGAGGATGAGATCCCAACTGCAGTGGCTCTGTGGCTTTCAATCTGTTATTTATTCAGTTATGAATTCACTTTATTTTCCCTTAGAATTCAGAGGAAAGTCTGTAGTTTGGACAGAAGTCTGAAGAAGGAGAGGTGGGAAGGAAGGTAGGGGTCCTGGCACTGGCATAGGAACCTGGCACCACCAAGGATCCAACCACCAAGAAATCGAGGGGAAATAAACAAAAATAAGAAAAATCTGAAGAATCCTGTTGATGAGTAATAGACCTCCAGAACATTTTGGTTGTTAGGGAAGCACAGCCATAACACAGCACTGTTAAAGAGATAAAACCCACTAATTCCTCCAATTCTGTCATCTGTCATTGAAGAAAATTAGTGAACTGAAAAAAAAAATCACCATTTTCACCAAACTGAATGTTCTTTTCCTATTTTTGCTGAATACTTAGTGGGTGTCTTTCATTTTATTTTGTTTTGTATCATGTCATTTAAAATCCTTTTCCAATGTCTGTTGGTGCTGCACAATATCCAATATCCATTTAACCCAGACCCTGCCTGATATAGTGTGAAGGTAATCAGTCCTTACCACAGCCCTCATAATGTGAGGTGATATCACTGTTCAGAGATTCTTCTTTTTCTTTTATTATTTTTTTTAAATATATATTTCTTGGGGTGGGGCTATAGCTTAGTGGTAGAGATCCAGCCTAGCATGTGTGAGGCACTGTGTTGGGTCCTCAGCACCACATAAAAACAAGTAAATAAAATAAAGGTATGACTCCATCTGCAACTAAAAGAAATATATATTTTTTAAAATATAGTTTTTTAGTTTTAGGTGGACACAACTACTTTATTTATTTATTTATTTATTGGTGGTGCTGAGGACCAACACGGCACATGTGTGCTAAGCAAGCTCTCTGTCACCACCTTTCTGAGTAGATTTGGAAAGGTGGAATCCTTAGGTCAATTGCCTCCAGAAAAATGTACCCAGGGCCACTGTAAGTGCACTAGGAAGGTGTTTATTTCTATCTCATGCCAGTTATTATTGTGTGAGTTGAAAACTCTGCTTATGTCATATAATAACATTAAATATTATTTAAATTTATAGTTTTTTATTGGGAGTGATATGAAATAGGTTATTTGGTTACTTCTATTTTTGCTATCATGAGTTATCTGTAAATGTGTTTATTCATTAATAATGAATGTTTTCAAAGAAGCATCTTTACTTATTTTGACTATCTCATCTTTCACATTTGTTCCAATTAGTCTTCCCTAATTTGATGGTTTGCTAATCCCAGTCTTTATATTTTTGTGCCCAAAGTGAACTTTTGATTTCCCTTACTCTGCCTCAAAAACCTTCTGTTTTTCTGTTTTCTGCAGCTCACGGCTGGAGTCAGAAACTCCAGTATCATTTTTGACTTCATCTTTCTTTGTCTCCATCTCTAAGCATCAGGAAGGCAGGTTGCCACAGTAATGCCTCAAGTCTCCCTCTATCACCATCCATCTCTCTCACCTGGGGTGCAGCAGCCTCCTACTGGGTTTGTTTGGAATGCTACCTGTAGGACAGCATGCATGCACCTCTTCTTCCTGAGGCCTGGCTTCTACGCTTTTGTAGTTCTTAGTAGAAACGCCATCTGCAGTGGGTTGAATGATAGCCCTCTGGACATGCAAATGGGACCTTAACTGGAAGAAGGGTCTCTGCAGACATAAATGAGTTAAGGACCTCAAGATGAGATGTCCTTGGTTATCAAGGTGGGCTCTAAAACCAGCAGACATCTCTTTAGGGTAACAGAAGAAGGACACCTGCAGACAGAGGCAGGAGATGGAATGTCAAGAGCTGCAAGAGGCAGGGCTGGACTGGCCCCAGCGTGTTGGCAGGAGCTCAGTCCTGTGGGACTGAGCTTGATTTCTCACTTGTGCTCTTCATAACTGCAGGAGAGTAAAGTTCATGCTAACTTGTTACTACAGCCTGGGAAACTGACACCCCTTCTTCTCAGGGTGCACTCAGGGATCCTCCTGTCCCAAGGCAGACCTTTCCAGGCAGTTGCTATTGCTGAATCCTCTTGGTTCCTTGATAGAATGCGCAATGCTTTCTAACTGCATTTATAAAACTTCCATCTCGGGTTTATTTATAAGCAGAAGAGCGGGCACCATGCTAGATTATGTTTTAATACACACTGTGCATCACAGGCATTGTGATCACATATTTTGGGAAGGAAATAATAGGACAGAGAAAGAAACGACATGGATGAGATGAAGGTGAAAGGGCAGGGACCATCCAGTGGCCTCTCTCTCCAGTGCATTCCTGTCCTCTGATTAAAACGTGGGCTGTGATTTCCAGGTGGTCAACTCTCATGGGGCACATTCCTTGTCTAACCCGAAGTGGTAAGCCAGCTATCCCACTAACGAAGTTGTTTTCTTCTCTCTTTTTCTTCGTTGTGTTTTTGTTGCAGGCGTAATAACTAGCACATTCTACCATGATTGAACCCTACCATGATAGTTCACTGAGTGGACTATGGAAGTCCACCCTCCTTCAGACTTCTCCCATAGCATGCACATTGAGTTCTGTGTGTCTGTGCACACACCTATGAACACAGATTTCACCATGTGGATTATAATGATCCCACTCCCACTGAACACTCTTTCCTTCTCTAAACTTCCTTTGTACCTCACAATGTGAACACGCCCTTCCACGCCTGCATGAGCTTGGTGGGTGGTGATGTGATGCATTTTTCTGGGTTTCAGTATATTTCCCCACTGTCCTATGGATGGACACTGACTGCTTGTTTTTATGCCAAATGTGGAATGAATGTCACACATAGCACTTCAACTTTTTAGGAATGTTCTCATAAGAAGAATCCTAGAAGTAAAATCAGTGGATAGATTTAAATGTAATTCTTTTGATGATTCCTAACAATTAGCACTCAATAAATGGTATAGCAACTTACACTCTCACCGAAAGTGCACACTAGGGCCTCTTCCCTACATTCTTAGTGTTTTAAAAACGAGGGGTCTGCAGTGAGAAGTAATATTTAATAATGGTTTTCATTCATTTTTACTTGACTCCAATTATGTCAAGCTTCTGTTTTAGTCAGCTCTTTCACTGCTGTGACCAAAAGACCTGGCAAGAACGATTTTAAGGAGGAAAAACTTATTTGGGGGCTCACAAGCTCAGAGGCGTCAGTCCCTAGATGACCTAATCCATTGGCTGGGGCCTGAGGTGAGACAGAGCTTCAGGGCAGAAGCGTGTGGTGGGGGAAAGCAGCTCAGAACTTGGCAGAGTTCAAGGAGCAGACAGCCTCCCCTCATCAGGGACAAAGCATACACCCCAAAGGCACATCCCCCTTGACCCACCTCCTTCAGTCACACCCCACCCACCCACGGTGAGCACGGGCTAGTCCCTGTCATCATCAGAGGATGAATGCCCGGACGGGTTTAGAGCTCTAACCTGATGGTGTCACCTCTAAACTTTCTTTAGAGCACCAGGAAGGCAGGTTGCCACAGTAAGGCCTCAAGTCTCCCTCTGTCACCATCCATCTCTCTCATCTGTGTTCTGCAGCTCACGGCTGGAGTCAGGAACTCCTTTCTTCCATTGTCTTATACAGGAGCTTCTGGGGGACACCGCACACCTACACCGTAACAGCTTATTTTTATGTGCTGATTGGCCATAAAAGTTCTTCTTTGTGTATTTCCTGTTCATTTGTCTCGCTCACTTTTCTGTTAGCTTGTGAATACTTTCTTTTGTTTTGTAGGCACTATTTATATATTTTTGACATAAATCCTTGCATACTTTTCTTCTTTATAAGGTGTGGCTGACAGAGAGCTCTTTATCTGTCGCAGGACATATCCATTTATTATCTCACACAACACAGGGACAACTCGTGTGTACGTGTTGACTCTCTAGGGAACATTAACTGTATGTTCATAAATAAGTATTTTTGTTTCCATTCTTATTTAACTTTCACCAGCATCAGGGTCCTGTGTGTGCCGTGGACAAGGAGCCTGGTGACAGTGACATGTGACTGAACTCTGCCCGTCTTGTGACCTACCTGTGAAAGCCCAGGACACCTGAACACAGGTCGAACGGGACTGAGCCAGTTACACTGAACCACAAGGGGGAGGTGTCTCACCTTAACTGTGAGCAGTGAGATTTAATCTCCCGACCCTAATGGAGTGGCAAATTAAAGACAAAGCACCCCCACTGGCTGCCAGCCCCGGTTAACATTTACGGTTTTTCTCTCCTCCACCTGAGTCCCAAGCACTGATTCAATGAAATAATTTTAACATACCAAGATGTCTGCAAGACATTGTTTGAAATGTGAACCACATCATCTGTTGCCTCATCAGTGTGACACCTGCCAAGCTGAAGGACATAGAAGGTAGACAGGACAGGGTATGTTTGTGGACATGTCTATTTAATACCTTTTAAGCTGTCATTCAGTTCTTATCTTCTCCAGATACCTGGACAAAGGCAAAGAAACATGTTCCACTGAGTTAAATGCAGAATTATTAATCAGCCCTTGCAAACAGCAGACTAGGGGGCCCTTTGTTGGCCAGATTCTCAGAAGTGCTGAAATGAAGGACTGTGGTTCTTTGAGGTACTGATGCTGAGTCATTTCGACCTCACATTCGCTCTTCATTATCTTTGAGCCAAGACAGCTTGCCTTGAGGGGCAAGGCAGCTCCATCCTAGGAGGGTCCCCAAAGTGCTGACCCATCTGGGTAACCAGAAGAAGGCCCAGTCTGGTGGCTCCTTGGTACTGAGCCTGTTTAGGTGCACACAGTTAGTGTGTTAATGGTAACTGCCTTCATGAGGTGCCCATCAGAAGTGACCTCTCTAATCTGTCCTAAACTGCATAACCATCTGAGTGTGTGGCCAGAGCTGTGAAGGCCGAACACTGCAGCCCAGGCAAAGGGTGACTGTGGCTAGGTCTCAGGTGGCAGGGACCCTGGAGGTGGTGAGCACCATGAGCTCTAATGTCCTCGGGTACAAGGTACATGTGTCCCTTCAGAGGCCTTCAAGAGCAGAAAAGCCACAGCAGCCCAGTCTCCTCAGTGCCGGGTGACGCCGGGAGACCCACCCAGACTCTGGAGCAAAAGCCGCAATAAATCAAAGCTTATACTCCAACCCATGCTTTAAAGACGTGTTCCTCCCGGGCAGGGGCGGCGGGGGGGGGGCTGCAGCTTGATCCAGGGATGCTTTCCGAAGGTCTCCTAACTTGGACTGCTATTGGATTTACTTCTCAGATGCCTGAGGCTTGCGGGCACAGGCACCTCTGTGGACAGTGTCCTGGGGGCATCGTGGTCCAGGGCAGATCGATGATCTGATGAAGCCCTGTTGTTCAGCATTCCCAGTCGCCAGGATTCTGCATGTCCGTTTGTTTCCCACACCCACCTTTGAGGCAAAACTGTCCTCCTGACTCTTAGTGAAAACACAGCAAATAATCACTCTGGGGGGGATGAGAGGTGGAAGGAGTAACTCACTTCTCATGTGTCACTGCAGATGCGGGAAATGCATTAAGCGTTTTTAGTGGAGTGGACACTGTGGCGGTCCTGACAGTCTGGTGACGATTTGTTTGTGTTGGAGTAACCAGCAAGTCGGCTGTTTGTCTTTGAGTAATCGCTCCTGTCAGCTTGTTAAACATTAAAAACAAATGCACCAGAGAAAAGCCATACCTCTTTTTCAAATACGGAGTCACTTTTCGGGCTCTTTTCAACACATGTGGTCCTTGGTGGTCCTCAGGTCACGGGATACTGAATGAGGCCCTTGCTGGGGCCATGAAGACGCCTCCCCCAGGCAGGGCGGGGAGAGAGGGATTGAACTTCTGACCTGTGAGCCAGGTACAGCCCTGGGCTTGGTCTCCCGGCACTCATATTTCTGGTCACTGATGTTATAGCCCAGAAAACAATTTTCTTCCTGTGGTGCTTTGGTTACTCTGGTCATAAAAGTCCCCAGAGGTCACAGGGCTGGAGAGCCACTATGGAACTGCCACCACAGCTGGGTCAGATAATTAACTCCCCGAAACCTGGGAGCTGCTGGGCTCTTGTCAGAAACCCTTGCAGCTGAGCTCACCGTCCGTCATTCTCCTGTCTCCACCTTTCCTTCCTCGTCTCTTTTTGAATGCTTTTCCCATTAATTCTGCTCTGCCTTCCCTTCCCCGCTGAGCCTGAGCCTGTCTGCACATCTGCCTGATGGATTGTTCGTACATTCTGATCTTAATGGACATCTGGACGTGCCTTTCCATGTCGCATCTAAGGCTTTCCAGAGGTCAATGTCAAATTTTATAAAGGACTTGTTCATTCTGAACCAGTGAAATCTACTAATTGCATTTTAGGTAATCCCCAGTGTTTTTGAAACTAAGGCATATTTTTAGAAATGATTTTGAAAATGTTTCGCCTCCCTAAAGCTATCCTACAGAGGTCAGAACAGGTCTTAAGGGCATTTGCTCAGAAAACTTAACGATCCTCTGTGGGGTGAATGCTCTTCTTTACACTTGAGTTCACTGAAGTCAGTAAGGTGTGGCCACTACCCGGGATGTGTGACCTGGCCTCCATGGAGCTCACCCTCAGGAGGGCAGGGGACCAGCAGCGAAGGTCGGCACAGGAGCAGTCTACCCTGCCAACCGGGGAGCCTGGTTTGTGTGGCCTGTTTGCCTCCTACCTAGAGAGGGGCACTGGTGAGCAGAGCCCTGCCTCTGAGCCAAGAGGACACTTGAGTACGCTTTGCTCTGGGCTGGAGGATGTCAAGCGTGTCAACTGTGCACGCCCCGGGGGACAGGCCGGCTGAGCCCACCTCCAGAAACCTAGTCATGCACACTTCCTAAACTCTGCTGTTCTCTGTTGAAATGACTTTAAACTAAAATGTCACATTTTAAAGCCACTTTTAATGACCAATCCAATCATGTTCAAAGTGCATATCCCAGAGTGGATTTTTAGACAAACCAATATAAAAACATTCACTGAGACCCCTATGGAAAAGTCAAGCCAAAGCAGTGAAAAGTCTCCAAACTAAATCTGTGAGATTAGTTTCCAGGGGAGATTCATAAATTCTACCAAGAACCACCTCAGCTTCCCACTTTGGAGCTATTTGGATTCTGAATAACCTAGAGGGATCATGGCCACACTGCGCTGGAAGACCTGGAAGAATTGGGGAGGTAAGAAAAGAGTTATTCATGGCACATTTTTAAAGGAAGCAAATTTGATTTTTTAAATTAAAGTTCAGGTGTTCATATCGGACCACACTATTCTAGAGAAAGGCTGATATGCCCTGAACTTTTAGGTCAAAGCTGTGCATTTGACATTGGGATCTCCTCATAGTAAACCACCCGAAAATGTGTCAGAAGGTCGTTTTTTTAGGTAAAAGCTATAAATTGAGGTTCTGACCTCTAGAAACCAAAAATAATATATTTATTTGATAAATGCAAGACAGTGCCTTGAAATAATAAGTGCTACAAACTTTTAGCCTTACCCTCTCTTAATTTTGAATCTTTCCACCCATGAAGATTAGATATTCATGATACAAAATTTCCGTTTTCTCCATGTTCAACACTTAGCTACTTTACTCATGGCAAAGAAAACCTTTGTGCTCTGAATGGCCTGAGGGCATTTATCAAGAATATGTACAGTTCAATGCTAGGACCTCACATCACTTTTAAAGAAATCTCTATGCTATTTACTTCTTTATGTTTAGTGTCTCCAAAAAGTATTTCCTAGAGCATTGCTCTCACTGGGTGTTGGGCAGAGTCCTCATATGCTACTTGTAAACAACAGGATTTGGCTCCTGGAAAGGAGTCGCTGCAGGTCACTGACCCTAGAATGGGGGCAGAGGCTCCTGAAGGAGGTAGGGGGTTTCGGGTCTGTGCTGTTGTAATCTTCCTGATGCCAAAGCAACACAGCGGGGCACACTGGAGCCTGGAATGATCCCTGGAGCTTGGGTATTATGGGGCTTGGATGGAAAAGTGTCGGTTAGGTGTGACCTCTTGCTTTCATGGATAAGAACCTACCTAAAAAAGAGACAATATTCATGAGCAGAAAAAACAAAAACAAACAAACAACAACAACAACAAAAAAAAAACAAACCAGGATTTTCCAAAATAAGAGCACTTTTAGCTGTGGATATCAATTTAATATTTTAAATTCGAAGCAGGAGCATTATAAAATTTAAACAATAATAGCCATCATCAGGTAAGAAAGTCAGTGTGAATGAAGTCACTCGTGTCGTCTGCTCTCCTTACCCTAGGCCCCTCATCTCTTGCTGATTTAGAATTCTCTGAATATATGTGGATCGGTCACATATGACATAACTTGGAGTGAGGGGCTTACTTTACCCTCGGAGGCCAGAGTCTTCAACATGGCCCGAGGCAGAGGCCAAGATGAAATCAGCGAAGGTTTCAGTAAGGTCTCAAGGCCCGGGCTGTGCACAGCTCGTCCTTGCTCCCAGACACGCTTTGATCAAGCACCATGTGAGGTCATGGTGTTGGGACATGACAGTGACAGAAAGCACAATGAACACAAAGGCCACCAAGTCTTTAAGGGACATCTGCTGCCATGGAAACCAGAAGCTTCTTAGCGCCCATGATGGTTTGGCTCTAAGACAACTTTGAGGCCTTCATAATGACAACGGGGGGGGGGGGGGAGAGGGCAGTTTCCCAGGGGACATTTTCTATTGCTGTAAGGTGTGGCCACAGTGGCAGTGGGAAAGTGGGAACAGGGATTGACCAGGAGTGACGGCGAGCTCTCTAACCAGGTCCAACAGGCAGCGCGGTCCAGGGCCATGGCAGCCAGTGGACCACCCCAGGGTGCCTGCCGGGTGGGTCACTGGAGACAGGGGCTGGCTCCCAGATTTCCTTTTTCTAAATAGGAGGTTTGGTTTGTTTCCTCCCTCGTCCTGCTCCTTCCCCACATGTGTGTGGAGAGTCTCAGCGAGACGAAACCTATCATTACCAGGGGTCTCCAGGCATTTGGACCTGATAAAGAAAGCCCCATGCTGAAAGGCCCTAGACCTGGGAAGGATTGTAGAACCACGTGGACTCCCAGTTTGGTTGCCTTCTTTCTGGAAAGAATTCAGTGTGTTTTAATAAGAATGTGCATGTTTGAAGGGGAAGGTGTGCACAGCAACACATCCATAAACCCTGGACTGTCAGTGTCGGCTGCTTCAGAAACTTCTCCCCACTTGCAAACAGAATCTTGACTTGCTTTTATAATCCTCTGTTTTCCAAAGATCCATCCTTCCCAAGGGAAGATGAACCAGCTTTCGCAGTTCCAGGAGTGGCCTGATGGTTTCAGAGTCATCAACTTCCCTACTTAGTAAGAAGGATAAGTATGCGACCCAAGTGGCCATCAAGTCCAACTTGTAGCTCCTTCTGGAGACGTTCTGAACATGCTCAGACTTCCTGGGGGTGACCAGTCTGATCTGTGTTCTCAGGGTGCTGTGCTAGATGAGCATGAGTGACCCTGTCTAAACTCAAGGCCCGCAGATGCTAAGAGAATCTGAAACCAATTACTGCATGAAGTTGATATTGCCACCCAACCCAGCTCTAGACATTACAGTGAGCCATTTGTTGTGGAATAAGCGCTTTCAGTTGGTTTTACTGCTCTTGGTAGACAGGAACATTATAAGTGATGTGTTTGATGAACGAATTTTCCCTGTAGAGGCTATGAGAAGCCCTGGATTGCAGAGATTGGGAGAAGAAGAGCATTACTGGGGATGAAAGCTTGCAATGGGGATGGGATTGAAGAAGGGATGAGTACTGATTATCTTCTAAGCACTCTTCCTGTGCAAACAATCAGAGTGTCAAGAAGGAAGGGCACTGTGGTCTGTAAACTGGCACTGGTTTAGAAAAAGCACTGTTGGAGGGTTTTTTGTTTGTTTCTTTGTTTTTGGGGGGCACTGGGGATTAAACTCAGGGGCACTTGACCACAGAGCCACATCAACGGCCCTATTTTACACTTTATTTAGAGAAGGGTCTCACTGAGTGGCTTAGCACCTCACTTTTGCTGAGGCTGGCTTTGAACTTGGGATCCTCCTGCCTCAGCTTCCTGAGCTGCTGGGATTATAAGCACATTCCACTAGGCCCGACTATGGTGTTTTTGAAATTCATTTGTTTCATTATCTTTTATTCTGATTTTATATTCTTTCTCTGGTTTGGCATTAAAACTATTCTTTCATTGAATGGTATAAATTTTTTTTATGTTTATTATCTTAATTTGGCAAAATAAAAATTAAAACCTTCACTAGCTACCTTTGGATTTTATGTTATTTAAAGTTTGCTGTCTTGTGAAATGTCAGGATCTAGGTTACCAGTTTAGATGAATATCGTTTTGCTGGCTGTTATGGCTAACTTGGTGAGTCTCTTGGTTGGAGGCAGGGATGGTCCCAGTGTTTGCTCAAACACCAGCCGAGAACCTGCCGTGAAGTTGTTTCTTATTAACATTGACACTGGTAGACTTTGGGTAAATCAGAGGACTCTTCACACTGTGGTGGGCCTCATCCAATCAGCTGGTTTTAAGAGAAAGGCTGGATCTCCAAGGAAGAGGGGATCCCGCCTCCAGAAGGCCGCTGGACTCCGACAGAGTCGCCTCCTGCCCTGCGAGTTTCAGCCTCCAGCTGTCAGTTTTCCTCACTGCAACCAGACTACCCAAGACAGCTTAGAGCAGGGGAAGTTTGTTTGGGCTCACGATTTCAGAGGTCAGTCCATGGACAGGGACTCCATAGCTCTGAGCCCAAGGTGAGCAGACACCATGGTGGAGGGGCACTGCTCTGCTCATGGTGGCCAGAAAGCAGGGTGGGGCAGTGGGTTGCAGGAAAGGCAAACCCTTCCAGGGCCCACCCCCAGGGACCCATGTCCTCCAGCTACACCTCACCTCCCTGCAGTTACCATCCATTAATCTGTCCAAACTAGGAGAGACCGACGAGGTGACAGCTCACATAACTTAATTATTTTGCCTCTGAATATTTCTGCATGAACCCAGGAGGCTTTTGGGGACATGTCATATCCAATCCATAACACCAGCCCCCACAATCACATGGGCCACTTCCTTGTAACCTCTCCCTCCCGTCTCTCTCCACACACACACACATCCTACGGGCTCTTCGTCTCTGGAGAACTGTGGTTTATATACTTATTCTTGGATATTCACTCTGTTAACTAACACTATTTAGTTCTGTCAATTTCTGTGTTAGCCTGACTGGACCACAGAATGCTATAGATATTTGGCTGATATTATGTTGAGGGTTCCTTGCTTCAGGATGAGATTAAGATCTAAATTGGCAGACTGAGTCAGGCAGACGCCCTTTCTGGAGTGGGTGGGCCTCCTCCAATCAGGTGAAGGCATGAAGAGAACAAAAAGACTCCCTCTCCCCCAGGCTGAGGGACCCTTCCTGCCTGGCTGCCTTCCAACTGGGACACCCATGTTTCCTGCTTTAACCGTCAACCTGAGGCAACGGCCGCTCCAGGGTCCTGAGCCTCTGGCCTTCAGGGGACCTGTGCACCTTGGCTCTGCTTGGCTGCAGCTTCCTCCCTCAGCTTCCGGAGCCAGGGCTTGTCATGCCCGTCACTGTGTGAGCCAGTTTCCTGGAACGAATTGGCTTCTATGTCTCTGCTGTTGGCTCCGTTTCTCTGGAGAACCTCAGCTTGGTCCTCAGGGTGCGAAGAACATCACACAAAGGGACAGGGACAGAAAGCAGGGTGTGCTCCAGCAGGAGCAAGGACCGCGCAGCACAGCCAGGGGGAAGCCGAGGGCTGGCCGTGTGGCCTCTGGCACTGGGGTCAGAGGGGTCAGGAGTGTTTTCCAGAGGAGGGCTTGAGCTGGTCCTGAAGGACTTGAGGGACCTGTGCCACACGAGGACCAGAGGAAGTGCCCCTGCCACCAGGTCACAGGCCAGACCCCAGCTGAGGGACCTGCAGTGGGAAGGCCCTGCTCCGTGCTGCCTTCCACAGGCAGGTCCCTCTAATGACAAGGACCTCCCCGGCAGGGCATCCCCCAGTTTGCCCTGGTCATGTGGCTTTGGAGGGTCACGTTGTTTTTCTGAGATTTGCTGCTCTCACCTGCAACGGGAGCTAAGGACACTTACAGTGATATTGAGCCAGAGAAGAATTTCGAATATCTGCGCACTCTAGGTGTCAGTTACTGTGAGTTTGTTCCGCGTCTCTGTAGTATTTCTTCTGGACAGAAGGGATCTACTCCAGATGCACAGAGAGACCTTTCACAGGGGATACACTCTAGGAGTCAGGAAAGCCGTTTGAGACCCAAGGTAACGTGACATTAATCACCCACGTGACTTGACGGCACACCAGGCTGTACATGTATATTTATTTAAATAAGCACAGATGCACATATTTATTTGCACATATATCAGAACTAAATGCAGTTGACTTATTTCAAGGCTCATTCCTGTCTGTACACATTACCACCCAGGATATTAACCTGTCTGCCTGATTCACCTATTAATAAGATCGGTAAATGGAAACTCAGCACATAATATATTTTTCATTCAAAAATCATTTTATAAAGACAGACCTCCTGTGTTTACAGCCCTCCGTGTTTCATGGCTGGGGAAGAAGTCTGTTCTCTTTTGGGGACTACAACAATGTTTTTTTTTTCGTTTCATTTTGGCGAACAGTGTGAATTTTAATCTCTAACTGGTACCAAGTGAAATGATCACAAGTGGGCCAAGGGCAGCGAGAACGCAGCGCCTCCGCCGCGCACAGCGCCTGTCGGCCGTCAGGGCTCTGCGCGGGCTGCGCTCACTTGGCCTGGCAGGTTGCAGCTTCTGCACGCAGCGAAGCCAAGCGCAGCTTGCCTTGCGTGGCCTCAGCTCCTCACCAGCAGGCTTTCCCGAGGAGCGCCGTCTCCTGCCTGACCCAGCCTCATCTGGAGGCACCAGCATGTCCTCCGGGCCAGGCTGCCTCCTGCTTGGTGCTTCAGCCTCACTGGGGTGACTGCAGCCTTCGGAGTCCCCGCCCGGCCTCCACCAGGGACTCCATCTGCAGTGCGCCTGTGCTTTTTAAAACTTCCTGAGTGAATTGACTGTGCAGCTAGGGTTAAAAAACAGGAGTAAAAGGAGGGCAGCAGCCAAGGAGAGCGAAAGCTAATCAGGACAAACTTACATTGTCAAGGTAGATGATGGGTTTGGAGTGTGTTTTGTCTTTTCCGTCCAGCCACCATCCACCGTACAACATATTTCACACACCCAACAGTGTGTGCTGGCCTGGAATCCCGGAACTGCAGCGTGTGACCTCGTCAGGCCTATGTGTGTCCCTAAATCCGGTTGCTCCCCTGGACCACAGCTGAGCAGCGGCAGCGCAGCTTCACCTGCCCAACAGCAACCACCTGGGCCGCAGCCTGCACCTGGAGGTTCTGCAAGCAGCTTGGCCTCCTTGGGGACACCTCCCTTTCACAGGTTAACAGTTTTAATTTTACTTTTCATGCTTTGAGCCTGTTCTTGAAAGTGTCTTAAAATTGAACTGTATTATTTATAAACTTGAGAAAATACAAGCCCCAAAGAGTTTAAATTCTGGGTGGTACTGGGATGATCAATTCCCCAAATTTGAATTACAGTTTAATAAAATATTACATAGAATATAGACATACAAAACCCTACATTTATACATTAAACATGCATACAAATGTGTGTGCCTCTGTGTGTGTGTGTGTGTGTGTGCGTGAGCACGCAAAACAGCATCCCCAGGAAACTTTAACAAATTGCTTTTCATTTATGTTTTCAAATCATACAACTCACATCAGCATCTTTTCCAATGTTACCCTTGGGGTTTCTTTTTATTCTTTCCTTTCTCTGAGGATGGAAGAGCATTTCACATGCATTATACAATATGGATTTGCATTGAATTTCTAAAAGTCTGTTTAAAAATGTAGTTTTGTTGAAGCTATCAGCACTTTTAACAGGTGATCATTCTAGGCCTGTGTTGTTTTACCTGTTCAATAAGATTTCAAACCATAAATGCACATTTTACTCAGGTGACTGCTGAAGAACATAATTGAGGATTGTCTAATCCAATTCTGTCAACTGAAGATTCTTCCTATTCTCCATTTGTCTCACAGCTCTTAATGTATTAGTTGGGAAAGAATTGTTTTTCTTCACTTGGTCTGCAAAACATATTTCTTTGAATCCCCAAGTACCCACCTGGTCAAACCTTTTATAACTAAAACATTCATTTAAGACAGAAATTCTTTTTATTGGGCATCTGGATATGGAATTCTCTTTGGTTTGTGGGAAAACAAAACAGATCAAATCATTATTCTAAAAAATCCAAACATTTAATGAGATTTTCTCAGAGAGCAGCAGTTCCTGAGAACAGGTTGGTTCCTTCAAGAAGACACCTGGGTGGGTTTTCCCAGACAGAACTGGCTGCCGGTAACCTGGAGAGTGGCTGTTTGGCACTCATGCCTTCCTTGCCTGCTGATCTGGAGTCCTGGGCACCAGACGTTCCATCCCACATTACCAAAAAAAAAAAAAAAAAGTATATATGGCTGTAGATGGACAGCATGCTTTTATTTAATTTTTATGTGGTGCTGAGGATCCAACCCAGAACCTCACACATGCTAGACAAGTGCTCTGCCACTGAGCCACAACCTCTAAGAAGTTCTGGTTCAGCACTTCATTTTCAACATTTTACTTAATTTAGCTTTTATTTTTGCAGCAAAACCTGTGACTATTCACACTAGAGGGATCCCTGAGGACTATGAAAGGCTCTGGTCAGTTGAGGCCAGGTATTGCTTCCAAAGTCTTATAAACAGTCCTTTCAGGTTTAGGACTTCTTGAATGTTGAAACTACGGGTAGAGAGTTGTGCCAGGTCTTACGGTGGAGCTCTTCCTTGCTTCTCCTAGACAGATGCCTGCCCTCCCACATGGAGAGCTGGCTCCACCTGGAAGAAAGGCTCCTGTCATTCAGGGGCGCTGGTCTCACCCGTAGAAGAGCCCCAGTACTTGCTTTGGTATAAGCCCAAACGACGGAGTCAAAACTTCTGAGGACTAGGCCTTGGAATGCGTACTTGAAAGGCATACTATGTGTACTTGGAAGACAAGGGCTTCTGTTGTTTGTCCCAAGTCCAAGCGGTGGCCTCTGTAGAGTGTGCCCAACCCTCAGGCCAGGGGAATGAAGCTGGCCCAACAAATTCTAGTGTGGCGATTCACCTGCTTCAAGGACACACATATATTTTTATGACAATGTGGCTGATAAACATCAATGGCTCTTTTAGGGAACCTCTATATTTGAAGAACTCATCAAAATGCTCACATTCAGGTATCTGTGTAAGATTAATAGAAGAAAGTGCAATGCAGACAAAAATATACCATGGATAAATTTAACTGGTTATGAAAATAGCAGCATCCTGATCAACATCTGAGCTGTTGGGTTTCTGTAAGTTTTGGAACTTTCATGATATTATTTTATTTTATTTTTTGCATTACAATTCATATTACACATATAGAGCACAATTTTTCATATCTCTGGTTGTATATAAAGTATATTCACACCAATCCATGTCTTCTCACATGTACTTTGGATGATCATGTCCTCACAGTGGAGTAGAGAGGGGGAGCATGGGAGGAAGAGACAAACTCTAGATAGGGCAGACGGGGTGGGAGGGGAAGAGAGGGGGCAAGGGGTTAGAAAAAACATTTAAATAGATTAAAAGATAAAATGGGAGTATAGAATTTTTGTTTTCAAGTATAAGATTAGATTAATTATAAAAATGTAAGTTATTATCAAATTAATGTCTGTATTCTAATTAATATTTACTTTAATATCTACATTCTAATTTCCTTCAAAATACCAACAGGATATAAAGAATTTGATAAGCTAATTCTAAAATGTCAATGAAAGAACAAGTAGGTTGATAATGGAAATGGAGGTGGTAGACTCAACCCACTAATTATTAAGAAATACTGCAGAGCCCCAGCTTAATGCAAAGGGACACAGGGACAAATAAGCAGCAGTGTGACCTTGTGCAAGAAGAGACCAATAGGATGCAACATACCAAGAACTGGAAGCTCAGGCACATGGCAAACAAAATACTGTAATCTGTTGTTTAGCAACCTGGTGTTCAAAAAAATTGGCTCACCATGTGGGGAAAAATAGAGTTGGATTCCATCTGAAACTCCAAATAGATCAAATGCTCAATAGATCAAGAGTTAAAATCATAAAACAAATTAAAGGAAATAGAGTAGCCTATTTTTAATGATCTCAGGGTAAAGCATGTCTTTGTAAACTATGTTTTAAATATATTAACCTTTGGGAGGAACACACAGCTATGACCATATGAACAAAACAATGATTTTTGTTGGGTAAAAGCAAAAACAAAGTTCACTGACTGGGACGTGCTCATGTTTCTTCAAGAAATAGTGGGCTGGATTTAGCTTTAGAGGGACTTCTAATCACTAAGCCAAGTCCTCAAGACCCAGTGGGAATGGAAGGAAGCATTTGAATCAAACATCCGAGGAGGAGGAAGCCAGCAGAGTGTACTTTAGGTCACTGGCCACCAAACCGAGGCCAGTTAAACAACGTTCTCCTCCCCAGGCAGGTGGGCGGAATTTGCCTATTGGCCCTCTGCAGGCTGATGTGGGGAAGAGAGGGCTCCCCAAACCTACAGGGAAGACATTCAGAACTACAGACTGAGAGCCTGCCTCGGAGGGGTGGGGAAGGAGGGGAAAAGATGATGAAGGTCAAAGTCATAACAGAGCAGAAGAGGAGGTGAAAAGCAAGTTCAAGGCCAGTGGCGCTTTGTTCAAGGACAGTGGTGCTGATCCATGATGAGGCTTAACAAAATTCCAGTCTCTAGTCCAAGTGCTCAGGTGGCCTGAGCACCATCCAGGCTGCTGCAGCAGGACACTATAATGGGGCTCTTCAAAGACATTCAAGGCCACTCTGGAGGCTGGAGGTCCTAGGTCTGATATGTGGTTAGCATTCACCTATCAGAGAGAACATTCAACCTTTAGTTTTTTGGGGGATTGGCTTATTTCACTTAGCATGATAGTCTTCAGATCAATCCGTTTATTGGCAGAAGTATCAAGTCATGATCTTCCATTGTGTATGTATACCACATGGTTTTTTATCCTCATCTGTTGAGGGCACCGAGGTTGGTTCCGTAGCTTAGCTATCATGAATTGAGCTGTTACAAACATTGCTGTAGTTGTATCACTGTAGTATGCTGATTTATGCAAAATGGAATGTAATGGACTAATTATATTCTGGTTTTTAAATACTATTTAAAAACTTTTACAGAATTCAAAAGTCTGCATCATGACAAACACATAAAATGAAATAGTAGGAGATTATATAAAGTATTCTGTGAACCATTTTTAGGAAATAAATATTTATTTATTTATTTATTTATTTTTTAGCTTTCACAGTAGCTTTTATTTTATTTTATTTTATTTTAATTTTTTATTGTTGGTTGTTCAAAACATTACATAGTTCTTGATATATCATATTTCACACTTTGATTCAAGTGGGTTATGAACTTCCATTTTTACCCCATATACAGATTGCAGAATCACATCAGTTACACATCCATTGATTTACATATTGCCATACTAGTGTCTGTTGTGTTCTGCTGCCTTTTCTATCCTCTACTATCCCCCCTCCCCTCCCCTCCCCTCCCCTCCCCTCTTCTCTCTCTACCCCCTCTACTGTCATTCATTTGTCCCCCTTGTATTATTTTTCCCTTTCCCCTCACTTACTCTTGTATGTACTTATAAATAAATATTTAATTTGCACCTTATTATAACTGAAAGAACACAATTAAACTTTCTTCTCATAAATTACTTACATGCAACTTACAACCTAATATCAAAATATTAAATAAACTGGAAGATATTATTAAATATTAGTACTTCTGTACTTTTGTGGTAATGGAAATAAACATTTGTCTATTAAAAAAAATACAGGATTTACCAGAGTCACTCTTTCTAATCATAGCACCCTGCACAGTAGGTGCTTCTAGTCTGTTATGACCTCTGGTCTCTAGAAGGCGGATCCCACATAGAAAACCTCACAGCAAGTTTTGCTTGAGTTATCTGTTATGTTTCCATCAGACGTTCTCCCCCCCAAGGCAGGTGGGCAGAATTTAGCCCATTGGCCCTCTGCAGGCTGAGGTGGTCCCAACACTAGCAGAAATTTTAACCTTAGCAGGAAATCCACGTTCAGAGCTTCAGTGGTGAGCACAAGGTCACAGACAACTGGGCTTTGACAGGAAAGTAAACTTCCGCAGCCGCTCCACCCAGGGGCTCTGGTGCTGGCCGTCACCACCCTTGCCTTCGCCCCTCAGCAGGTGCAGGTCTCACTACTGCTGAGTGACTGCAGTAAGTCGAGGGTTCGGGACACCACAGAATGTCCCTTTGAGGAAGATATCGGTGACTCCTTGTGGCACGCTGTGTCTTAGTGGCCCGGCCATGATGGGTTTTGTGCACATTGAGGAGCTGATGGTCCAAGGAGTGCCCTGGTTGGCTCCTGTGCCTAGTGCTGGTTCTGCAGTCAATGCAGCATGGAGGGATGATGATCATCATTGGGACATTTTTACCAGTTTTGACGGTGCTGGTGCCGGCCATTCCCAGCCAGGGAGCTACTCCATCTTAGGAGGAAAAGCCCAGACTCACTACATGGGGCCCCTGGGAGAACCAGGCAGCCCTGTCCCCATATCTCAAGTTTGGAAGGAATCCCAGTTGGGGCTCTGTATGCGGAAGGCCTGGTATACATTGGTAGCAAGGGAAAATACACATCAAGGGTGGGTTAGGAGAAAAGGGATGCTTAGAACGCCAAGGGGACATCATTGTTAGTACAGAAGGCCAAGAGGAAAGAATGGGCCCTCAGATCACGGTGTGAAGGCTGGCATCAGAATCGCCAAGTGCCTTGTAAACGTGGAGAGCTCTGTGCCCCGACCAGGACTTTTCTGTAAACCCTCGGGAAGCGGAGCTCAGCCAGATGCCTCTTCACCCAAGCCCCGAGTGACTGAGGTGGACTGAGGAACAGGGCCCACCAGGGAGGATGGTCCTCAGAAAATGGTCCCTCCGCCCCAGGGCCCTGCCAGGCCACAAGCTGGAGAGAGCACTTTGCTTTTGAACACAGCACTGGTTCAAGTCTTTTTAGGGCCCCGCTTTGTTTAAAATGGGCAAATTGATTTCTTATTCCAGGAAAAGCACACATAAAAAGGTTCATATGGCTTCTTTGACATCAAATAGTTTTTTAACATAACAAACTGTTTTGATAAATTGAGTGCCTCCAAATCAAAGCCATATGGGAGGTGCCTGGACCAAAAGGGCAGAGAGAGCCTGGGTAATTGCCCACAGTTCAAACACCAGAGTAATTCTAGGAGGTCGCAGCCAGATCTGAAGGGCCAGGCTGGCTCTTCTCCCACCCTCTGCAGACGCCATGGCTCTGTTGTGCTCAGGGCTGGGGTTTCTCCTTAGAATGAGCTCAATGAGGCTAAACGGAGCCCTTCATGTTTTGTTAATATGGGATGCATCCATTAATATTTACCATGCCAGGAATTAAAACAGAGGTTTAAAATGTATTCATTTAAAATTTCCCTATTTAAAAATAATAATAAATACAGGACATGCTAATATGACTTTTAAAAAAAAGTTTATCTGGACAAAATGAGCAAGAAGAGTGACATTGCTTATGTATTTTATGTATATATCTTTAATGTCTTTCTTCACAGAAGAGAGTAAGACTCTCCGATTTGCTCTGCATCCCATCTGTCCCTAGGTGCTGCTTTCCCTGAGGCAGAGGAAGAATACCTGGCCTCATGCAGCTAGGGAGTCAGAAAAGGGATAATCTTTTCAGGCAAATGTGGAGAGTTTTATTCTGCAAAAATGCTTCTAATACTAGACATGGAAATCTTGGTCATTCCTGCAGTTGAAGATGTCTTTTCTCTAGGCAGGCTTTTTTGACATAGTGCACTGGTTTTGTGAAATACTCCTGGCTCGGTTGAGTCACATGGCTCTTGCAAGTAAATGCTAACTCATTTCATTAGACATTATGAAAACTACCTTAAGTAATATTGCTGTCTATTAATCAGAAAAGTCCATGCTTAGTAGGAAACTGCAGGACAACTGTGGCGGATTTGAGTTTTCCAGAATTCTGATTCTCTCCTGAAAGCTAGGTGTTTTTAATTGGCAATAAAATTCCCAGTTTTCTCCAAGTGACAGGCGGCTGCTGCTCATATTTAGGAATGTGTCGGCCGCTCAAGCCTGAGCCGTCCACAACTGCTCTCAGAAGTGCTTTCAGCTCAGGGTGGTGTTCCAAGCAAAAGCAGCTCCCTAAGGGACACCACCGGCTTTCAGGATGGGCCAAGGGCTTCACGAGGACTCCCCATTTCATCTTGGAGTATCTAGAGGAGACAGGAAATCAGGTTGAAATTTAATAGAATTAGTAATTTTGCTGATCATCAAGTGTGATCCTCAATGAAATCGGCCTTTTCTTAATGCCTTTAACTTTCAAGAACAAACACAGCTCATTGTAAATGCCTTGTAACATGTAGAAGAGGCAACAGTTTTGGCACCACTGCTTTGGAAACACCAGAACAAACATCACTTCTGTGGAAAAGGCAAAAGGCCTATGAACGTGTCAGGAGAAGAGGCTCCCCCGGGTCCTGCATGTGTTTCGGGGATGCCAGCAGGTCGGAACCTCCCCTCGCGTTCCCTGGCCTGAGAAGCGGTCTTTGGTCCATCTGGTCTGTCCTCTGTTTTAGTGAGCGTCTGTGTTGCCATGACCAGAACAGCATAACGTTTATTTTGGCCCACTGTTTCAGAGGTTCGGTCCATGTTGGCAACCCCATAGCTCTGGACCCAAGGCCAGGCAGAAAGTCATGCAGAGGGGGTGGCAGAGGACAGCAGCTCAAACAGGGTGTCGGGAAGCAGGGAGTGAGAGCTTTATTCACCAGCTGTAAACCCCAAAGGCTGACCTCCCCAGTGACTCACCTTCTCTAGCCACACCCTACCTGCCTATATTTACCACCACGTTAATCCACCTGAGTGGATTAATCCACGGATGAGGTTACAGCTTTCATAATGGAATCACCTGACCTCTGAAAGTCCTGGCATTGTCTCACACATGAGCTTTTGGGGGACGCTGTACCTGGACCATAACATCTTCTCTGCTCCGTTGCCTCCCAAGTGCTCTCCTTGTTTCCTCTCTGCCTTTGGTGCCTCTACTGCTCCCACCCGATGAGCGCCTCTGGGGCAGGGTGGATTTTGCCTGTGTCTGAGTTCCCAGCACCTCACATATTGCCTACTGCTCAGGAATGAAGTGTGAACAGCGGGGTGAGTAAATGAAGAAATGAATGGACAAACGAATGAATGAGGAGCAAGACTTGGCTAAGACTGCACTGTGTGCTTTCTGTTTCTCAAGCAGATAAAGCTTGCTTCTATTTTGGGGTGTTTTGGTTACCACTTCCCACTGCCAGAAGCATTCCTTCTGATATTTGAAGGTCTGACTCTACTTGTTACACAATCTCAGCTAAAATGTTCCTCCAGTTAAAGTGCCCACCCACTGCTCCCCCATCTTCCTTGTTCTACTTCTTTTCCGTGCACATGCATTATCAAATATGTCTTTATTTTAGCACCACATGGCAGCTATTTAGTGAACATTTCCCAGTGAATGTGTGAATGAATGGAAAGACCCATTCAATGGATAGTTATCGAGCACCTACTATGTTCAAGGCCCTGTTGATTTAAAGTCTGGTGGGGATCACTCAAGCATGGAGCTTTTCCTCTCTAGGTACCTAGTATGAGATTGCACATAGAAAAGGGACTTAACAAACAGGACCTCACAAGTAGGGCTGGGGCTGTAGTTCAGTGACCGAGCGCTTGCTAAGCCCTAGGGTCAATCCCCAGCACCAAACAAGAGAACCGGAGAGGGAAGCTGGGGAGAAGACAGGACGAGGACAGTCGTGTTGTTGGTATTGTGGTTTAGAACTGGGGTGTCCCCAAGACCTCACATGCGATAGTGCAAGGAGGTTCAGAGGTGAGGTCCTTGGGCTCTGACAGCCTTTACCCAATTAGTGCATTGGTCCCTGAGAGGGATCAGCTGGGTGGTAACTGCAGGCAGGTGGGTGTGGCTGGAGGAGGTCCTGGGGACATGCACTTGTGGTTTTGTATTTTGTCCTGGTGAGGAGCGCTTCTCCCTCTCTCTCCCCTTCTCCCTCCCAGTCTCTTCCTGCTCCCTGTCGTGATGTCCTGAGCTACCCTCCTTCACCTCCACCATGATGCTCTGTCTCACCTGGAGCCCCAGGAATGGAGCCCTCCGTCTATGGACTGAGACCTCTGAGACCACAAGCCCCTAAGTAAACTTTTCCTCCTGTGAATCCTTCCTGTCAGGTCTTCCAGCCGCAGTCGTGGAAAAGCTGATTGAAACTTGGGGAATGTGGGTGGCGCAGGGTTCCTGGCTGTGAGTCCCCACCGGGTGCTGTGATTGGCATAGCTGGTTGTCCCTCGTTCCTTCAGTCCCACACGGGTCCTCTGGTGTGTCTTCAGTCTAGGCTTTCCACAGGGTCCAGTCTCCCTCCTTCTCTGCACACACACTCCAGCACAAATCAATCTTTATTTCTTTGCCATTATCGGCCCGTCCATAAATCAGTCTTGCCCACTCAGTAGTTAGCATGGCAGGGCCTCCACTGTCCGTCGCCTGCAAATGGAGCCTTGTTTTTAACTCATCGTCGCCAGCTGTTCCTGGAGCATGTAGCCCCTGCATTTTCGACAAGTGTCTTGTCTGTAGAATCATTTCTCCATCCCCCGCTTCCTCCTCCTTGTTCCTGGCAGCCGCCCACAGAGCTGCACCCCGGGCGTTTACCCGCAGTGCGCCCAGCACATGTCCGTGGCTGGCTCTTAGGTAATAAAAGCCGGCTTTCAGTAAATCAGATGAGTAAGGAGAGCCATAAATCTTGCTCTTCCCTTGCCCACATCAATTCTCATTGTCAGGAATACTGCAGGCTGAGTCACTTGGCCTGTGCACTAATTTTGGACCAGTTGCCACTGAGCCTTAATCGATTGGGGAGGATGTCTAGGAGGAGGCTCTTCTGGCAAATCGGTGTCTCTAGACTAGCGGGTGAAGGAGGCTCAATCGAGGCAAATGGCAGTGAGCTTAGCAGAGGCCCTGTCCTCCTGCGTGTGCTGCTCAAGCTGGAAGGGTCCTGCGTGCTGGCAGGACCCTGAGCAGTCCTGTCAGGTGCTCTGCACACAGGGAGCTCCAGGGCTGGAGGAAGAACGACTCCAAGAGCCGCTCACTGCTCTCCTAGGCGTACTGCCATGTTGTAGCACAAGGGACACTGGCCAGGTGGGCGTGCCTCGCTCCCCAGCACTGGCACGTCATTCAGCCTGTGTCACTGGGTCAGTAAAGTGGCCACTGGGAACCCGCTTTGTAGTGGCAGCTCAAGGACAAATGCCCTCATATGGCTCACACACATTCTTTGCATGACTTCAAGTGAATAAAAGTGGCAGCTCTTTGGTGGGATGGATACTGTGGAGTGGCATTTACTAGAGTCCCAGCCAGGGGAAAGGGCAGGCAGAGGGGAGCGGACAGTTTTAAGCCACTTCTGCCAGTGTCTAGTCCTTTGGCCATTTCACTAAACACCTGGACCACAGAACGCATTGGGAACTGCTGAACTTGACATTGAACTCCAGTGTTCTCCTGTCCTCCATCTCGACTCATAGTGGTCCTCTCCTACACCCATGAGGCAGGTGGAAGAGGCCCCACAGTGCATGTTGTGAGAGGAAGTGGAGACCAACTTGTACCGGGGGACATGAGTTGTCCTGTTAAACTTGGGCTCTGCCCTTCCACTCTGGCCATGGATAGGAGTGTTGCAGTACAGGAGAGAGAGAGAGAGAGAGACAGGCTCTGCTTTCTTCTCTTTAAATATGACAGAAGCAACCAGAATGGGTTAGCCTGGCTAGCATTCCATGTCTTAAAAACTCCAGACCTGTAAAATAAATACAACTTTTTATAAAAATAATAAAAGACGAGGTTGACTCGACCTGCCACACCTTTATTTTCGTAGCCCTTCATCTCACGCTGTTTCCCACTCCTCTCTTCCAGTGCTTAAGCACCAAGAATGCCAGGAGGCATGGCTACACAGACAGTCATCATCTTCTCTGGAACTCATTTGAGCAATAATGATAATTCTATGCCCATATTAAGATCTGGGGTTTATTTGTTACTGCAGCCTAGTCAAATAATCCTGACTAATACACTACTATGTGTAGGGGAATTTTTTCTTGTTTTATGAAATAGAGGTGCATTCACATATAAAAATGAGGGTTTCAAACAAAAATATTCATGCTTACCAAAAGTTTAGAACTGTTACCTCTAGAAATATAGACCTCTAAATATTCATCACCCATCCTTAAGTTCATGGTGGGAAACTCAAGCACAGACCAGCACCAGGTGAAGCAGCAAGTCTGGCAGCTAGTTCAGCCGTTCACTGATCACCTCTGCTCTCATTCTTTCAGTTTTTCTCAGTTCTCTCTTATGGGCCATGGCAGATGCGAGATCTTCTCCAGTGAATCCTCTTCCTTCCTGCTACAGAGTCCCTTCTCAGCCTCTTACTCCTGGGCCGTTATCGAAAGAGCTCTGCGGGTCACTGTACGATTGGAATCCATTTTCTCCTAGGGAGTCCCCATTCAGAGCCTCAATGTGATTTGATTTTCCCAATATTTCTATATGGCATATGTTTGTCTGACCGTTTTGCCTAACGCGGGCTTGGAGAGATTTTGAAGGCTCTCCCATTAGTGGGTGATGGAGACGGACCTTAAGCCTTTCTGCTCTGATCCAGGGCAGGAGAGGCTCACTTTGGCTGCTGTCCTCCTGAAGAGGACTAAGTGGCCCAGTGGTCCACTCTGGCCTTCCTGAGCCTCCCCCACATAGCAGTTGACAGGTCTCAGAGGAATCACTCAGGAGTACCCCTGAATTTTGAGAAAGCAGAGCCTTTCCTTTCTGGATTTGCTTTTTTGATATGGCCCTACATAGTAATGTCAATATATGGGGCAAGGATTTGTTTTTGAAGAAGGCATTTGACCTCAATTCCTTCAATTTCAGGGAACTAAGACAGAAACATATATGCTACATGTACGGGGGATAGTGTTGGCATTTTTGCTACAGTGAGAAATCGAAGCCTTCTTAGATGACCAAAATTTGTGGCACCACACTTTTTAAAAAATACAGAATTTTACTGTGTAGAGTTAAAATATACAGCATGATATTATAGGATAAATATACAATTTTAAAGAATATTCTAGTGAAGCAAATTATCTATCATCTCACATAGTCACCCAATTCTTTGTCAGATTTTCGTGGTGAGAGCAGCTAAAATCTACTCATTTTGCATGAGTCAGTTTTATCACCTGCTGTCCCCACGTCGCACCCGAGGCCTCTGGACTTGAACATCCTGTGCATCCTGTCTTTGTGTCCTCTGACCTGTGTCTCCCAAGGTCTTGTCCACCCTGCTCCTGCCCCTGGTAACCACTGTGTTACTCTCTCTGTAGGTCTGACTTTTTTTAGATCCCATATATTATTAGTGAGGTCATGCGATGTTTATCTTTCGGTCCCACAGCATATGCTTTTAATGGAGACACACAGAATGTGATTGCAGAGAGCCTTTCTGGGCTGTGTGATTCTGCTTTTTATCAGGTATTGATTTACATTCTCAGGCCTCCGTTCAACAGTGCAGGGGTGCTGCGACCTCATGTAAGACCGGAATTTTGTGTGTATGAGCGAAGCCATTCTTTGAGCAGAATTCATGTTCAGTGACACCCTCTTTGTAAACACAACTGTGCTTTCCAATTGTTAAAAAGAAAAAAAAAATCATGCAACATATTTCTAGTTGTGGTCAAAAACATAGATGCTGAGCTTTTTACCAGCACATTTTAAATCAATAAATGGAATCTGCCTCTAGATTCAGTAAGTCAGATGTAAAATTTTTCCTTGAGACAGATTTCTGTTCCTGGTTGAAATAAGAGTCAGGGGCATGAGGCCCTAGTTAAGTGTAAAAAGTTTAAGTGCGACACACAGGAGACCCATTGGAAGAGGTCAGTATGGCGAGCCACAGTGGAGAAGCTGAAGCAGCAAGCCCTAGCTTCCTTCCTTCTTGATCTAACATGTTCCCTGGAGGTTCATTTGGTCGCTTTGCTGTTCCTTTATTTGACCATGTCTGTACTTAAATGGCCATCTCTTGCTCTCATAATTCCACCCTGCACTTTCAGGGCACCTGACTTAAGTTCAACACTGGGGAATGTGCAGTGGCCAGCAGCGTTGCTGAGAACACAAACAGAACCATCGCCTGTAATTCTGCCACATTTTACCCTGGTAGCTCAGAGGATCCCTTCCACTCACATAGAAGTCCTATGATTTTTCCAAGGGCTAAATAGCCGAACTCTAGTAAAGGCTGAGTAGCTCAGCACAGCACCGGCTCCCATCCTTCCACGTTAGCTCTTTCACTGAAATCTGCTGGAGCACATGGTCTTACACGCAGTGGAGCCACAAGCAGAGCCGGTGACAGCCAGGTGACATTCTGCAGAATACAAGTCCGTTTTCCTGCACTGTTGCTAGGTTACTGCAGGCATGACTGTGCAGGTCCAGGAAAATCATATCAGGGCCACTTTCATTAATTGAAATTAGCAATTACCAAGTGTGAAAACCGGGACCACTGGTTCTCCTACGTCCAACTCAAGATACATGTGCCTATAGCAATGTTTAATGGAAGTAGGAAGAGACTCTGGCTTCTCTGATTTTAGCCATTTGACATAGGAGAAATGAATTGTGCTGTGCTGAGGCTTGGCACTCTTATGTGGCCGAGTGCCTGTGGTATTTGTAGTACATAGGACTACAATAAATATAGAAAAACACTCACAAACTAAAGGTATGTATGTGTGTGTTGAAGGTTTTGTAAAAGCAATTTGTATAGGAAATCAGATCGTTGGAAATTACATGTTGTCCACAGAAAGTGAAAGTTCACACTTGCTTGATTCTAATAGATCAAGCAAAAGTCTTCAAGTTCTGTTCAAAGTTTGCAAAAAAAAAAACCCTTTTCTCCTTTTCTCCCATCCAAAGTGACCAAAGTGAGTTGGTGGAAGACCTCAAATGGCATGGAGAAGGGAATGGGCCTCTTGTGCACACAGCGCGTGTTGCCTGCTGAGAGTGTTTTATTAGATCACAGTATTTAGTTTTCACATTCATCCAATGGGCTTTGTTGGTTCATGTGTTGCCTTGGACAGACCATGGTGCCCAGAGATTTGGTCAAGCAGCCATCTATGGGTAGATGCTGCCAGGAAGATAAAATTCAAATCCTTAGACTGAGTAAACCAAAAGACCCTGCGTGGTGCCCGTGGTCCTCGGCAACCAGTGAGAAGTCTCAGGAGAGGAAGCCTGCGGTCCCTGAGGAGGGGGCTCCAGTGCAGGCTGCCTCAGACTGGAGCTGGCAGCCAGTACTCTCCTGAGCCTCCTCCTCTGCCCATCTGCTCCGCAGACTTCAGAGGTGCCAGCCCCCAAGACGACAGGGGCCAGTTCCTTGAAGCAAATCTGTCCTGCAGGTACACTGCACACACACACACACACACACACACATCTTATTTTTTCAGTTTCTCTAAAGAACTCTGACAAATACATGTAGGTATCTGTCATTATCACTGATTTACCATTAAGGAAACTGTGGCTTAAAGAGGTAACATAACTTTCTCAAGTTCGTGAAAACCTTCAAATTCAGACCTGTAGCCCAGTTCTCTTTCTCCTGGAGCCGGGGTTCCTGGGAAGCCCATGGAAAATTTGTAGGAAGATATCCAATCTGGCCAGCTATTGAAGTAAGGGAGCCCGGTCAGGTAAAAGCTGTGTGTGAAAGTTGCACGTGCTCCTTGAAGCCGCAGTAGCAGAGGACTGTGGGATTCACGCTGGGAGTTCAACTGGACCATGGAACATGACAGGGTTTATCAGAGGAGCTTCAGGGTGCAGAGGGAATTTCCCATGGAAATGGAGATGGAGCAATATACCCAGGGAATACCCAGGGAACCATGTCAGAAGGACGAAGTTGATAGTGATGATCAAATTAACTGAAAAACTCCACACTTCACTCATTCAGTGATGGAATGTTTGTTGAACACTCAGGCAGAGTGCAAAACTCCCTGACTACAAGGATAAGCAAGAGTACAGAGTTCATTTTCTGGTAGGGGTGCTAAACATCAAACAGGTCATTGCAAGAGCTCCTTGACTTATAACAGTCTCATCCTGACAAACTTCTCTTGGGTTAGAAATACAACTAGATCAAAATGCATCTCACACACCTATCCCACTAGACACTGGGACCAGTCTATGGCTTCACATGTGCAGAACACTTCACCACCCGTTAGTTAGGCCAACTCATCTAACACAAAGCCTACTTCATAGTAAAATTAAACAGCATCTCATGTGCTCTGGTGGACCCTGAGTGGTTGTGTGGGTTCACTTAGCCCCTCCATAAATTTGGAAAATCTTGAGTTGAGCCGTCATCATGCTGTCTGCACACACCCAATCTGTTATTGGAGGTGTGGTGACTGTCTGTCCTGGACCCTTGGTGAACAAGGCGCTTCACGGAGGAGGGCTCCGAGGGATCTCCTGCTTCAGCCGAGGACTTTCCTTTCTTCTTCCAACAGGCAGAAACAGATTGAACGGAAGAGCGTTTTCTCACTTCTGGCTTTTCCTTTCATAATACAGTTCCATCATGGCACCTGCTACTATTTCTTTGTGCTAGCAGATGACACACACACACGTTGCAAATGAATATTAATGCAAGCTGTAAAGAGGCATCATATTTATTTAGACAGAGTTTTCCTCATCATGTGGCTTTGTATGTGTTAATGAATGTGCACCAACGGCATCTCTAGCTGTGCGGTGGAATTAAAGCACCATGCGGTTGTCCTCACCCCCGAGGTGCCACGCCACCATGATGTCACACCACACCAGGCCACATAACCCCTCACACATCTAGCTAAGACGCTCCCAGAGCTGGTCAGGCTGCATTTGGTTCCTCCTCCCTGGGAGCCGTGCTGTGTCCTGCTCTCCCTGGTGTCCTGCTGCGAGCCTGGCCTGCACACGGGCTCCACAAGCAGGGCCGGCATCCTGTTGCAGGCACATTGCAGGCAGCGTGGACTGGGGAAGCTGGGGCCAGCTCTGTGGGTGACATGCGGTCTTCCTTCTGCTGCACTAGGATGGGGCCAGGGTAGGAAGCAACCTTTGTTCTGCTGGGGCATCCCTGGGGCTGCAGTCAAGGCCAACTTACTTTATGACACTTTGAACATGACAATGAGCCCCCTTCCACCAGTGGCACTCATTTAAGCAGCACAAACTGAAGGTTCAGCCTTCACTGAGGCAGCAGGGTGACACCTGCCTCTTGGAAGCTTAGGATGTCATTAAACAACCTTGCTAGACAATTCTCTGGCAGTTCTTCATCCACACAACGAAGCTGATGCCACCTCACAGAGAAATGAGGACAGAGAGCAGACACCAGAGACCCTGGACACAGTTGGTGCTCTGTAAAAACTAATTCCACTTGCTCTCTTCTGCAGGGGACAGAAGGTGAGCATCAGAGGTCCAAGTCTTAGAAGAGGTTCCAGGATGTCAAGGTTCAAGAACTTGCTCCAGAAAAACCTTCGATTTGCTATTGGGTGAACTGGGAACCCACCCAGATGCAGCTTGGTGCCCTCTCATCAATGACCCAAGCAAATGTGTCTGCCCTGGACAGTGCCGCCTCTCTGCAGATTGATCTTGGTGGCATGCTTCCCAGCCCTCTGTGAATCAGAGGAGTAGTGCTGAGATCCTGCACCCTGGAGAGCTGGGCCCCCGGGGAGACGTGGCACATCTCACCAAGCAGAACTTAGGTTCACGTAGCAGGAAAGCCCAGTCACATTTGCACTCTCTGGGAAGACTCAGGTCCTGCTTAGGTCCCATTTAAATACAAGACACCACATCACAGTTATCTCTATCAAACACAAAGAAACGGGGGAAAAAGTTGTGCATGTCTACTTTATTTGCTTGCTGTGTGTTTTTGACTGTTCCTACTTCCAGCCTCCGGAAAGGTTGTTATAAAAAGATATGTCCAGGAAAAGAGGAGTGAAATTTTTGTGGGGAAATATGTTTTTAACATATGAATTAACATAATTTTTCCTTGGCTGAAGCCAAATGACTTAAGAAAAACCTAATCAAATATGGGCAAAGTGGAAGTTCTATTGCTTGAAAATTTTTCATAAAGTGTGACTAATGGCTTTAAAAGATGTCTACACAGCCTTTGACAGTTCCCTTGCAAAGAGGGTGGGCCACAGCCCCTCCCTTGAATGTGACTCACTGCCACAGTCTGGCTGGGCACAAATAACTGGGAGCTCATGAGCCACTTGAAGGTTCAAACAGGAACTACTTTATTGCCTGAACCCAAGGGGAACTCTCTAGAACTCCACGGAAACTCCGTGAGAACCAACGGGAACTCAACGGGAACTCAAAAGTAGCGGGCACCCGAGGTAGCAGGAGCCGCCTTATTGCCGGACAGCAGAGGTTTATATACACAACTGAATACACAGTTTGTTTCAATTTAGCATCATCCAGTTACAGCAATCAGTCATTATCTTAATAATTATACATAACTTAATTATCATCATCTTAATGGCTCACTGGTGTTACTTCTCAACCACTCCTTCTGGCAAAATGCCAGGCACCATCTTGACTTGGTTGTGGCTCTCAACAACCCACACTATGTGAAAGGTCTCACCTAGGGACAGCCCAGTGGAGTCCTTCTCCAAATTGTGCATAAAACAGATGCAAAACCAAAATGCTTGCGGCAGGCTTTGTTCTTAGATCCCTCCATAGACCTAAGTCTAAGATAACTCTAGGTCACCTCCTTAGGTCTGAGAATTCAATGTCTAAAGAACAGCCATTCACACTAGAAGAGGGGGATGTGTGATTTCATGAACTGTCACGTTCAGGTGGCTCCTTTCCTTGTTCATCCTTCTACTTGTCCTTCACTGAAGGTGGATGTCCTGAAATTCCTGTCTCCGTGTATCCAGGCTGTGGGAGCCTCGTGGGCAGAAGAGGTGGGACCCTTCTCCAAGAGCTGGAGCCCACTGCCTTTGTGTTTGCGGGTGGAAACCTTGAGAGAAGGGCAGGCAGGATGTCCCTGTCATGGTCCCCACTGAAATGAGATGCCACCTTTGTCCCTTCTCTAAGGAAACTGACTGTGAGTCCTCAAGAAGTGTCACAGAAGTTCCCATGGGCCAGCTGTGGCAGGAAACATGTTGATGGAGGAAAGAACACGAGAAATTTCATCTTTGTGCTTAGAAGAAAGTCAAGATACACGTGTCATCATGCTGAAACTATGTTATCTTTGTACATATAAAAAACGGCGATGCACAGATCAATACGTCAGCCAGACTCGCACCCTGGAGGGCAGGGGAGGAGGGCGTTTTCCAG
This sequence comes from Marmota monax, assembly GCF_021218885.2. NCBI lineage: Eukaryota > Metazoa > Chordata > Mammalia > Rodentia > Sciuridae > Marmota > Marmota monax. The sequence continues at coordinate 2,338,669 of NW_026692321.1, read as the reverse complement.
GGGCTGCCCCTTCGGGGAGCCATTTGTGAACAAGGCATCACCCTCTGCCCACTCTCTGCTTGGCCACGCCAGGCGTTCTGTGTATTCCACTAAGAGCTGGTTCTCTTCCTCTCTTTGTCTGTTTTAGTCTTTTCCTATAAAAATTTATTCTTTTTCAGAAATATTTTGGAAGAGCAGAAGTTTTCTTCTCTCTCTCTCTCTCTCTCTCTCTCTCTCTCTCTGTCTCTCTCTCTTTCTTCCCAATAAGCTACGTTGGCTTATCTCAATTGTGAGTTAAATGTTCATTTTTAAACCAATTTTGTCAAAGGTGGGCAAGAGGATGTCATAAAATCCATATTATTCAACCATCAATTGATTTATTATTTTTTTGAACTTGTTAGTAGAAGGGGGAAGCTCTCCCCAGCACAGTGTAAAACGATAACATAAGGGAGGTGGCCAAACGGGAAACTAGTTTGTGTCTGCCTTTGAAATAATTTGAAAATAAACATTCCCTTCCGAGAGCAGATGGTGGTCAATTTTCTGTGGCCCTCCTCTATGAAAGATGACACCCCACTCTCCTACCACGCTTTATTGAGCTCCAGATATTCTTACCCTGGCGTGCTGTGCATGGCCGAAGCTGACCCACCGCAGCAGAGCCACGCTGCAGCAGAAGAAGGGCAAGCACTTCCTTCCAGAAAGACAAGCAGATGTGGCACTCCTCACCTCCGCTCGCGTTCCCTGGGTACACGCTTAGTTACTTGGCTCAGGATCTTGGAGATGCAGCCCTTTCCTGGATGCTATTATCCTGCAAGAGTAGGCAGAGTGATGTTCTGAAAGGAGGTAAGGAAGACCAGATCTGGAGGAAAACAAACCCCTGCTCTGACCATGAAGAATACGCCAACATTGTGGAAATATCAGAGCAACACAAATAAATGAACAGAAGCCTTCCGTCGGGTCACTGTACCTCCCTGGAGAGCAGAGGAGCTCCCTGTCATTCTGCAGCTTCTGACCTCCAGGTCTTCCTCCACTCAGGCTGCAGTAAGCATCGCCAGGACAGGGTGGCTGAAGCTGCAGAATCCATTCTCTCATAGTTCTGGGGCCAAGATCACCATCCAGCAGAGTTTGGTTCCAATGACAGCTCTCTGTCTGGCTTTCAGAGAGCTGGCCCCTCTGTGTCCTCACATGGTGGACAGAGAGCTCAGGTCCCTTCCTGTGTTTATCCACTTGTTCATCATTGACCAAATACTCAACAAGAACAATTTAGAGGAGGAGACTGTATATTGGCTCTTGGTTCAGTCCACAGTCAGCAGACTCCATCATTTTGGACACAAGGCGAGGCAGAGCGTCATGGTGGAGGAGTGGTGGTGGAGGAGTGGTGGTGGAGGAAAGCAGCTCACCCAGGGGCAGCTGGGAAGCAGAGAGGGGGAGGGGCTGCAGGGGAGAGGCACCTGCCAGGACATCCGCAGTGACCACCTCCTCCAGCCCTGCCCCACCTGCCTACAGTAACTGCCACTCAGTCCATTTAAGCCAGGAAGGGCTGATTGCTCACAGCTCTCATGGTCCAATCATTCCTGAGCAACACAGGAGCTTTTGGGGGACATCTCATGTCCATGACACTTTTTTATAAGGACATTAATCCCCTCCGAGGCCTTACCTGGGGATTCATCTAAATCTAATCACCTCCCAACTCCCCACCTTCAAATACCATCTCTTGGGGGATTAGGGCCCCAACATGAATGCAGGAGGACATAAACATTCGGTCCACAACACTCTGACTTGTACACAATAGGGGGTGAACTTGGACTGTCTGAGAGAACATGTTTGTATCTGTTACCGCACTTCTGCTGTCTCCACAGCACTCACAGGGAACACCCTGCCTCTGCCCTGTCACATGCGTGGTGCTGCAGAGTGGGAGAATCCTGCTTGACTTCTAAACTGTGACCTTTCTATGATACTGGTGTTAATGTCACATTAATGGCAGAGAGAGTATATCTCACTGTTGATCTCCACCAAGCTTGCCCTTGGCTAGAGTGCACATCTGTGCATAAAACAGTTCCTACACACAAAACCTTCCCTAACACAGTATTCTAATATTGTACTTTCGGGTCTCTGTAAATTGGCAACAGGTAATTCTCCCATTAGTCATTTTAGTCATTCTGAAAATGGCTACTTGGAAAGGGGTAATGGCTATCTTGTCTGCTTTTCAAAGCGATGGGTAAAGAAATGCATATTATCTCAAAATTCCCTAGGAAAAATATCAAGATAGCTCTGGACCTATCTGATTACACACAAACATATACAAATAGTATATGGTAAAAGGTAATTGCCACTTACTGACCGAGGCAGTTTTAATCGTGGTCCCCCAAACACATGCTCAAATCCTAATCCTGCTCACTGTGAATGTGATAGTTCTATCTGCAAGATGTGACCAAATGAATCACTTTCGGATGACGAGGTACTCGAGGAGAGTGGGAACCCATGCAATGACTTGTGTCCTTACAAGAAGAGGGACATGTGGCCACATGGGAGAACGCTGTGAAGGACACAGGGCTGGGAGCACTGTGCCTGCCCTCCAGGGAGCTGCGGGGTGGCCAGCAACCCTGGCAGGTGAGAGAGGAAAGTCGGCACCGCTGCAGGGGCTCCCGGGAGGCGGCCTGCTGACACCTCCACACCAGGTTCGGGCCCTCCAGCCCCCGGCGGAGGAACCCCCACCTCCGTGTGCACCAAGACTGGGGTAGCTTGCAGCGGTGGCCCTGGGACTTCAGCGAGTAAACTGCTCCACCTACCATAGTATTGTAGTTCACCACTGACGCAGGGCTGGAGCCCCTGAGCACCTGCCGAGGCCCTCAGCCCCAGTCCTGGAGCCCCTCAGCCCCAGCCCCAGAGCCCTGCGCTGGGAAGCCACTCTGTGCCTGGAGCCCATGACAGTGGGCGTGGCGAGGCCATTCTAGAGTGACACATTCCCATGGACAGAGGTTTTCTTTGTGGGTTTATGGCCGCCCACGCACCATCTGTGAAGACAATAGGAATAACAACAACTGCTGCTATTTTTACAAACGGGAATTTGGTAGTAAATATTCTCTCCGTTCTCGAATCTGCATGTGCATGTGTTTCCAATGGTGCTTCCTAACTGGAGCGCTCAGGGCAAGAGCAGAGCCTCAGGTTATTTTTTAATCATAATTTGGCCTGTAATATATATTTTTTTAAATGTCACAAAGTGATTGAAACACTCTTTTTTTTTTCCTGGAAATTAAAGCACCTATAAGCATTTTATGAACTTAATGGTCATTTGGTCAACACCATGGCTATTTAAAAAAAAATTAAGTATTAGCATCACTGTGGCTATTTGGGCAAAGGCTGCTTTAAAAGACAGAAAGCTGTTACTCAGGAACAATTCCAACAAAGACCTGGCTTATCCCACAGTGATGCAACAGAGCCATTATGCACTTATTTATCTGCACGGTGAATCACAACTTTAGGGCAGTATGTGTCTTTGTGGGCAGAAAAATAGTTCAGCTAGCACAGGAGGCCAAGGAAACCATGATTCCAGGAGCACCATGCAACTGGCCAATGCACGCTGCTGTCTTCACTCCTCATTTTATGACCGAGGACACACTAAAGCCCAGGGTTTACTTCAACTTCCCAACCTGATGCACATAGTTAGTGGCAAAGCTAAAATTCCGACCTGTGTTTTTCTGACTCTATGGATTTTCCCACACTGTCCTGCAACTGGATGTTTTCTCTATAAATCAGTGTAGTGTTTTAAGTTCTCCTGAAAACAAATAGTGCTAACAAAAGAGAGGGGTTTTTTTATGTCTCAGAACTGAACTTATTATAAATAATATTGTTTTACTAATTAGCATAAGTAGAGCACATTGATGAATTAGATGAAGATTACTGTCCCTACCAAAAACTTTCTCATAGTATGACATTCTACAAAGCTAGCATGGGTAGACAGTGAGGGAGGTAGGGAGTTCCTAAATTGATTTATATGAAAAATAAGTAAAATTGTATCCCTACTTCATACCAGCAGATCACTTCCAGATAGATGAAAACCTTTAATATGAAAGTCAAAATTGTTGAAAACTTTAAAAAACTATTTCAAAGATATTAAGCCATAAAAGAAATAAGAAATATATTCTACTACGTTTAAATTAAGGACTTTTATTAATCAACACACAAAATAAAGTGAAGAGTCATAACTTTGGAAAATATGATTGTAACATGTATAACAAAAAGCTTATTATCAAAATATCTATGAATCAAAAAGAAAAGGAAAAAAGATACAATAAATACAAGCAAATGTAGTCGTTTCATAAAAATAGTAAAACAAATTATGAATAAATGAATGACAAAATGTTCAACCTCATTAGTAATCAGGAACATGCTAATTAAAATTCAAAATGTGTTACTATTTAACACGAAAGAGATGGGAAATTATAGTGCGACAGCATTGAGTGTGGGCGAGGCGCAGGCCCGGCAGCACGGTGGTCCCTCAGCTGCCTGTGAGGAGGCTGCAGGTGTCCAGGACTGAGTGCCCTCCTATGGCACCTCCTCCACCTGCAGAAACCTCACCTCACAGAGGAAAGAACATTGAGAAACCATGTTTAGCACAGAGTATTTAACAGTGAGATTGGAAAAGAACCACATGAATATCCGTCAAATGCGGAATAGATGAGGCAGTGGCTGGGTACTTGGGGGATGGGGTGACGGTTATCGACTTCTGTTACCCCAGGGAAGGTGAGCTGGGAAAACCTGCCCATGGGCAATACCACCCAGAAAACAATCACGCAGATGTAAGGATTCCATCTGCATGAAGGACAGTCTTCTTACTTATGTGCGTGTGAAATCTATTAGGAAACACGGGGAGTGGTTAGCACAGAGTGAGGGTGGAGGGAGCAGAAGAGCATGAGAAGAGCGCAGAAGAATCACATATGTTCTGGCCATTTTCTGTTTCTAAGGTTGACATGGGTGTTGGTTTCAGCATTAGAAAGTGAACATTTACTGTGCTATCTATCCCTTTGCGTATGAATGTGTTTTTCTAAAAATCAACATTTTAACCTTGCCGACACTGTGATTTCAGACTTCTGAGTTTTAGAACAGGAAAAATACGTGTACGTACAGTTGTTGAGTGCCACTAAACCTGTGGTAGTGCACATCTGCAGCCCTGGTCTCCCAGCTGGGTCACAAGTACCTTCAGGTGGGAAGGAGCTGCAGTCATTCTAATGATACCCCTTCCTGCTTGAACTGCCCCTTTCCTGGGTTCCTACTGGAAGACAGGAGGAGGAAGGGACCTTGCTCTGGCCACCCTGGAGGCCTCTCCTGGCCTTGGGACCTTGCAGCGTCTGTCTCCTGGTTCCCAGCACGCCCTGCTCTCAACTCTTCACCCTGCGCACGTCTACCCGTCTATCAGGCCCTGACATTAATGTCACACTTTCAAGCCTTTTCTGTTTCTCAACATTAATTAAGGCCTCCCACTGCCTGAACACCAGCATGAACATTCCCCCTGCTCACACCCCGCTCTTCTCTCTTCCAGAATCTCTAAGCGCTTTGCAACTGTGGAAAGAATTCACTCCACGGATGTTCCTGCTTGGTCACAGCTCACTGAGGGTAGAAGTCACCTGTGTCTGCCTGGTCCACGGTGCTGCAGTCAGTGAGTGGACAGGCAAGCTCTCAGGAAGTGTCTGGTGAGGGAGTCCACCAAAGTGAAAAGCCAATTTACACGAATCTCCAGTGATCCACCCAGCGTGCCCATCCACAGTTGCCCCACCCAGAGCCTTGCCCCTGCCACAAAGGGTGTCCCTGTGGGTTTGCATGCTGAAGCTGTGGCGGTGGCACTGCTGCTGGGGATGGAAAACTCGTCATGCATGCCACACTCTCCATTCCACGTTGCCTCTGTGGAGGGACACAGAGTCCCGCTGCGTCCTCTTTCCTCTCGCCTCTGCACAGGGCGCTGTGGTGTGGAGGGTTCACAGGCAACTCTGCAGGTTTTCTTTAGCCTGCGACTGCAGCCTGGGCCCTGGCAGAGTTGTAAATTCACACGGGGACACACTGGAATTCAGAATCGCCTCTCCTGCAGAGTGGTTTATGTCTGGCTCCTTCCTCCTTGAGAATATCTCCCTGGGAGCTCTTAAATCCTCAGGCAAATAAGCCTTTGGGAGGAGCCAGCTACCGCTCTGCTCAGCACCCACCACCACGTCTGAGTCCGGCTTTCTTCGAGGAAGGATTTAGACACACCACAGGTGGGCAGCTGAGATGAGTATCTTGAGATGGTCACAGGATGAGGGCTTTTCTTCTTTCTTTCTTTTTTTTGCAATACTTAGGTGGAAATGTTGAATGGTGCCTTTGTTAAGGGGTGAGGGCTGTGTTTGTTAAGGGAATCACCCTCCAGGGAGAGGGGGGACAGGTCCCCCAGCCCAGTATGACCCAAGGGTGTGCCAGCGACTGCCGCCTGCACCTGCAAGTGGGACCCAAGAGGGCCTGGGTGCTGCTGGCTCCCCGTGGTGGTCTCCATCCAGACCCTGTCTGTGCGGCAGAGCTGCTGGTTTTGTTTACTATAAGCAGTCAACACAGAGAATAGGCATCCTCCTGGAGGCCTAATGTTGCCTAATGCATCAGCAAGCAGCTCGCTGTCTCTGAGAGAACAGCAGGGCTAGGAGGGCAGGCTCCCCCTCCCCGCCAGGTTCTGCAGCTGTGTCCTGTAAAGCTGGAAAAAACATAAAACAGGAAAGCAAGGTGTTGAAGTTGGCCCCAAGGTGCTGAATTCCTGACAACAGCTTATGAAGCAGTGCATAGGTGCCCCCTTGCTGATGAAGGTCGGAGGCAGCGGACATGAGACAGCCCCCAAAATGAACGGGGGGTGTGTTTCAGAAACTGGGGAGTCCAAGCCAGGCAAGCAGGACTGACTTCTGGCACGTGGGGGAGCCACAGCCCAGTAGCATCCACCCAGGCACACTGAGAGTGTCTCACCTTTATTCTTTGGGGACAAAGGTTCAGGGAATGGAAAGATGTACATTTCAGTTTTTTATTATTGTTATTTTAAATATGAAACATCTGGTTGGTTTTCCTAAACGAATGCTTTTCTCTAATTTGCATCGTCATTATTAGAGGACTCTTTCGAAAAATATTTTGACTTTGTAATTACTAATTAGCTTTCTCAAAATGAAAAACAGGACACATTTATGAAAATATTTTTATACATAGTAAGCATATAAGATGGAAATTTTTAATCTTATTTATATTCTAATGATATACTTTTTCCAATATCCGTTATTATAAATGCAAGTGATTTTGGCGAGCCAGCCAGGAGAACTCCTATAACCCCATCCGGATCCCTGCCCGAGGAACACCCGATAACCACTGGGAGGTAAGCTGGCCAGTTCGTGTCATTTTGTGTCTCTCTCTGTCTGGTTGTTATCTTGTTATCTGTTCATGCGCAGCGTCTGTACGATTACGCGTAATCGCTCTGTATTCTGGGCAGCTTGAGAAGGAGTTGACGAACTCGGACTTCTCCCCTGCCACCCTGGGAGACGTCCCAGGGGCTCAGGGAGGCCCATCTTGGGGGGCCTCCAATGTTCTGTAGAGTACATTGTACTCGTGGGTGACGGAGGTGACGGTATCCCTCCTCTCCCTAATCCGTCAGGTACGTTCGGTTTGTGCTCGAGCCGCGCAGCGTTCTCTGTGTCCAGTCTGATATTTGTGTCTGTCTTCTTGCCTTTGCACTTTCTCACTCCATCTAAGACTAACATGGGACAATCTATAACAACTCCTCTGAGTCTTACTCTCGATCACTGGCAGGACGTTCGGAACCGGGCCGACAACCTGTCAGTAGAGGTCAAAAAGAAAAAATGGATAACACTCTGCACCACAGAATGGCCATCATATGACATCGGTTGGCCTAAAGAAGGGACATTTAATCTTGATTATATCTTGCAGGTGAAGTCCCGAGTTTTCATTCAGGGACCACAGGGGCATCCTGATCAAGTGCCCTACATCGTTACTTGGGAAAATTTGGCTTCTGACCCACCTTCTTGGGTTGCCCCTTTTTCTCACTCTAAGCTTCCTCCCTGCTCCCTCTCCGGCGGCTCCGCGCCTCCAACGCTGCCACCTGAAACTCCTCCCCTACCTTCCGCCCCACTTATCCCAGTCCCTACATCCCCTCCCAAAACCTCTAGGCTTTACCCCATTCTTGACAAATCTGAAAAATCAGCCCCAACAGGGACAAAACAAAAAAAGGTTTTGCCCCCCGAAGATGCAGTTCTTATAGATTTGATGACTGGAGAACCCCCACCCTATCATCCCCAACCTCTACCTGCCCCCGATCTTAACCAGGCATCCTCAGGGGAAGATAACAAGGGAGATCAAGAAGATTCGGCCCCCCGTAATCCTCCAGAGCCTTCCCCTATGGTGGGACGACTCCGCGGGCGCCGAGAACCTCATGCCTTGGGGAATACATCTAGTGCCTTCCCCTTATGGCAGACAGGAAGCCCAAATGGCCAATACCAGTACTGGCCCTTTTCTGCTTCTGATCTTTATAATTGGAAATCCCACAATCCTTCTTTCTCTAGTGATCCTGTAGCCCTAACCTCTCTAATAGAATCTATTCTAGTGACTCACCAGCCAACCTGGGATGACTGCCAGCAGCTTCTACAGACTCTTCTCACTTCTGAAGAGAAATAAAAAGTTCTCCTGGAAGCCCGTAAAAATGTGCCAGGGGATGACGGACGCCCCACTCAACTCCCAAATTTGATTAATGAGGCTTTCCCCTTAACACGACCAGAATGGGACTACAACACTGATGCCGGTAGGAACCACTTACGTCTCTATCGCCAGTTACTCATAGCGGGTCTCCATGGAGCAGGGCGACGGCCCACTAATTTGGCGCAGGTAAGACAGACTATCCAGGGGTCAGAAGAAACTCCAACTGCATTCTTAGAGAGATTAAAGGAAGCCTATCGGAGGTACACACCTTTTGACCCAGACAATGAGGATCAGAGAGGAAACGTTTCTATGGCCTTTATTTGGCAGTCCGCTCCAGATATCAGGACTAAGTTACAAAGATTAGACAATTTACAAGATTATTCTTTAGCAGACTTATTAAGGGAAGCAGAAAAGATCTTTAACAAGAGAGAGACTCCAGAGGAAAAAGAGGAAAGGATTAGGAAAATCCAGGAAGAGAGGGATCTCAAATTTAAGGAAGAACTAGACAAGAGAGATCGAAAACGTGATAAAGAATTAACTAAGATATTGGCCACCGTAACACAGACAGGGCAACAAGGAAAGAGAACAGATAGGGAAAGGGAACTAAGTAGGCCCCGTGTAGCCCGAGACCAATGTGCCTACTGCAAGGAAAAAGGACATTGGATAAAAGACTGCCCAAATAAACCCCCCAACCCCAGGAGAAGTACAAACCGGGCCCCTCAATTGTTAGCCCTGGATGAAGATTAGGGGAGTCAGGGCCAGGAGCTCCCCCCTGAGCCCCGGGTAACTCTACAAGTAGGGGGGCAACCTGTAACCTTCTTGGTGGATACGGGAGCCCAACACTCAGTGCTGACACGGGCACCAGGACCTATGAGCCACAAAACGACGTGGGTCCAGGGCGCCACGGGAAGCAAACCGTACCGATGGACCACCAAAAGAGAAGTACATCTTGCCACAGGTAAAGTTTCCCATTCGTTTCTGCATGTGCCTGATTGTCCGTATCCACTATTAGGACGAGATCTATTAACCAAATTAAGAGCCCAAATTTATTTTAAAGATGGGAGTGCCTCCGGGGCCAAACCAGACCCCCTTACACATATTGACTTTCAAATTAGATGACGAATATAAACTTTTCGACAAGCCTTCGGTACCTATGAAGGACATGAACTATTGGCTTGATTCGTACCCGGAGGCTTGGGCTGAAACTGGAGGAATGGGAATGGCCAAACAGCAACCTCCGATAGTCATTCACTTAAGAACCACCACTACTCCCATAAATATTAAGCAATATCCTATGTCAAGGGAAGCTCACCAGGGCATCAAACCACATATCAAACGCCTCCTAGACCAAGGCATCCTAACTCCTTGCCGGTCGCCCTGGAACACCCCTCTGTTGCCAGTCAAAAAGCCAGGAACAAATGACTACAGACCTGTCCAAGATTTAAGAGAGGTAAACAAAAGAGTAGAAGATATTCACCCCACGGTGCCCAACCCTTACAATCTCCTCAGCACCTTGCCTCCCACCCATACTTGGTATACTGTCCTGGACCTAAAAGATGCCTTCTTCTGCCTAAGATTGTCTCCCCAAAGCCAGGCTCTCTTTGCATTTGAATGGAAGGATCCCAAGGAAGGAGTCTCTGGACAACTGACCTGGACAAGGCTGCCCAAGGATTTAAAAACAGCCCGACGCTCTTCGATGAGGCTTTACATCAGGACCTGGCCGATTTTCGTGTAAGACACCCCTCCTTAATTATGCTTCAGTATGTAGATGACATCTTGTTGGCTGCTATCTCCGAAGAGGACTGCCTGACAGGTACGGAGGCTTTATTACAAACTCTGGGGCAGTTGGGGTACACAGCGTCAGCCAAAAAGGCCCAGATCTGTCAGACAACAGTTACTTATCTTGGCTACGAACTTCATGATGGCCAACGGTGGTTAACAGCTGCCAGAAAAGAGACTATTTCGAGCATACCAGTCCCCCAGAGTCCTAAGCAGCTGCGGGAGTTCCTAGGGACCGCAGGTTTCTGTAGACTCTGGATTCCTGGGTTTGCGGAGATAGCAGCCCCCTTGTATCCACTGACTAAACAGGGAAACGCCTTTAATTGGACGGAAGAACAACAATTGGCATTTGATCGCATCAAATTAGCCCTTTTATCTGCCCCCGCCTTAGGCTTACCAGATATTACCAAGCCTTTTGACTTATTTATAGATGAAAAGCAGGGCTATGCAAAAGGAGTCTTAACCCAAAAACTGGGGCCCTGGAGGCGCCCCATAGCCTACCTGTCAAAGAAACTGGATCCAGTAGCATCAGGATGGCCCCCATGTCTTCGGATGATAGCAGCTGTGGCTGTCCTAATCAAGGACGCCACCAAACTGACTCTGGGGCAACCATTAACTTTATTAACTCCTCATGCTATCGAAACAATAATTCGCCAGCCTCCCGATCGCTGGGTGTCAAACGCCCGACTCACCCATTACCAGTCTTTGTTGTTGGACACTGACAGAATTCAGTTCGGCCCCATAGTCACTCTAAATCCAGCGACCCTTCTACCGCTCCCGGGAGAAGCAAATCCTCACAACTGCCAGCAGATTCTCGCAGAGACATAGGGGACCCGGTCAGACCTCACAGACCAACCTATGAAGGATGCAGAGCTGGTCTGGTACACGGATGGAAGCAGTTACCTACTCAATGGAGAACGGCGTGCGGGAGCAGCCATTACCACCGAATCTGAGGTAATATGGGCGAGTGCATTGCCGGGCGGAACATCGGCCCAGCGGGCAGAACTGATAGCTCTGACCCAAGCCTTGAAGTTGGCAGAGGGAAAAAAACTAAACGTGTATACAGACAGCAGGTATGCTTTTGCCACTGCTCATATACATGGAGAGATTTACAGGCGCCGGGGATTACTGACCTCAGAAGGAAAGGAAATCAAAAATAAGACTGAAATATTAGCTTTGCTTAAAGCTTTATTTCTACCTAAAAAGCTAAGTATCATGCATTGCCCTGGCCATCAGAAAGGAGATACTCCGGAGGCGAAGGGAAACAGGTTAGCAGATGAGACAGCCAAAAAGGCAGCCCAGGGGCCCCAACTCCTAGTGATGACTCTATTGCCCCAACAGGCAGACCCACTACACAATGACTATGAAGAACAGTGGGTCTACGAGGACAGAGATTTAGATATCATACAGAAGCTGGACGCCTCTTATAACCAAGAGGACCATACCTGGAAATATCAAGGAAAAACCATAATGCCCCTTAAAAATGCTAAGGAACTAATAAAATCATTACATAAGCTGACACATCTTGGGGTTAAAAAGATGAAAAATCTCTTGGACCGTGGAGAGGGTACTCTTTATCTTCCAGATAGGGACCGACTCCTCCAACAGACTGCAGAAAATTGTCAAGCATGTGCCCAGGTAAATGCTGGTAAAGTTAAAATCGGGACAGGAATCCGGGTTAGAGGACATAAACCTGGAACACATTGGGAGATAGACTTCACTGAAGTCCAACCTGGTATGTATGGATATAAATATCTTCTGGTTTTTGTTGATACCTTTTCTGGATGGGTAGAGGCATTCCCCACCCGACATGAAACTGCCAAGGTCGTTGCTAAGAAGCTATTAGAAGAAATTTTCCCAAGGTATGGGGTACCTGAAATAATTGGGTCAGATAACGGGCCTGCCTTCGTCTCCCAGGTAATTCAGGCGGTGGCCAATTCATTGGGGATTAATTGGAAGTTACATTGTGCATATAGACCCCAAAGCTCAGGACAGGTAGAAAGAATGAACAGAACAATCAAGGAGACTTTAACTAAATTAACGCTTGAAACTGGCACTAGAGACTGGGTGCAACTCCTACCCTTAGCCTTATATCGAGCCCGAAATACTCCGGGCCCTCAGGGACTTACCCCATTTGAAATTCTATATGGTGCTCCGCCACCTGCTGTTAATTTTTATGAAACTGAAATTTATGCCTCCCTCACCCCCCCTGTGCAGACTCATTTACGCGTACTGCAATTGGTCCAGAACGAGGTCTGGAAGCCATTAGCAGCGGCATATAAGGAGGAACTCAAAACCCCGTCGGTGCCACATCCCTACAAGATTGGAGACACTGTCTGGGTACGCAGACATCAGAACAAGAACCTCGAACCTCGGTGGAAAGGACCTTACACCGTCCTGCTAACTACTCCTACCACCATCAAGGTAGACGGCATTGCTGCCTGGATCCACGCTTCCCACGTGAAGGCTGCACATCCACAGGACCCTACCATCGCTCCTCAAGATCCAAAATGGAAATTACAACGCACCCAAAACCCGCTAAAGATAAGACTTACACGCTGTTAATCAGTCTTGCTCTCTACGCTACTCCCCTCGTCCTAGGTAGTAATCCCCATACCCCCATGAAGTTGACTTGGCAGGTGTATTCCCAAACCGGGGAAGTAATTTGGTCCATTACAGCAACCCACACCCCTGGCACATGGTGGCCTACTTTGATCCCAGACTTTTGCCAACTAGCCACTGGGTTAGACTCTTGGGATATTCCCGACAGATCATATGATCAGCTCAGTACTTATATGACCCCCGGACCACCCGGTTGGGGAATGCTAGGATGTGCTACCCCGACAGCAAGATGCAGACTGGGTCAATATGACTTTTACGCTTGTCCCAAAGAGGGAAGAGACCGATCCCAAACATATAAATGTGGAGGTTATGAAACATACTTTTGCTCCTCCTGGGGCTGCGAAACTACAGGGGACGCTTACTGGAAACCTTCTTCTGATAAGGAATTCATAAAAATACTTAAAAACTTCACTACCTATGGCACAGGTCCCTCTGATTGCTATCACCCCCCTAAATCTTACTACCAAGGGGACAAATCATTGCCCTTACGGATACAGTTCACAGAAAGAGGAAGAGAACAACTAGATCCCTGGCTCACTGGGAGAACATGGGGCCTTAGATGGTATATGTTAGGATATGATCTCGGTGTAATTCTCAAAATCAGACTATCTCAAACCCCGATTATGATGAGCCCAATAGGGCCCAATCCTGTTCTCGGGGACCAAAGAGCTCCCTCAGTTCCCAGACAATCAAAAAGTCCACCCAAAGTACCCCCCAGTAAGCCGCCCGTGCCTCAAATTGTAACCATAGACTATCGAACCTCTAGTTATTCCCCCGAACCCACCTTCCCTGGGACCGAGGACCGATTGTTAGATATGATTCGAGGAGCCTTTTATGCCCTCAATGCCACTGACCCAGACCGCACCCGGGATTGTTGGCTCTGTCTCGCCTCCGGCCCACCCTATTATGAAGGAATAGCAATAATGTCTGACTGGAATAGTAATATAAACCCTGATCCTAAGTGTGTGTCCCTGCCCAGCTATAAGCTCACCATCACTGAAGTTTCAGGGCAAGGGATCTGTGCAGGAAACATACCCCTGTCACATAAACCTCTCTGTAATACTACCCTCCCGACAAATGGCTCACAAAATAATTATTTGTGGGGCCCCCCTGGAACTTATTGGGCCTGCAGCATTGGACTGACCCCCTGTATTTCCACGGCAGTCCTCAATGCCTCCACTGATTTTTGTGTGCTAATACAACTATGGCCTAAAATATTATATCTGGGATCAGACTATGTCCTAGGACACCTTGAAGGATGGAATCGGTACCCCAGAGAGCCCATAAGCATGACTATAGCGCTACTATTAGGAATTGGAGGGATAGCAGCAGGCATAGGAACAGGGACAACTGCCTATATCCAAGGTAACCAAATGTTGCAATTACAGGCAGCAATGAATGAAGATTCAACTGCAATGGCCAAGTCTATCACTGCCCTAGAAAAATCCCTCTCTTCCCTCTCCGAAGTGGTGTTACAAAATAGAAGAGGATTAGATCTATTGTTCCTCAGGGAAGGTGGTCTCTGTGTAGCACTAGGAGAACAATGTTGCTTTTATGCTGACCATACTGGGGTAGTCCGAGAAACTATGGAAAAGGTTACTGAAAGGCTGGCAAAGAGACAGAAAGAATTTGAAGCTCAACAAGGATGGTTTGAACACTGGTTTAGCAAGTCCCCATGGTTAACTACTCTGCTATCCACCATAGCAGGACCTTTAGTTATCTTACTGTTACTCCTGACATTCGGACCTTGTATACTTAATAGACTAGTGCAGTTCATGAAAGAAAGACTTTCTATAATCCAGACTATGGTTCTAACTCAACAATACCAGTTGCTCAGACACCAAACAGGGTCACAGACAAGCTTAGCCCAAGAACCTGAACAGGCAGGACAATGGATATAAGATTCTATCCATTTTAAAGAAAAAGGGGGGAATGAAAGACCCTAGCCCAGTAACCCCGAGGCTTAGTTACAGAATAACCAGGCCATGTCACAAACCTGCGCAGGCACCAGAAGTGTTTTTGAAATCAGTTAAGTGTAACCGATTAAAAGGAAAAAAAAGAAAAAAAACAGGATGGTTGGGAAAGAGCAGAAGAATAGATTCCAGGGCATGCCTGACTAAACAGGGGCTAATACGCAGGAATAGAAAAATCAGAGTGCTCATATGTAACTGTCATATGGTGTAATTCCAGGAACATAAAATGAAAAATAACTTTACCCTTTAGGTAACCTGTATGTTGGGTTCAAAATCACCAATAAGAAACCTGTTGCTCACCGCGCGCGCGAAACCTGCCCCTTGACCCTATAAAAAACCTGTACTCCAACGCCCGGTGTGCCAGTTCACCAAAGCTCCAGCTGAGGTTTCGCTGAGCACCCACAGGCGTCTGTGTCTGAATAAACCTCTTGCTTTTGCAGCCAGTGCCTCGTGCGTCTTTCTTGGACAGGGAATCCGTGGGTCTTTCAATTTGTGCTGAAGATCATTCAGATAGCCTGCCAATTCCAGTAGGACAGATACTTTTAGAAAGTTCTAGACATTTCCCAGAGAAGCTGAACCATGAGAACCTGTAGGTCCTGACTTCCTGCTGATCTCTCTTAAGGCCTGAGCCAGCCTGGGAATAAACTGGCTCCTGGTTTGGAACCAGGGGCGAAGCCTCCCCAGGTTCAGCTGTAGCCAGCTCTCCTCTCCCATGGTCGGGGCAGAGGTGGCCCTTTCCTCTTCTGTCCACGGCAGCTCTCTGACTCATCCTGGAAAGCACAGTGTGGGTGAAGGCACCGTGGGCCACTTCCAGCCGCGAGTGTTCCTGTCAAGCAATCCTGAGCAACGGCTTGAGAACAGGTCACTAAAGCAAGGCCTTTTGGGCCATCAACCCCCCACCACGGGCAGCAGGAGTCACCCCACCAGAGACCACTATTTAACCAAATATGAACTTATTTTGCAAGCAGCTGAGCCTGCTGGGCCTGGGAGTGTGCATAACCTGACACAGGCCCCAGTGAAGAAAGACCAGAGAGGCGCCAGGAGTGTGATAGGATGAGCCCAGTTCCAGCTGTTGAGACCCGTGCCTCTCTTCCTCTGAGCCATGACTTTGGTGCCTAAACCCATATACTGTCTATTTCCTGCTCTTCTTACCAGGGAGTTTTATTCATGTCTGTCCCACCACAAGGCCAATTTCTGGAGCACAGAAGACAATTTTGGGTCCTGGATGGAAAGTCCTCTCCTTTGCTCTTGTTGATGCTGACTGTGTCTTCCTCCTGGTCAGAGGTTCAGAAGGCTAGAACCTTCCTTTCCCAGCCGCTCTGCAGAGCAGGTGTCTGTGGAACCTGGTTCTGGTCAATGGCAAGGAGGAAGGTCAAAGGGAACTTAGGGCTAGAGACCCTCCTCCTCCAGGGCTCTGGATCTGTCATTGCACCAATGCTGCAAGGACTCTGGAAGCAGCAAATGGTCAATGTGGGGGGGGGTCATTTTTTCTAAACCAGAAATAAGATGGCATTGGCTGACCCTAGAGCATCCAAACAAAGTGGACTCCAGCAAGGACAAGCTGGGTGGGAAGCAGGTCACTTGTCTTTTCCCATCTTGGCTGGTGGCTCAGCTGCTCAGCTCTTCTCTGTGGCTGCAGTTGGTCCCCTTCACCTCAGTGCACCTCCCTGCACCCTGACCTGCACAGCTTCCAAAGCCGCTGGGCTCTGAAGTGTCTTTCTCCATTGTGGCCTCTCCTTACCTTGACTTACACAAGTTTTGCTGGTTTGTCTTCTGATCTTTGTGGTATTTCTTGCACACTATCTGCATTAGCTTGTCCTGCACTGCTGTGTAAGTACCCGGCCAGGGTCATTGGTCTTATGAATAGGGCTGCGGCTTCAGAAACAAGTGATGGGTCAGCTGGCCCTGCGCTGAACAGGGCAAGATGTGCGCATGAGGGAGGATCCTGAGATGATAGCCTACTGGCCTGAACTGGACCTGGTGGGAGGCCCTCTCTCCAATGCTGTGAGAGGGTCTAGAAAGCACCCTAATGTAATTTTTGTCAGACACGAGATGAGAATGAACTCTAATGACATGCATTCTGTCCATTAGTGTCATCTCTTTACCTGACTCAGTGAAGTTATTACAAAACCTGCTCGTGACAATAATCAGAGCAATACAAGGCTGCTGTCTCAATGCTACATACCCTAGATAGTAGATATTAGGAGACTGATTTAATAAACATGAGCAGGGGTAAGTTTTAGTTGATATCTGTAAAACCAGGTAATAAAATTTATCGTTCTTAAATTCATCCTTATGATGTGTAGGTTAATATATGAAATCAGATACTTGATTTGGATAACATAATTTATAATAAATGCATGTCATCACCTCTTATCTCCCAGGGTCTTACTTATTTCTACACTTTATTCAATTAAGAAATCCGCTAAATTTATAAACTGTTCATAGGTTATATTAAAGAAGAACCTTGAAGTTTAGAATTAAATTTGCCAAAAGCTGCCTGTAGTAAGATGGTTAAAAAGATGTATTTCTTGAAATGAATGAAAGATTTAGAAATTTCTCATAATAATGAAATGTATAAAAAGATCTGCAACATAATCTGAATGCATTTGGAAACTTAGACGTGGTTTGTTTGTGGATACTAACTACAAATACAATCTTGCAACCATGTAATGTTGGCCTCAGAAATAAGTCATTAAGGTGATGATAAGGCTAAAGATTTCCTAGTGGTGTCAAAGCCATCAAAACGTTGTAGCCCACTGAGCCAATGGCACAGACCTGTAATCCCAGAGACTTGGAAGGCATAGGCTAGAGGATTGCACATTCTGGGCCTTGGCAATTTAGCAAAGCCCTAAGCAACTTAGCAGGAACCTGCATCAAAATAAAAAATAAAAAGGGATGGGAATATAGCTTAGTAGTAGAGCCCCCCTCCCAGGTCCAATCCCCAGTACAAAAAATAAATGTATCCCCAAACATCACTCATGCATTCATGTTGATGCTGATATAACAGGTCAGTCTAGCACACACATTTATATGTGCACGTGACACCTGACAATGATAAGAAGTAAGTAACTGAGTTATGTGCCTACCACACTGTACAATTCATTATTGTTTTAGTGTGTACTCCTTCTTCTTAAAACAGTTACTGTAAAGCTCTGCTGCGTTATATTGACAGCAGTTCCACAGGTCTTGTGTTTACCACATCTCTTTATTGCATGGACAGGCCATCTCCAGTGATGGATGCACACCATCTGGGTGTGTGTGAGTTTACTTCAGGATGTTCACACAACAACAAGATCACCTAATGATGCTGTGATGGTTTAGATATGAGGTCATAATATGAGGTCATACCCCCCAAACTCAACTTAGTCAATGTAGCAAAGTTCAGAGGGAAATGATTAGATCATGAGAGCTATGATCTAATTGGTTGGTGCATGAGTCCATCTGGTAGATTAATATTGGAAGGACTGCTGTACTGGGTGGGCACTGACGGCAGGTGGGGTGTGGCTGCAGGAAGCAGGTCACCAGGGTTCTGCCCTTGAATTGCTGGGTCCTGGTTCCTTGCCCTCTCTCTCTACTTCCCAGATGACATGAGCTGAGAAGATTCCCTGCATTGTGCCCTTCCACCATGACAGTCCACCTCATCTTGGGCCCAGAGTTATGGAGTTGGCCCACCGTAGACTGATCCTCTGAAATGGTGAGCCAAAATGAGCTTTCTGCTTTGCAATTGTCATTGTTGGCTTTTAGTCCCAGCATTGAAAAGCTGACTAACACAAATGTGTTTTTCAGAACATATTCTTTCATTAAGTAAAATAATTGTAAGTTTATTTACTTTTCTTTGGTTGAATAGGCATACATTGAACTAATGTGTTGATGTTTTCATAAAGTATGGCATTTAGGGAACTACAGTTTTATATTTTCTGAAAAATGTTAATTGGATGGAAAATTGTCATCATGCTAGAGTAAACAGATTCCTATTCAACATGCTTACTGCAGACCCACTGTGTGGCAGCCCTTGCTCTGGCTGGTTTCTAAGAGCTGTGTCTATTGGAGAAGGGTCTTAGCCTCTCTTGACCTTGCTTTCCTTTTTTTCCCCTGCCTGGTACTTGGGATTGAACCCAGGGGCGCTTACCCATCGAACCACATCCACAGCCCTTTTAAATTTTTATTTTAAGACAGGGTCTCGCTAAGTTGCTTAAGGCCTCACTAAGATCCAGAGTCTGGCTTTGACCTTGTGATCCTCCTGCCTCAGCCTCCTGAGCTGCTGGGATTACAGGCATGGGCCACCATACCTGGCATCACACTTCCTTTTCTTAGGTTTACTTGCGTGTAAAATGGGGTGACATCTGTGGGCGTGTGACACTGAGGGTCCTACAAGTGTGAAAGAGCAAACAAACAAGCCAAGCCCCTATCTGCATTTTCAGCAAGGACTTGATTTTGAACGTAGTATATTTCCTTCCTGAGGTTCCAGCATTCCCCAAGTGAGTGCTGACTGTGTGCAGAGCTCGGCCCCTCAGGCCACACACAGGCCTCCTCTGCCCACACTGGGGTCCTGCTTTCTGTCCCAGGCTTTGAATGGCGCCTCTTCCTCCTTGCACTCAGCTTGGGACTCCTCCTCAGTGGAGCTGCCCTCTTTGCCTGGCCCCCGTGTCCCTGGGTGTGCTTTTCCCCGCTCAGCCCACCAGAGTCCTTTCAGCAGGGCATCCCACCCTTCCCCAACCCGCTCCTGCCGCAAAAGGAACTGTGCCTTCCTGCTGCTGTGGGTGACATCCCACTGTTGAGCTCTTCAGAGGTGATCCTCTCCTACTCCTGCAGCCCCTGCTCCTGCGGGTGTGGCTTGGAGACTGTGGCCTTGGGCTCTTTGCATCCTGCCTCCCTCTCAACCTGTGGTCCAGCAGCCTGTTCTTTCTTGCTGATTTTGCCTTGATCCTCTGCTGGCTCCCAGCCAGAGACATGGTTCTCTCCCTGGAATTCCACATGCTGTCTCCTCCTGCTCCGTACTGGGACCAGTGCAGCCAAACTAGCAGGTTCCAGCAAGGGGCGGTTGGAGACTAGAAAAAATAAAGAGTCACACACACAGATCTTGAAGATAAAGCTGGGGTCAGGTGGAGTGCCGCTCTCTGATGGAGGAGCAGGTCTAAAAAATTACACCAGCAATCTTTATTTTATATATATATATATATATATATATATATATATATATATATATATATATATATCTTTAATATATATATATAATTGATCAGATTAAAGACTATGTAAGCAGTATTCTTTGTATTCATGAAAGTTACAGAGTTAGCAACAGTATGCAGCTATTTCCTCAGTTACATTCTACAGTTGCAATGTGCAACCTTAGGAGCTTTGTGCAGCTCTCAGTAAGTCCATGGTTTAAAGTTACTAATTCAGATTCAGGAGCAGGTGAAACATTGTGAAACATTGTGGTTATCTTAGCAAGGAAGTTTCTTCATTCCCAGGAGCCTTGTGCCTGAGAATAAGGTCAAAGCTGATAAGCCTCTCCCAACAGAGTCTCCCCATGGAGAGCATTGCCATAGCAACCAGGCATCCTCCACCTTTGCATAGAAACTTTCTCAGTCACCAAGCATGCCACAGCCATGAAGTCCTCAGGGACCGCAATCTCAGACCCTCGTCTTCCAATCACTGTCAGTTCTCTCCACAGCTCTGGGCTTGTTTGTTCTGCTCACATAGATTTTCAGATCTTGAGACCCTGCTCAGGGCTGCACCCTCATCAGACCTGCACCTGGGAAGGTAGAACAGGCCCCAAGAGCAGAACATGGCGAGACTCTTGTGCACTCGGCTCCCAGCCCCTCGCTCCCAGGGTCGTGCCCCAGCTGTGCTGTCTGGATGTGCCTCTGAGCCCTGCTATCACAACCCTCTGGTTCCCCATTAGGCTCAAAATCCAAAGCCCCCGGCCCTCATGTCATATCTCAGACCAGTGAGCATGGTGTCTGTCCTTCATGTCTCTGATATTTGAGCCCCACGTTTCTGGAAGTGCTAACTGTGATGCCACAAGCTTGGCCTCACCCCTGCCTCCACTGGCCCCTGCTCTATCCCCGAAGCCAGCCCTGCATTAGCCATTTTCCCTAACTGTAACAAAATAACTGAGATACTACACTTAAAACAAAAAAGAATGTCTCTTTTGACTCTGGGTTTTGTAGTTTGGGGTCGTGGTCAGTTGTCCCCAGTGTCTTTGGGCCTGTGGTAAGGTGATGCATCATGGTGTGAATGCCAGGTCACCAAAGCTCTCACTTCATGACTGGAAAGTGAGAAAGAGAGGAAGAGTGGGGCCTGGGCCCCACTGTCCCCTCCAAGGACACACTACCAATCACACAACCTCCTTCTACTACGCTGCGCCTCCCTGCTAGTCGGCACAGCCTGGGAACTGACCTTTTCATATGTGGGGCTTTGGGGGACATGTATCCACACTCCAGCAGCTGGGCCAGCGACAGTGTGTTGAGAAGCCCTGGGGAGGAGGAGCGCCAGGTCTTGGTGGGTGGTGTGCTGAGGCCACTCTTTGGGGGTCCTCTGATCCCCAAGCCCTGGTAGTGCAGGCTCTTTAAATTTAGGCGAGACCTCAGAGCTATGGCTGAAGCTTCCCGGTCCATCTGTTTGAACCGATCCCTTGGGTTTGGATTCAGCCGGGCAGATGAAGCCGCAGTCGTCTGGACACCCCTCATTGGCAGAGCCGGCCTGACTCTAGGACTGAGCAAACTCTCCCCAGATGGTGTGGTTTTGGAGGCTCTGCAGTGGCCACATGCCTCTCCTGGCTGCGCCCCTGCCCACCTGCCCATGTGGGTTTGTGTTTTCCATTTCTGTCCACAGAATCATCCTGGGAGTCTCAGCCCCTAGGAGAGACCCGGGGCCGGAGTGGCCCTGGGCTCTTCACGCCATCCCAGGGTAAAGGAGGGTGCAGGCTGTGTTGGCACTGGTTACCACAGCCTGCCCTTTCCACCTGGGTTTGAGAATGCTACAATAAAAACTGGTAACAAAGTAAAATAAATACTTTTAAAAATGTGGAAAACTCTGATAAAAATAGGAAAGAGGGTTGGGACCTAACAGGAGGCCTCTGTCTAGGGCCACTTTATCCTGAAGCATCTTCTACAAATATTGGCAAGGTAAGCAGCTTTAGACATGCCTGCCCTGGGAACTGGCATAATTATTTCTACTTTATAGGAAGAAAGTGAGTCCCCTGTAGCTCACATGGGTTGCCTTACATTCTGTATTTCATATATATAATTCAGGTAATTTTGAAACCCAATTTTATCTAGCCCCAACATTTTTTTTAAACCCTATTCCACTTGGTTTTGAAACTCAGACTTGGCAGTCACCATGGTCCCCTTAAGACTTTTGCCTAAGCAAGTCCTACATATGGGTGTTGACAAGAGAGGGTGACTAGACTTGGAAGGTATTTCTAGTTTACAGACTTAAAAGGGAATGTAATCTTCCCTACACAGGTAATGCTGAGGAATTAATCTTGTTTCACTGAAGGAAATAGCATGAGACCAATGGGGACGAGCCCAGGTACATTAAGTCGCCATTGGAGCATGGTTTATAGTGCTGCAGCATTAGTCACATTTACACTGTATCTGACTTTTTTCCCCCAAAAATGCCTCATTTCAATGCTGACAGATTGGTTGGCATCATGAATGTCTTTGATGTGTATTCATAAAATGGTGTGACTTGTGAAAACGTGTTATAGAAAACTGCTGCTACTCGGACTAATTTCACCCTAGCAGTTGATTGACATCAGGACTTGTGCAAAAGTGAGTCTGCTGAGAATTGGGGCTTCAAGCAGCGTGTTGTCAGATGATATTTAACCCCCTTTTTGCTCAGCGAACTCTAAAAACTGAGAAAGCAGCCATGGAAATGGAGATGCAGCCTGCATCTTGTCTGGATGCTTCTTTCTGAGTAGCTTGTATTTACTTTTTCTCAATCTCTAAATTTTCATTTTTAAGAAAAAAAGATTATAATGCCCAATTTTGGACATCTGGAAGATAAAAGGATACAGATATGTTTATTTCTTTCCAAATAGCACCTTCACTTTGACCTCAAAACACAGAAATGCATATGATGTCTTATGGCAGGACAAGGAAAACCATGCTCTTGTGTTTTCCTGTTTTCTCGTCATCCTGCATGGTTTTTAGTAGCTTGAAATTCTGACAGAGGAATTCCTAGTGCAGAGATGGGCCACGGCAAGCCTTCAGCAGAATAATTCCTTTCTCTTGGAAGATACCTGCACAGCAGTTTGTTCCTTGAGGGCTTTCTTAGAGACCAGGGGCCCATTTTGTGCCTTGGTGTCTGTCCCCCACCCAGCCAGGGTCAAGAGCTGGCTCCTGGCTGAGGCCATGTGTATGCAGGTGGGAGGCACTCATGTCACCAGAGTGGGTTCAAACCTTATGGTCAAGGTCAGGACACACTTGGCAGCTCCTCAGCTGTTTTCTTCAACCTGGAAGCAGCTGCCACTCAATCCGGTGACATCTACACGATCAGCATGTTTCACACCTCTTAGAAGCAAGAAACACAAGTATTCACGTAAGAGTAACCAACACCAAATATTGTCACCTCTAAAGAAATAGAGAAATGACTCTCAGTGGCTCGATCACTGCTCGTGATGGCCTTTGCCACAAGGCTGCGGGACTCGCTCCCCAGCATGCGTGTGCATGTGCACTGCTTGGCCTCACACTCTTCCCTCCCCCGAATGAGTCTAAGGATTTTCATCACAGCAGTGAGATGGCATTTCTTCTTCTGTTTCCACTTATACCAGAGAGGAGTCATGAAAACAACAAGCAGCAATCTTCGATATTATTTGACTGATAATATCTGGGCCAAGCATCCAGAAGGCTGTCTTCTAGGTGGAGGCAGTGACCATGTTTCAGCTGCCATTTATTAAGCACCCAACAGGGCCAGTCATGGTGGACGACAAACAACTGTCAATCTTGAAAACCACCAGATGTGTGGTCCTCCTTCTTAGTAGAGTGACCCAGTCGTCGAGTTTCATGCCTTACATCATGTCACAGCCAGTGCCTTGCAGAACCTGGGTTGGAGACAGTACTTCTCTGCCACCAGCCAGTGTCCCAGCCTCCTCTAGTACCTACTGAAGGTCACGACCTTCTAAACCTGAAACTCAGCCACCCGAGCATTTCCCACTCCTGCTCTCTGCTCCTTGTTGAAGCGCACAGGCACAAGCGCCCTGTGTCTGCTTGGTTTTGATCCTGATTGACCAGAGGCTGAGGTGTTTGAGGGTAGGAACGGGTTTCCTTCCACTCTGAGGTTAACAGTTCCTTTCGGTGTAAAGCTGAAGCCCTGGGGGTCACTGCACTACAAGGAGACTCCACACTCCATACAAAAGGCAGCTCATGCCCTTTAAGCGACTGCTCCTCCGGCTTGGACACACAGACACAGGTGCCTTTCCTTTCAATACCTGTTCTTTCTGTAATTTTTCTGTGGCACTTAATACTAGTCTTTCCTGGGTGTAGACTATTGATTTTATTAGTGATCTTCAGAAACAATTAGGAGACAGCTGTAGTCTTCTACCTTTTGTCCTTAGACAACTACAATAAAAGTGAATAAATTGTGAGTGGAACAATTTAAGAAAAATGGACTCTGAAATAGCTCACTTTTCATCTCTTTAGGAAAAAGGCACCTTGGTAAAATTGCTTTGATATATTTATTTGAATACTTTAAAGAAAAAGATTTAAAAAATAAAATATTTTCAAAATAAACTTATGCTAATTTCAAAAATTATTTTCAGCCTCCTCCACAGAATTTCAAAATGCAAAGGACCTGGGGACTTAATCCTGGGGACTTGGCTTCTATTAGTGACTTTAACAAAAAGATAGCATTATAACTCCTAACAGTTACATAATCGACTTCAGATTCATTTTGTCAAGTTGCAAAAGGGACAAATTATCACTCAATTTGAAGAGGTTTTAATGCAAATTAAAGAAAACAAAATGTTTAGGAAAATTCCAGTCAAGATGACATATAAGTTTCTATGAAAGGTATGTAGTGTGTCTCTGCCATACCTCAAGTGAAAGTAATTGTTCATGAAAGATTTTAATATGTGTTGGTTATGCATTAGGTGTTTACAGAGCAGTACAGTGACACACATCTCCCCGACCTGGAACAGAGTGGGTAAAGGTGCTGGACATATTTGGCCTGGAGCATGGAGACAAGGACCAGTCAATGGAGGCCAGGAATTTGACGTGGGTCTCAAAGGAATGCACCTGTATTCTGTATTCTGCTCCCTGGTTGCATGGGAGCAATGGTCTCTTTCGCTCCTAGGCCCGGGCTGAAGACAATGGTGAGCATGGTGTGGAAGTCAACGAGCTGCCTGCCTGGTGTGAAGGGAAGAGAGTGAGAAGCTTCTCTCCTGGAACCACACAAGTCTGCACTCGGGTGGGAACTCCAATCCGGCTTCCAGGCTGCAGCCGTGAACTGCATGTACGACTCAACTCTGCCCCATGGGAGTGAGAAAGGGAGAGAGAACCACTCGGAGGACTCTTTCAAACAAAAGGCACACGGAGCTGAAAAGAAGGAGAAGTCACTCTACAATAACACGAATGAAGCCACTTGGAAGTGGTTTTGAATAAGACTGATGTATCAGCCTTGGACAATACTGTGACTTGCTTACGTTCATCTGTGGAGTCAAGCCAGAATACTTAGTGAACTTCCCACTGGAAGTAACTGGGAGTGGGGGAAAGTGTCCTATGAAGACCAATACTGTCTTAATTTTATAATACACTGCGTCCTCTGGTGTTATTGTTATACAGTGAAGCACCAGCTTTGCAATAAATTAAGAAACAAAATATTCAACTTCAAAAACCAATGCAACAACAACAGAACAGAATGATGTGGATTCTCAAAATGATTTTGGGGAGTCTGACATCCACAGTCAACACCTGAAGTCATTCATGCAACAGGAAGAGGTCTGCCCAGAAGTCACAGATTGACAGTCATTAATAGAATCCCTGGTCCCTACATCACCCAATACCTTGCTCATTACTAATATTAGCTTCAAATTCTGCCTCTTGCTCACATTTCCTCCTAATGAAAAGGAAGAGGAGGAAGAGCAGGAGGGAGGCTGCCTGCTCATCTGTGCTAACACGTCAGATCATTAAGGACACCTGTCAGGGACAATGCAGAAGAGTGGCAAGAGACGCTCCCTCCATGGGCCCAATCCCCAATGGACTGACAATAAATTCTAAAAAAGTATTTTTTTTTAAAAAAAGTACTTTAATATTTTGGAAAATTGTCCTAAAGGCCTGCAAAAATGAAGAAACAGCAACATCTATTCAGTAAAATCTACTAGACCTGGGATAAAGTAGAGTCACGGCACCACTGTAGGTAGGTCACTTTGGAGAAAGCTAAGGTTTTCCTCTGGGGCCATGTTTAGGGTTTGGTGATTCACAAAAGGAATACTACCTTCTCAAGAAAATTTCTCAAAGAAAATTTCCATACCCAATTCTTTAATTTATCCAACCAGTGGAACAGAGCCTTACTAAGGGACTTTTTCTTACCAGTCTTCAGAAGGCCAATCACTGCCTCCAGGTAGGAAGCCCATCCTCATGAGAGGCATGGAGGGATGATCACAGTCCCTAATAGCAGCTTGAACACTTTCCAAGGTGACTGCAGCCAGGCACGTGCTGGGTGGGCTATGTGCAGCCCCTCCATGAAGAGTCATTTCTGTGGCTCTTCCCATAGTCGCTGGGCATGTGAGAGCACATTGGCATGAGGGCCCAGCTGGTGACTGGTGCTCCAGCTCCTGACACACACACATGCTCCAACAGCACGGGATCCCTGGGGGCTCGGGTGGGTCAGGAGTAGTATTATTATATTGCTTCTTTTTAGTTATATATGACAATAGAATTCATTCTGACATAATTATAAAAACATGGAATATATCTTGTTCTATAGCTTTAAAACTCACCTTTTCCTAAAAGCATAGGCTTTTAAATATCATTCATGCATACACTTTTTTCTTTAATGATCTTGACCTTATTATGATCTGTCACTTGTCCAACAAGTGAACTGTCCATTCATTTTTAAGTTGAAGTGTTGTGTTTAACCTATTAATAGTAGAAGATTCTTGCAAAGTTTTCAGAAAATATAAAAATATCCCAAAAGGCATGGTCCAAGAGACTCGAAAGGGACTTGGAGTCTTGATACAAATTTACATCATGTTAACATAAAAAAAATACAAAACTCTTCTCCTTAATCTCTCCACACAAATATTCTCAGACTACTGAATCTTACATCTCTGAAATCAACTCTCTGGTTGGAGTCTCTGGTGTAGTTTCTAAGGCCCCTTGAATCAAGGAGAAGACATGCTGCCACCTTGCACGTTGTTGACCTCCATGAGTAGACGCAGGAAAACACAAGACAATAGCACACTCGGAAGCTCCCCAAGGCCACGGGTTCCAAACCACCCAAGATCTGGCGAGCGCCACCAGGAACCTAACAAAGGTACATATTCCAGGGCTATACACCGCTCTTTGCATTTAAATTCACAGGAGTAGCCCAGAATTCTACCTTTTCCCCCTACAGCATTTTGAGGAAACGTCTATGTGACATGTGGCTTACTTTGGGATGCACTGCAAAAAAGGCAGCAGTGGGCGATCCCAACCTCCAGAAAGCCCCTCCTTGTCCAACCTGTCCTTGGTGAGAAGCAGGGGTCCTATTCCACCTATCCGGGTTTCCACTCCAAAATCCTCTTTCTGCATACTGCCTACACCAGGAATTCTCAAAGTGTGCTCCCCAGCCTCTGCAAAAAGCCTGAGACACCTGCAGGGCATCCATGGAATTAAAATTATTTTCATAATGCCACTAAGAAATCACTTCCTTTCCCACTGTGTTGGTATTTGCTCTGGTAGTAGGAAGGCAACAGTGGACATCGGCAGATGTCTCAGCACACCTCAGTGACAGCGAGCTAACGTGCTCTACCCCACCCAGAGTCACAGGAAAAAGCCAATTTTATCAAAAATTTCCTTGATGAAAACCTGCAATTATCATTTCATTAAATCTTGACCATATGGATATGTCTTTTTAATGTCTGTGCAAGGAAAGGGAAAGTGCACCTAAAGCACTTCGACTGACTACGGAAACACCATAGTCATCCCCAGGAGAAGCACTTAAAGAAGAGAGTTTCAAGCTAAACTGCGCTTCACACACCACACAGCATCTGCTGGAGAGAACAACTGACAATAGGAAAAATCCGGACAGTTAAGGCTGGAGCATTTGGGAGATATTTTCTCAGAAATGAAGGGAGTGACTGACATTTCAAGGAAAACAAATCACAATATTTGCTGCAGATAATAAAATTTGAGCTCTGAGGTGAAAATTAGGATTTTGTAGTGCTGCTTCAATCTGCCACCATGAGCTTGACAGCACCCCAATATTTGAAGACATCTTGATGAGATTGGTGATATTATTAATGCCTGTGCTTTTTGATATTAC
The DNA here is from genome assembly GCF_021218885.2 of Marmota monax. Classification (NCBI taxonomy): domain Eukaryota; kingdom Metazoa; phylum Chordata; class Mammalia; order Rodentia; family Sciuridae; genus Marmota; species Marmota monax. Next base: position 2,310,143 of record NW_026692321.1, on the reverse strand, counting down.
ATAATGATAAGAGTAAATACTTGGAAGGTCTATATAAACCAATATTCCCCAAGTGATTAGTACCTAGTATCACAAAATCAAACATGGGAAAGATCTATTTACGGTGTAGAATAAAGCAATGAATCTTGGTATAGCATGATATGCAAGTATTTCATACTGTGAATACTTTTAAGAAAATATCATTTGTCAAACTTAGGCATGGTTTTAAAGAACATTCACAATCATCTAAAAAATTATCAAAATGCTCCTTCCTTTGTGCATATTATATGATCCTGGATTTCTTTATACCTGAGCCTAAATAACCTATTAATAAAATGAATGCACATAATAAAATACAAAAGTCTTCTATAAAGCTAGATATTAAAGGCAGTTATGAAAATGTAAAGAGATAAAAAGAATATCATTATTTTCATCTTTTTTAGTATTTGAAAAATGTTTTATGTAAATATACGATTCATGTTTACCAGTAGCAGTTATATTTAATTAATAAATATTTTTAAAAGTTTTATTTTGTAATATTTTAATTTATAATAACTATATTCATAGGTACTAATTTGATTTATAATATAATAAAATATATACTGTTAGATATTACCTACATAATTAAAATTTTCTTATGGTACCAAGTAACTTTTGAAGAGTAGAAAGTGATCCTGCAACCCCAAAACTTGAGAATCATTCCATGGTTCTCATTCATCTCTCCTTTTTTTGTTCATCCCAACAGAAGGAATGTTTTCTTGCCCATCCTAGGATAGATATAAAGCTCATTTTGTGGAAGTGAGGATGTTGGTTGTTGGATATTGCTCTGCAAAACACCTCATGTTTCCAAAATAATAAATATCTCCCACTGCCAACAGGTAGAGAAGGAGGCTCTGCTCCACCTCCTTGCAAGAGGAGGAAGGAGAGAAGCAGGAGTTCTTGTACAGGGAGCCTCCTCTCCTGTTGTACCATGTCGCCGGTCAGTACTGATCTGTGTCCCTCCTTCTCCTCCATGTGCATCCTTGCTATCACTGTGCGCAGACTCTCCCAGCCCACATCTCCACTTGAAGAACCTCCATTCATTGTCAAGACAAAGCTAAGCAACCGTGCCTGCTTTGGTGGCCTCACCCTCCTTTGTGCTACTTCAATGTGTGTGTTTCCTACTTAGCAGCATGATCCAGGGTGCTGGAATTGGCACTGTGAGTTTAGTGGTGACTTCTCAAGCACCAGGGCCATTGTGCAGAAAGATAACCTTCAGATGTGATCAAATTGAACCTAGATCACAAAACATATTTGATCCCATTTCCCAGAAATTAATAAGAGACAAACAATTTCATTCAACCCAGAGTTTTCTTGTTCAATTCTGAGTCTTCTCTTTCTTTTTTGCCCTCTGGTCTGCAGCAGAGACTGCACTAGGAGCTTGCATGGAAACATGCAACCTGGATTCTGTGGCTTACAAATAGGCATGGTTTGCTGTCAGCCTGAAGGTCAGAAGTATTATGGGAACTGGCTGCAAAATAAATAGGGTGCATGAAAGTGGGAAGTAAGGATGGATACAAGTGTGGGGAGTTGCATATCAGACGTGAATTTTGGTGAATCATAAGGTGGCTATGAATTAGGGTCAATAAACCTAAAATTAGAGAGAGCCTGAGTTTTGCGAGCATGACAGGAACACAGAGAGAAAGGAAATTGGTTCTAGTGGTGATTGTTTTAGGCCCTGTGTCTTAGTAATTGCAGCCCCATGAGCCCAGCACAAGAACTCACCGCAATCCAGAGGAAATGATTCATGCTGCAGCCTCTGGACAGTGGAAGGATGGAATTGGCTTTGAAGTGGCAAATCTTGTTATAAATTGAATTCTTCTGATCAAGTAGCTTTCGGTCATTTAGAATTCACTTTGAAAGTGTCCTCTTGCAAGTTCCTGTAAAATGCTGAAACTTGGATATCACTGTAACCTTGGGAAAAGATTGCTCTGAATGAAATTGCAGATTTGGCAATTTTCTCCATTGTTCCACAATCACAGATGCATTATACAGAGATAGTCAGCGAATGCTGGACTAGTCCGCGTCTCCTTTCAGATCTCAATCAGGTGGGCATTTTAGAAAACAGCAGTGTTCTAGGAGGGCCCTTCAAGGCTCATTCTGCTCTGAGGTCAGTGTGCTCACAACCCTAAACGTGACAGGGGACAGAGGAAGAAAAGAGAGTGGAAAAGTCAGAAAGACTGGGCTACTTGGGAAAATCCTTTCAGGGGAAAGAATTATCAGATTTCAATTTGTCTTTCCATTAACCTGCAAAAGCCAATCAAACTTACAAAATTTATATTTACCTACCAACTTCTCAATAATAATAAATGCAAAATGAAAAAAAAAATTGTATAATGGATACATTATGCTTAGTCTATACAATATCCTATCTATCTTTTTTTAAATATTGTTTAGTTGTCAATGGACCTTTATTTTATTTATTTATATGTGGTGCTGAGAATCGAACCCAGTGCCTCACACATGCTGGGCAAGCTCTCTACCACGGAGCCACAGCCCCAACCCCCATCTGTCTATCTTGCTGTACAGTTAGCCATCCCGACACAAGGTGGCTTCAGGCACTGTCATGCAGTTCTCTTACCCATGGTTTGCTGGGTGGGCTGCAGGATGGCTGACCTGGCCTGGGCACGGTAGGGCACCTCTGCTGGGCACTGCTCCTTCAGGTGTGTGAGCTGGGCTTCTAAGCCGAGTGGCTTAGCCTAGTTGTCCATCTCATGATTATGACAAAGTGAAAGGCAAGAGAAACACACAGCCCTGAAGTCTCAACATGGAGCTATTCTGTCACTGCCTCCTTCTTCCAAAGAAAGTCACAAGACAAAGTCCAAAAGAAAGGATAGAGATCACACTCCACTTTTTTAAGAGGAGTTCCAAGTTTTACATTAAAGCACTCAGACACAGGAAAGGGTGAGAAAACAGTAACAGCAATGAATAGGCCAGAATATTCTTTTTTAATTTACTTTTTATTTATATATGACAGCAGAATTCTTTACAATTCTTATTACACATATAAAGCACAATTTTTCATATCTCTGGTTGTATACACAGTATATTCACACCATTCGTGTCTTCATACCTGTACTTTGGATAATAATGTCCATCACATACCACGATCATTTCTAACCTCATGCCCCCTCCCTTCCTCTCCCACCCCTCTGCCCTATCTAGAGTTCATCTATTCCTCCCATGCTCCCTCTCCCTATCCCACTATGAATCAGCCTCCTTATATCAGAGAAAACATTCAGCATTTGTTTTTTTGGGATTGGCTGACTTCACTAGCATTATCTTCTCTAACTCCATCCATTTACCTTCAAATGCCATGATTTTATTCCCTTTTATTGTTGAGTAATAATTCATTGTGTATATAGGCCACATTTTTTTTTATCCATTCATCTACTGAAGGGCACCTAAGTTGGTTCCACAACTTAGCTATTGTGAATTGTAGTGCTATAAATGTGCAATAGTAACAAAAACAGCATGGTATAGGCACCAAAACAGACCGTGCAATAGTAACAGTAATAGTAATATGGCCGGGTCCCTGTAGTATGCTGTTTTTATGTCCTTTGGGTATAGACCGAGGAGAGGGATCGCTGGGTCAAATGGTGATTCCATTCCCAATTCTCCAAGAAATCTCCATACTACTTTCCATATTGGCTTCACCAATTTGCAGTCCCACCAACCCTGTGTGAGTGTGCCTTTTCCCCCACATCCTCGCCAACACTTATTGTCGTTTGTCTTCATAATAGCTGCCATTCTGATTGCAGTGAGATGAAATCTTAGAGAGGTTTTAATTTGCATTTTTCTAATTGCTAGTGATGATGAACATTTTTCATATATTTGTTGATTGATTGTACATCATCTTCTGAGAAGTGCCTCTTCAGATTCTTGGCCCATTTAATGATTGGATTATTTGATTTTTTGGTGTTTAGCATTTTGAGTTCTTTATATACTCTAGAGATTAGTGCTCTACCTGATGTGTGAGGGGGTAAAGATTTGCTCCCAAGAGGTGGGCTCTCTATTCACTTCAAAGATTATTTCTTTTGCTGAGAAGAAACTTTTTAGGTTGAGTCTATCCCATTTATTAATTCTTGATTTTAATTCTTAAACCACAGGAGTCTTATTAAAGAAGTTGGGGCCTAATTCCACATGATGGAGATTAGGGCCTACTTTTTCTTCAATTAGACATGGAGTCTCTGGTTGTATTCCTAAGTCCTTGATCCACTTTGAGTTGAGTTTTGTGCATGGTGAGAGATAGGGGTTTAATTTTGTTATGTTGCATATGGATTTCCAGTTTTCCCAGCACCATTTGTTGAAGAGGCTATCTTTTCTCCAATGCATGTTCTTGGCACTTTTGCTAATATAAGATAATTGTAGTTGTGTGGGTTAGTCTCTGTGTCCTCTGTTCTGTACCATTGGTCCACCAGTCTCTTTTTGTGCCAATACCATGCTGTTTTGTTACTACTGCTCTGTAGTATAGTTTGATGTCTGGTATAGTGATGCCACCTGCTTCATTCTTCCTGCTAAGGGTTGCCTTAGCTGTTCTGGGTCTCTTATTTTTCCAGATGAATTTCATGACTGCTTTTTCTATTTCTATGAGGAATGTCGTTGGAATTTTGATCAAAATTGCATTAAATCTGTATAGTGCTTTTGGAAGTATAGTCATTTTGATAATATTAATTCTGCCTAACCAAGAGCAAGGTAGATCTTTCCATCTTCTAAGGTCTTATTTGATTTCTTTCTTTGGGATTCTGAAGTTTTCATTATATAAATCTTTCACCTCTTTCATTAAGTTGATTCCCAAGTATGTTTTTTTTTTGAGGCTGTTGAAAATGGGGTGGTTTTCCTCTTTTCTCTTTCTGTGGACTTGTCACTGATGTTCAGAAATGCCTTTGATTTATGGGTGTTGATTTTTATATCCTGCTACTTTGCTGAATTCATTTAGAAGTTTTCTGGTGGAACTTTTAGGGTCTTCTAGGTATAAAATCATATCATCAGCAAATAGTGCCAATTTGAGTAAATAAATCAAATAGAAAGCATAACCAACAGACTAGATCACTTAAGAAAGAACATCAGATAATGAAGATAAAATTGATCACACAGTGAAGAAAGTTAGAAACCACGAACAGAACATCCAAGAATTATGGGAAAGCATCAAAAGACCAAATCTAAGAGTTACTGGGGTAGAGGAAGGCACAGAGTCAGCTGTTCTGCTGCTGCGTAAGTCCAGGCCTTGTCTCTGACTGCTGTCCATCTGTCTGTACTTCCTCATTCCACCATCCTGAGGAAAGGAGCAGGGAATGGGTAGGAGCCTCCGAGAAATGCCATTCCCTCCATTTCTATACCCCTTTGCTTCCACGTTGTACTGTACCTGGTTGAAGAGTCACCTCCAGGAGGCATTCCTACTGATACACAGTGAATCAATCAGTTCTCTGCTGTGAATTCAGTGCATATAACTGAAAGAACAAAAATGGGGAAAGATGCTTCAGTAAGCATCTTAAATTGTTTAATCCCCATCATGACCTTGTACTAGGTGGTATCAATGCAGCGCTGGGGATGAGAACATGGAAGCCCAGACATGCTGCTCAAGACCACACAGCTAGCTGAGAGCCAGTTCTCTGAGGTCTAGCTGAATAGAAATGCATCTTCATTTGTCTTTATGGAGGAAGCAGACAGGCCGGAGCTCTGCAGATCGGCAGACCTCTCGCAGGTGGTGCAAGTCATCACCATGGAATGTAGAACGGAGAAGGCTGAGCATTAGTTTTGCCTCCAGGAGCTGTTTACTGCTTCTACTTCAACTCCCTACTGTCCTTGTAATTATCTCAGCCATCAATTTCCATTATTAAATTAGCACTGATCAGTTACTGAATCATGACGAGAACTTTTTACAGCATGTGAACATGAAGATGGTCAAGACTACTCTCCTGCTATAAAAACAAAACAGGGAAATGAAAACAGTTACACACTAAAACAAAATTGTCTAACTGTGGCAGTATAAAGCTAATGTTATTCACTGCTAGTCATGCCAATTATATTAACCTCACTTTTTGAAAAGCACTTATAACCACTAGAAGTAGTAGTGCCAATGAAAAGGTAAATTGATGCATCTCTTCATTGTTCTCCACGTGGCTAGTTGGGATACCTAATAATTGTCTGTTATCTGAGTTATAAAGTGGTGGTTTGAGTTCAGGAGAAAGTGAAATGAACAAAGATTAAGAATATTGAATTCCAAGTGCTAGACATTAGTTTATGTAGAACTTTGGAAAATAATTCTATCATTCTACAATCTCTAATCTATAAACACAAAGTGAATTTAAATGTAAAATTCCCTAGATTGATTTGGTTTAAAATTTATGCAGATGGGAACATGCACACATGTACACAGTCTAATAAAAATTATATTGAGCCATTGAATTGTGCATTTTTCTTTTCATTTTAAATAATACCACAAACAAAAATTAGCTTGAAGAAAATGAAATACATTATCACAATAATATGGGGATTCCAAGGAGGGAGATGTTTTACCTTGCAAATCTAAGTGGTGGAAACTTTAGGTCTTCTTTGTTATCAATTTCTTTGCAAATACAGGTGACTTTATTGAGCTCTTGGATGTGGACTTGTGGTTCTCTTAGGAGAGCATCTACTCTCTACATACGCAAAGCAGGGCAAAGCTTGTGTCAGTGGGGGCTGCAGAGACGCAGCATCTCCACCACTCTTGGCAGGCTGAAGTCACCTGAGCAAGTTCTCCTGAGGGGTATTCATCTGCAGGTCTCTTTCTTTTGAAGCTCATTTTCTGATTTTAGTATCTCGTTTCATAAAACATATTAGAAGTGTTCCATTTTCTTCAATGTTCTGGAGGAGATTGTGTAAATTGGTGTTAGCTTCTTTAAATGCTTGGTAGAATTCTCCCGTGAGGCCATTGGGCCCTAGACATTTCTCTTTTGAAGACTTTTAAAATTACAATTAAATTGAATAGTTGTCTTTATCCCATCTGGAATTTATTCAAACCTACTTCTTGAATCTGTAGGCTTATATTTCTTGCCAAATAAGTGAGGTTTTAGTCAATAGTTCTTCAAGGCTTCTTCATCTCCAATTGAGCATTAGTATTGGGTCCATTTGGCCCCAGAATCTCTGGGATTCTGATTGTTTCTATTTATTCTGCAGTTCAGATTGGGTGATTTTTACTGCTCTGTCTTCCAGATTCTTTTCTCTGTATCCTCCACTTGCTGTTGAGACAGTTTGTTGGAAATTGAAAAGTGGAAATTTTCAAGTTTCCATTGGGTTTTTACATCTCCAGTTACTTTGCTGAGATTTTCTATTTCTTAATAAAACAAAAAGTGGTATTGATAAATGGAGTTATTGCTGTGACTAACCCAACCATGTGGCTCAGAAGCCTATGGAGCTGGTTTATAGAAGTATGAATTTTAAAATTTACAGATGCAAGCTGGAAAAAACTTTAGAATGCTGTAAGCCAAGCTTAATGGGCAATTCTGATGGGACTTCAAGAGACCAGAATGCCAATAGGACTGTGGATAGTAAAGACAGGGCTCATGAGTTTTCAGAGAAGAAGGAAGGCTCTATTGGAAACTGGACTTAGAGAGTGTTCATGTTATGCCCTGGAAAAGAAGTTGACTGCATTTTGCCTATGCCCTAACACTTTACGTGAGCCTGAAGTTAAATGTGATATACTAATTAAAATGGAGTAGAAAATCTCAAGGCAGCACAACATTCAGGAAGATGCGTGAATTACACTGATGGCTTTAGTCAACTTTACTGTGTTAATCAGGAGCAGAAAAAAATATCTTACAGATTTGAAAAACTTGGAGTTTGGTCAGGATAGGGACTAAGGAAGTTGTAGTTGTTACAGTCACTAAAGAGTTGCTAAGTCTTTACAAAGAAACAATAGGAAAGATGACTTGAGGGCATCTCAGGTTCAAGAATGTAAAAGTAAAAATTTATTTAAGAGGAAGCCATAGGGATATCTGCTTATACAAAGGAGCCTAGGACATTGTTTTACTGTGCTCAGCTGCAGAGGTACTGAGAGGTTTCTGCCACCCTAGTCACAGGAGGCTTGGCTACTGTTTGAGATAGTAGAATTCCTTGGAGTCAATTACATGGTGCTGGTTCTGCAGTAATACAAGATGTTAGAGTTATGGGATCTTGGATTCTTCCACCAAGATTTCAGAGGAAAACCTGGGAGACCAGGCAAAGTGTATCAGGGTTAGAATCCTTTCAGGCTGTCCCTGAGAGAGAGCTGCATGAAGAAGGGAGAAGGAGACCTAAGCTGCAATGGAGACCCCAAATATAAGAGATGCAAATAGTATGGGATGTCTGCCAAGGAAATCTGTGGGAAACAAGAAGAAGCAAGCTACAGGAGAGAGCATATGGGCTGCAACCAGCAAAGCCATAGAGGCAGAACTACATTAGATATTTGTAGAGAACATCACAGCACCATGTGTCCCAGGTGGTGGACTTATTTGCACAACTGTATTTTAATCTTGTTTTATTCCCATTTTTAATGCCCTTATTTCTTCATTTGTGGAAAGGAAATGTTTATTTTGTGTCATTACATTGGATAAATGTGGCTTGATTTTGATTTTTACAGGGGGAAACATCCATGAGTTTGCCTTGCCTCAGATGAGGTTTTGGACTTGCCTGCTCCGGTAATGCTAGAACTGCTAAGAATACGGGGACCCTTGGAAACGTTGGACAAAATGTATTTCGCATGGTGAGATTGTCATGAGCTTTTGGGGGATAGTTAGCTATGAGGTATTCCCCATTGGTTCATGTGTAAGGAAAGGCAAGAATTTTAAGAGGTGAAATAATTAGGTTTTGAGAGGCATCACCTAATCAGTGGATTAACCTACTGATATTGATTAACTGGGTAGTATTGTAGGCAGGTAGGTGTGGTGGGAGACAGTACTTACTGGGGGCATGCCTGTGAGGTTCACGTTTTGTCTCTGGTGATTGGACCTCTCTGCTGCTTGTTGCTGTGTCCTGAGCTGCTTCCCTCCTCCACGCCCGTCTGCCACAATGTTGTGCCTCATCTTGGGCCCAGAGCTGTGTAGTCACCAACCATGGACTGCACCTCTGAAACTGTAAACCAAGACAAACTTTTCCTCCTCTAGTGCCTGTCAGGTGTTTAGGTCACAGTGATATGATGCTGACTAAAACAAGGACCAAAAGAGTGAATTGACTTGCTCAGGATCCCAGCTGCTCAAGGGTAGAATGTCTACTAGGACTTCCATCAACAGACTCTTGCTTGTGCTCATGTCCTCTGCTGTCCAAGCGTAGCACAAGGTCTCAGGGCTCTCCTGCTCATTGGCGTCACCACCCTGCCCTTTGCTGTGATTTATCCTCCTGTATCTCTTTCAGGTGTACTTGAAACTTTTGAACATAAGGATATCTTTTTTTTTTTTTTTCCTGTGTAAGGTCTCAATCTTCAGAAGAGCCTTATCTTCTTTTCTGGGGCTTTGTTAGCTTTCATAAAGATTTGATTCTAGGCTTGGCATTTACTTGGAAAAATTATTTATCCTCTTGATTTCTAGGTCTTCATCTGTTAAACAGAGATAATAGAATTATAACATACTGTTTTTTTGTAAATGAGTTCATGCATGTAAATTTGTTGTTTAATGCCTGATGTTCTACAGGTGATCAATGATTGCTACATAATTTTGTTAGTGTAGTTTATTCAATTCCTTTGCTCAAATTATTTCATATGGTATGGTCTTCAGTTTACATGTCATCCTGTGATTAAAATCTGACTTCTTATTCTCAATCCTCCCAGTTGTAAATAACCACTCACCCAACTTTTTGAACTTTTTTGTTCATTCAAAGACTAAATTTGGTTTTATTTCTATTAGATATCCTGATCAAATTATAAGAAATTCAAGATTATAAATTATAAATTATTCTTCTTAGTATTGCCTCAATATTTACCTAATACTTTACACAGAATAAGTGCTGAATAAATGCTTCTACAGTATGAGCATGGTATAGCTCATTTGGTATTGACCCATGAAACACCTCAAAGACCAACCTGCTGTGTTTAGTGCTACTGCTTAACACAGAACTATTAACAAAAAGATCCTAAGAAACTGTTTTTAACAAATCAGTGGCAGGATTAATGATGAAGTCAACTCTGTTGGCTCAGTTTGGCAGCTGACCATCAAGCTTGGTTCCGTGGAGAAGAGGGCAGTGGCTCCAGATTATGACGGCATCTGACCTTGACTTCCCACCTCCACCATCAGTGAAGCTGCTAGGTCAAGGAGGAGAACTGGCCACAGGCTCTGGGATGAGACGTGACTACAGCTCCGCCAGCCACTGCAGAGATGGGCTCTGAGCGTGACCCTGGCCCTCTTCCACCCTCCCCACAGTGACAGAGAACCCCAGCGCCCGTGCTGCCCTGTGCAGAGCAGTTTATGAGCACAGAATTGGTCTCCCCCCACCCCGTAAACACAAAATCCTCCTGTGGGAAGGAAAGTCTATAAATCAGGACAGCAAACCAGGCAAATAGAAGAAAGAGGAAAAGAGCCTTCTTTTAAAGTCTGCACACACCTTCTTGTGTTTCCCTTCCACCGTCTGTTTCTGTTTGTGCTCGTCTTTGGTTACAGGCCTTGGAGTATTGGTTTCACGGTTCTTGCTACGGCCCTGTGTGAGCCTTTCCAGCTTGGGCCCGACCTCGGCATGGCTTCAGGACCCAGCTGGCCTGGGACAGACATCTTCCATGTCCATCCCCATGTAAACAGGAGGGAAGCCCCCTTCCAAAGACAACCATTTCAGCCGCCCCAGGAGGTGGGTGCAGGGCGCCTCCTTAGTACAACTCTTGTATAGACTCTTCTTCTGTTTATCTTACTTTGGGTTTTTGTTACATGACTCCTCACAGCTTTTTATGATGGGCATATGTGTATATTTAAAACGTGCTAACGCATCCTTAAACACCCCAATGTGTTACATTGTGGTGTGCATTCAAAGCTTCATTAAAATAGCGGCAACAAAAGGCTAACTTCTAAAAAAGTCCTCCACTTCCGCATTAGCCACGTCCTGTTGAACTAGTGTTCTCTTCAGTTGTGAGCAAAGGGTACCAGGGCCACATTAACACCTGCAGGGTCTCCACCAGAATCCAGCTGTGCCCGGGACTTTCTGCCACTGATTCCAAGATGTCAACATGAAGAGCTTGTTTCCAGGCCTGCAGCTCTCAATGGCGCCACAGAGGGGCCACTCAGAAACCTTTCTGGATTACGTCTACGTCAAATTTTTCCCTCCATCAGGCTTCTTCTGAAAGCAGTGACGGGCACATTGTCAGGATGACCTTGGCCTTCTTTTGTCTCTGAGTCCTTGTCCTCCAGCTAAGACTCCATCACCGACTGCTGTGATGAGATCACCTTGGCCCAAGAGAGGTGCCGTGGCTTTTGTTGGGAGCAGGCAGGGAAAGAATCGACTTCTGCTCTGTGGAGTGTGGGTGCCTACAAAGAATAGCTGGGAAAGAATTGCAAATTCAGGGAGAGAGGTTTATTAATTAAAAGATAACAAATGTTGCTTAGAAACTGGCAATTTTTTTATGAGTTGGCAGGACAATAGGGTCATTTTCTTCTTCTCTTGGTGTTTCAAGATTCACCGCCAACAAGGAAATATCTGGCTCTTCCTTTAGTCTGCTTATTTTTCTAACCCCATGAAATGTAGCTCTCAGTGGCGGGGCCCACCAAAGTCAGATGTAAGTGAAAGGAGGCCCTTCAATGCCAAGGACAAGCACTCAGAACTTTGTGGAGTGCTGGGGGCCTCCCACAGATGACCGCCATGCTCAGAGTGGTCCCAGGCAAAACCCCCAGCCTTCACTATTAAGGGCCGTGAAACTGAAGACGGCAGCATGCAAGGCTTCACGGAAGCAGAGTGGACCTGGCCACATCTGCCAGATGTTAGGGTGCTGGAGAGGATATGGGGACAGCAGGAGAATTCCACTTATGAAGAGAATGCTGACCAGACAACACCTGAGTTCTGACAGTGCTTCCCAGCAGGGAGCAGCCTCCCCCTGTTCCCTGAAGAAGGACAACAGTGTCCAACAGGGTGGGCTTCACAGAGAGGACCCAGTCCCCAAGGAGAGGGAGGCCAACGGCCTGTGGGGTGTGGGGTGGTAGAGAGCCTGCTGGCCATAGTACCCCTCTGCGCTGGGCCCACCACCTGTGCTCCTGGCCTCACTCCACACCTGCTGTCCTCTCTGCAGGGCCTGTCCAGGTCCTGGGCATCTCCAGCTAGCACGTGCAGAGCGGCCACTGCTCTCCCATCAGTGCAAACCCATTTCACTCATGTCTCCTCCTCCTCCTGCCCCTCCTCCTTCTCCACTCATTGCCTGGACTTTCTTCTCTGGCCCTGGTCACTGTCTGTTCCCTGAATTCAGCGAGTACTTTCCTGTTTGATGCACACATGTCCACCTCTAACCCCAGGGCTCTGCCACAGCAGCCCCCACCAGAGGGGAATTGGTGTAAACAACTCACTGGCCACCAGGACAGGTCTAGGGGGGCAGCAGGTGACCTCCCAGAACACCCACCCCTGTGAATTTGTCAAAGTCCACTTGGGTACCAAACCCTTTCTCCCTGGGCTTCAGATGACTGGCTTTGTGTTCTCAGCCCACTTCAGCCCACTTTCCTCATGGAGCCACTGTCCTGTGTCTAGTTCTGAGTACAAAACCGTGATATTAGTGGACTCGGTTTCCTTAAAATACAGATACGACTCTTTGGGAACACAATTGGGAGGGTGGGAAGTTGGAGCAAATGAGAAAATTTTGCAAAGTTTTTTTTTTTTGCCTAAGTGTAAATTAAAGCTTGATTCTTTTGCATTTTCTGGGAAAAAAGCAAGTATAGTGGAAAGAGCCCAATTGACAGCAGTAGACCTATGTTCGCAAGTGACAAGTGGCTCTCATGGCTCTGGGAGCCTGGGGGCCTGGGCTTAAACTTAACTTCAGGCACTGGTGCACGCACAACCCTGAAGAAACTGGACGTGAGCAGGAGGGGCCAGCCACTGCCCATGCTCAGCGAGGACCCAGCCCCTTCTGACTCCTGGGCTTCCTTCTTAGCCTGTGTCCGCAGAGTGCTCTGTGCTGCGATCTGAGATTATTTAGTGCTCTGTGTTGTTGATTTGGCCTGAACTTGGGTTTAAACTCTTCTCTGTTGCCAGGTTTGCCAGTCTTTCCTCCCTGAAACAAACACATCATTAGGGGAAAATGCTCAGTGGTTTTACTGTGATTATTAATAAAAACAAAATATCCACCTGGGGATTGCTAGGGATTAGTATGGTCTGAAAATGAATCCACACTTGATTACCTATTATGCTTGCACACCAAAGATAAAGGGGACCCAGGGAAATCCTTCCTCTCCCTTGGAAAGTTTATTAAAGTGATAAATGAGGTTTGGGTGGCAGCTGAGCAACTGTGAAGTCCTCCCTGGTGGACAAGCTGCAGCCTGCTTGGTGGGAGCCTCTGACAACAGGGTGACTTTAGCAGGCAGGCAGGCTGTCTCCCACACACCTGGTGCTGTCAAGGGTTACTGAGACTTCAAGATTCCTGGACATGGAATATTCAAAAAAATGCCACTGGATATATCACAAACACTAGGCAACCCCATTTCCCCCACTGCATGGATCATTTTCCTGTGATCCATCTCAGGAGGAATAGTCAATATATTAATTTTCCTAATGGAGCAGAGCACTGACAAGGAATAATGAGGAGGCTTCCTAATGGCCCCATTTTCCATCTGTCCTCTGAACTCACATGTCCTCACAGGCCCAGCCGTGACAAGGAGCCAGCCCTCCTCCTACCTGGAGTCCCATCTTCCCACATGGCAGAAGAAGACTGTTCAAAACCCAGTGTCATAAATACATTCACCACATGCATGCATATATTTTGGAGGATCCCAGGCACTGAATTCTCACTTATTCCAAAGTGTAAGAGAACATCTTTCCAGTTCTTCTCTAACATGCTGCCCAAATTCCAAGCCTTCAAATCAGGGAATGTCTCAGCACTTGATATTGAGTGGTGTAAGAATGCTTTGGCGTACTTACCTCTGAGCTTCTCCTAGAAGAAAGTTCAGGATTGGCAGGTGGCTTTGTCAAGCTTTTAGACAACAGCATACAGATGGGATCTCTGCGTATCCTCACCACTAACAGAAGACAGTGATAAAGCTGACTTTGCTTCTGCCGTTGTCGAGGATGAACAAGGCAGGTGAAGTGGCAAAGCTTGCAGCCTATCTAGCAGGGAAGCCCTGCCCACGGCCTGTGTTTGAGCCTTAGGATCCTCGCTACAGCGCTTCCTTGCTCTGTGATTTGCACCAACAGAAACATTCTGTGCGCCCAGGCACAGGTGAAGCACTCCACACACTGAGTACTGGGGGTGAGCGGGTGGGTAGTCGCAGTCCGGAACATGGATTCTGAGGAAGAACACATGGGTACAAGGGGACACTCAAGGGACCCTGGGCTCTCCTGATGCAGAAGTTGTGTTGTTGCTTCCAGGGATCAGAGGTCATCCAATATGATCGAAACCTAGGTTTTACAAACAGACCACAAAGTGGCTTCCTAATAACACATCTCGGCATCTTTCTCCTGTTTGAAATAACTCGTGTATACCCCACCCCCATTCCCCTTATGTTTCGACTCTGCAACTGCTGTGCCGTCACTTCTAGGTGAGTCTAGATTCGCACGTGTGCTGCACCTACCCTGTGAGGCTAGTGATGATGCCAGAGCCATGATTTACCTGCAGTCTTCTCTAATGGAAGGAGATAACTTAAATTCTCTGATGTCTAAAGATTTCATCAGTCATTAGAAAGTCACAGTTCGGCGGAAAAATAAAAAAGATCTCACAAATTCAGGTCCACATTGCTTTACCCTGTGCAGTCTGCCTGAGAGGCCATGTCCCTTGGAACCCAGGGCATGAACTCCAGCTCCCTCTGCACCAAGAAGCGACTGTGCCCCACCCTGGAGGCTGAGATGCCTCTTACACAATAATGTAACAATATCTGTCTTACTGGATGGTGGCTGGATCAGATAAGGCCATGCATAAAATCACCTGGGATCTGGTGACGCAGTGAAAGGTACGGCTATCCCCACTTCCTGAGGCGTGGGCAAGGCATCAGTTCGTGTCCGAGGGGCTCTCGTTGGCACTTACAGGCTAGTTCTTGTCACTGTCCTCGGGCCCTCATTTAACAGATGAGGGCCCTACAATTTCCAAGAGTGTAAGAAACACATCCAAACTCTGCACGGCCACTTGTCTGCGTCAGGGTGCCGTCCGGCTTCTCTGGCAGTTTGAGTCCAGTCGGGAGCAGGGGTGGAGGTCTCCTAGGACCACCAAAAGAACCCCTTTCTAATCAAGCTACCTTGTGTTAGCCAGGTGTGCTCGCCCAGGGGCACAGCCCTGTCCTTGGTCCCACTGAACACAAAGTGCGCCTCATAGGTACCCCAGGGCCACTCAGAACTCTGAACCAGAAGGCCGAGCACAGAGCACATGGCACCCGAGCCTGGCTGAGGCCAAAGCCGGGTGCTGAGCTGGGAGGGCTTCCCTGTGTCAGTAACTTAACCGTTAGTCCACTCGCAGGTTTGTCACAGCACCCTTAAACATGCTAGGATCCGAGCTCCTCTCTGTGGTTGGCTGGGCCCCCACAGCTGTCCTGGAGTGCCAACTCCCAGTGCCTCAGACTCGGACCCTGTTTGCACAAAGGGTGCCACAGAGGTGACGGAGTTAAACAAGGTCATTAGGGCAGGCTGTAGTCCCTCATGATTAGTGTCAAAGGGGCGACTTGGACAGCTGAAGGAGGGAGAAAATGTGAAGACCCAGGAAGAGCCTGGGCCTCCAAGGCCAAAGCCCTGAGCAGAGCCCCTTCAGCCCTCTGCAGCACCAACCCAGGGGGCACCTGGACCTGGACTCTTGGCCTTCAGAACCAGAAGCGGGGGCGATCAATTCCTGCAGCTCAGG
Source organism: Marmota monax (assembly GCF_021218885.2). NCBI lineage: Eukaryota > Metazoa > Chordata > Mammalia > Rodentia > Sciuridae > Marmota > Marmota monax. The sequence goes on along the minus strand of NW_026692321.1, from coordinate 2,294,176 downwards.
CCCCATGGCTGTGGTGCTTGGTCGCAGCAGCCCTGGCAGACTGACGCCCAGTCTTCTGCTGAAGCTTGAAGTTCCAGCTGTTTTCTGCTTCCCGTGGTGGTGTGCATCTTGGAACTACCCTCACATGGAAAGTGACTGCAAAGTCTAAATACTAGGCCACTGAGGTCGTGGGCCCTGGTGACCTGTACCTGACAGAATTCTGAACCATAAGCAGCGATCACAGGCACGTTGTCCACAAGGACAAAGCCTCGGGCAATCACTGTCTACACTGATTTCCACTGCACCCAAAGATCCTTGGTGGACGGGTCCAGGATCCGCAGTCTGCCTCTCCTTCAGACCTGCCTGAACCCTTGGTGTGCCGGGGCTCCTGTAAGTACTCATGTGGGTCAGCAGGATGCCTCCGGTGAGCTAAACTTCTGTGCATCTTGGCTTCCCTCTCCCCACGAGGGCCCATTGCCCCCTGCCCCAGGGGCTTCTCTGGAACCTGTGAAGCTAAATTGGTCCTGTAGTGTGAAGAGACCGTGCCCTTGGAAGAATCTGAAGTTCCTTTACATGCTTCAGACTTCGGGAACCTTGCAAAGCCAGTGTTTCTGTGCTTCTGGAATTCTATTGTGGAGATTCTTTTTGAAAGAAGCAAAGTCTATGGAAACCCGAAATGTACACATTCTAACCTGAGCAGAAGGCTTGGCAAGCGATGCCATCTAAGAACAAAGCAGCCGGCATCCTCCCTCTGGAGACAAAACACGTTGTTTCTATGACATACTTAGTCTCCATCTGCTCAGAGAGAGGGAGTGAATCTCCCATATGCCTCGCCATTGGGCCATGCTGCCTCCAAGAGCCGCTCGTCCCACAATGCGGAATTGAGCCTTAAGTAACTTTCGGCTGCTCTAATGGAAATAGCATATGGGTCCTAAACGAGTGAAAACAAATGAATACCTTGATTATTTTGCTCTATTTTTGTGTTAATAAAAGGGACTGCCACTAATCACTAATCAGCTTCTAACGATTTTGGTAAATCTGTTTTCATTTTTCAGAAGAATTCTCAAGCAATACCCATCATACTCAGTGTTGAAATTATATATTCATGAAAAAAATGTAAATACCCCCAATTATGTTATATGGTCATATTTTCCACATAAACATAGGCATTTATTTCCTCTTGCAGTACCCAGAGCCAGCGCAATATGTAATTTGTGAGGCTATTTGGCAACTAAGAATGATTAAGACCCTGCTGTTTGCAGTTAATATGGTGCATAACTTGAGTTTGAGGCCAGAAAAGGAAGTTTGGCTGATACTGAACTGTTCCTTTGTTTGTGAGTGTGAAAGTTTGGTGTGATATTGAGTCTGGTTTTGTAGACTATTGCTACAGAAATTATAAAAGGGGGAAAAAAGGAAAAGCGATTATTTTATTTAATATTTGCACATTCTATTCTTAATTCTCATAGTTGATTACACAGTTACCTGTACAAGGGAAAGCTTTAGGCTCAGTTGGTCAAGGACTTGGTAGCAAGATGGGCAGGGTGTGAGCCCCACACTGGCTGCAGCTCCAAGCCATGCCATGGTCATGGGCAGAGCTCTGCACAGCCATGTTGCCTGTGCTGTTCTGGAGAATGAAGGAAATCAGACATGCTGGTTATCAGATTAAGACTAACTCCTGTAGGAAGATGAACTGGAAGCAAATGTAACTAGAGGAAAAACAACAACAACAACAAAGAACTCAGGACGTATGTAAAAATGAGTGTGGAATTAATGAAGGAGTGATGTTTTGTTTTTTCCAGGGGAGGAATTGCACATCCTTCAGGTTGAATTATCAGAGAAGGGGGACCCTCTAGATGGGCAGCAGATTAAGCCTGCAGAGAAGGACACCATCGTCTTTGCAGGGGCTAGACTATAAAGCTTCACCTCCTGTCGCTGGGAACTTGGTAGGAAGTGGAGCAATCACACACTGACCAGGGAACAAGACCAGGATCAGAGCCATGGACAGATGGCTCCTGTGGAGCTTTGCAGACAGGAAGATAACAACACTGTGACCAGTGAGGTCATAGGGCCTGTGCCCCAGACTATGGTTCCTTAGAGGTTCAAGATTTCTGGCCGGACTCTGGAAAATATTGACCCCCACAGGGCAAAAGTGGGCCAAGAGGCTCAGGTGGAGCTGAGGATGGTCATCCACGAATCACTTCCCAACACAAACCCAATGACTGGAACATCAACATGGTTTTACTTACCCATCGGAAATTTGTCCTCAATCTTGCCAGGTAACGTAATAAAACAAGTGTGCAAATCGACAGCAGCTCTGTGCAGAGGAGGGAGAAGAAAGGCAGAAGGCGGAGCACCAGCAGCCGCCCACAGAACTGCGGGGAGCAGAGGGAGCTGGACTCGAGGACCAGGACCAATGAGGGCACAGATGGAATCCAGGGTTCCAGAATGCAGCTGGCTCTCAGCACTGTGGCCATCGTGCGGCCACTACAACCAAGTCTGATGGAGTGGTTTCAGCCTCCCAGAGTCAGGAGCCAGTGTAGCACAGAACCGTGTTCCAGAACATGATGATGGGCAGCTCCTTCTAGAAAGAGTTGAGTCAGATCCAGTTGAAGGACCATCTGCAGTCTCAGGGAAGACTGAGAAGAGCACGTGGCAATACCGGTCATTGTCACCTTGGCAGGTGTCTGCTTCAGGTGGGCTCATGGTCTAACCTTTAAATCTGCAGGTGCAGCATAGTTCTGACCTTCGCCTTCTCCCAGGGTCTGTGTTCAGCCTGTCAGGGAACTAAACCCACTGAGTCACATTATTTTGCAGTTTAGTTTATGTTTAAACTTGGGGTGCTCCAAAGGGTCAAAAGATAAGCTTCGTGCCTCAGCAATGGGCTACTGGGATGCAGGACACAAGACAAGCTCATTAGGAAGCACTGGGTCCTGACCACTCCTTTTTCTTTGGGACCTGAACCACCACTGGGTGGGGGGTTGTTCAGGTAGGGGCAGCTGCTCTTCAGGGAGCTTCTGGTGTGAGGTTCAGACTCTGCTGGAACTAGAGAACCACAAAGCAGCTGGGCTCTGGATCCCTTATGACACCAGGGTTCCCTGAACATATGCTACCTTTATCGAAACCTCTCCTCCTCTTTGGTTCAGCTTCCTGGCTTTGGCAACAGCTCAGGAATTCCCTAAGGTGGCCCTGGAGTATTGCCCCAGCTCAGGGGTCCAGGAATCAGAGCTGAAAACCTTGGGTTAGCAGAGGATTCCAGGTGTGGCCGAATGGGTGACAGCTAGGTTGCAGAGTCCACTGAGGTTAAATGGACATGGTTCCTGGTCAGTGAGGCCACTGTGGTAGCTGTCTCAGTGAGGCCATTGCTCTTTGGCCCTTTACCCATAGAGAGAGTATCCCATGAAGGTGAGGATGTGGACATTGACTCAGGTACTCTTTTCAGACACCTGTGTGCCAGGAAGAGGAAAGTACAGGGACCATTCAACAGGCCACCCGTGGCGTCCAGTTAAAACAGCACACAAAAGTACCAGTGACATAAATGTACTCTGCTCCTTTGGTGATGTCAAGAACTGTAGAGAAGTAGGAAACTTTGGATTCTTGAATCAGGTTCAGAGAGATGATTACTTGTGAATTATTGAAACTCCAGGCACTGGGGAGTAACCGTGGAGCAGAAAGCTTCTGTGTTCTCTTACATGCTATATCAGCCCTGGCTCTACCTACCTCTGTAGGCTTTCCAACTTCGAGGGGGATATTTCACCAATCTGACTAAATTATCTCCTTCTCTCAGGCTTATTCGTATGAATATTCTAATTGGACTTTTACTTAATGAGTTAATTATTTAATTTAAGAGGATGCAGTGTTTTAAGGATTTCTTTAAGAGAACTGTGTGACCTGTGTGGTGGTGGAGTGCACTCTGTGAGCCCTGGAGGTAGGTATTCTGTGGCTGGCACCTGCCTAGGCCATGTGAGCTGCCAGTGGAGGGCCTGATGGATGTAGCCCAGGAAGCTGCACCTCACCTGCGGCATCTGAGACATCCTTCAGGAAGGGCTGCTTCCCAGTGATGTGGCGCTGATGAGGGTGAAGCCACATTTCTCTTGGGTTTTGGAAATTAAAGAAAAATGTTTTTTTCTATAGTCGTCAAAATATATTATGCTTTTCAAATATAAGAAATTGACTTCCACTAAATCAATTCAAACATGACCCCGAATCATTTGTATGTCTCACTTTTTAGATTAGATTAACAATTAGATCCAGATGTTGAAAAATGAACCTCCAGAAATTATGTAGCATATCTTAGACCTTATTTATAATTTTTCAATATAGCTCCAGTTCTAGGCTTCCACCCACAGCCTGAGTCACTAGGATGAAAGGCCAAGTCTCCTTGTGAGACAGCTCTTGGGCCTGCTCTTTACACCCACCTTGCCCAGGCACAAGTGTGCATGTTGAGCACATGGAGAAGAGGCTGGGTGTGCTCTTCCCAGAGCTCTGCTCTCAGTCCTGGCACAGAAGCAGAGGCAGCTGGGGGGTGGGGGCAGCTATTCCTCATCTGAATAATGCCTTCATATTTTCTTTGATCCCTCATGGAAAGTAGTTTTCTCTACTGTTCTTTCTTGATTGCTCCAGTTCTTGTTTCATGTTTAGATGGTACCTGTTCATCCTGCCAATTGCTCTCCCTTTGCATCTTCCCATTATCCTCAAAATTTCTCATTAGAAACTTTCCTCAATAATTCTGCAGCTCTACTCTGGTTCTAATTCTTTAGACTGATGTCTGAAAGAGCTTGGGTGCAGGGAGATTCTCTTCTCACTCAGGATGTAATTTTTAAGCAGAATGGAAGCTGACAGCCAAAATAACATGGAACAATACTTTTCCACATAAGAAATACTTGGAGAAATAGTACTTTTGAGCAGACAAGGCATGGGGACAGGCCAAGCCATCTCACAGAGAAAGAAACTGAGGGTAGAAGGTAACTGTGTTTCTTTGGGCCCCTCAGGTAATCTTGCTGGCCTCATGTCTGGATGCTGAAGGACATTTCAAGGGGCTTTCTAAGACCCACTTGATTATCCTCCTGTGCTGAGTCCTGTCCTCTGGTTAGGGCAGTGCTCAGCTCCGCCCCTGCATCCCTCCTCCCTTGTGTTCCTGCTTGGGGAATGTTCACTCTCTCTTCCCACTCTATCTTTAGTTTTTCTTTTTCTTTTTTTCCCAGGTTCCTTTGCTCCCAATGCCTCCTTCTAATCTAGGGTGAGTACTTGCAGTCCTTAAGCTAGAGCTGTGATTTCTATCATTTGGCTCTACTGCAGCTGATATTTATGGGTTGAGTGTCTCCCTCCAATTTCGTATGTTGGGTCCTAACCCCTGGCACCTCAGAATGTGACCTCATTTGCAGATAGGGTCCACGAAGGTGGAGTTAAAAGAGATCACTGGGGTAGTGCCATCCAAAAGGTCTGGCATCATTGTAAGAAGAGATCTGAAGACAGACACATAGACACACTCAGAGGGGAAGAGACAGGGAAGGCACCATCCACAAGCCAGGGAGTGAGGCTGGAACCGATCTTTCCAGAAGGAGCCACGTGCTGCCCCTCGATCTAGGACCTCCAGTCTTGAGGACCTCGATCCTAAGTGTCTGTGGTGTCCGCCGCCCAGCCTGTGGTTCTGTGGTACAGCAGCCCTGCCAACTCACACCTCCTCATGCAAAGTGTGCAGAGCTGAGACCACTGACCCACGGGAACCTCCCCACCCCCATTCATGGCACAAGGCGGTATTTCACCACTCCCAGGAGCGTTGCGACTAGAGGGGGGTCCTGACGTGGTCATCTTGGCCTTCCAGGACACCCCTTTGTGTGCAGGTGTCTTTGAGAGGGCTTGGTCTATCCACAGGACTTTTCCAGGTATAACTGGTGAAGAAGCAATGGGTGCCTTTTGCAGAAATGAATGCTGCTGTCTATGGAGGCCGTTGCTCATCACTGAAACTTGTTTAAAAGAGATTTATTCACTCCACGCTCAAAGAGGGGCTGTATATCTGATGATCTCTGTGTTCAAGTAACTGCACTTCTGTAGAAATGGAGCTGTCCAAGAGCCACAGGCCCATGTTGGAGCAGGAGCCCAGATTTTGGACCTGGAGTCTGGAGGCAGGGATATCACCTGGAGATCAGACAGGAACAGCTTCACTCCATGTCCTGAGGAGACACTCAGAGAGGTCAGGGCTGACTTAATGCTCTGCCCTCGCCTTCTTGAAATTCCCAGAAATCTTTGAACAAGGGTTTTCCCTTAACAGATGGGATGAGCTAGGATACCAGGAGCGACTGGACGTGATCTCAGTAAACAGTGCTGTTCACATGCACTCGCATTTACCACATGTGTACACGGACCCCCATGTCCGCACATCTTCTTTTTTGTGTTTGTGGGGTACGTATCTTCATTGTTTCCCCTTAAGGAGTCCAGTGGGGCAAGTCCTCTCATTAATCTCCATTCTGTAGAGGAGGAGACAGTATCAGAGTAAGTCTGAAAAGTTCCCCAAGCAGCACAGAGGTGGCCCATCCAATGGACCTCAGAAAGCCCCTTGGAATTTCCTCCAACACATCCAGACATGGGCCGTCAAGAGCACCCCAGTTTCTTCCTCTGAGAGATGGCTTGGCTGGTTCCCATGCCTGTCTCCTCAAAACTACCATTTTTCCAAATAGACACTGTTTCCTGTGTAGAAATGCAGTGCACTGTGCTATCCAACAGCCAGACCTCCCTAGGAAGGGGGCAGGTTCCAGTGCACCCACTTCAGAACCCCCACAAGCCCACTGACCAGGTGCAGGAGCTTAAGACAGGACATGAGTTGGCTCGTCTGTGCAGACCCTACAGATGCTGGCCGGTAGTCCCGATGTGGTTTTCTGGTTCTTGAAATACATGGAGTGTGTCCAGCGGTATATGCTTATTTAAGCCCTATTAGGTTCATACAGAACAAACCACTCAGTCTGGTAAGTTAAGAAGAACCCATGCTCTGTGCCTGTCAGCAAGTCACATGACACAGCCCAGTGGACCCTATGCAATGGCCACAGGTGTTTCTACTTACTCAGGTGAGGTGATCCTGCCTTCTTCCCGAATCCCTCATGGAATCCCTGGGGAGTGCTTCTGTCTTCTTGATACCACTGGCTGGACTTGGCCATGAGGGTGGTTGGCTCTTGGCATCTCCAGCCTGGTGTCCTTCGTGGAGTTGCTATGCTATGCCCAGCCTGTTCCCAAACTCCCCACAGCTGTCTTCTGGCACCTCCTGTTGCTGACCCCAGCTGGGTCCTGTGGCAGTGCCTGGCTGCCCACTGTGCCTGTCCCCTGCACCCATGTGCCATCTCAGCTCCGCAGGGGCCCATCCCTCTGCCACACAGTCCAAAGGCTGCTTCCAGAGTGTACTCTTGAGAGCTCACAATCACGGTTCCTCTCTGCCCTCCTGACCACATCTCCTAGCCCTCGGTTCTCCCATGGATGGCACAGGGCTAGGCTTCCAGGATGGACCAATGGCAGCCAAGGAAAAAGAGTTTTCCAGAGAAAGACAGCTGGACTCCAGCCCAGGAAAGTCACATCCCCAGAACAAAGTCACAGTTGGTCTCAACAGCCAAGAGCAGGGAAGCTACGGGAAGCATATTGAAAATCATTTTCTTCAGTCTTAGAACAATGGAGACCAGTTGACAGACACCATCCGGATGCAGAAGTCAGGGCCTGAGCTGGTCAGCAGCAGGAACATGAAGCCCAAGGGATTTAACTGACTTCCCTACAACTGGTGAGTGCTTGATTACACACTGATCTCAGAGCCTCGCCATCTCTCTTGAGCTGAATGATTTCATGTCTTTCTATACCCACTTAATTCCAGAGGTAATCTCCCAAGGAAGTTTCCGGCCTAAGTCTAAACCTTCTTTAGGAATCATCATGAACTCCACCAAATGGAAATCTCTGGTCTCCTGTGTAGACTCCCCCTCCCAAAGATAAAGTGTGTGTTTGCCAAAGAAGAAAGGTGCTTCCAAAATATTGGGGTGAAAGACGCAGCTTAGAGAACCTTCCCCACGTCCCTCCCCTCTGGCACCTGGAAATAGATTGCCCCCTTGACTTTTGCCTTTTTGTTTGTTTGCTTAAATTGGATTCGTTTTTATTCAACTCCTTGAAAAGTTCCAGATTGTAGGGGTGGATAAAGCTCACAAAACCTCCTTCCGCCTCCAGGTCCCCCGCAGCAGCTGAGCGCTGCTGGAAGTCCCTGCTAAGTGGGTGCTGAGAGCGGATTGGCCCCTCCCCTCACGTGCTCCTCTGGTCACTCTGGTCTCAGATTCCTGGTAACTCAGCAGAGCAGTGCACTAGAAAAGCAAGGGTTGGCTGCTACCTAGCCGCCACTGTCCTACCTCCTGCTTGGCTGTGAGCGTGGCTTGTCTTGCTTGTGACATACCCTGGAGAAATGCTCACTCCTGAGGTTTCTTTGGCGGGATGTTTCTTGTAACCTTTCCATCCCTAAAATACAAAAGAAAAACACTGCAGATCAGCTTATGAGTCGCGGGCGGTGGTGGGGGCAGGGATACCTGATTCCTGCACGGGGGAGTCGGAGGCCTGCAGCGCTCGGCTCTGGGGACTGCAAAGATTCATGTTTATGGGCGGCCTGTTGACGCTCCAGCACGTGTGGTAGCGCAGAGCATCAAAGGAAGACGGGCTGCGCACGGCCACCATTCCAAATGAAGAATGGCCCTCCTCAGGCCTGGCGTCCTAATGTGGCGCAGATGGAAACGTGTGCTTCCCTGTTTTACTGTTTCTGTGCATTACACAGGCAGTAAATACGCACCAAATCAAGCTGTAATTTCTAAGGTTCCTTACAGCCTATTTTAGCAGTATCAGCTGCTGCAGTTTATGGAGCCCCTGGAGAAAGCTGCCCAGGTTCCCCAGTTTTATAGGGCATTCCAAGGAGACCTCACAAATAAAATGGGTGGAAAGTGTGGCCGTGTTCTCAGTACCCACACAGCCCGTGTGGTGCTCCCTGTGGCTGACACACTTTAATTGCACGTGGGTACATTTTTCCTCCTCATACTCACGTGTATTGATCTTTCTTCTTTTTTAAAATCACTTTTGAGATGCTGTGAGGTCTTTGGGCTACTGTCTAGGATGGGTACCCGTTGGGCAAGAGCTCGGAGAGTCCTGCAGTGGAGGGGGCCTCCCGTGGCCCCAGGATCCTGGGAAGGCCCTGCAGACCTGCACATGGAGAAGGGGGCTTCTGTGGACCAGCGGAGAGGGTGTTGCCAGGCATCGAGTGCAAGCCCTGGAGCAAGATGGCCAGTGCAGGGACTGAGCAGAGTCGGCCCCAGCTCAGCTCCACCCCAGAGGAACCAACGTGTGTCCACTGCTGTCCTGAGCAAGGCATTATGGGTTTGTGAAGGATCCTCTAATGTAATCATTGCAAACTCACAGATTTGATATGATTATTTCCATTTTACAGATAAAGAAACTAAATTTTAGAAATGTTGGTGACCTGTAAGACACACAGCTAGAGTTGGTGCAGAGCTGGGAGTTTAAATAAGGGATATTCACAGCCAAGGTCCATGTTCTGAGTTTCTCCCAACAACTGAAGAGGCTTCCCCGTGGCTCCCACAGGTCCCTGCTCACACTCTGAGCAGGTGGTGTTCCCATGGCTGTCAGGTGGTGGAGCCCTGCAGAAGACTTGGGCCTCCTGGTGGACTGTGGGCATCTGCCACCTTACCACCAGGAATCCAGTGTGCTGAGGCCAGCGCTATGGCCTGAGCCACAGCCCAGGGAAGAGCCCTATGGATGAGGGGACCCCTGTCTCCCCTCCAGCAGAGAAGGTGGCAGGAGAGGAGGGACGAGCAGGCCAGTAGCTCCAGGATCCCTGGAAGACTTGGGCTGCACAAGGAGAGACCTATCAGATGGACCTCTAGCCACCTTTTGAAATCATCCGGAACTTTTAATCAACTGTTCCATGTGAATGTCAATTAAATTTCATTTTTACTGGGATTTCAGAACCACACAAAAATATACTTGGACTTTGTTGAAAACCAGGTCCCTGAATTGTTTTTCTTGGGGCTCCCAGCCCATGTGTGAGCAGGGCTTCATTACTCCTCATGAAATCAATGGCTTCAAATACATGTGCCCTTGATGTAGACCTTTGTTTGGTAAAGTCTTCTTTTTCCAAACATAACTGCAAAGGACATGTTTTTAAATGTGTGGGAAATATTTCTAAAGACATACTTCTAAAATACAAAATGCAGCACTGGCTTCTCTTTCCCCAGATGATAAAAGTCTCTCAGTGTGTGGAGGAAGCTTTCCAGCCCCCCGACTGGGACCCCCGCTCTACCAAAGCTCATGTCTAGCTGTTAGACAGAGATGCTCTTCTGGGCCGGGCTTCACGCAGACCCCTCCGAGCCCCCTTTCGCCTGGGCCTCCTGCGGTCCCCTTCCTGACCTTGGCCTGCCCTGTTGGCTGGTTGGTTGGTTTGCCTTTTCAGGGCTGGGACCAGGGCTTCCTGTGTGCCAGGCTAGCCTCCACCACTAAGCTACACACCCGAGCCTCCTTAATACTTTTAATTCTTACTTTTCACTTAAGCAAACCATGGTGAATGATCCACCCGGTGGCCAGGAAGCCCAGGGCAGGACCCCAAGGATTCTGCATGGCCTCACACATGTGACTTCCTGTCATCTGAGTTTTCTCTTAAATTGTCCTGCTGACGGAACACTTTCAAAACAGTTCTGTATTGGTTCATGTGACATGTTTGTCTTCATTTAGAGTGAATTTAATATACAAAGGTCCAGCTCTATGCGCTGTGGGCATGTGGTGGGGTTCCCTGCTTAAAGTACCCCCCCGACCCCAGAGTGAGTTGCCACAGAGGGGTTGGACAGAGGGAGGACCCCCGCGTGGGCAAAAGCGTGCTCCTGAAGGAGTCATGGGCTGGGAGGGAGGGTGGGTCTGGGATCTAGGAGCTCTGCCCTCAGCCAGGGTGGATCTCAGTGGTGCCATGCCCTGGCTGTTAGCAGGACTCGACCACGTCACCTGGACCCTGGGCTCTGGAGGGCACCTCCCAGCTGTGCTTCTGAAGCAGCTGCCTGACTCCCTGTGCAGGTGTCCTCCTGTGGCCAGGGCCAGCTTACTATCTGGAGTCAGCTTCTTCACTCCTCTGTGACTGGCTTCCTTCTTGTCACACAGCAATGTTAATGCCTGCTTTATCTTCACTTAGAGGTTTTTATAAGGGTCAAGTGAAACCAAAGACCCAAAGGGCTTCTGGATATCCAAAGGTAAGTCACCACGATCAATGGCCCTGCTGGCCATTCCACACAGGGCTGGGGGTCACTGGGCAAAGTACACCTGCTTCTGCTGAGCTCCAGGCTCGGTGGTCACCACAGTGGTGGTCACATTGAAATCACTGGTTTTCACACTTCTTAAAGCAAGTGTGATACAGGAAATCTGTATATTACTTCCTTACTTCAAATGAGCTTTTGTTTTTCATAAGATAGTTCTTTTGCTTGCTTTGCCAGACCACTTTGATAAAAAAATGCATAAATATTATTTCTTAAAATCACTTAATTATGTGATATTAACTGATATTAACTGGACCTGTTTATTTTAAGTACTTCTTGCCTTCTGAAAATGTTGGCATATGCTTCATTTTGACTAATACGATATCCTCTCCTTAATTTATGTGCATATGCACACATCCCTACAAGACTTCCCCAACATATTAGAGCATTCTTATTGAACCATAAACTAACAAGGTCATTTCAGAGTTTAGGCACAGATGTGTCTGTTACAATGAGCAGTAAGTATCCTCTATGGATTCGAAGGAGACCAAGTCCCTGAGGAATTTACCCATAGGCTGTTGGATCTTGATTATAGCAGAAAAACGGGAAATTGAAAGCAGTATGTGAGAAGAAAGAGTCAGAAATACAAATTATGCAGTCTGCTGGGATGCAGTCAGATGTGAGGAAGGTCCCACGTGCAGGCGGTCTCCACACTGTGTCCAGCGTGTCCGTCGCAGAACATACAGGCATAAGTAAATACAAGATCCGTGAGTTAAATTCCAGAAATTCTGGAAAATGATTTCCTTCTCCATTTGAAAAGGCTCTTACCTTGTCTGAAATTCCCTAAGCAACTGCAACGTGTTTCGCGGATGCCCTTCGGTTCATGGCCTCCCAGCACATCAAACCCGTCTCCTCCTCCTCCTCCGGGCCTGGAGCACACGTGTGCCGTGGAGACCCAGCCGAGCCGCCGTGTGGTCTTTTCAGATCGAACCTAAGCCGTTCGGCATGCAAGCTCTTTTGGTGGTGGCCAAGCACGACTTCCTGTTTCTGAGGAGAAAGGCTTAGAAAGTCTCATAAAAAGACTCGAAGGGCTTCTTGGATATCAAAGGCTCCTTATAAACATTGTTTGACGAGTTAAGTGTACGAGTGAGGGACACACGGAATTCATTTCCTTTAAAATGCACATGGGATTAAGAATTATAGAGAAAAGGGCTTAGAAAAATACATCTCCGTTTTTATCAAACTTAACTTAAAATGCGTAAAACAGCTTGCATGGCATTAAATGTATAAATCATGGCTGAAATTATCTCTTAAAATGTGCACTGCTTCTACGTGAACACGGGCCTGCAGAAGGTGGCCGCAAAAAGATGGGGTGGGATTTTGAGGTTCATAGAGACCTTTTGAATTCAAGCAACTGCTGGTTCGAAACAGACACCTGGCCAGACCTGACCGCAATCCCACCAGCCTCTGCTCCCCTTCCCCAGCCCCGAGCGCCACACCTTCCCCCGGCTTCCGAGCTGGCATCGGGGTTTGGAAGCCCTGCGACAAGTTGCTTTCGTCCTTTGGAAGTCAGGTCTCATGTACAGATTAAAAGGTGAATCTGGGGGGTTCTAATTTAGGTTTTAGAAGATCAGGTGTGATCTGGCCATGGCTTTTAAGCTGGTTCTTCTGACACGACAGGAGACGTCCAGTGTTTAAGGCAGTGGAATCCTTCCGGGGAGAAATGTTCTGATGGGTCAGCACAAAGCCATTAACATGGGCACATTTTTTACCATCTGTTCTAAAGCCATCCTTTCCTGTAAACAGCTCTGCCTTGCGGACACCAGGTCGGTGAGCGGGTGCTTGGGACACGGGCAAGCCTTCAGGCATCTGCAGGGAAATCCCCAAACGATGGTTTTCATGTTTCTTCTTTGTACTTGTCCATATTTTTACAATTGTCTATTATACACTAATGCTATTTTAGTTTTTAATAATTAGCTCTCAAAAGACAGCTTTGATACATAGCATGTGCCTTTCTCAAGACACAAATAGGCCCCTGTGGCTGAGGTTTCCAGCGCGACGTCTGAGAGGTGGTTGGGAGAGGTGAGCCTGGGCACCGCCTGAGCAGCCTCAGACCTCTTCCTCCTACAAACGGGAAAATATCTTCATAAGAAGAAAATGTTGCTGCAGCACTTTCCCACGAGCTGTGACCCTGAGCTCTGAAGCCTGCCATTACAAGGACACAAATTACACCTGAAGTTCCAGATGGCTCCCTTCATGTCACCGTATGAGGATTCGGGGAGCTCTGTGTCACCCTTGGTCTTACATTGAGTGTTCCCATTAGCATGATCACCTAGTAATCTATTACCTCAACTGTGACAACTGTAAGAGTGAACAGGAACATTGTTGTTGTTAATTTTTCAGGGAAGCAGGCATAAATCGAAGCTCTTCCTGGAACACCGGCAAGTGTGGTCATGATGCCTGCCCTTACGTTCTGGGGCACCTCAGCTGTGCATGCCGCAGCCTGATCTGTGGTTGGTTCTGAGGGAAGCACAGGCCTGGAGTCTGCTTCTCATCATTTCGGTCCTGCCCCCGTGTGCACTGGACACCCAACAGGCGAGAAACAGCGTCAGACTGCTCAGAGAGAGAGGTGCAGCCACAGTGCCACCGTAGGGGCTTTGCAAGGCACAGAGGGGTTCCCCAGCCTGTGACCAGCAGCACAGCTCAGGCATGGTCTCAGATCCACACTGCGCACGGGACTGACAGCGGTCTATCTGTGTCTCCAATTATCACCCTTCACCATGGGACATGTGCAGTCTCTCCATAACTTAGTATGAAGAAAGGAAACACTCTGGTTCCAAGCCTGAAAATTCATTTCCCTTTCTGTGAATCTGGAGAAACAGCCACTCTACCTTCGCTCCTGTGAAGAGTCTTCGTGACCCCTGCCCCTGTGTGGGATCCGACCCACCATTCAGTTCTCACCCTTATTCTCATGCCCTCCAAGACCTTCACTGGCACATGTTGGCAAAATCTTCTTTCTAATGGGTTCCTTCAGAATTTCTTGCTAGAACTTAGTACAGATTCTCTTTCATTTAATTTCCTCACATATAGTTAAATGTTTCCAATAAGTTGAAAAATGAGAGCTCCACATAGCTAGGATTTTTCATCTAATATCTGCCCTCCTTCACAAACCATCAACAATCATGTTTTGCTCATAGTAACTGTTAATTAAATCTTCATTTATAATGAACTGGAAATCACCTTGGCATACCTATAGTAAGCACTATATAGTATCCAGAATGTCTTAATAACAGCAACACATTCAATAAATTCTGATCTAATTCTATTTGACCAGGTGACAACTCTGATAAATCTGAGGGAAGTGAGAATTCTACCTAGCTGAAAGTGAGCAAAGACGTATATTCTTTCTGCCTTCTAAGACATGCACATCAATAAACTTGCAAAAATGTAGTCCTGGTTGCATAGCTGTGGTTTTATGTGACTACGGGCTTGGCAGCCACTTTCCATCTTAATACTGCATATCAACATGCAGTAAGGTAAGCTGGGGATAAGGTGTGTGGGCGTCAGAGTTAGCCCAGCCTCGTGTGCATCCTGCGTGATCCACAGCCCACTCCAGGATGGCCTTCCTGATGGTTTGCTGTGCTTGGCCCCTGAGGATGCTGCATCTTATTTATGGTCCTTGGTGACCTTTCCATATGTTGGCTCAGTTCCCTGATAACCTGCAAAGGTAAAATTGTCATTTATGTTTCTAAGTAACACCCAAGATGCACTGGGAGCAACCACGGAGGAATGATAAACTCCAGATGGAGAGGCTAGCTTTGGGCTTTTCAGTGTGGTGGCTTCTCTACTGGAGGGTTCCCGGAAAGCTGTGGCTTGAAAAGGGTGTGAACTCCATAAATACCTTGATTTTAATGCAGAAGCTTTTACACCAGGGCAGCTCCTCTACCTGCCTCCTCTACCTCCTCATCATGCCCCTGCTGGACTGCACCCCTGGACCTGCGCTGCTTCAGGGCCACCTGCCACACCCTCCGCAGAGTGGAAATGCTGCAGCAGCAAGAGTAGCAGCTTGGACTTCCTCCTGCGTCCTCCCCAGCAGAGCTCTGGACTCCCTCTGGACTCCCTCTGGACTTCCTCCTGAACCCTCCCCAGCAGAGCTGGCAGGACACGACACGTGTGGTCTCCTCAGCTGGCCTGTAGGTCAGGCGCTCACTCTTTTGAGGACGCCTTACAGGGCATAGGACCCATGCAGAGTGGATCATGGAATTACAGCAACAACTTCTTAATGCATGTTTAAGAATTATTTTTGTGAGTTGAAATAAATATGTCTGGTATTCGTGCTGCTTATTTTTTCAATGTGTATGAATTCTAGACTGAAAAATTACCTGAAAACCCTCAGGAATTTACTGTAGCTGATGATATTGTGTATTCAGCATCTTATTATATAGTGGCTATGTAAAAGTTTTTGACTTTAAAATAAATTTGTTCTTGTTCTCCGCATTTCACCTAGATCTAATATTCTGTGATTTTGTGTTTATATATAATACATTATTATAATTATTAGTAATATTTAGGTGTTACTGACTAACATTTTTTACCAACTGAAAAATCAACCAATTCTAAGGTTTCCTTGCAAACGTGATTTCCCCAGATGTCAACTTATGGAAACTAGTTAAACAAAGGTTGTCTTTGATTATTTTGAGAAGAGGAGATCATTTTCTTCTGAACTAAGCAAAAGTTTTAAAAAGTGTATGTGTTTATTACATATTAAAAATTATATATGTAGATAAGATACACATATCCAAATGCATCTAATGTCAATATTTGCAAACCCTACCATATAGCAGCAGCTTCTTTTTTAATTAAGAAAATATACTCCATCACCTAAGAAAGGAGATTGACCCAAGAGGATCCACATTTGAGATCAGACTTAGCCATTTAGCCAGGCCCTAAGCAACTTAGCAAGATACTATCTCAAAATTAAAAATAAAAGGGCTGAGTGTGTAGCTCAATGGTATAGTGATCTAGGTTCCATCCCTGGTGCAAAGAAGAAGAAGGAGAAGGGATAATAAAGGAAGGACGGAAGGAAAGAAGAGGGAGAAAGAGGGAGGGAGGGAGGGAGGCAGGGAAGGAGGGAGACAGAGGGAGAGGAGGAGAGAGAGAGAGAGAGCGAGAGAGAGAGAGCGAGCGCTAACTTGGTGGAGCTAAGGAGGTGCTCTCCAGTTAATCTCAGACCCCATGGAGGCATACCAAGTGATTAAGAAGGTAACTGGATCTCTAAATGCATAGAGTTTTGTTGATGAAAAATCCTGTAATTGCCCCCAGAAATGTGCTGGAAGGCAGCAATGGCTGGAATGGATCAGATTAATCAATACCATGTGACAGATTCTTCTTAGCTGTCTCTCACTAGGACAGAGTCTATTCTAGTACTGCAAGAAGGAGCAGAATCAAATGATTCAAATTTCACTGCCTTTAGTAGACAATTAAGTAACAGCAATTTAGACAGAGGTGAAGGGCTCAGAAGGGACGGGAGATGCAGGGCTTGAATAACAAAGACGAGGGAACCCTCAGGACAGACCAGGCATCCAGCACCAATCCAGGGTCTGAAGACATCTGCATCCAGAGAACTCACTGCAGGCCTTACCTCTCGCAGAGGGCACGCCACTTTAAAAGCCATGGGAAGGAGTGCTTCCCTCCATCCCAACACTCCCTCGATAACATTCCTTAAAACATGTGTGTGTTGAATTTCAAATCTTACAAAGCATCAGGAAATAGAAAAAAGAGGGAAATGGAAGAAAAGAGGCATCTGGAGAAAAGGAAGTCGGGGTTATTAAGAATCGAGGTGGCACATAAAGAGGCTCCCTTCTGCCAAGTCCCCACTGCTGTCTTTCTGTTTCCCTATCCCTCAAGCTTCTTAGGGAGCCTACAAAGGGATGCAGGGTCTGAAAGCATCTTGAATAGATCAGAAGAAATTCAGATGGGTTGAGAGGAAAAAGTGGCCCCAATCATCTGAAGGTCAGGGCCTCAAAGAAAGCGATGTCAGACCTTCATGAAACAAGAGCTATTATGGAGGGAGGAGGGAGGAGGGAGAGGGAGGAGGCAGAGGGAGGGAGGAGGGAGAGGGAGGGAGGAGGGAGAGGGAGGGAGGAGGGAGAGGGAGGAAGCCCAGTGCAGGGTGGGGCAGGCAGGAGGGAGGGGGGTCAGAGCAAAGGCCCAGAGCCGCTGACTGAGCGTGAAGGGGGCAGAAAGCACTGGGGAGGCATCAAAAGAAACAGGAGGGCTGGAGGAAGATGAGGGCCAAGAGAAGGAAAGGAAGAAGGAAATACAAATACAGAAGAGGCCTGATGGGTTTTTTGGACGTAAAGGTTTCAGAACACAGTGAAAGGACTAAGCAACAGGTATGGGTTTTTAGTTTATTTGTTTGGGATTGTTCTGGTTCTGGGGATTAAATCCACAGATGATCTATCCCTGAGCTATACCATTGATCTTTTTATTTCTTACTTTGAGGAAGGCTGGCCTTGAACTTGTGATCCTCCTGCCTCAGGCTCCTGAGTCACTGGGATCAAGGTTTGCACTGCCATGGCCAGCCTTGACAACTAGTAGCTTATCACAGACTCCTGGTTGGCTGAATCACGAGTCAGAGTTAAGTCATGACGTTTTTGAAAAATAAAATTTGTTTGAAAAATCAAGTTTGCTACAAATATATTAACGCTTTAAGAGACTGGAGTTCTGCTTAATTTTTTCCCAATGCCACATGCTTTTCTTAGCAGGAGTTTAGGTTCAGTAAAACCAACATAGGACAGCACTGGTGACCACAGCCTGTCTTTCTATAGCTGACCCTTTATTCTTCTCACGGTGAAGTCCATCACACGCCCCCGATGGCGCCTTTGTAAGTGTTTTTCTCTGTGGCTCATATTGGCCTGTACTCAGTCATTAATCTCAACATTTTTACCTGTTCGAGTGAAATGTCCAAGGAAATTATCCCAAACAAGGATCTCAGCCTCTGAGTGCCTGGATTTTTTTCCCAAGGGAGAACACAGATACATTCAAAAACAGGAAGACACACAAGGCCACCTTCCATTAGGCGAGCCCACGCATCGGTCAGTTAGGGCCTCTGTCTCATCACTTTGTAGCTCCTGTGCTTTGGTTCCAGGGAACAGCTGGGTTGAGGTCTGGGGTCAGTAGCCATAGGTCTCCCAGGCAAGTCCTCATGTGGGGTTCTGGGTAGAGGAGGAGGGGTCCATGCATGCTGACTGCTATGGAGGAGCTCCAGCTAAGAGCTTCGCCACGTAGCTCCTCACAATTGCCTCTTCTGTGGAGTATGATCACATACAGCTCAGCTTGTGAAGAGGCCTCCCCGTCCTAAACGTACACATTAGCTGGGAGATAATTATGAGCTCAGACCTCTCTCAGTCAATCACTCTGCAACCCGCATCCAAGCCATTTTCTAAGGCAATTGAAAATTGCAGTTAAGAGTGCTCAGGAATGTTTGCCATAAGATGTTTCAATATGCAGATCTGCACCAGAGATTTGAGAATACCTATCGTGTCAAAGCCCCATTGTGTCAAGAATCCATTTCTTTAAAATACTTCTTGCACAGGAATTCAGAATTCAATAGACTATATCAGCGTGAAGGAAGTCGTCAAAAGGTGGTGATTAAATAACGTGTCCTTGTCAACACTGGCTGTTTATACGGCAAAAAGGAGCACTACAGTCAATTACAGAAATACAAATTTCTTCAACATTAAGGAGGTTCACATGTTAATTGTTTCTTCTGTTGCTGCAAAAAATCAGGATATCAGCAAATAAAAAAGTTCTGAGAAAGTCTCACTCTCTAAATCGCAGTTCTTAGAGGACGAGTGCAGATTTTTTTGTCATGGTGAACCAGATGGCCATCTGGGGGAATGAAGTGTGGCTGAAATACGTGGGGTTTGCTCCCTTCCCACCTCTCATTCATCCATGTCTGCTCCTGCCAAATGGAGCAGGCGCTGCACCACCAGCCATGCACGACTCCCTTCTCCTCCCTGACCCTCCTTCCATCTGGCCCAGGAAGCGGCCTGACACAGGGGTGACCTTCTCGCTCCCCACAGATTAGGCCACCAGCTGGCACAGGAGCCGAGCTGGCGGCAATCATGGCCAGCACTGGGATGCTCCGTTCAAGTCTCCTTCTGCACTCCCTCCTTGCTCGTGGCTCCCGTGCCCCACATCCATTCCTAGCAGAAACCAAACCTGCGTAGGGCCGGGAAGCTGACCATCATGATAAAGCCTCCAAACTTTCCACCAGACTTTCCACCTTTCAAAGACAACTCTGATGCTTCTGGAATTGGGGCAGACATCACAGGGAGCACTCCCTACTCCAGCAGAGCAGAGTGTGTGCCCTTGAACCCCGTGCCTCCTGTTCATCTTCAGGGCACCCCGCCTCTGGGCATTCCCTTCCCAGGCAGGCCCTGCGCCCCTCGCCAACCCCCGTTCTCTCTTATTTAGTCACCCACTGCCTGTCACTGGCTCCGGAGAGCTCTCCTGGGAGGGTTGACTGAATTGGCCTGGAAAGTCGGCCCAGCCTCACGGCAAGTACGTTTTCCATCATCTTGGTCCCATTTCTATTGGAGTCCCAGCTCCTGGAGGAGAATCTACAGGAAGAAGTGGAACGGTTCCTGCCCTTTGCTCCTGGTGGGAAGACGAAGCCTGGGCAGGCGGCACGTTAGCTGAGATCCTTATTGGAAACTCAGTTCCTGTGGATGGTGAATGCCAGGAAGCTTGGGCTCTCGGCTCTTTAGCCACAGTCGTACCGTCTTGTGAAACTTTAGGATGGCATACAGACCAGGATTGTCATTAGTAAAACAGGAAAATAATCCTATCCACCCCAAGGCTGCAGTGATTAGAAATCAATCCGTACTGCGTGCTTAGAGGAAACAGCACGTTCTTATTTTTATTGTGTCCATGATCTTATGGCCTCTGGCCTGGCTCCTCCGGCACTGCTTCCTAGTTCACATTTACTCAACAAACGTTGGTTTTTGTTCTTAGTTTCTTTGATTAGTGATTTAATGATTTTTTTGTTTAATGTTTGAAAAAAACATTCAAATGTACATATAAATGATACAAAGAATACAGAGTAAACATCAAGTCTCCTTCCCTGATCTTCACATCTCTCCTTGCTGAAGTGATTACTGTGAGCAGTTATTTTTCTGCTTTCCCAAACTGTGCCATGTGTACGCACACATGTGCTATGTGTATGCACACACGTTATGAGCATGGGAGCACACATTCTGTATATATGTGAGCACATGTGCTGTGTGCATGAGAGCACACACATGTGCGTGCACATGAATGCCTGATGGCACTGCCTTCATGCCTCTCCCAAGCCACATGTCTGTCTTCCCAAAGGAAACTAACACAGACACAAAAAAAATGTGGCATATATACCCAATGGAATATTACTCAGCAAAAAGAGAGAATAAAATCATGGCATTTGCAGATAAATGGATGCAGTTGGAGAAGATAATGATAAGTGAAGTCAGCCAATCCTAAAAAACCAAATACCGAATGTTTTTTCTGATATAAGGAGGCTGATTAATAGTTGGGTAGGGAGGGGGAACACAGGGGGAATAGATGAACTCTAGATAGGGTACGGGGCTGGGAGGGAATGAGAGAGGGCAGGGGGTTATTAATGATGGTGGATGTGATAGTCATTATTATCCAATGTAGGTATGGAGACATGAACTGGTGTGAATATACTATGTATACAAACAGAGATATGAAAAGTTGTGCTCTATATGTGTAACAAGAATTGTAATGCATTCCTCTGTCATATATAAATGAAAAATAAATATTTATTTTTTAGTTGCAGTTTTATTTATTTATATGTGGTGGTGAGGCTCAAACCCAGGGCCTCGCACATGCTAGGCGAGAGCTCTGCAATCCCAACCCCTAACTTGAGTTTTGTATTTATTTCCTTTGTTATTGGTTTCTAATGGCTAACTCTAAAGAATATTTGTATTAAACTTGAAAAAAAATTCCTTCATTTCTTTTCATTTTTTAGTTAAAGCCAACATGTCATATGCATTTTGGGGCTCTTAATTTTCTTTTCTCTCTTGACAACATATATTGATATTTGAAGCATTTGAGTCCATTTTCTCATCAAGAAAACACTATGATTGTGAATGGACAGTGATGTAAAATTAAATAAGACTAATTAAAAAAATCTCATCTACAAATAATATCATTTAGTGTATCTTCTACCATACTCCCCCGCCCCCCCCACTTAGGTCTCTAACATATTTGGAGCCAAATGGTTAAATACTGACACTACCTCAGAATTTTAAAAGCAAGTGCTGATGTTGAAGTTCATGTTCTCATAGCAGGACGAGCCATGGAATGCTAGAACTGAGGGTCCACCACCTCTCCTAGCACTGAAGACACATTTATTATTTAGAATATAATGACTCCCACACATGTCTTGGCACTGGAATGAAATTAATGGTTTTGTTCCTAATCATTTAGTTGTTGTGTCAGGATATTCCTAAGCGTGGTGCTATGTTGCATGTGAGTTTAAGTAGGTATGTACATGTGCAGAGGTGTATATATACGCACTCACAAATGGGCACACAATGACTGATATATCATGCCACAAAATATCAGCTGTTGAAAAAGTAACTTTCAATCCTTTCTTTCTAATGTAATTCGGCTAATACTGCTATAGATCCAGAGCACAAACTGTAGGTTTGTGGTGTTCACAAGTCAACAATGAAATGAGCACCATCTGAGAAATGGTGTGGGCTATGCCTCCTCTAGGAATTACCTGGGAAGAGCAGAGGAAGGGTGAGGAAGCTGCAGGCGACCCACAGCAGCAGCTCGGGTGCATTTGCAAGAGTGGAGTTGATGCACATTTCCCTGGGCTTTTGTGACTGGAAAAGACCTGGAGACCGTGGTGAATCGAGTCTGTAGAAACGTGATTTTGTGGTTGGCATCCATTCATTCTTCCAGGTCACTTTATATTCAGTGTTTAATTTGCTTCACACTTCCCTGCAAGGAAAAGAAAATATCTCCCTTAACAATATCTGAATAAATGCAACTACAACAGCGAGAGGAGCCTTGCGCACACTGAGGTGTGCGCCAGTCTGAGAGACGTGTCCTCCGCGGTTGGTCTGCTGGTCCACCTTGCCTTCCTCCCTTCCCTGTTTCCTGGAGAGCTGCCTCATTCCGGGCATGTTTTGAGTTCTGGGGCAAAAATAAGCCAGTTGCTCAAACCGAAGGGGACTAAGCAATGGATGAGGTTGGTCATTTTGAATATGTGTCCATAATGAAAGGGGGGGGGGGGATTGGTGCAGAGGGAGTGGGCCAGAGGCAGGTGGCAAGTAACTGAGCCCTTTTGAAACAATGAGAATCTTTGTGGATAAAAACCAATTTCTTACATTGTCTGATTTATTAAATATCTTAATAAATGTTGAGAGCTGGATCAAACTGAGAAAAAGCTCTTGCATGATAGCTCTGTGTTGTGCATGGAGCCCTGAAGAGGGGTAGTTGGAGGAAACGTAAGCCCAGGTTAACTAGTGACCTGAGGGAATCTCAGCCTCTCCAGGACGTGACACGTGCCCTGAAGTGATTTAAACTCCCCTTGCCTTGCTCTCTTCTCCCTACCAGGTGGCACATTCCATGATATAGACTCAGTGGGGTCTCACAAGCCCAGGTGTCCCGTGTGATCCCGGGAATGCTGTGAAACACGGGTACCCTCCCCATCTTTCAGAGTGGCTGGAGAGAGGCAAGAATACCCAAAGCTATTTTATAAACAGGACACAGTACAAAGGGCAAGGTGAGTAAGGAAGAGGACAGGGTCACAGTTGGTGCTAGACAGAGGTCCTCAATGAATCGAAGAACAGCTAATCCTGAAAACATGCTTGGTGAGTCAAGCCCAGCACAGAAACCTCAGGTTATACAGCCCATAAGTGTACAGCATGCTGGGCTACTCAGTGGGGCCGGGACTGGGGTGGGCACCAGGGAGAGAGCTGGACCTTCTAAAAGTACATCGTGGAGATTGCTGGACCACCTTCCAAGTATGATGACAGCTGTCAAGCTGTGCTTTCAAATGGATGAGATTCATGGAATGTGAATCATAATGAAATAAAGCAGAAAGGTAACAGAGGCTAAATGAGTCAGGTTTGGGGACCTTCTGCAGCCCCAAAGTGGCCAGTGCACTTTCCCAAGTGGTCTCACGGAATAAGGAGAAGCTATCTGCAGTGGGTGCCCTGCGTCTCTGCTCTTAGCCCAGTGTTTAGGTCTCCTGTTGCCTGGGCGTCTTAATGGAGGAGCAACCAGAAATCCACCTAAACTCACCTTAGTCGCTGAACGGACAAGGCAACGGGAGCTAGTAGTCCATTCAAGGAAAAGATTTAGTATCTGTGCTCCTCAAACAGTAGCACCCTTCCTCATCCCAGGGGCCTCGGGGGTTCCTCAGGGTCCTTTGTCCATTTTCTCAGTGGTCTTATGAGAGTCGGTTCCTCTGTGGCCACCGATGACCTGATCCAATCAGCAGCTGAGGGCCTCAGGGAGCTGCAGTGTCTGCTAGTGCCTCAGAGTTCTCCTGAGTGCCTGATGTCCTCCTGGGTGTCTCCAGACACAGAGAGAGCTCATGATTCTCTGACTCACTCTACAGCCCTTCCTGGGTCTCATCGTGCCCGCTCTGGTACTCGGGGTCTATACCCCCTCATCTGCCAACCCTAAAATGTGGCTCTCGCATATCACACCTTAAGTACTCTTCTAAAATGAGATAGTTTACTTTTAATCATGAAAATAGTGTTTGTTAAAATGCCTTCATGCTACGATTATTTTAGTCTCTTACCATTAGCACCATCAACGTGTGTCCAGACATCACCTACAAGTGACTGAAACACTGATTTAAAGCAGTTACATCCAGTGATTGTGTTCCTGTACCATAAGTTCCTCAAGGGAGAGCATATGTGTCTCATAAGTCATCTTTGAATATTGCAAAAAAGTGAGAATGAAGGAGAAGGGGAACGAAAGAAGGAAGATGGGAGGAGAGGACAGAGACTGATCTCTTTCCCGCCTGTCCTCTGTGGTCACTGGCCTTTCGTTTCTTTGACACCCTACTGCATCACTTGGTGGTTCCCCTCCCTCTGACCGAAGCCATCAAGTACACTGTTGAACAACAGCGAGTGTTTCCCGTCACAGCCTATCTTTATTGATACAGTCAGCACTCACAGTATTCAGACAGATTGGTCATGCAGAAGCCAAGTGTTTGCTGATAGCTCATTAGTCCCAGATGCTCAAACTGTTAGGCATTCTACTTGGTGCTACCTCCCACAGACTCGTACCAAGGCACATTTTGTGTAAACATCAAACAGCTCAGAGCAGCTATGGTGGAGTCATGACAAATAATGCTTGGTTTGTTGGATCTTTAAAATGAAAAGGATGGTCTCCATGGCTCAGCCTGGGTCTGCAGCTTTGTCAGATATACCACCCATGGGACTCTGCCCAGGTCCTGCCGTTCTAAACGGAGGGGGGGTGCTCAAGTTGGTCATCATCCATTTAACTGTTTCCATTTTTTTTTAAAGGATGCAGAAGCAAAAAAGGATTGATGCAGGAAGCCGGAATCGCAGCTTCAGAGAAGGATGTAGAATTGTACAATTCTACACTTTCACCTCCTTTCACATTCACCCTCATGCTTCACATGCCCCTGGACCCTTCCGTCACTCCTCAGACCACAGTGACCCTCTCCCACAGAGTATTCTCTTAAACCCAGTAGTTCTAGTTTTTGATGCTTGCCATTGGGTACTAGATGGTGCCACTACTTTTATATGATACAGCACTTGGATATTTATGAAATTTGGATCTGTGTTTGGTTCCACAGAAATCTGATTTTGAGTTGGAGAGATTCTGTGGGGAGGAGATTTGGAAACAAACACTCAGAAAAATCATCCCGACTGGGTCTAAGGAACAGTACCAGTCGGTTTTAACCAAAGTACTTGACAAAAAAAAAAAAAATGCAGAAGAAAACTTTATTTTGGCTCTTGCTTTCAGAGTTTCAGTCCATGGTCAGAGTTTCAGTCCATTCCTTTGGGCCGGAGGTGAAGTGACATCACAGTGGAATGGTGGAACAGAAGAACACTGCCATGCTCAAGGTGCAAGGAGCAACGAGATAAAAAGTAAGAGGCCACAGGGAAGATAAACCCTCCGGACACAACCCCAGTGACTCACCTTCAGCCACACAACTCCAACTCAGTTAGTGCTGGGGCTGGGGCTCAGTGGTTGAGCACTTGCTTAATACATGTGAGGCTCTGGGCTCAATCCTCAGCACCACCTAAAAATAAATGAATAAAATAAAGGTATTGTGTCCATCTACAATTAAAAAAAATTAAAATCTAGCATGGGCTAATTTTAACTAATGCTAGTTAAAATCTAGCATTAACTAATTAGGTTACAGCTTTCATAATCTAATCATTTTAAATTATGAATATTTCTGCTTTAACGTAGGAACTTTGAGAGGACACCTCATATTCTAACCATAACATTCTGTCCCTGGCCCTCATAAACTCATGTGCCATCTCACAATGTAAAATTCATATAATTTATCTCCAAGAGTCCTATAATATTAACAGTCTCAGAATTTCCACAAATCTAAGTACTCTTGGCTGTGATCCCCTGCAAAATTCAAAAACAAGTTACACGTATCTGAAATATAATAATATAGACATTCCCACTCCAAAGTGAGGAATGGGGTCAAAGAAAGATATGGGACCAAAAGAAAACCTAAACCCAGTTGGGAAAGCATTTCCTGTAGCCCCACATCCAGCATCTGGGATACATGGTGGCAAAATCTTCTCTCCAAAGGGCTTGAGCAGTTCTACCATTTGGACCTGCTGGTTGCAGAGCTCACGGCCACCTTCTTAGCCTGGCTCTTTTCGTGGCTAGCAGCTTTCTTCAACACATGCCCATGTTATTGTCATCTGTTAATATGAGATGGGGCTTATTTCCATTGTAGCTTTGACTTCTTTCTCAACTTCATGTAGAGCCCTCTCAGGGGTGGCAGACAGAAGTTCCAAAACTGCTATGCTTTGTTTGGCCTCCCAGACTTTCTTTCACATCTTGGTGGAAGCCTCCATGACCACCTGCCTCCAGTGTCCTGCATTTCTGCAGAACCAGCACCTTGTAGATAAGGCCAAGTTCTGCTGTAAGCCCCAGTAATAATCAGGTCACTTTGGATCAATTCACACAGGCCTCTAAGTGCCGGGGCTGGGGGGGGGGGGGCAAACAAAGTGAAACAAATATTAGGGAAAAAGCTTTCTAGTCCCTCCTGTGAGAGCAGGGTAACCCCAAGTCTCTTAAATAAGTTTTCACTTCTATGCCTTTAAGTCTGTAATGGGTGTGGTCTTGCAAATTCCTTAGATCCCTCAAGACATCTTTCCTGTTGTTTCTGTACAAAATACTTAGCACCTCTTTAGTGGCTATAATACTTTAACCCCCAAACTCCCTGTCTCCAATTTTACATGCACTCTTCTAGCCAAACAGCAAGTTAATGAAATATTTCAGCTGTTTCTGCTTTCAGTTCTCACATTTTACTTGACTAAAGTTGATAGCAGTATCCATGCCACAGCCTGAATTATGGTCATTATTCCATGCTGGGTCACACACCTGTGCAAGACCTGTGCAGGTCTTGAATTCAGATTCTGAGTCTAAAGCCCAGTGCAGGACAGGCAGTTTCACATATAATTGAGAAAGAAAGAAAGGAATGCAAAGAGTAAGCTCAGGAAACCAAAGAGTTGGAAACATGTCTTAGCTTGATGCTACACTTAAATTATCCATCAGTCCAACAAGGAAGAAAATACTGAAAGCAAACTGGAGGAACTGAGCAGCAATTCACCTGGGCAACACAGGCAGTCCAACGGCAGGAGCTCCCAATTCCCATCCCTGATCCAATGCTGAGGTTGCCCGGAAAGAAAAGGCATCCATCAACTAGAACACATGGCCAAGTGAGAGCCATGGGAATCCCACGTATGTGCAGAGAGAACGATAGAATGCAGAGGGCTGGGAGACACAGCCAGATGGGTCCTTTCCTCTTCCTAGGATGACTGGGGCCGCTACTGACCACATCCCACAAAGTGACTATTTCAAGGCTTGGAAAAGAAAAGAAAATTTAATGAAAAGCAAGGCAGGCAGAGCTGCCATCCTCTGAGCATCTGCTTCTCAACGCCAACATCCTCTAGCCATCAGGTGGCTCCAGATGACAGAGAAGAGAAAGGACTCAAGGAAAAGGTTTACTCCCGGTGACTTCTGTGTCAGGCACCCACTTGCACATCCTATCCATGGTCTGGAGCAGGGAGGATATGTGGCAGGACTGGACACCACCTTTCCTCCCAGCCATGCATCCTAGGCAGGGCGCCAGGAATCTGAGGCAAATATCAACTCACAGAGATAAAGAGTGAGAAATTATGGAAGCAAATGTTGCAAGAAAACAAAAACAAAAACAAAAGGAACAATTGGGCGAATATTCTATTCAGATGTAGCATTATTTGAAAGAAGATAGATTAGGAATTTATGGTAAAATTTTAGAATATTTTCTATCTGAAGCAGGAACAAAGTGTTATAAACTAAAAAGGTGGCAATATATATGAAAAATATAGTAAAGACGTTGATAGGAATGTTTATGATAAAGTGGTAAAACTGACAAACAAATTAGGGAATTGTAAAATATTTTCTAGAAAGCATAGAGTAAAGAAAAGAAAAGAAACAATAACAAAAATATATAAATAAAAAACTAAAGTGTATGCAGAAGGAATAAAAAAAATGTCAAAAAATGTTCAAAAGTCACTCCAGAAAGATAACAACGTTAAAGAGGAAGAAGATGTTCACGTGAATGATCAATATAGGCCAAGAACTACAGGAAAATTCATGACCTTCTATAGAGAATATTTATGTAACAGCAATAAGATAAATAAGAATAAAATAAGAAATAAAAATTGCAGATTATTGAAGTGGTGGAGGGGGAATGGCTCAAGGTACAAACCAGAATATTCTGAGATATTTGATATTTTTTAATAGAGATATGCATACATACAGTTTCAGAATTTGGAGGGGAAATTACTTTGGCTTAAGTAATTCAAAATTAGCTATGAAAAAATAAATATAGGTCATGCGGCTTTCAGTCAAAAAGGATAATTAGATCTACCCAACGGAAGACAATGAATATATAAACTAATATGCAATGTACAATATACATTACATATAATCAGTTTGATTTTATCCTAAACAATGCTGCAACAAACATTCCATCTTCAGTGTGTATTGTCATATTAATAAAATAAGGAAGAAAAAATGAAAAAGAATTTGACAAAATTCAGCAGCCACTTGGGGTAAACTGAAGGTATAACTCAATGGAATAAGAGAAGAAAAACAGAAAAATGTAATTTGATCAAATGTAGTATGCCCATATGGTAGAGTACTACTCAACCATGAAAATGAACAAATTGCCACAATTCATATTATGTTAAAAAAGAAATCAGACATAAAAGGGCATATTATATGATTTCATTATTATAAAACTGTATAAATGACTAAAACCATCTATGGTAATGTAAAGTAGATTAGTGGTAGTTTGGGATTGGAAGGGAAGAAGATCTGCTTATAATTTCTGCCTTGATTGTTGCTGTGTAAGAAAGTATAAAAATTTCAATACTCACTAAACTAGTCAATTAAAGCAATTCATTTTTATGACATATAATTATGCACTAATAAAATCAACATTTTAAAATGGGAGGCAGATAAAAATATATTCATGTCAGTAATATATTTTCTATCAAAACACTCCAGAGTCAGAAAGTTTGTGAGTAGAAAAAAAATCTACTAAAGTATAGACTTAAACTCAAATCAAAAGAAATCAGGTGTGAGAATTCAATAGTAGTCTAAATAGGGTTTAAAGCTATATATATATATATATATATATATATATATATATATATATATGGAATAATAAAATATTAGCTTCTTGAGTAAAACTCTATAAAACAGAAATGATCAAACACAGTTTATTCATGAAATAAGACATTTTAGCATCAAAGAATTTTGTCAATATATTTATAGATTGGTAGAATAAATGACAAAAGATCATGTGAAGATCTCAGGAGAGGCACAAGAAAGCATTTAATAAAGTTCAGACTTTATCTGTGACGAAAATAAAAAAAAGAAGACTAGAACAAAAGAAACTATATGTACAGATCTAATGTTTTATATATAAATCCTGTGTCAAATAACACATGCAATATGAAGCTTTAAGTGTATTTCTTTCAAAATATTAAACCAGACCAAGGTGTCTGCTATGATGCATACTCTTCAATGCAATGTAAATGGCCTGGTATTTAAGAAAACCTGGAGATTATTTTTAATGAAAGTTTTTTTAAAGCATATACATGTTTGAATGTCACATTTTTGCTATCCCCCCACCCCCACCCCCGCCACACACACATGCTTTTTCTGACTATTACTTAAATATTTTGTGTAGAAATTTGAAATGAGTCTGCTTTTCTTTCTATGTGACTTAGAATTTAGTTTTTTGTCCTAAGAGAGTTTCTCACTCTGAACACCTACATCTTTGCCTGGCGTTGCTGTGGGCCTCCCAAATCCATTTCCTGCACCATGAGCGCCAGGGTGGTCTTTCAGTCTCTAAGTGCCAGTTTCCAAGTACTTCAAAATTGGGGGGTTTTGAGTTGTTCTATATTTCTTTGTAGTAGTGTTTATTTGGTTCCTGTCTAGAGACACCATGTAGTTGTATGTGGATTTCTTAATCTCTTGTGATCTTCACTGAAATCCTTGTGATGACCTTTTTGTAAAAGCTCTGCTCTCTGCCCTCAAGAGTCTCTCTCGCGCACCTTTCCCTGGACTCTGCTCTGCACAGGCTCCTCCTCAGCAGCATGGAAGCCCTTCTCTTCTGCCTGGTTGACGTGCTCTTCCTCCTGCATTGTTCCCGGTTTCCTTTCCCTGTAGAACCAGTAATTACACAGGGATCAGGGCGCGCTGTCAGATTATTGTCTGCTTTTGAATACATGTCATTCTTCCTGGAGGGGTGTGGCTCTGGAGAAGAGTGGGCAGGTAAGTGACTGAGACTCGGACTTTGGATGGGGACACAGGTTCAGGAAGGTGAGTTACGGCTCCAGCGAGGTTTATCAGCAAGAAGTGGCTGTCTGTCAGGAACGGAGATCCAGTCTGGGTGGGAATTTAAAGAGAAGAAACAGGTGAACGTTTCCAGGTAGATGAATTAGGAACCCCTTTGCCATTCTTCATAAAACCCTGCAAGCCTAATTAACCAGAATTGGGATTCCTGGTCCTGGAAGAATTGAGAACAATGCCGACACTTGTGGGCTTCGAATTAGGCTTTTAAAAATACTGTTAAAATGAGAAGTAAAACCTTCAGAAGAGACAAGTCGGGGTGCTGTAAGAGGAGGACTTACGGAATTCCTAAGAACATGGATTCATACACCGTGATCTCAAGAAAGGCTTGGTGAATTCCAATTCAGTGCCCTTTCAATTCAGTGTATATTTTAATAAAAAATTATAGCTTCCCAACAGACGCCAAGTAAACACTTCCACCAGGAGGAAGAAGCACACTTGGAGTGGGCAGAATGAGCATGTTGCCGTGGCAACCATGAGGAGTGTGTTTTGGATGGTTGGATTTAACCCCGTCCAGAGCTCCCAGACGCTGTGGTCTCATCTGAAATTCCAGAGACCTGCCTCCTGTCTCTGGCCTCTACACTCATGGAAATGTGGCTACTGTGATCTGCACAGTGTGACCTAGAGAGCCGCATTGTTCACCTTAGCCCCGGTGTCTGCTTCCATACAGACGAGCCTCAGTGTGCAGCTGCCTCTGGAGGGTCTCCTGCTTCTCTCACTGTCCTGGGCAGCCCCCGCCTGCTGGGGCCCTGGTTTTACACAACGTCAGAGCAGTGTGCGTTTGGTCTGAAAGGCCCCAGGAGCCTGACCCAGCACACACTGGGGACTTAAAAAAAGGACTTAGGATATAGATCAGTGGCAGAGTGCTTATGGACATTACTGTACAATTCCCAGTACTGGTTAAAAAAAAAAAAGAAAGCAAGCCATGTTCCAACTCTTATAGGAAATATTTTGTTATTGCTTTGAAGAAATATTACATTTAAAAAAAATACCCTAAAAATCTTTAATCACAAATCTGGATTAATCACAGAGACCTCATATGAGGATAATAGGAGCATCAGGTGATTTGCGGAAATCGTCTCATTTACCTTCCGAGCACCACTCTGAAGGCCACTCCCCGCAGAACCAGGGATCCAGCGAGCCTAGCGCAGCACCCAGCAGTGGTCGTCTCATCGCGGAGTTTGACGAGGAGGTGGAGTCTCGCTTACTTGCGTGTGCCACTGCATCGCCGCCGACCCTGGGGTTCAGGTCCTCTCCCTCCACAGGCAGGGTGTTAATATCCCATGCTACAGTCTTCGGAGGTTTCTGGGATGATCATGTTTTCTTCCTTTCTTTCCTTCTTTCTTGCCTTAGACTAAGCTGTTGGCTTGTATCTTTCCTCTTCTATGCTGACAACTGACAACTCTCGTGGGGTAGACATAACCTGGAAATGTACTTCTCTTACAGCATCAAGCAAAGTCCTTACACTAGCCTGATGCGACGGAGAGAAGTCGATGGCTCAGGTGAATCTGAATTTTGGGGTTGGGCGCTGCCATGGCCTGACTGTGTCCTCAGCAAGTTTGCATGCTGAAGCCCCAGCCCCTACACCTAGCCATGTGCCCGTGGAGTGGGGCCTAATGCAGTGTGATTGTCCTGCTCATCAGAGGAGGAAACCTGGACAGCCCAACAGATGCCAGGGATACTCACGCACAGGGCAAAGGCCAGGGCAGGACGCAGCCAGATGGTGGCCACTCCTGCTGCCACCTTGTTTTTGGACTGCTGGTCTCCAGAGCTAGGAGAAAACACGTGTCTGTGGCTTGATCTACCCACTGTGGTATCTTGTCACAGCAGCTCCAGCAGGACTGACGCAGCCTCTTCCTGACCTGTGCTCCTGGGCGACCCTCCATTCTGTGCTACGGCTTTCGCATCTGTGGAGGCAGAGCACCCGTCAGGGAGGCCGAGCGTCTCGGGGTCGACATGGGAGGATGCCTGAACAGTAGTTGTCCCTGTGGTTCCTGCTCTCGGAGCCGTTCCACTGTCACCACAGGCAGTGCTGGACTCCGCTTCTCCCACGTGGACATGAGCCACATCACCAGTGTCGCACACACGGACAGCTCCTCGGGCCTTTCCTTTCTAGGATCACATGGTAACAGGGTCCAGCTCCACAGGCACTTGGTGAAAATACCTTATCTGACAAAAAGGCGCAACCACTACCACTTGACGCTCCTCACCTGGAGACGGAGCCTACTGTGTTCAGTTTCCTGTGGGCCTTTTGAGAGCCCTTCTTCAGTGGACAGCTAGGTTGTCACACCTTTAAACTGCTACAAGCTGGCACCTCAAAAAGGATTGCAATCCCCGTTTTGGAGAATGTTTTCTGTAGCTGTGAAATGCAAGGTACTTAGGTCCTCGAGTACAGACTGGAACAGCATAACTGTTTTAGTCAGCTGTTTTTGTGGCTGTAAACAGAAGATGTGGCAAGAACAATGTAGAGGACAAGAAGTTTATTTGGGGCTCACAGTTTCAGAGGTTCAGTCCATGGATGGGTGACTGCAGTGCCCTGGGCCCAAAACAGGGCAGAAGACCATGGTGGAAGGAAAGCCACTCAGGCCATGGCAGCAGGAGGCAGAGAGGGAGCAACACTGACAGGAACAAACACCTGACCTTCCTACAGTTACCACCCAGTTAATCCACATCAGTGGATTGATCCAATTTCTAGGTTACAACATTCATAATCTAATTATTTTCTACTGGACCTCCTTGTGTTGGCTGACATATGAGCTTTTGGAGACACACATCTGAACCTCAACGGCAGCTTACTTTTTTCCCACAAACATCTAGAAGAAAGAAAATATACACGTCATTTCCCAGGGCAGTTCCAGAGTACACATGATGTCTTGGTAAGTCTGTTATTCAGCTTTCTGTAGCTAAAATGAGATACTGATAGAATACAAGGTCTATTTTGGCTAATCATTCAAGATTGCATGGTTCATTGCTTTAGGCCTTTGGTGGGGAGCACGCCTGGAGAGCAAACTGTTCGCCTCCTGACCCGGAAGTTAGAAGGAAGAGAAGAGGAGGAAGAGGCATGGATCTTCAGCCCCTTGAAAGGGCATCCCCCCAATGACCTCACCTCTCATGAGGTCCCCAACTCCGTCCAATAGCACTACCTTGGCACCAAGCCATTAGCACATGGGTCTCTGGGAACACTTCTCCACAGCACAGCAGCGTGATTATTAGCAGTACTTCTTTTCACTCTCAGTACTGCCCCAGTATGGATGGTGAGTATTATGGTCCCCCTAGATAAGGCGTTCTCTGTTTTCCCACTCACGGCTTCTGCCACGTTATCAGAAGAATCCGCACAGTCCATCTGGAAGGCTGGCATGTTGAACATAATAGATGTTGGCACCAGATTCCTTCCTTCTCTGTCCTTTGACACAAAGAGGGAGGCAGGGATAGAAGGGGGGAAAATAAATAAAATAGAAACCAGCTCACCATTCCTGGCTGGTTCTGCTCCAGGACTTGGATTCTCTGTCTCTTCCAAGCTTTCTGTGATCATTGCCCTGTCCTGGCTTTTCTCTAAATTTAAGTAGCGTGATTGTCACCAATTGTCTCTGAGCCCTGAAATCCAGGCTGGACAAAGCTTTCAGCCCAGTGTTAAGTACTCCCTGAGCTCTTATGTTGATGGTTGATGGTTTGTGGAAAAGAGCATCCACTCGGGAACACACAGGAAACCTCATAGTGTTGGTCCTCTTGTCCTGCGTGTCCTCTAAGATGGACATCACAGAATAGAGGATGTTAGACAAGGAGGAATCAAGCTGAAAGCCATGAAGGCACACTCAGGTTCAGATGCTGAGCGAGGGTCAGCATGACTGATAAATTTAGGCCAGAGGAGGGAACGGGGCCAAGAGCAGAGCCAGGAAGACAGGAGCAAGTAGACAGGCCAGGAAGGCAGCAAGAAGGTGGCCCTGGCCTCGATGGCAGCTGCATTTCCAAGACTCTGCCTGGGTCTCAGTTGATGAAAGGTGTGTTTCCCCTGCACCATAAAGATAAGAGGTGCAAAAGGACAAGATGCAGAGGCCCGAGGCCAGTGTGAAGAGAAGTGGCCACACAGCCACCACGCGTAAGTATCACCAGGGCCCTGAGAGAGGAACCGTGCGGCATGTGAATACGTGTCCACAGTGAGTTGGTTCAGAGACATTGTTCTTCGCTGGGAGATCTGAGCAGGGCTGGGCCACTGCCCTTCTTTCATCTCACTGAGGCCCTCTCTCTCGTAGCCGTGACCTAGTCGCTGCTGCCGATCTCCTCCTCTGCTGTGGCCAGTGCTCTTGTTAGCCATCACTGTTCTCTGTTCTTCCACTTTGAAGCCCCCTCGCCTTCCCAAATCAGAGCATCTCTGGTTTACAATAATGCATTGAGCTGTGCTGGCTTCCATGTGACAGTCTGGGAGACTCTGTCACTTAATGCTGTCTGGCTGTGCCACCTTAAGAAAGGAAAGATGGCGGCTCACTGTCTGGCAGCCTGAAAGTGATCCCTGCCGCAGAGACTTGGCAGCAGCTGGCTGCGGGCCGGCTTTCCCCGAAGCACTTTCGCCCTTTTCTAAAAGTACAGACACCAATCTGTCAGATTGACACTGGATCAAGACACGATGCCCCGGTGTCACAGTCGTGGCCGTGAAGCCTGCTCAAGAGAAGAATACCTGAGAATTCTGTGGTGTAGTCCTGAAATGCTCTTCAGATTCTCCAGATTCTGTTCAAGCAAGATTCATTTGAAACTCAGAGACATACTGGCTTTTCAATACTCTCATTTGGAGGTTTTATACAGTTTTTGATTATAAGGATAAATATGAGTTGTGCTTTACATCTTAGTGATTTGGCTTTTGGTCTTAATTTTAATTAGAGATAGGAGCCCAAATAGGCAAGCCCTTTCAGCCCAGGAGCAGCGCTGTGCCCCTGTACCCCTGGGAGGCAGTTGGTAAAGTCCCCACCCACAAGTCAGCAAAGACTAGTGTCCAAAACATGGACATTGAAGGACTTTGAAATCCTACCTGAAGGAGGAAGAAACTTTCCAAAGGAAAATGCTGGAGAAAGTTGAAATATTTTTGATTAATAGAGTGTCTAGAGATAATTCCTTTACTCTGCCTTTTTTTTTAGAATGGAGCTCTATGAGGATTGGGTTTTTTGTTGTTTGTTTGTTTGTTTTGCTCATTCTCAGCACTGAGTGCTGGTTCTGTCTTCTTTCCACACAGCTCAAGAGCATGTGGGCTGTCTATCCTGAGGGTCCCTTTCCCTTCGGCATGGCTCTGGTCAGTCACCTGTGTTTAAACCATCCAGGGTATTCAACAGTAGTCCACAGGTGGCTGCTCAGGCCTTCTTGAAGAATGCTCTGTGGAGGGCTCCATGTCACCATCAGGTACCTCCCTGTGGCTCTTGGGACAAGGCTGCATTTTTCGTAAATAGTCTTTAGACACACGGCAGCTGGCAGTGCCTGTGTTCTAGTGCTGCAGGTGACGGGTGCAGGGTCAGTAGCTCTCCTTGGTTCTTCACATCTGGGATCACACTTCCTGCCAGCTCGGCGTGGTTTCAGTCAAGTCCTGGATCTCACCAAACGTTCCTAATGGTCTTCCCTGTAGCCAGTGGGCACCTCCTCCCCTCAGACAGCAGCTCCCACATTGGCCCCACAGAGAGGATAGTTCCGGCATCTCTCTACTCAAACCCTGGGGACTTGCTCAGCAGCCTCCGGGAGGAAGCTCCACACTGTTCCCCCAGCTTTCCTTAGTGCAAAGTTATAGGTGCCTCCCACACCCACAGGTGTGAGTAAAGGTCTCCAGGTGCCTGGGGAACAGAGAAGAAGGGGTGCCAGGACTCGGGCAGCACAAGAAAGAGGAGGAAACGCACACACACACACAGACACTGCCTCCCCAGGTCTTGTCAGTGTGAAACATTAGGCAAAAGTTATCCTGAAGACTGCCCAGAGTCAGCTTCTCAGGCATTCTGCTCCCCTGAGCCATGGAGGGATCAGGCACAGAGACCTGCACCCTGCAGAGTGCTCTAGAGGACTCCCAGTCCAGAGCGCCGCAGCACAGTGGTACCATGAACTAGTCCAGCCTGCGCAGGGAACCCCTGTGGCAGGAGAGCCCCCTCATGCACCCACTGCCAGGTCCTCAGGCTGCGAGGAGGAGGGTCAGTGTGAAGCCTTAGGTGTCCCTGGACAATCGTCCCCATAACAGGAAAGACAGTAATGCAGGGAGAGGGGCCAGGGAGCCAGGGGAGGGGCTTCCCTGCCACCAGGCACCCTGCAAAGGCCATCCCCACAGACCCAGGGCTTCCTGGCTTAGGGGCTACCCAGTGAGTCACCAGTGAGTCTGGGGTGCAGAATTGGACATGCTCACTTTCCCCGCCACAGTGCGACAAAGGATCCTGGTTGACATGCTGGTGTGCTGGACTTGACGTCTAGTTGACGGTCCTACTCTGACCCAGCTGCTTCCTCCCTGCAGGCCACCGTCCCCCAGGGCTAGGATTCTTGGCTGAGCAGAAACTGCCCTCCTGAGCCCATGCCTGTGGCGCGGGGCAGGTGAAGCCAGGGATTTCTGAGCTACGAAGCGTTCTTGCAGCAGGCTTGTGTTTTTCTAGCATTTATTTTTTTTAATAACAGAAGGATTTGAGTAGAAGTTCCTTAATTCTACTTCCCCTTTCAAATAACACCTCTAAAATTAACAGTAGAGGATTTCCCTTCAAATCCTCAGTTCCCAGGAGATGACACGAACAGCAACGCACCATGTAACTACGGCGCACCCCTGCGCCACGTGAGGAGCTCGGCTCTAGCTCTGCGCCGCTTCCCCTGCGCAGCAGTCTGCCCCACGGCCACAGTCAGAGTCTGTACAGTCAGAGCTGCCAGATGGAGGCACTAACTACTGGACCTTCATGTCCCCCAGCATCGTCTGTTGTAACCCCGATGTCCCAGGTGACCCTGTGGTGGTATCTGGGGGTAAAGCTGAGTGGGGCAGTTAGGTCTCCAAGAGGTCCTAAGGATCCAGCCTCCATGATAGGCAAATGCTCTTAGAGATGGTGAGGGGGCAGGTGGAAATCAAGGAGGACCCTCCGGAGAGTCCAGCCATGCTGGCGTCCCCATCTCACACTGGCTGCTCCCAGAACCCTGAGAAGTGAACACCTCTTGGGGGGGCCATGGTGACGATTTGTTGCGGCAGCCCAAGCTGACTCGGACAGGAAGGACAGTGTCTGTCTCCCGCCTTCTTCCTGGTCAACAAAACCTTCTTACACCCTCTGGGACGTGTAGGGACATCTTGTTTCACCTGTGGTTTTGAGGGATTTCTGGACTTCTTGTCATTGGTATCTGGTTGTCTACTGGGCTGGTTGTTGGAGGTAAAATGTCACTTATTCAGTAGTATTTTCCCATTTCTGGTGAGCCAAACATGACCAGATGGGGAATGAGCAGTCTACAAATGCTCCCTTGGAAAAGTTAGGGTTTTCATTGTTAGAGAAATTAACTGATGTTGTTGGCCATTGGCTGGAGGGGCCTGTGAGCTGTTCACACAGATGTGCAGCTCAGTCAGGGACAACTAGGCTTGGGAGTTGAGATTTGCATGCCAGCTGGGAACTGGGAGGATCTGGAGTCCTGTGAGGGGCAGGTGGCAGATTGGGCATGTGTTAGAGGGCACACGGAGGGTCCAGGCTGGAGGCCTGTGAGGCTCCCTCCATCCGAGAAACAGGCTGGAGAGGAAGAGGGAAAGGTGCGTGGGGAACTGAAGACCTGGGGAGGCTTCTGGCAAGCTCCAGAGAGAAAAGAATTTCAGGCAGGAGGCCCTGCATGTTGGTCAGGTACTGAAGGGTCACCTGGAGTCGAGAGCAAAGGTGACCCTCCTGTGAGGGAAAACAGCGCTGAAGGGATCCTCTACAGTGGAGTCCAGATGAAGGACCGAGGAGCAGAGGAGGAACCCCAGGGTGGGGAGTTCCCTGCAGAGCCTCGGCGGAAACACTCCAGAACACAAGCTCTGGATGAATGCAGTGGAGAAATCACCCACTGGCTCATCTCGGGCACCTGAGAGGAGGCCCCAGGTGAAGGAAACATAGTCCGACAGCTGTGAGGCACCGCACAAAGAGAGCTGTGCCTGGGGAAGGGCAGGATCTGCCTACAGGCGAATCAGAAGTGCAGGGATTGTGCTGTGGACTTACAATTGCATTGTACAGGCAAAAGATCCAGCAGCCCAACGTGAGAAAGGAGATAGATGGGGAAGAGATAGCTGGGTCAGTGGGAAGCATTATCCAGGCTTCCACAAAGAGGCGTGAAGGCTGATAAGAGCCCCTCCTGGATCAGAAGACTGCTGTTTTTTAGCATTATTGTTTTACTTTGAATTCTCCCTTTTAAAAAATGTCCACCCTGGGCCCATGGCTAGACAGAATGCCTCCTGTCCTCAGGGAAGTTGGGAAGGGCAAGGGCCAGGGAAGAGCAAGGGGAAAAGGGAATGGTCAGTCCTGCAGATTGGAGGGCGCACTGAAGAGTGCGAGTGGCCCTGGTGCCCAGGACCCCCAGGCTCCGTGCTGGCTCTGCAAGGTCCCTGGAGACCACTGGGTACGCCGTGTCTGCCCCTCTTGTGGGATGCAGGCACTTTGTGGGGAAGAGCTCGGGAGTGTCAGGGGATGGTGTAGAAGGCTAATACTAGGCGTTATTAGTAAGACTGATACTAGGCGTTGGTGTAGACATGGATTTGGTAACAATAGCTCTTTAATGTGTGGGGTGAGAGGAAGCAGGAAGTGCATTCTTTGTCCAGGTTGATTCAGTATCTTCTGTTGAGAAAAGAAAATAATATACGTGGAACTCGGGGTGGAAAGTTGAAAGGGCCAAAAATAAGCTAAATCACAGGGCACTCAATGGCTTCCGCCTGCCAGGATGGGGCAGTGCTTGGAGAAAAGCTACTGGCCACCCTGACAGGAGCAGAGAGCCTGGGCAGTCACTGAGGCAAACTCCTCTCACCCTCTTAGTGCATTAGGCTGAAAGCCAGGTGAGAGGTGAGCCAGGGCTGTCCCCCAGGCATGCACTTTAACCTTCATCAGAACAGCAGGCACTTTGTGATC
Organism: Marmota monax; assembly: GCF_021218885.2. NCBI lineage: Eukaryota > Metazoa > Chordata > Mammalia > Rodentia > Sciuridae > Marmota > Marmota monax. Next base: position 2,254,707 of record NW_026692321.1, on the reverse strand, counting down.
CTTTAAAACCCAGGCAGCAAACGCAGCCCCTTTGTGTCTAATGCCAAGGACAAGTGAGTTGTTACAAATTAACTTCTGAAATATCCTTCTCTTTGTCTTTCAAAATAATGCCAAATGCAACAGTTTCCATGAAAGCAGCAGCAATGTGATGGGAAGGAAATTTGTCAGTTGCCTGTTGTGATATTTAAAACTACTCACTGCTTTTTACTCATGTCTACGTGCATAGGACTTTCCTCATTCCAACAATGGAAATGAACCTCATCTGAAAATCTATACAAAGCATTTTCGTTATTCCTAGATCTTTTCAAAAATTCAAAGTCAGATTTGATTTGAGTTTTGCAGAAATTGCCTCATGGGGGGCGGGGGACATAGTGGCGGGAAGGGAGTGAGCTGCACCATGCCCCACTCCTTGGTGCCCGCAGATCTCCCCTGGTCGGAATACTCCGTCTTTGAGAGTGTTAGAGGACCCCATCCAGCTGCTCTCCGCAGACATCACCAGCACTGTGACCCCACACGTGGGGCTCTGGGCCTCAGCACTGGAGCAGGACACCGGGCGTTGGAGCAGGACCCAAAGCCGGAAGTTCCAGTCCACGCAAGACTCCTCCAGCGCCTGGCAGAATCGCCTCTCAACACATCTGCAGGTCGCCAAGACTTCGCTCGGCTCCCACGCAGGTCACCCCGCTGCTACCTACCCACAGCACAACGCCATCTCCTGGCTCCCCACCTCACCAGGCCCCCTACCTCACCAGGCCCCCCACCTCACCAGCCTCCCCACCTCACCATACACCCCCACCTCACCAGGCCCCCTCCACCTCACCAGGCCCCCTCCACCTCACCAGGCCCCCCACCTCACCAGGCCCCCCCACCTCACCAGGCCCCCCACCTCACCAGGCCCCCCACCTCACCAGACACCCCCACCTCACCAGGCCCCCCCCACCTCACCAGGCCCCCTCCACCTCACCAGGCCCCCCACCTCACCAGGCCCCCTCCACCTCACCAGGCCCCCTCCACCTCACCAGGCCCCCCACCTCACCAGACACCCCCACCTCACCAGGCCCCCCCACCTCACCAGGCCCCCTCCACCTCACCAGACACCCCCCACCTCACCAGACACCCCTCCACCTCACCAGGCCCCCCACCTCACCAGACACCCCCACCTCACCAGGCCCCCCCCACCTCACCAGGCCCCCTCCACCTCACCAGGCCCCCTCCACCTCACCAGGCCCCCCACCTCACCAGGCCCCCTCCACCTCACCAGGCCCCCCCACCTCACCAGGCCCCCCACCTCACCAGACACCCCCACCTCACCAGACACCCCTCCACCTCACCAGGCCCCCCACCTCACCAGACACCCCCACCTCACCAGGCCCCCCCACCTCACCAGGCCCCCCACCTCACCAGACACCCCCACCTCACCAGGCCCTCCACCTCACCAGGCCCTCCACCTCACCAGCCTCCCCCACCTCACCAGGCCCTCCACCTCACCAGGCTCTCCACCTCACCAGGCCCTCCACCTCACCAGCCTCCCCCACCTCACCAGCCTCCCCCACCTCACCAGGCCCCCCACCTCACCAGGCCCTCCACCTCACCAGGCCCTCCACCTCACCAGGCCCTCCACCTCACCAGCCTCCCCCACCTCACCAGGCCCTCCACCTCACCAGGCCCTCCACCTCACCAGGCCCTCCACCTCACCAGGCCCTCCACCTCACCAGGCCCTCCACCTCACCAGCCTCCCCACCTCACCAGGCCCTCCACCTCACCAGGCTCCCTCCACCTCACCAGGCCCCCCACCTCACCAGGCCCTCCACCTCACCAGACACCCCCACCTCACCAGGCCCCCCCCACCTCACCAGGCTCCCCACCTCACCAGGCCCCCACCTCACCAGACACCCCCACCTCACCAGGCCCCCCCCACCTCACCAGGCTCCCCCCACCTCACCAGACACCCCACCTCACCAGGCTCCCCCCACCTCACCAGGCCCCCCACCTCACCAGACACCCCCACCTCACCAGACACCCTGCGCTGAAAGCAGACCGCCGCCATCTTGACTCAGCATCCTCGTCATTCAGCTGGGGGCAGTTCCCAGATCAGATCTCCAGCGGCCAGGTACCAGGTTTCCAACCTTCCCCCCTCCCCAGCAGTGGTAACCCAACACAGTAGTTGCCCCACACAGGTGTGCAGTGCCACTAGGGAGCCACCCACGGGAGCCCTGGGGTAGAGTTTCCTTAATTGGGAACAGCGAGGCAGGGGGAGAGAAAGAGACCAGGACCTGGGAAATCTCCAGGCAAGAGAGGGAGATAGTACCCGATGCTCACGTCATATGAGCAAGGGGTCCCCAAAAGAGACCCGTGAGGTGCAGTCTTTCTGCAGGGACTGGTGGGTGCCACTCCCCACATCCAGGCGCCCTGTGCTAGGACCAGTCTTCCCACCCTGGTTACCTCCACCATCCTGGGGGCAAGACACCAGCTTACAACAGACGAGGCCACCTACTGGATGGGAGAGAAGCAGGACAGTCAGGGATGTCTAGAGCCAGCTCAATCTGGCTTCTTCCTTCCAGTTTCTTGTTGGTTGGTTGATTGGTTGGTTGGTTTTTTCTCTTCTACCCCTCCATCCTCCGGCCCTCACATCCCCAACATATGTGAAACCAAGAACTTTGCATGAAATAGAACTTTGAGGACTGAGTCATCTGAATAATATAATAGAGAGGTTTGTATACGCCCTTTTTTCTTTTTCTTTTTATTCTTTCATTTTTCTTTCCCCCTCCAAATTTTACTGTTTTAACATTTGTATTTTTCTAAATACATATGTATGTTTGTTTTATGTAGTCTACTGTCTTCCCACATATGTGCCTACCCTAAATTACTTCCTGTCTATTCTCTCGCTACTAACCCTCGTCACTAGATGTCTCCTTCACACTTCCTAGGATATATTGACTCTATATCCTCACATCCCACCTCCTCAGCATGGCATCCTCAGCCCCACCCCCAGGTTATTGTCCACTGTCAGAAACTGTAAACCTTTTTTACGAAGTTACTGATTACATTCTAGATAAAAACTGAATCCAACCTTTCTGTGCATTGAGACTAAACTGTAAACACCTTAATAACACAAATTGTTCATAGGTGGCATATTGTTGATATGGGGATCTGTTAACATTGTGTTTCCCCACAAGGGAGAGGTTTTGGAACCATAAAGAGCACTACAAACCTGTAGGGTAAGAACAATAACAATCTAGACCCCAAGAGCTGGGAAGGAAGACACAGGAGCATCATGAAAAGACAAGGGAGGAAAGTGCCCCAAACAAATGAGACACCAAGTCATTAGGATCACTGGCAGCCACAGCAGGAGGAATGACAGAGAAGGAGTTCAGGGTGTATCTGGTTAAAATGTTCAGTGAACCCAAGGAAGACATAAGAGAGCAAATACAGGCAGCGAAAGATCACTTCAACAAGGAGCTACACAAACAAATACAGGAAGCAAAAGATCACCTCAATAGGGAGACAGAGGTGCTAAAAAAACCAAACAGAAATCCTTGAAATGAAAGAAATAATAAACCAAATTAAAAGCTCAAATGAAAGCATCACCAACAGAGTAGACCACTTGGAAGATAGGACATCAGACAACAATGAAAAAATATATAATCTTTAAAACAACATAGACCACACAGTGATAATGGTAAGAAATCACGAGCAGAACATTCAAGAAATATGGGATAGCATAAAAATACCAAATTTAAGAGTTATTGGGATAGAGGAAGGCATAGAGGTCCAAACCAAAGCAATGAACAATCTATTCAATGAAATAATACCAGAAAATTTTCCAAACATGAAGAATGAATTGGAAATCCAAATTCAAGAAGCCTACAGGATGCCAAGTGCACAAAATCACAACAGATCCACACCAAAGCACATTATAATGAAAATGCCCAATATACAGAATAAGGAGAGAATTTTAAAAGCCACAAGAGAAAGGAATCAGATTATACATAGGGGAAAAGTAATTATGGTAATGGCAGATTTTTCAACACAGACCCTGAAACCTAGAAGACCCTGGAACAACATATATCAAGTTCTGAAGGAAAATGGGAGCCATTTGTATTCAGCAAAATTAAGCTTTAGATTTGAAGATGAAATAAAAACCTTCCATGATAAACAAAAGTTAAAAAAAATTATAGCTAGAAAACCAACACTACGAAACACTACAAATCATTGGAAAAATATTCCATGAAGAGGAAAACAAAAAAATAACAATAAAAATCAGCAGAAGGAGGTAGTACCTTAAAGGGAAAACTAATGAAAGAAGAAAATCAAGTCAAGTTAAATAATGAAAATAAACAAATATGGCTGGCAATACAAACCATGTCCCAATAGTAACCCTGAATGTTAATGGCTTAAACTCACCAATAAAAAAAATTGACTAGCAGATTGAATTTTAAAAAAGACCCGACAATATGCTGCCTCCAGGAGACACATCTAATAGGTAAAGACATACACAGAGATTAAAGGTGAAAGGTTGGGACAAATCATACCACTCACATGGGCTGCGGAAGCAAGTAGGGGTTTCCATCCTCATGTCAAATAAAGTAGATTTCAAGCCAAAGTTAATCAAAAGGAATAAAGATGCACATTACATACTGCTCAAGGGAACAATACACCAACAAGACATAACAATCATAAATATATATGTCCCAAACAATGGTGCAGCTATGTTTATCAAACAAACTCTTCTCAAGTTCAAGGGTCAAATCGATCACAACACAATAATCTTGGGTGTCTTTAACTCACCTCTCTCACCACTGGAGAGATCTTCAAAACAAAAGTTGAGTAAAGAATCTATAGAACTCAATAATACAATCAATAACGTAGACTTAACTGACATATATAGAATATTTCAACCTGCATCAAGTGAATACACTTTCTTCTCAGCAGCACATGGATACTTCTCTAAAATAGACCATAAACTATGCCACAAAGCAACTCTTAGCAAATACAAAAATAGAGATACTACCATGTATTTTATCAAATCATAATGGAATGAAATTGGAAATTAATGACAAAATAAAAAATAAAAATTACTCCAACACCTGGAGACTAAACAATATGCTACTGAATGAACAATGGGTTGCAGAAGACATCAAAGAGGAGATTAAAAAATTCTTAGAGGTAAATGAGAACATAAACACAACATATCGAAATCTCTGGGACACTATGAAAGCAGTTCTAAGAGGAATGTTCATTGCATGGAGTTCATTCCTTAAAAGAAGAAAAAGTCAACAAATAAATGACCTCACACTACATCACAAAGCCCTAGAAAAAGAAGAACAAATCAGCAGCAAAAGCAGTAGAAAGCAAGAAATAATCAAAATTAGAGCTGATATCGATGAAATCAAAATAAAAGCAACAATTGAAAAAATTGTCAAAACAAAAAGTTGGTTCTTTGAAAAAATATATAAAATTGACAGATTCTTAGCTACACTAAAGAAGAGAAGGAGAGAGAAAGCTCAAATCACCATATACATGATGAAAAAGGTAATATCACAACAAACACTACAGAAGTACAGAGGATAATTAGAAATTATTTTGAAAATTTATACTCCAATAAAATAAATGATAATGAAGGCATTGACGAATTTTTTAAGTCATACAATTTGCCCAGATTGAGTCAAGAAGATACACACAATTTAAACAGACCAATATCAAGTGATGAATTAGAAGACGCCATCAGAAGCCTACCAACCAAGAAAAGCCCAGGACCGGACGGTTACACAGCCAAGTTCTACAAGACCTTTAAAGAAGAACTAATACCAATACTCTTCTATTTCAGGAAATAGAAAAAGAGGCAGCATTTCCAAATTCATTCTATGAGGCCAAATCACTCTGTGTATAAAACCAGGCAAAGACACATCAAAGAAAAAAAAAAAAACTTTAAACCAATATCTCTAATGAACATAGATGCAAAAAATTCTCAATAAAATTCTGGCAAATCAAATACAAAAACATATCAAAATGATCCTGCACCATGATCAAGTGGGATTCATCCCAGGGATGCAAGGTTGGTTCAACTTAAGGAAACAAATGTAATTTGCACATCAATAAACTCAAAGATAAGAATCATATGATCACCGCAATAGATGCAAAAAAGCATTTGACAAAATACAGCAGCCCTTCATGTTCAATACACTAGAAAAACTAGGGATAATAGGAACATATCTCAACATCATAAAGGCTATCTATGCTAAGCCCCAGGCCAGCATCATTCTAAATGAAGAAAAATTTAAGGCATTCTCTCCAAAAACTGGAAGAAGACAGGGTTGTCCTCTTTTACCACTTCTATTTAACATAGTCCTTGAAACACTGGTCAGAGCAATTAGATAGAAGAAAGAAATTAAAGGGGTACGTATAGGAAAAGAAGAACTTAAATTAGCACTATTTGCTGATGATATGATTCTATACCTAGAAGACCCAAAAAGCTCCACGAGAAACTTCTAAAACTAGTAAACAAATTCAGCAAAGTAACAGGTTATAAAACAACACCCATAAAACCTTGATCCATTTTGAGTTGAGTTTTGTGCATGGTGAGAGATAGGGGTTTAATTTCATTTTGTTGCATATGGATGTATGTCAGTGACAAATCCTCTGAGACTGAAATGAGGAAAACAACCCCATTTCAATAGCCTAAAAAAAACTGGGAATCAGCTTAACAAAAGAGGTGAAAGATCTATATAATGAAAACTACATAACCCTAAAGAGAGAAAGAAGACCTTAGAAGATGGAAAGATCTACCTTGCTCTTGGATAGGCAGAATTAATTATCAAAATGACCATACTTCCAAAAGCACTATACATGTTTCATGCAATTCCAATCAAAATCCCAATGACATTCCTCATAGAAATAGAAAAAGCAGTCATAAAATTCATCTGGAAAAATAAGAGACCCAGAACAGCTAAAGCAATTCTCAGCAGAAAGAGTGAAGCAGGTGGCATCACTACACCAAACCTCAAACTATGCTACAGAGCAATAGTAACAAGACAGCATGGTATTGGCACCAAAAAAGACTGGTAGACCAATGGTACAGAATAGAGGACACAGAGACTAACCCACAAAATTACAATTACCTTATATTAGACAAAGGTGCCCAAAACATCTTTTCTAAAGAAAAGATAGCCTCTTCAACAAATGGTGCTGGGAAAACTGGAAATCCATATGCAACAAAATGAAATTAAACCCCTATCTCTCACCATGCACAAAACTCAACTCATAATGCATCAAGGCTTTAGGAAGACCTGAGACCCTGTGTCTAATAGAAAAAAAGTAGGCCCTAATTACTGAGGGCCATTGCTAAGTAAGAATGATGCATGGCATGACCCAGGTCATTTGCAGTGACATTGCATGTAAGGTGACCTTGCTCAAGGACCAGGGCAGATCCGGGTTTAGGGCGTTCCCGGTTTAGAACAATCTGGGTTTAGGGCGGTTCCAGGTTTAAGGTGTACCCTGCTGGGAATAGGGCGTATCCTGCTGCTTCAGGCTCGCCCGCTCCTTGAGTTCCCGTTGAGTTCTCACGGGATTCAGAACGTGAGTTGGGCCCAGAACGTGTGTGTAAAGTGCCGGTGACAGTTCGAGAATAAAGAGTTGCTGTTTGAATCTACAAGGTGTGTGGTGGCTCGTGATTCGTGATTTTGTGCCCAGCCAGATTGCGGCACCTAATCTCCATCATGTAGGATTAGGCCCCAACTTCCTTAATAAGACTCCTATAGCGCAAATTAAAATCAAGGATCAATAAATGGGATGGACTGAAACTAAAAAGTGTCTTCTCAGCAAAAGGAACAATCTGTGAGGTGAACAGAGAGAGAGCCTACATCCTGGGAGCAGATCTTTACCCCTCACACATCAGATAGAGCACTAATCACTAAGGCATATAAAGAACTCAAAATGCTAAACACCAAAAAAACAAATAACCCAATCAATAAATGGGCCAATGACATGAACAGAGACTTCTCAGAAGAGGATATTCAATCAATCAACAAATATATGAAAAAATATCCATCACTGCTAGCAATCAGAGAAATTCAAATCAAAACTACTCTGAGATTTCATCTCACTCTAGTCAGAATGGCAGCTATTATGAAGACAAACAACAATAAGTGTTGCCGAGGATGTGGGGGAAAAGGCACACTCATACATTGCTGGTGGGACTGCAAATTGGTGCAGCCAATATGGAAAGCAGGATGGAGATTCCTTGGAAATCTGGGAATGGAACCACCATTTGACCCAGCTATCCCACTCCTTGAACTATAATCAAAGGACTTAAAAACAGCATACTATAGGGACACAGACACATCAATGTTTATAGCAGCACAATTCACAACAGTTAAACTGTGGAGCCAACCTAGATGCCCTTCAGTGAATGAATGGATAAAAAAATGTGGCCTATATACACAATGAAATTTTACTCAGCATTAAAAGAGAATAAGATCATGGCATTTGCAGGTAAATGGATGGTGTTGGAAGTTAGCCAATCCCAAAAAAACAAATGCCAAATATTTTCTCTGATATAAGGAGGCTCACTCATAGTGGGGTAGGGAGGAGGGGGGCATGGGAGAAATAGATGAATTCTATATAGGGCAAAGGTGTGGGAGGGGAAGGGAGGAAGCAGGGGGTTAGCAAGGATGTGGAATGTGATGGACATCATTATCCAAGTACAGTATGAAGACTTGAATTGGTGTCAACATACTTTATTTACAGAGGTATGAAAATTTGTTCTATATGTGTAATAAGAATTGTGATGCATTCCACTGTTGTGTATTTTAAAAAATAAAACCAATAAAAAATTAAGAAATTGCCTCCTGTTTCACCTGGCTTTTCTTTGAGAATGGTGTCTGAGATCATTCTAGCATCCAGGACTTTGACGTACCTTCTGCTCACACTCATTTTGTACAATTTCAGTAACTCTTCTTACCTCTAATTTATTAGTGTGAAAAAAGAACTTCCCAGTGAATTGAGTCTCATGATGGGTCAGAAAGTTGCCTGCACTAAGGACAAAGCCTCGTGGTCACAAGTCCTGACCTGACACCAATCCTCACCTCCAGTGAAGAGAGGACTTCCAAGGAAGCACAGCCTCGGGGCGGAATCCTGCCCTCCTAGCTGACAGCTCTGAGTGGTCTGGGTTCCGTCACTGCTCTGGGTCCCCTTAGTGTGGAAGTCAAAGCTAGACACAGACTTGACAGACTGCTGCCTTCCTACAGCACGGGTCACTCCGGAGGACTTTGCCTGCTCTGACTTGGGGATTCCAGACGTGGACTTCCGTCTGCCAGCTTCCATCCACATGAGCCCAAGTTGTCCTGGGAGTGTTCCTTCTCCTTCAGCCCGTGCTGGCTGGGGGCTGGGCTTGCAGGCTGTCAGAGAAGGGGAAAGGCCCCGCTGGGGGCAGGAGGAATTAAACCTAGGTGATAGTATTTTAGGCTGAGGTCAGCGGACGTAAGACTCCGGGGGCTGTGGGGGTGGCTTCACTGAAATAGGAGTCCTTTCCATCCTGTGAAAGTTTTCAGTGATGTTTCTGATTTTAATGTCATTTCTTTGTGTTTTGGCTTTTAATCAGAAAACTTCAGTTTTTTAGATTAGATATCCAATTTCATCCTTCCATGTCAATCATATTTCTTTGTTTCATCTGTCCTTTTTCTTAGAAAATTTGAAAGAAGGTACCAAGTTTGTCCTCTGTATTAGTGATTCAGTTTCCTGTGACTCTCCTTGCAGTCTCCAGTGAAGACCTTCATTCTCTGGTCCCTTTTATGCTTCCTCAATCACACATCACCTTGGCCCGTCTGTTTCCCATTAGTGCTCCCTCCCTTCCTCTCCTGAGGTTTCGGATCCCCGTTTTTCAAAGAGCAGCTCTGTTTTGTCATATTGAGGATGATAAACATGTTCTTCTGAAGAAAAGCTGATTTCTGCACCAAATTGTTTTCACATGCAAAAGCCCCCTCTGGGCTTTCGGGACTGTGCCCCTTTCCTTTTTTTTTCTGATTACTTTTTAACAAATAAGATTTTTGTAAGTTACATATTTTTATAGGCATAAAATGGTTCACATTGTCACGAACTGAAATGGAAAAAGATGGCTGGCCGCGAAGAGCAGCCCAGAGCACACCCTGCGATTTCAGTGCAGTTAGGAAGTACATGTGCATCCAAATGTGATTACAGGCTTCATGACCACGAGGCTTGTGTTAAGTGAAATCAAAAGGAGAGCCAGAGGCAGCCCCCAGTACTGGGGAGGCGCAGAAGGTGGAAGGCTCTGCTGGTCTGTGGGGAGATGGCACCCTGGGATTATTGCTTCATGTTCTATAACATCATTTATTTCACATGTTAGTAAATTTTACAAAACAGCATTTGTGGAAGCTGAACACAGATGGGTCTCACCGCACAGTCCACTCTTAGGCTGTGGGAAGGTGACTGGACATTAAGCCTCTACTTGGGTTGTTTCAACTTGGACTTGGAAGCTCTTCTTCCACTGACACCAGAGAATTCACACACGGTCGTCTACCTCTTCCCTTCCACAGGTTTAGACCTTACCTGTCAAAAGAAAAAGCAGGTTGAACTGCTAATCCAATGATGAACTTGTTGGATATTCAACCAGTTTCATAGCTAACAAAATTGATTGTGATTCTGGACACTCATTGTCACATACTATAACACTAAATAGATGATGTCGATGGATTCTTCAGTGACAATCATGAGTATGATCACTGTCCATACAAGTTCTTCTGTGGAAATGAGCTGTCATTTTGTTTGGGCAAATTCATATCAATGGGCTTGCTAGGCCACGTAGTAGATATATGTCGAACTTTGTGAGAAAAAAACAAACGATTTCTCCAAGTGGCCAAGAGACGTGCCTATTAGCAGTGGACCTGCCGTGAAGAGGGGGCACCTCCCAGTGGCTTCAGCCTGCACTCCCTGGTGACCAGCCTGAGGAGTGCTGGCAGGAGCTATTTTTCCTCCTATATCTTCCTTGCTAAGGTCTGTTCAACACTGCCACACATTTATTAATTGGGTAGTTTGTTTTCTTAACCTTTGACTATTCTTTATATATTCTGCTTACAAGAATTTCTTGAGCCCAGGCACTATAGCGCATGCCTGCAATCCCAGCCATTTGGGAGGCTGAGGAAGGAGGATCTCACATTTGAGGTCAGCCCAGACAACATAGGGAGACCCTGTCTCAAAATAAAAAAATCAAATGAGCCAGCGATGTAACTCATTAATAGAGTGCCCCCAGGTACAGTCTCCAGTATCCCCTAAGTAAAAAAAAAATCATGAAAGTGTGATTTCAAAATATCCCACTATTTGCCTTATTTTATCCCTCTTACTAAGGGCTTTTTTTAAAAGCAGATATTCTTATTTTTGGGGAGTTTTTTTGAATGGATCATACTTTTGGTATTACATTGATCTAAGTTCAATCACAAATTGTCTTTTTTATTTCCTCCAGAAATTTTCTGGTTTTCAGTTTTCTTTTGAATCTATGATACTTTTAGGATTCATTTGTTGGTGGGGGGGGCGGTGCAAGGATTAATTAAGATTTTTTTTAATCACACATGGAAATTCAACTGAATGGATGATTCGAGGTTTGTTGATGGAGTTTTCAGCTTAAGTACATTATTTGTGAAAATACTACCTCATATCCACTGAATTGCCATTGTTCTTCAGATGGAAAAAACCCATCTTTATCTTTGCTTTGTAATGATACTGATTTTCATTCTTTATTGCCAACATATAAAGATGTTATTATTTTTTCCTGTATTGACTTTGTACCCTTTGGTTTTGCAAACTTGTTATTAATTCTATAGCTTATTCGCAAAGCCATTTGAATATTTGTAGCCAATCATATCATTCTTCATAAAGTGACAGTTTTGTTTCTTTCTTTACAATTTGTATGTCTTTTATAGAGATGATTAGGTATTTAGACTAGAGCTTAACGAGAACTCTGAGAGTGGATACACTGCTTTGTTTCTGATCTTTGAACAGAAGTGTTTAATTTGTCACTGAAGTTTCTGCCATCAATCATGTCTCTATCACCTATTATCTCTATCATCTCTATCATCTATCTATCTATCTATCTATCTATCTATCTATCTGTCTATCTATCTTTTAGGCGATGCTGTCTATCTAGTTGAGAAAGTTCTCTTCTATTTCTGATTTGCTGACTTTTAAAACGATTCTGAATGCATTTAAAGGCTATTTCTGTACAACATGATTTTTCCTCTGTTGTCAGTGAATGTGGTGAATAGATGGATTGTTTTGTGAGTGTTGAATCAGCCTTGCATTCCTTGGATAATCCCCAGTTGGTCATGGTGTATTCCTAGTTCTATTTTGTTGGTTTCAACCTGTAGTATTCTGTTGAGTATTTTTTTGTTTACATTCACCAGTGGTTTTTGTCCCAGAGTTTTTCTTTCTTTGTCTGGTTTTGGTGTCAATGTAACACTCCATAACATAAGTTGGAAAGTAAGCCTTCCTCTTTCAAATTCTGAAAGAATTGATGTAGGATTCCTATGTAATTTATCATGTTTCATAAATTCACCAGTAAATCCAGCTGTGTCTTGGGTTTTCTCTCAAGTAAAGTTACAAACTTCAAATTGAACATATTCAGTGGAGTTGACTATTCAAGTTATTTTTTTCTTGAATTGTCTTTAGGCATTTATATATTTCAAGGATTTTTTCAAGTTTTAATGACATTTTGTAACTTCATATTAAGTTTGGAATACTCTTGGATCTCCACATTCTCCTCCCTTCACCAGCATCTTCAGTGGAGCCTGTCTGCTCATCAAGAACACTGGGGCTGCCAGGCGTCATAGCACATGCCTGTAATCCCAACTTGACAGCCTGAGGTGGCAGGATTGGAAGCTCAAGGCAGCCTCAGCAACTTAACGAGACTCTATCTCAATCAAAATAAAAACTAAAAAAGGGCTGCGGATGCAGCTCAGTGGGAAAGAACCCTTGGGTTTAATTCCCAGTATTAAAATAATAATAATAATTGAAACTTCTCTGGTAGCACATCTCTTTTTGGTTAGTGAAATGTTCCCTCTCAGACCATTTATCTTTCCTAAGAACAACCTGACTATACTATAGTTTCTAAATTACTATTTCCAATGTCCCAGTAAAATGCATATATATCGTCCCATAGGTTTCAAATACCCCATGCCGATCTTTCTCTCTCAATTTTGATATTAACTTAAATTAGAGTTTCCATTGTCTGTTTTCTTTCCTATTAAGTCAAGCAAACTGGGATCTGGAGTGAAGAGAAATGCTCAGGGAAAACATTGATGCCCTGGGGTCCCACAGATACAAGGCCCACACTTGCAGAAACCTGGGAATGGCTACCTCCTTCAGATCTGTCCTGGGTGCTCTAGTTGCCTCATTTAGTCCTGGGATTTTTAAAATTTTAATAATTCCTCGTGTGCTCGAAAAATGCAAAGTCCTCATCCAGTGTTTTAGGCACCATTCAGGAGGAAGTGGACAGAAAATCTCCATCGTGACTTCCCACCAAGCCTTGACTAACGTTTAAGTGACAGGCAAGTGTTGTCCTGGCCCCAGAAGCTGGAGGGAAGGCAGGCTCTGGTGGACGTGGTGCCTGCTGAGGTCTGGCTTCTGATTTACAGACAGCCATCTTCTCACGATCCCTTCCTTGGCTGAGAGACAAGTCTTATCTCCTGTGTTTCTTCCTACAGGGGCACTAACTGGGTCAAGGGGGCTCGGCTCATGTGATTTCGTGTCCTAACATTTCCACACTGCTGATGAGGGTTTTGCATATGAATCTGGGTCCAAGCAGTACTCTGTAAGTAACACCTTGTAGATCACTTTCAATGACTGTGAGAACACTGTTTTTCAAATTCTGCAGAAGTTATAACTGTAAAAAATCCAACAGTTGTGCATTTTGTTGGACATCCCTACCTACCCACCGCCCCAAACAGTATCCGGACCATTTTCTCTGCCCACTTGTTCTGGAATACTAGGGCAGGGTGCTTTCCTGAACTCCATCATGACAGCAATGATATAAATAATGGGTTTGCTTCAGGAAAAAAATTCAATATTTTCTTATTTGTTTTTAATAATTAATAAATAATTTTTGACTATTTCATAGCAGATTATTTTTAGATCAATTGATAAGTGACTGTAGCACTTACGGGGTTGCGATGTCCCCCGTTGTCATGAACTTATTCCGTTCACTGTTAGGAGTCCTAAAGGCACTGCCGAGGACTCAGAATTTCCATCAGCAGTCTGGGAAGCTGGGAGCTTTCGGCCAAGTGGATGAATCACAGACAAGCGTTGCGCCATTTCTCAGCAGGACGTGACACAGTGTCAGGGGCCACTGGGTTTCTTCGATCTGACCGCAGGATGACCCCTCTTTATGGGAAACCAGGTATTAAGTGAGACGGCTGCCAGAGCCGCAAGGCCTGGCCAGGGAAGGTCATGCCACCGTGTTCTGGGCAGGGCTGCTGCACCTCTGGGTCCCGCGATGCTGTCTGCTACTGCATCTGGTGGGCCACAGACTCTTGCCTCCTAAAATATAAAACTCGCGTCACCATTCAGATGCAGACATGATGTGCAGGTCAGCATGGAAATCCAGCATTCACCTGCTGACCCGCAGGCCCTCTCTCTCCCTAATCTAGCACTTACCTTTGGAATGCTTGTCTCTCCTTTCATTCAGTGTCTGCCTAGGTGCCATTTGACCTCTTCTGTAATGAGTATATTCAGTTCTAGTAACAGTAATTCCAGTGAAAATTCACATCCTCTTTATATTAACTTCAACAATATTTTCCATTTATTCTTTGCTTCAGACCCAGGAGCTTAAAATCTCTGCGTCTGTCTGTTAAAGAGGTACTGAAGTTGTCACAAGAGTGTACTGTGCGCTGGGTGTTTTTTCCCCTTTTACTCACAGCATTTCGTTTTGCTGATAATATAAGTCCCAAGGAGAAAGCAGTCATCACCCAGGGGCAGTCAAAGGGGGTGGATTGTCCACAGTGTTGTACTCAGGCCAAGTATAGATCTTTCTAGAATCAACTTAAAAACCCTCTGTATTTTTTAAGCGTCTTAAATTCCTTTGATTAGATCTAATTATGCAGCCCAGGCTCAGTGAAGAAAAGTAGTTCATCTAATAGCACGTGCCTAAGAAATGGCAGAGCAGTGCGAGTATGTCTTGATCTAAAATTTATGTCTCTTTTGCAAATCCTACAGCTCCTCTAAGGCTGTTGGGAATAGGACCATCTTCTTGACTTCCCCTTTGCTTTTCCCACTGAGCAGGTGCACAGTTCTCTTCTGTGCAATGTGCCTTTGACTCCATCCTATGAATTATCCAGGCAACAGAGAATACAGCAAAACACAGGGCACAGAGGTTTTGGAAACCTTGGTGAGCTATAGCGCCATCGCCTATGAGCACCATGGACATCCTGACCCTGTCTCCCTTGTTCAGTGGGAGTCCCAGAACCTGCTGCCCTCCATGGTGCTGAATACACTTCCTGAGCCCCTTCATCCACTCTGGGACTCTACCTGCCTTTGTTCCACACATGATCCACTTTTTACACTGACCATTTCTAAGAAACCAGATTTTCTCCAAAAGGCGAGAACTGGAAAGTATATGAGTCCCCTTTGATCATGTCCTTGTTACCAACTCCTGATAATTTCTTGCAAAATTATTATGAAAATATCAATAATGTCAGACTTGTAGGCCTTCAACTACGTTCACAAACCCTCCACCACTGCTCAGAAACCCAAAAGGCCCCGACATGGAGGGAGGACTCCTCCTTCTCTTCCTGTGGTCACCACATATCAAAGGCCAGATAGTGGTTCAAATCCTGGGTTATTAAGGCCCAAGAAATATGATTGTATCCAGTCCCTATGTGAAATCTTTGCTTGGACCAGAAGACTTGATGGATTGCCAGATCAACATTGGGGCGGGGTTTACTTTATAAACTGCTAAGCGGTTTAACTGGGTTATGGAGAAGGACTGCATATGACATTAAATGACCTTCCTAAAAGCTTATTTCTCTCCCAACTGCTCCTATTGGAATCAATTTCAGGAGTCATTCACAGAGAGTGGTTTATTAGCTTCCTAAATGCATTTACTGCACACCAGATGTCCATCTTGCTCACTCCAGTCTGCTGTCCTCTTTCACTGACCCTTTCAATAGATGCCCCCGCCCTGGATCCATCACCCAGGAAACACATCACAGAGCAGAGTGTGGCCAGAGCACCGGGTCCCAAGGAGAAAGCAGTCATCACCCACGGGTGGGCCAAGGGGGTGGATTGCCCGCAGTGTTGTACTCAGGCCAAGTATAGATCTTTCTAGAATCAACTTAAAAAACCCTCTGTATTTTTTAAGCATTTTAATTTCCTTTGATTAGATCCAAATTTATTAGAAATGAACATTAAAAATAAATAACATTGATGATTCTATGGCTATTGTATAGCTGGCTGAACTCAATGCTTTTTCTTTTTTAAAACAGAGCTTATTAACCCAAAATATTCTACATAAAAGATGTTTGTCCATGTTTTGTCCCTTCTGTGATGAGATGATCAACAGGCATTGACAACAGGTCATTTTGAAGAAAACGTAAGCTGGTCATAAGATGACTTCTGTGCTTGAATGTGACATATTTTGTTGAAGAAAAAAGCATGACTTGATCGACACTTATCTCCATCTATAATTCAAATATTTAATTCCTTCACCAATAGAACTGACAGTGTTTAGCACAGATTTCCATAAAAGGAGAGAAACAAATCTTCAGCGTTGTCCTTCATGATGCCTTTTCTGTATGAAAGTGAAAACACATCCATTGTCCAAGAAGCTCTTCTGGAATTTCTACATAATTTCTAAATGATGTATGACGCAAGAGTACTGAAAACTGACGTCCAGGCCATGATCACAGGCCAGGAGTCTGGCCAGCTCTCTGCCCCTCAGGTCTCTTGGAGTCACACCCATGGTCAGCCCTCACCCCCAAGAAGGGGTCGCCTTCCCTGGAGATGTAGAAGACACCAGACAGCACTGGACGGAACAAGCCAAGATGATCAGCGGCTTCCCAATGCTGACTATAAAATAAATTTAAATACATTAAATACTTTTTAAAATATTGGTTATATATGATTTTGAGGTAAAGATGACCAAATTCCTTTATTTATAATTTTTATTGTCTTGTGTCTATGATAAGAGCCATGAATACTGTGAGAAATACATGTATTTTGTAGAAATAGGTAATAAAAAGGGCAAGATGGCCAACAACAAACAGAAGCAGTAATGAAACATCAGCAAAATGCAGAATAACGAACATGGAAGTCCTTTTTCTGGTACCAGAAAACAAGGCTGGATGCTTTTCTGATCTTATGCAGAGATGCTTGCTTTCCATGTGTTGGGTTTTCTAAAATGTAGTATTTAATCATCACGTTTTCTTGGGCCTCATAGAGTAAAACTGAATTGTGTAATGAACTATAAGGAGTATTAGTAGAATATTTCAAAAATCCATGGGGAAATGATGGAATTACTTTGTTCCTCCCTAAATTGTCATGTACGAAGAGGCTCTTCAAACTTTCTTAATAGCTAAAGTGAAAAACTCAAAAAAATATTCAGATTAATTTAAATATGTTGACAAAGTTTTCATTTCCCAAACTCATCAGCCCAATACTCTAGCCATATTGAGCCATGTGCACTGGCAGGATTCTCGGGTGAGGATTCGTCCATCCATGTGGACAGATACAGAGAGACTTGCTATGCCAGTTGGCTCCCCGTGTTTCAAGGACGGAAGCCCCACACTCTGCCGTCTGCGGCTGGAAACCACAGAGTCTGGAGTTGTGATGCAGCTCAGATTCAAAGGCGGGAGAGCCAGGGGAGGGCAGGAGAAGGGACGTGCTGGCTCAGGCTGACAGGGACTCCCCTTCCTCTACCTGCTCTAGCTTTTGTCCTCACCAGGGTCTCGGGGGCTGAGGCTCCCAGAAAGCCGTGCGAGGGCTTCCTTTTCCCTCAGCCGCCAGCTCAGAGGCTGACCTCCAGGGCGTCCAGGCACACACTGGCAGAGTTTTGCCAACTATGTGGGCCTCCTTGATACCAACAGAGGGAGGACATACCATCAGCCACCCCCAGGTGAAAGGGACATTGCCTCCTCTGAAGATGCTCAAGACATAAAAGCAATTTACTCATCTGCAACATGCAATTAAGTCCAGGGTTGTAGTAAAGCTAACCACAGTATATAGAACTAGGTTCGTGCCTGGCATGCAGCAGGTCCTCAATCATGACCATAAGATGTACTAAAGCCAGGTGTGGTGGTGCATGACTATAATCCCAGGGACATAGAAGGTTGAGGCAGGAGGATTGCCACTTCAGGGTCTTAATCTAGTTAGTAAGACCTGCCTCAAAAAATAAAAAAAAAATGATAAGGAGTAGGGGTGTAGTTTATTGGTAAAGCATACCTGGGTTGAATCCCTACTACTGCCAAAAATTTAAAAATTAAAAAAAAAAAAAAACTAAAAAGATTGATTAATATAAAATAGTTCTTATTTTCCTCCCTGATTCTGGTCAGTGAGATACACTTAAGCTTGACTTCCTAGGTTTGTTTCTATCCCTTGAGCCCCCTAGAGTCGTCCACCCTGCCAGATGGGATCCCTTCGGCCACCTGACCCGGCCAACCAGGACCCAGGCACAGGTGAGGAAGGCAGGAGGCACGGGGACTAGGGCTGGAGGGTAGGGTACAAAAAGACATGACAGTGGCCACTGGGCATGAAGGGAGTTGAGGGAGGGGAAGGAAGGCCTGGCCTGCTGAGTGTCCACTCTGTTTGGGGAAACTCAGTAAAAGGCATATTAGGTCAACTTGCTTGTGGTTCCTGGAAAAGTGTTCTTTTGAATTAAACATTGCTCCAAGACTGAGATCTGTAGACTATGACTTCATGAGCATAATTCATCCGGTCATTTTTCGAGGGCACTTCCACCTGTTAGCATGTATGGGGTGGAGGCGGCCCATTCATAATTCATAAGCCATTTGTGAAGTCTAAATACAATGAGAACTATCTGCACAAACTCTTTCTATGTTGGGGTACCTGTTCCTGTCCTCCATCAGCTTCCTCAGAAACAGCCTGTGTTGGAATCTGGGTGCAGGAGCGGGTGGCAGAGGGAGTGGGCATGGAGAGCCCAGGAAGGTGTGGGGTCAGCAGGCTGTAGCTCAGAGCTGGTCACCCAGGAGTGTGTGAGACTGCACTCCTACCTGGTCCAAACTTGAGGAAGGAAGTCAGCCTTTGGGGTTCATATTGGGCTGAGGATCCTGCCTGACTTCCTGGGAGACATGGTGAGTCTTCTGTTTCCACGAAGGCCACTTCCCAGAGAAGGTGGCAGCACCTGCTTTTGCAGCCAGCACCCAGCTGCACCCAGGGAGCCAGGATTCTGCATCATCAGCATCCACTAGCTTTCTCACTACACCTGGTACTGTAAGGATTCAGTATTTCTGTTGCATTTCTACAATGTTGTAGCTCCTTGAGGCCTAGTTAAGTGAAATATTTGGTTTTTTCCTTCTCCAGATACCTAACCCAGCTCCCTGTGTATGACAGTGCAGGAGATAACTTTTGAATGGATTGCCAAGACTTAATTTCTAACTGGAAGAGGTCCAGCACATTGCTCTAGTTCTATCTCAATAGAGTGCATCATTAATATTCATGGGCAAACTCCCCGAACATCAAGAAGTGGACAGATTTACTAACATTGATACAACCAGAGTTGCCACAGTGTGTATTTTTTAAAATGCAGAATTAGAAGTACTAGGTTTGGTTAACTGCTAGGCCAATTGTTCCTGCCTCTTAGGCTACAGCATAAAATTCTGAGTCAGAGTCAGCAGAACCTCACACTTCTAAACACTGCAAACTTTCTGGTGGCAAATAGAGCCTGAATTGGGAGTAATGGATCTGTGGATGCCCTGGGTGTGGTAGACATATTATTGAATTAATGATTGACATATGAAATTGCAGAATCCATTCCACATACAAGTCAGGAGCCCCTAAGAGAGCACTGTGCGTGGAAATGGGAAGAGACCCTGAGACCAACTTAGTTGGTTGGAGATGTGAGCTGTGTGTCAGTGTATGCTCGAGTCTTTCCAGGGTTTTCTACAGGGCCACAGGATTTAGAGTGAGAAAAATGCCCAATAAGTGAATGAGTACTTGCTTTGCCTGTTCTCTGTACAGCACCTATTCTTGATTTTAGCAGGGAAAAAAGTGACTCTAAAGTCATCTAACACTGATGGACCAGAATGCAGTAAGTTAGATTTTCTAATTGCAAAAGCATTACCAATATCTTATATACAGAATGTTTAATGATGTCACGTTCTTGGTTTTTAATACATAGAAAACAGCCATAATTCATCCCTTGAAACTATATTTAATGAATTGATCTTCTCAAGAAATGAAAAACATTAATCCTTTAGGGTCTCTGGATCCCTGCTATAGGATGTTCGGAGCTGGACTGAACCACTGTGAGCCCCCGACACCTGCACACGTTCACACACAATGTACACACACCGCACTTGCTTTCAGAGCTCTAAGGAGAAAGAAGTCCTGCTGCTCAGAGCTCTGTCAACAAACGCTCCTCTCACACTGGCCTCTAAACTATATGATTATCTTGACATTGTCAGTCAAGAAACACAAGAAAGTTCAAACTTCCCATGCCATCTTCACAAATAAGGAAGCACAAACTGAACATTTATGCAATTCTGTACACTTTGTACCTGTTTTTCAATTTTCCTGATTAAAAATTAGTTTGCAGGAAAATTTACAGGGATTTGGATAATTTTGATGAGTATATGACAATTACAAAAATGTAATATTTATTTTATTTTTTAATTTTATGTAATTAGTTATACATGAGAGTAGAATGCATTTTGACATATCATGCATAAATGGAGTATAACTTCTCATTCTTCTGATTGTACATGATGTAGAATTACATGGTCATGTAGTCTATATGCACATAGGGTAATAATGTCTGATTTATTCCACTATCTTTCCCACCTCCACACCCCTTCCCCTCCCTTCACTTCCCTCTGTTCTTCCCTAGTCCCCATCCCTTATTATGAATTATTATCCGAGAGAACATTTGGCCTTGGTTCTTTGTGATTGGCTTAGTTCACTTAGTATGGTATTCTCCAGCTTCATCTATTTGCTGGTAAATACCATAATTTCATTTTTAATTAAGGCTGGGTACTATTCCATTGTGTGTGTGAGTATGTGTGTAAGTGTGTGTGTGTGTGTGTGTGATTATACATAATCACATTTTCTTTATCCATTCATCTGTTGAAGGGAACCTAGATTGGTTCCATAGTTTAGCCAATGTGAATTGAGCTGCTATAAACATTGACATGGATGTGTCACTGTAGTATGTGGATGTAAAGTCCTTTGGGTATAAACCAAAGAGTGGGATAACTGGGTCAAATTGTGGTTCCATTCTAAGTTTTCTGAAGAATCTCCATACTGCTTTCCAGAGTGTTGCACCAATTTGCAGTGTCACCAGCAATGTGTGAGTGTACTTTTTTTCCCACATCCTTCCTCACCAACATTTATTGTTACTTGTATTCTTTATAATTGCCATTCTGGCTGGAGTAATATGAAATATCAGTGCAGTTTTGATTTGCATTCCTTTAATTGCTAGAGATGTTGAACACCTTTTCATATGTTTGTTGATTGACTGTATTTCTTCTTCTGTGAAATGCCTCTTCAGTTCCTTAGCCCATTTATTGATTGGGTTATTTGTTTTGTTGGTGTAATGTCTTTTGAATTCTTTATGTATTATGAGATTAATGCTCTCTCTGAGGTGCTTGTGGTAAAGGTTTTGTACCACTCTGTATAGGCTCTCTCTTCACATTATTCTTTCCTTTGCTTTGAAGAAGCCTCTTAGTTTGATTCCATCCCATTTATTGATTCTTGATTTTACTTTTTGTGCTTTCGGGGTCTTATTAAGGACGTCAGTTCCTAAGCTGACATGGTGTAGATATGGGCTTGCTTTTTTCTCTATTAGGACACAGGGTCTTTGTTTTAGTATCTAAGTCTTTGATCACACTTTGAGTTGAATTCAGTGCAGGGTGAGAGACAGGAATATAATTTCATTTTGCTGCATATGGATTTCCAGTTTTCCCAGCACCATTTGTTGAATGGGCTCTCTTTTCACCAGTGAATGTTTTTGGCACATTCGTCTAGTATGAGATAACTGTATCTATGTGGGTTTTCCTCTGTGTCCTCTATTCTTACCATTGTTTAATGTGTCTGCTTTGGTGCCAATACCATGCTGTTTTTGTTGCTGTTGCTCTGTAGTATAATTTAAGGTCTGTATTGTGATACCTCCTACTCCACTTTTCTTGCTGAGAATCGCTTTGGCTAATCTGAGTCTCTTATTTTTCCAAATGAATTTCATGATTGCTTTCTCTTTTTCTATGAAGAATGTAATTGGGATTTTATAGGAATTGTACTAAATCTGTATAATGCTTTTGGTAGTATGGCCAGTTTGATAATGTTAACTCTGCCTATCCAAGTGCATGGGAGATCTTTCCATCTTCTAAAGTATTCTTTAATTTTTGTTTGCTTGTTTAGTGTTCTGTAGTTTTCATTGTAGAGGTCTTTCACCTCTTAAGTTAGATTGATTACCAAATAATTGATTTTTTGAACCTATTATGAATGGGATAGTTTTCCTTATTTCTCTTTCAGTAGATTTATCACTGATGTACAGTAACACATTTGATTGATGGGTGTTAATTTTACATGTCGCTATTGTACTCAATTCATTTATTAATTCTTGAAGTTTTATGGTGAGATTTTTTGAATCTTCTAAATATATAATCATGCCATTGGAAAATAGTGATAGTTTGAGTTCTTCTTTTCCTATTCATATCCATTTAATTTCTTTCTTCTCTCTAGCTACTCTGGTGAGAGTTTCAAAGACAATGTTGAATAGAAGTGATGAAAGAAGACATCCTTGTCTTGTTCCAGTTCTTAGAGGGAAAGCTCTCATTTTTTTCCACTTAGAATGATGTTGGTCTTGGGTTTAGCATACATAACTTTTATGATGTTGAAATATGTTCCTAATACCCCTAGTTGTTTTAGTGTTCTGAACATGAAAATGTGCTGTATTTTATCAAATGCTTTTTCTGCCTCTATTGACATGATCGTATGATTTTTTATCTTTAAGTCTATTGATGTGAAGAATTATGTTTATTTATTTCCATATGTTGAACCCTGAGATGAAACCCACTTGATCATGGTGCACTCTCTTTTTAATATTTTTTATGTGATACGCCAGAATTTTATTCAGAATGTTTGCATTTATGTTCATCTGGGATATCATTTGAAGTTTTCCTTCCTTGATGTGTCTTTGTCTGGTTTTTGGTAGGGTGATACTAACTTCATAGAATGAGTTTGAAAGGGTTCCCTCCTTTGCTATTTCATGGGATAATTTAAGGAGGATATGTAAGTTCTACAATAAAGGTCTCATAGAAATGGCTGAGACTCCAGCTGGGATTTTCTTTTTTGGAGGTTTTTGATAGTGTCTACTATTTCATTTTTTAAAAATTTTATTTGTTTAAATTGTGTATGTTCTCCTGATTCAGTTTGGGCAGCTCATATGTCTCTAGAAAGTTTCTGATGTCTTCAAGATTTTCTATTTCATTGAAGTATAAATTTTCAAAATATTTTTGGATTATCTTCTGAATTTCATTAATGTCTGTCATGATATTTCCTTTTTCATAACATATTTTAGTAATTTGAATTTTCTCTCTTTTTCTCTTTACTGGTGTTGTTAGGGACTTATCAATTGTATTTACTTTTTGAAAGAACCAACTTTTTGTTTTGTTGATTTTTTAGATTATTTCTTTTATTTCAATTTCATTGATTTCAGCTCTGGTTTTATTATTTCCTGTCTTCTACTGCTTTTGGTGTTGATTTGTTCTTTTTCTAGGGCTTTTAGATGTATTAGGTCATTTATTACTTGATTTTCTAGTCTTTTAATGAATGATTTTCTAGTCTTTTAATGAATGAACTTTTCTTTTAGCACTGCCTTCATGGTGTCCCAAAGATTTTGATGTGTTTTATCACTATTCTCATTTACCTCTAAGTATTTTTTATTTCATTCCTGATTTATTATACTATCTATTCCCATTCAATATGTATTATTTAGTCTCCAGTTTTTAAAGTAGCTTCTATTTTTATTTTATAGTTGATTTCTAATTTCATTCCATTAGGATCTGATAGGATGCAGTGTATTATCTTGATTTTTTTGTATTTGCTAAGAGTTGCTTTGTGGCATAAGATATGGTGTCTTCTAGAGAAGGAGCCTTGTGGTGCTGAGAAGAAAGTATATTCGCTTGTTGATGGATTAAATATTCTACGTATCTCTATTAAGTCTAAATTATTGATTGTATTATTCAGTTTTATAGTTTCTTTATTAAGTTTTTGTCTGAAGGATCTATCCAATGGTGAGAGAGGCATGTTAAAGTCACTAAATATTAATGTGTTGTGGTCTATTTGAGTCTTGAAATTAAGAAGGGTTTCTTGGATATATGTAGTTGCTCCATTGTTTGGGACATAAATATTTATGATTGCTATTTCTTGTTGTTATATAATTCCCTTAATTAGTATGAAATGTCCTTTTGTGTTCCTTCTGATTAACTTTGGCTTGAATTCCACTTTATCTGATATAAGTATAAAAACCCTGGTTCTTGTTTATATAATACACATGAGTAATATATTTTTTCCCACCCTTTCACCTCAGTCTGTGGATATCTTTGCCTATGATTTGAGTCTCTTGGATGTAGCATATTTTTGAGTCTTATTCTTTTATCCAATCTGCAGTCTATGTCTTTTGATTTAAGTTTAGGCCATTAACTTTCAAAGTCATTTGTATTCCCAGTTATTTTGCTTTATTTATAGTTTTAATTTAAATAAGTTTCTCCTTTGATTGACTATTCCTTTATTGTAGTTCTTCCCTTTGCTGGTTGTCACTTTTCTTTTTTCATTTCATCTAAATGGAATATTTTGTTAAGAATATTCTGCAGTGCAGACTTTCTACTTGAGAATTGTTTTAACTTTTGTTTGTCATAGAAGATATTTATTTCATCCTCAAATCTCAATCTTAATTTTGCTGAATATATTAGTCTTGGCTGTCATCCATTTGCTTTCAGAAATTGGTATATATTATTCCAAGATGCCCTAGCTCTGAGGGTCTGGTTTGAGAGAACAGCTAAATCCAGATTGGTTTCCATCCAAATATTACCTATTATTTTTCTCCAGCAACCTTTAAAATTCTATCTTTATTCTGTATATTATTAGGCACTTACATTAAAATGTTCCTTGGTGTGGATCTGTTGTAACTTTATACATTTGGGGTCCTGTAAGCCACTTTTAGTTGATATTCCATTTAATTCTTTATATTTTAGAAATTTTGTAATATCTAATTGAAAATATTGTGCATTATTTTGCTTTGTACTTTTATGTACAAAGCAAAATAATAAATCTTAAATTTGTTCTTTTCATGTTTTTCCATACTTTTTGGACATTCCATTCATGGTTTCTTAACATCTGGTCTGTGTGGTCAACTGTATTTTCAGAATTATATATTTTGCCTTCATTGCCACAGATTCTGTATTCTAAGTGGTCTAGTCTGTTGGTGACGCTTTCCATTGAATTTTTTAATTTGGTTTATTTATTTCTTCATTTCAAGGATTTCTGCTTGGGTTTTTTTTTTTCAGAATCTCTTTCTCTTTATTGAAGTGATCTTTTACCTTCTGAATTTCATCTCTGATTTTACCCTTTATATCATCCTTTCTTTACCTCACAGATCAGAGTAACTATGTACAGTCTAAACTCCTTCTCTGACATTTCTTCCACTGTGGTATCATTATATTCTTTTATTGGTGCATCTTGGTTTGTTAGGGTGATTTATTCTCTGCTTCTTCATGATGTTTGTGTGTCTACCCATCTAGCAGTGTGTATCTGAGGTAGTACAGTTTCTACCCTATAGACTTACAGTGTCCCTGACAGTTTCCAGTACATCACCTTTAATCAAAGCAAACAAATCACCTCTACTCCAACATCTACAGTTTGTCACAATAAACAGAAGCAATTTGTTCAGTTATTGCCTACATTAAAAATAGTAAGTTTGAAAAAGGGTTTACAATTTCAGATGATGGACAAAGAGAGACAGGAGAGGTGTAGGATGTGATGATTCTGAGGAAGGAGGAGAGAAGATAGAATTTAAAAATCATAGGAACCATGAAAGAGGGAATAATCGAAGTTGACTGTTATGTGAAGAAAAAAGAGAAATAGAATCAAGGGAATCAGATAAGTGAGAGAAACAAGACATATGTAAAATATTTTTAAAATTAAATACAAAGAAAAAGGTATAAATAATAAATGCAAGACAAAACTGAAATATACTATTCAGACATCCCCATCCTCAATAA
The DNA here is from genome assembly GCF_021218885.2 of Marmota monax. Taxonomy (NCBI): domain Eukaryota; kingdom Metazoa; phylum Chordata; class Mammalia; order Rodentia; family Sciuridae; genus Marmota; species Marmota monax. The sequence continues at coordinate 2,228,260 of NW_026692321.1, read as the reverse complement.
ACTGATGCATGAAAAATAGTTGGTTTCAAAAGTGGTAGAAATGTGACAACAACAACAACAACAACAAGACAAGGAAAAATTATCTCAATGAAAAATCAAACGATTGCTTCCATCAGAGTTCAGAAGTTTCTCTGCTTCCCTTCTTAGCAGGGAGGTAGGGTGTCCACTGTTCTGCACCAGGCGGCCAGGGACTGGGGAGCCGGAGGGCCCTACTGGGTTATGGCCTGACGCTTGACATGGTGAGACTCAGAACAGGGGATGATAGACTGTGGACCAGGCTGGGTCCAGCGAGTGCTATCCTGAGCTGGGCACCAGGAACCTCGTGGGTCTGGACCAGCTGGCTGCAGGAGCTGAGGACAAAATGCCCTCCTTACATCCTGACTCTGACCCCCTGTAACCAGGCCCATCAGTCCCGGCATTCCTGGTGAGCCTCTGAGCTCCCAGAGCTGGGGGAGAGCCCGGCTCCCTCCTGCCTCTCTAACCTGTGTTCCCCCAGACAAAAAGCTCAGGCTGGCCCATGCAGACCAAGGGGAAAACTGACGGATCTGGGTTTCCAGTTTCCTAAGGCTCTGCCAAGCTGCAGTCCCAAGACAACTTCTGGATCCCTGACGATTGATAAATTCTAGTGGAGAGGGTATCTTTGTTTTTGTTTTTTCATATCTGATCAATGACTTAACCAGTCTCTGGTTGGCTGGGGCATGTTGCCCCTCCAGAATCAGGTATTTTTACTGCAAACCTTGGGGACACTTGTTGCTCCCCCTGTTTGAGTGCTGGGAAGCTGAGCTAAGAGAAATGTTAGCTCATGCTTATCTGCCATCTTCGAGCACCTCCCACTGCTTAACAGTTCATTTTTAAAAACAGACACCACAAAGTTCACTGGGCCCAAAGAGTACTCATGTCTGAAAGCAGTAAGCTCATTCCTCAGGGAAACTGTTACCACTGGAAAACTTGGAGCAGAACTTCTTTGAACCACATTCAAGATGAGTTAATTCTGGAATCCAAAGTACCAGCCTCCTGTGAATTTGACACTTCATGTGTGCAAAACACTCAGTAGAATCTGGGAAGACATTCTCTGGTTTCAGGTGATACTCTTTCTCTTTTCTGATTTCTAATAATCATTGGGAAAATCCTGTTGTTTATAATTGATTCCTACCATTTTACCAAGAGATTATTGGAAGATAGCTTTCTTAACAATTAGAAAAGATGTAGAGTGTGAGGAGCTCAGATAACTTTTGAATTATCATTACGTAATCTCAATTCCCCATTCTATGAAGACTGCAAAAAAGAATATGAACACAATGGGTTCAGTAAGTGAGCCACTTTTAGGACAAAAGTTTACTCCCACGGTGAGGAACCAGTTGTTCCAGACTGCCACAGGAACTCAGATTGTCAGGCATGTGAACTCTGAGAAGCTGAGCTCTGTGCTTGCAGGGAAATGAGAAGCAACAGTGTCCTGCAAGTCTAGGCTTGAAGAAGAATTAGGAGAATGTTCCAGAGAGTAAAAGTGACAGTGTGATTCTCCCACTGAGTTGCAGAGAAACCATTTGTCTACTGCTAATCCAAAGGGATAGGAGCATTCCAGATGCTGGGCTTTCCTTCCCTTGAGGCATTTCATTCTATCTCATTTAATAAAGGAAAAGCATGTAGTTTGCCAACAGCATACCTCCTGTCTGCAGACACATGCACACAGTCCCCTGATTATTTATTTGGCAGTGATTCTGCATTGAGGTCTGATTCTATCCTGGATCCTACTGGATACTGGCAAGAGGAGGGACACACAAAGACAAAAGCTATGTCCATGTTGTCCAGGAACATGATCCTAGTAAGCCGTGGTGGCAGATGTTTTAAAATAATAATGAAAGATAAAAAGCAAAACATATGAAGAACAGAGTCATAGTGTAAATACAATTGGAGTGAGCACGACCTGTTCTGTAGCTATATGTGCACTGAGATCAATCTCATGATCTATTTTGGTATAATAAAATTGTTCAATTTTTTCTCTCTAATGCATTAAATTACCTTCTCCTTCAGAATAGTGATTCTATATTCCAAATCCAATCATTGTTCACACACTGTAAATGCTCAGAATTGCTGGTTAAATGAACTAGATATGTTTCCTACTTTGAAGAAGCACTTGTTTGCCACAGAAATAAGCCTTTGGTTGTATAAGATGAATAAATCCTAAGGATCTGCTGTAAAACATTGTGCCTGTAGCAAACAATACCATTTCCTTCCTCTAAAAACTGATGAGGAGTTTGCTGTGGTTTGAATGGGTGCCCCTGAGATTCCTAAGTTAAAACCTGATCACCAAGTTGACGATCTTAGGCTTTGGGACCTTGGGAAAGTGAGAGGTCATGAGGAGGGAGCCTGTAAATAGCATCAGTGTCCTTAAAAGAGGACCCAGAGAGCCACCTCACCCATCTGTGAACTAGGAAACGGGCCTTACGAGACACTGAATCTGCAGTGCCTGGGTCTTAGACGTCCAATCTTTGGAATGTGGGATGTATTTTTGTTGTTTCTAAAGATAGGAGAGCGCCCTTACGGGGAGGAGGATGAAGAGGGGGGAAGGGCATGGAATGAGAAGAGGAAACTAGTGGACTATTGAACAAGCTTTGGAGAGGTGCGTATGGGGTTTGTTCAGGACAGTGTGCAGCGTGGGGACAGGCTGGCTCTGGGTGTGCGTAACGTTGGGAGGAAGAACCTCACAGAGAAGATGAGACTAGGAGTTTCCCCAAAGGTCAGGAACAGTGACGCCTGTTCCATGGAGCACAGGCAGCTTAGGTTGGAGCTTGGCTCCTTCGCAGCACTGCTCAAGCATGGCCCCTCTTCGTCCAGGCTGCCTGGGAGAGCGCCGCGCTCTGCTTGTTGGCTTACCCAGGGCTGCTGCCATTCTTGCTTTGCTCAGAGTTTCCTCCTGGAACAAGAGATGTATCTGGACTAGACTCATGGACCAAGGGTTTTCTGTTTACAGAAGCACCCAAACACGATAATCAATACGTGATTTCTTTAAAATAATAATAGAAAAAACCCCACAAATGCCATCAGACTGAGGTTTTCAATCAACGTTTGGTAGAATGGGAAAATAGTACAATTTTATATGAAACAGGTTAGATGCAAAAATGCATATGTAGCGTGGCTTTTTGCACACATTTAGATGAAGAGAAAAACTGGATGCTTGTGGTGGTGGGATTCTAGCTCATTTATACTGTTTGTATAATTTCCCACTATTTTTCAGTTTTTAGAAAGAGAACTTGGAGCGTTTTATCAATTTGAGACAAAAGGAGCCGTGCATAGCACTGTCTTCAGGAAGTCTGAACAGGAATCCTTTCTTCACCCGGCCCAGGGTGCTTACATCCTCTCTCCAGTCATCAGACTGAACATCTTCTAGCCCCGATGGTGGAAGCATTCCTCAAAGAACTGCAATGCTCCCTGGAATAATTTTCCATCTACAGGATCGTTTACAAACTCCAGTTCCCACCTCTGCACAGCACTAACAATTCCTAAGCACCTAATCCCTGCTCCTTGTGTGGGAATGAAGCCTCGAAGGCACCAAGGTCACCTGTGCCTTTTGCAAGATTTGCAGTCCAGCCTTCTCCTTCTCCGTTTGGTTTAACTATCTCCCTGTTTTACCCACACCACAGCTAAGCCAAGCTGCTTTCTCCACCTGGGACACTCACCCTGGGCTGTTTCTCTGCTCCCAGTTGATCCCTGAATTCCAGGCCTCTTCATCTCCAGGTCCACTTCTGGCCTGGGCAGACGTATGAGCCAATTTTGTGCCAGCGATGTCCTGGCAGAAGACCTGAGGGAGCACAGCAACGCAACAGGGCCATGAGCCTAGTGGTCACTCCAAGGACCCCATGTGTCCAGTGATGCCCAGGAAGGCCACTCAATGCAGAATGAGCTCTATTTCAACTCCCACTCAACAAAGTAGAGAGAAGACAATTATTTCACAAGGCCCAGGCTGTACTTTCTAAGGTTGCTCATATATACTGTAAAATGAATAAAATCATCTTTAAGTATCAAGCCATCAGAAATGCATATTTTAGAAAAAGTACAAATTATGGAAAACATGACCAAGAGGAGCAGTTGACCCTTGCCTTCGGGGATTCTCGTCTGGATTGGGGTTCCGGGGACGGCACCCCCGGTTTACCCCTCCTGTGAGGAGCCCCTTAGTCCCTGTCAAACACTTCAACTCTGGCTTCTATGACAGTCAGTCAGAACTCGGGACAGACTGTCTCGGGGTCCTTGCTGTTTACACTCCTCTGCCTCCTATTGTCAAAAACGTGACAGGAAACTGAGTGGAGACAGACTCAAAGCATGGAGTGACCATCAGTTGGGGAGGTTAAGGGGGCACCTGGGCAGGAAGAAAAGAGCCAGGCTGGAGTTCAGCAGCCAGGGGCCCTGAGTCCCGCTGCTCCGGATGTTGCCATCTGGCTGCAGCAGCTCTTGCATGTGTGCTCAGGGCGGAGGTCCGCAGTCGAGGAGAGGTCCACACAGCCACTGCACTAGGTCTACAGGGGCACATGTGTGTCCCCTGTGTGCTCTGCCTCCTGGACCCTTGTCCTCTCACCCCCTGCCTCTGGCTGCTATAACATGGCACCCTAAAGGGTCCCTGATTGTCACCTGAGAATGTGCAACCTGGACCTGGGGGTCACAGACCCCAGGTGGGTAAACTCTTCCCTCTTTTGCTTTCGAGCACCAGTCCTGAGGAGTCCTACTGCCCCAGTGTCCCACAGCCCCAGTGACCAACCTGCACTCACGGCTTCCAGCTCAATGCTGCGCCTCGCTCCTGACTCCCTCTCCTCCCCTGCACTCTGTCCGTCGCTCCTCGCCCACCCTCAGGCTGCACTGCCTTCAACCAGGCTCTGCTTTCTAGGAATTCCCAACTAAGACACCAAGGTAGGAGTGGGGACTCAGGTGAGACCCCCCCATGACAAATGGGAGCAGGGTTCAGTCTGAGAGCATTAGAAACAGAATCCAAAGGAGACCAGGGTAAATCGAAATCCTGTGCCTTGCACCTTGTAGGGTATAAAAAGACTTGCTGCCTTTATTTATAGAACAAATGAATAAACAAATTAAAGAACAGACCCATGAAACAACCAAATCATTCAAAGCAGGCCGCTGTAAGAATGGCAAGGAGAAGCAAGAGGAGTGCAGCCGGTCCAGCCGGGCAGGCTCTCGGGCGGCACTCCTGCAGGCGGTGTCCACAAGGAAACGCTCCGAAGCCAAGCCACATACTTCCTGGCTGCTTTTCCTGCTGTGGCAAGCCCAGAACTTTCTGGGTCTCAGCCCCTGCCTCTCCATCCTTTAACCCCACATCAGCTACAGCTGCAAGGCCCTGCAGAGCACCCAGCACCTGCACAAAAGTGTCAACTCTGCCCTGCTGCTGAGTCCCGGTGCCCTGAAGTGACGTGGACCAAATTGATCCTCCACAACACAGCTTCCCTACTGGACAATGATGATGGAAATGCTCTGAATCTGCAGGGTCCAAAATTATAACCACCAACCCCACGTGGCTTGCATACCTAGGAAACTGTGGTTTTCATTTTATTCCAATTTAATTAATTTGTATTGAGGACTCATATGATGACCAGGGTCCACCATAGTGGGCTGTGCTACATCTTTCAGGTTGCATTCACTTTTCAGTTGACTTGAGATTATTTGGGCTGCTGTAACAAACAACTTGAACTGGGTCGTTTATTTATAAGCGGACATTTATTGCTCACAACTCTCGAGTCTGGAAGTCCAAGGTCAAGGTGCTGGCAGATTCAGTGTCTGGTGAGGCACTGTCTGCTTCCTAGATGGCGCCTTCTTGCTTCGCCTTGGCCTGGTGGAAGGGCAAGGAGACCTCCCCACCTAATTGTGAGGGCATCAGCTCCATCTCCAGGGCAGAGCCTCATGACCTGATTGCCTCCTACCGCCCCACTTCCAGCCACAGATAAAGGTGTCAACATGAAGGTAGGAGGGCCCTTTGCGTTCAGACCACAGCACCAGCACCCTGTGGTCCTCTCCTTTCCCTGGGAAACCCTGTCCTGCCTCCCAAACCCAGGTCACCACATTAACATGGTTGGTTTCTCAAAAATCCCACATATTTGAAGGAACCAGGGAAATCTGCAAGTGACTGGTTAAAAATGAGAAGAGCAGATGGTGAGTGGTCGAAGGGAAGAGGACAGGCCATTGTAAATATTCGAGAACAATAATAAGAGAAAATATTACAAAAGTCTCACTGCGTCATAAATGAGTTAAGGGCACGTGGGAAATAAGAGTGACTGAAAACACACCTGCTGCGTGACATCTCAGTTGGGTACATAAGGAGCTGCGGCCCGGTCAACAGCAGCAGTAGGTGCGTGAGTGCTTCCATCAGAGCCTGAAAGAGGACAGGCCAGATGGTGAGAGTGGAGGTGGGCCAGGGAGGAGGTGTGCAGGCGCGGGAAGACCACTGTGGGACCATCCCATAAAAGGCGGGAAGTTCCCAAGGCGTGCAGGTGGCCTCCCTCACGTGCCTCAAGGGAAAGATGGTAAATGCGAGTCCAGGCCAGGTGAGGAGCACTGGACTTCCCACACCCGTGAGGCGAGCACACGCCCCAGGAGGGGACGCCAGTCACGCCCATGGAGTGGAGCAGATCCAGGAAGGAACCACGGACAACGTCCGCCTGGTGGGAGGAAGGCAAAGGCAGGACAGCGTGTCGATCAAGGTCTAAGTGGCCCCACGAAGTGCTGGGGAGCACAGCACGGAGAACCCAAGCCGCGAGTCCTCGGGATCCGCAGCATCGAAGACGCCGAGCATCACGCCGCCCTGAGACCTGCAGCTGGCTTCCCGGCCACCACTGCCCAGTGGAGTGGGCTGCCAAGAGGGACACCTTTATCACTGGGCTCCCCAAAGGCGCCTCTGCCTTCCCTCCCAAGCCAGGGAAAGGGGGCCCGCACGCTGCGTGCCAGGCCTGGGTTTAGAATGCTCAAAACTCTGGGAAGAGGAGTCTTTAGTCCTGAATTTGATCTCCTGCCAGCAGATGTCCTTCTCCATCAAATCAAAGGCAAAAGCACCCAGGTCCACTCTCTCATGTTTTCAATTTTCTGAGCCTTGATTCTTTGGGGGTCTTGCAGCTCACGGAGTGCTGGCCTCCGGCCAAAGCTCTGTCAAGCCCTAGTGTCTCCTCGGATGGGGCGCTGAGGGTTCCTGATCACGAGGTTTAATGGGGTCTACCCTGCATGGCAGAGCAGGCCGAGCTCTGAGCTCAGAGCTGGCCGAGCAGGCAGGGAGGAGGGAGGACAGCTCTAAGAGTCAGGGTCCCAGGGAGGATGAAGGAAGGTGACCCTCCTTTCTACAGCTGCCATGTGGGCTGGGTGACTCTGATCATCAGAGACCATTGAGACCCTATTTTTGAGAATGGCTTCCCTCCAGCCAGCAGGTGGGGGACTGCGGGAGGGGACTGGCCCTGTGCCACTACACACCACCAGACAGAGCCCAATGGGTAGAGGAGCCCTCCCTCAGGCCCTCGTGCTGCCCCTCGGGAGCTGGGTGACATCAGGTGGATGACGTACCAGGAACCCCCCTCACCTGGCGTGGGTCTCCAGTGCTCCACAGGGACTGCTGCAGGCGGCTGGGCATGAGCGGCAGGCAGATTGGCGCACATCTGGGGTGGGCTCCCCACCGCTAATGTCAGTGAATTATTTCTTCCCCAAGAGGAAAATTTTTGTGGTCATTCTTTTTTAGGTTGTCTTGAAATCACCCAAAAAAGATTAGATAAGAAAAATATCCCTGTTCTACATCCAAGAAAATGTGACAAATGTGTCATTTCTGTGAGAAATTGGAGTAAAGCAGGAAGGTGCAGGGTGGTGGGGGAGAGAAAGAGAAGGTGGGGGTAAAGAAAAGGAAGTGATGGTCACTGATCACTCAGGGCACCTGCTGATCTCCTCTAATGCTGCCCGATGTTCTCTGAGGCTCCTACTATTATCGTCCTTGATTTACATGTTTTGAGGCTGAGGCTAAGGAGCTAGACACATTTCTAAGTGACAAAGCTAATGAGCGATGAATACATCCTTCAACACGTGTATCTCGGTCGTCTCACACAGGTAGAGAACTCTGTGCTCAACTCCAGAGCTGGGAGAACCGCCCCTCATTCCTCCTTTACCTTCTCCCTAGCCACCTCTCAAGGCTCCATGTCCCTGTCATTTCCTTAGACCTCCCACAGCTCCCCGGAACGCCTTCATCTCCTTCTCCTCAGGTAGGCATTCCCTACATCACTGTGTAAGTATTGTGTTTAGTGTTTGCTGGAGTATATCGTTTTGGTGGTTATTGTATTATTAGTGTCCAATCCATAAGGAACAAGCCCTGAGTGAATGGATGAGTGACTGGGTGACAGCCATGTGGCATGGATGATCTGTAGTCTGAACTTTGTCTCAGTGTGCTTCCTGTGCACATCCAGACCTGGTTGTGTTTTTTCGACCAGTCTCTGTCTTCTCTTTCTGTCCGGCATTGCTATTGCCTGGGAATCACCCTTGAAACACCTGCTGTGCATTTCATCCATAAAACACCTGGCTAGAACCCTCATTTGTCCTCATTCCTCATTGAGCATCAAGTCATACATGCTCAGCTCTTAGCAATGAATACCTGAAGTGTTAAATATGTGGTTGGTAATGCGCAATCTTATTCATGTGGTGGGCATAAATGTTAATAAATACCAATGCAATATCAATGGTCACTTACATTTGTAGAATAATAAATGATTCAGGAGCCTCTTAATTATTGAATATAATGTTATATTAGATGGAAACTATCACAGGTTATTCATAGAGATGCTCAACATTGATGCTTTGGACTGTCATCTCACTCTGACTGAAGATTAGAGGAAAAACCTTGAGCTGCACAGATTCAAGTCAACATGGCAAATTTGGCTGCTGGATTTCCCCCAGAATGCCCCAACCCTGTGGTGGTCATTGAAGGCTCATTTGGAAATACCTGGAAGGGCAGCTCCCAAGGCTTTTCAAAGTCTTGACAAACAGCAAGGGCTTCCAAATGGGAGAAGGAGACTGCCAGGTGACCACACCAATGTTTCGGGGACTTTTCAAAATCTGGGGATTTGTTTTCTGGTCACAGAGCAATTTTGCGTGGCTCTGTTCTCAGAGTCTAGACTAGTGGTTTAGCTGCAGGAGGCCTTTCTCGGGTTGAGACCCTGGAGGAAAGAGGTGGGTGTTTTCCAGCACATTATTCGCCATACATGTCACTTCTTATTTTCCTTCACTTTTGCAACCACTCTGAGACACAGCTTTATTACCAACAGTAGCCCTCCATCTGAAGCCAAGTTAACAGTCTCAGAGCCAAAGGACAGCTTGCCCAAGGTCTAGATAAGTGGAAAACTGGACATCTGAACCAAGACTTACCTGAGGTCAAATTTCTATTCTTTCCATCTTATTGTGGGACAAACCGAGGCAACACAGATTAGACATCTGTCATCCTTTCCCTTTTGATAGGATTTCAGTTGTCCTTTTTTTAGGTATTTTTTCTACATTTTTTATTGGTGCATTGTACTTGTACATAATGGTGGGATTCGTGTACACAATATAACACTGCAATTGGGCCATTTTCATTTCCCAGGGTTTCCTCTTTCCCTCCTGTTTCCTTCCCATTGGTCCCTTTCTATGATATCCTCCCTCTCAATCTCTTTTCCTCTTTCCTCTCTAGCTTCCTCATAATGAGACAAAACATATGATCCCTCACCTTCTGAGTTTGGTTTGTGTCACTCAACATATATTCTCAAGTTCCATCCATTTTCCTGTAAATGGCATAATTTTATTCTTCAGTATGGATGAACAAACTCAACTGTGTGTATATACATATATATCACATTTCCTCTGTCTGTTCATCTGTGGGTGGACAGCCAGACTGGTTCCATAGTTTGGCTATTGTGAATAGTGCTGCTATAAACATGGTGTGCATGGATCACACAGAACGATGACTTTAATTCTTTAGGATAAATATCAAGGTGTGGTATAGGTGGTTCCATGCCTAGTTGTTTGAGGAAAATCTTTAGTGATTTCCGTAGTGATCATATTAATATAGAGTCCCACCAACTTTGTAAAAGTTTTCCTTTTTCTCCATACCCTCTCCAGTAATTATTATTGTTTGTGTCCTTGATGGCTGTCATTCTAACTGGAGTGAAGTTTTTGATTTGCATTTTTCTAATTGTTAATGATGTTAAACCCTTGCATGTATTTGTTAGTATTTTTCCTTCTTCTTTTGAGAATTGTCTGTTAGCTCATTTTCCCATTTATTAAATAGGGTGTTTGTTTTTATGGTGTTAAGTTTTTGAATTCTTTATATTTGTTGGATATTAGTCCTCTGTTGGAAAAATATCTAGCAAAGACTTTCTCCCGTTCCATAGGTCTTGTCTTCACATTCCTAATTGTCTCCTTTGCTGTACAGAAGCTGATTAACCTGGCTTATCCCACTTATTAACACTTGGTATTATTTCCTGAGCTGTAAGGTCCTACTGAGAACCTCATTGCCTGTGCCTTTATGTTGGAGTGATGACCATAGCTTTCGTCTAGGTGTTGCAAGGACTCTGTCCTCAATCCTAGATTTCTGAACCATTTTGAGTTGATTTTTTTGTTCATCATGGGAGATAAAGGTCTAGTCTCAATTTTCTACAGCTGGATAACCAGTTTTCTCAGCAATGTTTGTTATAAAAGCTGTCTTTTCTCTAATGTATGTTTTTGGTCCCTTTGTCAAGGATCAGATAACTATATTTGTGTCAGTTTGTCTCTGTGTCTTTCATTCTGTCCCATTGGTCTGTGTGTCTGTTTGTATGCCAGTGTCATGCAGTTTTTGTTACTACACCTCTGCAGTATAATTTGAAGTCAGGTATTGGGATGCCACAGGATTGCTTTATTTGGTTTAGAATTGCATTGGTTCTTGTGGCTCTTATAATTCTTCCAAATGAATTTTAAGACTATTTTATAGTTCTGTGAAGAATGTCATTGGTATTTTGATGGAGAATGCATTGAATCCATATATTGATTTTGGTAGTATGGCCATTTTAAAAGTATTAATTCTGCCCATCTAAGAACATGGGTGCGGGTCTTTTCATCTTCTGAGGTCTTTCTTCAAAAAAAAAATTCTGTATTATGTTGTTTTCATTGTAGAGGTCTTTCAGCTCCTTGGTTAGATTTATTCCTACTTTTTTTTTTTTGAGGCTACTGTGAATCAGGTTGTATTCTTAATTTCTTTCTCAGCAAATTCATGGTTAGCATTCAGGAAAGCTGTTGACTATTTATGTTGATTTTGTAACCTGCTACTTTGCTGAATCTGTTCACTAGCCCCATCAGTCTTTTTGTGGAACTTTCTGAATCTTCTTAGTGTCATATCATACGCAGAGACTGATATTTTGACTTTTCCTATCCTATTTTCATTATTTTTTTTCTTGTCTTGTCTAATTGCTCTGGCTAGAATATTTAGTACCATATTAAATATTTAGTAGTGTGTTAAATTAAATATATATTAAAATTAATAATAGTGAATATTCTTATCTTGTTCCAGATTTTAAAGAAAATTATTCAGTTTTTCTCCTCTTTATTAAGAGGTAGGCTTTTTGTTTTTCATACGTAGCCTTTATGATGTTGAGATAGGTTTCTTCTATCCCCCGCTTCTTCGCCATTTCTATCAAGAATATTTGCTAAATTTTGTTGAAGGCTTTCTCTGCATCTATTGAGATGACCAAGTGGTTTTTCTCCTTAATTCTATTTATTTGATGAATTATATTTATTGATTTGCATATGTTAAACCATCCTTGCATCCCTGAGATAAAACCAAATTAATCATGATGTGCAATCTTCTTCATATGTTGTTGAAGATAATTTGCTAATATTGTATTAAGGATATTTCATCTAAGTTCATAAGGGGTATTTATTTGTGCTTTTCGTTTCTTGATATGTCCTTGATATCTGTTTTTTGTATGAGTGTGATACTGACTTCATAGAATGAATTTGGAGCTGTTCTATCCCTCTATTTCATGGAATAATTAGGAGAATATTGGCATTAATTATTTTAAAGGGATGGTAGAATCCAACTGACAATCTATCTGGTCATAGTCTTTTCTTTGTTGAAAAGCTTTTTATTACTGCTTCCACCTCATTACAAGTTACTGGTCTGCTTACATTTTCTAGGTCTTCTTAATCCAGTTTTGGCTGGTCAGATGTATCTAGAAATGGATCCATTTTGTTGCAGTTTTGTAATTTATTGGAGTATAAATATTCAAAATAGTCCCTAATGATCTTCTAGATTTTTGTAATATCTGTGGTGATCTTTCCTTTTTTATCTCTAATTTTATTAATTTTTATCTTTTCTCTTTTGCTTTTGGTTGGTTTTTGTATCATTATTCTTGTTTGATTCTAAAAGTTTTTATAATTTCTCTCCAGATTTCTTCTGTCACCAATTCATCATTCAGAAGTATTCAATCTCCATATTTATATAGTCTATACAGGGTTTTTGTTGTTGATTTCTAACTTTATTCAAGTCTGATCTGATAAGGCACAATGTTTTTAGTAGGAGTTGCTTTGTGACTGAAAATATGGTGTATTATGGAGAAGATTCCATGAACTATTGAGATAAAGTGCCTTCAGCTGTTGTTGGATGAAATGTTCTATATACATTTGTTAATGTTAATGAAAAATTCTATATATGTCCACTTGATTTATAATATTTTTTAGACCCAAAGAGTCTTTACTTACTTTATGTCTGGATGTCTTTTTGGTGAGAAAAGTGTGTTGGAATCACTCTCTATTATTTTACTAGGCCTATCTGAGGCCTTAATTCAAGTAGTTTCTCTTTATGTAATTAAGTGAACCGACATTTGGTGCATAGATACTTATTAAGTCTTCTTGTTAGATTGTTTTCTTTATCGCTATTTTTGTCTCTGCTGATTAATTTTGACTTGAAGTTTGCTTTATTGAATATGAGAGTAGCTACTTCTGCTTCTTTAGAGGCTCCATTTGTATGGTTTATCAATTTCTATTCTATCACTTTCAGCCTGTGGCCATCTTTGCCTGTGAGGTAAGTCTCTTGCAAACAACATATAGTTTTGTCTTGTTTTTACTTCATTCCGCCAGCCTAGATCTTTTAATGAGAGAATTGAGATCATTTACATTTATTCTTAGTATAGACAAATGTTTATTGGATCCTCCCATTTTGATCTATTTCACATGTTTCATTTGGGCATGTTTCTCATTTGCTTAGCTACTCTTCAAATCACATTTATTCATTTGTGAGCTCTGCTTTTTGTTGTTGTTGTTGTTTTATTTCATCTGTGTGAAGTATTTAAGTATTTCCTCTAGTGTCAGTTTAGTAGAACTGAATTATTTTATTTTGTACTTATCATGGAATTTTTATCTCTAATTTTGAAGGATAGCTTTTCTGGTTAGAGCAATATTGGTTGACAGTTTTCTTTCAGGTCTTGGAACACATCACAACAAGTCCTCCTCACTTTTAGAGTTTGTGCAAAGAAATCAGAAGTAATTCTGATTTGCTTGCCTCTAAATGTGACCTGAAATTTTTCTCTTGAGATTTTTAAAATTCTATCCTTGTTCTATATGTGGGCATTTTAACTATAATGTGCTGTGGAAAGATTTTTTTTTTATTTTTGAGTTTTTTTATCTTCTGTGTTTTCAGTTGTGAAAGCTCTGTATCTGGTTGTTCATATTATTATTTTTAAAAAAAAATATTTATTCTTATTTTTTTATGTGGACACAATATCTTTATTTTACATTTAAGGGTGCTGAGGATTGAACCAAGTGCCTCAAGCATACTAGGCAAGCACTCTACCACTGAGCCACAACCCCAACCCCTCATATTATTCTTAAGGTGTGAATTTTTTTTTTATTATTTACCTGGAGAGGTTATCTTTCCATTAGCCTGCATCTCACGTGCCTCTTCAATTCCCATGATTCTTTTATTTTTGTACTGGGGATTGAACTCAGGGGCACTCAACCACTGAGCGACATCCCCATCCCTATTGTGTATTTTATTTAGAGACAGGGTCTCACTGAGTTGCTTAACACCTCATTTTTGCTGAGGTTGGCTTTGAACTCGCAATCCTCCTGCCTCAGCCTCCTGAGCTGCTAGGATTATAGGCATGTACTTTTGTCCTTGGCTCTAGTGATTCTCAAATTTGGTCTCTCAATATTGACTCAGAATTCTTACATTTTCTGACCATGGTTATTCCTTTTCTTTCATTTCTGAATGTTTATGGCTGCTCCCTTTGTCTTCTAACTCTGAGATTCTGTCTTCAGCATGTTCTACTCTATCAAAGAGACTTTCAACTGAACATTTTATTTGATTTATTTGATTTTTGTTTTTCATTTCCAAGATTTCTGTTTAGTTCTTTTTCAATATCTCTATCTCCTTATTGAATTTCTAATTCTTATCCTTTCCTAACTTCCTTAATTCATTTAGTTTTTTTCTGTTTTCTTTTGGAATTCATTTTAATCATTTAATTCATTTTAATTTGGAATTCATAATTTTAATCATTGTTTGAATTTTTTCTGATATTTCATTCACTTCAAGATCTTTGGAGTCAATTGCTAGTGAACTATGAACTTTAGGAGACTTATGTCACTTTTCTCCTATCTCTTATATTCCCGTTTTGGATTGCTTGAACTATTGGGATGGATTTCGCTTTGACTCTCTGTGTGGTTCTTTTTAGGGCACAGCCTTCTCTTGACCAGTGGTCCTAGGTGACCTGGATTGACAGCTTCCTCATAGGTCTGGTATCCACAGCCCTTTTTGTTAATTGTCTCGTTTTTGCTGTGGGAATGGGTGTCTATGAGTGGGACCTGAGAATTCATGCCTACCCATTTGTGCTTGGGGTCTGGTTGTTAATTTGGGTTTTTGTCTCTTCTGTTCTTTGTTTTGAAAGGTAGCTACAGATTGGGTGTAGTTAATCTGTCTGTGGAACCAGGTGCGCTGTCTTCTGTTGAATTCAGCGCAGCGTCAGAGACTCTACATTGTGAAATTGTAGTGTTCCTTTAGATCCTCAGCACCTCACAGAAGGGCGGGAAACAGACAACAGCAGCAACCAGTACAAACAATGTGCGGCCTTAAAATAAATACCTGATGTCCACTCTGACACCTGCAATATGGATTAACCCAAAAACAGGAATGGTGGGGTCAGCAACTGCCAAGAGCAAAACATAAGTAACCATGCACTGGATGTGGTGATGAAGTAAATCGTAGGCGTCAGCCACGTCGTACATAGCAGCATCAATTGCAAAGCATGAATGGTGGCCAGGGGTTATATAAAACAAATGGTCCTAAAAGGTGGTAAAAATGCAGCTCATTAAAAGCAATAAAAATGTGATAGGAAGGTAGAAGAGAATTCAGAATGTTCATAATGTGAACAGAGAGAAAGCAGAACAGATACCGCAAGTGGTGGTTATAAAGAAGGAGAAAAAAATGGGAAAAACAAAGTAGTGGATGGTTACTGCACACACCCAACCTGTCAGCTTTCCATTTCTGGGAGAGAGAGACAGAGAGAGAGAGAAGGAAAGAGAGAAGAAAGCATGCATGTAAGGGCTGGGGCTGCCAACCCCTTCCTCTTTTTCTGTTGCTCAATAGGAACTGGTTGAAGTAGATCTAGGTTTCTTCTCACCAGTGTCGGGTAGGATGGAATGGGAAGCTCTGCGGATTGCAGATCACTCCCAGGGGGGACTGCTGCAGAGTTCTCTGTGGGGGTTCATTGGAGGGGGTTCACATCTAATCAGGCCTTAGGGACTTTGTGGGGTGAAACCTGCACCAGAAAAAACAGGTCAACACATCCCTAGGGACTCATATCTGCCTATTCCTGGCCCTCTTCATCTGGTCACATGAGCTTCCAGACTCAAAAGGAAAGCAAGTTGGACATTTCACTATTTTTCTGACTGATATCCCCTGGGTACAATCTTCTCTGTGCCTCTTTCACTCACATTCGGCCAGGTCACCGGACACCACACCTTAGTCCTTTGCCAGGAGAGTGTGGTAAAATTCGTTATGATCTCCTTCCACCATGCGGCCTGAGCACTGGTTTCATTAATGAGGTTCTTGGCATAAAAGTTAGCTAGCAGAGATCGAAATAAACACACAGACTCAGTTACCTTTTTCTATGACCAGGTCCGAGACGGCTCCCCTCTCTGGCTCCAACCTCGAACCACCCATAGGGCAGCAAGGATTACTCAGGGCTAGCAGGAGAGAGAGAGCGAGCACGCCAGGGAGTAGCCTTTTATTGGGGAACAAGAAATTCAGGGGAGAATTCCATCCAATGAAGGTTGAGGGGGGGCCGCACTCCAAGGTCAGGGTCAGTGATTGGGCCCCCGGGGTCAGTGGTCAGTCACACCCCCACACGGACGGGTTCTCTCATCAGGAGAGGGCCGGGAAAATTCCGACACAGCCAGAAGCCTCAGGCCCAAACCGGGAGTCGCCCAGTCACGCGTGAGAATGGCTCTCCACAATCTCCCTTGCTCCTGTAGCCGCAAGCTGAAGTGTGACCTCCTCAAGAATGGCTCCCACTTCAGCTGTTTGCCAGAGAGAAATAACGAACACGACTCAAACCCCAGTGCATGGTGCAGCCTCTGGTTCCGCTTAGTTCAGGCTGTTTTTCTGATCTGTAGACTTTTCATGCCAAATCTGCCCACTGTGCTTCTCTGTGGTGGACTGGTACTACTTCTGCAACCAACCTAGTCCCAAAGTCCTGTTTCATGTTCTTACTTCGATGCACCCAGATTTGTGAGTTTCTAAGACACTCTATCTAATATTCAATTTTAGTGAAATCCCTCTTTCCACCAACTCAGTGAGAAGCAGGACACTTGCTGCTTGAATCCCAAGCCACAGAGCAACTGGGGACATTGCCGTCCTCTAATCCACCATCTTGAATCCTTCCTATGTGTCCTATGTGTTTTTTTTTCTTTTAAGCACAGATACTTATGTCACCCCCATTATGTGCCAATTACTACATAGTATTTGAGGAAACTCTTTAAACAAAGAAGATCCAGCTTCTTATTCCATGAGTCTGTAAGGGATTACATACTTAATATTGTGGTGATTTTAATGTAAAGTCAGAACTGCAGGTTTGGCATCTTTAAATTCAACAGCCAACTGAGGAACTTGTGTTCTGGCCACAGAGCTCCTCCCCTGCCAATCCTGAAATTTTTTCCAAAACATTCAAACCCCTAAGGTCAATGTGGGACTTCCTCTTCTAGATTGCAGTCCTGCTTTGACGGAGGTAGGGTTCCTGTTCTGCTGTTGAGTTTACCAACTCCCTCAAATTTTCAGAAAACCTCTGTTTTTCAAAGCCAGGGAAGTTCCCCAGGTATCTCTGGGAGAATGTGTGCAAAGCTCATCTGCCCCCTTGTGGTTGGTGCAGGAGTTTGGGGGCCTGAAAGTTACACAAGTCACATTTATTTTACTACTTTATCTTATTTTACTTTGTCTCATTTTATTTGTCTGTGTTCCTATTGCCCACCTGCCTGCTGGCCTGCAGGGAATCCATATCTGGGTTGGCCTTGGCCAGCACCCTCAGACTCTTGAGGAAGGCCTACTGCTTCCAGACCATCATAATATCAAAGAGACTGAGTCAAGCCAACTACAATGCCATCGGCATGTGTTCAATTTTAAAAGAGGAGCTCAAAGGGTTTGTAACACTAGGTGCACACAAAATAGGAAATGGATATCAAACTGAAGAGTCCATATGATTAAAGGAGGAAGCTACAGAGAAGGTACCAGTCAAGGAGGTCCAAACGTTAGTGGTTGATACATGATATAAACCAGTTAATGTGAATCAAGTAGCCAAAAATATAATGAAAATTGATGACTTTTTAAAACAATGCCTTAACTTAGAAAGAAAGAAAGAAAGAAAGAGAGAAAGAAAGAAAGAAAGAGCTGTAGATTTCTTCAATATGATGGGTCATATCTATGCACTGGGTCTGTTATTTTGTTGGTGACTCCTGTTGCCACCCACTCTCAGGCACATGGACCCAACTATTTGGTTTTGTTAGAGATGAGAATTAGTTGGGTGCTTCTCACATGGTTGCTCATGTGTGAAATGCCATGTATTTATTCTGATTTTTAACTGATATTTTCAGGGGTATCAATCTATAAAACTAAATTTATTCACTTCTCCGAGAGCAAACAAATAGGCTTAAGAACATTACCTGAAGTCACAGATTCTGAAGGGTTTCAAGCTGTACTTTGCTCTAGCTCTAGTGGAAGAAGAAGGAATGGAGAAAATTGACAGAAACTGAGATTTATAGAGTACCTGAGATATTCAAGACTTCATGTTAAGTTACCAATTCTCAGTATTTTCCTAAGGCTTAAAATCAACACTTAGAAAAAAATTCTACCATTTCTGTCTAATAGATCAGGGGACTGAACCTCAGAGAATTAAGGAACCTGCAAATGTCACGGTCATAATGTAGCAGATGTTTTATTTGATACCAGGTCTGTTAACACAAGTCCCCACAGCTTTCTCTACATAAAACTTGGAAATGGGAGGAGAGGAGAATGGGATGTTGAAAAAGGTCCCACCTTATGTCCTTGCTTGTCCCTCACATGGGTGGGTTGCAAGGCCCTGCATGATGGATGTGGGAACTCTCCCTCTGGACCCGTACCGCCTGTGCTGTGCTCCAGGGAGAGATCATTCTCACGATCCCTGCCTCTCCGAGCATCCCCAGGAAGGGCCACGGGAGGCCCGGCTCAGCAAGAAGCCAGCACAGCCAGTGTGTCAGCTGTCAACCTCTCCCCTTTTCAGGCAGACATATTTTGCCATAAACCTGCCCGTCATTACAGTTTCAGCTCAGGAAAGCTGACAGCATGGCAGAAGACCTCAGGAGGAATGAGGCTGGACCCCCGCCCATCCTGCACTGAAGGCTGAGCTGGTAGGGACAGTCAGGGATGGTGACCCTGCACCAGACTGACATTGGGGATGCCATTTCCCACCTTGGTTGCTGTTCCACAGAACCCGCTCCTTGCCTTGCCTTCTTGGCCAGCTGCACTTACGCACGGGAAGAACAGAGAGCCACCGTTCCCTCCTTGTAGTTGTTATTATCAACAACAACAAAAAGAATGGCAAGGTCTAGGTGTCCCCATGGAGGACATGACAATGTCTCGGTATTCCATGGAGGATGTGACAATGTCTAGGTGTGCCCATGGAGGACATGACAAGGTCGAAGTATCCCCATGGAAGATGTGACAATGTCTAGGTGTCCCCATAGAGGGCATGCAATGTCTAGGTGATCCCATGGAGGATGTGACAATGTCTAGGTATCCCATGGAGGATGTGACAATGTCTAAGTGTCTCTATGGAGGATGGGACAAGGTCTAGGTATCCTATGGAGGATGTGACAATGTCTGGGTATCCCCATGGAGGACATGACAAGTTCTAGGTGTCCCATGGAGGATGTGAAAATGTCTAGGTGTCCCCATGGAGGGCGTGACAATGTCTGGGTGACCCCATGGAGGGCGGGACAATGTCTAGGTATCCCCAAGGAAGATGGGACAATGTCTAGGTACCCCCATGGAGGACGTGACAATCTCTAGGTATCCCATTGAGGATGTGACAATGTCTAGGTATCCCCATGGAGGACATGACAAGGTCTAGGTGACCCATGGAGGGCGTTACAATGTCTAGGTGACCCCATGGAGGATGTGACAATGTCTAGGAATCCCCATGGAGGATGTGACAATGTCTTGGTATCCCCATGGAGAGTGTGACAATGTCTGAGTGACCCCATGTAGGATGAGACAATGTCTAGGAATCCCCATGGAGGACGTGACAATGTCTAAGAATCCCTATAGAGGATGTGACAATGTCTAGATATCCCATGCAGGTTGTGACAATGTCTAGGTATCCCATGAGGACATGACAATGTCTGAGTGACTCCATGGAGGACGTGACAATGTCTAGGAATCCCCATGGAGGATGTGACAATGTCTAGGAATGCCCATGGAGGATGTGACAATGTCTAGATATCCCATGCAGGTTGTGACAATGTCTAGGTATCCCATGAGGACATGACAATGTCTGAGTGACTCCATGGAGGATGTGACAATGTCTAGGAATGCCCATGGAGGATGTGACAATGTCTAGGTATCCCCATGGAGAGTGTGACAATGTCTGAGTGACCCCATGGAGGATGTGACAATGTCTAGGAATCCCCATGGAGTACGTGACAATGCATATGTATCGCCATGGAGGGTGTGACAATGTCTAGGAATCCCCATGGAGGATGTGACAATGTCTAGGTATCCCATGAGGACATGACAATGTCTGAGTGACTCCATGGAGGACGTGACAATGTCTGGGTGACACCATGGAGGACATGACAATATCTAGGTATCCCATGCAGGATGTGACAATGTCTAGGAGTCCCCATGGAGGACGTGACAAGGTCTAGGTATCCCATGGAGGATGTGACAATGTCTAGGTGTCCCATGGAGGATGTGACAATGTCTATGTATCCCCATGGAGGGTGTGACAATATCTAGGAATCCCCATAGAGAATGTGACAATGTCAAGGAATCCCCATGGAGAATGTGACAATGTCTAGGTATCCCCACGAAGGATGTGACAATGTCTAGGTATCCCATGAGGACATGACAATGTCTGAGTGACTCGATGGAGGACGTGACATTGTCTGGGTGACCCCATGGAGGACATGACAATATCTAGGTATCCCCATGGAGATTGTGACAATGTCTAGGTGTCCCATGGAGGGTGTGACAATTTCTAGGTGTCCCCATGGAGGACGTGACAATGTCTAGGAATACCCAGGGAGGACATGACAAGGTCTGAGTGAACCCATGGAGGATGTGATAATGTCTAGGTGTCCCCATGGAGGGCGTGACAATGTCTAGGTATCCCCATGGAGGATGTGACAATGTCTAGGTATCCCATGGAAGATGTGACAATGTCTAGGTATCCCCATGGAGGACGTGACAATGTCTAGGTGTCCCAGGGAGGGTGTGACAATGTCTACGTGTCCCCATGGAGGATGTGACAATGTCTAGGAATCCCCATGGAGGATGTGACAATGTCTGAGTGACCCCATGGAGGATGTGACAATGTCTAGGTGTCCCAGGGAGGACGTGATAATGTCTATGTATCCCCATGGAGGGTGTGACAATGTCTAGGAATCCCCATGGAGGACGTGATAATGTCTATGTATCCCCATGGAGGGTGTGACAATGTCTACGATTCCCCATAGAGGATGTGACAATGTCTAGCAATCGCCATGGAGTATGTGACAATGTCTAGGTATCCCAATGGAAGATGTGACAATGTCTAGGTATCCCATGAGGACATGACAATGTCTGAGTGACTCCATGGAGGACGTGACAATATCTAGGTATCCCATGCAGGATGTGACAATCTCTAGGTATCCCCATGGAGAGTGTGACAATGTCTGGGTGTCCCCATGGAGGACGTGCCAATGTCTAGGTATCCCATGGAGGATGTGACAATGTCTAGGTATAATCATGGAGAGTGTGACAATGTCTAAGTGTCCCATGGAGGGTGTGACAATGTCTAGGTGTCCCCATGGAGGACGAGACAATGTCTAGGAATCCCCATGGAGGACGTGACAATGTCTGAGAGACCCCATGGAGGATGTGACAATGTCTAGGTATCCCCATGGAGGACGTGACAATTTCTGAGTGACCCCATGGAGGATGTGACAATGTCTAGGTGTCCCAGGGAGGACGTGACAGTGTCTATATATCCCCATGGAGGGTGTGACAATGTCTAGGAATCCCCATGGAGGACGTGACAATGTCTATGTATCCCCATGGAGGGTGTGACAATGTCTAGAAATCCCCATGGAGTATGTGACAATGTCTAGGAATCCCCATGGAGTATGTGACAATATCTAGGTATCCCATGAGGACATGACAATGTCTGAGTGACACCATGGAGAATGTGACAATGTCTGGTTGACCCCATGGAGGACGTGACAATATCTAGGTCTCCCATGCAAGATGTGACAATGTCTAGGAATCCCCATGGAGGACATGACAATGTCTAGGTATCCCCATGGAGGACGTGACAATGTCTAGGTATCCCATGGAGGATGTGACAATGTCTAAGTATCCCCATGGAGAGTGTGACAATGTCTAGGTGTCCCATGGAGGATGTGACAATGTCTAGGTGTCCCCACGGAGGACGTGACAATGTCTACGAATCCCTATGGAGGATGTGCCAATGTCTGAATGACCCCATGGAGAATGTGACAATGTCTAGGAATCCCCATGGAGTACGTGACATTTTCTAGGTGTCCCCATAGAGGGTGTGACAATGTCTAGGAATCCCCATGGAGGACGTGACAATGTCTAAGATTCCCCATGGAGGGTGTGACAATGTCTAAGAATCCCCATGGAGTATGTGACAATGTCTAGGTATCCCCACATAGGATGTGACAATGTCTAGGTATCCCATGAGGACATAACAATGTCTGAGTCACTCCATGGAGGACGTGACAATGTCTGGGTGACCCCTGGAGGAGGTGACAATATCTAGGTATCCCATGCAGGATGTTACAATGTCTAGGTATCCCCTTGGAGAGTGTGACAATGTCTGGGTGTCCCCATGGAGGACGTGACAATGTCTAGGTATCCCATGGAGGTTGTGACAATGTCTGGGTATCCCCATGGAGGATGTGACAAGGTCTAGGTATCCCATGAAGGGTGTGACAATGTCTGGGTATCCCCATGAAGGGTGTGACAATATCTAGGTGTCCCATGGAGGTTGTCACAATGTCTAGGTATCTCCATGGAGGACGTGAGAATGTCTGGGCATCCTCATGGAGGATGTGACAATGTCTGGGTATCCCCATGGAGGATGTGACAATGTCTAGGTGTCCCATGGAGGGTGTGACAATGTCTGGGTTTCCCCACGGAGTGACAATGTCTAGGTGTCCCATGGAAGTTGTGACAGCTGAACCTGGGGAAGGGAAGGGATTGTGAGGAAGGGAAAGGACTAAGCCCCCTGCGCCTGATCATGCAGCAGTGGTACCCCGACCTGTCTCTAGAGGTGCGCCTTCCGGGGAGAAGGAGTCTCTGCAGCGAGTCTGGGTGAAGCGACCTTTGGAGGATGGGATGATAGCTCTAGTGGCCATCCTCCTATGGCACTTTTACAGACAATGTAATGTTGTTCTTATTCTTAACCCTCGCTTGGCTCCCTGCAGCTTGTGGAACAAAGATCAAATAGCAAACTGCACAGTGCTCTTCAGTCTCACGCCTTACCACCTTTCGTTTTCTTATCTGGGCATTTCTGCATATAATTTACTCTGGGAATAAAGAATCATTCTATGTGTAAAAGAATTTTCTGATATTTCGGGTATTCTGTATGTTTTCCATGAACAGAGGCATGAAATCAAGACCAGCCTGCAGCTATATGGTGAACTCGCCCCATTGCCTTCGATGTTTGGCATAGGCTTTATTTTTAAGTGAGTCTGGATGGCTGTGTCCCCTGGATGTGACTAAGTCATAAAACTCGAGTGGTTTGTTTCCATGGAAGAATCCAAAGGACAAGATGGGGCTTAGATCTGAGTCAACCACAGCTTTTGCAAATGCACACTTCAAGTTAAAATGGTTTACAGTCCAGGGTGGAACAGTGCAGTTGGCTAGATATTTCCTTCTCTTTAACTTTTAAAAATTTAAAAATATTACTAACTTGATTATTTCCCCCAAAGTATCAGTCCCTGTCAGAGTCTTTGCCTTGCACGACCCTGGGGTTCAGAGTCATCTGCTGGCTGGGCACACCATTCTCCACCACCTGCTCCTCGGCTCTCCGTTCCCTATACTGAAGAGAAACCAGTGACTCCCTGTCAGCTTCTCCCTCAGCCAGAAAGTGTGTAAGAGAGGTTTTTAGTGCCTGGCAAATAGTGACACATTGGAAGGGCTCAGCAAAATGTGTACTGAAATGAGAATCAGCTCAGACTTCACGGAGGGTTCACTGTACAGAATCAGTCAAGCATGAGAATTTGAATTCTCCAATTTCCCTAGTTATTAATGTCATACCCTATATTCCCCTCTTCTCTAAAATGGCTATGATTACATGTACGTGATTTTGACTTTAAGTGTTAGAACATTTAGTTTTCCATTGGCTGCAGTATAAGAGTAGAGTTGAGAAATGTTTTGAAAACATGGGATCCTGGGACCATCCATGCCTGGGGTCAGTCCCTGGGCCTCAGAATCCTGCTCTTTGATGGGGAGTGTTAGGCTGGACAGAGGGATCAGTCCTGTGCTCTGTGGAGCCTGACTCCCTCCACAATACAGGTTAGGGAGGCCCAATCTCTGTGATAAACACTTAGTCTAGGCCCCTAAACTTGGTGAACATGGGCAAGAAAGTATCTGATGCATGAGTGTTGAACACGATTGTGATAAGATTCAACCACTCTTTAGACCAAGGAGAAAAGGAGACAAATGATGTCACCAAAGGAAATTGGTTACTGCAGATTTACATAAATTCCTTGTTTTCTTAAAATGTCACTGGAGTGGCTATCATGAACAGAGGTACATAACGTTGGCATAGAATTAGCTAAGGGTTAAAATTCATTTTAAGCTGCACTTCCTGCCTAAACTGTCCCTAACAAGATCATTTTTTGTACATGAAATTTTGTACCTCATTACCCCTAATTACATCCTTTAAAAGTCATTCTTTGAAAATGCAGAATGAACAATGTAGAATAGAAAATTCTTTATTCTATTCTTGTTAATTGTTGAGTCTTATTCTTGAATCTGACTTTGGCATTTATCTCTTTCTTTCTCATATAAAACAAATTTTCTTCTTATCTACATTTCAGAGACTTTTCTTTCAGGGACCAAGGAGAGACACTTACCATTATACCAAATGCAGTGGGAACATTTCATTTCTTCTCCTTCACCCTTCGCTCCTCCCAACAATGTCTTACAGAAGTCATAAGTCCTTACAGTTGGGAACTTGGTGTGTTGAGTAACACGTATTTTGTTGAATAAAATAACAGTGGCAGGTTTCTGAGCTTGCAAGGCACCTGCTTTTATCTTGGATGCTTCCAAGTATTAGAAATTCTTTTCCTATTTTGATATTATTTCTGCTCACTTAGTTTGTATCAGATTGTCTGTTCCACAAAGCCCCTCAGAGTCTTTCTAACCCTCCCAGGACAGTGTGACAAATAATGGAAGGTGTCTATGTTGTGCTCCTGAATGTGGTTTTGTATACTTTTGTTCTTCACTCCAAATTCCATCTCTTAGTTTTAAATTTAATCCTCTTGGCTTCCTTCTCTGAACATTCTCTTACATATCTGCCAAATATCTCTAAGTAAGTGGAATTCAAAACTGCATCTAGTACGCCGAAGAGATTTGTTTAGGTAAAATTAATAAAACCATCATTGCTGTAGCTCCAACATAATTCTACTAATGCTGATGAAACACCAGCACAGGGTTGGACATTTCTAGAGTCATTCCTCTGTGCTAAACCAAAATGGCTGTCTTTTCAACAAAACCATGGCTCTTAACCAGCCCAGCATGGTCTCATTCTTGTATTTTGGGGGGTACATAGTAAATTTGGATTTTACATCTTTTTTTCTGATATAGATGCACAATAAATATAAAGCCTTACACAATACCCTCCCAAATATTACATGTAACATGTATACTTCATGTGTCCTGTGTGCTACGGGTGATATTTTGGGGGTGCCTGTTTTGCAGCAGGTACTTTATACATATTACCTTGCATTCAAGACCACTTATGATGTGGAGACACTGAGGCTTGGGGATAACTATGCACAACTAGTACTGGTGGGTCCTGGGTTGGAGTTTGCTTCTGATCCAGGTCCCCAGTGATTTCACCATTGTCTCCCCACTGATGAGATTTTCTTGGAGTCACAGTCATTTGGCTTTTCCCAGTTATTCCATGGGCATCGTGCTCCACGGGAAATGAGGTCTTTGGGGATGCTCACAGAGGTGTGTGGTATGTCTGCACCAGGAGCTAAGCTGCCATCAGGGTCCTCCTCCCATCCCCAGTGGGCAATCTCCTCCTCTCCACATCTATAATGACTCTTAAAATTTGGGTTTCTAAGAAGAAATTTCTGAGCCATGGTGATGTTTGGATGGGATAGCTGTGGACAGGTAGGATTGGCAGTTACCATCTCCACATAGAGGCAGGGAGAGCCCTGGGTTAGTGACACAGCACTGTCCTCTTGTTGGGCTGAAAATATCGCACTGCTTTCTGACCATCTTGTTGAGTTTTGCTTGTGTGTGTGTGTGTGTGTGTGTGTGTGGACTCAGGGTGTGCCTTTGCTCTGATTATTTGCAAAGTATTAAACATAGCCCATCTGGGAAATGCAGAGCAGGGCTGGTCACCTCCATTTGGAAGTTGGTTGGGGGAGTTGAGGAGGAGGCTGCCCCAGTGAGGTGTGCATTGGAGAGAAGGGTGCCATGCAGTGGGCAGACTTTGGGGTGTGGTGAGCAGGTCACATCTGCCCTATGTGCTTCATTCCTATGATGTTAAGATGCTGCAGTTCATGTCCAAGACCCAAGAATGAGGGACTAAAATCTCAGCGTTGTTTCCCGTCCTGTCCTGGAGCTCTCCTGGAGAACCGTGCCTGCTTTCTAGATGCCTTCTGGCAACTCCTTCATGTCGGAGGCTCCAGTGGTTTCCATCTGCTTCCTGATCACAGCCTGCAGTTCCTCCCTTCTCCACTGAAAGCCTAGGAGCAGTCCATGGACCCTCAAGGCCTGACAAGCGACCTTTCCAACTAGTTCCTTAACCATTCTGTTTGCTGGAAAAAAACAAACAAAAAAACTCTGTGCTTGTGGCAGAGAGGGAGAGGGAAATGAGGGGCAGGGTAGCAATCTATGTTGGGTAAGAAACTAGAAGTGTTCAAGGAAGGAACACTTATGTAGGCAGAGGATTTGAGGGTCCTGAGGTCTGGACAGGAGTGAGCGCCATCGGGGTCCCGACCTGTGACAGAGTTTGTCCGGCAGAACTCAGCAGGGCTGTGGAGCAGCCGCAGCAAGTGCTCACCAAGTCATGTTGATGAACTCACATGACTCCTATGGCACATGTGGGAAGGATATTTGAGGCATTTCCCAACACCTGGAGGTTTTCAATTCCTCGTTTCTTGCTGGCATGATTTATTAACAGTTCTGCTAATGCCGATAGAATGCAACCCTAAATTACAGCCGCGCATGGGGCTGAATGTGCGCAGTCTGTTCTATTCAGGGTGCAGAATATCTGCAACCTACTTGATCATTTTTGAATCATCAGCTCCATCTTTATGTTAAATTAACAATTTAACAGCTGCTTCCATCAAAGCTCTTTTGTGTCTACCAACATGATACTGTAATTTTTTTTTTCTTAAATGCAATTTCCAAGATCATTTCTCTGTCTTTTTAGTCCCGGATTACTGATTTGCATGTTTGCTCCATTTGTATACAAATGTTCAGGCATTTATATACCATCCAGGGAGCGTGAAACACCCTCCAGAGCGCTAGAGAGTCATTTGATCCATCTCACCATTCACTTACTTAAATTTCTTTTTCATTAAGAACAGGTGATGAATGAATTCAGGAGAGTGAGCGAGCAAGGTATGCTGGCTCCTAGACAAGAAACACTCTAGAGCCAAAGAGGAACCCAGGCCACTCTGTCTCTCCCGCAGGCGGGAATGCTGAAGATCCAGCCAGACCCGTCTTGGAAGACACATTTTTCCGCCTTCTGTGTTAGTTTCTTGGGCTGCCATAGCAGAACACCACAGCCTGGGCAGATTCAACAACAGAAATTTACTTCTCCCAGTTGCTGAGACTGGGAAAGCCAGGCTCAAGTCATTGGTTCACTGTGAGTTTTTCTGTGAGGGCTCCCTGTTGGCATGTAGATGACCAACTTCCCCTGATGTCCTTGGTTTATGGAGAGAGAGAGACAAGATGGAGACAGGCAGAGAGGCACAGAGAGCTCTCAGGCCTGTTCCTACAACACCACCCGGCCAGGACTACGTTTTTCCGACCTCATCAAAGCCTGATTCTTTCCCCAAGACACCATCTACAAATAAATACCCTGGCAATGAGGTTTTGCATGAATTTGAGGAGGCACATGCTACATTCTCTAGTACCTCTTGTATCTCAGGAAAGATTTCTGTTTTAGATACGCCGCACTTCAAAATGATCTGGATGTCCCAGGTTGGGAGTAAAGTATTCAGAAGGTGATGCACCCAGATTTTTAGGGAAAGTCTGAGGTATATTTTGGAAGAAGTCACTTAAGTTAGCTGAGGTGAGTTCATTGCCAGCTGCTATTCTCCTAAGAGCCAGGTGTCCCTGGTGGAATGGCCTCCTGGACTCTGGCCATCTCCTGTTGGGAGCCTAAGAGGAAGCTGTGTGTATAGCCTCCTCCATCCCTGGCAGGCCAGCCCCCCTGAGTAATCCTCAAAGCAGTTTCTGATCAGCTGCTGAAATGTGACCTGTCTTGGGCTTGGCAGACCAGACAGTGCAGGAAGAGCTTGGCAGGATGGCAGTGGAAGAGGCACTGGAAGAACCCAGCACAGACTGCGAGGGCCTAATTGGTGTCAGGGTGGGAGCAGGGCAGCAACGTGGACGTGAAGTCCAAAGGAGGAAGGACGGCACTGAGGTGGGTAATGGACTAACATCATCCAGGGAAGGACTGAGTGGAAGTGAGAAGGGGCCAGAGCAAAAGGGGAGGCTCAGGGCCACTCCCCCAGCTGTTGGTACCCGCGCCCGATGTTGCTGCAGCTGCGTGCCAGGTGGAGGGAATCCTGGCCTTCTGGGTTAAAGAGTCAGAGGCGGTGTGGACAGGACCTTGGTGTTCCCTTAGGGGCAAAAGAGCGGTGAGCTGGCTGGGGAAACTGCGGGGCTCCTAGACCAGCTCTTCAGCTTTGATGCCCTGCACTCACACACTCAGTGTCACTGCTCAGAGAGACACCTTATCCCCATGACGTTGGGACAAGGACATATGCTCCTCCTGCAGAAGGCCCTGCAAACCCCAGGTGTGTGCAATGAGGGACCGCAGACGGTAGGTGTGAGGACCACCCGCCAGGTCTTGGAAAGGTCTTACTGACCCTTACTGACCCCTTCATTCCTTCAGCACGTGACCTCGTTCTCCCTTCCCTTCTCTAAACAGCAGAACTGTGTAGATCCAAACGGACTCTTCCCTGTGCCTCATGTGGAGGTGGACACTGTGGAATATCTAAAAGACAAGACAAAAGAGCACAATATTGTCATCAGTTTCTGATTAAGCCTCATAAATTCTCACTCTGCAATTCTAGGACGTCTTATTGTTGCTTTGTTTTGTTTAATAAGCACATTCTCCCACTTGGCAGCATTTAGACCTTCTTTCTATTCAAACCCACCGCCCATGTTGCCTCTGGACACCCACTTCCCCGCATACCCTCACCAGACGGCCCTGTACCCCTCTTCTCTCTCTGTCCTGAAGGATGAACTCTCCCTCCCTCCGAGGAGGCTGCTGCCAAAGGTGCTCTGGGCCATATCCTTCCACCTGCACACTGCTGTTCCTTTGCTACCCTGCTCTCTCCTGACTTTTGTCCCTCTCTCCCCAATCCTTTTCCTCAAATGTGTGTTTTTCTTTTCTTATTTTATAAATGGTGACAAAACTAACAATGTCGTCCTTTGGAAATTCTCGCGATTGCTCTTTGGTGATGGCACATTATCTTGGTGTGATCTGACTTCTCTGGCTGCTCCTTAACTCCTTTCTCAGCGCTCACTTGCTAGATTTCCTCAACCCTGTGCCCTTGTTCTCCCCCTGGGTGATTTCACTTATTCCCTTAACTGTTGAGAGCCACCGCCAGGTCAAGACGGTGCCTGTCATTTTGCCAGAAGGAGCGGTGCCTGCTGCATGGGGTGCCCACTATTTTTGAGCTCTGCGGAGTTCCTAGAGAGTTCGCGTGGGTGGAGTTCGCGGGTTGAGTTCCGGGTGAGTGCTGGCGAGTTCCTGGAGAGTTCCTGGGGGCGGCAAGCTTCATGGGTTCTAAAAATAAAGTTTGTTCCTGCTTGAATCTTCAAGTGGCTTGTGGTTTGTGCCCAGCCAGACTGTGGCCTATGGTGGCCCATTCGGGGAACGCCTGAGGGTAAGTGATAAGGTAAACTGCTCGCCCCTGAGGGCAGGGCGAGAGGATGAGTAGCCATTTAAAGATTCTTCTTTCCTTTTGTTTTGCTTTTGTTTTAAGTTGCCAGTCCCTGGAGATGGGTGGGACGGAAGAAAAACTATTTGCATCTGAGGAACAGAGAGGGAGAAAGGATGGATGGACATTTCAGGAGGATAGAAAGGCTGCTATAATGATTTTGTGTGGTTCCATTTTGTCTCGGTTCTCTTTTGCATTATCTTACTGAGGGGTATCTTCGTCATGGAAATATGGAATTAAAAATTAATAAGAACCAAATCAAAAGGGCGTTAAGTAAAGTGCTAGAGGAAGGAGGCGTCTCAGTAAAATCAAGAACAGTTAGGGCATACGTTAAGACGATACAAAGGTGTAGCCCATGGTTCATTAAAGAGGGGTTGTTAAATATATCACAATGGAACCATCATGGTGAAGATTTAAAAAAGATACAAAAGGAAAGCCCAGGAATTCTGCCAGTTGGCACATTACCGTTATGGACGTTGGTACAATCTTGTTTGCTTAGTCTAGGAGAAGACATCTTACATCAAGTAAAAGAGGAAGTCTCTCGAGTTAGACAAAGGAAAAAAGTTTAGAGGCGGAAGGGCTATCAGGGGAGAAATTACAACGGGAGGTTGCTAGTAACCCCTTTCTATCACTGGTGGGCGTGGGTGTCCAACCAAAAGCTCCGCCTATGGAGACAACATTTGCTGAGTGGCCCTAAACCCCCATAGTTGATAGATGGGATCCTGAGACAGGACCTCAAAAATCGCAGGCACCTGAAGCAGCAGGAACCGCTCCTGCTGGCAAGATGCCAGGCACCATCTTGACCTGGCCGTGGCTCTCAACACTCAACCTTTCATACAACCTACTTTAAATATTCCCCAATTTGCGTCTGCATGCTGGACTTCTGCACTCTAGACGCCAGCACTAGTGTCTCAATTTCACATTTCCACAACTAATTCCCGGCTTTTTTCTTCACCCCAAATCTAATCTACTCATCCTTTTCTTCCATTGTTCCCTATATCACAAAAGAGCCACGGTGCCCAAAAGCCTGAGAGTGCTTGGGTGTTCCTTCTCTTTCTTCTTCCTGTCCTCAACGTCAGCCATGATGAATCTGAGCACCACATGGTCTTGAGTCAGCCTGGTTGTTGATTTCTGGCTCATTTGCCACCGTCATGCTGAGAGACAGCACTTTAACTCCTCCTGGGACAGCAACCTGCCTGAACCCTCTGTTACACATTGGCCTTTCGGTCAGCCTTCCATCAGTATCCAGAGAAAGGCCACATTTGCACATTCTGCTAAGCTCCACCAATGTCCTTCCTTAAAATGACCAGGTGACCTCAGAGCCAAATCAAGAGCATGGAGGTCAAAGCCCCCGAGTTTATCTCACAGTTCACTCTGCTTGTCTTTTTGGGATCTGCACACGTGGGTCAATATACCTAAGAGACGCTCTTTCTACCCCAGGACCTTGGTCCTCCCTTGGAAACAAGCCCTACCCCCCACATTCCTCTTTGTTTAGGTCTTGGATTAAACATCACTTTCAGAGGTGTCTTTGCCCAAATTAAGGAAATTCCCTGGAGGCCTCTCCCCAGAGCCCTTTGTTTCTTTATTTTACAGAATTTCTAAGGGAATATACAATTTTTTTTAATATGTATATTTTAGGTGTAGTTGGACACAATACCTTTATTTTATTCACTTATTTTTATGTGGTGCTAAGGATTGAACCCAGGGCTTCGCACGTGCCAGGAAAGTGCTCCACTGCTTAGCCATAACCTCAGGCTGGAAATATACAAGTTTTTAAAAATTGCATTACTAATGCTGTGCCTCCCCCAGGCTATGTTAATTTCACAATATCAAGGACACATGTCATTTTCAGAATAATGCAGACTTCATAGTAGGTACTCCACAGGTATTTTTAGGAAATTAATGAATAAGGAGAGAAAGTAGCTTTTTAAAAAATAATATACTTTGTGTTAAAATGCATGTGTTTATTTAAAATATAAATATTGTTCTTAGTTGCAAATGGCATGGTTTGCTCTGGACCGGGAGACATTCATTTAGTAATATACAGTAGCTCAGAACTCTCTCCAGAGGTCAGAGAATCCCCCTTGTACCTCCCGTGGCAAAATCAGAGGGGCCGGGCCTAATGTGTCCAGGACATGTTGTTCCACCCACCCAGCAGAAATGTCATTGTAATGTCACCTCCACGTGGAGTTGAAATGGTAGGTGACACAGGGCCTCAAGTATTTTATACTCCTGTTGTTTTGACAGAAGTTCTGGTAATTTGTGAAAAGTTTGATCATTTTGAATTGCTACAAGTGCAATGCTCTAGGGGAATGCAGGCAGATAGTAAAAGACAGTTCCCACCTTGAGGGAAGTGGCTGAAGGAGAGAGTCAACTGCTTATGTTCCTTTACTAGAAACACTCAGAACAACTTGTGATTCTGTATTTTCTCTCTTCCTCCTTCGAATGAAAACCTCACCCACTCTTTGCTGGTGTCTCCATTTTCAATCACCTTGTCCTGCTTCCCAAGTCCTCGCCTCGTTCACGTCCCCTGAGTCTGCCTGGCCTCCATCTGACGGCTGCTGACTTGACAGGGACTACTGGGGCACCCCAGGACTTCCATCAGACCCTCCGTCTCCCCTGCCGGGGTTCTTGCCCAGTAAACCCACCTCCACAACCATGTCCAGTGTGGCTTGCCATCCCATGGACCCTGGCAGGGCCCAGGAGAAGCCCGGCCCCCTCTCCTGGCCTTGGGAGCCTCCCTCAAACTTGTCACCTAAAGGCTGTGAACCTGCCCCATGGGCCAGGCAGAGAGACAGCTTTCACATTTGGTGGCTTTGTCATCATTGTGTCCTTACGTAACTTCTTTGGGTGTACTTTGTCATCCTTTTTCACTGTCAAATGCCAATCAATCTTTGTGACTGGGGCCAGGTCCCGTCTTCTGCGAAGCCTCGACTGGCCCATCTAACCTAGCTAACCACTCCTTGGTGTCTTCATCGCAGCTCACTCCACTTGCTAAAAGGTGCTGCGTAGCATGCGTTGGTTTAACAGCTCTCGGGAAGAGTCGCAAGCTGGTTGAAAACAGGATTTGTCTTGCTCTTCTCTTTCCAGTTCCCACATTGTACCCTTGGTAAATAATAACTCTGCAACTTGTCTTAAACTCACTTGCACATATTTTTGTAAGTCAGATATAAACCTGAACTTCACTAAGAGAGGTAGAATTTTAAGTTAGTCTCAGTATTTGGCATTAAACAGCAAACAAGTTTCAGGTCCTTTCTTTAGGACAGGGTTTGGTGAAGGTGGTAAGCTTGTCCAGCCCTCAGGGGCATTGAGTGGAAAGGGGAGGGCATAGGTGTCCCAAAAATTAAAATTAAAAAATGCAAACAAAGTGGAGGCTGAAGAAAGACCTTTCTCTTTGACAAGGTTCAGCTGACAATTTATTTTTTAAAATTTATTTACTTATTCTAATTTGTTATATGTGACAGCAGAATGCATTTCAATTAATTGTATACACATTTAGAGCACAATTTTTCATGCTTCTGCTGTACACAAAGTAGTCACATCATCCATGTCTTCATACCTGTACTTGGGGTAATGATGGGCATCTCCTTTCCTGGTCTTTCCTACCCCTGTTTCCTCCCTTCCCCTCCCTCCCTTTTTCCCTATCAAAGATCCTTCTTCCTCCCATGCTCCCCACCACACCCCCATTATGGATCAGCATCGTCATATCAGAGAAACATTGAGCATTTTCTTTTTTTGTGCTTGGCTTACTTTGTGTAGCATAATATTCTCCAACTCCATCCACTTACCTGCAAGTTCCATGATTCAATTCTCCTAATGCTGAGCACTGTTCCCCTGAGTATACATACCACAGTTCCTTTATCCGCTCATCTACTGAAGGCATTTTATTGACAACCCAGACCCTATTACTGGCTTCTGAGGACTCTAGAGTGAACAAGTTATGTCAAGGGGTTCACATCAGTCACAAACCAGTAGTGAGCCTGTCAAGAGAGCCAGGAGAATTTTTTTAGAAAATTAAGGGAAAATAAATCACCAAATATTTTGGATTAAAAGCAGTCTCTGTGCAGTGGTGGGGGTTTTGTCTTGAAGAGTTCTTGTCCACCGCGGATTTCCAGGTGCTGCAGCTGGACACCAGTGATAGTCTCTGGCCTTTCCTCTGCTGCAGGCATATCACAGGGCATGGAACAGAGCTGCTAAATCATGATGCTAAGAGGATGTATAACTGGTATGGACTTTCAGAAATAAACTTTCTGGGAGGTCCTGGTAATTCAAGAGGGGCCAGTTGACTCCCACAGTCTGAGATAATCTATTTCTCTAATTTATCCACATTTCAGGAGCTAAAATTCTGCAATTTCAAAACTCCTAACTGCCGACTAGCTGCGTCAGAATCATCAGGCCCCTAGCCCAGACTACAGGACAGTGTCAGCAGGATGGGTCTTGGCTACGTGTGTCTCACCAGACAGCCCCAGTGACTCTCTAATGCACTGAAGGATTTACCAATGACTCTCACAGAACCTCATGTGTGTGAGACTTCAGAACTGGGTTTCTCTAACATTGCCTCATGTTTCAATCACCCAGGGAACTTACAGCCTTCTGTCCAGCTACATTCTCTATCGATCACAGCTGAATCTAAGATTGGGACCCATGAGCCACTGTCTTACTAGACCCTAGCAGGTGTTTCCAGCCAACAGCCAGCATCAGCGCACGGCTGAGGGCTGTTTCTGCTGCGTGAGGAGCGTGTGCATGGGGACTGTGGCATCACAGCTCTGTCCCACAGAGGCATCCCACAGGGGCATCCCCAGGGACAGTTTGGCAACAGCAAATTTTGTTGATGTCATTCAAACTGGCAAATGACCACCTTGTACCAAATGGGAATGATGAATCTATGAGGGAAATGGCTGCAGAGGCAGCACCCATGCTGTGAAGGGTGCCAAGCCAAGTCGGGAGAGCCGCGACTGCCTGTTACCTGGAGCAACTCTGAGCAAGTCACTCGCAACTGCAGTTCCTGGTCAGTGAGCAGGACGGGACCGAGAGCCTCCACCACAGCTGCTATTCGATCTGGTGAGGGGAGGTGACAGATGATAAACTCCAATGGTCAAGTGTTTACAACTGGAGTTGGGGGAGCAATATGATATTCTCTCAGCCTGGAGTGAGATCTCCATTACTTAATATCATGGTTTTCTTATATGTTTATTCATTTTTTATTTCTTATAACCCTTTACAGGGCCAGTGGTGCTATATATATTTTTTTTGTCTTAGATTAATTCTTAATTGGCCCACAGAATTGTATAGTGTTGGCTCTTGTTTTTCTAGTTCCACTCAGTTCGAGGGAAGGGTCAAGGAGTACCTTTGTTGCCTAAATGTCTGATAAAGTCCAGATCCATCTGGAAACCATTTGGAGTTCACGGTCAAATGAAGTGGGTCACAAAATACTAAGAAATCAAGAGAAAAAATAAACTACGAAGGCTGGATTAGACGCAAGTTCTTGGCTCTCATCTTTCTTAATGATGCCTCCTCAGCTTGTCATGACAACCACATGTGAAGAGTCCTTGTGGCAGGGAGAGGGGACTGGGAAATGCTGTGGTGGGGACATGTCGAGCCTCGTAAACACACCGCCCCCAAGCAACTCCCTCATCTGACCTGGTCTGTGTCCACCAGCCGGCGCCCTGACTCACCCAGACGCTGCGAGACATCAGCCCCCCTTTTCTCTTCTTTGCTGTGAAGCATCCAGGGCTTCCAGGTCTCCAGAGCGGGTCCAGGTTTTGGAAATGACGATGGCACTTAGACGGATGGGCCTTGTGCGTCTGTGAGCAGCATGTGATAAGAGGAGCAGTGTGCTTATATCAGACTCAGAGCTGGCCTGCACATTCTCAGGAGAGGGAGGAACAAAGTAAGTGCCCCAAGCCCCTGGACAACCGCAGACACGGGCTGTAGACGAGCAAAGTGGGATGAAGGGGCCGCCGCACCGCCCGGAAGGACACAGCCACCACGGCTCGAGATGCCACTCCCCGTCACTCGGGCTGCCTTCCTGGGGAGTAAGCACCCATGCAGTCTAACCATGGCAGGAAGCGTCCCCAGGGGGCTCCCCAGCACCTGGGGCTCAGGAACGAGGCTCGTTCCCACACAGGTCTTGGGGTCTTTGTGCTGAATGAGCCTGAGGACCACGTGGAGACTCTGCCACCTTGCCACGGTCCACAGGGCCTGGCTTCGGTCCTGGTTTTCCGGCCTTCTGACTGAGTCCCCTCATCGTTCTTGCTTGTCTTCTTGCTGCGGTGGATTCCCACACTAGGTTTCGTATTTCTGAGAATGTGCCTGCTCTCAAAATCACATGACCCATGACCGTCTTTATGAATTTGGATACTGGCTCTGTCCTCTCTCACTGACTGGGATGGATCCAATTGGAATGGCTGTCCCCTGACAGACCCACCTTCAGGAAGGACTCACCCCTCCTGGACAGTGGGCAGCTGCCTGCTCCTCCAGGGGTTGGCTCTGCTGAGGGGCACCTCCCCAGGTCCTGTTCTCGGGGAGCCTGAGTTGGAGGTCAAGGCAAAGGCGTTCCAGAGCACTGTGGGCCACTGCCTGGGGCACGCTCTCTCAGAGCGCCCTGTGGCTGGCCAGCGCCTGGCGGGGCCCGTCCCACAGGGCCACTTTCTCCTTTCCTGGTTCTGCTGCTGCCCTCTGTTTTCAGAGGTGTCAATATTGAGTAAATATCCTTATTCCCTACCCTGCCTCAGAGTCCTCTCACAGAGAATTCACCCTGTGGTGGGTTTTTCTACTCAGGTTGCTGTCCAAGTCAGGCCTGTGCTCCCAATTGCGGCATTAGCAGTAGGACTCTGGTGACTTTGGGGACCAGCGGTGAGCAGGGACGCCCTCTCTGGACTCTTCCCACCCAGGGCCTGAGGCTTCCCACCCAGGGCACAGCCGCAGGCCTATTCTGCTCTGCACAACTCCCAGCAAGTTCCCTTCCTGGCAGCCCACTCTGCCATGACAGTTGTGGGGTCTGAAGGGTATTTCTGAACCAGCTTTGCTCTTAACTCCCTCTCGAGGGAACAGGCTGCATCCGCCTCGGGTAGAAGCTGGACAGAGAGAAACTCATCCTTCATGCAGGAGGAAAGCCACCTCCACGTTGCTTGAACACTGATCTTGGAGCATCCCGGGCCAGTCTTGGACAGTCTGGAGCCCTGGACACGACACCTATCACTTCAAGAATGCTTTCATGGTCTCAGTTTCTTTATCTCTAAAATTAAATAAAGACACCTAGCTCCCTCCTTCAAGGGTGGTGTGGTCAACAGTAGTGAAGGAGAATGAAGGCCTGTGGAACCACTTGAAGAACCGAGCCATCTGATACCTGAGAGGAGTCATGGCGGCTGGGACCGCCGTGTGGTTGTTTTGTAGTGTGGGCTGGCAACCAGGAGGACGTCGGTGTTCTTCTCTGGTTTCACTTGTGCTGGTGACTGACACAGACAAGCTGGTGTGACAGGGAGCAGCGTTTGGCTGGACACAGAGCTCTGCTCTGGCCTAGGCCTAAGTGGCTCATCTGGTGATTGATCCCCTGACCTTGGGCTCATTAACGTCATCCTCTGGTGAATGGAGGGAACCAGCCATCAGGACCCTTTGTGAACACAATTTTTTTTTGTATTTCTGGGGATCCGAGACACTCTGCCCAGCTCGTGTGTGTGTCCGATGTGGACACCCTGTGCTAGGCAGTTTCCAGAAGGATTCCCATTTTTAAATGATGGCATGAGAGAAAATGTGGAAAGCATTACAACTCTTGGTTTGTGCAATCAAGGTAATAAACATAAGAACTTATGCTTCCCAACTCTGGAAGAAGCAAACGGAACAATTCCTCATCTAAGGCCACAGCAAGATGGGAGTAATCCACTGAGTAATCCACTCTCGGTGCAGCGGGGAGCTTCTGGTGTGAGTAGTAAAGTGCTCTCCTTCACTGAGACTGCAGTCACACCTTTCTTGGTTTAGTTTGACAGCATGACCCCACCTCTGTGTGAGCTGAGGCATCCTGCAGTCCCCGGGTGGAGGAGGGCACAATGAGAAGGGTGGTGTTTCTGTTTTTGCAAAACCAAAAAATTTTGCTTAACTAAAACCCAGAGAGCATCCACACAGCTGGAGCCCTGGGACAAGCCCTGGACATCTCCCTGTGCTTTCCCAAGCGGCTTCTGGGGTCGGTTTTACAGAGGAGGGAGCTGCAGAGAATAGGCTGATCTCTGAACATCTGTGTCCTCACGCCACTGCTTCACAGCAAGGGCAGAGAGCAGTAGAGGGACAGGACAGGAGGGGGCAGAAGGACCCACCGGTGGCTGATGGCTTTTATTCTGGGTGGATGTGTCCGAGCACAGGAATCGCCATCAGAACTCCCTTCCCACTGTCGCCCCGTGAAGCCCACCTTCTTGCAGGGCCCCTTTCCCTGTGGGCACAACTGGCATGGCCCAGGGTGCTGGGCCTGGGGCCTCAGGAGTGGGCCCTCTGGTCTGTAGGACGTGCTCCTTCTTTGCCAGCAGAGATAGCTGTGCTTCTCAGAGAATCTCTGGAGAAGGACCCCATGTCTGTCTGGTTTAGTCTTCTTCCATTTATTCCTTTATTTAGTTTCCAATCCATGTGGACAGATAACTTTTATAAAATGTGATCAAAGTGAAGCATTAGAGAAATGGAACAAAAAGCAATTGCAAAGTGTGACCCACCACCACCGCCATTGTCATCACAGCCAACATCATCATGCGGGCTCAGAGGCACCGCGCTGCGGGATCCTTCTGTGCACGGTGAAGCTGCCCTGTGCTTACTGCTCTGAGGACAGGCTGCAGTCAGGGTGCTGCTAACCCCTGTGGGCACCACTGGCACGGCCCAGGGTGCTGGCTCCCCAGCAGCCTTCATCTCTCCCCTCCTAAGTCTTCAGGCAGCGTGCTCAGCAGAGCAGGAGGGAGGAAGAGCTGGGCGATGAGGAGCCTGTGACTGTCCCACTGAGCGGGGTCCTGCAGCACAGGGTCCTGCAGCAGGGAATCACCAGGGCAGGGCAAGTGCTGGAGGACCGCAGGTCTCAGGGAGACGTGGGAGACACACCGCACCACGGGACCTCCACGTGCCACGGTGACAGTTTTCCTCCTGCATGTGGAAGCAGTGGGGAGTTTAAGGATTCTTTTTTGGATGGCAAATTTATCATGCACTATTTTAGCAAATGTGGAGGAACACAAAGAGAAGCAGAAGCTCCCGTGAGGACCCAATTAAGAGTCACGACAGAGTTGAGGACCCTTTTGTTTTTTGAGGTCATAGTGCACCTCTCCATGCGGTGCATTTCAGCTGCTGCTTTCAAAATTAGCATGAACCAGCTGGGAGCTGTGGCACACGGCCTGAAATCCCAGGGGCTTGGGAGGCGGAGGCAGGAGGATCCTGAGTTCAAAGCCAGCCTCAGCAACAACAAGGTGCTAAGCAACTCAGTGAGACCAGTCTCTAAGTAAAATACAAAATAGGGCTGGGGGTGTGATTGAGTGGTACAGTGCCCCCTGAGTTCAATCCCTGGTACCAGCACCCCCCCAAAAATATAGCGTAAACTATGCCTCACATTAATAGCTTGCCATTATAGCAGTATTTAATGTGTAAATACTGTTCAGTCATCTATGAACCACCAATTACTTAACCATTGCATCATGTTTGTGACAGTTACATGATTTCTGATTTATTTGCCAACATAAATAGTTATGAAATTGATTTTTTGTGTTCATAGATTTTTATGTTTCATAAGTTTATTGGTCATTTGTTTTTATTCTTTCTTGATTACCTTCTCAAATATTATTTTTAAATTTTCATTTATGTAATGCAGAAACTAATGGTTTTTTTTATTCTGAACCACCACTGGTCAGTCACATGACTATTTATATTAACTTATCATTTTCTCTCAAAGATTATGGTTCTCCACCACTAGCATGCCCATGTAAGGTTATTCTCTAAGAGAGTGTGTGTGTGTGTGTGTGTGTGCGCGCCTTACTGGATGGCTGCTTCAGGAGATGGAAGGAGCTTTGTCAATTAGGTGAAGCGCAGGGCCAGCCCCATGTCTGACTCTCTGCCTGACGCTGCACGTCTTCTTGCCTCCCCGTCTCCTCTGCAGCTCCATTTGGAACAGGACCTTCCAGCCCTTTGCCTCCATGCGTGATCTCTGCTCCATGAGGCAAGATGGCTGCTCTGGCTCTTCCCACATGTGCACACGCAGTGAGTGGGCTGGTGAAGCCAAAAGGGAGAAAGGGACCTGAAGTTGCACATATTCTGCACATTCCGTCAGCCAGACCAAGTCCCAGAGCCGCGTCCTGTTCTCAGATGGAACTGTTGTTCAGATGGGTGCATACTGGGTGAAATCCTTGTGGCCCCCCAGATGTCTGCGCACCTTCCACATGGCACACCGGGTTTTCTCCTTCAAAGAATACCATTCAAGGTTTTAATCCAGATCTAATTCCAGGATTTCTGGGCAATAAACCAACCCCGATCTCAGGTTTCTAAGTGGGTTCTCACAGTTCAGCTGGCTGCAAACTAAACTATAAACACCCTGCTTTCCACCCCCAGGAAGCCTGCGGATGAGGAGGGGGATCAGCACAATACCAAACATTTAGAAATGACAAGGTGGAGAGCCACAGTGACAGCCACTTCCCGTAGCCATGACGAGTGGTGTTGGGCCACACTGACCAAGCGATCCTGGCCATGGCAGTGAGGGTGATGGTTGGTGACTCACCTGACACACCCTGGATGCTGGAACTTCCCTGGGAACAGCTCCTTCATCTGTCCCCTCTGTATCCCATCCCTGCCCTGGCCAGGGCCCTCATCCCCC
Organism: Marmota monax; assembly: GCF_021218885.2. Taxonomy (NCBI): domain Eukaryota; kingdom Metazoa; phylum Chordata; class Mammalia; order Rodentia; family Sciuridae; genus Marmota; species Marmota monax. Next base: position 2,187,294 of record NW_026692321.1, on the reverse strand, counting down.
AGCTCCTGTCACCAGGGAGAGGCTTTCTGGAGGATATGATCAGCCTTCTCTGGCACCTAGAGCAGCATGGAGGCTCAGAGGTGACATGGAGAGAAAGACTCCAGGTTTTTGAAAGTTGGGCTTGTGATTTCCTTGAAATATTGTCTCCTCAAAGACTTAAGAGATGTATTCTTTTTTTCTAGATTTTCTATAACAAAGTGCCACAACTCATCGGCTTAAAGCAAGCGACACATAGTGTCTTGCCTTCTGCTGCAGGCATGTCCCTTTGCGGGCCCAGAGTCCCCAGGCTCTCCTGGCTTCTGGTAGTGTCTTGGCTTGTGGCAGCATAACTCTAACATTGATGTGACATTTCCCCTTTGTCTGTGTCTGTGCCCGAATTCCCTCTTTTCACAAGGACACTGGTCATATTGGATTGGCAGAAGCATCCTGTCAACCCCAACAACCCTATTCCTAATGAGGTCACATTCTGAAATACTGGGAATCAGGATTTCCACATGATATTGGTGGGGGAGGAACACAATTCATAACCGTGGCCTTCTGGACATTTTCTTCTGGTAGTTTCCATGTGTAGTATCATAGTCAAACCCATTGCCACCCATAACTGACCTCCTTGAGCTGAAAACCACCTTCTCCTCTGCAGCAGTGCCCATGCCAGCTGCCTGACCTCTCATATCTGAGTGCTGAGCTCCTTTGGACCATCTGACACCACATGCGTCTCGTGGGGAATCTTTCATTACATTTCATCTCTGCTTGCAGATCAGCTGGGTTCAACACAAATCCACCCTGTCTTATGCAAGTTTTCTAAAAGCAGCTAGAATCAGCCCAGGCACAGGGAGGATGCACTATTTCCCTCTAAGGAAGTGATGCCAAATGGACTGTATTTCCTTTCTCATCACTGGTATTCTCAGGACCACACCTCATGGCCACACTGCCCAGAAACAGTGACCATGTGCCCAGATAAACATTGCTGTATCAGATAAGCATGGGAGAATGGATTTTGCAGAACAAGCAACAGTCTGCATCACACATGTCCACTTTCACGTTTTAAAACATCACTGTGGTCTTGATCTCCCCTGCCTACAGACACACCTGTGCACAATGTGGACTGAAGGAATCAGGGCACCAGTAGGTCCAGTTGTCATAACTTCATGAGTGGAGGCTTCAAGGTTTTCTTGTCTAGTTATTCATTAAAATATTGTGTGCAGTAAAAATACTAACTTCCTGGATTTGATCAGTGAACATTGTATACATGTGTTGAAATATGTCAAAATAATCTTTGCTTATGAAATTATGTGTGTGTATGATATTGGGGAATTATCCTAGCAACATTACATAACTGAGCTACATCCCCAGACATTATTTATTTTGAGACAGTGTCTCATTAAGTTGCTGAGGCTGGCCTTGAACTTGTGATCCTCCTGCCTCAGCCTCCTGAGCAGCTGGGATTACAGGCGCACACCACTGCATCCAGGCTAGGGTACAAAAATCTTAAAGAGAGTAATAGTTTCCTTGTGACAATAAACTTCTGGACACAAAATTAGAAGTGATTAACATTATATCCACCTTTTAGAAATGTACAAGGTAGTGTTAAAGATCCTGATCATGAATAATTTTTAACCTACCTGTATCACTTTCTTGCAGGCACGGGACAGGGTGTTACCGGATCTCCTGTTAACTTTGTGTGAAGCTCAGTCTGGGAAATGCCGAGCTAAATGGCCTGTGAAGTCCCTTCCTGTCCGCGTGCTGTGAACCTGAAGTTCACCGCTGAGCTCTCGCCACCCTTCCGCATCTGTTTAATTATTTACTAAATTTGCATCTAGCTTCTCTTTCCTAAAAGAGAGTTAAGGGACTGAGTGACAAAAGGCGTCTTCATGAGGCTGGACACAACAGCAGGACTGAGTTGGGGCGGCAGGATGGATTACACCTTCTCAGGACTGGCCTGTACATCTGCTGGCCACTCAGCCGGCTAACTCCTTCACTCAGCTGGGACAGCTAGACTGGGAGGAAGAAGCTTCAGTCATCTGAGACTTGTCACCCACAGAGGCACTGGGCAGAGGGCTGGTTCGAAGGAGTTGGCACAGATTCTCCCGGGCAGGCAGAGAGCAGGAGTCCCTGCAGGGCACACAGGGAGGCAGCAGGGTGGTGCCAGACAGAGGGACGGCCGCCTTCCACCCTCCTCAATAATTTTGCTTAGGGCTGGCTTTGTGTGTGTGTAAATCATTCAGATAATTGCTGTAATTCTGTGCTTAGCTTGGCTGCTAGGACCCTTGTTCATGAATATTCATAAACTCTATCCACACTCCTCTATTACTTAAATTTTCCTAGACAGCTTTCATGCTGACAGTGCCAGGGTGTCTGTGCTGCAGACCGGGACAGGATGGGGATGGTTCCTCGCCTGGGCAGGAGAAAGGCTGAGCATGGCCCAGGCTGCTCCGTGCCTGCCCATGCAGGAGGTGAGAGGCGAAGGCACCTTCCACGGGGATCTTGCATTCATTCACTAAGCGCAGTGCCAGGCGCCCTGGCACAGGAGACAGGTGAGTGCCGCCTGCAGCAGGTGGGCATGTGATCGTGCTAGCAGCACAGACTATGCATGGACTGCCACACTGCACTGCGGAGCATGGCCAAGACAGGGTGAGTGCTGAGAGCCATGGGGAGTCTAGAAAAAGTGGCCCAATTCCCAAGGGGGAGCCAGGGAAATCAAGAAGGAATGGATACTCACATGACCAAAATACCCCATGAGGGGAGCCCTGGAGTTGTATCACATCAGTCTCATGGCACATGAGTTCAAGTTTCCATTCAATCTTGCAGGTACTTGCGAAGTTTCCTGTTTCTGTTGTCTTTTTTGCAATAACCACAAAGAAACAAGAACCGTTGAGAGACTTATAACCTTCTTTATTTTTCTTTAGTTACACAAATATTCGAACTTGAAGAGTCAGCAATAAATTTCCGGGTAAAGAAGATCAAGGAAGGATATTTAGTTGAAAAACCTCAGTGGTGGCTCAGAGGCGTAAGGAGCTGCTTGGGTCTGAGGTCCGAGTGGAGCCCAGCTCTAGGTGAGGCTGACCTCAGCAGGAGGTGAAGAGACCCAACAGGGCTGTGTGCCCTGTCCCGGGTCAGAAGCTTGGCTTCGGCCTGAGGGCAAACGGGGCCACGGAAGGAGAAGTTTGGAAAATAGTTTTAAGCACAGATGGACGAAGAGATAATTTGGGGAAGGAGATAATCAATAAAGACTAGGAACTGGAAGACAAAGAGGACCTAGGATTGAGCTTTGGGAACACAAATATTTAAAGGTCAAATAGCAAGCGATCAGCTGGTTAGAGAGAGGGAGGGAGGGGGAGGAGTGCTGAGGCCAGACCACTCCTATGGCAGGGGCTGTATTGCGGGAAGGAAGACGGATGACCTGGTGGTTGAATTTGGAAATTCGTCCTTACTGAGCTGGGCACCATGTGCCTGTTTGTGGAGGACCCAGGAGATGTACAGATGAGAGTCCTCAGAGAAACAAGGGTAGACCACACAACACTGACCACTGACTCCCATGAACAAAGGCTTAGTCAAAAAAGCAGGGACATCCAAAGTCTCCAAATAGTTCTTTCTTGCCTTTGACATGTGTTTATCCAGGTTTGCGCTCTACAGAGAGGGCATCATAGGCAAGTTCTCAAAAGCTGCTTTTATTAGAAGAGTTGAAAATCTCCAGACATAGCGCAGAGCTCTACTGTTACCTTTATCAGAGATCCTAACAGCAAATGGGGAGGCATTCTCCTTTACCTGAGACCAGTTCATAGCTCCCTACCCAAACCCGCAGGTGACAGTAGAACGTCAGCTCACTGAAGCATCTGATCAAGTGGGAGTGGAGATTCCCAACAGAGGCAGAAACAGTGCCCAGAAGAGTGAGCCAAGTCCCTGGGAAGAACTGTCAGTGGCCAGCCACTGGTACCCAAAGGATGGACACCAGAGCAGAAGAGGCAAGGGACAGACATGCCAGGTGTCACTGAGCTGTAGCCTGGAAGTGAATGAGGCAGAGCCACAAGGGCAGCATCTCCTCACCAAGAAAAGCCAAGGTCAGCCGGGCTGTAAAGGGTGCTGAGCTCCTGCATGAAAACCGTGGGAACACTGGCAACAGGGGTCAAATCCACGTGCACAACAACTTTTGTATTGAAATTCTTTAAATCAAGAGCTAATGCTACTCATTTGTAAACAAAAATCCACTTGTACAGATGTTCACATTGTTTAAGACGCAAAGAAAGAAGGGAGGAGGTGAGGGTGGGCAGGCTCCCCTCACAACACACACCAACACGTCGCGCCGCTTCATTCTAAGAAAGGGGCATCTGCAGAATTGGGAACCTCAAAATTTTTCCTAAACAAACAAAAACAGCCCAAGGAACTTGGAATATTAATGCCATAAGCTCAGGCTGGGAAACTTCAGCCGTGGTCAAGACTGTTTCTGCAAACACACGGATCTGCCGGGACAAGCCACCTCCTTAGTCTGCCTACTCTGGCGGCTTTGGCTGCATTGAGTAGTTGAGACACAGTGTGTGGGTGGCCGGATAGCCCAAGTGGTCACTGCCTGGCTCTTTCTGCTCCTCTGTACGGCATGGAGCAATGCTCGCTCGTCTGTCCGTAGACGTCTGTGTGCATGTTAGTGGCCGTGCCTTGGTGGGCGGTCAGGCTCCTGCCGCTGCTGCTGAAGCCTCCTCCATTTCCCTGGCACAGCCTTGCCTGGGATGCAAACTGCATTCTAGTCCACAGCCCCCCCTTCCACGCACCCCACGTGGTGACAATCGTGAAAATCCAATGGGTTAGTTCTCCCATCTGAGCCACCCTCTGCCAAGTGAGCGGCGATGAAGTTTTGGGAAACCTCTCAGGAAAATTCAGCCGCCTTCACCCACAGTCAAGTCCACGTGGTGAGCTTTTCCAAGGTCCGTTTTCCTCCCTCTGAATAGACTTCCCCACTAAGAATAGAATTTCTAAGATTCCTACCATGTGAGAGAAATGGATGAGGAAGGCAAACAAAAATAAAAATCAGTGCATGTTAAGAATGTAGGTGTCTGTGACCCTCCCCAGGTCTGTTGAATCTTTGCAGAGCCAGGAAATCCTGTGGTGGAGAGGTAAACCCCTGGAGACTCTGGTATAGATGGACATTCTGGTCCAGAGGGAGACTGGTGTAGGTGGAGACTCTGGTCTAGACAGAGACTCTGATACAGATGGCAACTCTAATGTAGATGGAGATTCTGATGCAGATGGAGATTCTGATGCAGATGGAGACTCTGGTCTGGATGGAGACTCTGGTCTAGACGGAGACTCTGATACAGATGGCAACTCTAATGTAGATGGAGATTCTGATGCAGATGGAGATTCTGATGCAGATGGAGACTCTGGTCTGGATGGAGACTCTGGTCTAGACAGAGACTCTGATACAGATGGCAACTCTAATGTAGATGGAGATTCTGATGCAGATGGAGACTCTGGTCTGGATGGAGACTCTGGTCTAGACAGAGACTCTGATACAGATGGCAACTCTAATGTAGATGGAGATTCTGATGCAGATGGAGATTCTGATGCAGATGGAGACTCTGGTCTGGATGGAGACTCTGGTCTAGACGGAGACTCTGATACAGATGGCAACTCTAATGTAGATGGAGATTCTGATGCAGATGGAGACTCTGGTCTGGATGGAGACTCTGGTCTGGATGAGACTCTGGTCTGGATGAGACTCTGGTTTGGATGGAGACTCTGATCTAGATGGAGACTAACGCAGACCTCTAATCAGCTCTTGGTGAACCACTGACTGAGCCATAGACTCATTTCTGGCCGCAAGGCCTCACAGCCTCATGGATACTCGGTTTGCCTTGCATTTCATTTCTCAAATTGCTCTCTCTGTCTTTCAGAGCTGGAGAGTCCTCAGGCAGTACGAGGCTCGGTGCTGAAAGGCTCACCCCAGTTGAGATCCGTGTTATTATATTTGTTTCACGCGTTAGCTCCCGTGGAGACGTTAAGTGCGGGCAGCTGGATCCCTCTCCAGGTGCTCGCCCCTCACAGAGCCTTGACATCTTTCCTCTCTGCTAGACTCTGAAGCCAGCTGCTCCCGAATAACAAGCCCTCCATCCACATGGAGCCTCCCTCAGCCTGGTGGCCGCCTCCGAAGACGCAAAGTCGCAAACCAGGAGGAGCTTGCCATCCCGGGCGGCGGGCAGGCATTCTGTGCAGCTTGGCTGACTGGAGTATGTAAGAAGTGGCTTCTTCTAGATCAGAGAAAGTTAAATTTCAAAAACTGTTTCTTAGGAGAAAGAAGAGGCAGCACAGAAGTTTAATGATTCATGAAATGTCCTGTCAGGAAACCTCCGAGGATCAGGGCTACGGCTGCTCCAGCCCCGCACGGCTTTGCCCTCGGAGTCTCTAGGTTTGAATAGCTGTCGGCCTGAGAGATTTTTCTATCATCTCTCTCGCCCCATTAATTGCTCCCGACTCTAATTCCCATCACTTAGGTATCCCTGGCACTCAATCCGCCAGCAGAGCTGGCTTTAGTGTGACGGGTGTTGGAGTCACAGATGGGTTCTTAGATCAAAGCCCCATCTCTGTTTCCCAGGAGCTTGTGGGTGTGGTGTGTATGGCCTCAAGAGTAAGAGCTCCTCAGCTGCAGCAGGGTAGCAGGCACCCAGGCCAGCCTCCTGTGGACAGGCCAGCCTCCCCAGAGGACTGTCAGACAGCCCCAGCATCCTGGGAGTTTGGTGTCTGCCAGGGCCCTCTCATCTCCCCCCAGACTTCAGCCTCTCTTTACGGACTGGAGCTGGCCTGCAATTTAGCTTTGTCCTGCGGATCAGCTATAAACATGTAAGTTTGCTGGTCAGGGGACTGCTGTCCAGGAGCCTCGCTGCCAAAAGTGACCTTTGCCATCTTGCACCCCAGGTTTGGCTCTGCTTGGTCCCTGCAGCACAGAATTGCCCCAAGCTCCACACTCCTCCAGGGAGACTTGTGTCAGCATGTTCCTGCCTGCCTCTAGAAGGCAGCCTTCTCTTTCTGGCCTCCTCTTGAATAGACACTGGTCCTGTGGCCAATTTCCAGAAGTACCTGAGAGAGAGGTCAGGAAATCTGATAGATTGAGAGGTGTGTAGTTTTCTCACAGGATATGTTTGCACTTTGATAGGAACCTCTCAAAGACAGAGGCCTTTGGCCAATAAATAGTAAACAAAAAATGAAATTTCAGGAAAGTAAGAAGGCTTATGTCCACACAGTTACGTCCCTAGGTGACCACTTTACAGCAAATCTGCCTGCTTCTCCTACATGCGATTTGATTGCAATGGCAACTGATTTTTAACAGAATGAAGTCAGTATTTTAAAAATTAAGTTGATCTTTAAAAAAAATTCATTGATTTTTATCCATGAGACTTTTTTATCCATAGTATAGTATTAAATCCTTTAATAAAAACAATATAATCTTAAGAAAGTCTCAAACTTGTAGAAACCAGTTCAGTCTTTTTGTTGTCTCACTTTGTGGTTTTAGAAATACATTTCCTCAGACATAAATCTTACTTTAAATAGATAACGTTTTAAAATATACTAAACATTATATATGAATTTATCAATAAAATATCATATTGTATTGTAAAAGCTTAGATGCAGTAAGTCTAATAAAAACCCTCGTGTTCATCTTTCCTTGACTAGTCTCCATCCTATGCGTCCGCTGAACAGGATCGAGTTTGGGAGCTGGACCCTACAGGGCGTTGGACTTGCATACGTGAGGAGCCCATTGAGGTGAAGGTGCTTCCCAAGGACGTCCTTCATTAATCTTGATTAATCTTGAATCTCCCTGGAGGGCCAGGAAATATCTCTAGTTGGCAGAGCCAGGTCTGAGGGAGAAGAGAGTGTGGGCAGAGGGGACGCCCAGTGTGGAAAGAGGCTTTCCTAGACACCAGATTTGGAGTGCGGTTGACCAGTTCATTTCCTTACAAATGGCCTAAGCCTGGTCCACTTGGGTTTTCTTCTCGGTGCAATGTAGCCATTTTGTGTTAAATTGTGGATACATACTACTTGCAGAGGTGCTATGGGAGCCCTGCAGAGCTGTGCAGATGAAGGACCACTCCGGCTGCCCTTGTTATTATTGTTGTATATTCAGTATCGATTCGAGGCTTGGGGATGACGTGGGGGCACTGTGGCTTCTCCTCTTGCAGGAGAGCAGAGCTCCCAGCAGATACCATCCCGTTCACCTTCCTGCATCCTTTTAGGAGCAATGGCAGCAGAGGTTATCAATCTCACTTTACAGATAGAGCAACCCAAGTCGAGCCTCTCCACTGGCCCTGCTGACGCATCAGCCTTGGTGATGGCTGGTCCAGCTGCTGCTGTCCATCCCAGGGGAGAGTAAGCGAAAGCCTACCCAGCAGGTCGTGCCTTCTTTTATTTCATTTCAGTTTATTTTTTTTACAACCACTGAGGAATTGTGTGCTCATGGAAGTTCTGCAAGCAGGATACTTAATTCAGTAAGGGGTGACAAATGATATCAAATCAAACTTGATATTTGGAGGAATGATTCTCCAGAAAGGCACAAGTTTCTTCTTAACTAGAATTCCATGGACGAGGAAATAGATGAGGGCAATCACATCTCCTCTAAATGAGCAAGACCCGTGGTCGGAGAGCAAGAGAGTATTCCTACCTGCAGCGTGCTTGGCTACGTGCAAGTTCAAAGCAAACACTCCAGTTACACCAGTGCATATACCTTTTCATTAAAAAAAACAAGTGTTGTCACTGCTCTTTCTCAGGACCCACAGCATTTGTATCCTTTCTCTCCAGGAGCATCATTGTCAAGCTCATGGGGCGGGATCATCCCATGTGATGGTGGTGTGAAGGACGTGCAGGCAGAGACTTCCTCCAAGGCCACGAACTCAGACAGTGCCAGAGAGATGCTCAGAACTCCCCACACACACACACTCACTGGCGGCTAGAACCTCATCAGCTCCTGGATGGTGATCCTCAAAAGGCCCCATAAGATGCTGGCATTGGACGCTTGGTGATGTGCTCTGGCCTGGACCACTGCACCATGAGCCTTAGTTCAGGACCTTCTCTGTTCCAGGAACTCATCAGGAGACCCATGAGTGGGGGCCGCCTCTCCTGTTTTCAGGCCTCATTTTGTCACTTGGTCATCCAGATCTGGGTAGGTTGGAGGGGCTTCGGCTAGGGATGCCTTGTGTACTGTAAACCTTTAGCTCAGCACCAGGCTGCCTGTGCAGAGGGAACACCCCTGGGAGCCCCTGGGGGAGGACGGCTGAACAATCACTGCTCATTAGCGCAGGTGGTCTCCCCACATCAAAAGCGAGGCTCCTATTTAGCCTGAGAGCGGGCCACTGGTGTTGAGCCATTTTATAGCACAGCTGGTCTGGAATGAACCCGGGACTAATTTCAGAGCTTCCCTCATCTCTTGCATTTACATAGAGCCTCCTGCCCAGCTGGGAGCATGTCACCCACAAAAGAACATGAAACTAAACATTCTGCAGATTCTGGCTGCCAGTGGTATTTCTATTAGATATATGCTGTGTACCCTATCTTCATTCCTATTTATTTCCTTATTTCCAAGGAATAATCAGTTTGAGACTCGTCAACACAATAAAACTCAAAGAGACAGCCAGAGGCAGATTCAATTCAGGGGAAATATAGAAAAGACCGATTATCATGAAAACCCTCAATTTGCATTTTTCTCTCCTCGTAAGTCATAATACCAGGAAGCTGATGCAATCCCCTGAAAGGAGCCTTTTATATCTAATGACAAGGCTCTGTGCCTCCAGGGTGCTGAGATTATATATTTTTCTTCGCTCATCTGAAATGGCCCTCTCCTCCCCTGTGCTGGGCGCTCTCATGAGGAGAGGAGACCTGTTCCCTGGAAAGAGATCCAGTCTTGCATCTGCCCAGCAGAGGGACAGACCACAGTGCTTCCCCGTTTCTCTTGGCAGGAGGTAGGCCTAGCCACACCTCCAGGCCTCAAGCCAGGCTGATGGGGAACCTGGCCAGGTGCACAGGGAGACTCCTGGAGCCAGACTGCTCCCTGCCAGGGACCGGAGTCCTGTGCGAGTGTGGGCCATGCCTTCTCGAATCGGCTCTTTAATCATCTCCATATTAAAAATGGATTCTGAAGAGTATTCCCAAAGGGAGTGAGGGTGCGTTGTGCTCTGCTCTCCTGCTTTGAAGAGAGTCATGTCATCGTTGTATCCAGTCTCCCCAAGCAGCCAAGCCATCGGGAGGGGGCCGCCGCAGCTCTAGACTCGGGCAGACTACCAACAGCTGCGTGGTTAATTATGGCTCTCTCCCTCTCTTCAAAATCTCAGCCTTAGAAATAAAAGATAAGAAATTCTTTAGAGTAATTAGAGAGTGCTGAGCGCTTCTGGTAATAATGAAGGAAAACATTCTGACTGATTTACAGCACGAAGAGGCAGTGAGAGTCGAGATGCAGGTTGAAAAAAAATAATTAAAACCAGCTTTGCTACTATCTTGAAGGAGCTGTCAGTCAGCCTCTGAGAGAAAAGAATTGCTAATGAAATATTAATATGCTGCCTTAGATTTTATATAACTGCCTTTTGTTCCCAGGTACTGTTCCAGTTTGTCAGTCAAAGGGGTCAGGTGTGAAAGGGTGCAGGAACCAGTGTGGTCAGGGGAAATGAGAAGGCACTCACTGGAGCAGCACCGGCCACCAAGAGCGCCAGCCAGCCAGCCAGGCTCGCCACCCAGCCGGGGCCTAGCCCGCACAGCCCTTGGCTTCTCCCTCCCCCCCCCTCTCTCTCTCTCTCTCTTTCTTTCTTTCTTTCTCTCTTTCCCTCTCTTTCCTTTCTTTCCTTTCATTTTCCTTTTTCCTACATGACAGACAATAATGTCAGCCATCATCATGACATAATAAGAGCCAGTTTTATGATATCTCTAAGTGGTTTTGAAGTCTGCAGATGCTAGACAGAAAATTTCAGGGAAACTGTATCTTTTAGGTAGGCTGCAGAGCATGCATGGCCTCACATATTTTTTGTTTTATTAAGTCAAACATTAAGAGCTACCATTAAAAGTAGATGACCCAGCTTAGAAGCCGTGTGTGTGTGTGTGTGTGTGTACATGCATCTTGTGACATGGGTGAGTTTGTGACCATTTTATCTACATATTCTGAAATCACCAGGTGTCAGCCAGTCTCCAGGCTTTGACTCACACCCTGTGTGGAATGGCTGGGGAACATCGTGTGTCTGAGAATTCAACATGCAGATTCTATTAATCCAAGTGGACCCAGAAGGGACACCTGCAGAAACACACAGATCATGAGCACGAGGCACCACGAGGATGCGAGGGTGCCAAGGGTGCCACCAGGCTGGGCGGCAGCACTCCAGGTCCCTTTCTCCTTAGTCTTAGTGAGGTTTGGTGTCCAAGGCCAGATGGCCAGGGAACAAGCCCCAGGTGACTAACAGCAGGTCAGGTTTCAAGCATGGGAGAAAGACAAGGTGGTGGAGAAGAGGTGGCTGCAGATAGAACACAGAAATGTGGGACAGGTACGGCAGAGGGCTCTGGGCAGGTGACCTGCACCCTCTGACCTGATTTCCTATAACTGAGCAACCGAAAGAAGCAGTGTCCCGAAGTCCTCCTGGGCTGCAATTTGAATGGAAGGCATTAAGCAGGGGTGAAACCAGGCGTGGGGACATTGGCTTGACACCCTAGCAACTAAGGAGGGTGAAGCAGGACAACCACCTCAAGATCAATCTTGGCAACTTTGGGCAACCCTGTCTCAAAAACAAATAAATAAACGAATAAATAAAGGGTTGGGGGTGTGGCTAAGTGGTTAAGCACACCTGGGCTCAATTGTTCATACCAAAAGAGAGAGAGAGAGAGAGAGAGAGAGAGAGAGAGAGGGCGCTGAGAGGGGTCTGGGCTCTCAGATGAAGAGCCAGCTACTTCATTTACACTGGTCTGTGGCTCTGAACCCCTACAAATGAGGACTGCCAGGAGCAGCAGACTCATATGCACATGACCAGGGGCGATTGCACAGGCATTGTTATCATTTAATTTGAGATCAGTTCTGTGAAGGTCACAGGGGTTTGGGAATTTCTGAGGCTGCTGCTGATGGGCAGTACAGCCTGGGACCTGTGCTCACCAGTTCCTTAATTCCCAGGAGACAGGACCTTCCTACCTTCTGCTTACATGTCAACAGAAGTGAGGGGACCCGTGTCAAGTTGACACATGGGTTTAGGTTTCGGTTCTGGAGCTTAGATCCTGCATGTCATGGGCAAAGCATAAAACTGTGTGGGTCTTGGACTCCATCTTTGAAATAAGATAGCATTGCATAACTTTGCATGAATATTGTGAAGGTTAAGCCCAAGTAAATAAATGAATAACAAAGCAGTTAGCAGAAGGCCTCATTCATTGTAACAAGATAGCAGTAGCTAATGTTTATCAACTGAGCAGATATGATGTGCCAGACGCTGGTGCACTGAGGCTCCACTGGGAACAGAACCCAGGGCTTCTGCTGTATCAAGCAAGTCTCAGGACGGATGGCACTCAAGCAAGGCACTGGCTCTTTCTGTGGCCTTTGCTGAAGGAGGTGAATTGCAGGTGGGAGGCTGGAGCCATTGAACTGTCCTCTCCAGGCACCCTTCCTTATGCAGCTCAAGTAGCTAAAAAACAAAACAAAGTGGCGTGCATTCCCAATAGGTAGATCCATTTATTCTTTTTGTGCATACACTTTTGTCAAACTGTACATACAACACCAGTACAGCTCCACTTGTTTTCTGATTTATTAGATGAAAATAAATACATATGGAAATCCTCCTGTTTTCCTCCAGGATTACAGTGGGGTGTGTAGCGCATGTTGTTAAGATCCACTCCTTAAGCCAGGAAGACAAGCTACCTGACTATATAAGGTGTGGGTTTCTACCTGGCTTTTGAGTTTTCCGTGTCTCCATTATTTGATGTGATGTAACAGGTTGTGTCTTTGTGTTGTGTGGTCATTAAACCTACACAGCAATGTTAATGAGGAAGAAACAGGAAATAAATGCAAGGGGGGTTTAAAAAGTAGTAACTCTCAACTCTCCCTCAAGCAAGAGTGATTCCTGGTGGAACAGTCCGTGTTTTAAGCCAAACCTACAATGAAATGCCGAGGACAGACATCTATCACACCTGCGTCCTCTGGGGTGCCGAGAACTATTCTTTCTAAGCAGTAATCCACCTGATTCTCGCAGCACCTATGGGGAGGATGACTGACACCCTGCGAGGTGGGTGTGGTGAGCCCTTTTACAGAGGAGAACCGAGGCAGAGGGGGATTAAACAGAGGCCCACTGAGCAGTGTGCAGTGAACACTGCAGGAATCCTCCCAGAGATTCGAACCAGCGACTTGAGAGATCGCCCTGGACTCCTCAAGAAACCAAGGGTGAATATTTTGAAAATAAGTTCTGCTGGTGTCCCAGGATGCCCTTGGCCTTGCTAACTTTGCTGCCTGGAGTTTAGTGGTGAGGCCAAGCTGGCAGCATCTGCTGGCTGTTGGGTCAAGCGGTGTGTCACCTGACCTGTCAGGCCTGAGTCTCCCACAGGTGGAAGCCGAGAGTTAACACTTCTGTGTACTCTACCTCACACAGACACTTGACTCTAAATCTAATGCATGGAGGATGAAGTCCTCTTCACATCTCAAAGACAGCGATTTAAGGTCCCAAGTGTCTACTGAAGGAATCACTGTTCATCGAGTGGTATACGATGGTTAGCAGTGGGCGCAAGAAGAGCGTTGAAGCAAAACCCACAGTCACATGGGTCCCTGCTCAGACCCACGCTCTCATGCAGGACATTCAGAAGTGCGCAGTAATTAAAGTCGGAGCCCTTAATCAAGCTCTGAAATCAGCGCACTGGACAGCTATGGCTTCGCAGTCCACACCAGCCCTCCCCTCATCCCAGCTGGGACCAGAGAGGCCACCTGGGTGCTGGAGTCCAGCCCAGGTGCTCTGGGCCTCATCTCTGCCCCTGATTGGTGTCACACTGGGCACGGAGGTCACCTCTGGAGTTTCTGTTTCATGGTCTCTAAGACAAAATAATGATGCTGCTGTGGGAAGGATGTTGAAATGACGTAGGACCGTGGACACCCTTGTCGGGCACACAGGGCAGAGGTCTGCCACTTGCTCCCCTGCTCTCCTCTGTGCTGAGCAAACATCACCAGCAAGGGGAGCCGGGCCCTGTGGAGGCTGACGACCTAATGAGATGACTGGTCTTTGGAGTTCAGGGCTCTTGGTGGAAAGACAGGGAGATGGGCTCTGGAGAGCAGCAGAGTTCAGTGACCAGTGCACCCTGAGCCCAGACAGGTGCAGGATGGGACCTGGGAGCCATGGTATGGGAGCCGCAACACTGTCAGGGCCTCTTCTGGAACGTTCTCTGGGGTCCTCCCTCAACATCATGCCCCTAAATTTCCCCCAGTCTTGAAGGCACCCTTCCGGGAGGGCCGAGGGCTGGATGCATTTCCCTCAGGCCTTGCTGTCTGAGTACTTCCTTCCTAAGACCCGTGGAAGGCTCAAGAAGGGATTCATCCATGTCACAGAATTAAAATTTCACTGCAAAGAGCTTAATGGCCATGGATCAGCCAGCTCTTTGTCGGACCCTCTGCCACTGTGTCTGGGTCTGCAGCTCTTGCCATCCTCAGTCCCCACCAGTCACTGACCCCCACCCCAAATCTCACATAAGCGTGACTTTGGGGTGCGGTTTTGTCCCCTCACCCTTTCTTGCGCAGAATGAATTGTGTCCCTTAAAATCCAAACTTCAATTCCCAGTCCTGCGGGGTGTGACTGCCCTAGGGACCGGGCCTTTAAGCAGCATTCATGCTAAGATGCAGTCAGGAGGGTGGGCATAACCCAATAAGAGTGGTGCCGCAGAAGACGAGGGAATCTGGGTACCCACATGGATGCAGGGAGGATCCCGTGGGGACACAGGGAGAAGGTGGTCTTTGCACCCCAAGGAGAGGCCTGGGAAGCAATCAACCATCTGGCAGCCGGATCTCAGACCTCCAGCCTCCACGACCCTGGGACACCAGACGTGTGCTGTTCAAGGCCCGGCCTGTGGTATTTAGCCAAGGTGGCCGGAGCTGCCCACAGTCCACGGTCTCTGTCAGTCTCTCGTCACCCCCCACTCCCCAGCTCTTTCTCCTCAGTCTTCACGCTTGTTCAGATTATCCACTGTGCCCCCAGCTCTGTCCCTCCTGTAGCTCCCACTTGCTTTGGGGACACGTGGTCTCTCATGCGTATGCCCCACTACTGTGTTCAGCCCCCAACCCACCACAGGGCCAAGAACCCATCCTATGGGAGCCAAGGTCACTTCTGTGCCCCGTCACACCAGTGTCCACCGTTAAAGCAGAACACAGCCCTGCCTCCTTGGTCAGTTTGTGGGCAGAATACAGTGTTCGGAGGAAATGTGGCCACAAGTGGCCCAGAGACAATGGCGCTGGCCTGGACATGGGGGTCTCTGGCACTGTAGGGGCTCCAAGTCTTTGATCCAAGGTCATCTGCAGTATGTTGAGAAGACCTCTCAAATAAGAGGTGGGGAATAGAGATCTTTCTTACTTTAAGGGACACGAATTTGGCCTAGAACTCATCTGAGGTGGAATTCCGTTTTTTTTCTAAATGCAGTTTGGGGCGTAGGTCATCTAGCTACAGTTCACCTCAATCTCCTCATCCAGTTTCTGGGGCAGGAGAACAATCCTGGCTCTGCAGAATCGTGGTGGGGATGAGATGATGCTGTAGGTAAAGCATCAGCACTTGGCCAGCCACGGAGAGGGTCAGCACATCTGAAAGACTCGCTGGTGTGCACCTTGAAGGAGGTGGAGCGCAGATTCCAACAATAGGAAGAAACGATCAGAGCAGACTTAGGGAACAGCGTGCACAGAGACAAGAATCAGTTGAACGTGGTTAACTTAGAAGTGAACCACCTTCCTCTAGGAGCCAATGCCCTTTGCAAGAGGGAGCACCATGCCACTCCACCCCGCAATCCTCACTGAGAAGCCGGGTCATGTTGCTGCATGTCGTCTAACGCAAATTAAACTTCACCAAGAGCCCACATCGCACCCAACAGCTGAGAGTGTCAGTCTCCATCGTTTGAGGGTCCCTCTTCTTATAAAGCTGCACAAGAATCTGGAAGACATTCACAGGAGGTCCCCTGTCTCACCCACCAAGATCACTGCCCCACCCTCCTGGTCTCAGCCTCAGTTCTGTTCTGCAGGTCAAGATGCAGGTGTTTGCTCAGCCTGGGAGGCCCCGTGCTGAGCCTCAGCTTCCCCCAGTGCACCACCTGGGGTCCCCTCGGAGGCCCTCATCTCCCCACAGAGGTGTGCGGGAGCGCGCTGTGGCCCTTGGTGCTAGCCCTCTGCCCTCTCAGGCTCAGGAAAGCCCTTCAGCACACACTCCTGCACTGCACTCTCTGAGGTCCCTCTCGTCTTCTCCCTCAGGAGCCAAGCATGATCCCTCCAGCAGGCCTTACCTTCCAGAAACGCTGGGCATCTGTCCGCTTGCTCTCCATTCCAAAGCCGGGTAGCAAAACCACAGGGTACACTTGTCCATGGGAACACAGGAGGTTTCTCATTCCTGGGACATGGGGAGAGAAACCCCGAAAGGAAAGACCCAAATAAATGCCACAGGGATCTGAGCTGCTCAAGAGCGCTGTGTGGAGAATGTCCTTTATCTATTCACTGTAAGTCTGACGATGCCAGACAAGCCTGTGGTGACGTCAGCAACAGACCTCTGCTCCTAAGGATAAATCACTGTTTCTGATTCGTGCAGCTCCCCTCGACGTGAAGAGTCTCAGGCTCAGGCTGGGATCCTGTGGTGAGGATCCTGTGATGTTGACTCTCACCGTGTGTAGGACAGAGGTCGTAAATCTGAAAGTGGAAAACCTCTGTAGCTCATAGAACCCAGTTGTCTTCTTGTACAGGCGGAGAATCCAAGGCTTGGAGACTTGGCACGAGATGGCCAGGTTCCCGGAGCTGGACGACGGACGGCGCTCTGGTGGTTGTATAGAAAGCGCATGTGCGACCTGCTCCAGGGCCTCTCTGAGCCTGTGGTGGACGCCCTGTGTTAGGCACAGGCTTAGCCCCCGGTGACCTCATGATCCTTATGGAGCCTAAGTGTAGGTGTCGGGTTTGTCCCTGTTCTACCCATGGAGAACTAAGCATGGAATTTCAGCACCTTAAATCTCATTTGCAGAATGAAGGGGAAGGGCTGGATCCTGAGCGTCCATCTGGATTCAGGGTCAGGATACCCATGGTTTACAAACTGACTAGGCCACTTGCTGGCTTTATGGTCAAAAAGAAGCAACAATCAATCAACCAAGGAGACAAAACAAAACGTCCAACAACAGCAAAACACAAAGGGGAGAAGAGGTGGGGCGGCTTGGAAGGCGCACCCGCCGGAGTTCAATTCTCGCTGTTCTTGAGGGAGCTTGTGCGGCTCCTCACCTGCACTGCACCTTGATTTCCCTCCCAGGGAGATGGGTCAGAGGCATTGTCCAAGATGGCAGCATGACCTCTCGTACTGCCATTCTTGCATTGTGGAGTTCACTGAGCTGATATGTAGTAACATGGGGGACAGGGAACCTTCAGAAGATCCTGTGCCCCACCTCAGGCTCCCCAGCTGACCACGGTGCAGGCAGAACTCAGCTGCCTCGCTCAGCCCAAACCTCATCCTAAATGTGTGAGCAACCTAATGTGGCCCTCTGTGCTCTCTGCATGTTTGCTACATGGACCTTCCCCTCAGAACCAGGAATGTTCAGTAAGATGACATGAAAGGTGATTATAAAGCAGGGGGTGTCACTCTCCTGACTCTCAGGGGTGAGGTAGAAACCCACTGGCCCTTATACATGTGAGATTGCACCTAGACTGTGGGTCCAGGGAGGGAGAGGTCCCTGGGGTGGCCTGGGGAGCTGGGGGGGGGGGGGCAGGCAAGCACTGAGGCACTGATGTCCCTGTGCCTCCAAGTCCACATTTGGGAACATGTATGTAAGGATGCAGATCTGTGAGCCAGACTGCAGGGAAGAGCTGACTTGGAAAACTTAACCCACCTTTTTCAAGCACCAGGACTTTTGTTTTTGTTTTTATCAATTTATTGAAAAAAAATGCTACCAGTTCAAGTCTACATTATTGTAATTTCACAAGTTGCCAACTACAAGAGAAAAGCAAGACAAAGCAAGGTGGTGGCGGCTGGCCGTGCTCAGCAGGACTCGTCACCACCGTGCTGGTGCGGAGCATTGCATGTCAGAGTTGTATTTATCTCTTACCTCTCCATGGCCTGAGTCGGTTTGAGCCTGGCCTAATTTCTTTCAAAGTCCCTGGGCCAAGGGGCTTGTGCTAATTTCCATAGCTGCCCTACTTTCCCCCCACCCTTTCACAGAACCATTGTCTACCTTGAATACTAAGCCATATATACACTATAAATTTTAAAATCACTTTATGGATAATTGGAATGCAAAGTGTGTGAATGTTAATGTCCTGAAAGCACCTCAACTTTCCTTCCATCTACTTCCTTGTTTGGATTAATTTTCCATTATCATTACCATCACTTTTGATAATCTGGTGAATGAAGGCTGAGAGTCTCTGCAAACCAAGGGCAAGCCCAAACTCCACCAGCACCTTCAGAATCACTATCACTTCAGCTGGACAGCTG
The DNA here is from genome assembly GCF_021218885.2 of Marmota monax. Lineage (NCBI taxonomy): Eukaryota > Metazoa > Chordata > Mammalia > Rodentia > Sciuridae > Marmota > Marmota monax. The sequence continues at coordinate 2,168,668 of NW_026692321.1, read as the reverse complement.
CCTGTGAATGCGGCCTGCCAGGCTCACGCTGGGCCTCCAGGGCAGAGTGTGGGCTCACTGAAGCCAGGAGGGCCACCTGATACTGCAGAGGCTCTATCAAATGGCAGGCAGAGAAGCCCATGGGTTCCGCTTCTTATTCAAAGGGTCTGGCCAGAATCAGCCAAGTTCAAGATAATGTGTTGTGGTCCTCTGCCCAACACATTAGACAACACAAGAAGACAGTCTCTGGCAGGGAGGAAAGGGGATTAAAACTAAGGGAATGGCTTGTGTCAAGCTGCTGGTATCCCCTCAGAGGAGGATCCTGCCCATTATAATGCCCAGGAGCTCAGAGAAGGGGAGAGAACAGGGCTGGCCAGAGAATCTCTTCTCATGAGCCAGTTGCCAGGAACAGAGAGCTTGCGAAAGCTCCCGAGAATGAGAAAAAAATTCTGTAGACACCCAGCCAAACCAAAGACGGTTTCAGTAGTTAACTATCCCTGCCAAATGCTAACTTGGTTACCAAGTCTCAACTCAGGAAGGCAAAACTAGCACTACAGGCCTCCAGAAGAGGTCCCAAGTGGGCAGAACTGCCCTACTCTACATGCACTTGGGCCTGGGGAGAGTACCCAGCTGTCAAGTCTCACCATGTTTGTGTGGCACTGTCTCAGTTCAGCCCATTGAGCTTCAGACGCTCAGCCAAGTAAAGGAGCACCATCCTAGCACATAGCTAGGTCCCCGAACATCAGCACTGATTCAGCATCTATGGGGCCAGCCTGGGGCCCTTCCTGGACATGTGGGGAGGGCTTTCTCACTCCCATGTATTTCCTGTACCAATTATACAGTCACCATTTGCTTACTGAGCATCTATGATGAATTTGCCATTATGTTGATGTCCCCAACACCCTGAAGAGGCCTGTGGCACATGGATACGAAAAAACAGGAAATAGCATGTGACGTGGCTGGTGGGGTCACTGTGGAGTAGAAGTGCCTGAATTTCGTCTGGGCTCCATGGCACCACGTGCCTCTGGGAGCCTGTTCCTCCCTCCTGAAGCTGCGGTCTCTGCAGCTCTAGGCTAGGGGGAAATGCCATTTCCACAGTGTTCCCTTGGGGGTGAGATGAGATCTCCCTCTGTGTTGAGTGGCTGGCTCAGAAATGATCGATCTTGACGCAGAGAAGATATTCAATCAGCGGAAGCGATGCTGGAGGAGCCAGAGTGACAAAATGCCCAGGGAAGTGTTGCGAGGTCAAATCTGCTTGGCGTCAATCCTTGCTCTACTGTTGGGCAAGCTGGCTACCTTCCCAGTCCTCACCTCTAATATGCAAATAACTTCATCTTTTATTTTAAAAATTGAATCAAGGAAACCCTGAGCCCCCTATATGGTACCTGGTATGTAGTGGAGATTTCATAAGCAGTGGTTTTCAAACATTCAGTGAATTCTCAATGAGGTCCCGGGCTTTTAGCTTTAGGTTTGTCACCTGGCTAAGAATGGTACTGTTGTTAAGGCAAGATTGCAACAAACCACTGAGTCCATCTTAAAGCAGGAGACGGATCCTTCATTCATCAGCTGGCGGTCCACATCCACCAGCTGGTGGGTCAAGGGGCAGACTGCAAGTCTACTCCCTTCAACCCCCTCTTGGTGTTTGAGTACACCTTTTATAGTCCAAAATCATATTAAAGCATAAGTGGTTGTTGCTATGATTCCAAACCAAAAACAAACGTCATGAGATCTAGAATCATAAGCAGAAAATAGAGTGGGCCAAAATGTCCCTAGCTGAGTACAAGTTAAAGAATGGTTACTAACATCTAGACAATCATTCTCTGATCATTGTCCAAGAAAAATGGGAACCAAACAGAGAACAGTTTTACACTATATAAGAACTGCCATTTTATGTTACAAACAGGCAGGGCTTTCCCATGGGAGAAGCAGTTTTAACATGATGTGGAGTCTCAGGGAAAAATGGAGTCTGTTTGTCCATTGCCCATATAGCCTGGTCCATAACACTGTCAGTAGGTCACTTAGCCATTAAGAAGGCCTGTATTTGGTGACAGCAACATGCAGCTTATTTAAATTAGAAAGTGATTGTGAATGTGCTCGAAGACCCACGTGAATCATGCACTGGGCAGAGGGCAGCGGTGCTGAAGCTGCCGTATGACCACGATCACAGGAACAGGGCGCAGGGTGACCACCCAACAACACACCTGGGCCCTGGGCCTTAATGCTGTAAACACCTAGCACTGCTGTGAAAGTGGCAAGGAAATTAAGAACGCTGCCTTTGGTGTAACTCTTATCAATGCATTGTAGTGGTACCTCATTCACAGGAAAAGAAGAAATAATAAAAAAATTATTTCCTTAAGGATGGTACTTAATGGAAAACATCTTTTAAATTATAATTTCTGAGAGGAAAGAAAGAATTTGTGTTATGGAATTATATGTGTTGCCATTCTAAAATTTTAAACAGTGTTGCTAAGGAGAAAGAAGGGATTCACCCAGCACCATGCCTACATCTGCTGACTTCTGGGCTTGGCCTAGAACCCAGCTCTGCAAGCCCGAGGCCCCTTCTCAGGGGCCCTCTGGAGGCAGGACTAGGGTCTTGGCAGGCAAAGCCCCACATGGGGTGAGCCCTGCCATCCAGCTTGCTCTCTGCCTGGGAACTCTTATCTGCCCACTGTCCTGAGAAGAGCATCCCGAGCAGAGCAGAGGACCTTTGTGAGCTCAAGGGAGAGCAGGGGCTAAGATGCGTTGAGGAGAACACTGGAGAAGAAGGATCTCTTTGGGGTAGGGCAGAAATTGGCCCTGTGGGAATAAGTCTGAAGGCTGGGATAAAGGTCCCAGTCAGGACCCACTGGGAGAAAACACAAATTAAAAATATCAAGAGTACAGCAAAAGAAAGCAGGATTCTTCAGGATTTAAAAGATGATAATGGGGTATTATAAACCTACAACATTAGTCTAAAAAATATAGAGAAATAAATTTCTTAAAAAGCTCAATTTATCAAAACTGAAGCAGGAAGTTCTAGAACATTCCCAGAAGAAGAATGCTCTCAGGACTATTCCACACAGGTAGTACCTAAAAACCAGAAGCATTCTCAGAAGGAAAACTCAAGGCACCGGAATTGGTAAATTCTTTCAAACAGTTAAGGATGAAATAAAACAATTCTGAAATAATCTCAGACAATAGAGAGAGATGGAATGTTTTTAATGTATCTTAAGGAAAATCATAACCCAGAACCAAATTCTGTCAAAAATGTTTAGGAAAATAGAGAAAGAAAAATGCTTAAAATATTAGCAAATCCAGCCCAGTAATAAAGTAAAAGAATATATCATGGTCACATTTATTTACTATAGGAATTAAAATTAAATTAACATTTATAAATCAATTAACATAATCCCTCACAAAGTTGAATTATAAAATGATAAATTCAATAGGCACAAAAAAAGCAACTCACCAAATTCAAACTCCATTCCTTGTTTCAAAAAATATCTTGGAAAGCTAGAAATACAGAAGAACTCCTCAGCACAATGCAGGATGCTGGCCAAACTCCTAGGGCTAAACCATGCTTAATGTAAGTGCCGAAAGAGTCCTCGGTACCTGGAGCAAGGCAAGGATCTTCTCTCCTAGGTCATCAACTTATGAGGGTCTCATCCAGCACACGAAGGAAAGAAAAAGAAACCAATGACAGGAAGCTAAGTGGATTGCTTATGAAGGAAGATCCAAGGCACCTACAAAAAGAGGTAGAACCAATGATTGGATTTTAAAGGCTCACATCATATACCAGGTCTATATATTTTAAAAAACAGCAATTGTTTCTGTATACCAGAAGCAACCAACTGGAAAATGAATATTTTAAAATATTCATTTTAGCAAGAAGGACAGAAAACATTTAGTGATATTTTTTAAGAGCATGGAAGTCTTCTAAAATGGGAGAAGTGGAAGAAGAAGAAAAAGAAGGAGGAGGAGGAAGAGGGTGAGGAGGAGGAGGAGAAGGACTATAAAGCACTAAGCAGTTAAAAAAGACCTAAATAAATAAAGAGACAAATGATGTGCATGACTGAAAAGACTCAATAAACTTAAAATTTTACTTTTCCCAAAATTAAAGATTTAAAACAACTTAAACCCAAATATCACTGGTTATTTATTTATTTATTTTTGTAGAATTGATTCTGAAATTTGCAAGCAAGTAAACAATAAAATAATAAATTCTGAAGTGTCATACTGTGTGATTTCAAACCTTACAGTAACTAGAACAGGTTATGTGGACATAGAAGCAGCTTGTAGGTCAAGGGAGGACAACAGGGTGTTCAGAGGTGACCCTGCATGCACAGGGTCAACGGGTCTTTGATGGAGGCGGCCAGGGATCTGGCGGGAAAGGAAAGTTTCTCCAGGAATGAAGCTGGAAGAAGTGGTGGGCATGTGGAAAACTGAACATCCAACCCCAGAAATCCTTGAGGAGAAAAGGGTGCTGGGTCCTCAACATGGGTGGACAGAGAGTTCTACAAAGATGGTGAAGCACATTAACCATGAAAGGAAAATTTTATAAACTAGATTTTATCTAAGTTAAAAACTCCTTCTCATCAAAACCACTGTTAAGAAAAAAAGAAAGAAAGAAAGGTAAAAAGAAAGCTACTACTGAAAAAGAACTTTTGCAATACAAATATGTGGCCAAGGTCCCATCCCCAGAAAGTGAGCAGAACTGCTGCAGATCATCAATAAGAGCACAAGAGACCTGGGCTAGCAGCAGGAAGAGAAAAGAATACAGTCTTTTTTTTAATATTTATTTTTTAGTTGTAGTTGGACACAATATCTTTATTTAATTTATTTATTTATTTATATGTGGTACTGAGGATCAAACCCAGGGCCTCACACGTGCTAGGCAAGCACTCCACCACTGAGCCATACCCCCAGCCCCCAGAATACAATCTTAATATGAGAAGACTCCTAATAGCAAATTAGCACATGCCAAGGCTCCACATCAAAACTACAGGACGTCAGCATTCCACGAGCCCAGAATGGCTAAAGCAAAAAATAGAAAAGCACTGACTATCCTAACGTTGTGGGACAAAATAAATCCTGTGCTTATATAAGTATTTTATCTTGTTGTGTGATGTGTGTATATGTGTATACATTGATTTATAGATTTTATACTTTATGGATATTTTAACTTATGAATATTCTTTATGTACTTATTATAATATATAATATACATGCTATATATTATATTGTATATATTATATTACATATTATGTATTTTCTTTTTGACCTTATGCACAGCAATTCCCCTCTTGGTAGTTAACTGAGAAAAATTAAATCTATAACTATATACACAAAAATATTACTTACATAGGAATATTCTTTTTTTTTAAAGAGAGAGAGGAGAGAGAGAGAGAGAGAAATTTTAATATTTATGTTTTAGTTTTCGGCGGACACCACATCTTTGTATGTGGTGCTGAGGATCGAACCCGGGCCGCATGCATGCCAGGCGAGCATGCTACCTCTTGAGCCACATCCCTAGCCCCAGGAATATTCTTACTCATTATAGTTCCAAATAGAAAACAACTCAATGGCTATCAAAAAGGAAAATAGCTAATCAAATTGTGGTACAGACAATGAAGTGCTAATCTGCAATTTTATAAGAATAAATTATTGCCTAAGACAGCATCGATGAATCTCAAAAACATCTTAACAGAGGGGAAAAAAAACAACTATTAAAGATGGAAGATAGAATGTGAGTTTCATTGAGGGAAAAGGGATTGGCGTGAAGGGTGGCAGAAGTGCTCAAATCCTGCACAGTTGTCAGAATCCACTGGTCTGCACAGCTATGTTCATTGGAGTGCATGTAAATAGAAGAGAAAATCAGGGAAATGGGGCACTCATATTAAGACATAGTCCAGATTGTAGCAGAAAGAAATGGGTGATAGAAAAAGAGAGAAAAATGTTAAAGGACACAAGAACAGAATGACATGAGGTCAAATAGACCCTCAGAATTTCACAAGAAGAGAGAAGGAAGGAATGGAAACATTTGAAAGAATGGGTGAGAATTTTTCTGAACTCCCCAGACATGAGCCAGTAACAGCAGCAAGCACCACATAAACCTCACAGCAAGAACAAGCCAGACATGCCTATTCATAATGCTGTCGAACTCCAAGAAGTTAGACACAGAGAACGCATCCAAAAAAATCCAGAAAATAAACCGCACATAACCAACTGAAGAGTGACAATTCACTTCCCAGTCACAGAAAATAAAGTTGGAAACGGTGAGTGATAATCTTTAAACTGAAGAAAAACGTCAGTCTAACAGTGTGTCTTTGAAAGATAGCTTCAGTGAGATTAAGAAAAACGGAGAATTTATCATCAACAGTCTCTCATTAAAAAAATAATAGCACAGTGCTTCTCAACCATGAACTCACGTCAGAAGCACTTGGAAGCCAGGCAAGGATGCATGACACAGACCCAGGCTCAGAGGTCCCATTGGTTAAATGCTTTGTTCTTACACTTTGCAGTTCTTAATAATTTTTGAATAAGAAGCCCTAAATTTTCATTTTGCACTGGGTTCTGCAAATCATGTTAGGTACTGGCTCATTGTCTGTTAATGCTGGAAAGAGCTCAAAGAGCATGCACTGACCGTCTATTTGCTTGGCTTGCAGGAGAAGCTCTCTCGAAACACTTGCTGCAGATCATGAGGGCAGCCTTGCGTAATCTCCACAGTAGTTCTGTCAAGTTGAAGTGATCATCTCCACTTCACTGATCAGGAGACTGCTGAAAGGGCCTCCTTATCACACCACTGATCAGGAGGCTGACCTTGGAAAGGTCAGTGAGGTACACACAATTCACAATGTCCGGTGGAGCAGGGCTGGACCCCCTGCTCTGGATGCTGAGCAGCTGTGCATTCCTCGGCCCAAGGTGAAGAGGCAGCATTGGCCAAGTATCAGACCTGGGCTTTCCTTGAGACCAAGGGAGACAGAAGGAGGATGCTTCTCTGCAGGTGGGCTAGGTGAGACATGGCACAGGTTCTCTCTCTCTGCCAGAGACCTCACCATCTCCCACCTCATTTGGAGGCAACCTTCTCATGGGGTTATTCAGGGTCATTGGGAAGGAAGACCACTGTTCCCAAGATGGAGTAGGAACTCTGTCCCTCATGGCCCCTGTGACCTGTGCATAAACAGACACTTGTGGATACAACAGTGGCTAAATGTCTAGTTCCTTGTTTACTTCTCTCCACTGTCCTGACAGAGGCAGAGCCATGGCGGCCACATGAAGGAAGCTCTGGTTTCCCATGCCAGGCAGCATCAGTGACAGTCTGTGCTAATGTAGCCTTGTGTCCCTTAATCCAGGTGTCCTTGTACTGTGCTGGTGGAGGACAGTTTTCTACAATGTTCTTGGTCAGCACCTCCTTCTGACACAAGTGTCCATACAGTGGCAGAAGGATGAAGAGAGAAGGGATCTTGGGGTCTGGAAGTCCCAGGATCAAGCACCTGGTTCTGAGATCCTTTCCAGTCCCAAGATTCTAGTTAAGATGAACAGGGCCTGGTGTAGGTCACACCCAGGAGGGGAGGTCCTGGAAACCTTTGTCACTGTTACACTTTTGACTTGGGTTTGTCCTGCTGAAGAAGAGAAACTTCTAGAGCTAAGGCTAAGGTTCTGTCCCAGCAGAAAGCCCCAGAGGATTAGCTCAAGCAGGAGGAGATCCCTTGTGGATTCAGTGTAAATCTGGGTCAGGTTCCCTCTTACTCAGGGATGAGTCCACCTGTTGGCAGCTCCTTGTTTTGAAGTGGACTGAGCATCTTGCACTCAGCAGTTCACACACCTGCAGAGGAAAGGCAACGTCCCTGCTGTGGGGTCCCCGTTATGGAGACAGGGAAGTGCTGTAGGAAACTGGTGGGGACATTGTACTGCCACTCTAGGAAAGCCCCCACTTTGAGTGGCTGTCCCTTCTTCAGCCTTGGATGACTGAAGACAAGCCCAAAAGTCACTGTGGCACAGAGGTGACATAGCTCCAATATACAGACAAATATGGAAGGAGAGGATGTTTGGTCATATAGAATGTTCCCTGATTAATTTTTAGAACTAAATTTACATAGTTTATTATGTGAGTCATGGAACTGGAATAAACTTAGATCTTGGTGTGCAGAAGTAATTGCAGAGCTGTACATAGCCTGATTGTCTAACTGAAACCACTCATGGAAAACCCTACTACTGTTCATGATGTGGAATCTTGTAAGACAGAAACAGTTGAAATACTGTCTTTATACCACCTACAGATAGCGGGAAAGAAATAACCTACTCATAAAATTTACTCTTTTTAAATGAGTTGAAAATATAAAGCAGAATTCAAAGAATTGAACTTCTATTTGGACAAGTATGCAACCCCTTATCTAATGTGAAATCAAGTTAGAGAACATCTCAAATTACTTACAAGACCAAAAAAAAAAAAAAAAAACCCTACACTATTTCTACATCAATAGAGATATGTTAAATAGCAAGAAAAATGCTATATTTACACTATCTTGAAATAAAGTATAATCGAGACATTTAACTAATAAGATGCATGTTGACTCAAGAAACATTTATTAAATGCTACCCTAAATTTACAATGCTATTGTCTTCATTTGACAATATTCGTGTAATCATTTACATAATCTCAATAAAACCAAAGTAGGAAATAAATCAAATTATTTTACAAGAAAGGTGAAATAAAAGTTTTGTTGTATTTTTGGATTATTTTTAGGGACTTTTTTACAACAATAAAAATACAACAATTATATTACCTGAAATATAATAAAAGGAAAGCAATTAACTTATGAGTCATTAAAATTTAAATAATCTTTTAGTTATAAAAGAGCTAAGAGTTGTAATCCTACCGAGTATCCATTTAAGCCATTGTATGATTACTTAATAACAATAAAACTAAAAAACAATCAGTTGCAAGAGGAAGAAGGTATTTTACTGTGGTTCTGGATCTCAGAAGGGGGTTCTGTGCAAGGTAGGATGGATGGAAGACAGATCCCTGTGTGTCTAGCCGACGTGGACCGTGGGCAGTGCAGGACTTGGGTGAATGGGTAAAAGGGGCACTGGCCCAGCAAGCCTCTCTGGGAGAGCATTCCCAGGGATGGTCATCTTAGCTTTTTGGAATGGGGAAGGGCAGAGGTCCTCTCATGAACAGCTCCTTGGGAGCTTCAGGAACATCTGACCAGGGGATGAAGTTCCCAACCCACTCTTGAGTGAGCTTACCTAGGGAGATGGGAGGCTGACCTGAGCAAAGATTGGGAGGCTCTGCCGCTGCCTAGGGTGAGCTCCTTTCTGCTCTTTGAAGGAGTTGCTACACCAGGTGGGCTGACCTGGTGGAGGATGGTGGATGGGCAGCATCCATTCCACAGAGCAGGATGCAGTCTAGATGTCATCCAGGGGGCTGTGCCCCCTTCCCTGGGCATCCCATCAAACCCAGGCTTGCACAGTGTTTTCTTAGGCTCCTGCCAAATATGTTTGTAACAAATACAAACTGTATTTGTAACATTGGGTATATTGATACTCTGAAAGTGTAAACTCAATCCTTTTATTGTCTTGTCTGATATATTCCTTTTCTTAACTTACCTTAAGATAATTGAGGTGACTCTCAACTCATTATTTAGGTTTGCTCCCCTGGAAAGTTCACTCGTCACGGTGACAGCAGTGAGGCTTTCGAGCCCGTCTGGATGAATTTCAGGTTCTAAGTTTTAGTTTTCCAGCTTTTTTATCACATACAGCTTTTACTCTGCTCTGTAAAACTCTTCTATCTTTACATGGCAAAACCTCTCCATATCAGATATGGGTGAAAATTCTTTCCTTGTCCATGCATTTCTGAGAAAATCTGAAGATTCTACTCAAATGGTTGCTTTTCCTCTTCTGGCTACAGTGATGCCGTCCCTGTTGGCTGCAGGCTTCACGTGAGCTTCAAGTGCACCCGCTAGTCCATTGTTTATTTATTTATTTTTTTAGTTGTTGATGGACCTTTATTGTATTTTATTTTTATTTCTATGTGGTGCTGAGAATCGAACCCAGTGCCTCACACATGCTAGGCAAGCGCTCTGCCACTGAGCCCCAACCCAGCCTCGTCCATTGCCTTGAACTTAGTATACATTTGGTTTCTTTCTTCTTCCACAGTTTTAAAGCACATGCGTAATTCGGCCGCATCAATGAATGTCCTCGGAAGGCCTTGGTCTCATCTTGGAGGAGGGGTTCTCACAGCACTCATCACCATCAATTTTCATGGAGTCTTTTCCAAAACCAGGAACAAGAACTTGTTGGATACGAGTGTCCATCCAGAGCTCAATCGAACTTTCTTTTGAGTTCAGATCTCTTTTCCCTCCACTCCAGTGACTCCGTTCACCAGAGGACCCACCTCCTCCCTTCAGCTTCTGCGGAGAGCAGCTTGAGGCCTCCGGGAAGGTGGACCTCACCCCTCAGAGCGTCTCCCGATGCTGTCTGAAGAGGGTCATTCATCCGGTGCATTGTGAAGGGTGTTTCGTTGAACTGGACGTGGTGCGGTGCATCTTGTGAAGGCTGAACCCTCCTTCACTGTTGGGTCGGGCAGCATTTCGACTTGCTCTCAGTCTTGACCTTTTCCTTCTTTTGGTTTCATTCAAAAGCTTTCAGGTTAAGTTCCAAGTTTTTAGCTCTTTGGTGATGATTCATGAGTTTCTGATTTGTTCTGTGGTCTGGTTTGCACTGAAGTTGACTCAAGGCCTTTTAATATATGTTTGTCTTTAAAAATGAACCTACCTGATTTCTTAAAGCAGTTTAATCTTTAGAGAAAACTTAAATAGAAATTGCATGGATTCCTTATATCTACCTCTCTGTACACACCCACTGTGCCCCTCCTGACATCCTGTGCTGGGTGGTACATTTCCTACAACTGATAAGCCATTATTGATACACTATTAGATAAAGTTCCTAGTTTCCTTCTGAGTCACACACTGGGGTTGTGCCTATGACAAACATGTGACATATACTCACCATTATTGTGTCACAAAAAAGTCTTTCCATTCCCTTAAAAATACTTTGAGACCCCCTGGCCCCCATCACTCCCCTCAAGCCCCTGGTAACCTCTGACTCTTCTTGCACTTTCTTTGTAGCTTTTCCTTTTCCAGAACGCTGGATGGTTGGAAGTGAGCAGTGTGTGCGCTTTCCAGTGTGGCTTCTTTCACTTAGCAAAATGCATTTCAAGTTCCTGGACACACGTGTTTTTGTGACTTGGAAGCTCAGTTCTTCAGTGCTGAGTGACCTCCACTGGAGCAGGGACTTGACGGTGACTCCTTGAGGCTCTTTCTCTTGACCTTTTCCCTGGCTGGGTGTTGCCTCGTTTATCCATTCACCCTCGGAGGGCATCATAAACAAAACCACTGTAAACCTTCACACGCAGGATTGTGTGTGGACATGCGTTTTCAGCTCATTTGGTACCAAACATGTTGTCAATAAATGTTGAACTTTTCAGAAAAGAGTTTCCCATCGTCCAGGAAGGTAGAAACTCTGTGGATACTTTGTCCATTCTGGTGCAAATTGACCTCTTAACAATAAAAAAATAGGACTGTGACTATGGAAGCCATCGTTATGCAGAAAACCCTCAGGACCATGAGCCTGGCCTAAGGTCCCCTGGCAGTGCTGCTGCTCCCACCTGGCCCAGAAGCTCCTGCAAAGCGTCGCGGCCACAGCAGGTCCCCCCATAGCTGAGCCACCCTGGGTACCAGGATGCAGCCACCTGACAGTGGGGATTGAGATGAGCAGTGCACCCCCAGCAGCCCTGTGTCTGGAGACCTGGGCAGAGCCACCGTAGGCAGCAGGGACTTGACGGTGACTCCTTGAGGCTCTTTCTCTTGACCTTTTCCCTGGGGGCTTCCAGATTTACTTCTGCTCCCCAGGGTCTCAGGGAATTGATTCGAACCTCCTCTGTCACCTGGATCCGGTAACCTTCAGGGCACGATGCAGGGGGCGATGCAGGACGGTTATTGAAGACCACACATGGCTTCCAATTTAATTCACTAGCTTCACCATTACAAACCGAAGTGAGGATAACTGTGAAGACATTCCAAGGACCCACGCAGGAACCATTTGGCAATAAATAACTAACATAGAATTGAATCATAAATACAAAATATAAAAGAAGTAATGAGCCCACAATGATATAAATAAAAGTTTGAGCATGTGGAGGGAAAAGAGACCGCTCTTCCTTCCTGAATCATTGCTCATGTCACCTGGAGCCCAAGACCAGGCTCCAGGGCAACCTCCAGGCCTGTGCTCAGCAGGGCCCAGGCTTGGTTGAGGGTTCTGCTATCGCCGTCTCAAAGCTTTCAGCAGTTGTGGGCACAGTGTGGAGCCTTATTTCATTTGCATGGGCTCCTTAGCTAAGCTGCCTGCTTGCAAAGCCTGCGGCTCCTTGGGCTTCTGGCCCACCCTAGGATTCTGCTCAGTTGTCCTCACGTTCAGACTGAAAGGGGAAATGCCCAGGCTCTCCTGAGCACCCAGGAGTGTGGTCCTAGGGTCCAAGACAAGTGGGAAAGCACTGTCCAGAGGAGGGAGAGGAAGGAGAGGGCTCTGGAAGAAGGTCGGAGCTGAAGCAGAGAAAGGAGGGTGGAAACGGAAAGAGCGTTATTACAGAACAAAGTGTGCAAGAGGCGGATGGTGTGCGTGCTTGTGGCAACAGAGGAGTAAAGTGTACTTTCATAAGAGATGAGAGTCAAGGAGCAGACAGCAATGCTGGTTGGTGTTTCTTTCTTTCTTAGGGTATTAAACAACTTTAAAAAATTGTAAATGAAGAATGAATAATAAAATTTACAGTGCAATCAAGAGCAATCCACAGAGAAAGAGCAATAGAATTCATGATAGCAAACTTCGTGAGGGCAAATGAAATAAGAAAATAACAAACACAGCAACAGTACCAAACAAAATAAAACAAGAGATCTGAAAAGCAGCAAGAGGGTGTAACTAGGAGGATGGCAAAACTTGAGAGGATGGGAAAAATTGTTTTAATATTTGTAATTTTTCCAATAAATATAAATGAACCAAACTCTGGCTAGAATATATTTTTAGATTTCAAATTATGAAAGTAATCATATGTTGTTTATAAGGAAAAAACAGAAAAAAATTAATCAAAATATTCTATAAAACTCACATAAGCAAAAGAAATATTTATCCAAATAAGACTAAATAGCCAGGAAGACAAAAAATAATATTAGCATGTAATGTGTGATCATATTCTAGTAAACTATCCTATTGGAAGCAAGATGTAATAATACTACATTGAATACACTTCAAAATTTTCCAATATAAAAATTTAAAAAGTTTATAGAGCTATAATAAGTGCTGGCAGAATCCCACTTAGAGATGTATGTGCCCACTTCAGTGTATCTGTAAGTCAAGCAGAATTCTAGTGATATCACAGAAGCGATGAATAGTACTGCTGTCAAGCGTGAGTGCCAGATTCTCAAAATAGAGCACTGGGGACAATACTCCTTCAGAGCACGTGGACACTCCCACAGAACAGTGTAAAACTCTTCCAAGAATGAAGACATAACCCAGGACATTGGCTTCCTGAGGTGGGGCCGAGTGAAACGGGCCATGTGCGCAAGGGAAGACACCACAGTGACATTTCCCTCATTTGCAATTTGTGGGGTGGGGCTCCGTGTTCATTTTATTATAATATTTCATGAACCTCATTTTGGATTTGTCACTTATAAAGAAAGAGAAGAAGAATTCGCTTACTTCATGGAGTTGTTACTAAGAAATAATGCTTGCAAAGGACATAGCTGCTATTTGTCACAAGGTAAGCATTCCAAAAATGTCAACTGCGTATATTTAGCGACCAGATTCCAAAGATGACCAGTGATACGTTGCTCTGGCTTTTAGAGAATCACACTTAAAGAAGATGAGCCAGAAAGAAATTCTGTAATTGAGTCCCTAAATCCAATTTTAGCTCTTGTCCTACAGCCTTTGTCCCTTCTACTTTACCCCTTTGTTCAAGCTATGCAGGTGCAGGTGGAGAATGTGCTGCCGGCCTGAGAGGACCTGCCACCCAGGCTGCAGGTAACACCAGGCATGCAGGGCCACAGCCTGAAGGGCCCTCCGTGGCCACTCAGGTTTCTGTTCAAGACACAAGAACCTTTGCAAGACCTTAAACAGGAGAATAATAGTGTTACGTTTGAGTTTTAGAAACATGACTGCCAGCAAATAGAGAATGGATTTGGAAGGGAGGGGTGCAGTGGATGATGAGTGAATCTTGGGGGCAACAGCGGTAACCCCAGAGAGAGATCCAGGCAGGAACTGCTGGGGGAAGCTGGCAAGGCAAGCAGGAGAGAGAGGGCAGGTGTCAGGTAGAATGTGTTTGACTGGGGCAACTGAGGGGATATGGGTGATACTGTGGGCCCCCCAGAGTGAGCTCTGCTGGGGCTGGCTGACTGGTCAATTCTATGTAGGCCTGCTGAGGCGGTGAGAAGGGAACACAGACAACACAACTCCGCCCTTCCTAAATCTGAAAGGGAATCACCTAAGAATGTGAAGAAGGTATGGAGGTAGAAATGGACCCAAAACTCGGCAACCTCATCTCCAAGCCCCAACCGCCCCACTCCGGTCAGCCCCACTACCACCAGGTGCCCGCTGTAACATGGGTCTTTGTCCTGTTATTTCTGCTGCATTTGGTGTTAAACCGAATGCATCGCCTATGAAACTACCTGCAGAAAATAATTATGTAGCCATTTAATATTTCTGAATCTTCACCCTAGTCATTAAAAGAAAAACAAAAGAGTAGGTGGTAGGGGACAGCATCCCCGTTTTAGAACAGCCATTCATTTGACTGGTGAGGATCTTTTTTGTGTTTGGGAGTGACTGGTGTGTTCATAACATTTGAAACAAGTAAATAACCACACAAACCACTAAAATATCAAAATACATCAAGTAAAATCGAACAAAGAAAACACAGGAATCATGAAGCCAGGGAAGATTATTGGCATAATTGAGTAAATTAGAGAGACCAGCCGCCGTGGAAATCAGCACCTGAAGACAACAGCTCCCAGCACTCAGCAGCAGATGCACAGACTCCAACTGCGGAGAGATGAGCTCACCTCGCCAACCCTCTCACTTTTAAATCATCTGGAATTCCTTCATGCTTGGTGTTGAAAAACAGTGCTAAGTTTGGAATATAATTTTGATGAGGAAAAGGATTCCCTGTCTCTGGAAAGAGGTGAGCTGACTTCCCTGGTGCAGATGGGGAGGCGGAGGAACCGAAGACATTCTAAAACTGCTCCAACAGTGGAAGGCACATGCCATTAAATCCCACAGCTTCCTGGGTGGGTGGCAGCTGCCTGCTATGCAGAAGCAACTAGAGGTTCCCAGCCGTTAAGAGTAACAAGAGCAAAGAGAAAGGGCAGTCTGGAAATGCACATCGCAGCATTGGGTCCTGCCCAGCCCTTCAGGAGCTGTGGGACTTGCAGGGCACTGCTGCAGTCCGGCTGTCTGCGGGACCACGTATGAGTTAATCATCGGCTTTGGGGGGAGCTGGGTAGAGCTCTGCGCTCGCTGAATCGTCAGAGCACAGGGTTGGAGCTGTTTTTAGAATGAATTCCATTTCTGCCTTTTTTTTTAATGTCGAGGCTGAGGACCTCATGTCTTTTATCCCCAGGCACGTGGCCCAGGCCAGGCGCCCTCCTGGGCTGGCTGCACCCCGTGATCCGGAGCCCGCATTCGAGGCCTTACACTGGTGCTTCCCCACACGGCCGCAGCCAGGCGCACCAAGTCTGCCTTGGATGAAAATTTCATGCCTCCAGGTGCTGCATGGATTATTCATGAAGGCTGGCGCTGTCTCCATGGGAGCCAATTGGCTGCAGCGCTTTTAGCATATTAATGACCTACTCTGATGTAGTGCAGAGAGGGGATGGCACCTGCACTGTCAGTCAGTGGGCCAGCATCAGCTCAGTCCTGCTGCACTGTTTGTTATTTCTTTCCAACAGGCCCAGGAAGAATATTTACCCAGTGGATTAATGCAAGCAAGCGGGAAGCTCCCTTGGAGCCACAAAGGCGCAGCCCCTTTGAATGGCCTCTGGGCTGGCCCCAGATCTTAGGTTGCACCCTCTGCCCTTCCTCACTCCACCCACTCAGGGCTTCCTAAGAGACCAGACTCCCTCAGGCCCAGCCACCTGGGCAGCTTTGTGGCAAGGCCAGCAGAGGCTGGTGGAGGCCCCCAGAAATGTCAGGGCCCGAGAGGAAAGAGATCCCTTAACAGTTTCTACCCACACCCGCCACATGGGTCCTGGAAACTAGTGCTAATGCCTTGCCTGGGGAGGAAATGTAGGAGAAATTGCAAGGCCCAGCTCAAACAAGCTGGATGTCCAGTGGTGGCATCTGGGAGCCTCCGGCCAGATCTCCACCATCAGGAGGGATGATTAAGCACCACCAAGGAGACCACGCCTGCCTGTAGAGTCAAGGAGGCTGCAATAGCACTTAAGGGAGAAGCAGGACTTTGATGCTTCTGGAAAGCAGAAAATATACCCTCTTAGTCCAAGAAAGGGTGGGTGAAGAGCCCAGGGGGAAAACAACCTCAGTACAGACCAGGGGCCACTGTCATACCAGGCCAGGGGACACTCGTGAGGGGCAACATAGGGTGGGAGAGGCAGGTGTGGGCCTTTCTCCAGCTGTGAGTAATGTTGCAGGGGTTGGCAGTACTGCAGTGGATGGTAAGAAAGGTCACAATTTTGAGTCCTAAACTGGTCTGCTTAAACGGATAATGTGATGCATGATGCTTAGCCCACCTCAGAGTAGTAAGTGGCAAAAATTGCCTTTCCACCTATCAATGGCACCATGACTGGTCCCCTTTCCATCCAACCAAAAGTCCAGACCATTTGTGTGAGCTTTGCAGAGAGACAGTGGTTCCCTGGGGCAGCTCCAGCTCTCTGCCATTCCCGGTGCAGAGAGGAGGGGTGCTGGATGACCCTTGCTTAGTGACACAGGTTCATAATGTCTCAAGATATCAAGAGCAGAAAAAAAAATGGCGATGTAAGCAAGGAGGGCCCTCCACTTGTTTGGGACATTCTGAAGGAGCCCATGAGCAGTCACATGATTTCCTTCCCAATGGACTTTGATGAGGACTGCAGGGGTGATGAGTTCATCAGTGTGGGAGGAGAGGAGACTCTCCTGTGTCTCAGCAGGCTGCTGGAATAACAGACAACCTTGCAAATCCAAAGGGAGCAGTTAATGGGGAAGAAGAAAGGAAAGGCCCTGGTGACGGTTCAGCGGGCCTGGTGATTTCTAGTACTTTATGATAAACATACAGATATAGAAATAAGTTCAAGTTGCTGCCATGGTTTTGGTTCTAGTAAAAACAGAAGTCTTCTCATCACACAGGAAATAAATGGTGTGCCCACAGGTGCACAGCATGTGGCCTCTGCCTTGGGAGGTGCCAGCTCTCCTTTGGTCCTGTCTTTCACCAGGCCTATTCGCTCTTGAGCTGGCCCTCCCCTTGCAACTTTGCGAAGGGACTTGGAAGGAGCAGGGCTGTGCACTGACCCAGTACTGCTGCAGGTGACTATGCTCTGGCACTGTGACCGCACAGGATACAAATTCCAGCTCTGAGAGTGGTAAGGGTTCCCAAGCTGTATGGAGCACATCAGTCCTACGAACGTGGGGAGTCGCACGGGTGGGTGGAATGGGGTCGCCCACTCTGCAGCTGGACACTCTCAGGCGAGACAACGTTAGGCATGGCTCAGCAGTAGATCTTCACTGTGCCCAACAAGTCAACTTTTTCTAGACTCTTTTTTATTCCCAAAGGGACCTATCTAGAGGGGTGAAGTGACTCTCTAGGACCCCATGAGGTGACAGTGTGTGACTGACCATGGGCCCAAGGGTCACTCCTCTTATAATGGTGGCAGGACCAGTGGAAACCCACCTGTAGAGCTTGGCATACATGTTTCCTTTCTGAGGGGCCAAAAAAAAGGAAGGAGGGTGGAGGGTGGGAGGAGCAGGAGTGAGGAAGCACGCACATCTCTCGTGCACTGAATGTTCGGAACTTGTTGTTACAACTGGCTGGGAGGCACCCCTGAGCACTCGGGTGTGAGACAGCGCAGGAATGTTCAGAGTCAATGGTCAGATCAGGAGAGTCACCACCCAATCAGTGGAAAGTCCACTCAGTGGATTACCGGTTTTGTGGGTGACTGGGTGGTAAGCGAGGCAGGTGGACATGGCTGGAGGCGGTAGGTGCCTGGGGCGAGCCCCGGGGATTGCAGTTGTCTCTGGCTTTTCTGCTTTTCTCTCTCTCCCTCTCCCCTCTCCATCCTGCCTGCAGGAGCTGAGAGCTTCTCCCCACACCCTTTCTCCATGGTGTCCTGCCTCACCTGAGTCCCAGAGCCACAGAGGCGGCCCCATGGACTGAGAGCTCTGAAACCATGATCCCAACACACAGCACGTGTCCTCCTCGGTGACGTTCTGGTCAGGTCTGTAGTCACGGCAGTGAAAAGCGCCCTCACAACTGTCCCTGAAACTTCCACTCAGGCCAGTGGCCCTGGGTCTCACCCACACCTCGGAATTTGGAGGGTCTGCAACAAAGCGGAAAATGGGGAAAACCCCTGGAAATAGACCATTTTCTTCCCAGCTGAGGGTCGTTCTTGAAATAAAGCTTTAAAGCCAGTGGGAATAAAAAAGAAAAAAAATGGAAGAAAGAAAAGAAATGCACAGAATTGCAAGTGCCCTTTTGGCTCCGCCGTGGCTGCTGCCCCAGGACACCTTGGTGCCCCTGAAACACAGCTTGAGGGCTGCTCCCGGGGTCTCTCTCCTCCAGACAACTGGCCAGAAGCAGCCTTTATTGACCCCATGTCACAGCTCCACTTCAGGTAGAGCGAGCTTTTGCCATCATTTTAATAAAGCAGTTTGGAGTCGATATAGGCACAAAGGCAGTATCTATATAGTAAATATATACATACATAATTAGATGGCTGCAAAATTATATAGGATGGTGTTTAAAGAAGCAAAGAGTTCAAAATTGAAATGGAAGCCTGGTAAATAACCCATTATGCCCAAAGAAATCCTGATTGCCTATTCATAGTTGAAATTTACATGAACCCTTGTTCATTAAAGAATGAATAGCTGCTAATTTGCAGCATTACCAAAGCAAAGTTCAGATGACAGAATTAAAAGAAAAAATCCTCTCAAATCACAAATCTACCAGCTGCCCCACATAAATTAAAAGCCACTGCAACTTTCTTAATATACTAAAAGCCCTATTTTTAAATTGTACTATCTAATTAAAATACCCAGGAGGAAAAAATCTACAGATTGCAGAAATCAGAATTTAATAATAAAAGGGAAAATGGGAAGGATAAAATCAATCCATTTGTTAGAGGAATTTCTTAAAATTGTTTTTATTGTTTACATTTTTTTTTAGCCAAAGAGGCTCCGTGGGCATTATTACAGGAAATAGTTAGGGCTGTCATGCAGATCTGTGTGTTAATGTGATCAAGGCATGATCATTGCTGGAAGGAAACGAGTGTCCAGCACGGGCCGCAGACACAGCGAGGAAGATGGTGGTGAGGAGCAGTGGGCATGGAGATGCTCCTCTCCACCTGGACACACTCTCCCCCAGGCCTGGGATCTCTGCACCTGAGACTGGGCAGCCGAGGAGGTGCTTTCGATTACTCGAGATCAATTGTTTCTTTGTACTGACAAGAAAACAAGGCCAGGAAAATCATGTGGTCTTTGTCAAAGCTAGAAACTGACCTGCAGGAGTTTGGATTTTGTTTATAGATTGTAACTTACTCATAAATTCTTGAATGCTAAAGGGCAAAGAATGCTAACTCTGCCCCACCCACCACCACCACCACCAGACCCAATTCAAGCTCACGCAGGTACTTCTTAATGTATTTACAGTGGGGACTCCTCCCGACAAACCCGTCCAAAACTGAAAATATCGTAAGTCAAAAATTCATTTACACTCTAGAATTCCGGCTGTTTGCCCTGTGATTGCAGGCCTGCCTGGGGCCGTAGCTCACTGATGTTTCCAGCATCCTGAGGGAGTGTGGGAGGGAGGGTTGCTAGTCTGAGGAAAGATCAGCATTCCACACTCGAGGTCCAGTGTCTACTGGATAAGTGTCACTCCCTGTCACTGTGAAGTTCAAAATCACAAGTCACGCCATCCATTGTAAGTTAAAGACTGTATATGGAGCTTCCAAATCAATACGACCAACCCAAACACCAAGAGAAAAAATGTGCAATTGTTATGGAGCTCAAAATAACAGAGGATTTGAAGTGGCCATTAAATTCTTAAAAAAAAAAAAGTGTGACTTTATTAGACTTCTTTGTAACTGTAAATATGTAAATGTGGAAGGAAATGTACACATAGAACTCAAAGGAAGGACCATTTGTCCCAAAGGTGGCAAAAATGTGCAAATTCTTCTCCTTCCATACCAGGTGTTGAACCAGGGGTTTGCGCTTGCTAGGTGGGCACCCTCCCACTGCGCTATATCCTCAGCCCTTGACAGAAGTAAAGATGACAACCATTGTAAGACTGGAAGATGCTGCACCACACGACACAGATCACCAAAGAGGTTTCCGCTTTATTACCAAAGGCTGTGTGTTTATATAGGTTTAAGGAGAGGTCGCAGGGCTGAGGTAGATGACAGGTCGCCCGTTTATTGGCAAGTTCTCCCATATGTCAGTTCCGGAGCCCAAGAAGTTAATTCTAACTGGGGCTAAGGCTTCCCACCAGCAGGGTTTGAACATTGGCACCGACGGGAACGTGTCGCGCCAGTGAAAGAAACAAAGAGGAGAAAGGGGGTCCTTAGACGCCATGCTGGGGTTTTTCTCTGGGGTGCTGCTGCCGTTATATGTTTTCCCAACAACCAATACCAGGAAAGCTGAGCAGAAAGTGTCGCTGGGGTCTTGCTTGTGAGAAGGTGGATTTCTCTGCCTTTGTGTAGGTCAGTATGTGTGTTATCCGGCTTTTCATTCCTGTAACCAAAAGAAGAACTTTGAGAAGGGAAGTTTATTTGGGCTCATGGATTCAGAAGCTCAGCCCATGGTTACCTGACTCCATTATCTGGGCGGGAGGCGAGGTCAGGCATTGTAGCAGGAGGGCATGGTGGAAGGCCCTGCCCATTCATGCTGACCAGGATACAGAGAAAGAGGGGAAGTCAAGATGGACCCTGAACCTTTCCAGGGCACCCCCAGTGGCCCCCTCCTCCAGCCCCACCCGCCTACAATTATAGTCAATCCATTCAAACTGGGATGGCCTGAGTAGGCCATAGCTTGGCCGTTCAGCCTCTGCACAGTCACAGGAGCCTCGGGGGATGCCTCCCATCCAAACCATATCATAGGCATGGGAAGGGGAGTGAAAGACCCTCACGGAAACTCCTCTGCTCAGGCTACCCCATTTCCAGTAAGTTTTCTGAAAGAAATAATCAGGCAAGAAAACAGAGATGTGTCTATTAAAATGTTTATTACACTGAAGAAAGAAAATAGCCTATTCTTCCTAAAACAAAGATTAACTAAGTAAACTTCAGAATGTGTCATTTATGTATGTTAGATTCTTTACTACAACAGAGTCACTCCTTCTCCTCCTTGGAGGATATGGTCCCAGATCCCCCATGGGAACCTGAACCCAGTAGAGTACCAAGCCTGTATGTGATCTCTCTCTTTCCTCCACATCCATGCCTATGATGAAGAGCTTGATAAGAACTCCTAACAAAAGGCAGCAACGGTAACAACACCTTGCAACAGTTTCCACCAGCAGCACCACTCTTGGGCATGGCCCTGGGTAAGTCCAGCCAGGGTTACTTGAACACCAGCTCTGCACTGAGGGAGAGTGGATCTGGTGGCCGAGGCCGCACCAGGTGGGTGGGTCATGGGCGGAAAGCATGGCTGGGTATGGACATGCTGGGCTCCAGGATGAGTCACTTCAGGTGGGTGGAGCAGGGTGGAGCAAGGTTTCAGCACACTCCTGAAAAGAGAATGCAATTGAAAACTCTTGAGTATCCACTCCTGTTATTTTTAACTTAACATTTTCAGATCAAGATTGGGCATGGGTGACGGAAAGCAGGAAAAGGAAACCAGGGATAGGAGGGAGACTCTCATACACATTCTGTTGAGGTTGGCAGAGTGACGTGTTCTAGGGTTCCAATCCAGGCCCTGCAGCGAGCTGGTTAGGTCATCTCAGCTGAGTCACTTAGCATTGTTCTCCCTGTTCCCTCGTTCGTACATCGGGGACAACGGGGACAACGCATTACCTACTCAGAGCATCCAGTGAGGACAGAATGTGGGAATTCCTCTTTAATGGAGAACAGTCACAGAAGACTACATAGGATGCTCAAAATGCTGTTTTAGCCTTTTTATCATTATCAAAGAATGATGTTGTCAATATATTTTGATTTCAGTATCATTTCAAATGAAAAGAGTCTAGAGATGGACATGTAAAGATATAAACATGCTGATCCTTCTTATGCTGGCCTACATTGTCTGTTCACACATGATTTTGTATTACTTGTCAAACCACATAGTTTTAAAAACCATACATGTGTTCCCAGTAGTCTAAGAGCAGGCTGCCCCTTGTGACGTATAAGAAGGGTGCCAAGTGGCTGCAGGCACGGGCTCCACAGGTTAGACACTTGCCACTAAGTGCCGACCAGGGTAAGCAGATGCGCGGGCTCCCGAGCCTCTTTCTAGGGAGGTGGTGTAGCCACAATGGAGTGCGTTCTATACATAAGGAAAGAGTCCATAGGAGATGTTTGCTATTGCCGAATATGAAATATCAAAAGATATCAGCTAATACTACTATTCACCCATGTTAGTTATTACCAGTTAGACTCACAGGAGCATTTTCATCTTAGTAGGATGAGCTGTGCACTGTCCAGAGCAGGGAAAAACTCGGTGTCCCACGCAAGGCAGACCTTCCCTAGAGATGCTACCATCTACGGCACAAGCTAAAGCTCATGAAGTTACAGCAATTAGTGTAATCTAGAACAAGCACTTCTACTGTTTTCAATTCTGAATTCTCCACAGGAAAGCACAATCACTGTCAGAACAATAGTAAAAATATGGTAGTGTTCAGGAGTTCCCTGGCTTAGAGCACAGCTTCTTTGTTTTGCTTTTAGTGCATTAAATACAAATGAAATCATTGGCTACTGAGCTAGTGAATTTTCCATTGAAAATTATCTTTAAAGTCAGCAAAAAATAAATAGACAAATACATACATAAATAAAAGGGTAATCATATGTTTAAGGGATGGAGGGAAGTTGGGCTTACAGTAAAGCAAACGCAGCAAAATGTTAATTGAGGAGTACAGATGTGGGGCATATGGCTATTCACTGTACAGTTATTCTTTCGTTCATAATTCAATGCTGAGAAAAAATTTAATGCCATGATACACACTCATTACCAAATCTGGGAGTCCAGAGTCAGTCCCCTCCTGTCATAAGCACAGCTGAACACCAAGCTTGACATTTTTCATACCTTATTCTGGTGGGTGGTGGTGGCTTGGAGAACACTGTCGTGGCCATTCCTAAAGCAGATTCTCCAGTAAATCTAAAAGATAAAGCAAATGGAACAAGCTGGTGTTGTAATGTAAAAATCAAAATCTTTGTTTCTGGGACTTTCTTTCCTACCACCCATTAGACTTGCATTTACTTTTTAATTGACATTCAACAAGAATTTTATTTTTCTGCCTTTAATGTTTAAATTCTTGAGGGTATAATAGATCTAGCTTTTGCTACCAGGACTTGATACTGTCTATCTGAGAGTGACTGTCTCTAGGTGACCTGGGTCCGTCCGTAGGATGCATCTTTCTTTCATGAGATTTTGGGAATGTTTTGTGATAAAGGTGGAAATCTTCTCCAGCAGGCATTGGTCAGCTGCCATTTAGAAATCTGACCTTCTCTCTCATTCTCTCTCTCTCTCTCTCTCTCTCTCTCTCTCTCTCCATGGTTGCCCTAGATATGCCACCTGTGACTGAATGGTTGACCCTCACATTGGGAAGCTAACCCACAATGTGGGGAAGGGGCAGAGACTAGACAATGGGGAATGGAGGGAAGGGAGAGGGGATAAGTTCAGGGAAGGGAGAGGGGATAAGTTTAGGAAAGAAAGTGGAATGGATCTGACATGATTTTCCTTTGTACATATGTGAAAACAACCCAGTGAATCCCACCACCATGTGCACACATAAGAATATGACTCTAACTAGAATAAGACATATCCATGATGGTATAATTATATAAAAATGGATTCTGCTGGCATATATAACTAAAAAGAACCAAATAAGGAAAAAAAAAAAAGCAATGGCCAAACCTTAATCTGGTGTCCACCATGCTGAAGGAGAAATGACCTCAGTAGGACTTTGGACCAGTCAAGTGCTCACTGGTCTGGAGTTGCATGCATGAGCAGATCTCCTGGGTTGTGCAGGTTTTGCTCTCCTCCTGTGTCGTGGTGTGGAAGCTGACTCCAGGAGCTAGCACGCACTGGAGCCCCGTTTCTGCGGAGGAATGTGGATGGTGGGACAAAGCCCCTCAATGCTACTAATGTGATTGGCAGTGTTGACACTGAAATCAAAAGCAAATGCTTATCACAAAGGAAAACAGGAGAGCCTAGTGTTGATGCACGATGCTCTTCTTTCTATTTCCAAAACCTGCGCTTTGTCAAAAAGACATACTTGTGCAATACAAATAGCATTTCAGTAAATGACTCCAAATAGCCTTGAAAGTGTCCCTAGTATTAAAAAAAATAAAAATTTGATTTTTTCACAGTAGATGAGTTATGCTGAAGGAAATTTATGAGAAGGAAATTATATTCTGCTCTGGGAAATGAATTAACAATTGCTACAAATAAGCACTTACTAGGTAAACTGGCAAACTATCTAAGTGTAAAGATGATACAAATTTGAAAAGTATATAAAATAATGACATTATGTTCTGCTGAGACCTGAGAGAGAAGGTGAGCTCAGGTGGACATGAATCTCATGATTTATCTCAACAATCGCTGTCAGAGCCTGGCTTCATCACCTGCCATGCGGCACAGCAGTGGTGCTGGGGATTGGACCCAGGGCCTTGTGCATGCAAGGCAAGCACTCTACCAACTGAGCTATATCCCCAGCCCCCTACATATAAGTGTGTTTTACAATGTGTCTTCCTCTCTATATCCCAACTCTCCATGTGGCTGATGCCTCCAGTTGGCACGCTAGTAAAAACTCTTCTGCATCTGGTGGGCCCTGTTTTACTACAAGAATTTAAGCATACTACAAGCCCAATTTATTCCACTTTTCCCTGATTTTGAATATCTTCATCTATCTACCTACCTACTGGGCATCTATCTCTGCTTTGACTAATAATGACATAATTCTCAAGATAATGATACAGCAAAATATATGAGCTCCAGGAAAAATACACTATTTTTGCAATTTACTTTAGGTTTATAAAGCATCAAATTAATTCAAATAGCAATCTCAAAATAGAAAACGTTTCATTCTAATTCTATGAAAAGCAAAATGAATTATGAATTTGTTCTTTGAGAGTTTCCTAAGAAAAGTTAAAGTGTAAAGTATCAATTTTCACAAGACTCTGTTAAATTCAAAATGGAAACTCAAATCTTGGGTCTGATGGATTGTGACAGTACGCTTTGTCCTTGAGGTTGATGTGATGAGTTAGATTAACACTCTTCAGGTACAAAAATGAAAGCAAACCTTCCCCAGAAGCAAACTGAGGTCAAGAGCCTTGTGCTTTTGTAGATTCCAACATTTCTAAGTGTTAATTAGGAAGACCTGTTTGTAATTTACTTTCACAGCATTATTATTACTGTCATTATTTACTTTTTATTATTATTTGTTTTGATTGTTCACTTGCTGCCTTAGGATGGGCCCAGATAACAGGAAGATGCAGCTGTCACTTAAAGGACACTGATTTTGAAGGAGGAAAACATTTTCTGTAAACTATTCTCCCCAGCTAAGCTGGATTTCCCATAATTCATAACTTGTGTGAGTTGGATTTGGAATACAGCCAAAATTATAGAGTACTTCAAAATATAGTCATTTATAATATGTAGGATTCCACTATATGCAATTTCCATCTATACAGGTGGATTATGTAGCCAAATATTCTATAAAAGACCTAGACTTTTCTTTAGAAGGCAAGTCTCAATACAAATTTTCAGGTGTGTATTAAAAAAGCTGTACCTTGTGTATACAGAGATCTACTATCAAGGCAAACAATTAACAGTCTTTTCTACCAGTAATGAAATTTAATTGCTGATTTTGTGCAAAAAGTCTTTTTTATTGCAGATCTATGGTAGATAATAAAAATTGACAAATATTTGCTTTTTTAGATATTGAGTCTTTCAGTTGATGTTTTGTTCTGTTGCGTTTGTAAGAAACTTGCGTTTCAAGTCCTTTAAAAGCAAAACCGTTCAGATTATAAACCATTTACATTTTTTTTCTATTGATATTAGATTATTTTTAGGCAATTTTTCTGGCTAGCATACTTGTTAAGTATACTAATTTTTACTGTCAATATAATGCTATATATCACAATCTATGAGAATGTATATGATATTACATATATTTGCTAAATTCAAAATATATTTGAGTCACATATGCTATATTAAAACAATTAAAGCTATATTTTTCTTGGGAGAATCTCAGCTAAATGATGATAGGTCAAAAAGCACATAATTAGCTCTACAACTTCTAAAACTTCTTTAAAATAACAACAAAGAAGTTACTTTAAGGACACAAAGTAAAAAATTTATGAAACTTTTTAAAAAGGTTTAAATTCAGGCTGGGGATGTAGCTCAGTTGATAGAGTACTTGCCTCAAATGCACAAAGCCCAACACACACACACACACAGAGTTTAAATTCATAGGCAAAAAAATTTAAAAAGGAAGGAAAACTTAAAGAATTTTGGAAGTTGAATGGAAATAAAAGTGTGACCAAATGAAGCCACCCCCGCAGAAGTAAGTGTCCTTGGAAATTAAAATGGTAAAAATATAAAAACCTGGTGTAAGACTAAAAGCTAAAGTTAACAAAGTGTCTTGGAAGGAGAAGGATAAGAAATCAAAACGGGGGAGAAGGACCCAAGAATTCAAGAACAAAGCTGGTGTTTAGAATCTCAAGGAGAGAGAAGAAAGCTGAGGAGAGTGCAGCATTAAGAAAATAACCAAAGACGTAATGAAAGACAGCTTTCCAGGACGGAAACCATGTCCTGAGCTCACAGCCCATCACAGGCACCATCAAGGAAAAGAGGATAGACTTTACCAAGTTATATAACTTGATAACCCTGAGCTCAAAATTGTATTCACTTACTAATGGAAACAGTGCTCACATTTAACAAATCGAGCTGATTTTTCCTCATTTCTACAGAAGTTGGGAAAGCTAAATAACTACAAGTCAAAAGAGCAGGTTTAAAACTTCTGAAGGAAGTTTGATGGTTTCTTTTAAAAAAGAGAGTTAAATGTAATAGCTGATGTGACTTTGCAAGTAGATTTAGACTGTTGGGAGAAAATTTGACTTTGAATCTCTAATAAGCACATAGAGCATTAAACAAAAAGGAGCAAGGCAATTGTCATTACCAGAGAAATCACAAAATAGAAAAAGAAAACCATGTAGCAAAGGGAAAAGCGAGTGAGGCCATCGTTGCTGGGGGTCCCCTGCCCTGACAGCATGCCGCTCTCAGCAACCAGGGCGGGGAGATGGGGGGACAGCAGCTGTCAAGGAGCTGGTGAGGGTGGATTCCTCCTCCTTTAATTTGGGACACTAGTGGATAACTGGTGAGCTGGAAATTAATGTCAACAGAAACAGATTGGTTAGTGATGCAGAATGAAATTTTAAAAAATCAACTAAAATGTCTGAAAGCTGTTCCACACAAGAATATGTTGGTTTAGCAACTCAACCTAGTGCTATTTACTCTTAGAGAATTCTGTGTATTTCATTATGATTTCACTGATGTTCACTTAGATGCTCCTGTTTTCACCATAATGAACCAATATTTTGTACAGTCTGTGGTTTGCAGGGCTTTTTTTTTTTTTTAAGGTTTGCTTTCTCATTATCTTCAATGAGTACTTTTTTTTCTATGTTCAAACCTTTAGTCAATCTTATTGGATATCAAGGAAAATGGAGGAAACTGTCATTCTAGCAGTCTAAATCAGAAGTAGTTTTAATTCATCTCTTGGTTCAGGACCAGGCTGAAGGCTGTCACTATCTGTAGGCGGCATGAGGAATACCACTGTTCTTGCCTCCGACTTCTACTTTCTCCTGTTCTTTGCTATAGACTGGGAACCAGTTAAAATCATCCAGTAAAAGTCACAGGTTATGAGCAAGACTTGGAGGAACACTTACATTCCTGGTATGGAAGACTCACTTCATGGATTTATTCTGGATGTTCTGAGTTCACTGAGGCTTGATTCTGCTCCTGGCCATTTTAAGCAAATGAGACTTTTGGAGGAATGCTCCTGCAGACAAACCATTGGGCCTCGGTGGGAGTTTCAGTTCCAAGCTGGATGGGAAGGGCTTGTCAGTTTTGTGACTGAGAGAGAGGAGGAATGGTAGGATAAAGCACAGACATGAAACTCCTCCCACCAGCAAAGACCAAGCGTTTGTCGCTGTTGGAAAGTACTTTATTATAAATGCAAACGTTAGTAGACACACAGCTGCCTGGGTTATCTCCTTCGTTCTCTAAGAGATTCATCTATTTGCCTTGGGTGGAACTTTCCCTTTTGTCTAAACCAGTAAATTTCTAGACATAGAGTTATTTATAATACACCAAATTCCACTTTCATTATTGGTAGGGATATTTCCTCTTTCCATGGAATCATCCTGTGTGGCTTCTTACTTCCTTCCTTCTCCTCTGTCCTTAGTAAGTCTGGCAGAAATATATCAACATTACTGATTTTCTTTCAAAGAACAAACTTGCCTTGAATAGTCTTCTGTATTGTCTTTCTCTTCTCAATGCAGTTGACTTCTGTTCCTTAGGATTCCTTTTTGCTGATTAATAGTAGCCTGATTTGCTCTGCTTTTTCTAGTTTATTAGATATTGAGATCTTGGTTCAGGCTTTTTATTCTTCCTAACATTCTCATTTATTAGTAAGAATTCCCTTCTACACATGCTTCAGATGCTCCCTGGTTCTTGTTCACATACCTGAGGATGTTCTAGTGTGTTTCTGGGCCTTGAGCAGCTGGGCTGGCCCCGAAGTCTGACCATGCCCTTAGCCCACAGTCTCCTTTCTACCTGACGGCTCTTTCCTCTTCCTGGTCAGCCTCAGCATGCCACCTGCATTCAGGTACTGAGCCTCCTTCCTCAAGGTCTTCCTGTGAGTCAGTTTCCCTGACTTGATTTTTCTTTTCTCCCTTCCTTCCCCCCGCCACTCTCCTCCTCCTCCTCCTCCTCCTCTTCCTCCTAAATGAACTTGAAACAGTTTTGAAAGGAAATTGTTTTCAGGTCAGTTATTTTGTAGGGTATCACTCAATGAGAATTTACTTGATTTATTTTTTTAATCACCAGAGTCACAGGTTTGGGACAAAGAGCACAATACAGTGCCATTCTCACCACATCATACTAAGGGAGCACATATAAAAATGACTCACCATTATGTCCAGGGAAAATATTTTCTGTGATGTCAAATTCTTGGAATGTGTTAGTTGGATCACCTGCCTGAAGTAGGTGGATGCTGTTTCTGCACTGTGAGGTGGCTCTTCTCCTCCTGCCCTGTGGAAGGGAGTCCCTCTGAGCACCCACACAGAAGCAATGTAAAACTTTGAAAATTTTTTGATCTGAGACTTGTCTCTCCTACAAAAGTAACTGCTAGTCTTTCATTTGTAATAGTTAGAATCATTGATATCTATTTTATTCATTGAGCTAAGTACAGTACTTTGGTTTTTATTTGTTCTGTTTAGAATGTATTTTGACATATCATGCATACATGGAGTGTGACTTCCCGCTCTTGTGGTTGTACATGATGTGGAGTTGCCCCGGTCCTGGGTCCTGTATTCATGTGAGCATGGGCAAGTTACGTCTGATTTATTCCACTGTCTTTCCTGTTCCCATCCCTCCCTTCCTTTCACCCCCCTTTGTCTAATCCAGTGAGCTTCTGGTCTTCCTCCCCCTTGTTGTGTGTTAGCATCTGCATCCAGTGCTCTTTTACTTACATGGCTGCTCAGAATTTTCCAGGTATGACCATTACCAACACTCTTGGTTGACTCTTGTGTCCTGATGCACACTCCCATCCTATTGTGTGAGTGTGTTGACAGCACATACCTATTTCCTGGCTATTCCTATTTCCTGGATATTCCTGACACTTCTTGCATATGTATTTTCTACTTTTCAAAATATTAGTGAAGCCACAAATGCTTTATTTTCATTAGTTTTTATACAAAATTATTCTCTCCTTTTACTTTTAATGTCTCCATGTTTTCACATTTAAGATTGATTTCATTTGACATTTTTAGGTTCCACATGTAAGTTTTATCATGTAGTATTGTCTTTCTGTGTCTGGCTTATTTCACTGAACACCATTGCCTCCAGGTCTATGCACAGGGTCATAAATAGCAATATGTCATTCTCTCCAAGCTGAATAGCATCAACACACACACACACATGCATTTCATTCCATTATCTATTCATCCATTGGTGGGTGCTTGGGTTGCTTCCTGATCTTGGCTATTGTGAGGATGTTACTCAAAGATGTCTCTAAAGGAAGTGGCTCTATTTTCTTTGGATGAAGAGCAGAATCAGTAAGCCTTCCATGATGCATGTGTGTATCCAAACAGCATGCTGCCCACCTGTCAGTTATTCCTCAACAAAACTCAGGGGAAGGCATCTCCAACATATCACAAGTCATTGCCCAAATTTGAATTTTCTCTTTTTTTCCGCCCCCAATCTATGAATCCACCCCAAGCTCACCAGGTCCATCTCTCTCCTCCATTGCCTGTCCACTGTGTCCACTCAGAGCAGGTCATTGCCTCCGTGCCCCATGAAGGCCCCCTTTCTCCACCAGTTACTTCTCCTTCCTCTCCCACCACCCACTGAGCAGTTACCATGGTGTGCTCACTCTTGCTCTAGATGTCTCCCCAGCACATCACCCTGCCACCCCAGTGTTCTGCCATGAGCAGCTGTTCTACCATGAGCACCCCCAGTGTTCTACCTCTTCCGTGCCATTCCCAGCCGCCCTGGTTCCCAGTGTGAATCTCCTCCAGCCTCTTGGACAGCCACAGCTGAAGAGAGACCGCCAGCAGCACAGAGTTAGATCCAACGACCAGGCTAGCAGCCACAGAACACCACGGGCTGTCGTCTTGCCCAAATTCACGTTTTCTAAATGTGGGCTGCACGCTAAGCCAGCTTCCCAGACACCTCTGCAGCACACAGGGGTCTTGACCCTGACCTGGATGGTTTCATTCCCCCCTCTGCAGTTCTGCTTCTGTCAAATCCTCCCCTCTGTTACAGGTCTGTTCGGCTACGCCCTCTTCCATGTTCCTTTCTCCAGACCATAGAAAGGAAATTGTATTCCCTCATTTAGATTCACTTAACATTTGCATTTCTATTCAAAAATTCATGTTCTATTGTGTATTGCTGTAATTTACATATGGATTTTCTGCTTTTCAAAAAAAAAATTAAAAACACATAATGCAGTGTTTTACAGGCATTGAGAAGATAGCTCAGGTTAGGGCCAGGATCCTGAAGTGGACAGCATGCCCTCAGTGTCCACTCTGTTACTTCCTGTGTCAACCTCCTTCAATAAATGACTTAGCCTCTGGAATTTATTTTTGTCAGCTATAAAATGGGGATGATTATCAGACTTCTGTGGATTCAAAGGGTGAATATGTATCCATTTTATACCGTGCTTGAAACTGGATAAATGGAACCATTAAATCAGAGGCTCCTGGAGTCTAGGAAGCAGCCTCTTGCCCTCCTTGGGGCCACCTCAGTGGGCGCTGGGTGGGAGGGCCAACTCGGAGACTGGACACATACTGCCATTTCTGCTACATCAGTACAGGGTTTGTGCAAGAGGTGAGCTTGGAGGAAGGCTTTTCTTGTTCATTTCTTCCATGTGCATCAGTGTGGGTCACTTAATTAAGGATCTGAAGGTGGTGGGGATTGAAGGAGACCAGGGACTGCCGGCCAGTGCCCTGCAGGCTGAGAGCCCCACTGTGGCTGGGAGGCAGGCTCATCACTGGCCACCACATCCTGCGGTTCATCATGAGGTTCATCATGAGCAGCGGTGCCCGGGGCTTCCAGCTCAGGGCTTTGCGTCAGCCCAGGGGGTGGAGACCTATAGTTCATGGGTTCTGTCGGCCCTGGGCCCTAGTGGCAGTGTGGATCCCCTCCCAGACCTCTGCTTCAACAGAAGCTGAGGAACACACATTTTCCATACACAGATCAGAGGGAGATCACCAGGAGCCCTCTTGGTGGGGAGACCCCCTGCTGCGGCACACAGGGTGCGGCCTGGGGCAGGCAAAGTGCACAGGTGTGACCAGGCCTGAGGGCTGCAGGGACTGCCTAGACCCCTGGCCAGCATTCTCACACCATGTCTGCTGCTGTGCTCAGCCAAGGGGAGGTGTGTAAGTCTGCTCCATCAAAGAGATCATCTAATTTCAGAATTACTTATTTCTTTTATTCTCCATGTCCACATTCAGAAAAAGAGTTGGGAGCTGTGTTGTTGTTGTTGTTATGGTGGTTTTAAAGGTAATGAATAGCGGAACATGCTTTTTAAAATTTTAAAATTTGTTCTAATTAGTTATATGGAACAGTAGAATGCATTTATGCACTTTGACATATCATGCATAAATGGGTATGACTTCTCATTTTTCTGAGTGCACATGTTGCAGAATCACATTGGTCATGCAGTCACATATATACATACAGTAATAATATCTGTCTCATTCTCCTATCTTTCCTATCTCACATCCCCTCCCCTCCCCTCCCTTCACTCCCTTCTACTTAATCTAAGGTAACGCTGTTCTTCTCCAGTGCCCCTCATTGATTCCAAAGCCTCTGCTCCTAACAGTTACCCTGGCTTCCCCTGGACGGAAGTGCATCTGCACACAGACCTCTGCACAGGGCCAGGTGAGAAGGGAGGTGTCCTGCAGCCTGGGAGAAGCTTCCCTGGCACAGAGACATTGACCTGAGCCCCAGGGAGGGTGGAGTGGGGTTTGCCAGAAAGAATTGTGCAAAGCTGAGTGGGCCTGTGTGTGCAGATAGAGGCGTGTGCATGCCTGACCTGAAGGTACATACAAGGGCTGCAGCCTGCAGGTGTGTCTGCATGTCCACATGCGTCTGTAGCCCTGTGTGTGTCTGCCTGTGCCTAAGTCTGCACCCACACTCCTGCAGCATGGTGAGGAATGAGGCTAAAGTAGACAGTTTGGGCTGTAGACTTGGCTTATTTTGGAGGCAAGGAATAAGGACCTTAATTTGTGTTCTACACAGAGCCAGTAAGGAAGGTCCTCTGAAAGGTTAGGGACCCAGCCTACGTGGTAGAAACTTAGCTCTGTTTTCCTTGTAGAGGATGGTTTACATGAACATGCTGGAGGCTTTTCCCTGAGAAATGCAATGTCTAGTGACTCCGAGTTCTACAATGAAAATGTGGATTAAAATGAGCTTCTTGGACATAAAAGCAAAACATAAGAAAATCAAATGTGCTTTCTTGTGCTAGGATATTATGTTTTCAATTAATAAGCATTGCTATCGTTTTTCTGGGACTGCGGTAACAAATGGCCACAAACGGGATGGTTTAAAGACATAAATTTGTTCCCTCCGAGTTTGAAATCTAAGTGTTGGCAAGACTGGGCTTCCACTGCAGGTTTGGGGGGAGAACGTTCTGGCCTCTCCCAGTTCCTGGTGCATGCCTCCCTGCTCCACCTCTGCTTTGACATGGAGCTCCTCCCTGTGTAGGTCTGCTCGGGCTGAGCTTGTGGTAAGGACGCCTACATGGACTGAGAGCCCGCCTCTACCCAGTGTGGCTTCCTGTTCACTAATGACAGCTGAAAACATCCTGTTTCCTAATAAGGTCGCATTCTGAGTTCTGCTGGAAATGAATTTGGGGTGTAAACTATTCTAGTCCAAGTATTTTTTTTTTTTTTTTTTTTTTTTTTTTAAAGAGTGTATCGGAGGCAGTGGAGAATGATTTTTTTTTTTTTTTAATATTTATTTATTTATTTTTAGTTTTCGGCGGACACAACATCTTTGTTTGTATGTGGTGCTGAGGATCGAACCCGGGCCGCACGCATGCCAGGCGAGCGCGCTACCGCTTGAGCCACATCCCAGCCCTTCTAGTCCAAGTATTAAAGTCCATTCTTAAATCCAAACAGAAAAGATTGGTTCAAACAAACTTTTAAGTTGGCAGTAAAAAGCAGATAGAATCATATTAATGATGGCCTCTTCACCCATGAGACATTTTACCCCAAGTCATGTGCATGTTTGTGTGTGTGCGTGCACGTGTATGTTCCCTGTTGCACACCCAAGGATGTTTCTGATCCAGTGTTGTAGTTTATGTCATCCTCTGTCACTGTAATTCACAGAGCAGACACTCACAGCCAAATTTCCCGGGTTTCTGAACAATGTTTTTCACAGCTCCGTTCTATGTCTTTTTCATCGTGGTCTCATAAAGGACAGCTGCAATTACCAAGTGTGTTTTTCTGGAAGCTGCGTTTGAGCACGCAGAGTGTGGGCATTCTGCACCGTCCTGTCTGGGAAAACCAGGAGCCATGGTTATGCAGAGAGGATGTGACCAACACAAAGCCTGGAGCTCTGCACACCTGTACCCTGCAGCCAGGATGACGTGTGTCTAGGCAGCTGTAACACAGTCAGGGAGCTGTTTCTCTTTTAAGAGAGAATAGAGAAAAATCGTGGCAACAAAGGCCCCATGGATGAGGCCCACTGTTAGGGTCTGTAAACAAGTCAGGATGGCGCCTGGCATTTTGCAGAGGGAGTGGTTTGTGAAGTAATGCCAGCGAGCCATTAAGTGTGGAGATTCCTTATTGGTTGACTGCTGTATCTAGTTTATGTTAATTAGATAAGCTGTGTGGAATGTATATATACCCCTCCGGTCCTACAATAAACGGCTCCCACTCCTGCTTATCAATGTACACAAGTTGCTCGTCACCCCCCGGTTATTTTGCTGCAGCCGGACTGCGGCAGCCCACTGCTCTGAAGACCTGTGTGCCCAGCCATTACTGAGTGACAGATGAATAAGACGGAGCAGATGCTGGGGACCAGAGGAAGAGCTGCCCTGAGCTCTGAGACGCGTCCAGTACTTTGCTGCCTCATCTTTAGGCCTCTCAAGTGCGAAGGCCAATTACTCCTCTGTGTCCCCTGCTCCTCAGTGTCCAAAAGGGACACGGTGTCAGGCTTCTTCCCTGAGGCCTTGCACTCACTGAGTTCTGAGTTCTGCTTACCCAGAAGCTCTGTCTTCTTGGAGCTGGCGCTGCCCTCCTGGTGCTGTCCACTCATCTGCCTCTCCCTTGCTCTCTGAAGACCACAGTGTCCAGCCACAGGCCTCCTTCCCTTCCTCAGCCCTGCCATAGCTCCCTGGATGGCGGCCTCCTCTGCTGTGGTGCCTTTGCCTTACTCACAGACGCTCCTGGCCACCCCATAATTCTTGCCACCCCCGAAACCACGTTTAAGCCTGACCACTCCCTGGCTGCCGTCAGTCAGCTCATTTCCCTTACACTCCCACCTGAGCACCCCGCAGATCACTTTATGACAGATTTATTCATCATAATGAGGTGTTGAAACGACTTACCCAGTCATGATAGAATCATTTGGAACTTGAAAGTCTACCCTATGAAATTTTTACTGATACAGGGTGATAATGATAGGAAAGTGCTACATTTTACAGAGTCTGTGTGCTGATAATGAGCAAGGAGTTTGCAGAGGAAAATGTTGGAAAGGAGGTCGGCAAATCATGGTCATGTTCATGCCCGGTGTTTAGGACTTGGTGTTTTATGTGAAATTAAATAATTAGATTTAGTCATACACCAAAATACATTAAAATATTGAATTCAGCAAGCATTTATTTGGGGCTAAGCTCTCTGATGGCACTAGGGATACAGAGATAAATAAAAGTCACTTGCTTATGAAACTGTAAGGCATTAAAAGTCTCATATTACTAAGCATCATATCATAAGAGAAGCACGATTTATGTTTGTCTTTAAGGCTTTGCTTTGTGTAAGAAAGGTTAAGTCTTGGGAAGTGGGACATTTGTATGCCTGGGTATAGTGTGTGTGTGTGTGTGTGTGTGTAAATATGCATACTTGTGTGTACTATTTACCTCAATCAAAATATATTTCATGAAAATGTAAAGGCTCAACTCGCCTCTCAAAAAAACATGCAAGTAATATGGATTTGGGTCTTTGCAATAAAGCTGAGACTGGCCACCTGATCTGGTCCCAATTTATTTGTGAAGAGCATTCATTGTAAATAGTGCCATTAACAAAGAAAATGGTCAGCAGATGTTTCCTGTTTGTGTAGCTGCTCCCAGGCAGTGCCTGTCTGACTCTACCAAGCGTCCTAAGTGGCATCCTTGAGTTGGGGAAGGGGAAGGACAAATGGACCCTTCATCCCCAAAAGGAGAAACTTCCTTCAACATTGGGGAAATTTGTGATGTGCCTTAGAGTTTGTTGGCTATTATCACTCCATGGGTAAAAGGAAAAAAAAATCTCACTTTAAAAGTATTTACTCTTTTATTGCATGTGTAAACTAAAACTTGAGCATTAACCAGTCTTGGCGGGAAATGCATGCTTATTTTTTGAACACTGATGTCAATGAATAGTGTATCTTGCTCACAGTGAGACAGTGAAGATGTGAAATAAAGGGATGGAAACCAAACTCTATGGGGAGAAATCAAGCCCAAGAGAAGCCTGAGATTCGCACTTTTCTACCAGGGGTCTCAACGGCTCTCTCTGGTTGGTCACACATGTGGCACACACAACCTGGCACATTTAGATGAACGCTGTCCATTCACATACTGCGCGAATGTTCATGGAGCTCCATGCATGCGCATGCACACAAGGAAGCTGACGGTTAGGTGTGTGGTCAGGAAAAGAAGCGTGGTGAGCTGAGCAGTAGTTCTCCAGTGGGACTGCATTCCTGCAGGAGTGACAGCCACTGTCAAGGCCAGGCGTCACCCAAGGGCATGTCCTGCTCAGGAAAAAGGCTTGTGGCCTGATGGAGCTGAGGGTAGAAAGCAAAAGCTCGGAGGAGCAGGGTGCAGAGAGGACCAGGTGGCCTGTCTCTGCTGGCTCCCTCTGCTGCGAGCTGTGTGATGGGGAGCAGTTAGTTCCCTAGCAGTAACTGCTCCCTGCCTGAAAGGGTCTTGCAAGCCACCGCTGAGTGATATCTTTGAGATGCATATTTCAATTCCCTTCTGTAGGACAGAGGTTGCTGAGGGATGAGACTTCCTAGGTAGGATGGCAGAAGGAACTCAGGCAGGACCCAGCCTGCTTCCTTGCTGGCTCTGAGTGTTCCCCTTTAAGGAAAAGGAATGGTTCAATGTTTTTGAAAGATCTGTCACAGTGCCTCATGCTACTCAGAATTGGCATAATCTGGACCAGCTAACAGGATATCTCTAAAAAGTGATGGTGAAGTTTTATTGCTATATCCCTTGGTTTGCAATTACTGTTAAGCCAGTACTCTTGGTGGACTGCCAGGTGACTTCTGAGTTCTCCAAATTTAAAAATTTTGTGAGCAGATATGATGCAGTTTGGCACAGAGAATAGCAGAGATTCAGTTATTCAATGTTATTCAATCTCACAGTTTCGCTGTTGTCTGGTGCTGGAACTCTGTCTGTCTGCAGTGTGGCAGGGATGAGTAGCTTTATTCTGTAATGGTGGCTTCAGGGTAGCATGATACTTAAGCACCTGGGTCTGAAACTACATTGTGGGTGCGAATCTAGCTCCACCAGCAGCAGCTCTGTGACTGTGGGCAAGCTCCCATCTTGCAGGTGCCCACTCATCTCCTCTGTGATGTGACTGTCACAATCACGTGTCTACTATGTGACTGTGAGGACTGCATGAGCTGATAAGCACTTCAAGTGGAGGCTCTGCACACAGGCCCCTGTCCCTGCTGCTCTGATTGTCCTCGCTGTTGGTAGCTGTGGCTCCAGGGCTGAGTGCATGGCGAGTGCACGCAGTCACAGGTGCTGGTGCTGGAACTTGAATCCAGACCTAACTCCAATGCCCAGACCCCTCCTGTCACTCACTCAGAGGTGAAGTATGTGGAAGGTGATCATCAAGGGCCTTGAAACCAACTGCTTTTGGCTTCCTGAAAATGTGGTTAAAGAAAGGAGAGTGAAATTGTGACATGGGAAAGCATTAAACGAACTTTCAAATCACAGAAATGGTGACATTCTGTAAGGCGGTGCTACAAATCTCCTTCCCTGGAAGTTTTCATGTTTGCTGGGATGGTTTCAAGAGTAGAGAACGAAAAGCCGAATCTTCTGCACTGGGTGGGAGGTTGTACAGAATGGTATTAGTTGACATGCTTTGTACTGGGGAGGGTGTTATGATTCCCAGCACAATAAGAGGAAGTTAGCTAGATATAAATTTTTGAAAATATTTTGAATGTAGAGAGAGAAAATAATATTATTTTCTAACTATTTTGAGTAAAACATTTCAAATAGTTTCCCCCTGGTACAAAACTCAATTATTGTCCAGAGAATTATCATCTACATCATCAAAAGAAAGTCCAGTATCAAAATACAAAATAATCAGCCTTGACTTAGTTTAGTTTTTCTTTGCCCACCTCTTCCACCTCCACACCGACACGTACACGTTCACCGGCACATGTGGGGCTCAGGCACATACACAATTGGTGGAGAACCCTTAAACTCAAGCCCATAATTATCACCAGTAAGCTATTTTTTCCCCTTAATTAAAGGCTTGAAGGTCAGGAGGACCAAAACAAACACAGCAACTGTGCTGGGCAGAGGAAATGTGCTGGGTGCTCTGAGTGCCAGGGCTGTGTCTCTGGCTGGATGAACCAGGTTTTACAAGAGAGACACAGGCGCAGCCCTGCATTTGCCACAAAGTGAGGGTCTTCATTCTGCAAGCTTCAAAGAGGGAATATTAGGTGCTCTAAAAACTTCTTTGTTCTCTTCTAAGAAAATAATTATGGCACAATTTATCCTAATTCAGATTTTAAGCCTTGATTAGAGATGGGCAATCTTACCTTCAAATAAAATATATAATTTTCTGCAGTGCATGCATTCATTCACTCATTCTTCTTTCTAAATTACAGCAAATTGCTCCAATTTTAGTTCCTTGTAGTGTGCATTTAGGCCACTCAGAAGCCAGCCTGCCCCTTCACCTACGAGCGTTGCGCAGTCACTAATAGAGAATGTCATTTTAATCAAGAGTGGTGAATTCTGTCATTTGGTGTGCCCATTTATCCCAGGGACGCAGCGCGGCTGTAAGAAGGGGAAGGAAGAGTAGCTGTCTCCTGCCTGCCTTTCCAGACGTCTCCCCTTCTCCTCGGCACGTGACGCTTTTCCTTCAGTAATGCCTCATTAAATTTGATTCAAGTCCACAAAAGCTTAGAGCCTATGGAGAGGAGGGAGTTGTTTTGGGTATCTGAAGAAGAGTCAGGTTGGAGGGGGCAGACGGGGACATCATGTGATGTGGAGAAGGGGGGGAAAGAAGAGGTGGGATCGGGCCTGCAGCAGTGAGTCTGCTTTCACAGCTGCTTACCCCAAACACTCAGGGAGCACGGCCTGCTGCTGCTGTGTCCACGTCAGGGCTGCAGGGACGGCTCGCTCACTGCTGCTCCACGGCAGAGCTAGAAGTGAAACTCAGAAGTCTGAACCAAAGCACATGGAGGCAATCGCCCAGCTGCAGGAGGGAAAGTTGAATAACTGGTGCAAGGTCAAATAGTAATTAGCAGGAGAGCTGAAGCAGCCGGGCTGCTGACTGGAAACTGTACCAAGTTTCCTGTTGTGATGATTATCTGCAACAGGCTCAGACTTATACTGGAAAATTGTTGTTTTTTAAATTGTTGTTGTTTATACAGATAAGAGAGTTTTCTTTTTAGCGATAAAAACTCCATTGCTTAAGAGCGTTATTACCCAGTGGGCCCTTTTTAACTTGATAATACTAATTAAGTTAGATGTTTTATTACATGAATAGTCAGCTGACTTTGCTTACAATTCCAAAAGCACCCAGTTTGACACAATGAAAATCTCTCTCTCTCTTCCTGGGCCCATACTCCTCCTCAGAGACCTCCTATTGCAGCTGTCTGTGTGCCCCTGAGGGACATCACTGTCACCCCCCTCCTCCAAGAGGGACGCATCCCGAGACCACAGCAGAGACCTGACACTAAGGTGAGCAGAATTCCCTTATGCACTTTGATTTTCCCCACACATTCAAACCTATCCTAAAGTTTAATTTGTAAATTAGTCCCAGTAAGAAACTAACAATAACTAATAACAAAATTGAATAATTATAGCAATATACTATAATAAGAGTTGTTTAAAACTTTTGAAGAAATAGCATCTATGTAATTCATAATTTTTATTAAAAGAGAATAATAATATGCATGTTTGGGGGAATGCAATCTTCATGTAGCAATAGACCTAGAAGTCGTTCAACATTAGAATATGAATAGATTCCTCAGTCCTTTTTGCATTGTTTTTAGATTATTTTTAACAAATACCTAAAGATTGTACACATTAGTGGGCACAATGTAATGCTTGGACATGAATAAATTGTGCACTATTTACATTAATCAAACATTACTGTCTCCAAAAATATGCATGGTTTCTTTATGGTGTAAACTTTCAAAACCTTCCAGCTTTTTAAAATATACTATATGTTATTATTTTCTATTGTTAATAGCACAGCTGATTTATTGCTTCTATCTAATTGTAACTTTCAGTCCTGTTGTAGTTTTATGCTTTTCCTTTTTGCAGATTTACCCTGATCCATTGGCCAAGTACCTATTAATGGTATTTAACCAACAATCAACAACAACTTATTGTTTGCAAGTTTTTGCTATTTGAAACAGTGCAATAAATAATCTTCAATAGGAATCATTTTGTGTGCATACAAATATTAGTTTAGAGTAGATTAAGTTTCCAGAAGTGGAATTGCGGGGGCATCAGGAGGGATTAAGAAATTGCACTCCGTGAAGGTCATGGCAATATGCCTCCCAGGAGTCAGCATGAGGCTCAGTCTCCTCACACTCAGATGGCATCAAACTCTATGGTCTTTGCCAATCTCAGAAAGAAAAATGACACGTACCAGAGTTGGAACTTCTCTTCATGTGTTAAAAATCATTTGTTTTCTTTGAACTATTTGCTTATTGTTTTGACTGAATTTCTATGACTTGTTAGCATTTTTCTTATTAATCTGCAGAAGTTCTGTAAATATAAGGGATATTAATCTTATCTTGTATTATTCTTTGTGGTTTTTTCCAGTTTGATTGTTTTTAACTGTTTCCATTAAAAACATTTTTATGCGATTATCAGGTCTCTCCGCCTTCTGGGCTCTGTGTCACATTGAGAACATCTCACTGCCCGGTGTTATCATAAAGGAGTTCTGCCGTGGGTTCCCTCAAATATATTTATGGTTTGAATTTCTGTCCTTAAATATTGTATGCATTTGGAGAATGTTTTTCTATGATCTGTGAGAGAGGGATCTAGTTGATTTTTTCCCAAGATTTCT
This sequence comes from Marmota monax, assembly GCF_021218885.2. Lineage (NCBI taxonomy): Eukaryota > Metazoa > Chordata > Mammalia > Rodentia > Sciuridae > Marmota > Marmota monax. The sequence continues at coordinate 2,127,065 of NW_026692321.1, read as the reverse complement.
ACCTTATTGACTTAAAATTATTTTATTTTCTTAAATGATATATTCCTTTGATTAACAAATGTGTCTTAAGATCTTCTTTCCCCACTGATTTGATATGATAACTTTGACAAATAGAAAATGTCTTTATTTGTTTAGATTTGTTTCTGAAAATTCTTGTTTTTCATTGATTTTGCCAGTTCAAGTGCCACTAAAAGTGTTTACTTCTACTAACTTCATGACCTGGTGGGTGTCTGATGGGTGGCATCTGCTTGCTGGCCATGGCAGACCATCCTAGACCAGCTGGCCTCGACAGTAGAGGCTCACTTCTAGTCATGAGAGCTGGGAAGTTGGAGACCAAGGTGCTGGCCAGGTGACTGCTGATGACAACACCTGTCCTGTCCTGTGGGTGGCCACCTTCTTGCTGTGCCCTCACATGGCAGAGAAAGCAAGAGAGGGGTGGGGGAGGGGCTCCAGTTCCTTGGTTATAGTCCAGAAATGTTCCAGATCAAATGGATGCTCTTTCTGACACAGGAGCAGTCTCCCGTCCAGGGCTAGATGTGTTGTGGGGGTCTGGCCTGCCGCTGACCACCAGTTGCACTGCCTGGTAATTGGCTCCGGCCTGGAACGCATTGTCTAGTAGGTGCTTGTGCAGAATCTGTCTGCTTCTGTAACCAGACATTTTCTCTGCTTTTATGGTGCAGGTTTTGAAGTCTGACACATATCCCTTATATTTACATCTTCCATGGTCTTATCTTTCTCATTAGATGGGAAAATGTCCACAAAGAAGTCTCCATCTCATACTGGGGTTTTGTTTCTTGGGCTGCATATGTATTAATGCCGAATATGTATTAATGCTAAATTTGCTCCTACATAAATACTCAGCCCTATAACTTTATTTTGAACTCTAATCTACACTTAATATAGAAAATAGTCATTATTTTCTTATAATTTATATATTTTATTATTTTGGTCTACATTTAAATCTGATTAACATAACAATCTACTTTATTTTTATTTGAATTTTCTGTATATAGCCATGTTGGCTTTCCATTTGCTGTAACAAAATACCTGAGATAATCAACTTATAAAGAGGGAAGTTTTGTGTTGGCTCAATTGTTGGAGGTTTCATCGGCTCAGATGGCAAGTCATCCTGGTGGAGGATTGGAGCAGCACAAACTCTTCCCCTTGTGGCTAGAGAGCAAGGGGAGAGAGGAAGGGCGGGGTCCCACAGTCCCTCAGAGGGCACTCCCCCCACAGAGGCTTGAAGCGTCCAACAGGCCCACCTTTTAGTCTCCACCATTCCCCTGCCACTGTGGGCCGGGGCCTCACCTTCAAGACATGGGCTTTGGGGGCACACCCTGGGGCCAACCACAGCAATGGCCTTCCCTGTGTCTTTTTTCAAGTATTCCTGATTGTTTGCTTTAGCAGTGATCAGTAAAGGGGATGGCATGGGGTCTGTGGAGGGGTCAGACCTGGAGGTGGTCAGGCGACTTGGTGCGTCGTGGGTGGGCCTAGCTTGTCCATGGTCTCCACTTCTTGCTCCAACTGACACACGTGGGTTAAAGTCTGTCATTATATTGTTCTTTCTACCTTTAAAAGTCTGATTTGTCTTTTCTCGTCTATGACAATGTCCAGGAATATAACATGTTCCCGGTTCTGCAACCGTGACTTCCACTCTCTATTTTATTCCTATTCCAACAGAGCTAGCTCCTGTTACGTGAGGTCTTTTCCCTAGAGGTCATCAGGATGGCCTGGTGGGAATAGTGTCCCTGTCCTGAAGGCTCAGATTGTCACCCTTTAATTGAATGAGCAGAAGACTGCATACCAACTCCTGGACCCTGTGTTATTTTTTCACATGATCTTTCCTTGTGGCTACTGTCCTGAAGCATCGAGAAGCCAAGCCCAGACAGAGCCAGGTTATCTTTTCATTATAAGTGGCTTTTCCAGGGTGCTTGAAGTAATCTATCTCAACATTATTTTCAGCAAATTTATTAGCCTACTTATTAGGATAGACGGTGATTTAGTTTTAGTGTTCTTCCGAACGAGTTGCATGGAGCTCGGTTTCTTCCTTTTCTCTGTTTAAAATCTCATGAAGGTTGGTTCACTGGGCTCTGCCTCCTTCAGAGATCATGATTGCACATGTCTTACCTTCTAAAACTTCCATTTACCTACCATCTTTCACTGCCCAAAATAGAGAAGAAACCAGCTACATAGGGCCATTTAAATTTAATTTTAAAGTAGCTAAAATTAAAAATGTAGTTCCCTTATTGAACCTGCCCCTTTCTTCTTTGTCTGCACATATTTAAGGTGTATGATATAATGCTTGCTATATTTGCCCTTGCTGAGCTGGCTACAGAAATAAAGCAAATTAAAATATTTATCAGCTCACATAGTTACCCTTGTGGGTGTCTAGGTAGAGTACCCAAATCTCGTCTCCTAGCAAACTTGCACACTTGCAGTGCATGTTTAATGCAGCCATTGAGATCCAGGCCCCAGTGGCTCGTGGGTTTGCTCAACACTATGACAGGGGGAGCCAGGTCTGCTCTGGGCCTGCCCGGGTGCTGCTCCTGCTGGACTTGGGTGTTTCCCTCGCGTTGCGTGCATCCCCATTGCTGTCCTGTGTCCTGCTTGTCTGTTTTTTTCTCCTTTTAGGGTCAGGTCAGACTCTTCTATTCATCCCCTACCTCCAAGTGGCTGTGGAAGACCTTTGTTTTGGCCCTGTGCCGCGCGTGGGAAGGAGATGGCCCCATCCGTGAGACAGTGAGGAAGCAGGGTGGCTGGGTTCTGCTGGCGGGGGCACTGTGCCTCTCACCCTGGCACATCAGGGAGCATGCCCAACGCTCCATCACAGGACGCTGAGGGGGTCCTGCTGTGAGACCCACGCGCTGAGCTCCAGCCAGCAGTTGAGGAGGAAGAGAGAACCCCCAGGCGGGTCTCCCTTGGCACATGCTCCCCGGGTGCCATCGAGGGCCAGGCCCTGGGTAGAAGAGACAAGCCAGGCCAGGTCCCAAGCACCCCCTCAAGGAAGCTGCAGCTGGGGTGGGATCTACTTCTCAGGCTTTTCCCCAATTCGCCACCAGGCTGCAGAGAAAAAGTCCAAAATAATGGACACAGGGGGCCTCTCTCTCCAGGAAAAGGAGCCTCCAGCAAACTGCATCGCTGGAATCAATAGGCTGATGAGGGAGGAGCTTTCTCCAGGCCCCTCTGTTCATCCCGAGCTCCCCTGATGACTCCCACTCGCACTCTTGATGTCGCCATTGTGCATTGGAACATGTCCCTGGCAGAGTCACCTGAGCACTGTCTTAATAAACTTAAACTCACATCTTTTGTGCCCGTACAATGACTTCAAGCAGATTAAACAGATTCACCCACACTGACATTCTCCTTGGGGTTTCTGACTCTGTCAACCTAGCATTTACCCCAGAGATGATGATACAGTGCAGACACAGATATTTATGTCAGCATCATAACGCGAGGTAGGAAGCAAAATATTAGCTACACATAGCAAGGGGACATGAAAGAGATGCTGTCAGCGAGCTGACAACGGGGTGCCCCTAGCTGGAGGGTTGCCCCAAGCCCTGTTTTCAAATCCACCTTCAATGTGTGTCTCTTTTCGCTTCTCCTCAGCCCAAGTCACAGCCCACTGTGTCCCCAGCTCATTCCTGTGCACTCAGAGGTCAGCCTCTGCTCTTCCTCGGGGCTCTCCTGAACCACAGAGCTGGTTGAGTCAGGGCTCCAGGCCCTCCCCAGGCCAAGTCTCAGCCAAGGCTCTGGAGCCCCGCTCTCTCAGGAAGGAGCTGCTCTGAATGGGGCTGGAGCTGGGCTCTGGAACCCGCGGGTGTCTCCACTTCCCAGCTCTGCACCCCAGCCCGACCTCCCCCCCCCCACCTTCCTCTGCAGGCACAGGCAGGCCCAGGGTCAGGGGGGAGACAGATGGAAGCTCACGTGGAATGCACTCAGAGCCACGCCTGGCAGATGCTGTCAGGAAAAAGAGTTCAGGGGCAAGTTTCCACTCTGTGGAACGCTGAGGTTTAACATCAGTGCTGACAGAAGCCCTGAACACAGAGCCCTCAAAGAAAAAGGAGAATCACACCCAGGAAGATGAAGAACGAGGAACAGACCCAGGTTGTTGCCAGAGCGAAACAGGAAAAGGAAGAAGCTGTTTCTGCCTCAGTGACTACAGTGGTGTCCGGGATCCCCCAGGTCAAAACAGCAGAGCCCCTGGTACAAGGCTGTGGAGCCCCCTGGCAGCCAGGGCGAGAAGGATCCAGGAGGGGAGCAGTGCAGAAGTCCTGTGGCTCTCAGTCACAAAGGGCCAGGGGCGGGGGGAAGGTTCCTGGGGTGGGCTGGAGTGTGAAGGGGAAGGTGGAGGGAAGGAGACTGGTAGTGGGAGGAACAGGAATCATGGAGCCAAGGGTTTCTGTTATTAGAACCCGAAGCAAGGGATGTAGTGGGGCTTGAAAGAGGGTAGCAGTCTGGAGTTAATTTGTCTGCTTCTGAAGCTGCCGTGGTGGCAAACATCTGGCTGGACTAGAAAGATGCAGGTGTGAACTGCGAACCCACTGGCATGGGGCAGCAGGACCCAGGTTCACCAATCAACATGCATCCATACTGGAAGTTCATTCTGCAATGCCTGCTGTGCTAGAGGGGCCCTGGGAGGAGAAAGAAATAGAACAGCAACAAGAAAATACCCCCGGCCATGTTCAGATTAGGGATACAAAATGAGCCAAGTCCCCAGACCAGTCACCAGGCATGTTCTAGAAAGTTCAAGTGCAGTTGGCAAGTGCCTGATAGACCTAAGTATTACGTGCTTTATCTGAAAACAAATGAGGTCCATTTACTTGCCCTCTCAACTCACAGCATGGTTTTAAAGATCACATGAAAAGGAATTTTTAAGAAATTAAAAGAGAATAACTAAGGATTTTAAGTTTTTGTTTCATGACAACAGCAAGACAAATAAATCTGGACTAGGATTCTAGCACCCATTGCTTTCCAGGCAGAGTAACACAGCAAAGGAGTCCTCGGTTATCATCGTTACCCTAGGTACACGTATGATTGCACAAGTCGGGTTACCTTACTTTGGGTACAACGAGAGAAGTGAAAAATTCTGTTCTATTTGTGTGTGATGAATTGAAGAGCATTTTGCCATCATGCATAACTGATTATAATAAATAAATAGATAGATAAATAAAAAGAAAATAAGTTTCATATAATTTTGATCGTGTATATATGGAGTATGATCTATAAAACTATCAAGTATTTGTCACACAACTTTATGTCAAGTGTTGAAATTTAATAAAACTTCTAATTTAAAAACAACATAAAAAGGAATTCTCAATTAGAAATCAGAACTGAAGTTTTCCTCCAAACTCTACCCATTTAGGCTGCAGGGACGTGGCTTTAAAGGGCATCTGCCAAGGGTATTGTGTATGATTTGAACTTGGCCTTGTGTTTGGGTTTAGTCCCTTTTCGGTCTCAGAGAAAGATAGAGACACTGTCATTATGGAGAAGGACTTCAGAGTCCCCTTCCCAGGTGGCCCTGAGTCTATGAGGCATGAGGTGCGGTGGCCCAGGCGTGGCTGTAGTGGCTGCATTGGTGGGGGTAGTGGTGGCATCTCGATCGCCACCCAGCAGAGTCCCCGGGGCCATGTGGAGGTGTGGGGCTGCACCCCTCCTCTGCCCACCTGCTCTGGAGGGGGCTGCTGTGGTTCTAACCCATGGCTTCAGCCTGCTCCTTGTGCCCCCCTGGGCGGGGGGGGGGGTGGTCTGTGATCTGCTGACAACCTTCAATCAACCCATTTTCTGCATAACCCAACCCAGCTCTGCTATGGTTCAAGGAATCTTGACTCATCCAAGCTCCTGGGTGAATCCTCATCGTCTCTGAGACTTAGTTCACAAAGTGGGGATGGAGTGCTAGCGACTTTGCTGTGGGACGGGAACATGGTGTTTTCCCAGGCCCTCCATAGCTGAGTCGCTGCGTTGTGAGGGAGGAGTTTGGTTTAGTGGCTGTTCGTCTTTCAGTCTGGGGATGCAGTGGTAGTCTGCCTTTTATGGACCTTGCTTTTCCTTCCTCCAGGTCTCTTTTCAGGCAGGCTCTGAGTCACAGCTGACACGGTGCACTCGCTGGAACTGGGTCCTGGCTGTGTGGCCCCTTCCATTTCCACACCAGCCGCTGAGGTTCCCAAGGGAAGCTCTACGATTGGCTGCTCACCCGAATCTCGGCTCACTGCTCTAAACTGGAAAGAAATTGGAAACCTTTGCTTTGCGGTGGGTTCCCTGGCACAGGAGGACAGAGCACAGGAGGGTGTGGGAGAAAGAGCAGAGGGAAGGGGAGAGGGCAGCCAGGGTAGCCTGGAGAGAGCACTTCTTCTGTGCCAGGCAGGAGGGGGCACTGCCCACCCAGGCTTTTTTTGAATTTCCTACTGGACCATAAGACACAGGAGAAGGGCTCGAGGTTTTGCCTGCCATCAACTACCCACTGGTTCTTAGAGAATGGTGCTCAAGTCCCAGGACCAAGATGGGACTGAGATCAGTCAGCAGCTCCCATGAGGGAATCCCAGCAGAGAAGCTAGGAAGTCCCCAGGAGCAGGGAACCAGGTGGCTGAACTAGGAGGCTCTTCAGTCTTCCCCACGGAAGCATCCAGACCCAGGGGAGAGACGGAGGGTGGGGTGGCGCATCAGCCTCTTGAGACTCAAGGGCATGGCTGGAGGACCTGTCTGTGGACCCATGTCTCTAGAGTCCTGAGGACTCAGATGGTGGACACTGGGTCAGTGGGCGTGGAAGCCGGTGGCCCTCTTCCTGGCCAATCCCCTCAGGGCAGGCCACGGGCTCCTGTGCGGTGGTCTCTCCCACGCCTCCTGGTCCCCAGGGCAGGCACCTGTGCTTCTCCGCCTGCGATGGCTGCCAGCGCCTGCCAGGTGAGATGGTCCCCCGTCTCGTCTCCTCTGAGTGCAGCAAGAAGACGGAACAGACATTCAGGGCACACGGCGACTCCCAGGGCCCTCAGTCCCTGGCCGCTCTGACAGAGCTGCACTTGCCCTTGGCTCACTGCAGCCCCTTGGGGAGGGTGCCTGGGCTCTGCTGCAGAGGGGGACCGGGCCCCCACTTTTCAGATCCAGCCCCTGCCCAGGACCTGTCAGACCCCTGCCTGTGAGGAGGACCTGAGGCCATTCCCATGGGAGGGGCAGAGTTTGCCAAGGTGCAGCCCTGGAAGGCCACTGCTCCAGAGAAGGGGAGACCCCGGGTGGCCACGTGTGGGCCGTGGAGGAGGAGGAGAGCAGCAGCCGGGGTGGCCACGTGTGGGCCCTGGACGGGAGGGACAGCAGCAGCCGCTCTCCCTCCTCGGCCCCTCCAGCTGTCTAGGCCTCCAGGAGAAGCCCGAGGAGCACCAGGCCGACTGACCCGCTGTCTGTTTCCTGATTTTGCAGCCCTGGGGATGAAACCCCGGGGCAATGTCCCACTGAGCCACATCCACAGCCCTGTTCATGTTTTATTTTGAGACAGGATCTCTCTTCATTGCTGAGACTGGCCTCCTGCAACCCTCCTGCCTCAGCCTCCCAAGCTGTAGTCCCTCAGCTGGAATTTCAGGCGTGCACCAAGGCACCTGGCCTTATTGTCTAATTTATATAGACATCTTTCACAATGATAATTTTAGGCTAATATTTCACTGGTAAAATCATACAGATCAGCTATAAGTTAAAACATACGGAGTGAAAAATTATGGAGTCTTCAATACTCAGAAGTTGGTTCATGCAGGAAGAGCAATGCCAGCAATAGCTCCCTTCATAACTTCAGAGAGAGGCATGAAGGGAGCAGAGCTCATTGGGCGTTAGGATTATGGGTCCTGGACTTCAGTCTTCACTTTTCCCTCCAAAAGCTGTGATCCCAAACAGTTTGATCTCTTCAAAATTCAGTTTATTCACCTATAAATTATTACGTAAAATGGAGGTTAAATATTATGACCTCACACTCTGGGTGCAGTAGCACACACCTGTAATCCCAGCAGCTCAGGAGGCTGAGGCAGAAGGATCATGGGTTCAAAGCCAGCCTCAGCAATTTAGCAAGACCCTAAGCAACTTGGTGAGACCCTGTTTCTAAATAAAAGAAAGAAATAAAGGGCTGGGGATGTGGCTCAGAGTTTAAGTGCCCATGACTTCAATCCCTGATTTTATATATGTATGTCTAAAGAGTAGAGAAGGACCATAACTGACCCCATCAGAGCCCCCTTTGTGAACTTCCTGGTGATGGGCGTGTCTCGCCATTGGCTGGGAGAACCTCCCACCCCCAGCACTAGCCATATTTACAGCTCTGGAAACAAGGCCTGGGGCTGAGAGGTGGCTGAAGGTGTGCAGTCTGCCGGTGCAGAGCCCACCTGCTGCAGGCTCCCTTCCGAGGCCTCTGTTGCTCCAGACATGCAGCATGGCCCTCACTGGCATCCATAGTCGGACATCTTGTTTCTCCTGAGGGGATGCAGGATTTGTATTTTGGGCTGCTAATCAGGCTGATGTATATTAATTATTCATATATATATATATATAATTATAGTTGCTACTACTCCAAGAATAATATAAAGAGCCATTGCTTTCCATTTTTAAAATTGTGTTCAGCCCTGGATACAAATATTATCTGTCTAGTTAGACATCCAGAAACCTTAAGATCCCTTTTTTTTTTTTTTTTTTTTGGAAAGCTCTTACTTTGTCACCATCATGGTCAATGCTGAGAGATGTTCCACTTTTCTTCAGGAGTTAAAAACCAAAAGCCCTGGGAAGCCAGCTGCCAGCGCAGTAGGTGGAGCCCTCGCGACCTCACAGTCCTGCACCAATTGTGAGCCCCGTTCACAAATGTTATCAGTTGGCTGAAGAGGAGCCTTCCCCCTTCCCTGAGAATTACCCGGACATATGGCACAACGTGGAGACACGGGCAGACAGAACGGTTAGCACTTGCTGCTCGCTGCTGGCTTATTTCCACTTTACGGCTTCTATGAAGCTAAAATATCCTGCTGGGGACATATGCTCACCCACTCTGCACTTACTGCCTGCAGCCACCGCCCGTATTCTAATGGTAATTCTGCAATCTGTCCTTTGGCAGCTCCGGGGGCCAGATGAGGGGCAGGCTGCGGACAGGGACAGCGCTTTCATGAACACGGCCTGCTCCCACCTGAACACCAGAGCAGTCAGAGGACGCGGGACACCCAGGGCATGCTGTTAGACCCAGGGTTCCGTGTGCAGCAGGCTGCCTACGGCAGGGCAGCACTCCACACCCAGCAGAGCTGAGCTGAAAGGTGTGGCCAGAGGGGCAGGGCTTCCTCACCCCGGGATGCAGCTTGGAAGGCCTTCCTCTTCTCCCTTATGGGTCCCGCAGGAACTCTTCCTTGGACACACACGTTTGTGGAAGCTCATGCTGCACTCTCTCGACTTTGGGATTGGCCGTGAGCCCAATGCTGGGTACTGAAAGGAGAAGTGTTTCTGGACCTGCCCAGAGAAACTCAACCTTCTCTGCCGGGGACCTGTCCTTCCCATTCAGCTCCTGAATCCGGGCTCTCCATTCCTATTACTGGCTATGCAACTGTATCATTGTAAAAATGATCTGTCTACTTAGGACCAGCATTTCTGAAGGACACACATGCACACGGTAGACAGAAACATCAGTATATAGTCGGGCTCCTGTATCCCCAGGTTTTGTACCCTCCATTCAACCAACCATAGATTGAAAGTATCTTCAAGCCTGTGTTTGTACTTAGCATGTACAGGCCTCTCCCTGTCATTGTTCCCTAAGCAATACACTATTTACACAGCATTTCTGTTGCACTAGGTACTAGAGTACTGTAGCAGAGATTCAGGTGTGCGGAGCATGCGCACAGGTACATTCAAGCACCACACTGCTCCGCAAAGGCTGGAGTGCTGGCAGACCTGGGTGTCCACAGGAGGATGCTGGAGCAGATATTTATGGATAATGTATACGTATATACGTAATGGGAAAATTTTCACAAATACTTTAGATCTATATTTATATGCACAAGCCTTGCTCTATTAACATTGATTGTTTATTTGGGCAACAAGAAAACGTTGTATAATATATCAATATACATTTGGAATTTAGCCCACGCAACCAATGCCAGTCTGGGAAAGATCCATAATCAGAATCTGACTCTTGGTCTTCATTGCCTGAGCCTCCTATGTACACCATCATGAAATGGGCGCTAAGTCAGGGACAGTCTACATCCATGAGGAGGTGCTATGTCCTCAGGGGGAGTCTGAAGCAGAGGTGCAGGTCTTAGACTGAGTGTGTAGGACATGAGACAGAGGAAGAGAGGGGCCTGGTCCCTGGCTGTCTGGGGCAACTAGAAGAGGAGATAAGGCTGCCAAGGGACAGGGAGGGAGTCAAGAGCAAAGGGCACTATCCTGGTGACCAAGGACAGAGAACACTTCAAGGAGAAACATCTTCGAAACGTGTTCCAGGATTCACCTTCTTCTCCCACTCCACATCCAATCCATCAGACTCACAAAATGGTTTTACTGACATCTCAGTAGAATGAAATTTGTGTTTTGAATCAGAACTCTGACCTTCAAACCCATTATACAAGCAGAGTGATCTTTAGCAGATTGCTTAACCTCTCTGGATCTCGCTTGCCTAAACACAAAGTGGGGGTCTTAATGACCACAAGTTAGCCCAGGAGTCCCCTGTAAAACAGGTGGTGACGTGAACAGAGTGCTGGGGCTTCCACCTGCACACATGCCTTCACCTTCCAGGAGCCCCTAAAAAGTGCTTCTCAGATTCATGAATGAATAAATGTATTCTGTTCATTAGCTCTCTTCCACAAGGTTTAAGTCATGCACAGAAAGCATACTTATATCCTGTGTTTCCACCCACAAATTGCCAAGAAAGGACAGAATCTCACTTGCTGCAGAGGCACAACTCTAAAGCAAAATCCCCACAGTGCAGCGTTCTCCCCATCTTGGGTGGTTCACACTCCTGCATTTCAGCATTAGGTTAACTCTAGAGTTGCTTTCTAAGTGCAGGAACTGGAGAAATCAAGAATATATTATCAGTCAAGAATTTTGTTTTCTAAAGGGCGATTGCACAGTTTGAAATGATAGTACCAATCATTCCAACTTCCAAGCCTAAATGCTTCACATTTTACATTCAACGTTCCCTGGTTTATTTTTACACTTGTTCTAAGTTAACTATTATGTCTTTATTAATCAGTATCTATTTGCCAATCTCTCTGACTGCTGTGGTGTCTTGCTCATTCAGCTGTCTATGGCCAGGAATCAAGGCTGATGGCACCCACATAGCTCCCCATCTAAGGCACTTGTCCTGCTGCTCCACCCACAAGCTTGAGAAGTCAGCATTTGTTGGGAGAATGAATGCCTGGGTCGCTAAGTAGACGCACACCAAAGGAGGGCAGGGCTGGCGGTAATTCATGCTTCTGCAGCTCTCCACAGTCATCCCAGGCAAGAACACTGGTATGATTTATGGCAGTGTTGATGTACCAGTAGCTTTTGTTTTTAATTCCAGATGGAATGAAAAGATACACTGACAGAAGTTATCCACGGAAGTTAATAGTGAGCACTCTGTTGGTTCATTTTCCCAGGTAGAAAGCTCAAACGCTCAAGAATCTGTGCCTTGCCCTCAGGCTACCTCTGAAGCAGACTTGCTGGCTCTGAAAGTGCTTCACCTCTCTTTGACAAGTGAGGATCAAGATTTAAGGCTGTTTAATTTCTAAGGTTTAGGATTAGGCCCAGTAAACATGATCCCACCTGACAACGTAAATGCCTCGTGAGCCTTCGTGCCAGGATGAGGAGCACGCCACAGGTTCGCAGTTGGCCCGTGGGGGCTCCACGCTGCTGGGCCTCTCTGGACTGCCTTTAAGTCCCTCAGTAGAAACTTTCCATGTCTTTTCATTTCTATGAGATCTGGAAACACAGAACCTTTTAATTCCGTAATTTGAAAAGCAATGTGTTGTTTTATTTTACTTTCTTGAAATTGTCTGTCATAAACAGATTTCATTTCAATCCAGGTCATCCTGATGTAGCCCTTGATGTGAAAATCCAATGAGATTCTTTAGATCAACAGCCATTATTATTCATCTAATCTGCATGTTCCAGAGGACGGAGAGGATATTCTCGAAAGCATTTTCATAACATTAACTTATTTGGTCTTTAGTAGGGGAGCAAACATCTACTGCCTCGTATTAACACTGGGAAATAATGCTCAGAAAGGTTAGGTGACTTTCCTGAGATCACACAGTGGTCCTTTTGTTAGGAGATGTGAGCGATGTAAACAGGTGGAGCTGCTCCTGAGACCTGATTTTCCCCTGTGGTTTTAACTTGCACCACTATGATGCAGTGGCAGTCCCCACTTCCTTGAGACATGGAGAAGAAGAGCAAAGGGGCTTCTATCCCACCCAGGTATACTCCCAGGGTGGTGGCTGTCCTGTTCTCTGAGTTTCAGTTTCTTCCCACGCCCTTAAATATACTGCTTGTAGTTCTGGAGGGTTTCTGCCACCTGCAAATAAATGCTGCATGGTGTCTGTCATAATCCATGTGAAGAAGCAACGCTGCTAATCAGAGCCGAGGCTCTCATCAGCCACACTGACCTCATGGGCTGCAGGCAGCAGTTAAGCAACTGATCCTACTCCCACAGAATGGCTGTGTGTGGAAGCAGAGGCCTGCCCCTCGCTGTTGTAGAAGCTGATGTTGGTGGGGTGAGACCGCAAAGGTTCCTACCCAGCTGTTCTAACAGAAGAGGCCAGATGCAGAGCATGTCTGGGCCTTGTTTGTGGTGACCTCTTCAGCGCGGCTGTGGTTCACTGTGTTGCAGGGCCGCTGGCCGCGGACTCCTTGTGAAGTCTCGGTCCACCTCTCCTAACTGCCCTCAGTGAGCCTGAGTTTCAAACCCATCAGCTCTCAGCCTCCCGGCGTGTCTAGAATGAACGGCTGCGATAATTCCCCAGGTGCCTCCGACATCCAGAGAGAGTGGCGAGTGGACAGCACCGAGGGCTGGACCACTCAGGTATGGGCACAGGGAGCCCCCGAGAACCTCCCTCAGGAGGCCCATGGCACAGCACACTGCCCTAGGCCTTCTGTGGCCTCCAGTGCAAGGCCTGGGGCCTTTCAGCAGAAGCCCATAGTCATTTCTTTCAAGCAGAACTTAAATGGAGTCACAAAGTGATAAAGGGGTAGGGAAGTAGGAACCCAGGGGACTTCAGGAAATGGATTATTTAGCCTGGAGAAAGAAAGGCTGAAAGGTGGCTTTATACAAGTCTTTAACTTTGCAGCAGCTGCAGGAAAGTTCCTGGACTGTAAAGGAGATGGATCTGGGGGTGGATTGTGCTGGGGGCTGGGACGTGCACGAGGCTCTCCAGAGGTTCACAGGGGGCCTGGCCCTGCGGTCCCTGTGCTCTAGCAGGCTCAGGCCTTGGCATCCCAGCCCACCCGCACCTGGTCTGTCCAGAGCTCAGTGGAGACTCAGGGGCAAGGCCACCTCCTCCAGGCCGCTGCGGTGGCAGTGTCTCCAGCAATTAACATGCCCCACTGTCCGTCTTCCCATTTCCTCTTCTCTCCATCCCCACGATCAGTGATTCAAACAACAAATGTTTGTCTAATGCTGGTCAGGTTTTAGTCAGTCTTTTTCATTTTCTTCAAATATTCTAAAATGATTTTTTTCGAAGTTGCAAAATAAAAAGGGAGATTTCTTGACCTGTACCCTGGACGGGGACTGGGTGCATAAAGAGTCTGCATGATTTCAGAGCCCCTCACGACGGTGTGGCGCAGTAGGCAGAGGCTGCCCTGTGGAGCAGCCGGGTGGTGGGGACTCCAGGAGGTGGTGGGCACATGTGCAGGATTGTGTGAGTCAGGTGTTAAACTGTGGGTAACTTGGAATGCGCTGTTGTTGGAGCCTTCGGCTGTGGCACATCTGACAGGAGCAGCAGGCTCCAAACCGCCCTGGCTCCGCCCTGGCTCCTGGCCTCCCTGGCTCCCCTGCATTAGGGCACGTCCGCGCGGTTTCCCACTGGCGGCTTCCCTGCCTCATCCTCTTTGGTGCCAAACTAGACCCAAGGCAGGTGCTGCCCCTTCGCTGGGCACTCTTTCCTGTGCCACCTCTGTATCTCAGCTCAGGAACTGCAGGGACAGCGTGTCCGTGGGCTTCCGCACCTGCCTCGTGGATTCACTGAACCTGGAGTCTGCATCTCAGTGTCTGGCTGTTGTTGTCGCTAGTTGCGTTTTAGCAAGAGACTGTGCCATGCTTTTGAAAGCTGAATTTAGGCTTTAGAAGCGACTGCATTGAAAATATAGAAATGATGCTTTATTTTATATGGTGCGCACCCACGCGCGCGCACACACACACACACACACACACCAACACAAATATATTTCCAAAGGCATGATGGTTGTTGAGGTAGAGAACTTCCACTATTTAATAATGGAAATTCTCATCAATTTAAGGAAAATGAGCTCCAAACTTCTCCAGAGCTGTCTGCACGGGATGTGGCCTATTTGTAGAGGGCAGAGCTGAAGAGAATTCTGTCCTGTGCCACAGAGCTGTCTGGACTCTCCAAGGTGAGGGGAGTGGGTCATTGCACTTGGCCTCCTCAGTGGTTGCAAAATAAAGTCCGGTCCTTCTAGGGATTCCATGAAAGCAGAATCAAACAGTAGTCCTCCGGATCCGGTGGGATGCCAGGAAAACCAGGAGGAAACAGGAAAGGAACATTGCAACTGCCCTGGGAGCAAGTGCCTGTTAGGATGAAGAGGGATCTGCTTGCTCCAACTGTCAGTAAAGTGTCCAGGAGTGTTTGAACTGGACCGTGGGATTGCCCCGGTGGAGAACGTCAGCGATGGGTCTACAGCAGGGAGGAGGCTGCCCAGCCGGGCCCAGGGGACCACAGTTCAGGAGGGATTTTAAAACTGGATTGATTCATTCAATGCATTTTAATTGAATGTTTTCAAAGCACCTGGGGACACCATAATGCATAAAATGTGTAAATCTTCCACGCCCTGGGTACAAGAGGACAGACCATCAATCCTGTCACTTGCATGTGTGCTTTCTGAATGCGAGAGCCTTTTCTACTATGCTCCTGCAGGGCTCTGAGCACCGGGAACAGGGCGGGTGCAAGGTAAACGTTTCAACCTCTTCATTCCAGGGGCAGGTAAACAGCACTGAGCCGGGCATTGCTGCCCTCTGGAACTAAACCCTCCTATTGCACAGTTGAGAAGGCAGCTGGGTACTAGGAAGAACAGGCATGGTGCAGGACCAGACCTTTGCTAGAATTCTTGTCAACGTATTATCTTGGAGAAACTGTGGTTGACTTTTAAACTTTGATTCATGTAAAATGGAGATGACAACTATATTTCAACATTCCTCAAATCACAAACTATTCTCCACCATATGTGCTTCTGTCAAGTATAAGCAACACTTAGCACAGTACCTCTCATGTGGGTGCTCAAAGTAAATATGGAATGTCCCCTCTGCCCCTGAGAGTGTGAGGTCCTACCCCAGTGAGGACCAGCTTGCTGATGGTATCGCTGGTCAGGACTCGGTCGGGCAGGCACAGGTGTCATGGCCCTGAATGTTTGGGAGGACGCATATAGAAACGTTCTGTTTTATTTCCATGATTCATTCGTACTTTTAGAAAAGAGTGAAGAACTAAATCCTGTTTTTCATGACCACAGATTTAATTTCAGAGAATTAGCAATATTTTACTGAGTATGTGGCACAGAAATCAGATACCACAAGTCAGTAATGAAAAGCTTTGTGTGCAATTAGAAAAAGTGACCCTGACAAGCATGCTGCTGTCTTCTGGCCTTCATCAAACCACTTGGCGAAATGAGGTGATTAGACCCTTCATGGCAACTCTATGATTTTGTCCTTGTTGAGAATCTTCCCAGTAAGTACTTCTGTTTGATGGTGGGTTGATCTGACTGTAGTTCAATGGTTGCTTCATGTGATGGTTATTGATACATTTCTCAATGGTGAACAATCATTTATTGAACAGTCATTTTGTCATCTTACACCTCATGTCAAGGACTCTGCTCAGCTCCCAGAATGTGACAATAGTTACGCCCCCTCCTGCCTCTCTGTGGTGTAGGAAGAGGCTGACCTCGGTCCCTCACACCAGCATGCCAGGGCCCTGCTGGCTGTGCACACAGGACGTGGATGGGGTGGCGAGAAGCCTTCAAGGGAACTGGGCACAGAAAGAGCATGGAACTAGATTCCAGGGGCTTCAGACTGCGAGAGCAGTGAGCCCTTCGGTGCAGCCCGCCCTTGAAGGATGGGGCAGTTTGCTGCGGGGGTTCTCTGAGCTGCGCGGACTGGGAAAGGGCTCCAGCTCCCTGGGCCAGGCCTGCCAGCAACACCTGGGCTCCCCTCCTGCTCACCTCTCTTGTGAATGTGACCCCCATCTCCATTGCTGGGCCACATGTCCACTTGTGGCTTCTTTTCAAAGGGCCTGTGCAGTGAAGATGGGCCCTCACTGGAGAGGGCGCCTGGGTTAGGAAGCCCATCAGAAATGATGCCTTCTGTGTCTGGAGCGATTCATGCAAGTAGGCGTGCGTCCGTCTGAACGCCTGGCGATAATAAAGGTACAGCTTTATTTACAGCACTGAGCTGTCAGCCCTGATGACGCATGAGCGCCGTCCAGTGCTCCAGGGAGGGGTCCCCAGTGTGTGCTTCACAGATGTGAGCAACGCCTCAGTGGCAGGTTTCGCTAATTAAGGAGGAGAGTGTGAGACGGACTTCAAGATGAAGACACAATTATGAGAGGCTTCTTACTTTTTATTTTATTATTATTTTTTTTTACCTGTGGGCTCTTCCAAAGCATTCCAAACTGAGAAGGACCCTCTGGGCTCTTCAGTGGCTCTGGCTGCCTATCACTATCATTCAACGCTTCCGTTGACCTCTGTTGATTCTCTCTAGTGTTTGGCTCAGGGAAGATGCTTCAAAGTCACTACATTAAAATGACATCACTAGAGATGAGAATGTTAGTAAGGTCTAGTACATGTTAAGGAACAGCATGAAATTGATGCTCATTAAATAGCAGCTCTCATTTATAGTATGTTCAATGAAAAATGGATATTCCCAATGGGGACACAGCCCATGCAGACAAATTCTATAAAAGTCATCAAGTATCTGTTGTCATAAGCTGATTCTACTTGCAAAAAAAGTAAAATAGAATAAAAATGCTGCCCGTAACCATATGCTGTTGGTTAACTTTCAGGTAAGAACCACACTGGTAATGAATTCACTGTATTTCAGAACCAAAGCATTGGTCCACTTTTAGTAAGGCTGTCACTGAAGCCTCATGCTGCTGCAGTCAGAGTAATGGGCCTGAGTCTGGCAGGTCACTTCCTCCTGACCTTGGGCAAGGAATTTAATTGTTTAACTGCTCCTCTCTTACTTGGTTTTCTGTTGCTTCGACAAAATGCCTCAGACGAGTAATTGATGAAGAATAGAGGATTATTTACCCACATTCTGGAGGCTGGCATGTCCAAGGCATGGCGCCAGCATCTGGAAGGGCCTTCTTGTCCATCGGCACATGGAAGAGGGCATCACCTGACCAGACAGAGCTTGCGTGCTGTCTCAGGTCTCTCGTTCCCTTTTTCAAAGCCACAATGCCACCTTGGGGGCACTCTGTGACCTCGTCCAATTCTAATTACCTCCCAAAGGCCTCCAAATGCCGTTGACAACACATGAAGCTTGACAGGACATGTCCCCTCACGGCGGTTCCAGGCCTTCTTTCCCTCAGCCACAAGATGGGAAGGACAGTGTCTCCCTCTGCATGGGGTCATGGTGGTTTCTGAGGCACCACTACCACTTGTGATCAGTGAATTTGTGAAAGTAACACTGCCTGTCTACGGCAGGCGAGGATCCGGGACCACCGGGGAGGGGCTTTCCATCAGACCAGAGAACAGCTCGTGTCTAGGAAGGACGTTTCAGGTAAAGAAAGAAAGAAAACACAGT
The DNA here is from genome assembly GCF_021218885.2 of Marmota monax. Lineage (NCBI taxonomy): Eukaryota > Metazoa > Chordata > Mammalia > Rodentia > Sciuridae > Marmota > Marmota monax. The sequence continues at coordinate 2,109,127 of NW_026692321.1, read as the reverse complement.
GGAAAGGGCAATGCCCATGAAGGGAAAGAAGCAGATGGTCCTCAGGGAACACCAGGGAGCATCAGAGGAGCGTAAGACGCATTTCAAGCAGGTAATTGTGACCCAAAGAGTCAGGTCCAAGACAGCTCTCTAGCAGGCCATGGAGAGCGCATGGGGCCAGAGGCAGAGCCACAAGGACTCCTCTGTCCCCAGGTGTCTTCCACAGGGTGGCCCAGCGTTGGCTGCACTCATCTCCTACCTCTCTCAGCTTTTATGAGATCGCATGCTGCAGACGTGGTCTTCCTAGGGCTCCAAGTGCCACCAGAATCATAGCCCCACTCAACACGAGGCACATACCAAGGAACAGTGACACAATGTCAGACATCGCTGGAAAGTTGGCTTCAGCATTTAGAGTAGATTGGTGCTGAGCCTTCTTGTGGGGGTGCTTAGGCAAAGGTGAGCTTGTGTACCCCAAGGGTCGGCTGAGTGCAGAGTCCCCCAGTGCTGCAGGAATCTGGGCTCAGGACAAGGAGGGGTTTCTCCCTGCTGCACCCTCCACAGGGGAGGCTGCCCCGTTAAACGCCCTGCTGGCAAACTCTGGCCATTCATCTCGCCACTGCTGTCCTGTGACGTGCCACACAGGTGGTTTCTGCTCACACTCCAGAAGCTCTGTCCCCATCACACTGGACAGAGCATTCCACTCGTCTCTGTTGGCTTCCGATACGCAGATACTGCATAGCCCCACCCTTGTTTTACGAGTTAGAAAAATAAACTAAGCCTTAAGGAGCGGATGACTCTGATAAGAAGCCCTCCCCGTGGACCTAGAGGGCGTTGAGACTTGAGGTCGGTTTCATTGAGGCCAGACTGCTCCTGCTTGCCTGGAGGTTACGGCAGCCAGGATGGCAACCCCTGGCTCCTCAGCACCAAAAGCTTTTCTGCTCCGTTTGTTGAACAGGTGTCACTTTGCAGCGCGCCCATTCAAAGCCTGAGCTCCCCACAGGCACAGCCGTCGTGTGTGTGGTGAGGATGGAGCTTGGACTCCTGGGCCAGTGGAAAACCCAACCTTGCTTTTGTGGAGAACAAGTGCTGCACTTGGGAGGGTTCTCATGAAAGAGCCAAGCAATCCAAGGTTAGGCAAGAATGAGATCTCACGGTAGCCTGGGATCCCTGGCTGAGCTGTAGGCCCTGCTGCCAGTTGACCTTAATGAAGGAAAGAGCAACCATAAAAGAAAGGATGAATAAACAGAGAAAAATAAAATTAGTGTTTATTATGTGGCAAAGTTAAATTAGCTTCCAGAGCCTTGGCATGGTGCTATGTGCGAGTACAGGTTTATGTCCCCGTTTCCCAGAATTCATGTTGAAACCCAGGCCCGACGGGAATATTAAGAGGTGGGCCTGTGGGGAGGCCATGCATGACAGGGGTGGAGCCCTTGGGAGGGGGATTAGCCTAAGGAGGCGAGCACTCTGAGGTCTCATTTGTCCTAGTGGCCAGGTGAGCACACAGGGAGAAGCAGGCCCTTGCCAGACACCAGTTTGGTATGGCACTTCCCAGCTTCCACCAGCGTGAAGCATGCAGTGAAAAGGGCAATGCCCACGGAGAGAAGTCTCTGACCTTGTGCACCCCAGGGTCAGCTGAGTGCACAGTACCCCAGTATTGTCAGGGATCTGGGCTCAGGAGTGGCCCGAGACACATGGGCCTTTTCTTTATCTTCTCAACAAACCCTGGGTCGTGCTGTGGGGGAGTGTTGGTGATGCCGAAGCCCATTGGTGATGCCCAAGTCCCTCTGCTATCCCAGTAGACTCTGCTGAACTTCAGAGGAGTCAAGGGCATGACACAAGTGAGGGGGCGAAGGCCATAAGGAGAATAAAATAAAGCAGGAAGAGGGATTGGTCCATAAAACCCAGTGAGGTGCTGGTGTTTGCTAATAACAGGCACAAAATACGGTTCCAGAGTTTCTAGCAGCCAACAAATGAAAGGAAATATGGTTATCTGTACAATTCCCAGTGCAATGACCAGGGTCAGCTATGAGCTAGTCTAAGGAGGGCTCTCTGGGCTCCTTTCTTGATCGGGGACTGGCCACACAGGAGTGCAGCCTCTGGACATGTGCCAGGCCGTCTTCCTCTGTGCCGGGAGATCCTCTCTTTGCATATTCTACCTCAATAGGCTTTCAAACCAATGAAAGAATCAGAGTTGAGCAGACACTGGAGAAAACGAAGGAGGCCTTTGATACGGACATTTTTTCACACGAGGAAGAGACAGAACAAGTCATTTCAGTTCCTTTCATTGATAGATTATGTTTTATCAGCTTTTTCACTGTTGTGACCAAAAGACCCGACAAGAACAATTTTAAGGAAGAAAAGTTTATTCAGGGCTTACGGTTTCAGAGGTCTCCAGATGGCTGGCTCCATTCTCAGGGCTGGAGGTGTTGGCTGCTAGAAACTCTGGAACCGTATTTTGTGCCTGTTATTAGCAAACACCAGCACCACACTGGAAGAGTGTGGCAGAGGAAAGCCTGGGGACATGGCACAATGAAGCAGAGAACGAGGGGGGGGGGCGCTCCCCTCAACAAGGAGAAAATATAAATGCCAAAGTCACGCCCCCAGGGACCCACCTCCTCCACCAGCCATAGCACCTGCCATAGTCATCACCCAGTTAATCCCATCAGGGGTTAACGCACAAAGCAGGTTAAGGCTCTCCTAACCAGTCATTTCACCTCTGAACTTTCCTGCACTGCCTCACAGATGAGCTTCTGGGGTAACACCTCACATCTAACCACAACAGATTGTTCTGAGTGGGGTGTTCTTCAATCTGTGAGGTGTGCACCACCTTGGCCTCCCTTCTCGGCCTGTTTAAAGTAAATTCAGGGATGCATACCTCGGGACTTTGCTCTCTGCTTCCTAGTGATAACCGACGGCATCAGGCTTGTCTTGCTTGTTAAAATTCTGTGAGAGTGGGCTCCAGGTGCCTGCTCTGTGGTCCTGCAAGGGACACTTACCTCCCCCCGGCTCTGGCCCAGCCTCTGGACTGCCTCACTACTCTTGTTCCCCTAAAACAGACAGATCTGAAAGTGGAAAGACACCTCTCAGGACTGTCTCTGCCCACCATGCTGACATCTCCTCCTAGCACTGACTGACCCCTTTATTCAGACCAGCTGATCAGACAATGGGCCACTATGGTCTTCTTCCCTCCCTGGCGACATCCTCCTCTTGACCCCCTCTCTGGGTTCTGTCCTTAACCTTTTGGGAGGTGCTAATTTGCATTCTAGGGACTGAGTGGTTCTGTTGAGGCCAAAGGAAATGCTGGGGCAGGGCCATGTTCTCATGGATACATAGTGTCACCATTTTGCTCATTTTTACTTTTTCACAGCACAACGAATCTACCACCACTTACCTTGCCACTCAGGAAATCCCCATTTGGTTTAGACTCTCAACTTTAGAGTCACTGTGTATTAAATCAGTACATAAAAGACTCAGTTGTTAACACTCAACTTTGCTTTGTGACTCTGTGGAATTGCCTTTGTGCTACTCTATTGCAGCAATGCATTTGAAAATAATACAATAACCATTTAAGGGAGATTGAGCAGAAGGGTTATTGTAGTCTGAATACATGAGTGACTAGCTCTTTAGAGTAAATATCCATTAAATAATAGTAGTCTATATATGAATCTTATCAAAATGCTTTAAGGCAACCACAGCTAATGAGTTGATCATTATTACTCGTAAAAAAAAAAAAAATCATAGCTATCCAGGGAAGCGACTATTCCTTTGAGTGGAACTATTATGATCCAGCTATACACATAGAAATAGACAGCCATTTTCTAATGTTTCCTTTTAACTCATGATTTTAAAAATTAGGAACTCAAGATTGCTAAGATAAAACCAGTAGCCATGTTCTTGGTAGCCATGTCCATTTCTAAATTGAAGCTCATACGATCATATCCTCTCTCATGTTAATGTCCCCATGTTTGGGACAGCATGGTGTAGGTCATGAAATGCTTCAGGAGCTCTGGCATTATAGCCCTTTCAGGGTTGTGATAATGGAAATCTCAGTCCAGGTTCTGCCAACGCCCCAGTACAGAGCTCAAGCGACCATCGGGGCTGCCTCAGGTATAAGGGCAGGGATCCGTAGACCTTCTCGCTGACTCCATCCCAGAGGTCCTGGGGCGCCAGGACCCAGTGGGGACATTATTAATTCCCAGTTTGACACACATCTGTGGTCTTACCTGCAGGAGAAACAGGCCTGCCTCCTCCCTTTGTGGGGAAGGAGATGCCTGCGTGGTTCTTCAGCCTGACCTTGAAGTATAAGGTTGCCCCACGTCGGGGCACGTGATTCTCTTCCTTTAAAACATCCAGCAGTGCAGGAGGTCACAGTCGGGTCCACGTTCTTCTTCATGACTCACCAACCCTTTATGAAGTTGTGGCTGCCAGCATCCCTTGCTGTAGTTGACCACAAAGCCGGCTAGACCTCCCCATTTCACGTTGGAAGCATCGGAGCCTCCTCTACCCCTGTGGTCTGTTTGCTGTGCTTGGATAACCCTTCCCTAGAGGGCCTTCACCTGATGGTCAGGATGCTGGCCCTGCCCCACCCCAGTGGCCCCGCCTCCAGGTGTCCAATCAGGACGTTGGCCAGGTCCTCTCCAGCACCCTTGAACCCGTCACTTACGGGGCTTTCTGCATGGCCTGTGGTGGGAGGCTGAATTGCTTCCTTAGTCACAGAGGCGCATGTTGTTTCTCACTTAGGGGGATGCACGCTCCAGGATGGCCCGGGCACTGCCATTCACACCGGACCTGGGCGTGTGCCAAGCCCATAGAAGACGCTCCGTGATTTACCTCTCAGTGAAGGGCCCCTGCGTTGGCATACTGACTCAGATTTCTATCTACAAATATGTATTGAATCTGGGAGGGGCCTAGGACTATATTCAGAGCTAGGATCCCAGATGGAAACATGGCCCCTCCCAGAGTTGTGATGTGATCCAACACTCGGGGATTTCAGGGGAAGCACAGATCGCACTCTGACTTGGAAGTCCGGCAGCCCGAGGAGGCGGAGGACAGTGCACACCCTGGGCCTAGCCGGGGCGTGGGCTTGGCCTGCTCAGCCCCTCAGGGCTCCGGGGTCCCTAGTTTGGAGCTGGGGCAGAGTTCCAGAGGGGCACACCAGAAAGCCAGACTGGTGGGCAACTGCTCATTTCAGGCTCCTCTCTCCTCTAATCCTTTGTTTTGATTTGCATATACTTTATGTATAATAGAATTTAATTTTATGTGCATAAAATTTATAAATATAACATGCAAAATAGATTATATTTTGACATATAAATAGCAAATATAAATTAAATATCAAATTTTCAAATACTGTGCTTCTCTAACCCGTTAGGTGTCTGCTTAGCTTTAAAATCTATTTAAACTTGGTTTCGCAAGAATCCATAGAAAATGGATTTTTTTGGGGGGGGGCTTTTTGGTCTACAAAAATCCTGCAATTCCAAGAGTGTCCTGAAGATTGAATACCTTCTGGTTGCCCTCACACATTATAGGTCCTTCTCTAATTATCATCGCAGAGGTGACCTGAGTCCCAAAGTAAGCTTCTGGAGCTGCTCAGACTTCTGAAGAGGTGGTTTACAATTTCAGGGAGAAGGGAGGGAGGAAGGACTCGGCACTCACCTTCTCATAGGAATGGCAGGCAGGCACTGTGGTCAGCAGTGGTCATTGGAGGAGAACTGCTGAGCAGCCAGGAACCAGCCCACTTTGCAGTGAACCTGCGTGAAGCAGCCTTGCTGTGACTGAGGTAGGCCACCTTCTTTCTGAACTTTGTTTTTTCCAGGATTCTGCACCTGTAACCAGAGCTGGTTCAACTATGCCCTACCTAAAAGAGCCGACCCCAGCAAGGCTCAGGGACGAAGCAACAGTTTAGAAAAACTGCCTATGACAAGTCTCACTTTGGTCACTTGTGATTCTCAGGCCAGTGGCAGGCACAAGTCACTCTCTAGTGGTGGTACCCACGGAGAAGGGTCAGCTGTGAGGATCCTCCCCTTTTGCTCTAAGAAATGCCTGTCAGCACTTCACTCTCATCTGTGAAGTTTGGGCAGACTTTATCTGCAATACATAAATACTTGAATTTAAATTTACAGTAAAATGCAATAATGCCCTAGTACATTTTTTCTATTGAAATCAGAGCAAAATTGTCCTCAGATGTTACTGACCTAAGACAATATTTCATTCTAACTTCTCGTTTGGCCTGAGCAAGGCCTGAAGAGAGTAAGGAAATGTCCTAGATCTAACCACCAGTGAGTGATTCTGTGGCGGCAGGAACCCAGGCTGTATGGCATTCCTTTGGCTGTGCATCTGCTAGATCCGATCTTCACATGCTACATCACAGATATTCAGTTATGGATGTGCCTTGTATCACAGGAAGATAGGGTGGGGATAAACTTCTCTAAGCCCTTCTACAACAGAACTGAAGTTAGATACGAGAGGGCCACTGTAGTTTTCAAGGGAGAATCTGTTTACTTTGTACATGAAAAAAAATTAGTAGCTTCAGTGGTGACTCCCAGACAATGCAGTATATTTCCGAATTGCTGGAAAGTGTTTTAAAAGTTCAGCCATGTCCCACGTAGGGCTCCTGAATTGCACCTTCAGGGAAAATGCCAGGAACTT